>NC_044986.1:21850042-23222467 GCF_008728515.1 Papio anubis
AAAGGTTTGATACCATCCAACTAATGGTCCTCCGTAGCCATCACCAGTCTCTCCTGCACCCAGAAAGTGAGGCTACATTATAAGACTCTGGAAATCCAAGATTGGACATCCAGTTACTTATGAGAGGGGGAAATGAAAGGACACAAAGATAGATGTGTACCCACGCCCCCGCCCCGCTACACCCTTTGTTCTGCTCTCTAATCTTTGCACATACCAGAGATTTCGTAAGTTCTGTGAGTACCTGGTTTTCTGCACGTACCAGAGATTTTGTAAGTTCTGAGGCAAGGTCACAAGACATGTTTAAGTAAGATAAACTCTTGCTGCCATAAACCTGCTCTCCCGCCCAAAGGTTGAACCGAAATATCAGAAATGGCGGGAACCAATCATAGTTAGCCAAATCGCCTTGTTCAAACACTAGCCAATCATATATCTGATTTGTATAATAACTCTATGCCCACTTTTCTTAGACTATATAACACTGCTCGGAGCTCAGTGGGGGAGCTCTCCTGCCCGTCTCGTTTCGCGAGCGAGGGAGAGTTCCAGGTTCGAACCTGTAATAAAGATCCTTGCTGCTTAGCTTTGACTCTGGACTCTGGTGGTCTTCTTCGGGGAATAAACGGTCTGGGCATAACAAGCCCCACGTAACATAGGAGAGAGACACTCATTTCTGGGGGGGGAAAAAAAGAAGAAAAAGAAAAAATTGGGGTGCAGACACAGGTACAAATGGAAGACCACATGAAGACAAAGAGAAGACAGCCATCTTCAAGCTAAGGAGAGAGACCTTAAAAGATACCAACCCTGCTGATACCTTAATCTCAGACTTCTAGCCACCAGAATTGAAAGAAAATAAATTTCTGTTGTTTAAACCACCCAGTCTGTGGCACTTTGTTATGGCAACCCCAGCAAATGAATATAGCCCTCAAGGGAGTCATGCAGCAACATTTACTATCTGCAACTGTTTTCCTCCTGAGCACTTGCTAATCTGAGCACATCTAAAATCTGCAAATCCAGGTTTGGCCTTGGCAAAGGGCCACCGCTATGGGAGAGATAAACTAGCAGAATTGGATTTTGGCAGTCAAATTGGGCTGAAGTGACAAAATTGAAGATTTGAGGAGCCTCAAACATATAACCAGTATCCTCTTCAATACCTTTGCCAAATTCTGAAGTTATAAACATGCTAAGCCAAAAATCTCCTTAAAGTAGAGCAAAAAATTCTGCAGTTACTCAGTACTAAAAAAAAAAGAAAGTTGGATTCTCAATTAAGTTTCCTGATGGCCGCAACCTAACAATAGGAGGAAATTAGATTGAGACTGGTAATTATGAAAAGTGCAGCCCAGGCTTACCCATTAGTCACCCCATCCCAGCCTCCTGACATCCATTTTCCCATCAGAGGAAAGGGCAAATCTACCCTGTGAAAGATAAGATCAGCTGAAACTCTGCAGTGTTTTAAAGATATTTAAATAGTAATGATTTACTAGGGATGTAGAAACAGGACCATATGATCAATAACCAAGGAGAAAGACAAATGATAAAAACAGATCCGCAGATGATTCAAAACAGTCAAGTCTTGTTATTTGTGGTAGTTATGCTCTATAAATTGCTAAGAATGCTGAAGTAATGAATAGTGAACTGTTGCTACACAGGGAAATATAGGATGTGGTTCTGAAAACCTCTGGTCACAACAGTTTTATCAGCCAAGATTCTATTGGCATTATATAAGTTTGACAACATCTTGTCAGATGAGCCAGTGTTACCAGCTTTGATGACCTTCTCTTCCACATAATTCTTCCTGTATAATACTACTTAGTAGGTATTTTAAAAATTCTTCCACAGCCTCATGATCTTCAGAGCCTCCTTTGCCTACATTTAATATTTCTCATGTTATAGCACCTTTTCAAATGTGTGAGCCACCATCATTAACTGGGAAGTGTGTAACATTTTCCTGACTCTGAGTGATGTAACAGTAAGTTTGACATTCACCATCATGGTAGTGCTGTACATTATGCTTTTGAAAAATCAATCATCATCTTAAGAATTCACAATTTTAGATACTTTATAATCTTTTCCATGGTTTCATTATGCACTATACATGTTACTTTAGCACTTTCCAGAGTGGCCTTACTTATAGACTGGCAAATTTTCTCTTTTTCTGCATGTATCACATTATTGATTCATTAACATTGGACTCATGATGAAGAGTACTAGAGCTCATGCCTGAACAAACTTGTCTAGTATACACATTTTCTCTGTATGGTACATCACAGCCATCTTGCACATTAAAACACCAGAGAGCACTTTAGCACTATGCTTGGGAGCCATTTGAAACAGCAAAATTGCCAAATAAAGCACAAAAACACAAAAATAGACCACAATAAGACAGCTGAAACAATACTGCAGAGTGTCACCTTGTTCAATCTCAGCTGGGAACATGTGCATCAAGAAAAAAAAATTTTTCACCACTCCGCACATTTCCATAAATGACTGTGAAAGTGCCGTAAGTATTGATTTGGGGTTTACAAATAAATTTTAGCAAGTGAGCAGATTCACAAATATGGAACCCACAAATAATGAGGATCTACTGTATTCATGTTAACAAAGACTTCAAAATAACTACAATGCATATGTTTAAAAGTATAAAGAAAAACAAAAAAATTAAAGATTTTCATCAGAGATCTGGAAGCTATAAAAAATGAATCAAATAAACATCAAATTAAAAATATAATGGATAGATTTAACACAATATTGACCATAGAGAAGATGGGATTATTTAACTAAAAGGAAGGAAAAACTGAATATACTGAGAAATGGAGGCAGGTGGACTAATTTAATAAACAATAAAACAGAGCACAGTACACATGTGAGGGACACCAAAATCAAATTGCTAAAAACGAGACAGAGAAGCCCTTAAAAGTAGAAAGAGCTAAAAATGCATATTACCTCCAAAGGAGTATTAATAAAGTTGAAAGCTGACTGTATAACAGAAAACATAAATGAGATTATCTTTTTTTTTTTTTTTTAAGACAGAATCTGGCTCTGTTGCCCAGGCTGGAGTGCAGTGGTGTGATCTTGGCTCACTGCAAGCTCCACCTCCCAGGTTCATGCCATTCTCCCGCCTCAGCCTCCCGAGTAGGTGGGACTATAGGCGCCCACCATCACGCCCAGCTAAGTTTGTTTTTTGTATTTTTAGTAGAGATAGCCTTTCACTGTGTTAGCCAGGATGGTCTCGATCTGACCTCGTGATCTGCCTGCCTCAGCCTCCTAAAGTGCTGGGATTATAGGTGTGAGCCATGGCGTCCAGCCAAGATGATCTTTTAAGTTCTGAACTGAAGAAAATAATTACCCTGATTTCTCCTGCCGTTGATTAAGTGTTGCTGTTTATGAGCACTGTATAAATGGAATTGTACTCTTTTGTGTCTGGCTGCCTTTGTTGAATATTATGTTTTTGACATCCATCTATGTTATTGCATGTAACAGTAGTTCACTTATTCTCATCATATAGAGCAAAGATCCATGTAACAAAGGACCACAAATAATTTAGCTACTTTACCATTTATGCACTGTTTGGTTATTTCTAGTTTGCAGCAAATATAAAAAATACTGCTATAAACATACTTAAGCATGTCTTTTGGCATCACATTTCTGTTGGTTGTTGCCTAGCAGTGGAATTGCTAGATCATGAACAATGCAAGTGCTATAGACTACATTGAGTCCCCTCCCTGCAAATTCATGTGTTGAAGTCACAAACTCCCATGTGTCTCTACGGGACATACGGCCTTTATGGAGATTAAGGTTAAATGAGGTCATAAGAGGGAAGCCTTCCAATAGAACTGGTGCCCTTATAAGATGAGGCAAAGACACTGGATCTCTCTCTTTCTCTGTCTGCCCTTTGAGGACGGAGCAAGAAGGCAGTTGTGCACAAGCCAAGAAGAGAGCCCTCACCAGAGCATGAACATTCTAGCACCTAATCTCAGACTTCTAACCTCCAGAGCAGTGAGAAGGTATATTTCTGTTGTTGAAGCCACCCATTCTGTGGTATCTTATTATGGTAGCTAATAAGAGTTGACTAATACAGTCTATTTTAAGTGATAGTATATATTATTACACAAGTTTCTGAAATGTTTCAAACCAGCAGTTTACAATGGTTTCAGCTAATCCATATCCTTTACAAGAGTTAGTATTATCTATATTTTTCACTGTATCAGTCTTGTTGTTCTGTTGTGGTATTTCATCATGACTTTAATTCCCCTGATTAATAATGATATTATAATCATTATTTTGCAAAGTGCCTTTTCATGTCTTTTTTTTCATATTGATTTACAGCAGCTCTTTACTTCTTAACAAACATCTTCTACTCTCTTTATTGTATTTTTCTTTTTTAATCATGAAAATAAGTTCTTTATTGCAATGTAGTTCAATGTATCAATCTTTACTCTTAGTACATTTTGTGTTCTGCTTGAGAAATCTTTGCCTACCCACAAGATCTTGAAGATCTTATCTTACAGAAGCACTTTTTAAAATATTTAACATTTGTATCTACAACCCATTTGGAAATAATTTTTACATTTGGTATGAAGTAAGGCTGAAGATTAATTTTTTTCCATGTGCATATTTAGCCCAGCACTGTTAGTTGGAATGTACACTTACTACTGTTTCTTCCATAATAAATTAACTATACAGATATGATTCTGCTTTCTCAATTTTCTATTCTATTGCAACTAGATGGTTTTGTTTTCATATGCCAATAACATACTGTCTAAATTACTATAGCCTAATGTCTTGATATCTTATGGTATAAATTCTCCATAACTTTTGTTCTTTTTCAAGATCTCCTCAGATATTTGTAGACTTTTTGTATTTCTATACAAATTTTAGAATTACTTTGTCATTATCCACAAAAAACAAAAACTTTCCAAAATTCTAATTTGGATTGCATTTAATATATATATTAATGGTTGACAACATTTTAACATTATTGAATCTTTCATATATGTACACATACCATTTATTTATGTATTCTTTAATTTCTCTTAAGAAAGTTCTATTCCTAAATATTTGATGCTTTTAATAGTACTGTTATTTTAAATCTTACTTTAAAATAAGATTTATTTTAAAATCTTTGATTTATTAGTATGTAAAAATACTGATTTTTAAAAAATGTTAACCTCATACCTTCCTACTTAATTTGCCAAACTTATTTTAGTGTAAATTACTTTGAATTTTCTAACTGATCTTCAGTACAATGTTGGACATAAGAGAGTTAACAATAAACATACTTGTCTCATTTCTGATCATAGAGGCAAAATTTTGATATTTTATCATTAAGTACTATGCTCATTATAGGGTTTTTGTAAATAGTGTAATCAGATATGGGATGGTCTTTACATTCTTGACTTGCTAAGAATTTTTATTATAAATGGGGATTGATTATAAATGTCTTTGTTAAGATTATTATATTATTTTTCTCCCCTATTCTGTTAATGTGGTAAATAACATTGATTGGTTATTAAATATAAACAAACTTCACAAATTCTCTTTGCAAACCTTATTCCTAAAATAAAACCAGTCACCTATCTACCTACCCCTGCCCCCCCCCCTCCACATGCATACGTATACATCACTAGAGTTATTTACTAATTTTTAGTTTAGACTTTTCATTTATGCTCCTGAGATTTTCCTATAACTTTCTTTTCTGGTACTGTATGTGTTAGGTTTTGGTGTTAAGTTTATGCTGTCCTCATAAAACAAATTTGGAAATGTTTCCCCTTCTTTATAACTTTCTGCAAGCATTTGCATAAAGTTGTTATTTATTCCTTCAAGATTTAAAAGAACTTACTGGAGAAGACGATACCTGGGCCTAGGTATTTCTTTGTGAAATTGCATATTCAATTCCTTTAAATGATATAAGACCATTCTGATTCTCTATTTCTTAGTACCAGGTTTTTAAAAATGTGCTCTTAAGAAATTTGTCCCCTATACCTACATTTCCAAATTTTCAGGAATATAATTCTTCCGTATATTCTCTTATCTTTCCAAATCTCTGTATGATCTATAGCAATCTCACTTTTTGTTTCTGCTATTGATTTTTTTTTAAATTTCTCCTCTTTTCTTCTTGCCTAGACTTGCTAGAGATTTAACAATGTTATTCACCTTTTCAAACCTTCAACTTTTGGCTCTTTGAATCTTTTGTGTTTATATTTTCTGTTTCATTGATTTTATTATTATTTTTTTCCTTCAGTTTCGTTTGGGATCTATTGGCTATAATTTCTGAGAGTGATACTGAGATTTTTCAGCCTTCCATTTTTTATTAATGTATGCATTTAGACCTAAACATTTCCCCTTAACCACTGTTTTATTAGCATCCTCCAAAATTTTATGTCATATTTTCATTTTCATTTAGTTTGAAATATTTTATAATATTACTTGTGATTCTACCTTCAATCCCTGGATTGTTTCAAAATATGTTGCTTAATTTCCAAGTAATTGGGGATGTTTTAGCATTCTTTTGTTATTGATATCCGGCTTGATTCCAGCACGGGCTGAATGAGATTGTTCATTTAAAATACATTGAACACCTTTTCGTGGCACCTCAGAGGTGATCAGCTGCTTCAAGATGAAGCTGAATATGTCCTTCCCAGCCACTAGCTGCCAGAAACTCATTGAAGTGGATGATGAATGCAGATTTCATATTTATGAGAAGTGTATGGTGAACAGAAGTTGCTGCTAACACTCTTGGTGAAGAATAGGATGTTTATGTGGTCTGAGTCAGTGGTGGGAATGACAAACAAGGTTTCCCCATGAAGTAGTGTGTCTTGACCCATGGCTGTGTCTGCCTGCTACTGAGAAAGGGGCATTCCGGTTATAGACCAAGGTGAACTGGAGAAAAAAAGCACAAATCTGTTCGAGGTTGCATTGTGGATGTCAATCTGAATGTTCTCAACTTGGTTATTGTAAAATTAAAAAAGGGGAGAATAATGTTCCTGCACTGACTGATACTATGGTGCCTCATTGCCTGGGGCCCAAAGGAGCTAGCAGAATCCACAGTCTTTTTAATCTGCCTAAACAAGATGACATCCTCCAATATGTTGTAAGAAACCCCTTAGACAAATAAGGTAAGAAACCCAGGACCAAAGCACCCAAGATTCAGCATCTTGTTACTCCATATGTCCTGCAACACAAACACCAGTGTATTGCTCTGAAGAAAAAAAGTACTAAGAAAAATAAAAAAGAGGCTGCAGAATAGGCTAAACTTTTGGCCAAGACAATGAAGGAAGCCAAAGAAAAATGCCAGGAACAGATTGCCAAGGGATGCAGACTGTCCTCTCTGCAAGCTTCTACCCTAAGTCTGAGTCCAGTCAAAAATAAGATTATTTGAGTAATTAGAGGAGATTAGACTCTCAAAAAATATATATATTGATATTTATGTTTCTGCTTGTAATCAATTTTGTTCTAATGCACTTAATAGAATGTGTATTCTACCACTATTGGGCACTATGTTGTACATATGTCCATTAGATCAGGTTTTCTTGAATTGTGTTTTTACTGATTTTCTATGTCCTCACTGAGCATTTTGCTTTGCTTGTTCTATCAGTTACCAAGGTATGTTAATGTGTCTTACTGTGATTGAACATTTGTCTATTCCTTCTCTTAGTTTTTTGCTTGTAAATTGCTTGTCAATTAATTTTTGTTCCATTTTAAAATTTACTTTTTAGGTTTACAGAAAATTGACAGGTAGTACAGAATTCCCATATAAGCCCTCCCTGTCACACACATACAAAGTTTCCTCTGTTTTTAATATCTTGCTTTAGTATAATACATTTGTTACAGTTAATGAAACAATTTCAATTTGTTATTATTAAACTTGAAAGTTTATATTAAGATGCACTCTTTGTGTCATATAGTTCTCTATGTTCCCCCAAATGCACGATGTCATGAATGCACCATTATTACACAATAATACCATAAAAATTCCCTATGCTCCATCTATCCTTCCCTCTCATCCTTCTAAACCCTGGCAGTTGCTGATTGTTTAACTATCTCTATACTTTTGCTTTTTCCAGAATGTCATACAGTTAGAATCATATAGTGTGTATTCCTTTCAAACGGGCTTCATTTGCCTAGAAATATGCATTTAAGGTTCTTCCACCTATTTTTTGTGACATAATAGCTCATTTCTTTTTACTATCAAATAATATAATATTGTATGGATGAACCACATGTTGTTGATCTATTTACCTACTAAAGGACATCTTGCTTCCAGTTTTGGGCTATTATAAAGCTACTATTCACATTCAGATTTTTGCATAGACATAATTTTCAACTCTTTTGGGTAAATACCCAGTAGCACAATTATTGCATTATATGGTAAGACTATATTTCGTTTTTTAAGGAAATGGCAAACTATCTTCCAAAATCATTGTATCATTTTTGAATACGAGCAATGAATGAGAATTCCTGTTTGTTCCACATCCTCACTGGCATTATTTGGTGTTATCAGCCAATCATTGATCCTCTTGGCAGGTGGTTAGAACAGGGCCATAATGCCTTAAACCAATTAGGGGACTCACTTCTTTGAGGCTTATTCTCAGACTTTGTGAGGTTTGGTCGACCTCTGATCCAACCCCATTCCATAATGTAGCCCTTGAAGGATTCAACCTGAAAATCTTGTGTGTTTTCCAAGATGCCTCATTCTTAGAGTCTCAGACTTCAATGTTTCCGCTCCCCTGTAGTGTTAGACTGATGAAAGTGCCGCATAGCTTTTTCGTCACACTGTGCTCCTTCCTGAAACTTATCATATTCTCTCTTGCTCTCATTCTCTACCTCTTGTTCTATAACTCCAGTTTAAGAAAAGGCAAATGCCTTAAGGGAATAACTGTCACAGGCTCACTGTCCTGCATATCCCTTATCTCTGTAATCCTGGCCCCTCAGTTCTGGTAACCTCAGAATCTCTCCAGTGCTTTTAGATAGACTATATTTAAAATGTCTATTCAGCAAAGCAGTTGTTTAGAATACATAATTAATTAAAAGAATGTGTAATTCTTTCCTGATGTCTGTATTGTCTGGCAAGAATACAATCTCCCTGAGGGCCAGGACAAACTTGTCTTTAGCCCTACCATCATCTGAGACATTAGCTCAGTGCTTGGCTCCATAAATTTTGACTGTCTTTTGGAAAGAACAAATAAAGAAAAGAAGAGAAGAGGCAACTTTAAAAGAAATTTCCTCTTATAGAATCAGTAACATAAAAACAAAGATTCTTATCAAAGATTCTTGAAGCTGAATGTGCTTGAGTTGTGTGAGCCAGACTGCCCTGCAGTGGGAGTAAACATTTCTGAAACTTAACAGTTAGTTCATTTTCCATTCTCCATCTTCCATACTCCTCTGTCCCAGTGGAAATGGAAATGGAGGCCTCATATTAAAGGCCCCTGGTTTCACTAGGTTCCATGTGGTATTGAGTGAATTGTTAAAAGAAAAATTTAAAGAGAAATCAGGGTAGTGGTTTATGTGAAACAACAGTAATATTTGAATTAAAGCCATAAATCAAGTATGCAAATAAGCCTGTGCTCAGGGCAGAAATGCAATCAAATGGCCTGCAGAAGGAAACTTAATAAGCCCTGCCTCTCCTTCTATTACCTTGCGGTAAGTTTCCTGAGATTTGGGTCTTGTGGGGACACTGAGAGAGGGTAGCTCCAGGCATTCCAGTAGCTCTCACAGAAGCGGTACTGGGACCTGGCAGCATTCTAACACCTCAGAAAGGGTTGAACAGTTTGCATCTGTGTCTCTGTCAAAAGGCATTAAATATGCATCTGATCAAGATAGTAGTCAGGGTTATGAAGTGCCTGTGGGGGAAATTTGCTTGAAATTATGAGTATATGTACATGCTTTCTTTCTGAAATGGCTTTAGGGCTGAAATTCTCACAAAAGAATTGGTTAAAGAACAGGAGATGGTTCAAAAAACAATGACTGTTAACAGTTTGGGTGGAAAGTAAGGAGGGCGGCAAGACCAAAATTCAGGGTTCCTTACTAAAGATGGGACCCAGCCTTGCCCGTGGAATTTTTACCAGTTGTTGGTGGCCATAAAATCATGGCAGTCAAGTAATCATGTCTTGGTTTGCTCAGGATAGTCCCGTTTTATTCCTACTGCTCCAGTATTATTGTTATTAGTACCTCCTCTTGTTCTTAAGAGTGTCCTGGTTAGGAAGATAAATTTTAGGACCCCCCTACAAAGTAAGGATCTCCAAAATTATTCACTTTTCAAATAAGTCAAAAACTCAGACTATTATTTCACAGTCCAGTAGGCCTCACAACTCATAGCCTAGATCTACATCCATTAATGAGATTAGTAAGTTTCCTCTCTCTGGAACTCTTCAAGTAAAAACTAGAAAAGGAGATGATGTCAAGGAAATGTGGACACAAAGCAAGGGCCTATGTCAATGGTTTTGTGAGATTCCTTCTTTCCCTGAGGTTCAGCAAATCTGAGAAAAAAAACTCATAGGGGAAATAGTTTCTCAAGTTTGTATAAGAAGGTGGTAGATGATGAAGAGGCTGAGCCCAAGTTTTCTCACTTTCTTTACTAGAGACTGATTATGATTAGGAGAAAATAAGCCAGACAGGGAAAAATTTAGAGTGGTTCTAGGTACTGCATGTCTAACTCAACTGAAACCTGTACACCCACTCCAGTTTGAACTCTTTAAGGGCAGTAGAGTTTTTGTTAGATGCAAGAATTCAGGTGGTAAGAAGGCAGGGAAAGTTGGGGGGATAGAAATCTCCATCAATCATGCCCCCTGCAAGGACACCAATTTAACAACTTATCTATACAGAACAAACACCATCATAAGAACCAGAAATCAGGCAAGCCCTCATAGTATCTGGTGTTAACATTGTGTCACTGAAAGGGACACTGAAGAGATAGAAAACAACAGTCTTGAATTGCTGACGCCACCCCTCCCCCACCTCTGGCAGCAGCAATGTGGTGCAGAGTGTCCCTGGGCGCTGGAGGAGGGTGAACACAGCAATTATAAAGCAATAAACTCAGCACTGTCCTGCTACAGCAGAAAGCAACACCAGACCAAACTCAGTTGATGTCAGCCCATAGCAGGAGCATTTAAACCAGACCTACCCAGAGGGTAATCACCAATCGCAGTGGTCAGAATTTGACTTCCCATAAACCTTACCACTGAGGGACAAAGTACTCTGTGTCTCTAAATAAACTTGAAAGGCAGTCTAGGCCATAAGGACTACAATTCTTAGGTGAGTTCTAGTGCTCAACTAGGCCCAGAGACAGACTGGGTGGTGGAGCATACACATACTGAGATATCAGCTGGGGCAGCCAAAGGAGTGTTGGCAACACACCTCCCCTACCCCCAGGCTGCACAGTTCATGACTCCAAAAGAAACCACTTCCTTTTGCTTGAGGAGAGGAAAAGGAAGGCGGTGGAGGACTTTGTCTTGCATCTTGCCATAGCAGGATATGGCACTGGTCAGAGTTGTGAGGACCCATTCAAGGCCCTAGCTCCTGGACAACATTTCTAAACATACCCTTGGCCACAAGGGAACCCACTGCCTTGAGAAAAGGACCCAGTCCTGGCAGCATTCATCACCTGCTAACTGAAGAGCCCTTGGGCCCTGAATAAGCAGCAGCGATACCCAGGTACTGTGTCAAAGGCCTTGAGTGAGCCTCTGAGACTTGCTAGCTACAGGTGAGACTCAGCACGTTCCCAGCTGTAGTGGCTATGGGACAAAACTCCTTCTGCTTGAGAAATGCAGAGGAGAAAGTAAAGGGGACTTTGTCTTGAGCCTTAGGTACCAGCACAGCCACAGGAGTTAAAGCATCAAGTGGGGTCATGAGGTCCCTAATTCCAAGACTTGACTCTTAAACAGCATTTCTGGACTTGCCCTGGACCAGAGGTGATCCCACTGCTCTGAAGGGTGAGTCTCAGGCCAGACAACATTCACCACAAGCTGACTTTAGAGCCCTTAGGCTTTAAGGGAACATCAGCAATAGTCTGGCAGTACTCCTTGTGGCCTGGGGTCATGGTGGCTGTCGGTTGAGGTTCTTCTGGCTTTAGAAAGGGAAGGGAAGAGTAGGAAGGACTACATATTGTGGTTTGAGTGCCAGCTCAGCTGCAGTACAATAGAATACCAGGTGGACTTCTAAGATTTTTGACTCCCAGATAGCATCCCTGGACCCATATGGGGCCTGGGGGACCTTGCCACCCTGAAGGGAAGGACCTACACCCAGCTGACTTTGCCACCAGCTGATTGTAGAGCCCCAGGGCCTTGAGCAAACATAGGCAGTAGTCAGGAAGTGGTTACAGTAAGCATTAGCTGAGACTCACTGCTGTGCTGGCTTCAGGTCTGATCCAGTGTAGGGGTGCTTGTGTCACTTAACCTCCAGCTTTAGGTGGCTCAGAACATAGGGAAAGAGAGAGACTCTGTTTGTTTGGGAGAAAGTAAAGGAAGAAAATAAGAGTCTCTGCCTGGTAATCAAGAGAATTATCTTGGGTCTTGTCCAAGATTATCAGTGTGGTACCACTAATGAGTCTGCAAGAAACATGTTACTGGCCTTGGGGTACCCCCTAAAGCACATACATCTTAGATCACAACACCCAAGTCCTTTTAAATATCTAAAATGTGTTGCTCAAGAAGGATGGGTAAAAATAAGCCAGACAGTGAAGACTGCAATAAATACACAGCTCTTCAATGCCCAGAAACTGAAGAACATTTGCCAGCATCAATATCATCCAGGAAAACATTACGTCACCAAATGAACTAAGTAGATCACAAGGGACCAATCTTGGAGAAACAAAGATATGAGACCTTTTAGATACAGAATTCAAAATAGCTGTTTTGAGAAGACTCAAAGAAAATCAAGATAACACAGATTAAAAAATTCAGAATTCTATCAAATAAATTTAACAAAGGGATTGAAATTATTAACAAGAATCAAGCAGAAATTCTGGAGCTGAAAAATACATTTGGCACACTGAAAAATATGTCAGAGTCCTTTAAAAGCAGAATTGATCAAGCAGAAGATGTAATTGTGAGCTTGAAGACAGGCTATTTGAAAATACACAGAGGAGACAAAAGAAAAAAATAATAAAAAACAATGAAGTATGCCTACAGGATCTAGAAAATAGCCTCAAAGGCCAAATCTAAGAGTTATTGGCCTTAAAGTTATTGAAAGTTTATTCAAAGGGTTAATAACAGAGAACTTCCCAAATCTATAGAAAGATATCAATATCCAAGTACAAGAAGGTTATAGAACACCAAGCAAAGTTAGCCCAAAGAAGACTATTTTAAGGCATTTAATAACCTCCCAAATAAAACTCCCAAAGGTCAAGGGTAAAGAACTGATCCTAAAAGTATCAAGAGGAAAGAAAAACAAATAACATGCACTGGAGCTTCGATACATCTGGAAACAGACTTTCAGTGGAAACCTTATAAGCCAGGAGAGAGTGTAATGACATATTTAAAGTGCTAAAGGAAAAAAAAAACTTTATAATAGTATATCTAGTTAAAATATCCTTCGAACATGAAGGAGAAATAAAGACTTTCCCAAACAAAGGCTGAGGGATTTCATCAACACCAACCTGTCCTACAAGAAATGCTAAAGAGAGTATTTCAATCAGAAAGAAAAGGACATTAATGAGCAATAAGTACTCACCAGAAGGAACAAAACTCACTGGTAATAGTAAGTACACAGAAAAACACAGTATTATAACACTTTAACTGTGGTGTGTAAAGTACTCTTAACCCAAGTAAAAAGACTAAACAATGAACCAATCAAAAATAACTTTTCAAGACATAGCCAGTACAATAAGATATAAATAGAAACAACAAAAAGTTTAAAAGTTGGGGGGTAAAGTTAGGGCATGGAATTTTTTGTTCATTTCAATGTTTATACAAAGTGTTACATTATTGTCAGGTTAAAATCATGGGTTATAAGATAGTATTTGCAAGTCCATGGTAAAGTCAAACAAAAACATAAAATGAATATACGAAATTAAAAAGCAAGAAGCTAAATCATATCAGAGAACATCACCTTCACTAAAGGAAGGCAGGAAGGAAAGAAAGAAGAAAGAGGAGACCACAAAACAAAAAACAACCATAAAACAAATAACAAAATAGTAGGAGTAAGCCCTTCCTTATCAATAATAACAATAAATGTAAATGGACTAATCTCTCCAATCAAAACACATAGAGTGGCTAAATGGATGAAAAAATAAGACCCATTAATCTTTTGCCTACAAGAAACAAATTTTACCCTAAAGTCACACATAGACTAAAGATAAAGGAACAGAAAAAATATTCCATGCCAATGGAAACCAAAAAATAGCAGGAGTCACTATAACAATATTAGACAAATAGATTTCAAAACAAAAACTGTAAGAAGAGACAAAGAAGGTCACTATATAATGATAAAGGGGTCAATGTGGCAAGAAGATATAATTTTAAATATCTATGCACCCAAAACTGGAGCATCTAGATATATAAAGCAAATATTATTGGAGCTAAAGAGAGAGATAGGCCCCAATACAATAATAGCTGGAGACTTCAACACCCTTCTTTCAGCATTGGACAGATTTCCCAGAAAGGAAATCAGCAAGGAAACAACAGACTTAATCTGCACTATAAACCAAATGAATCTAATAGCTATTTACAGAACATTTCATCTGATGACTGCAGAATACACATTCTTCTCCTCAGGACATGGCTCTTTCTCAAGAACAGACATATGTAAGATCACAAGGCAAGTCTTAAAACATTCAAAATCATGCAAATAATATCAAGCATCTTCTCGGACCACAATGGAATAAAACTAGAAATTAATAGTAAGAGGAGTTTCTGAAACTATACAAAGACATGAAAATTAAATAATATGCTCTTGAATGACCAGTGGGTTAATGAAGGCGTTAAGAAGGAAATTGAAAACTTTCTTTAAATGATAATGAAAACACAACATACCAAAACCTATGGGATACAGCAAAAGTAATACTAAGAGGGAAGTTTATAACTATAAGTACCTACCTCAAAGAAGAGGAAAAAATTCAGGTAAATAACCTAATGACTTTAGGTTATCATAACCAAGTGGGATTTTTCCTTGGAATGCAAGGATGGTTCAACATACACAAATCAATCAATATGATACATCCTATCAACAGAATGAAGGATAAAAACCATATGATCATTTCCATTGATGCTAAAAAAGCATTTGATAAATTTCAACATTTCTTCATGACAAAAACCCTCAAAAACTTGGGAATAGAAGGAATATACCACAACATAATAAAAGCCATATATGACAGACCCACAGCTAGTATCATACTGAATGGGAAAAAACTGAAAGTCTTCCCTCTAAGATCTGGAACATGACAACACTGCCCATTGTCACCACTGTTATTTAACATAGTACTGGAAGCCCTAGCCATTGCAATCAGACAAGAGAAAGATACCAAAGGCATCCAAATGGGAAAATAAGTCAAATTATTTTTTTATAGATGATATGATCTTATATTTAGAAAAATCTAAAGACTACACAGGAAAACGATTAGAATTGCTAAACAAACTTAGTAAAGTTGCAACATACAAAAATCAGTAGCATTTCTATCTGTGAGTGAGAACTCACTCACTCTCATGAGAAGAGCATGGGAGAAACCACTTCCATGATCCAATCACCTCGCACAAGGTCCCTTCCTTAACACATGGGGATTAAAATTTGCCCTACGATTCAAGATGAGATTTAGGTGGGGACACAGCCAAACCATATTATTCTGCCCCTGGTCCCTCTCAAATCTCATGTCCTTCTCACATTTCAAAATGCAATTATGTCTTCTCAACAGTACCCCAAAATCTTAACTCATTCCAGCATTAACACAAAAGTCTAAATCCAAAGTCTCGTCTGAGACAAGGCAAGTCCCTTCCCCCTTAAAATATCAAAAGCAAGTTAGTTACTTCCAAGATACAATGGGGGTACAGGCTTTAGGGGGTACAGGTAAATGTTCCTATTCAAAATGGGAGAAATTGGCAAAAACAAAGAGGCCACAGGCCCCATGCAAGTCCAAAACCCGGTGGGGCAGTCATTAAATCTTAAAGCTTTGAAATGGTCTCCTTTGACTTCACATCTCACATCCAGGGAATGCTGATAGAAGGGGAGACTCCCAAGGCTTTGGGCAGCTCTGCCCCTATGGCTCCTGTGGCTGCTTTCACAAGCTAGTGTTGAGTGCCTGTGGCTTTTCTGGGTGCAAGCTGTCAGTGGATCTACCATTCTGAGGTCTGAAGGATGTTGGCTCTCAAAGCTCCACTAGGCAGTGCCCCAGTGGGGACTCCATATGGGGGCTCCAACCCCACATTTCCCTCCATACTGTTTTAGTAGAGGTTCTGTATGAGGGCTCCACCCCTGCAGCAGACTTCTGCCTAAACATCCAGGCATTTCCACACATCTTCTGAAATCTAGGCAGAGGTTCCCCCAAAGGTCAGCTCTTGTCTTCTGCGTATCCACAGGCCCAACACCACATGGAAGCCACCAAGGCTTGGGGCTTATGAAAGGAATGAGGCACATCCCCCATATATCTCCCAACTTCCTGAGCCCAGCACAAACACATTCCTCCATATTTCTTTCAAACTTCAGAAAAACATCACCTGGGAGATCTCCGATAAGGAATGCTAAATGTATAATGTTAACCAATTGTAATGCTGTAACCGAGAGAATTACCTTGTTCCCTGTAACTTTACATATCCTGTTTACATCGGGCTATAAAAAGCAAACACTCGCATTGTTCGAGGCCCTCTTGTATGCTGTGGAATGGAGGGACCAAGTTCGAACTTGTAGTAAAGATCCTTGCCGCTTGGCTTTGACTCTGGACTCTGGTGGTCTTCTTTGGGGAAAAAACGGTCTGGGCATAACACTTACACCCTCTGAAGCTACAGCCTGAGCTTTACCATGACCCCTTTTTGCCCTGACTAGAGCTGGAGCAGCTGGGACAGAGGACACCAAGTTCCAAGGCTGCGCAGAGGAGAAGGGCCCTGGGCCTGGTCCACTTTTTTCTCCTAGACCTCTGGGCCTGTGATGGGAGGGGCTACCTTGAAGATCTCTGACATACCCTGGAGACATTTTCTCCATTGTCTTGGCAATTAACATTCAGTTCCTCATTACTTATGTGAATTTCTGCAGCTAGCTTGAATTTCTCCCCAGATAATGGGTTTTTCTTTTCTACCGCATATACAGGCTGCAATTTTCCCAGAATTTTATGCTCTGCTTCCCCTTTAAACATAAGTTCCAATTTCACATGTCTCTTTGTAAGTGCATATAACTGTATACTTTCAGGAAAAACCAGGTCACGTCTTGAATGCTTTGTTCCTTAGAAATTTCTTCTGCCAGAAACCCTAAATCATCTATCTCAAATTTAAAGTTCCACAGATCTCTAGAGCAGAGGCAAAGTGCCGTCAGTCTCTTTGCTAAAGCAGAGCAAGAGTGACCTTTGCTCCAATTCCCAATAAGTTCTTCATCTCCACATGAGACCACCTCAGCCTGGATTTCATTGTCTGTAGTATCACTGTGAGCATTTTGGTCAAAACTATTCAAAAAGCCTCTAGGAAATTCCAAAGCTTCCTACATCTTCCTGTCTTCTTCTGAGCCTTCCAAACTGTTCCAAACTCTGGCCCTTACCCAGTTCCAAAGTTGCTTCCACATTTTCAAGTATCTTTATAGCAGTGCCCCACTGCTGGTGCCAATTTCCTGTATTAGTCCATTTTCACACTGCTATAATGACACTATTTGAGACAAGGTTATTCATAAACAAAAGAGGTTTAATGGACTCACAGATCCACATGACTTAGGAGGCCTCAGGAAACTTACAGTCATAGCAGAAGGTAAAGGGGAAGCAAGCACATTTTACATGGCAGCAGGAGAGACAGACGGGGGAGGAGGATGGGCCAGACACTTATTAAACAACCAGATCTCATGAGAACTCACTCACTGTCATGAAAACAGCATGGGGAAAACCACCACCATGATCCAGTCACCTCCCACCAGGTCCCCTCCTTGACACATGGAGATTACAGTTTGGCTTACAATTTGAGATGAAATTTGGGTGGGGACACAGGTAAATCATATCACTAAGTAAAATAAGCCAGGTACAGAAAGACAAATATCACATGTTCTCACTTAATTGTGGGATCTAAAAATCAAAGCAATTGAACTCATGGGCATAGAGAGTAGAAAGATTGTAACAAAGGCTGGGAAGTGTAGTGGGGGTTTGCAAGGAAGATGGGGATGGTTAATGGGTACAAAAAATAGAAAGAATGAATAAGACCCACTATTTCATAGCACAACAGGGTGACTATAGTCAATAATAACTTGATTGTCCATTTTAAAATAACTTAAAGAGTATAATTGAATTGTAACTCTAAGGATCAATGCTTGCGGGGGATGGATACCCCATTCTTCATGATATGCTCATTTCACATTGCATGCCTGTATCAAAACATCTCATGTACCCCATAAGTATATACACCTACAATGCACCCACAAAAATTAAAAATTTTGAAAAAAGTAATTAAAAAAGAATTTTGGTGTATATCTGCACCTAGGGTTTTGTATCAGACAGAATAGGGTAGGTTTTGATGTAGTAGTAAACAAAATTTCAGTGCTTAAAACAACATAGTTTTGCCAGGAGCAGTGGCTCATGCCTGTAATCCCAGCACTTTGGGAGGTCAGGAGTTCAAGACCAGCCTGGCCAACATAGTGAACTCCTGTCTCTACTAAAAATGTAAAAACTAGCCGGGCGTGGTGGCAGACACCTGTAATCCCAGCTACTCGGGAGGTTGAGGCAGGAGAATTGCTTAAACCCAGGAGGAGGAGGTTGCAGTGAGCCGTGATCGTACCATTGCACTCCAGCCTGGGTGACAAGAGTGAAACTCCATCTCAAAAAACAAAACAAACAAACCAACATAGTTTTGCTTTCTTCTCAGCTATACTTTCCATCATGTATTAACTGGGAGCTCTCATCCATGTCAGACTTGCTCAGGAACGCCATATTTCCTTGATTATTGAATCAGTACAAAGAGAAAAGCATGAATCACCCACCAGCTCTGAAAGTTTCTGCTGGCTATGACACATGTTATTTCGACTCACATTTCATTGCCCACAGAAAATCACATGGGCAATATGCCTAATTTGTTATGGGAAGGGAAGTCATACCATTATCATGGAAGGCAGAGAAGAGGAAATATTTAGAAAATAGCACCAACCACAGGTTGATGGGAAAAAATATAGAAATGGCATGTCAAAGTGCCTGGTATACAACAGGAGCCAAACACATGCCAGCTCCCTGCTGAGAGATGCCCTGATTCTTTGGAGCCTTTCTCTTCCAGCTCCCCTGTTCTTCCTTTCAGATGAGGCTCCAGCACCAAGGATTGCTTAGTCTGTAGACTCAGAAAGGGTAGAGTCCTGTACTCCTCAAACAGGCAAAGAGTTAGTACCTGAATCATAGACAAGGACTTGTTGTATTCTGGCCTCAGCATTTTAAAACAGAAGCAGCAGCAGCAGCTAAACATCCAGCATTTATATAGCACAAGCGGTGTGCCAAGCACTTGCTGAGTTTCACTATTCTAAGAGTCTTACCATGTATTTAATTCTGACAACAATTAGATAGTTACTATTAGTACACTCTCTTTACAGATGATAAAATGGAGGCAAAAATGGTAAAGTAACTTTTCCCAGGTCAATCCTTAGTAATTATCAGAGCTGGGATTCAAACCCATGCAGTTTGCTCCAGCATCGAAGTTCTATTACTTCTACGCTAGACAAACTGGGGAATAAAGACATGCCCATCTTATCCAATAGCATATGATGGCATAGTACACACTACAATATGGTTTCTCAGGAAATGGAGCCCCTGGGGTCTTATGAAATAATTTTCTTCACACCCAAAGAACATTAAATAGCATCGCCTCATATGATGGCAAATGCATTTTCTTTTCATTGCTTTTCTCCCTTTGTTTCCAAATCCTTCTGATGATATAAAAAAAAAAAAATGTCAGAGACATGCTAGCACTAACCATTATTGTTAATCTCACTTTGGAAGAAGAGAAAGGCCCCCAGCACATAGCCTGCTGAAGGCAACCATATCCACCTACATAGAAAAAGAATGTTTTCATTCCATTGTACTTGTTTATTGTTATTCTTTTCTATTGGAAAGTGATTCAAGATTTCCATTTATGGCAATAATATAGTTTCACTTTAAAACATATTTGTTTAATAAAAATGAGCTGATGTGATAAAATAGAAA
This sequence comes from Papio anubis, assembly GCF_008728515.1. Lineage (NCBI taxonomy): Eukaryota > Metazoa > Chordata > Mammalia > Primates > Cercopithecidae > Papio > Papio anubis. The sequence goes on from NC_044986.1 coordinate 21,870,327, forward strand.
ATAAATAGTGTGGCTAGTGTGCAGACAGGCCCAGGAGAGTACAAGCGTACAGAAGAGTACAAGAGTACAGAAGGTTGGTCAAAGACTGGAATGTGGGAAACACTATTCTGGAGGGATGAGTTTCCAGGGCAGTAGGCTGGACTTAGGGTAGATGCTAAGAAATTTCTTTCCTCTAGTCAGCTGCTAGTCTGACTAGTCTTTGTTGTAAATCTTAACAAAGAAAACAATAAGAATCTCCTCTTTTCTACCAATGGCACCTGTTAAACCCTAAACCCTGAGAAGATACACATTTAAGATGAAATGAGCCTGAGAGAAAGTGGTCAGGTGAAACAAAGAGGGCATTCAATTAGCATGGGGAGAAGTGGGCCTGCATCGGGTCAGTAACAAACTGTGCGACCTGGGCAAATTTCCTACCAACTAAGAGCCTCTACCACCATCTATAAACTAACTTGGGAAAATACAGTTTACCTCCCAGGGTTCTTGTAATTATTAAATCATATCATGGGGAAAATATTACCTGACTTATCTTGCTAGCAGTTGGGAAGATCAAGCATTCATTCCACAGATTTATAAACCTACCAAGTACGAGACAGTCAAAGGACAACCTCAGCTTTTGCCCTGTGAAGCTCAGTCAAGTAGGAAATTTCACTAAGAACAGCAAGAGAAAGAAAACCATGCAACTGCCATTTATTGAGGATTTGCCAGAGGCGAAGTGTCCTATATGTATAAGCCCATTTCATCCTAACAATAGCTCTGCAAAGAAAATTACATATGTGTCACTACCCCCATTTTACAGATGAGAATCCTGAGACTTAGAGGGATAAAGAACTTACATAAAGTTATTCTTTATGCTGAATGGCAGAGACAGGACTCAAACACATCTGTTTTCTTTTTAAAACAGAGATCATTAGGCCAGGCATGCTGGCTCACACTTATAATCCCAGCACATTGGGAGACCAAGATGGGAAGACTGCTTGAAGCTAGGAGTCAAGACCAGCCTGGGCAACATAGCAAGACCTTGTATCTACAAAAATAAAAATAAGAATATCCAGGCATAGTGTTGCATCCCTGTTGCCCCAACTACTCAGGAGCCCGAGGTAGGAGGATCACTCGAGCCCAGTTCTAGTCTGTACTGAACTATGATTGTGCCACTGCACTCTAGCCTGGGGGACAAAGCCAGACCTTTTCCCCGCAACTTCCCCTCTAAAAAAGGAGTTATCCAGACAAATAGAGGTAGGACAGATTGGAGCTGCACTTAGAGAACCAGCCCTACATCCACTAAAGCACTTTGTAGATTACGAAGCATTAAGGAGGGAATACTTGTTGATATTCACTATTCCTACTTCATTATTTTTAGAGTCAAATTTTCCCCATGTGGCGTTTGAAGTTCTCCAAAGCTCCCATGCAAGTGTATGGGGTATCTCCAGTGTTAGAGCAATGTTCCTCAATGCTTCCCAAGCTTTCATGGATACAGGAATCGTACCAGGAAGGAATCTTGTTAAAAGGCAGCATCTAAGTCAGTAGTTCTAGAGGGGCCTGAGATCCTGCATTTTTAGTAAGCCTCCATGGTCTATGCTGCTGGTCCACAGACTACAGTTTGAATAGCAAGGTATTAAAGGATTACTTCAGAGCCCGTGGGGTGATCTTTTCCACCCCTTCCCATGCATAGTGCCCTCCTCAGCTCCGAATCAAGGTGCAGCCTGCACAGCAGCAGGGGCAGCCTCCCTGCCATGGTGGGAAATGAGCAAGAGCAAGTAGGACTTTTCAGTCTAGCACAGCAGCTTCAGCACAGAGAGGAACAAGCAGGTTCACAATCCCCATCAGTAATCCGCCAGAGGGAAGCTGGTAAGAGGAGCTTTTAGTGTTTTCCAGTCACTGCAATAGTCCTGGGTACTCAAGGGCACAACAAAGTGGTGGTTATTAAGGCTAATAAAAAAGCATGTAAAATGTGCAGTTAAATAACATTAACCCAGGGGTTGGTAGCTCATTTGGGGATGGGCTATCTCTGCCCCTTGGTAGTGGCCCTTTTGTTTACTTAGTTGTTTCTCTGTCTCTAGCTATCCAGGCACTGGGCAGGTACACAGAAAGCAGATAAGGGGCATCAGGCCCTTCCTTGGGGTCATCTCATTTTAAGAACAATAGCTGTGTTTGGAACCAGAAAGACCTGAGTGCAAAATGCAGCAGTAACTGTTGGCCAATAACTTAAGCTTACCAATCTATATGTGCCTCAGTTTATCAGTCTATAAAATCAGGGTAAGTATAGTACCTACCTCATAAGAAGTGTTGTAAAGATTATAGAGATGATGTGACAAAACACTACCACTATTAATGTAACTCTTTCAAAGTGCTGGTCATTTTATATTATCACATTTAATCATGAGGTTCTGAATGTGTATGTAACTTATTCAAAGACCCAGGAAGAGTGTGATTTGAATTAGGTCTGTCTGGAATCTAAAACCATAGGTAGTTTACTTTCGACTCGGCTTCACTCTCTCAGCACTTATCTGTGCCATAAATGCCTCATAGAGCTTATGTACACATTGGCACTTCATGGACATTTGCCTGTTTGACTTGGTCTAGGTGCTAACCCAATATACACACCGAGAATCACCTGGAGGGCTGCTCTGGACATTGACATGAGACACACACTGAGGGCTACTAAGAAACCATGTAATATTGGCAAAACAAGGCTTGTTGATAGGCATCACAGAAAAGCAGCAGGGGATGGCATCAGGTAATGCAGACCTTGTCTCTACTGGAAAACGTGGCCGTGATATCATTCCTCTGGGCTCAGAGAGAATATAGGAGTAACAATAGCTACCTTGTCTTCCTTTCAGAGCTGGCTGTAAGGATCAAGTGAGATCACTTACATGAAAGTGTCAGACACTGCAGGTAAGGCTTTCTTATCATTGTTATTATAATCAGAATGACAGGTAGAAAAGTCCCAAGAGAACTCCAAAGCCATTCTGCTTTGGAGAAAATATTGCATTTAAAGAGACAGAAGACAAGACCCAGGGCTATGGAAAGACTGATTGTCTTCTATGGAAATATAAAAGCAACAGATTCCCAGTCTTAAGGCCACTATGGAAAATAATAATGTAGCTAAAATTCATGGCCTGCCCACATTTATCTAATAAAAAGACTTAAAAGTTATTTAAATAAGCTATTTGGCAATGTTTAAACTTTACCTGTGAAACTGACCCAGTTTTCTGGGCCACATATGTAGCCTAGCAGCAAGGGGACAAGAGTCCCGTTAAATAAATACAGAAAACCTGTCAAAGGATCTGTTAAAACTAGGAAGACTCTATCAGAAGCCTATTCAAAGCTCTGAATTGAATTTTGCAGCTCAAGAGGTGAAGGAGATCAGTCCATGATTTACAACAGAGGACAGCACAATTAGTGAGTCTGTTTTTTCAAGCTAACTGAGCAAGTCCCTCCAGAGATACACGTGACATCTGGACAACTGTTCCCAGCTAGAAGGAGGGGAGGCTGAGACCAAGCCAGCATTGACCTTCCAGCACACCCACATGTGCACTGGTCACCAACTTTCAAGAATGAGGCTGCAATGATTGTCAACTGGCCCCTTCCCTTGGGAGGCATCTCTAGCAGAGTTACAAAGCAGTGTCTTTTCAGGAGCTCACTGAGTAAGCCACAGACTTTCCCGGTCATTCATTTTTCAACTCACACTTACGGATCAGAGTAAGCAGATCTGAATCCTCCTCATCACTCTGTTTTCCAAGTGGAGTTCTCACTGGAATTAAAGAAGCTGTAATTAAAGTACCTTGTTTGGGAATGCTGCAATTAGTCACCAATTCAACATGCTATCAAACGTAATTCAAATATAAACACCCAGGCTGCAGGTGCCAATCCCCTGATGAGCTCTGGGAGCTAGTGAGCCCTGCCTTCCTTCTTCATATGAACCTGTTGTCCCTGGGTGACTCACCTAGTGAGGTTGCTTCTGGCTCTGACCTGATCCATGGGAGTAAGCCCCAAGGCAGCCTGTGTTTCCAATCATTTCTAAGCTTTGGGAGTTGGACTTTGTAAGGAAAATGGCTTCACTTTTGTCAGGAGTAGGCCCAGGTGGCCTTCCGAGAGCAGCATGACTCAGCGGGTTTGGAGCACAGGCCCACAACCCCACACATGATGTAACCACGCCACATGAGGTACATTAACCACTCACATAAGCTCGTGCTTGGCTCAGAGCCACTATTGTCTGTAAAAGGCATAACTACCCTACTGATGCTGTACATACAGCTTGTGCCCAGAGAGAGAATAAAGTCAGGTCAAAACTGCCTATAATTCCTCAAGTGTTTTTCCAGCTACCCACCACTTGCCCACCCACTCCCCTCAAACCGCACCTTGGGCTACGACTTGATATTTGGCGTAACAGACTTCCAAGGAGTTGATTTTGTCTCATCACCACACAGAGAATCTTAGGGTAAAGACAGCTTCTTCAATCTATATTTCAAAGGGAATAATGTGGCTTCATGATTAAACATAAGCTTTGAGGCTATATTTTCATTATTTCAATCGCTAAAAATTCTGGGGTACTGAAATCTCAAGTGGCTTGGTCGCAGCATTGCCTTCCAGTCTGGCATCTGGCTTCAGCCCCTTCTGATCTGTTCCCCATGCACATCTTTTTAAAAATGCAAATCAGATCAGGCTACAGTTCTGGTCAAAGCCCTCCACTAGCCCTCACTCCACTTGGAATCAAGTCCGAGCCCTTTGCTTTGGCCTCATTGCCCCAGTGCCCTGCTCCTGCACATCCACCCTCTCACTGTGGAGCCCCAGGGACTTTGAATTCGCTGTTGACTCTGCCAAAAAACTTCCTCTATAGATTTTGGCATGGGTGGAAGCTTCTCGATTGTTGACTCTTCAGAGAAGCCTTTCCTTACCTAACATACCCAGCCTCTTCCCAGGCATTCCTTATCACATCAGTCTTCAAATGTTCTATCCCATCAATGTCTGATAGTTTCTTGTTTAATTCTTTAGTCTTTCTACTTTCTGCTGAGAATGCAAGCTCCTTAAAAGGGATTCTTTGTCTTTGTCGCCCACTTCCTGAAGCAGAGCTAGCACATAATAGAAAATATATTGGTGGGGTGAATGAATCAATCTTCATAACAATTATTTATAAAATAAGGATGAACCTGCCTGAGCAGGGTAAGGTGAGTTGTGTAGCATATCTGGTATGCAGCAGAACCTCAATTCAAACCTGTCTTTACTACTTTAAAGTAGATCCTTTTTCCACCCTCACTGTCTTCTGTTTTGTCTCTTTCCCTTCCTTTGTTCCCAGCAGCTAATGCAATGTTGTCTGAACATTTCATCTTTACATTGAATGCCGGCGCATGACCTCAAGTCTCTGTCTCTTCTATCGGAACTGACTTATGGCTCACACTTTAAATGTTTGCATTCCAGCCTCCACTGCTTTTCTGAATCACTAGGAAACACTTATTCAAAGTAGACCCAGTCAACATATTTTACCTTTTATCAAGGGGTGCTCATCAAGTATCCTACATTTCTGTCCATCGTGCCTGCAGAAAAGAAGCATCCACAACTCTGCCGATCAGAACATGGGGGGAAGTGTCTCTCCTGGAGGAAGACTCAACCAAAATTGCTACCTTGGGGCTGGTTGGCCAAGCTTTCTGGAATGGAGGCAACACAACATCTTCAAAATCCCAGACTGAGACTTGGGGGCAGAACAAGAAAGAGGGTAAGGTGAGTTAGGGTGGGTACCTGGTACCAGTTGCAGAGAGCTCATAAAGCAGGAGGCGGGGGGCGGGGGGAGGGGGGCATCCACACCTGTACTCACCTTTTTAAACCTTTTTAAAGAAAAAATGGGCAATATTGAACTAGGAGTCAGAGCACTTCCCTTTGAACACTTGTCTATCATTCGCTTCCTGCAGAGCCTTGGGCAAGCCCCCTAACTTCCTTCTCAGAATCCTCAGCTGCTGTGGATCAAGGTCAGCACCCCAGCCCTGCTTACCTCAGGGCTTCCATGGAGACCACTCCAGATATCGATGGGAATGGAATCTGTGCAAGATATTATCGTGGTTCTTACATTAATAGATGCCACATTTTGCAATTAAATCCACAGTATAAAGATGGGTCAGGGAGGGGCAAGATAGGTAAAAATAAGGACATTATTTTTATAATATTAAAAAATTAATATTAAAATTATAAAAATAAAGAGTTTCCTCCCCATCTCACCACCTATGCCTTTTCATGACTCAGCTACCAGCCCCAACACTCTGTACTAAGGGCCTTGGGCCCCCATGTTCTGCTCCATCTGTTCTGCAAACTTCTCTCAAACTCTTCACTAGACCCAAATTTGGCCAAGAACAATACTGTTCCTGGCAGGAGGAGCTCTCCTTGGGCTCCTGAAGTCAGAGCCAGTGGTCCATGAAAGGAAAAACATCCAGCCCTGGCCCCCTTCCAGTGTAAAAACATTAAAAGAAGTCACATTAAGAAACAAGGTTTACCCTGAGAAGTATGCCCAGTCCAGGGCACTGTCCTCCATAACTGAAAAGCAAATCCATCATATAAGACCAAGTGAGCCTCTGAAGTCAAATGGAAAAGGGCTTGTGGGGGTGACAAATTCCATCACCAGAGGAGGTGGGCTAATGATGTACATAATCCAGCCTCACATCTGCATCATGTTCTTGGCCCCATATGTCCTAAAGTGATTTGGTTGAGAAAAGGAAGGGGATTGCATTATTCATGGGTATAAGACTATTCATAGTACTATTCCTGCCACTAAGATATTTACACCTCCATGGGGAGGTCTGAGCATCTAGCCTTCTGGCACACCCACGTGAGTTTGTCAAGCCATTTGAAGAACTGGTGTCCTCAAGGGACATACCATATTCAGGGAAGATATTCAGCCTCTCTGCAAAGGGGTCACCCAGCTGAGAGCTGGTGAAGCACATTGTATCCAGTTCAACATGCCTTTTTTGAGCCCCTGCTAGATGTGGGCTATATGCCAAGAGCATGCTCTTACAGATCTAAGGCCAAGTCATAGTCCTGTTGCTTATTGCCATGGGATTACATATGACTTACTCTCTCCAAGTCTGAGTTTCTTCATCTGTAAATGAGGATAATAGCAAAGCCTGTGATACCCAGAAAAAAGAAAAACAAAAAACCAAAAAACTGGAGTTCATTCACCTGGCAAGTAACAGAAGACTCTCCACGAGAACACAGGTTTTCATCAGTCATCAATGAGAGTTTTATTCCTTGGTGCAAGTGAGGAGAACCCTGGGAGTATTCTCCAAATCAGCGTTTCCCTGAGGGAAAATGACAGGAGGGTTTAATGGAGTGATGGATAGGAGAGAGGGCACATCGTTGCATGTAGAGAAAGGGTCCTAGTGATGCAGAGGCAGTGAGTTATTCTGCCAGCAGATAGGTTGTATGTTATGGTGGTGAAGCTGTGGCTCCTCCTGGAGTGGAAACTTCAGCATGGTCGTGAGGAATGTTCACTTGGGCTCATCTTTAAATTGCCAGGGTCTGTCAGGAGCTGGTTCCAACTCACAAGATGACTGCACTCCATATGGAGTTTGGGGAAAAACAGGCTGAAGGGCAGGAGGCTGTAAAACAGGATGGTTGTTGAAGTTGATGAAATTCCTATAATCCTTTGAGACCCTGTTTGTCTACTTACACCTGATTCATGAAACTTAGTGTTCCAATAAAAATGCATATAAAAGTGATTGTAAGTAAAAAGTGCCACTCAAATGTTAAATAACCCTACAGCTATCATCAGGGAGGACAGGAAGTTTATATAGAGAGGGGAGAGTACAGTGTCTTCCTCAGCTGGCTGAAATAACAATACATCTCAAGATACTTCCTTGATTTCAGTAAAATAGAATGCTTCCAATGGTAGACTTACGTGACAGGCAATGGTGGTTAGAGCACCAACTTTGGAGCCAGACTGACTGGCTACTTCACCACTTACTGGGTGACCTTGGGTAAGTTACTTACCCTGTCTATGCCTCAGTTTTTCTATCTGCCAAATGGGGAGAATAGCAGAATCTATCTCACAGGACTACTGCGAAGATTAAATACATTAATATATAAGTACCTAGAGCAGCGCCTGACCCAAGCAAACACTATGCAAATGCTTAGTATCTCTTTTTATCACATAGACTTTCAAAAAGCACATTGTTCCCCACCTGAAAGGGTCTTAGAACAGAAGCCTTCCCTGACCACCGTAGTTTATGTTGCCCTTCCCCATTACCCACTACTTGGGTTATCAGGTAAAATATGGAATGCTCAGTTAAATTTGAATTTCAGGTAAACAAGGAATTACTTTTCAGTACGAGTATATCTCATGCAGTATTTGAGACATACACTAAACAGGAAATAATTCCTTATTTGAAATTCAAACTTAGCTGGGTGTCTGGGATTTTTATTTGCTAAATCGGGCAACTCTACCACCCTATTATCCTGTCAATAATTTCAGGCCACAAAAAGTACTATAAAACTACCATTTTACTTTATATTTATTTATTTATTTATTTGTAGAGACAGGATTATGCCATGTTGTCCAGACTGGTCTCAAACTTCTGAACTCAAGTGATCCACCCACCTCGGCCTCCAGGTCTTACTAACACAGGCCTCCATAACAACTGTTTCAGCACTGACTGACTGGTTAAGATAAATATTAAAAGCTGATAGAACCAGTGCCCTCATACAAAGGCTGAAATGTAACAAAAGACTGCCAAAAGTTTTGCCTAGGCCTTTCTTGGGCATTGAAGCATGACAAGATAATGAAGGAATTCTTAATCAGACTCGCTTAGGATTAAACAGGTTTTACTGGGGGTCTGAAGAAACTCACCAGGTCTCCACAAACAAGTTTAGTGGGGATCTGAAGGAACTCCGCAAAACTCCATGATTTAGCAGGGACAAAAGATAAGGGTAATCACCCTAGCCCCGGGACCCACTTAGATTAAGTAAATTTACTGAGGCTCCAGAGGAAGGTCTTCAGGACTTAGATCTTATAGATTAAAAGAAGTTAATCACTTGTGTCTTTAGATGAATGCACACTTACACGTAGACATATAGCTTAGAAGGTATATAAGCTCTGGAAAACTTTGTAATTTTGAGTTGGTTGGGTGATATTTTCCAAGCCTTTTCCCTGTAACCAGTTTCAGAAATAAAAACTCCTTCCTCTCCCAGTTCATCTACATCTTGTTATTGGGCCGTGAGAATAAGCAGCTCAACCCTCCATTTGGTCTGGGAACAAAAGTGCTAGGATTACAGGTGTGAGTTACTATACCTGGCAAAACTGCCATTTAAAATTCATCAGAAAGTCCTCCTCATTAGAATGTAAGCACCATGAGAGCAGGAATCTTGTCTATCTTATCTCTAGCTATTTTCCCAGAGCCCAGCAGACTACCTGGCCCATGACAGGAGCTCAACATAAAGTTGTTTTTATAATGACTGGAGAAGTTGACTGAAGCATAGCAAGAGATGGGCCCTCGGCTGCCTTCTCCAACTTCCTGCTCTTCTGGTCTCTCTCAAATGCTATTTTCAGGTATCATTCTAGTCCAGATACTCAGGTCTGAGATATTTCCTGTTTGCAGTCTGGGGGACCCCAAACCTTCTCAGAGCTTGGCCTTCATTCCCAGAGTGGCGACCTTGGCATGGGGTTACGAAATGCGCCATAGTTTTCCCTTTGAACTGTGAACAATCAATTCTCTGCATTCCAATTCTGTCACAATCCTGGGCTCCTCCACAGACCACAAGAAATGGACTTGCCTTATGCTAATGGCATTTCATTTATCATTATGGAGTCGAATGAGGAGAGACCATTAAGCCGAGCGTGATGTTTTATTAGTGTGTTTTTCTGAGGTCTGTGACTCTGCATAACAGAATGAATAAAAATGACCTAAATTTTACTTTATGAGACACTTTCGGGCTGCACTTGCTCAGCTGCCCAAGCCTTTGGTAAAAGGCATCAGGCTTCAAGTCTTCCCTTTTAAAGCATTAGTACAGATATGGCTTTCATTCAATTTAATTTGATTTTTTACATTTGGAACAGCTCCAGTTTCCCATAAAATGAAGATCTCTTGATTCTTTGTGATTTTTAGTTTAAAACAAGGTAGACTTTAGGGGCCTATGAACCAGAATGCCTATCCTGTGCCTGAAATTGGCAACATTTGCCACAGTTTTAAAAACCATGTTTCCAGGTGTGGCTGAAATTGTTCACAGTCCTTTCTGATTTGGAGTCTCCATATTTGCTTTGTCTGATGTACTACATTTAAAAAGAAATGGCTCTTTGCTTTGGAATTGAGTTTTAAATTGAATGGGTGGTTACTGAAGCAGCACTGTTACATGAAAACACCTGCTTTGGGACTGCTGAGGAGGGTGAGAGGAGAACGCGCTGTCTTACCTCCTAGATTTGTTGTTACAAGGACTTAATTGTCCATGTAAAAGTTAGCTACTTTGCTCCTATAATTTTTACGAGAAGCGAAGGAAATAGAGGGAAAATAAAACAAATGGGCTTCCCCAAGTGCAGATGGATGATTTTTGCAAGTCTCTTCAAAAAGGACAGCTGATGCGAACTGTGTCCCAAGCCTCCTCTCGCTGGAAACAGGAGGGAATTCTGTGGCTTACACGCAACCATATGTTGAGGATGTGAATATTGCTTCACACATTCTAGCAGTCAGTTTCGAAATGCATGAGGGCTTTTTTCCCTTTACAAATCAATAACTCATCAAGAAAAAAAAAGCTATATGAACAAAAATGTTAATTAACAACATTATCAATACTAGCAAGAAGAAATTACAAGCAAGCTCTATGTGCAAAATTCTAGAAATTAAGTAAATTATGGTGCATGGACGATGATGAAGATAATGTATTCAATGAAATGATAATTAGAAAGATTTTGTAGATACATAGAAAATCTTTAAGCTAAAGTGCCAAGTGAGAGAAAAATGACCAAATTATATGTGCATTGTGATTGCAACTATATCAGTATTACTATGTAGATGGGCATAGGCTGGAAGAGGAAAATAAAAAATGATAATACATAATAGTTATATAGAATTGGTTGAATTAAATGTAATCACTATTTTTAAAAATTATTTTTGAAAAGGCAAAAACATTTTTTAAATAATGGCTTGAAAACAAATAGCAGAAATGTGCATTTAAATGTTTAACGTGCAGTTTAAATGTTTGAATCTAGAGACTGTGTCCTCAGTTCATCCTGGAGCTTGTTAATAAGGTAATATTCTACTTATAGAAGTGTTTAAATTCTCCAAATACTTACTTAGAAGGATGAAATTCAAACTATCTAGGGAGATGCTTCCAAAAAGAAAACACAAAGTCATTTAATTTTAGGATGAGAAGGTCTCAAACGTATCGGTGGTAAGCTCCTGGTCTTACTGATGGAGGCTCAGCAGGACTGGAGACTTGGTCAGGGGCTAGGACTAGAACGGGGACAGACCTAGTGTGTAAGTCACCGAGGGTGACTGGGAGGGTGGATGGCTCTCTCCCTGGGTTTCTACAGCCCACTGAAAAGCCCAGCAAGGGCCAGAGCTCAGCCCTGCTCAGCGCTCAGTCAGCACAAGACACAAAGTGCACAGCTGGGCTCAGCGGTCCAGCTTTGGAAGGATAGGGCTGGACAATGTTCTGTTGCCCTTCCTATGTTTGCAAGTGGTCCTTTCTTTTCCCTGCCTAAGACTCTACTGGTCCTTGACCCACAGCTGAATCCTTGGAGTCGGCACACACTGCTCTGTTCCTAGAAAGCTTTCCTTCTTTTGCTTTAACAAAGCGCTGTCCTCACGTGGGCCACTGGCAGAACAGACAGGGACTTCTCTCGGGTCAGCCATGCTTTGCTTTCAGGGAGTTCTCACTCCAGTCCTGCTGGCCATACTGCATTTCCACCTCAGAGACAGGAAGATGAAGGTTACTGTACAATGTGTTTGTTACTTACCCGGGACCACCAGGCTAATTAGTGGCAGAACCTGTTTTAAAACTAGGTTTGCTCAACTCTAAAACTTATATTCTTAACCACAATTTTGTAAGTGCTTTTCGCTATCAGTCAAAAAAATCAATTCAACCATACATTATATAAAAGAACATGTCAATATCAACTATACTAAATGTCTATTGAATTCAGGATATATAACACAATTTTTTTAATGTCCAAGGATTTGCTTTTTGTTTTGTCATATTTGTATTTGCTTCTGATTGACTGCTTTCCTCTTTAATAGAGCATGAGTGCATGTGGCTGTGGCTGGGCAGAGGTGGAATAAGGTGGAAGGTGTATTCCAGATCACAGAAGGCCCAGTTGTTTAGACTTTTTATGACTAATGATTGATGTAGACTCTTTAATCAAGATTTCAGGCTGGATGCAGTGGCTCACACCTATAATCCCAGCTCTTTGCAAGGCCGAGGCAGGAGGATAGCTTGAGGCTAGGAGTTCAAGACCAGCCTGTCCAATATAGTGAGACCCCATCTGTACAAAAAAATTTACAAATCAGGGGCAAGGACGAGAGGGGGTTGTGGCTATGTATCTCCTGAGAGGAAGGGTTTGGTATTAAAGAATCCTCTAAGCCTGTTTGATCCAGTTATCTTGCCCTACTGGGTCAGAGACTACCTTGATCTGAAACTTGACTTCCCTTAGACCTACTACAAGTGAATTGTATCATCTAAGTTGCATTCAGATCCTGTCAATCATTGGAATTCTGATTTAAACCCCTTATTAATGTAAATTTTATTTTAAGAATTGGAAAAGAGGAAAATAACATAAGCTTGCATTAACAGGAGAAAACAAGAACAATTTCATCTGCATGTAGGAGTCATGTCTCAGATTCAATGAACTCTGGAATGAGATGGAAAATATTGTAAATATGACTCCGAAAATTGAATAATCAGCTTTACACATGGTTCCAACTGTAATGGATGGAAAGATATAAATAAAATAAAAGGAGTATTTGCTCTTAAACTTTTCTGAGACTGTCACCCTAAGAGTGAGCTTATCTCTCCAAACAATTGCTAATTGAACTGTGAAATAAGGAACACAACTCATAAATGTGAAGTTTCAAATTTTAAGTCAAATTAAACAAAATCCGGACACTTTTAAATTTGTAGGATTAATCTCCTGTCTTTCCTCCAATAACAAGTAAATTGAATCTGCAAAATCATGTTCAGTGTATGATTTTCAACTGTGTAATTACGGTTTAAAGATACATGTCTTCAATTTCTTCTGTTCCCTTTTGAAACTCAAATCCATTTCGAATCTTTTGTTAAAAAGCAATTTAGTTACCAGAGAATGGTTTCTTAGAGTTAGTAATTAAGTGTTATGTTTACAGAAAGGAAATAATGAAATACAATCTCATCCAAAAAGAACATTCTAAAACATTCCACTGAGTGCAAACACATGACCCTGCAGTGTCAGAGTTTCTTCTAGTGACACCACAAAAACTTCCTGAGCTATTTTCCAAGGAACTGAAAAGAAAGTCTGATTCCTCTGAATGATCTGTACCTTTTAGATGTGACAGTTGAGGTAATATTAAGCAACTCAATAGCAATTGTGAAAGTCAATATACAGGATTACAAGTTTATTACTTGATATTTGGCATTAGATCTTGACACTACTACATGCATTTTCTTCTTAGGCAGGAAATACCTGCAGGACATGGGTGCTTTCTGCACATTTGATATAGTTATAGATGTAGCAGGTTTAGTAAAGTAAAAGATGAACATTAGCTAATTAGCCATCATACATGCAGGGGGCACCTCCTGACCATGTGACAGGTACTCTCTCAAGAGCTGCAGAAAATGCCAATCTGAATGAGATCAGACCCATTCTCATGAGTGTTCAGTCTGGTCAGAGAAATAAGAGAGTAAGGATTCTGATAAGCAAAGGAGAGAGGGCAGGGGAATTCCAGCGATGGGCAATAGGGTGGCAGGGGCAGAGATGGGGGCAGGACATAGGCTTGGGGGAGGAAATGCAAAGCATGTTTAGGAAAAAGGAAGACATATATAACATAATAATGATCATTATCATAATATTTATTATATGCCAAGCACAATGCTAAATGTTTTACTTGCAAATATGTCTTGTAGGGTGGCCACCTCATCCCAGTTTGCCTGGGGCTTTTCTGTTTTACCACTGAAAGCTGTTTTAGTAGCTCAGGATGCCTCTCAGTCCTGGATGAACAGGGGATGGTTGGTCACCCCACATGTACTCCTTGCAAAATGACCTTATGAGATCTATTCTGTAATACTATCACCCTTATTTTATAGAAGAGGGGATGAAAGGTCAGAGCGGCAAGGAACTTATCCAAGATTGCATGGTTGCTAACACATGGGAGCTGAGAGTGAAAGAGCTCTTACCTACTAGTATCAGAGATGAATCCTGATTCTAGAGTGTCTGCAAGGCACAGTCCCAGTTAGCAAGATTTTTTTTTTTTTAAGAAAGTTGGTACAGAATCATAGTGCAATAAAAATTCAAGGATTTCTCCTGTGAACATTTGGGAGTTATTGAAGATTTCTGAATAGAAGGACAATGTGGAAGCTTTCCTAATTTAGGATTGATGGCATCAATGTGGTTAGCACAAATCAAAGTTTTATCCAATCATTCTTCCTGTCTCTAGAAGTCTACAACCTCACCCCCTAGAGGTTACTCTCCCAAACCATTAGCAAACTACAGAAAGCATTTTGAAGATCAAAGAAATGTTCTCCTATTCCTAATCCATTTCAGAATTTTTTCCCTATTCATGTTAGTACTTTTCCTATGTTTCTCTCTATAGCAGAAACTGGAAATACTTGAAAGGTTATAAACAGTTTTGCTTAAGCATACTTCTTTTACAGTCTATCATGCCTCAAATCTCATTTCCTTCAGGAAATAACACATAGAAGAGGTGCTGGTTCTAGACTTCCCTCTAAGAGACGGGAGCAGAAGCAGAGCAAATCACTGTCGAATGGCACGAATTAGACTGTGTTTGTGTGCACACATCTTTTGTCATCTTACCAATTTCCTGTTTGTCTGCTTATTTCCTTTCACCAGTTTTTATTTTGAGCTGTTATGTGGTTTATTTAGTGGTGGGGAGAATAGGGATCTACATACCATATCTGTTAAGAGGTATGCCATTTGAGGTCACCATAATTCCATATCTCGTGCAAGATGGTCAAGTAAAGTCCATTGAGAGTGAAGGTGGTAATTTTCATGAAGTACCTTTCCCTGTCTGATTCAAGGGGACACATTATGCAGAAACCCAAAGCAGTGAGTCTTTGTGCTGGGAACATTAATTTAATTGCAATCCATAATGCTCCTGCCGAGTCACCAGGCCCATATATTCCCAATCTCCTGCTTGCTTGAAATTGAAATCATTCCCTTTGCAAAAACAAACCATCCTTCTCTGTGAGGTCCCATTACATGGCCAGAACTCCTTTCTGGGAGATTATTTGATGACAAATTATATCAAGAAATTAAACAGAAACCCCATTAGTAATGTTGACAATATTACACACACACATGAAATATTTAATGAAAATCTAGAGCTAGGGTGTTGAATTTGCACACAAACAACCTATGTAAGATGGATTTTCTCTGAATGCAAATGCAAATTTCATTTTCTAAAGACCTTTGCAAGTACGCAAGAGCTGTCTGCTTTTAGTCACAGGGAAACATCCATTTAGTAATCTCCTACCTCCATTGATTCCACCCATAATGAGATATCCAGAGGTATTGTAGAAGTCCAGAAGCATTCAAAATATGGGAGCAGAAAGATGAAACCAGCTCAAATGGCTACTGCCATCTGCTAAGGAGTCAGACATATGAGTGGCCAAAAGAACCCTTACTCTTTAAAGGATGAGTGGACCTGGTCAAATTAAAAATGGGTTTCTGCTAGATCCTAGTATAGGCAACTGAAAGAGTAAAAATAGCAACAGTTCATGCTCCTGCTTGGGGCACATCTCACCCTCTATCTTTAAAGTTGGACCTTTCCATACAGGTAAACAGAACAATACAGCATAGTGGTAATGTTGTTTACCACTGTATATTAAAATTATCTATGGACTTTAAAAATGTCCTGTCTGATTATAGCAGACCAATTAAATCAACATTGGGTTATGGGAGAACATAGATATCTATATATCTCTTAAGTACCTGCAGTCAGGGTCCTGTTGGGATATAGAAACCAGAAATAGAGAATTTAATTAGTCTTGACCAGTAATTGAGGAAAGCAGAAAGCAGCTACTACCTCTAACGCTGAGAGAAACAAAGGAGGAGGTTAGGGCTATTGAAACTTAGCAGCTAGAAGGAAGAGCCCTGCAGAGCTGAGACCACAGCCTCTGGGGTGTGCTGCCAACTGTTGCTGGTGTCTGAGCTCAGGGGAGGAACCCCCCAGAGCTGGATGGGACCTGACTTCTGAGAAGACACTGGCTGGCTAGTGCTTATTTCTCAGAAACAACTGCTTCTGGGATTTTGGCAGACCTGCAAATTAAAATCAACTGCTGCTACTGGGACCAAAGATTGAAGAACCACTGCTAAGGTGACAGTAATAACAAAGAAAGCAAACAGAATGAGAAAAATTCCTTCTCCCTATTTCATCCTTCCAGTCTCTTCTAGCACTCGCTATTGGCAGAGCTGGTAAAGGAGAAATGCTGTTGGCAGAATCCCAGCCCGGGCATTACAGAGCAGAACATAGGAGGTAGGTCTGAAGTAAGGAACAAGTGTTTAATAATGAGCATTGGTTCCCCCAGGTGATTATGTTGTACAGGCAGAGTTGAGAACCACTGCCTATGGAAAGTTACAATTCAGAACTCTTCTCAGGTATTACTGGTTGTTTTTGCTTTGTCCAAGTCCCCCAGACTTGGTTCAGTTTTCCCATTATCGGCCTGCTCTTTCAGGCTCTGTGTCTGCTTTTGGTCTCTTGACTTTTGGATTCCCACAGTTATGACTTACATCTAGCCCATGGACTCCTCAGCTTTAAAGAATTTACTCTCATTGGCCCTACAGGACCCAAGCCTAGGCAATTAGAGTAGAGGGGTTGGACTTTGA
Source organism: Papio anubis (assembly GCF_008728515.1). Classification (NCBI taxonomy): domain Eukaryota; kingdom Metazoa; phylum Chordata; class Mammalia; order Primates; family Cercopithecidae; genus Papio; species Papio anubis. The sequence goes on from NC_044986.1 coordinate 21,887,332, forward strand.
TGTCCATGAAGTTTGTTTTGGCTCATAATTCCAAGGACCATATTTCCCTTGGACCGGCCAACTCTGGTGGTCACTGATGGATCTGTGCTGATGACCAGCCCCAATAGTTGTCTGCTGCCCTTGGTTTGCTGAGAACCCAAATAGGAAAAATCTGTTACCCCTGTGAGGTGTGGCCAAAATGAAAACATCGGCTTTCATGCCTCTTTGTTTTTGTTCTTTGGAGAGACTGATTGGGTTATTTTCTTAGCTGTAGACTTCATCACTTAAAATACCCAACCAGTTAGATCAGAAGAGAAATAAAGCTAATCCATTTTCTCTTGAAGATCTCCCACATATAATGAGACACTCTAAATCCTCATTCAGATCATTTCAATGGATATCAGTAGGCTCCAGTGTTCATTTAACAAATATATATTGAGCTCCTACTAGGATCTGGGCAATGTCCTAGGCACCAGAGGAATAGCAATGCACAAAGCAAAGTAATTGCTCTCATGGAGGTCATATTCTACCTAAGGAAAGAGACAATAATAAATAAGCAAACCTATAATATACCAGATGTAGTTGGGTAGTTCAAGCTTACAAGTTCTCATGAAGTTGTCAAGCTGTTAACTAGGATAACAGTCTCATCTGAAGGCTCATCTGGGGCTGGAGGATCTGCTCCCAAGTTAACTCACGTGGTGTTGTCACAAAGTTTTGTTTCTAAATCATGTGGACCTCTCCAGAGAGCTCCTCATGACTTGGCAGCTGGGTTCCACTAGAGTGAGTGATCCAAGAGAAACTGATCAAGATGAAAGCCACAGTTATTATTTCTAACCTAAGCTTGGAAGTGACATACCATTGCTTCTGTCATATTCTGTTGGTCATAATGGATCAAATGTGAAAGGGGACAACAAAGCAGCCTGAATACCAGGGTTTGGGGATCACTCGGGCTGTCTCAGCTGCCCTACATGGTAATAAGTGCTATGAAGGAAACAAAACAGGGTGAAGAGATAGGGAGGGCAGAGGCTTGGGGTGACTATTGCTCTTGACACAGAAGGTCACAGAAGACTTCACTCAGGCACAAAACAGAGGCCTGAAGTGAGGGAGTAGCTTCAAGGCTTGCCTTTTAAAGGACTCTACCTAGGGGTTAGCTTTTGTGGGAAATCATCCCTCAGCTCCTGCCCTACCCATCAATCTCACTAAGAACCCCTACTATGCTCTCCCAGAGCATCTACACTTACTCTCTGAAAGCTGTCTTCACACTGCCACATCATCTTTCTTCCTTCAACATTAGAGAGTGAGTTCTTCAGTGTCATGGACAATGTTTGATTCATCTTTGTATCCTCAGTAAAAGGTCAATAATTTTAGATGAGTGAATGAAATAATTAATTTACCTTCTCTGCAGTCTTTTTAAGGAACTTAGAACAAACTACTATTTAACAATTTGTTAAATTAAGTATTAGTTATGCTTTGTTTAAAGCAAAAACTGTAGATATAGATTTATATAGCCACTTTAAACACATAAATCTACTCTTCTGCCCTGTCAATGGCATTGCCTATAGATACTGTTTATGAAGTACCAAATGGAACAAAAATATGTGGCAACTTATTGAACGAAAACGTTTGTGAGAAAAATATTTTTGTTCCCATGCAGCAACGTTTCTATTAAATTGTTTCTAAATATGTAAAAAGAAAAAACAAAAACTCAGAGTCGCAGCAGAATACCCTGAGGAGCCTAAAAAGCATGAAAACAGCAATATTATTTTGATAATGAAAAACAGATATGAATGATATTATTTCTTCATATTCTGTTTTGGGAGGAGCTGATTTTTTGCTTTTAATATATGTCCCTTGCACAATAAATCAAATGCTGTGACTCACCCACAGCCCTAGGCCAGAGGCAACAATTTACACAAAACGACAGTTGATCACACAGAAATATGTCTCCCATGTGTTTGGGAATTAACTCATCAGTCAAAGCATCAGCTATCTCTCTCCTTGTGACTCCAGAAGTCTAGTGGAGCATTTAATACAGTATTGCTCCCAAAATTCACCCTGAGTACTTAAAGTACCAAAGCCATGGAAACTGTAATATGCATACCAATCACCTGGGTATTCCTTCAATGCAAATGTTGGTTCAGAACGTAGGGTGGGGCCTAACAGTCAGCATTTCTAACAAATTCCCGGGAGATTTGTGAGAGCTGGTCCTCATATTACATATTGAGTAGGAAGGTATTCAAATAGCATTCAGAGAGTCCGAAATCTGCCTGCTTACATTTATAGGTGATTTGCAATTTCTTTCTTCTTTTTATTTAATCAGCCTAATGAAGAAACCTATAATAATCAAGAAACAAATTTATTCTATTAATCTGAAAAGTTATTAAACCATTTATTCTTCCACAAGACAATGTAGATTTCAGATTTGAAAATCAGCATGTTCCACCATACATTTTTATTTGAACAAGTGCAGTTGCTAAGAAATCTACAATGTAGATTCCAAACTTAATTAAATCTTACCTCTACATCCAATGTGCTGTGTTTCAAGCATTTCCAAATTGAAAGTGAGCAAAAAAAATAGTCATTAAAACTAAAATTTAAAAGTTATATTAATCATCCTGTATAAAATTCCAAGTGGGCACCTTCCTCCTGCACTCCAGTTACATAGGAAGAACAGAGGAATTTCACCTGTGATTTATTTTATTAAATTTTCTTTAATGTTACATTGACCTATTTCTTAAAGGAGGGCACAGACTCTGCAGGGTTATTCACTCTCTGACTTTTGTATATGCAACTTGCCTTATTGAGATAGGCAAATATAGAATCATATTGACGAGGTTGTTGGCTTTCATTATTTCAAAAAACTAGCAAAGTACAACAATCTATCAGAATTAATCAGCTTATTACATCTAAAGCAGCTTGTTACATCTAGCTTGTTACATCAAAACCAGTTCACCCTCATGCCCCACCCTCTACCCCAACCTCAGACTCCAGCTCCACTCTCAGAATCCTCACCGAGATCTAACTGGGAAGGCTGCACTGGTGCCCAAAAGGTCTTTGAGACCCATTTCCTGGGTCTCTGTAGCAGCAGAACCCAGCATGGTATTCTTCCATCAGCCAGCAAGCTGCAGGCTGTGAGTCATTTAAGCCCCTAACTCGACAGCTCTCAAAGCACCTATCTTTCACAGAAAATAACTCACACAGTGAATTTGGATATTTTTGAAATGTCTATATTTGGTGGGCTTGGAGTAATCACAGATTTACCACCTCAATTCAGTTGCAGGTCTTATTGATACACCAAACATCCTGACTTCTAAATATCTGAAGAGGCATAACAATGGAAACCCAACTAATTCCTTTGTTTGGTCAGTGACAGAGCCTATATACTCCTTCTCCTCCTACACCTGCTTTTGGTTGCTTTTAACAAATTTTTAAAATTTTCCTTGGATAATGTAAACTAGAATTCCAACCAAATTAATGCCTAGCACACAGAAAGTACTTAATACATGGATTAAATAGATAAATGAATGAAGGATGACTCCAGTAAAGATATTCAATCCAGCCACTTCAAAGGAGAGACATGGCCATAACAATAACAAGTAGCATATACATGTGACTAGTTACCATTTCACAAAGATTTTGCCTATATCAGCTCAAACAGTCTTCCCTACAGCTCTGTGGGTGTGAGGGAACAAGCACTTTTCACTGATGGGGGTGCTGAGACTCAGAGATTAAATGGTTGGTCAAGGTTTCATAGCCAGTAAATGAATGGGACAGCCATGGTTTGCACTTGGGTCTTTTAACTCCAAAAGTCATACCTTTCGCACTGTATGATTTTTCCTCAAGTAAGCCTAGGAGACAGACTTTTGATCCTAGAATTGATGGGACAGATCTGAATACATTTCCAGTATTCCACAATTCTGAGTCTTAAGACTTTTTCTTAGCTCAAACATCCCAACTTTAAAACTAGAAAATATAAAATCAAAATCTAATCTAGGGGGACAAAAACTCTCCCACAGTGAGAGTTTTCTGGGGATATCACAATGTATTAGTACATTTTCATGCTGCTGATAAAGACATACCCAAGACTGGGCAATTTACAAAAGAAAGAGGTTATTGGACTTACAGTTCCACGTGGCTGGGAAGGCCTCACAATCATGGCAGAAGGTGAAAAGCAAGAAGGAGCAAGTCACATCTTACATGGATGGCAGCAGGCAAAGAGAGAGCTTGTGCACGGAAACTCTCATTTTTAAAACCATCAGATCTTGTGAGACTCACTATCATGACAACAGCGCAGGAAAGACCCACCTCCATAATTTAATCACCTCTCACCAAGTTCCTCCTACAATATGTGGGAGTTGTAGGAATTAAAATTCAAGATGAGGTTTTTCAAGATGAGATTTGGGTGGGGACACAGCCAAACCATATCATTCCACCCCTGGTCCCTCCTAAATCTCATGTCCTCACATTTCAAAACTAATCATGCCTTCCCAACAGTCCCCCAAAGTCTTATTTCAGAATTAACTTGAAAGTCCATATTCCAGCATCTCATCTGAGACAATACAAGTCCCTTCCACCTTTGAGTCTTTAAAATCAAAAGCAAGTTAGTTACTTCCTAGATACAATAGAGGTAGAGGTATTGGGTAAATATAGCCATTCCAAATGGAAGAAATTAGCCAAAACAAAAGGGCAACTGGCCCCAAACAAGTCTGAAATCCAGCAGGGCAGTCAAATCTTAAAGCTCTAAAATGATCTCATTTGACTCCATGTCTCATATCCAGGTCAAGCTAATGCAAGAGCTGGATTCCCATGCTGTTGGACAGCTCTGCCCCTGTGGCTTTGCAGAGTACAGCCTCCCTCTTGAATGCTGTTATGGGCTGCTGTTGAGTGTCTGAGGCTTTTCCAGGTACATAGTGGAAGCTGTGAGTAGATCTCCCATTCTGGGGCCTGGAAGATGGTGGCCCTTTTCTCACAGCTGCACTAGGCAGTGCTCCAGTAGGGACTCTGTGTGGGGGCTCCTCCCCACATTTCCCTTCTACACTGCCCTAGAAGAGGTTCTCCATTAGGGCCCTGCCCCTGCAGCCAACTTCTGCCAGGACATCCAGGTGTTTTCATACATCCTCTGAAATCTAGGCAGAGGTTCGCAAACCTCAGTTTTTTATTTCTGTGCACCTGCAGGCTCAACACTACATGGAATATGCCAAGACTTGGGGCTTGCAACCTCTGAAACCATGGTCTGAGCTGTACCTTGGCCCCTTTTAATCATGGCTGGAATAGCTAGGACAGAGGGCACCAAGTATGGGGACCACAAGCATGGAGACCCTGGGCCTGACCCATGAAACCATTTTTTTCTCCTATGCTTCTGGGCCTGTGATGGGAGGGGCTGCCTTGAAGACCTCTGACATGCCCTGGAGACATCTTCCCCATTGTCTTGCTCATTAACATTCAGCTCATTACTTATGCAAATTTTTGCAGCCAGCTTGAATTTCTCCTCAGAAAATTGGATTTTCTTTTCTATCACATTGCCAGGCTGCAAATTTTCCAAATGTTTATGCTCTGCTTCCCTTATAAAACTGAATGCCTTTAACAGCACCTAAGTCACCTCTTGAATGCTTTCTTGCTTAGAAATTTCTTCCACCAGATACCCTAAAGTTCTCTCTCAAGTTCAAATTTCCACAAATCTCTAGGGCACAGGGGCAAAATGCCACCAGTCTCTTTGCGAAAACATAACAAGAGTCACCTTTGCTCCAGTTCCCAACAACTTCCTCATCTCCATCTGAGACCACTTCGGCCTGGACCTTATTGTTCATATCACTATCAGCATGTTTGTCAAAGCCATTCAACAAGTCTCTAGGAAGTTCCAAACTTTCCCACATTTTCCTGTCTTCTTCTGAGCCCTTCAAACTGTTCCAACCTCTGCCTGTTACCCAGTTTCAAAGTTGCTTTCACATTTCCAGATACATTTTCGGCAATGCCCCATTCTACTGGTACCAATTTTTATTGAATTAGTCCATTTTCATGTTACTGATTAAGCCATACCCAAGACTGGGCAATTTACAAAAGAAAAAGATTTATTGGACTTACGGTTTCACGTGGCTAGGGAGGTCTCATAATCATGGCAGAAAGTGAAAGGCAAGGAGGAACAAGTCACATCTTACATGGATGGTGGCAGGCAAAGAGAGAGCTTATGCAGGGAATCTCCCATTTTTAAAACCATCAGATCTTGTGAGATTCATTCACTATCATGTCAGCAATGCAGGGAAGACCCACCCCCATAATTCAATCACCTCCCATCACTTCCTCCCATAACATATGGGAATTGTGGGAGTTACAATTCAAGATGAGATTTGGGTGGGGACACAGCCAAACCATATCACACAGGAAGTAAAGGGGAAGCTGAATAGGAGAATCTCTCAGTTCCCATGCTTTCCAAGTCACCTCTACTTTTTTTTTTTCTGTTTTAGAAATTGGAGTTCAGTCTTACAAATACATCCACTGTTATGGCGTAAAGAACAACAGAAGTCAGGAAAACCAAACTCATGTTTAATAGTAGCTTACTTGCTATCTATGCCTGGTTAGCCTTGAACACATCTCACCTCAGTTTCCCCATTTGGGAAAATAAACCAGCAGAGCATAGTGAGGAGTAAATGAAGTAATACAGTCATGCTTTGGGGACAGACTCTCCACAACTGCAAGGCATTCTCACATGCATGACCTTGCTGGGGTAGAGTCAGGGAGTGGTTGCTGGGTGATTGTTAAGATAAGTAAGACCAAGGAAAGAAAAGTCAAAAACTTCCTATATCCTAGAGCATGGTGGAACCTGAAGGAAAATTCTCATGACTTTCCCAAGGATCACCCTGTCCTGGGAAAGGACTTGAACAGTCCCACAGAGAAATTAGACCCTTTTCCTGTTCCCCATTAAGAAAGCTGATGTCATGCAAAAAAGTGAACTCTTTGGGAAAAGAAAGTATATTTGCTGTATTAATCTTCAGTTCTATCCCAGCAGGAGGAATGAGAGGACACTCTTAGATCTTAGAATCCACCTCGTGGGAATAGAACAGAGAGTGTTTCCTGTTAGGATAGCCTGGGAGCAAGCAGGACATCAAAGTAGCTTAAGTGAACTCATACCCCATTATAACTGGAATTACACACTTGGACCATGTGAATTTACTCTTTTTTTGTCAGTATAATTTCAGCCTGAAGAGGCAGCATGGTGGAGTAAAAAGAGGACAAGGAGTCTGGATTTGGTCTTTGGGTTTGTATTCTGGCTTAATCCCTACTCTGTAATTTATGAATGGAGTTCACAGATGTCTTTACACATAAAATGGGCATATGTTGGGATTTGAACACAGCAATACATCATGCTTTTCTCCCCCACCCAACAAATATTTGAATCAAATGAGAACTAGACATGAGTCAAATTGAGGGAGGGTATTGTCAACATTAGTTTAATTCCTGTTACATCTGGATATGGGAATGCAGCCTGGACCTGCAGCCAAATGTAATCCCTAATATATTACTTTTCCAATGACTACCTCAAATTCAGGCAAAATAGCCAGTCAATTGTAGCCACCTACCTTCCTCTAAAGGTCACTCTTGGCAACAAAGAAGACAACGTGGATCAGACCACTTCCAAAATCAGAAGAGGTAAGCAAAAGGAAACAGGAGCTCTCTTGCCTTAAACTACCTGGGAAAAGAACAGTGAGCCGACAGATATGCAGACCGTTCACACCCCACCAATTGGAAAAACTGTTCATCTTCAGCATCTCCTCCTGTGGGAAGAGGGGCTGCAAGGGTCCATAACAGAAGCCCCTCCCAGAAACAAGAGAACAAAGGAAAGTGTTCCCCAGATACCACCCCCTTGTAGAGTTGGTGAAAAAATTAAATTATTTCAAGAAAATGGAGCTCCAAGCCAGTGAACATTTGCACTGATTTTCTTTCTTTCTTTCTTCTCTCTTAACTTGCTTCAGAAAATGAAGAAGGCCACATCCCCTGGCAGCCCTCCTGAGCTGCCTGTCCCAGGACAACACTGTCTACCTCAGTCTGATGTTATGGCAAGTAGATGGCCACATATCCTTGTTTGTTGGAGACAGACTGAGGTTACTGCCACAGTCCCTGTGTTCTGTCGAGAGCGGCATTTGCCTGGACAAAAGAGTCCCAGTTGAGTGATAACTTATCCAGCCACACTCTCCTTAGCGAAAATCTTTAACCAAACAACAAATTCTCCTCCTTTTCTTTCCAAATCATTGCCATTTCTTGCCTCTTCTCCCATCCCTTCTCAGCCTCCTTTGCTAGATCCTTTTTAATAAAGGTCAGCATTTCCCAGGTGGGACTTCTTTCTCTTATTTCCTTCTGTCTGTTCTCTCTGAAGGACCCCGCCCACTCCACATTGTCAACTACACAAGCTACATTTGAGACAACTGCCAAACACCCCTCTACTTCCCTGATATCTCAGCTCACATCTCCAGCTGCCACACCTCTGTCTGGGTTCCCTACAAACACTGCAAACATAATGTGTCCTAGACAGAACTCATTTTCTTATCCTCCTTCTCTACAACTGCTTCTGTTTCCTGTCTTTTCCAGATTTTTTTTCACTCTCTTTCCCCAACTAAAAATCTTGAAGTTATCCTTAGTTGTGGCATCTTTCTTACTCCCTGCATTTAATAGATGCTGAATTCTATCATGTGTCTCTTACATTGGGCCTTTTCTCTTTATCCCAGCTTTCCCTACCTTACACTAAATCCCTAGCTTCCACCTCATTCCTTGCAATGGCCTCACGAGTAATTTCCCAGCTACAAAGATCAACCTTCTCCAGGACATCGTTCACACTAATCCACAGTGAAGGTTGTTTGCCAAAACCTATTCCCCTCCCTCTGTGTATCTCTGTTTCTATCTGTTTTAGTCCAACTGGGTGTCTATAACAGAATATCACAGACTGGCTTATAAACGACAGCAGGTTATTCCTCACAGTTCTGAAGCCTGGCAAGTCTGAGAATAAGGAGCTGGCAGATTTGGTGTCTGCTAAGAACCTGCTTCCTGGTTCATTTTTTCTGTATCTTCACATGGTGGGAAAAGGACAAGGCATCTCTATGGGGTCTCTTCTATAGGGACACTAAACCCAGAAGACTCCACCTTTAAGACCTAATCACTTCCCATACCCCCACCTCCAAATACCATCACACTGGAGATTAGGATTTCAACAGACGAATTTTAGGGTGACGCAGATGTTCAATCTGTAGCTCTCCTTTTCTTTCTCTCTCCAATTCTCTCTCTCTCTCTCTCTCATACACACACACAGACACACACACACACTCCATGTAACTTGCAAACTTGTCTTGACTCTCTTCACCAACCACTTGGGAGTCCAAACTTCTTACAATTTCCCACGAGCCCTCGAGTGTCCCACCTTTTTTTGCCTTGTCTTCCACTGACCCACCCTCCAAGCCTTAGGACCCAGTGGCACTGAATTTACATCACCGTCCCAGAGAAGCCCATGCCCTCTTATGTTTCTCAGTTTATGCCCCTGGGCCCTCCACTTTGAATGTCTTTCCCCAGAACACACCCTATTTTCTGGCTTATAAACCTGTATTTTTCCTTCAAGGATAACTCAAATTTGTCTGCCTTGGTGAAGCCTTCCCTGACATCCCCCCGGTGCCCTCAATATTAACTGCTATAATAGAGTTATGAATAATTGGATTGAAGGTAATCCATTTGCACTTATATTTCTCCCATTACAATGGCAGGTTCTTGAGAACAGAGAAATGTTTTCATCTCTTTACTTTCAGCAGGTAGATATTGACCTTCTCCTAGGTACTATCACTGTGTTGTTTATTCCACACAGAGATAAACTAAAGAATAAAGACTAGTTTACTTTGTTGTGGTAAAATATTCCCATTCACCACAGGTCTGCATATCAGGAAAACATGGCCCCAGGTATCAGTGCTGCCTCTACTTAGCCCTATGTAGTCCCTCTACCAGAAAAGAACTACCAGATTGGTTCTTTTGCCTGAACAATGATCAGAATAACTAAATACTCTCCTAATGGATAGTAATGAAAACATAGAAAATTACTTGTTTCAAAGTACTTTCAAATCTAATGTATAAATTAACTATAATGAAACATATCATTGTTATCACCATGAATTAGATTTTCTAGCAAACATTTAGGTAACTCATCTAACATACTTTGTAATAAATGAATGGAAAGATAATGCACAGAAGACTTAAGGAATTAAGAATACAGAACACAAATTACAGTTTTATTATTAAACCACACATTATCAATTTAATATTTGATATTTATATTATCAAAATAGCATTATGATATTGTCTTGACTTGCTTAGAATGTTTTCCTTTTCATAGATCTTTACTTTGAAGTCAGACCCCTCCCAGGATGTGACTTCAGACTAGCTTGGCTTCAAAATCTGTTCCTCACATTTTGAGAAAGTGAAGAAAAATTGAGGGCAATTTACACAGTTGAGGTGCCAGAACTCAATCTACATTAGAATTCTCCCAGGATTCTAAATACAGAAAAATCTTCATGCACTGAGAATTCATCACAATATGTTTTTTTCATAAAAGAAAAAAATAACTGAAAACAATCAAAATGTACAACAGTGGTTAAAGAACATTTTGTATTTGTGTGATGGGAAACAATGAAGGCCTTATATATTTGTTCTGTTACAAGGACCTGTAGCACTTGGGTAAGCACTTGTGTAATAACGTTAAATGAAAGAAAAGGTAAAAAATATAGGCACAACAGAAGCACAAGTATCTAGAAAATAAGCACGAGACACTAAGAAGCATAGACCTGTCCACCCTTTGCTTGTTTGTATTGCTTCTCCCTCTGGAAGCTGTGAAAACTGGCTTAGGAGAACCATCTTGGTGTCAGGAGTGGGAACCTCCACCGAGAGCTTTTCATAGTCAAAGCTTCCTTTGCCAGTTTGCCCTGTGGGAAAAGGATTTCATTCTCATATTCTCAGTCCTACCCAATCTCCCTAAACTTTAAAGCAAAACAAAACAAAACTTATGTTTGATTACCAAAGTAATTTATGTTCACTTAAAAATCTTCCTTAATTTTTAAGTTCCTTAGCCATCTCTGGTTTGAAGTGAAACTGGAAAACAATTGTTCTTTCAGCCACCAAAACTTTTGGCAGCTTGCTTCCAAACAGAGCTTAGAATTATGTAACTCTCCGTTTAGCAAAAAATTTTTCTAAAAAGGCCAATTTCTTTTCTAAAACCCAACATTCCAAAACAGCATGTAAACAGATTGTAAATGGATTTCACTGCTGTGGTGGTATTTCCAGAGTCCACACTTGAATGTGTGATACAGTCTATGGGGTTTTCTTAATGCCTTGTAATAAGTGATGGATTGTTAAATAAACAAAGCAATTCTTCCCCTAACCCTCAACAGGGCTGTTAGTGAATAATTAACAACTACAGGTGAATCAAAAGAGAACAAAGCCCACTTAAGAGGCAGCTTTGGGTTAGAGAATGGCCATCTTCCCAAGGAGGCAGACCATAGGCTAGATGTGTACACCTGCAATCAGCTGGTGTGTAAGGCTGACTGCCCCACTCTGTCATATGTCCAGGGAGCTCCTTGTAGTCCTCACTGTGTCTCAATAAATCTGTCCAGGTATTGGTGTAAACAGACTTTCTCAACAAAAGCTCCTGGCCTGATGGTTCCAAATACAGATCCCCAGGCCTCACTCCAAATCTACATTGTAATCTCTGTGGATAGGACACAGGACTATGCATCTTAACAAGATGCCTGGTAGATTTTATGCATCTGTGTGAGAACTACTGATGTGAGGACCAACTGACCTAGAAACTGGAATTGTATGCTATGGGACTGTTAATAGAATGGGTCTTGGGAATTATTCTTATCCAAATCCTTCTCTTTATAGGAGAGGAATCTGAGCCCCAGAGAGGAACGTGACTTGCCTAAGATCACACTGATGGGTGGTGGCAGAACCTCCTTATCTGCAGGTCATTCCGTCTCTACTAGGATGTTAGGCCTTAGATGGACAGACCTGTGCAAGAACTGAGAGCTAGGTGTGACCATGGCTCTGGCTGAAAACAAACTTGCTGCCAATCACTGGGTTGCCATCCTCCCTAAGTCTCTGGATTAGAGAGGCATCTTCCTGAGGTTATTAGAGGGAACTAAAAAAGAAAACTAGATATTAAAGCAAGGTTTCCCAAAGTGTATTTCCAAGAAAGCTTACAAAGTTCTTACAAGGTAGTCCATATTAGTCCATTCTCATGCTGCTATTAAGGACATACCTGAGATTGGGTAATTTATAAAGGAAAGAAGGTTAATGGACTCACAGTTCCATGTGGCTGGAGAGGCCTCACAATTGTGGTGGAAGGTGGAGGAAGAGCAAAGTCATGTCTTACGTGGCAGCAGGCAAGAGAGCATGTGCAGGGGAACTCCCCTTTACAAAACTGTCAGATTTCTTGAGACTTATTCACTATCATGAGTACATCCACAGGTTTTCACAGGAAAAACAGACCTCCATGATTCAATTACCTCTCACTGGGGTCCTCCCACGACATATGGGGTTTATTACAATTCAAGATAAGATTTGGGTGGGGACACAGAGCCAAACCATATCAGTGATCCATGCAAAAAAAGAATGCCTGCATTCTCAAGAAGTCATTATATACTCTCTCCCTGTCTTGAACAGTCACAAAGAGTGATTTAGGTGAGCCTGTGAAAGGCACGGAGAAGTCTTGCAGTAGGGAAGTCTTTTAACTTCCTCATTCCAGCGGTGCTCTGATTCATTTGACAGAAACAACTGTGTATGTGTTTGTAATACCTTTGACATTCTGAGAAACTAGTGTTCTAGAGAAACCATCTACTCATCCAGAAGTATCTCAACTCAAGTCTATGTCACAATCAGTAACCTGGCTGGCATTGTGGAAAACACACAAAACTTGGGTTTTTGGCTCCTCTCTGACACTTGCCAGTTTTGAGACCTTGGGCAAGTCTCTTGCCCCATTTTTACAGATGAGAAAATTGAAGTGACTGCTACATTACTGGGTTGTTTGGGGAACCACAAATAAAAACTGTTTACAGAATAGACAGCACTATAAAAGTCACAGTGTCACCCTCCTCCTCCTCTTCCCCACATACTCATCACTCCTGAGGTCATCTCCATCCCAGAGACCTCATGCTACCTTTAACAGCAAGACTCTGACAAGATGACACCAGAAGTTGGTGGTGATACAAATACAGCATCCAAGGGTAGACCAGGTAGTCCGTGAATCACTGCAACCTCAACACTCATTTGTCATTCATAACAAACTCTCAAAGCATCTACTGTAGAAGATATTGATGCAGGGATGGAACATTTCTCACTGAATTATAGGTCAATTGTTCATGTAATTGAGTTTCATCTCTAGAAATATTGATGCTGCTAATACTGTCATTATCAGTATTCTCAGTCAGATGGAGGAGGACAGAACAGTTTCCCTCAGTTTTCCTTTATCTGTGTTCCAGCAGGTGGTTCTCTGTCAAAACACACTTCTCTCAGTATCAGCTCCTCCCTTTCTTCCTAAGGGAGGGTATCCATTGCAGTAAAAGGGGATGAAGACTGGAAATGGAGGCATGGGTGCTGCATAATAACCGTAGGGAAATAGCCACTGATGTGTTTCCCTGGCTCTGCTAAAGTGTGACCAGGAGAACCACTTGGATATCAGTGTTCCTCACAGTGCTTTACATAGTTCCTGCCCCCTCCTGGGTGCTCAAGAAATATGTCTGAATGAATGGGTGAATAAATGAATGAGGTCTGCCTTACCCTACCCCTAGCATATTTTCTCTAGTTTAATGGGGTCTTCATGAGCCATCGTCCTCACCCATGATAGGCAGTTCCCTATCATAAGGCTGAAAAGTCCCAATAAAACACCCATTTATACACCTCAAAAACCAGGCAGTAGAGACTCAGAGATGAACAGAGCATTCTTTATACTTTCCAGGATCTCACAGTACAGTAGGAGAAGTTTATTGGGCCACAGCCATTACAAGGTAAGGCCACGGCAGCATGAGGAATTTCTTCATCTCCCCTGACAGACATTAAACTCCCAGGTAGCAGAGACCATCTTCAATGTCATCATCATCATCATCCTCATCCTCATTCTCATTGTGTATGCTCCCTGAGAACAGGAATTTTTATTTTGTTCCCTGATGCATTTCAATCCTTCAAAAACAGTTCCTGACACACAGTATGTGCTTTATAATCTTCAGTGAACCTTGAATGATCATTATCAATGCTATGCTAAAACTGCATGCTTACTTCTTTGCAAGCACTATGCCAAGGACTTTATAGTCATTATTTTAACAATCTGAGGAAACTGGGAAACTGCAGCATCAATAGGTACAGAATGCCATAAGTTGACATAGTCAGGTGTCACATCTGGGCAATCTGACTCCAGAGAACACACTCTTGCCCACGCCCCTCCCATTTCATCATGTACAGCCACCTCCAGTGCTTCTCTATGTTCTGCAGAGTTCCTTGTAAGATAAATGGCGAATGCTTGTCCAATGAGTTAAAGGACATAATTCCAAGCTGAATTACTGGCCCTGGATTGTTCACTGCATCCAAGAACTCTAATCTTGAAGGATTCAGCACTTCAAGTCTTCACACCCAACCAGGGTTAATAAAGGAAGAGAGACAGGATTGACCAAATGAGCAAGCCAGTGTTAAACCCTGCTCAGCCAGGTGGCTAACAAGATTCTTATTGACAGGAAAATAAAGACATCAAAGAGCAATGTGCTTCACTCTGCCCTGTGTTCAAGTGAAAAATGAGTTGGACCAGAGCAATAACAGAATATTTCCCCTTTCACAGTTTGTCTCTAGTGATACTAATGCAACCAAGCTAACAGCAGGGCTACTGGTTCAACTACCACCTGGACAGGGAGGCAAGAAGAGATGAACGGGGACAAGAGAGAGGGAGCTTCATAGCTTCCCAGGCCATGGAGAGAACTCCATCCCACTAGGATAGACATCCCTGGGTAGGCCAGGAAGTGTGTGGAGCACTTGCCATGTGAAATGCAAATGAGAACATTCATAGGGGTCAGGGTGGGGACATATATCTTGTGCCAAGTACTTAGAAAAGCCTCTTGTTTTAACAATTATATTTAACTCTTCAACACATATCCAGTAATCATCTAATCAGTGCCTAAGTTTACATTAGATGTTTGCTCCTTTTGTATTTGTATTGTCTAATAATAATAAAAACACCTAATATTGTGTGGCATTTTATAGTTTACAATGTGCTTTTACCTTCTGCTTGTTTTGATTTAGTCTCAAATGACACCAAGGGATAGGTGTGGCAGGATTTATCATTTATTATGCCTTTTTCCCACTTGAGGAAATCAGGGTTCAAAGAACAATCACCAGCAGCTAAGAAACATGTATTGAGTGTTCAACCTATGCAAAGCACTGTGCAAAGAAGTTTGCACACATTATTTACTTTCACAACAGCCATTCCAAGTAGAGACAGTATTACCTTCCTTGTGCAGATATCTCACTGAGAGAAGAGATAATATTTAGTTTCCCAAAGTTGCACATACAGTAGGTAACTAGGCTGGTATTTAAAGAAGTCTTGTGCCCTTGTTCGGAAGTTCACATTTATCCTATCACCAGAGGTTAAAAAATTTGCCTAAAAGCATGTGACTTTCCAGAGACAAAGCTCCACCAATACCCAGAGTTTTTTCCTCTATCTTTGCTGCTTGGGGAAGTTATCTATTAATATTGGAAAGGCCTCTGTTTTAAGGGCAGTTATATCTGCTAAAGGAAACAAGACAAATATAGTAGCCTATAAGAGAAGGACATGATCTAGTTTGTAGGATAAAGGAAGACTTCTCTAAAAAAGTGACAATTAAGCTGAAAACTAAAGGATGACTTAGTAGGTGAAGAAAGGAGGATGCACTTTCTAGGCAGAGGGAAAGGCAATCTGTACAATCTGTAAATGTCCAGAGGAAAGACCATGCCATATTTAAACCCTGGACCAAAAATGCTATAACACTTGGAGTTCAGAGACACAAGGAGAAAGTCAAGAAAGATGAAGCTGAAGAAGTCAAATAGTTTCCAGTTCCTTGCCATGACCTACCATGCCTGTGTGATTGGACCCTGACTGAGTACAGCAGGAAGTCCCGGATAGCTTTAGGCAGTGACTTAAAGACTGAGTTGTACATCTAATATCAATCCAACTGAAATGGAAGGAGCAGACATGAGGAAGGCAAGACAGTATAGGGGATAAACAGTTAGGAGGCTGCTGCAATTATCCAGGTAGTAGATGATAATTGCTTGGTTAGGGTTGTGGAGGAAAAGGTGGAAAGGAGGGGATGGATTTGAATGATGTGCATAAAATCACAAGAGTTGACAATAGACTAGACATAGCGAGACAGAGAAGAGGCCAAAGATGCTGTCTAGATTTTTTGAGTTGCACAGCTGTCTAGTACAGTAAATGCTGACTGAAATGGCTGACACAAGAGAAGCAGCCTGGTTTGGGGAAAAGGAAGGCAGTGAGTTTGCTTTGAGCAAGTTGAAAGAGCCCAGATTGGGCTCATGCTTCTCTGCTTTCTGCTCCATTCATAAGGGGACTTGAGGACTTCCTGTATTCCAGGTGGTGTGTCCTGTTCTCAAAGCCTCCCTAAAGGACTCAGAGTTTCAGGAACAACTGATTCCTTCCCAAATCCCTAATTAGAGGAGCTGGAATAACACAGTCACGCTCTCGCCCTGTTGGCCACATTTGCAACAGAGCGGATTCACGGTTCAGAGCTACAGTGTTTGACCCTGTAATCTTCTCTTTGAAAATACATTTTATGCTTATTAAGCCCAAGTTTGGCAGTTGACTTAAGAGCCATAGTAAGAGCTTTTTACAGGAATAGACACACAGAGACCAAACGGAATTGGGAGCGGGGGAACAGCTAATCATTTGGGGTTTTCCACTGTTTATAGGAGAATCCCATCAACATCCCACAGGAACATAAGATTTCGAGTTTCCAGACAAAGGAGTGGTTGTTTCTAGCTGAGGACATTAAGCAAAAACTTCCTGTAAAACTTGCATTTAAGTTGTCTCTTAGAGTGTGAGTATGGTTTAGACAATTGTGATGGGAAAAAGAAAAAGTAAAAGAATTCAGGCTGAGGAAAAGGCAAGGACCAAGGCAGTAAGCAGGAAGATAGATGACATATCTCCTCCCCAGGCACCTTCCAGAAGCCTCTACTTATTACCTTGTCCTGAGTACAGAGCTCTTATCTATCCTTACTTAGTGAGAGTGATTGCCACCTGCAAAAAGTTTCAGCTCAGTAGCTGAAGCATGACCACACTGGACTAACATGCAAAGGGTTGAAGACCAGGAGAAAACAGAACTTGGAAAATATGATTTAACAATTATTATAGGAAACAGTATGGAGATTATTTAAATAACTCAAAGTAGAGCACTTTATCCAGCAATCCCTCTAATGGGTATTTATCCAAAGGCAAAGAAGTCATTGTGTGAAAAAGACACATGCACACACGTTTACAGCAGCACAATTCACAATTACAAAGACATGGAACCAACCTAAGTGCCCATCAACCAACAAGCAAAGAAAATGTGGTATATAGTAACAAACCTGCATGTTGTGCACATGTACCCTAGAACTTAAAGTATAATAATAATAATAATAATAATAATAATAATAATAATAATAAATCTAGTCAAGAGGAAGAGAGAATTTGTTTCACCAGATGTTAAAACAAGCATCATGAGATGGAATATTTTTGTTCCTGATTGTCCAGAGTTGGAGCATATGCCTATCCTGAACCTGATATTTTAGCAGAGAAACTCCAATGTCCTGACCACCTGAGTTAGTGCATGGCACCTATTGCTCTCTGAAACTTTAGGATGAAGCAATTAGATGAGACTGGGAACAAAACAAACTAAAATAAAGTTGAGCCACTATTACGATAAGTAGTGGGAGTGAACCTTGAGAATAAATAACAAAAACCAAATGTCCAGCATTTTGGTATATTAAATGCCACTCTTCTTGCTTCTTACTTCTATGGGCATCATTTCTTGCTCTCAGTAACCTTTTTGTTTTTGGTATCATTATTGGTGAGCTCTCACTATGCACCGAAGTATTGTTAGAGGTCCTCAACACCCACTGACATGGGGATGGAAAGTGGTGTTGAAATTATATTAATTAGGTGGCTGGCAAGATGGCTGAATAGGAACAACTGCAGTCTACAGCTCCCAGTGAAATCAGCACAGAAGGTGGGTGATTTCTGCATTTCCAAGTGAGGTACCCGGCTCTTCTCATTGGGACTGGTTAGATAGTGGGTGCAGCCCACAGAGGGTGAGCTGAAGCAGGGTGGGGCATAGCTTCACCTGGTAAGGGCAGGGGTTTGGGGAGCTCCCTCCCCTAGGCAAGGGAAGCTCTGAGGGACCATGCCATGAGGGATGGTGCATTCCCACCCAGATACTATGCTTTTCCCACAGTCTTCGCAACCCACAGACCAGGAGATTCCCTCAGGTGTCTACACCATCAGGGCCCTAAGTTTCAAGCAGAAAACTGGGCTGCTATTTGGGCAGACACCAAACTAGCTGCAGGAGTTTTTTGTTTTTTGTTTTTTTCTTTTCTTTTTCATACCCCAGTGGGGCTGGGAACACCAGTGAGACAGAACTGTTCATTCCCATGGAAAGACAGCTGAAGCCAGTGAGCCAAGTGGTCTAGCTCAAGGGATCCCACCCCCATGGAGTCCAGCAAGCTAAGATCCACTGGCTTGAAATTCTCACTGCCAGCACAGCAGTCTGAAGTAGACCTGGGACACTCGAGCTTGGTGCGGGGAGGGGTGTCCACCACTACTGAGATTTGAGTAGGTGGTTTTCCCCTCACACTGTAAACAAAGTCACTGGGAAGTTCGAACTGGGTGGAACTCACCACAGCTCGGCAAAGTCGCTGTAGCCAGACTGCCTCTCTAGATTCCTCCTCTCTGGGCAGGGCATCTCTGAAAGAAAGTCAGCAGCCCTGGTCAAGGGTTATAGATAAAACTCCCATCTCCCTGGGACAGAGCACCTGGGGGAAGGGGCAGCTGTGGGTACAGTGTCAGCAGACTTAAACCTTCCTACTTGCCAGCTCTGAAGAGAGCAGCGGATCTCCCAGCAGAGCTCTTGAGCTCTGCTAAGGGACAGACTGCCTCCTTAAGTGGGTCCCTGACCCCTGTAGCTCCTGACTAGGAGACACCTCACAGCAGGGGTCAACAGATACCTCATACAGGACAACTCTGCCTGGTATCTGGTGCCACTTTGGGATGAAGCTTCCAGAAGAAGGAACAGGCAGCAACCTTGGCTGTTCTGCAGACTCCGCTGGTGATATCCAGGCAAACAGGGTCTGGAGTGAACCTCCAGCAAACTCCAGCAGACCTGCAACAGAGGGGCCTGACTGTTAGAAGGAAAACTAACAAACAGAAAGGAATAGCATCAAAATCAACAGAAAGGACATCCACACAGAAACCCCATCCAAAGGACACCAATAGCAAAGACCAAAGGTAGATAAACCCACGAAGATGTGGAAAAACCAGTGCAAAAAGGCTGAAAAAAAAAAATGTGGTATATATACACCATGGAATACCACTGAGCCATAAAAAGGAACAAAATAAGGTCTTTTGCAGCAACTTGGAGGAGGTAGAGGCCATTATTCTAAGTGAAATAACTCAGGAATGGAAAACCAAATATTGTACATTCTCACTTATAAGTGGGAGATAAGCTGTGAGGATGCAAATACATGAGAATAATATAATGGACTTTGGGGACTCGAGGCGGAAGGTTGGGAAGGGGGTGATATGGTTTGGCTTTGTGTCCCCACCAAAATCTCATCTTGAATTGTAATCCCCACATGCAGAGGGAGGGATCTGGTGGGAGGTGATTGGATCATGGAGGCAATTTCCCCCAGGTTGTTCTTGTGATAGTGCAGGAGTTATCATGAGATCTGATGGATTAAAAGTGGCAGTCTCCCCTGCATTCTTTCTCTTTCTCTCTCTCTCTCCCTCTCTCTCTTTCTCCTGCTGCCTTGTGAAGAAGGTGCCTTCTTCCCCTTCACCTTCCGCCATGATTATAAGTGTCCTAAGGCCTCCCCAGCCATATAGAACTGAGTCAATTCAAGCTCTTTTGTTTATAAATTACCCAGTCTCAGGTAGTATCTTTATAGCAGTATGAAAATGGACTGATACAGGGGGGAAGGAAAAAAAGACAACATATTGTGTACAGTGTACATTGCTTGGTTGACAGGAGCACTAAAATCTCAGAAATCACCATGAAAGAACTGACCCATGTAACCGAAAACCACTTGTACCCCAAAAATGACTGAAACAAAAAAAATTAAAAAGGAAATGTCTTATTTTCTACCTGCCTTCTCTTCTTCTACATCTACACATGTGCTAGAATAAGCCTATTCATTATTGCCTAAACATATCCTTTAGTTTTCTCTCCCCCTACCTTTAATTATACTGTTCTCTCTACCAGAAGTATTCTTCCTCCTCCATCACTTTCTGTTCAAATCTTGTATCTCCTCCATGGTACTAGATCCCACTCAAAGACTACATCCACAGTAGCCATCCTTCATTCCCCAGTCAGAGATGGCACTTCCCTTCCAGCAGCTTCCCCATGTGCTTCTCATTTGATGTCTCACTCTCCAAGCTTACGTTTGGTCATGTTGGAGTCATGCTACAAATACTTCTTGTGCCAGAACAATGTCTAATTCCTCTTCAGAGGCCCAGAACAACCTTTCACACAAGTGAGAACTTCATAAATGTTGAATAAATGAAAGGCCAAGCCTAAATCAAGAACTCCTGGGTCCTCTTTCCAGTTCTAACTCTGAACTACAAAACACAGGAGTAATGTAAAGCCTACGACATCCACCAAATACTTTTCTTCCATAGCCTGAAACCATGATAGCAAAACTCTGAGCACCTAGGGTGTTTGTAGCCAAATTTACTTTTACTTTTTCTGAGTTTCGCAGTTTTATCTTGTGAGAAAAATTTTTTCCTGACAGTATGTTGGTAGTTCCTCTGCCCTCATGTACTCTACCTGGTGGTAGAGAAGAGATGACTGTGGCAGGGAATGTCTTGTTCCTCTGCCCACCAGGCTGCTCAAGCTGAGGTCCAGATGCCACTGTGTACATGTGCCTGTAGATGCCCTATGTACCCATGTGCAGGAAAGTGCATGTGTGACCATGGACATGTACAAAGACGAAGGTGCAGTCACTGGCATATGCCATACCCTTACCAAGCCAATCCTCTATTTTGGAATATTTTGGCTTTGGCCAGAGAGAGAGAGAGAGAGAGAGAGAGAGAGAGAGAATCTGTTCCCCAGTGATAATCACGTTACTGAAAACCACCAGGAGTCATCATATTTATCTTTCTCATTTATCCAAACCCCAAACAGCCTTCTGCAGCAAATCACATTTCAGCATGGCAGATTATTCCGTCTGTAGCATAAACTTCTCATTGCATCTCTCTCAGGAGAAGCCTCTCTAGGTAAATATAAATCTTACTCTAATAGCAACATTTGGAGAAGTAATGTTATTTGCCCTGATTTAGAGAAAACACAACATAGTCTCTAGCAAAGCTGATCCTTTCTTTCGAAATTAATCAAAGGCACACAGAAGCAACACAAATGTTTCTCTGGCAGAGTGAAGTGCTGGTGTGTGTGGGGGGGTGGTTGGGTGGGAGGGAAGGGGTCGGGGGGATCTTGAATTATTTCAGCCTTCTAACCCTCCCTCTGTGGAGGAGGCAGAGGAGTGGGATCCTTCTTTTTTATTCTTGCGATGTGAGTGGTTTCTGCAGACCAGTTCATAAGATTCACATAGAGTTGAGAAAGATCAAATGACTATTTCTCATTGCACAACTGAGAGTCTGCAAGTTTTACCCCAAGGGAATATGAAAACTCAATCCAGTATTGACCTCAGCATGTGGAGGTGAGCCTTTGAGAGTGCGGTGAAGGAGCAGACAATTACCTTCTGGAGGAGAGATGGGGTTTTAATGACCACAGCTTGATGGGAGGGAGGGACCCTGTGAGCCTATTTCCTGCCTGGCAGAGTCGCTGCCTTTCTGACCCTTTTCCACTTCTAGCCCCTGGGGAGAGGGAGACAGAGTTTGTAATCAATGACTGATTGATTAAATAAATAACAGTGCTGGCTGTTCTAAAGCACCACTTGCTGCAACCAGCTTGAAAGCCTGGGCACTGGAGTCAGACTTGCTAAACCTACATCCCAACACTCCCGCTTACAAGCCAGGTGATCCTGAACTCATTACTTACCCTCCCTATGCTTCAATTTCCTTATTTACAAGCTGAATTGCCAAAATGGTTGTGAGTATTGAATGAGTTAATGTGTGGACCTAGAGCAGCCTGTGATGCACTGGAGAGTGTCAACCATATTATTATCATTTTTCATAGCACTGATGAAACCCTCCATGTGAACCTCTTTCTGGCCCACATTCTTGTGAAAACCACGTTATACAAAAGAGCATTAAATGTGTAGATTAACAAACCTGATGGGTTACAAAAAAGCTGCCAAGGGCTTAGGACAGGAGGACAATAAGAGTTAACCCATCTGTTCCTCCATGGTCTAAGATCTTTGAGAATTCAGGCCAAATACATACTAAAATGTTCTATTTTTCTTGGGTTGGTTATATAGAATCCACTTTTGTGATCAGAGACCATTTTCTGTCTTCCAAAGTGAAAGTGTGCTTCTAACTACATTCAGGATTGGAAAGAATGTAAGAGGAAGAATCAGGTCTGAATTTAACATCAGTGGGCCATGGGATTTTTACAAGTCCCTCCTCTGCTGTGGGCCTCAGTTTCCCCATCTCTGTAATGAGGAGGGTGTTGTCAATGGCCTTTGAAGAATCACCCAGCTCTGCCAGTCCATCACCACCTGCATGTTCTAGGTAGGCTTTGTGTTGTGACTGAACTTCAGAAGTGCACAAGTTGGGAGTCACCCCCAATGCCCCAGGACTCAGGCTGGAGAAGCGAGCAAAGAGTCAATGACTTCTTTGGTTGTTGGCATCTCAGTAGTTTTGTTTATGCTCATGGGGCCAGCAGAGTGATAACAAGTGTGGGTCTCCTGCCCCATTCTTCCAGTTGCACTCTCATGGTGAGACAGGATCAGTATCAAAGACTGAGTAAAGGAATCAGCTATTATGTGTCAATCACTTCCCTCTGGAGGGCTGATGGTTCTCAGGCTTCTTCATTGCATGACCCTCTGTGAGGTCCTTGGGTGCCCAGATTCTAACTATCTTACCTTCCAGAGGACACTGCTCATGGTACAGGCCTTGCTGTCCCCAACAGCCTCTGACAACTCTGTACTTCATCTCTGTACTTAATTTCCTTCTTGTCCTGGGCCTTCTGTCAAGCCAAGAGCTGGTGACCAGAGAGAGCAGAGGCTGGCCCAGCTTCACTCTGGGTTTCCATCTCCCTAAAACCACTGGTTTCTCTTAACAATTTCAGAGCAGGGTTTTAAAACTCCATGTTTGAAATGCAGTAGAGCACTGCTATCTCGATAAGGCAAGAGAGTCGAGTCTATCTCAGCAATCAGACAATGCATCATTCGATAAATCCTCAAACAAGAATTAGGCACCTGCCACATGCTAATAACAGTCGAGTAATCTTTGAATGCAAACTGGATATTATAAAAGCCTCTTCACACTTTTTATCTCTTTAATATTTACAATAACCTTATACATCTACTAGAACAGTAGATATTTTATAATGACGCTCAGAAAACTCTATGAATATGCTGGCAAGTGACACAACCAGGACTCAACCCAGAGATATTATAAGTACAATAGGAAATACGAAAAAACAAAGGACCTAGCTCCTGCCTCTAAGAGTGAATATCCTGTTGGGGAGAAAGAATGTGGGCTCCATCTGGCTTTGTCCTGTACTACTGTTTGATAGTTTAATGCCCAATGATAGATAACATATTATGCAGATTATGAGATATAAGAGTTAGCTCACTCTGACCTGGGAAGTGAGGAAAACTTGAAAGGGCTTCCAGCCAGGCTTTGGAAGATAGGGAGGGATCCTGTAAGCAAGGGGAGACCTGATCAGATGAGAAAAATAGCACTATCAAAGGCCACCCAACCATGCCCTTCAAGATCCTATTTCCTTCTAGTTATCCTTGACTAAAGATGCACGCTTGCATTATGGAAAAGGACATGAGAAGAAATTGCTCAGGTATTTCCTCACATTCAGAGCTGTGACTGGCCTGGCGATCTGGGGACTATCTGCATGGGAACGTGATCCAGGAAATAGCACTAGAAAATGGTTCTAGCAATATATGGTAAAGTTCAAATTAAAGTCGGCTTGACTATTCCTAAGAGACAGCACCTTAAACATTTTACCAAGTGCTATTTGTGATAGAAAATATAAAGACACACCCTATTTTGCTCACCTGTTTGGATTTTTAAAATTCATGCTCTGCTTATGTAATTCTAGAACATATTCATGTTTATTTCAATCCACTTATTTATAAATTCTGCAGATATTTGAGCCCCTGCTCTGGGTTAGTTACTGTTCTGGGCACTGAGAAAAAAAGCAGTGAAAATCCATACAGTCAACTCATGAAGTTGCATTTCTGAGTTTTTTTCCACATTTCAGTAGAAAATGATCTCTTGGAAATATATGGCATCCATTTGGGGCTTCCCACAGCGCAATGCCTGCCCACATTTAAGGAGTGGAGTACTCAGAAGACACTCATCCAACCCATGGAAATAAGAAAGACTTTGCTCTTTTAAGGAATTTTCTGTCAAATATGGGTACGATCTTCCAAAGCTGCACATCAGTAAGAGTCTTACTGTCTTCCTCTTCTATTATCAACAACCCTTAGGAAGAACCAAACCCTGGTCCTATGATCTCTCAATGTTCCCAAATTATGCTTCTATTTGTCAGGATTTCTTGGCTGCCAATAACAGAAAATCTAATCCCAATGGCCTCAACAGTAAGTACCACCATGTTCTGTATCTTATCTGACATGGGATGTATGATGGAGTGTTCCCAAGGGGACTAATTCGGTGTTCAAACCAGCATCACCAAGTCACATTCTTTCCACCCTTCTTTGCTGTCACACTCAGCATGCTAGCTTGATCTCTAGGTTGGCTCTTTCATGGCCCTAAGAAAACTACATACAACATTTTTGACGGTCATATGCAAGTATCAGCTGGAGAGAGAAGAGCCCATTTTCTCTAAGTGCCTTTTGTTTGGTTGATTGTTTTTGGAGTGAGAAACTCTTATCCAGAAGACCCCTCTGTGGAATTCCCCTCACATCTTCTCTGTCAGACCTGAGTCATATGACTTCCCCTAAACCAGTGCCTGGCAAGGCAAATGGGATTACCATGATTAGCTGCCATGTGCTTTGAAAGATGTGGGGATATTTTCCTATGCTGGAAGATGAATCTTGACTAAATATTTTTAAGCAAGGAGGAAGGGAGAAAGGAGAAATGCCTTCTGAGTGGATAGTGAAGGGATCTGATACCATGGTTTCCTCTCATATGCTGAATTCCAAGATGGCGCTACTTGGTGTCATGTAAAATGTTTGCATCCTACATCCCAAACATTGTCCTAGACACTATAAAAGACATTGATTCCAGGTGCCTTCTGAGTTTTTCTTCAAAACTCCTCTCATAATCTGAAATTTTTTCTGCTTCTTTGTTAGTTTGCCTCACCAGCTGCAATGTAAACTCTAGGAAGGTAGTGACCATGTGACTCTTGTTCATTGTTTCAGCATATACGGCAGCACATGGCACACAATTGGCACTCAGGTGAATTCCTTACAAGATGCAATATTCTCCCTATTCTTCCATAGCCATTCTTCTTATTTTCCTTTTGGGGAAATTGGTCAATAAAACTTAGGTAACTTGCTCAAGATCACTCAGGGAACATGTGGTAAAGTCAAACTTTAAACCTAGGTCTGTTAGATTCCAAGTCCTTGTTCTGTCCCCAGTGCTATATTCCCTGACCTTGTATGAATACAGCCTTTGATTTAATGAGTCCTCTTCCCTGAACAGCTACAAACCCCTTAGTCTCTACCTGCAGTCATGCTCTCAGTTACCTCTGCTCTTGCTCTTCTCTTGGTCTGGAACCTTTTCTTCCCACCAGTGCAGAGCCTCTCCCCACCCTGTACACATCCCTGCCCAAAGTTTAGCCCAGGTCCCTCCCTCTTCCTGACACCATCATCTTGCCTTCATTTTTTCATCCTCTACCTCTAGCTCTTCTACCTCCCCAGGGAGAATGCAAATCCTCAACTACCCCATGGCCTTGAGAGAATAATGACTATGATCTCAGGTTCTATGGTCGGACTCGCTGTGTGCAAATCCCAGCTCCTGTTGCTGATTTGTGTGATCCTGGGCAAGTCTCTTTGCTTCTTTGGGCTTCTTTGCTGATCTGAAAAATGGGGATAACCATGGAATGCACAGCATAGAGTTGTTATGAAGACTGAGTCACCACATACAAAAGTCTTAATGCAAAGCACATGGTAAGAGTCATTTAAATATCGACTATGATTTTTCATTTTTCTTATTTTCTTTCTTAGCAGTGCCAGGCACTTAAAGGATGTTGAAGAAATTCCTGCTAGCACAAATTTGCTAATTCTCTGCCTGCTTCCTCAGTATATGGTATTTCTCCCATACTGTCCTGCAAATTTCAAGGACAGGCATTATTAGCGTTTTCTCCTTCCTCTGTACCCTTTCAGGATCTACCGTAGTGATAAGAGCCCGACAGGCACTTAATAAATCCTTATGAAAATGAACAAACCAAAAAAGCCCTGGGCTTCAAAGAAAATTCTCATTTGAATTTCTTTTCTGCCTTTCCTCTTTCCTTTAATTGTGCATCTCTTCTTCCCTTCTGAAAATCAGATTAAGCCCCACTGAGGCTAAACCGATAGGGTTTCGAGTCATTTTGTTAATGGATGTAAATTGACTGTAATCCTTTTGTTTCATGGCTACTGATGGTTGGTCAGGCAGGTGACTGAGATGAAGATTTTAATCATGCCCAAAATGTGATACCAGCTTAGAAAATGCCAGTCCTCCACTATACCACAGAGTCATTTATGATGATGCTGCAGTCGGAAAGAACCCCGAGAAACCTTAATTGGCCTTTGGCTAATTTCAGAAACCAGGCCTTCTTTGTAATTTGCTGCAAAACTGGTACAATTCTCTGAAATAAGATCAGCGAGAATGTTACAGAAAATGGCTCAAGGCCAGATCTGTGCACCACAGATTCATTAAGGATGCCGGAGCTAGATTTAGCTTCCAATGCGCTTGTCTTTGGGAGCACTGGTTTCCTATTAGGACTTGACTTTTAAAGGCCACAGAAAGAGTTGCTCCCAGCAAGGTTTTGCAGCTGCCCCTTTGGTCCACACTTTAGTGACCCCAGAGAGAAACACTGGTGAGAGAGAAAAACAGGATACTTGATTCACTTTGGGCAGGAGTCTGTGTCCCCACAAAGGTGAGTCTGGAATTGAAATTTAGAAAATGAGAACATATAGAGCATGTCAGCTGAGGCCATTCCAGGTGACACCTGGGCTTACACACATACAGTAAGGCCTCATTAACTTAGAACAGGGATGGCAACTGGGTTTCATTTCATATGACATTTCTGATTGATTACAGTGGAGAACACTGTGTTCAGAGGGATTCTCCCACTGTATCTCAGCTCAACAAGAAAGAATGCTGTGATCATTCAGCAATGTCTGATGTGGCAAAGGCATAGGAAGTGAACCCATATGCCAAGTGTTTGCAGTCTTTGACTGCAATAATGGAGTGGAATAATGGAGACAGAGTGGATTTCTGTCCAAAATGTTGAAAAATCTATAAAGCTCCGTTGTGTTTTTTCACATACTGTTTTCCATGGTAAACAGTAATATAAATCATAAATAGGAATGTCCAAAGTTAGAGCACTTATTTAAAAGTTTCTATTCAGTGGACTCTCACATTTTGTGTTTTATATCATTGGAAAACCTCTATTATGACAGCCTATTGATGATTTGTCAGTGAGGGAGACCGTCAATACAGAGGAGCTGTTCTGTGGTAATGAAGGAGAGAAACCAAATTCCCTGTGTGGCTCACAGAAGACTCCTCCCTGGGTACTGTCACCTTGAAACAAACCCTATACACCTACCCCCCTATTTCCATGGGTTCAGGCAAGCCTTACAAAAGACAGCTCTTGCTCATTCTCACCATTTGCTGAAGGAAGCAGCAGCTGATGAGTAGCTCACCTGTTTCGCTTGCCATCGGCATCACTGGTTCAGACCAGTAGGAGGGAACCCAGGAGTTGAGCAAGAGGAAAGTCGCTCCACCAAAGGTAGCTCCAGCTCTGCTGCTGACGCTGTCCGGTGTTAGCTCTGACAGCTGTTAGGCAAATCCACTCCTCCACTGCTGTTCATGATGACAGCTTGAAATGGGGCTGGGGATATTCTCCCTTTCCTGAGTAGAGAGAATGAGGGAAATCAACACAGCAAGAGACATCTTCTCTGCATATTTTGTGGGTACCTGCAGGCTAATGGAAAAGGCACCAATGATTCAGAGTAGGAGGTTTCTGTGCCAGTCTAAGCCTGGAGTGCCAGAGACTGGCAGTAGCCCTGGAATAAAGACAGTGCAAAGATTTCTAAAGACATTTCAATCTTTTCAAAACCTGGGCTTGAATGTTTCAGTGCAAGTCAAGGGAGGGAAGAGGGGATTTTTGGAAAGCAGCTGCCAGAAGTTCCACCTTCCAGCTGATGAGCTTCCCTTTCAGGCTGATGAAAGCAAGACAATTTCTTCAGCTTCACTAAGAAAGATATTTAGTAAAAGTCAACTGAGTCAGGCTAGAGATCAGCTCAGAAAAGCCACTGCCCTCCTCTCTCTCTCCCCACTGTGACATCAATAGCTGCAGAATCATCCCTGGTTTCTAATAAACTTGATGAAAATATGAATAACAATTTTTTTCTGTTCACCTTCTCATGAAGTGGAAAATTCCTTAAATTGGGGGGGGGGGTGAGTGGACCAGTCTAGTTGGAAATTAAGTTAAATTCAATTAATTTACATAAATAAATTGGGTTACTTTGGTATTGTAATTAATTCTTGCTTTGTAAAGTGAAGTTTGTCCCTGCAGACTGTGTCACAGAATGTGCCATGAGAAACTGCCCTAATCTTACTGACAGCCTGGCTTCAAAGTCACCAGCAGATGGATTTGAAGCTCTTCGAGGACAGAGTCAAGGCTGATACTGTTCTTTTGGATAATCAGGTATTCACTTGGCAAATATTTATTGAGTGTCTACGCTGGTCGTCCACCAGTATACACATGGTGCTTAAAAGTAGATACGATAGATGTCCCTTCACTGATCTTATGATCTGGCTGAGGAGGGACAGGTTATAAATAAGGAATCCAATCAATAACAAAATCCTTTCAGGTGATGACAAATGCTATCTTATACTATAAAAATTAGAAAATAAAAAGCAGTGAGAAAGGCCCCTTGAGGTTGGTGGCTCAGGGAAGAGGTGGTACCTAGACAATAGAGAGTCAGCCTAACTCCTAGCAGAGGAAATGTCAAGTGCAAGGTGCCACAGGCAGGCAGGCTCAGTGGTACCAGAAACAGAAGGAAGACCAGCATCACCAGAACCTGGTAAGTGAGAGGGAGAAAGACATAAGAGGAGGCAGGAAGGACAAAGAGGGGCTTGGTCAATAAGAAGCCATTGGAACATTTTAAGGTTTTAATCAGTGATCTGATTAATATTTTAAAAGGTCATTCTAGCTTCTTTTAGAAAATGGATTGTAAAGAGTAACAATAGAGGCATCTTACATGTACATTATCATTCTAAATCTGGGAGAGGGGCAGGTGAATGAGTGTTGAGCAGAAGTACACGGGCAAGAATTAGCTGACTCTAATTCATGGGTACAGGATAAGCTGCTACAACAAAAAGGTCTCACAATACAACAGCTTGAACAATATAGTTTATCTTCCTGTTGATAAGTCCATAGATGAATAGTCCAGGGTTTGCGAGATGGTGCTTCTCTACAAACTCATCAAGGACACAGACCACTGAGTTGACCCAGCCTATGGCTTCCATCTCTGAATCCCAGACAAATGCTTTAAGTTTTGCTATTTCCCAGCCACGAAGAGGCAGACAAAGGGAGAACTCCAGAAAGTGTCTGGTCAATGTTTAATAGCTGGCTCTCCGAGAGGGAAAAAACAAACCCTGATTTGTAGCATTTGCTGATGTCCATGGTCTAAATACTTCTACCATGACTGATTTCAGACTATCAGCTGGGCCTCTCTGAACTCAGAGTTGGAAAGAAATGCATACAGTGAGGTCACAGGCCAAGTATGAGCAGGCTCAGTATACCACTGACCTTAGGACAGAAAAGAAATCCCTTACAAGTAAAAGCTTTTGCTAATTCTGCTAAAAGAAGTAAAAGCTTCTGCTACAAGCTTGAACTATTCTCATATAGCGTGATAAGGCACACCACACTCAAGAACACTAGACTATAGAGTCTGGGAGAAGCTACATATTAATTAGTGAAAAGGGGTTCAAAACTTTACTGAACTTCCCAGAAGAGAAATATTTTAAATGATGGGGGTAGAACACAGGGAATTTTTAGGCTGGTAAAAGTATCGTGTGTGGTACAGTAATGGTGGCTACACGTCATTACACATTTGTCAAAAATCTGCAGAATGTATCACACAAAGAGTGAACGTTAATGTAAACTATAGACTTTACTTAATAATAATATATTAATATTGGCTCATCAAATTTAACAAATGCAAGAGGTTGAAAAGAAGGGAAATTGTGGGGGATGAGGGAGAATATTGCAACTCTTTATACTTGCTGCTAAACTTTTCTGTAAGTCTAAAACTGCTCAAAAACATTAACTATATTAATTATATCAATTAAAAATATTTGTAGGGGAAAGATCACCATGTATATGTACATAAATGTGAAAGTGTGTGTCTGTGTCTGCATAGGTATGCTAGTGAGTATGCCTGTGTTTGTGTTGGTGCATATGTGTGTCGGGTGGGTATAGGGTGATAGGAGAGACTTCTTCATCGGCCTGGTGACAGGAGAGCTAACTGGCTCACTGTGCTGCCCCTGAACCTCAGACCCAACAGAGTAAGCCCAAAAGCAATCCTTTGGAAGAAATGCCCATCTTGCCTCAGTCAACATGGCGCCTTCCTCCATAAGCACACTAATTAGGGGCTTATTAATGTGGGCCTGCCTGAGACTGCACTTTCATTGACTAGATATTTCCCATGAGAGTTCCCCTAAAGCAGGGGTCCCCCAGCCTTTTATCCCTTTATTTGTAATTCCCCTATCTGCAATTTTATTGGACATAACCATCCACGTATATTCTGATCTTGGAGGGGAAGGAGCACCAAGATGGAGCTTGAGAGGAATCACTATCCTCTTCTCCCTTTGTCCTTATCCCAAAGACAAATAACCATAAAGGATAATCTATATTGTTATCAAAAATATCCAATTTCCTTGCTGTTATACTATGGCCTATATGATAGTCCTCCTCCAGAACCTGTGAATATGCTCCTTATATGATAAAAGAGACTTTGCAGATGTAATTAAGGATCTTGAGATGGGAGATTATCCCATTTTATCTCAAGATGGGATAATCTAGCCAGATGGACACAATATAATCATGAGGGTCCTTATACAAAAGTCAGTGTGACAGGGGAAGCACAGGGATAAAGAGAGATGAGAAGATACTGTGCTGCTGGCTTTGCAGTGTTGAGAGTGGACTTGAGCCAAGGAATGTAGGCGGCCTCTAGAAGCTAGGAAAGGCAAGGAAGTGATTCTCCCCAAGAACAACTGAAAGAAATGTCACCCTGCTCACCCATTTTAGGACTTCTGACCTCCGGAACTGTAAGAGAATAAATCTGTCTTGTTTGGAGTTATTAAGTTTGTGATATTGTGTAACACAATTTGTGATACAAAATGGGAAACTAATATACATCGCTGCAGCCTGAGAATCTGCACTCTCTCCAAGAGTCAAGCTCTCCAGGTATCCCTTTGCCTGCTTCCTGTTTTTTCTTTTAGCACCTACTTTAACTTGTGGCCCCGGCAGTGAACCTTGAACCCTGACAAAACACACGTCATCTTGTCTCACTGTTGTTAGTGCCAGGCACAATTGCAGACGGGCATATCAGGGCACTCAATAAACACCTGCTGAATGAATGACTGAATGAATTTTTCCAAATTTATTCCATGCTCAAAAGGAAATGCTGGGATTTATTGTTTTTATATTTTGTTTTTGAGTTATCTTCCCTCTATCCCATAAGAAACCACCCACACACATAATTTTGGTGGCCTCCAGCTGTAAGTACACACAGATTCATTTCTTGTTTTGACCTGGCCATGTGATCTAAGCTCTTGATGGGACACTAATTCCCAGAACTTCGTGCTGGTAAATAGACATCTCAACTTATTTTTATGTGGGGTGTCAATTTAAACTAAAATCAGATGGGAAGCTCTACAGAGCCCCAAAATATACCACCCTGGGTTAGGGTCAAAAAGAGATGGTGACTATATCTGGGACAGTTTCCATGTAGAACTAATAAAGAAAACCTTAACTCTGGGCTCATAAAGAGAAAAAACTGCTACCAAGTCACAGATTGTACCCCTAACCCAGCCATCCATCTCAAATATGCAATATCCCTGGTCACAAGGAGACTAGACAACAAATTATAAGCAGATGAGATCCTAATATGGAAAAACATGTCAAAGGCTGTCTCCTTCTGAGGGTGGGTCATAAAGTCTAAAAGTATCCAAAATATGATTTGCAAAGAAATTTAGAGACCAATAGTTCAACTTACCTTCAGAGCTTGATAAACGACTTCTCCCAGACCTCAGTTTTCTTAAGACAGTAAATGTCTGTTTCAAGTCTTGGCAGCATATAAGTACAGGAGGGCACTTTTGTTTTTTAAATTAAATGCAAGGAATTAATGAAATGATCACATTAACTTTCTAAAATTTAATATTGACTAATTTCACTCTTTGGTGCTCTACAAAGCAGTTGAACTCTGTCAACCAAGAACACACGCAACACACACAATACACATACAGGCACGCAAGCACAATTGGGAAGGGTACTGATCCACTGAGGGGACGACGGCTATGCAAAAGGCAGCCGTTCCCACCCTCCTTTCTCTTTGATTCCTTTCCATGAAGCTGGAAATGCCAAGTGTCAAATATTTCTAGTTATTTAAGCCCCCAAGATGGATCTTTTATTTCTCAGAGAGAACACTGGGCAGGAGACTTCAGAGAAAGCTCCATTTAAATGCTCCAAGTTGATTTGCTTTTCCATGGGAGCAGAGAAGGAGCAGGAAGATGCCAATTAAACCAAGGCCTCAGGCACAGTCCTCTCATTACAGGCATCTGTGGTGCAAGATCTTTGCAGAACCCCTCCACTGTGCTAGGTGAGCTCTTGTGATTGCCCACCTCTTAGAATGACCTCCAGGCTAATGACAGAGCGTTCTTTCAGTTGTTCCAAACGAGACCCCATGGCTAGTAGGACATTTGGCATTTCTGTAGGGGTTCATTTAAGCCACGTTTTCTGCAGTCATACATGGGAAAACTTACCTCAGCTTAAATACAAGGAAATGCTCCAAGCTCATGCATCTCTACGGATGACTAGTAGAGTCTACTTGATTGGAAGAAAGGCAGGCACCTCGTAGCTTTGAAGTTCTGTTGTCTTACAAACAAGCTGGTACAATGGCATTCTCATGGTGCTTGTTTTGTTTAATTTAATTTAATTTAGGAGAGCTAAATAATTAAACATGAGGCCAAAGTACATAAGAAAGTAGCAGTCTTTTATTGCAAATATGCACACACTCTCGGGCGAAGTTCTCTGGTCCTCAGGTGTGGGGGGCCAGGGAAGTCGCACCGGCGCTCTCGGGTGATGTTCTCCGGTCCACAAATGCGGGGGCCGAAGAAGTCACGCTGGCTCCTGCCAGTGGCAGACTTTTATGCATTGGTACTGGAAGGGGGAGGGCAGTGGGTGGGATAAGGGCGTGATAGGGGCGTCTCCGTAGGCGTGGCCAGGTAAGTTTCGATCTCTTCGGATTGACATCACCTGGCACATGCTCGGTTGATCTGCATCTCCCAGGGGCGGGCTGCATTTTCCCGCCCGTGGGAAAGTTGGTGAGGAAGAACCCGGAAGCAACATGGATTATGCCTTCTTGTTCACCTTCCTCCATCTTGTCCCTTCTCCCTCACCCAAACAGTGCTTAGCTTCAATCTTAAAATACAACCCATGAAATGACTGGAAGAGATAGTTCACAGAAAAAGAAATATAGTTAGTTAAAAATTAACGCCTATAATCCCAGCACTGTGGGAGGCCAAGGCGGGTGGGTCACGAGGTCAGGAGATTGAGACCATCCTGGCTAACACGGTGAAACCCCGTCTCTACTAAACAAAATACAAAAAAATTAGCTGGGCGTGGTGGCGGGCACCTGTAGTCCCAGCTACTCGAAGCTGAGGCATGAACCCGGGAGGCGGAGCTTGCAGTGAGCCAAGATCAGGCCACTGCACTCCAGCCTGGGCAACAGAGCAAGACTCCGTCTCAAAAAAAAAAAAAAAAAAAAAACTTATATGGAAAAAGTTTGACCCCATTTGTAATCAAATATGTTTACATTTATATAACAATGAGAGATGACTCTTGTCTGTAAAATTTGAAAAGAAATA
Source organism: Papio anubis (assembly GCF_008728515.1). Classification (NCBI taxonomy): domain Eukaryota; kingdom Metazoa; phylum Chordata; class Mammalia; order Primates; family Cercopithecidae; genus Papio; species Papio anubis. The sequence goes on from NC_044986.1 coordinate 21,922,022, forward strand.
CATATAATGTGTACATATATGTGTGCGTGTGAATGGGTATATGTATGTATCTGTATCTCAGGTCTGGTGAAACTGGCATGTAATAAACATTCTCATAATATGCTAGTGACTATATCAACTGATTCAACTATCTTAGAGAGTAAACCAGTCGTTTACATCAAGAACCTCAAAAAAGAACCTTTTGGACTAGTTATGTCACTTCTGAGGAGGCATTTGAGGGCTATTACCCACACTTAGTCTACACAAAGTCTTCAATGCAGTAATGTCTACAGTAGCAAAAACAATAAAAAGAAACACTGTAGCTCCTGATTAACTATGGTGTACTCACATTATGGAATATGATGCAGCCCTTAAAAATGGTATATAAATATATTTAAAACATTGTAAAAGGCATATATTGTCATGTTAAATAAAAGGATAAAATTTATATGCTGTATGCAGATAATTTCTGGGGGAAACAGAAGGAATGTAAGCACAGCAAAATGGAATTGGTGGTAAGATTGTGGAGAGATTGTTCTTATTTTCCATTTTCCAGATTTTACAATGAGTATATACCACTTTTATAATCATAAAAATATAAATGAAAATTGCTATATTTTAAGCCATAAATAAAACTGACAGCACATAGAAAAGGTAGCCCATTTTTGCCTCTACACTGGGGAACATAAGCTATAGGAAAACTCATATCATGTTTTAATCCCTATGCAAATGGAACTGTAGTTTTCATATGCAGATATCATGAATATGGAGAATGTGGCAGCTGAAACCAGTACTTTGATAAATGCCAATCCCCGCAGGACTATTAGAGAGAGGATTTGTGATAATGCTGTTGACATAACCCAGAGAACTTTACCTACTCCATACATCAACTTGAACACAAAAATGTCCTAGAAAGACAAACAGAATGGAGTAATTAGGAATTGCAGTAAATGGATTGGGAGATGGGTTTGTTCATCTCTATTTCCAAAATTTCAATAACAGATTCCTTTGGAGGGTGAAATAGAATGAAGCACTCCAAGCTAATATTTGTGTTGAGAAACACTAGGGTGCAGGAAATATATCCTTTGTCATCTTGAAAAGGTTAGGGCAATAAAATGCTACAATAAAATGCTTTGGAATTCCTCAGAGTTGCATGCATCACTGGACAAATTATGGCCTGGCCTCAGAATGATCCTCTGCATCATTGGTGAGGTAAGACCGCAGGGCACAGGACCTTTGCTTACATGCAACCCCAAACAATTTTGTCCACTGCAAAATCAGGTAAATTCACTTTAAAGGGTATATTTTCAAGGAGGCAGTGTTGACTTCCCTGCAAGGGTACGATCCCACTGAATCTGCTCTGACTCAAGACTTTTAATATGTTTTGCCATAAAATACATAAAGGAATAGAAGAGAATGTATTTTTAAAAGTTGCTACAAAAATACCTTTTTAAAGATGGTATTTTTAAAAACACCCACTGTATTAGTCAGGGTTCTCTAGAGAGACAGAACTAATAGGAGATATATGTATATATGTGTGTGTGTGTACATACATATATATGTGTGTATATATGTGTATATGTATATATATGTGTATATATATGTGTGTTTATATCTATGAATGAAAGGGAGTTTATTAAGGAGAATTGACTCACAGGATCACAAAGTGAAGTCCCAGGATAGGCCGTGTGCAAGATGAGGAGCCACCAGTAGTGGCTCAGTCTGAGTCCCAAAATCTTAAAAGTAGGGAAGCCGACATCGTGCAGCCTTCAGTCTGTGTTCAGAGGCCCAAGAGCCCCTGGCAAACCACTGGTATAAGTCCAAGAGTCCAAAAGCCTGAAGTCTGATGTTCAAGTGTAGGAGGAAGGGAAAGAAGCATCCAGCATGGGAGAAAGATGAAGGCCAGAAGTCTCAGCAAGTCAGCTCATTCCACCTTCTGCTTGCCTTCTCTAGCTGCGCTGATAGCCGATTGGATGGTGCCTTGCCAGATGAGGGTGGTTCTGCCCCTCCCAGTCCACTGACTCAAATGTTAATCTCATCTAGCAACACCCTCACAGACATACCCAGGAACAATACTTTGCATCCTTCAATCCAATCAAGTTGACAATATTAACCATCACACCCACTAATCAAGCAATGTGAATAACACTGGGCTTGAAGCCGTAGAACTGAGTTTCAACACAAAATCTGCAACACCTTGAGTTCATGACTTTTCTTCCTTGAGATTCTGTTTCCATAACTATAAAATGGAGGGAAAGGGGGCAGATGAGCAGGGCAGATGGGACTGGATTTGTATTAGATGAGTTCTGGATCTGATCACAGAGTTAATGTTTGCTAACTCTAAGAGGATGGGAATTCTTGCTTTGCGGGAAGCATCTCGCAGAGAAAGAGATTCTGCAAACCACACAACAGACCCTGCCAGCATTGTCTACATGCTGGATTCTTAAGGCTGATGTTGCTGCATATGACTCTCTGGAGACTGTGGTTTAAACCACATCCAAAACTCAATTGCCTAATTTGAAGTCTTTGCCTAGGAAAGCCGAATCAATTGCTCTGTCTCCCAGCAAACCTTAAACTGCACATTATTCAAAGAATCATCTCTGAGCTCAGGGTAGCTGATGGTCAGGCTGTCAGCACCAAGTGGGCCCCGTTTCAGATTCAGGCTTGGATGCCCAATCCTGTTGATAGAGAAGCAAACTGCTGACCTGGGCAGATCACGGCCCTGCCTGCCACATCAGCTGCTGCTGCTGTGCTTAGAAATCTGCCCCTTGGAGTTAAGGTCTTGGCTATTTCCCAGGGCTTTTCCTATCTCAGGGAACATGTGCCTTCAAGCAAGGACCCCCAGTGATAGAGATAATCAGTGGCTTCATCAGATCTGCTATGTTCCTGAGCTATACTGACTGATCAATATTTTGAATATAATCCCTGGTTATATGTCACTTAAAAAACCAAGTCATTAAAATTGGGAAAAAGCAATGTTTAGTAGCTTGAATTCTAGTCTCAACTCTGTTGGTACCTTGCTAAACAGACTTAAATGAACCACTTATTTTCCTGGTCCTTGGTGTCCTTTTCTAGACAGTACTTGGACCTGTTCAGAAGGGTTTTTACTGTTTTGTTTTGCTTTGCTTTAACTTGGCTTCAGGGACTATGTAAACTCCATGAAATTGTGTAAAGAAATGTGGGCGTATGTAGCTTCTTCTTCCAGAGGATCCATTGAGTCCCAAAGAGATCCATAATCCAAAAATCGATTAAAAGCCATTGCTTCAAGCAGATTCAGAATTTGCACACCAAAGGGGCTTAGTGGCAGCATACTGATGACAAACAACTGTCTTGAAGCTGTGGTTGCACAGCAACAACATTCATTTGTTTTACACCATATGATCCAGATCAATATGAATAGCAAAGTTTTCCAAAGATGCTGTCCACCAGACTAAGAAAATGCAATGCGTCCACATCATTGATGTTATTTTCTCATCAATAGTATTACTAGTACTGAGGCCCATCTTTGGCTCCAAGGTCTCTAAATGTTTCATAATCTCCATTTCAGATTATGAGACTCGGAGAAGACCCAGAGAATGTACTTCTCTAAGGAAGGCAAGCCCAGGAAACCAGAGGAGCACATGAAGGATAGCGGCATATGCTGCTCTCAAGGCCAAAGAGCCAAGTGGATGGGCCCCTCAACTGAATCGGAATGATTTCACAGCTATTTACTTGAAAATCTTTCTCACTTCTGTGCCATGTCTCAATTTCCTTTTTTTTTGAGACGCAGTCTCACTCTGTAGCCCAGGCAGGAGTGCAATGGAATGATCTCAGCTCACTGCAACCTCTGCCTCCCAAGTTCAAGAGATTCTCCTGCCTCAGTCTCCCAAGTAGCTTGGATTACAGGCGCCTGCCACTATGCCCAGATAATTTTTGTATTTTTAGTACAGACAGGGATTCATCATTTTGGCCAGGCTGGTCTCAAAATGCTGACCTCAAGTGATCCGCCTGCTTCAATCTCCCAAAGTGCTGAGATTACAGGCGTAAGCTACCGCACCTGGCCTCAATTTCATTTCATAATAATACAGCAGTAACTTTACCAGCCTACTCTACTGAGATAGTGGTAAGAATAAAGCACTGAATGAATTCAAAAGGATGGCAACAAACTTTGCCAGAGAGGAAAGTTTGATTCAATTTACATAATCACAATGTTTTCAACAATGCAGCCTCCATTTCAGGCTTGGATATTAACTGTCCTGGAGGTGCGAACATCATTATTCCACGAGAACAATCCACAAGAAAACAAACAAAAGAGAATATTATTATTAAACCTCTGTTGGGTGAAGTGGAAAGCAGCAGTACATGAGGATGGCACATCATTAAATAAGAGATCTCATTTCCCCATAGGCCTGGAGAACTGCATTAATTCAGAAAACTTAGTTGGAGAAGGACAATTGATTCCTTGAAAGCATAAATGTGCTGAAGACTATGTTTGAAATCTTCATGGACTCTTGTTCAGCTATAATGACCTCCCAGGGGAAATTTGCAAGAGCTCATGGGGTATCACTGGGTGACAAATACATAGAAACTCAGAATGCCACTGGCAATGACTATTCAAGATGGCCTTAGGTGACTGACACTGGGTAACCTCCCAGTAGCCACTAAGAGAGCAAAACCATCAATACAGCTACTAGGCACTCAGTGAAACACCACTGTAAGCAATTTAAGTGTCCAGTGTAAAAGAAATGATAGCAAATTATGGCATGTCCATAAAGTAATTATGATGCTGTCATTAAAAATTACGCTCACAAAGAATGTTTAAGGACATAAGAAGTAAGTATATGAAGTATTAAATGAATAAAACAAGTTTCAAAATTGTATACAAATAAACCATGATCCCAAGTATGTTTAAAAACTAAAAGCCTCTCTAACAGAGATAACCACTAGTTACACAGTAACATTTGTTTCCTCTAGTCTCTTTCTATATAAGCAGCTTTTATCTTCTTTACAATTCTTTGTTGAAAAAATAAATAATGTAAAAATAAATATTAGTCAGTGTTCTCCAGGGAGTCTGAAGGCCTGAGAACCAGGAGAACTGATGATATAACCGCCAGCCTAAATCTAAAGACTCACATAGAGGGGAACAACACACACTGGGGCCTTTTGGAAGGTGGCAGGTGGGAAGAGGGAGAGGATCAGGATAAATCACTAATAGGTACTAGGATTAATACTTGGGTGATGAGATAATCTGTATAAACAACCCCCATGACACAAGTTTACCTATGTAACAAACCTGCACTTTTACCCCTGAACCTAAAATAAAACTTAGAAAAAAAAGAAAAATATATTAGTTAGAAGACTGCCAAGGGTTAAATGGTAATTAGTTAATACTATCGAATCACAGTTAAATTCCTGGTTTCTATAATTAAGCTATGATTACATAAGATTATCATTAGAGGATGCTAGGTGAAAAGGCTGAGGGAATTCTCTGTACCATTTTTGCACATATGTAAGTCTAGACTTACTTCAAAATAAGAACTTAGAAGAAAACAACAACAAAAATAAATAAAGGTCCAAGAACAAGGGGCAATGATGTCTAAGGGCAGGAGCTGATGGATATTCCAGCTCAACAAGAGAGAGAGAATTTTCCCTTTCTTTTTGTTCTATCTGGGCCCTCAATGAATTGGAATATGCCTGCCCACATTGGTGAGGGTGGGTCTTCTTTATTCAGTCCACCAATTCAAATGACCACCTCTTCCAGAAACACCCTTACAGACATACCCAGAAATAACGTTTCACCACTCATCTGGGCATCTCTTACCTCAGTCAAGTTGACACATAATATTAAGCATCTCAAAAACCATGATGTTCTTTCTTATCAAGAAAGAACTTTTAAATGTAAATATCTGGGCTGGGTACGGTGGCTCATGCCTGTAATCCTAGCACTTTGGGAGTCCCAGGCCAGTGGATCATCTGAGGTCAGGAGTTCAAGACCAGCCTGATCAACATGGTGAAACTCCATTTCTACAGAAATATGAAAATTAGCCAGGCATGATGGCGGGCTCCTGTATTCCCAGCTACTCGGGAGGCTGAAGTGGGAGAATCACTTGAACCTGGGAGACAGAGGTTGCAGTGAGCTGAGATCACATTATTGCACTCCAGCCTGGGTGACAGAGCGAGACTCTCTTAAATAAATAAATAAATAAAATGTAAATGTCTGGAAATAAAGAGTTTTTCCTTAAACAAGGAGGACATACAATTGTTTGCTCTAGAATGCTAATCTGCCACACACGATGAGCTCGAGGGAAGGGACATCAGGTCTACCACTGGTGAGAACATCACACTCCTTGCCTGCCTTGTTTCTTTGTTTTTCCCCCAGCCGTTCTGTGTCCTAAAAGACAGCACAGAAGAGCAAAAAGCCCTGTCCTGTTCCCATCCAGTAAACTTTGGTGCAATTATGGGATCCAGAGTTCCCCATCATGACCTCCTAATGGCCTCTGAGGTGAAAAAGCACCTGCTGCTCATACTTAGAAGTCAGTCTGAAGCAGTATCATATGTATGAGCCTGAGAATGGAAATCGTTTCAGAAGCAGGATTCCATGTCCACCATCAATGGCCACTGAGCCTGGCTCTGAGTATTCCTCTGCCAGGAACACATTCTTCAAGTCAGAGGTACAGGAGAAGTAGCACAGGCTAAATCCTGGTAGGCTTCCAGTTTTATCTGTAATGAACTATGCGGCCCTTGGGCAGGTGATTTAACCTCTCAATTTTCTCAACTGAAAAACAGTATCTACATTTAGAAGGTTGTTGAAAGAATCAAATGAGACCACATATATAATACTGTGGCCGGGGTGTCTACATGCTTTGGTATCAGTTGATCATCACATGAGGTGCCCAGCCTGGTGCTATCTGCTGTGAGACTATATTTATCATAAGGCAGGACATCTGTCCAGAGTGGACAAAGAGCCCACTGCAGAGACATGAAAAAAGGCACTAATTAAGATAGTCATCAATTAAGGGCTCAAGCTAGAGATGCCAATTTTATTCAGACTAGAAAAAGCAAAACAAAGGCTGGAATGATCAGACATGGCCATGGAGGAGGTGACATTTGAGCTTGGCCTTAGTACCTAGTTAAGAACAGTATCTGTGTCTCCATCTCACTAAGCTAGCACATGTTTTCTTGATAATATGACCACCTTGCAATTCCAAGTCTAAGATAATAAAAATGAGCCAAATTTGTTTTAAATATCTATTTTTTTCTACTCTCCCTTCTTCTCTTGCTTTCCATCTTAATTCCTTCTGGAGGCCTGATTAGTACAAAAGCTGGAGGAAGGAGCAATTTTTTCTTTTCGCTCCCTGCCTTCCTTGTTGAGCTGGAACATCCCATCTCATCTTCTCTGGTCTTTGGACTGAGATTACATCCTGGGCTTCTTGCCTGTCAGGCCTTCGGACTTGGACTGAATTATAGCACTGGCTTGCCTGGTTCTCCAGCTTGCAGATGGCAGATCATGAGACTTCTCAACCTCCACAATCCCGTGAACAAATTCCTCATAATAAATCTCTGATTCTGTTTCTCTGAAGAACACTGATTAATACAGCAAGGCTATGGCACAAAATGGTGTTTGGAAGACCATTTGGTTTCCAACCACAAAAAGACTTGGATATCTTGCTAAGGTATTGAGACATGAATCAGCTGGAAGTGAGGGGTCATGGGAGGATGCCAGGCTAGTGCATGACATGACCAGATGATTGTATTGGAAAGATCACTATGGGTGACAGCTGAAGACAGGGAGACTGGTTGTCCAACAAATCCAGGGAAGAAAAGTGAGGTCTGACCAGGTCATCTCTTTGCCAGATAACATTGAACACCCGCTGTCTGGCAGACACTTAGTTGATTGAGTTATCTGATGAACTGTATAAAAGACAATAGGCAGATGTTCAAGGAAGATGGCTAAATCACAGTCATCAAAGTTTGCTTCCAGGGAAGCCTTTTTTGAAACTAAAATGCACTCATTCATCTCATCATTCATCTTTCCTTCAAATACTGTGAACTGAACACCTGCTCCAGGTGCAGAATTTGACCAGACACATAGTGCATCGAACTTGGCTCTGACTGTGCTCAAGGAGCTTGTGGTCTTGAGAAGGAGGTGGACGGACTCCTAAACCAATCTTGATCTAACTGTGTTGGAACATTGTGATGGGAGTCAAGAAGGACAGCCAATCCAGCCTAGTGAGAAAATCTTCCCAGAGGGGATCATGTCTGAGCAAAAACCTAAAGGATGAAGGGGAATTAGCCAGGTAAGAAGTAAGGACAGGTGCTCCAGGAGGAGGGAAAAGCAGGAATAAAGACCCAGAGACAAGCAAGACAGCAGCACTGTTTGAGGGACACTTCAAGGAGTTAATGTGACCAAAATGTAGGCCTCGGTGCAAGGAAGAGTGGAAGAAAAGCACAGCAAAATAGATGTGGGACATTTTCTGAATTTCTGTAAATGAAGCAATGAAAGGGGAGACAGGAAAGAATTCAAGATGATGTTGGCAAGTTCACTGTGCATTTTCCCAAATCCTGAATTCCCTGTTGTCTACTCCTTGGCAAAGTAACCACCATGTGCCAAAGGGGAAAACTGGATTCTTCGTTTTTTTCTTTCTTTCTTTCTTTTTTTAAAATCTCACTAATGAATCAGTATTTCTTGTTCCCAGTAGAGGCTATTTCCTTTCCAGCCCATTTGTTTTACAGCTGAAGATGTATGTCTGGGGGGTCTTACTTTTCCTATGATGATCTGAAGCTCATCCTTTTCAAGACTGGTTATTGCTCACCCATGCAAGGCTACTGTTGCATGGGAAATTAAATTGATAAAGTCTTCCATGTCCTGCAATCTCACCTGCTATAAATTTCAAGCAGCAAAAAGAAATTCTGTCATTATCAAGCAGAGCAGCTTTACTGTAGGCACTTTTAGTGTTTGGAGAGAACACAAAAAGTTGGGGCAGCACTGGGGCAGCACTGAGGCAACCCCAAAGCCTCCAAGAACTCATATTTGGTATCAAATATGGCAAATATTGATTATTTGCTCCCTCTAGGTATTACACAATGTGTTGAGATGCCAATTTATCTATGAAACTATTTATCAGTGCACAGCTAAGATAGGAATCCAGGAGCATCTGGATAATTTGAAATATACCTGCTTTCCTTCCACCCGTCTCCTAGTTGCATGCATGTTGCAGATCAAGGGTAGAAGATGGAATCATTAATCTGCACCAAACATTTTTATAATCTTCTTTCTCTGAACTTCCTGTGTAACTTCAGGTAATAAGCAGGGAGAAGAGAAAAATCTCCAAAAATCAACCTGCTAATTATGTGTTCTTCTTTGTATCCAGAATCTAGCATAGAGTCTGGCAGACAGGGGTTGACTGTTTTTTTCACTGAAGGTCTTTTGAATGATGACAGCTCCATGGGAATGTAGATGTGCACATTAGGTTAGGAGATGTTAGGCCAATGAATTTTAATTATTTTTAACCATAGAAGTATTTTTTTCCAAAAAATACAAAAAACATAAATATTTGAAATCTCTGATTAAGCCAGGCCTGGGGGCCCAGAGCCAAATGTATCAAGTGTCCCTTCTAACCTACTGCTACAGCCCTTAAAGATGCTCCAAGACGCATCCTGAACATCATGGAACAGAATTTGTAAAGGTCATGACCCTGAAGACATATTTTCATTCAATGTCCTGTCTATTGATGAGCTCATCAGGTGATGCTCAGCCCACTGTGATCACAACCCTTATGATATAATGGAATCTAGTACTACCCTAGTTTTGCATTCCATGAGGAAATAAGTGGTGGGGGGAGGTGGTCGGGAGAGAAGATCAGTAGATTATAATTAATTTTATCAGTGTCATGTAGTCAGTAGAACATGTTTATTAAATTATTTGCACTCAGTAGAGTTCACATACCAAACAATTTTTCTTCCACTGATGTATTAAATGATGTTCTCTCAGATCTTTCTCTTGTCCCCTATTTATTTGTTGGATATGCTCTATAACTTCCTAATCTCAATTTAAATCCTCAATCTCATTTCCAAATGAATGTCCATTTCACTTCCTGCTCTTCCCCAGATTCAGACCTAGCCAGGCCAGAAAAGGGAGGGAGCATGTTCCACCTTTTCATTCCTCCTATTTTTAGGACATTTTCTCCTCTGGTGTCCTCAAACAGGAGGTACTAATAAGGAGAAAGTAGTAGAGTTTTGACTTAATTGGCATGGTTGTTGCCTGCCTAGACTGTCACTGCCCTCAGTAAGAAAGGCACCCCAGTGCAGGCTCTCCAATGGGGCTTATGGGTAAGTTTATTGGGTCTTTGAAGGGCGCCTCCACTCTGCACAGGGGAAATCCACCCCGGCTTGACATCTTCCTAAACCTCTTAATGGTTTCATATCCAGTCTCTTATGCCAAGTGTCATCACATCCATCAGCCAGCAGGAGGTACCAGCAAGATAGCTCAATCCCAGGAACCTTCCAGGTCTACTTAACTTTCATGAAACTCATACATACTTGGCCATGTTCTGCTGCTGAGGCCAATCTCCACACTTGCATCTCTACTCACCTTTCTTCTTCACTACTCAAATAGGTATAAGTGGTAGGTCATCAGTTGTGCTAATTAAGCTAATCAATTGTGCTAATTAAGACCTCCAGCCAGGAAATGTAAATGTCTATCTCCCTTTTCTTATAGGAACCACCCTCATCTGAGGAATGTTTCCTGTGGAACACAGACCTCTCCATCCCCACTGAGATGAGAAAGGCTGACAACTCACCACTCAAATAATTTTCCAGCAATCCTTCTCCTCATTCCACTCTCCTCAGCCCACACCCAATTGTCAGATCTACATAAATAAGTAAGCAACAGAGGGAGATGATAAGGTGGTAGATATGGTAGCAGAGCTATTAAAAACCCAAACAGGCACTTGCCTTCCAAATATTTTTGGCTCGTCACAAAATTTGGGGTACAGAACTTTGTCCTCATTTGTAGATCCTAATTGTCAATACTCAAGTAACAGGAAAAGTTCCTTAACATTCTGTTATATAACAAACATAGTGTTAGTGACTTCAGAGATTTTCCAAAGGAGGATAATAATGGCTTTTGACCTTTGAGAGCTTGTAAGTCAGTTGGGAGTCAAGATATACACTTGCATACACACATGTACACACACATGCATGAAATGTTAGCAAGACATGTCAATAGGCTACAAGTTCTTAGGGAGTCCTAGGAGCATGGAGTAGACTGTTGCTATTGTGGTAGAGAAGGAAAATAAGTCCCTGTAGATTGAGAAAAGGTAAGTATGAAACTAGGCTCTGAAGGAGCACTGCCAAGGTCATGGTGTGGTGGCAGAAGAAAATGTGAGCAGGAAATCTTAGGGTGGCAGACCCACCATTTGGCTGGCCTGGGAGGATCATACAGGGCCCTCAAAGGCATTCAGGATGGGACAGTCTTGGGTGCCTGGCTGCGGAGCCTGGACTTCTATTTCTGTCAGTTGGGGACTCATATGGATTCTTGAACTAATACAGGACAAGATAAAGGCACAAGCCGGGGAGGAGGAGAAAGACAGCAAATCCAAGTCTGTCCTTTGCCTCTATCTATATCAGAGTTAAGGAAGTAGTTTAATCACTTCAATAGCCACCCAGAGACCATCCATGATGAAAGGTCAGGACAGAAGAGTCCCATGGGAACAGGCCAGGAAACAGAGGATGTCACAGAATGTGAGAAGTTGTGCCCACAGCTGAGCATTTGCAGGCACTCGCATGCACTCAGGGCCCTCCCTTGGCCCAGCCACAAGGGAAGGATAAGTCAAATCCCAATCCTGTGTTCTTTCTTTTTATGCCTAAATTCACACATATTTCCTCCCTTGCCCTGCTTTCCATTATGTGCTCTAGCTAATGTCATGTCTCAAATTGAGCTCAGTGTTTTTTCTTAGCACTGTATCTTTGTTGGATGCCTGAGTCATGGGCATAAACCTCCACAGGACTTTCCAGAGACCCTCAGAGTGACACCATTATCAGGAGAAGAACAGAACACTGGGGGATTCAGGGATAAGAATACTGTTGAGATATTTAGGCACATGCCCCCTGCCACTTCAAGTCACCCAGGCACACAGTTCTTTGTCAGATGCTTGAGCTATTTCTAATCACATGTGATTCACACTTCCTTCTTCCTTAGAGGTTCAGATGACCAATCATTGTGCCCACTTCTTTGAATCTGGGATCTCACCCACTTCAGCAGAGCTGATTGGTTCCTGGAGGCCTTAAGCAAGACAGGAAGACGAGAGATGCTGGTGGCATAGACCTCAGCCAGGAGCTGTCTGGCCACTTGATGGATGAAGCTTTTTCTAGATTCCCTGATTCCAGAAGTTGGGCCTGGACAGTGGGCATAATGGTGTGAAGCATGGACTTTGTTTTCAGACCAAGGATTCTTTCTTTCCAAGGGCAGATTCAATATCCTCTGCACTAATAGATGAAGAGAGACGTCCTCTCACCTTCTGATACAAGGAATTTGTTAATTCTTTTAGTTAGGCATCTGTTGTCAATTCAAGAGAGGGACAGAGAGGCCACAACACTGAAGGGAATTCCTTAGGCCCATTGTGAGACAGCCAGATTTGAAGTTTGGAACCTAAACTTGGATCAAGATCAAAATAAGATTCTCTGGATTGTTGCTGCTGGGACTAGAAGGCCCTAAATTCCAAACGGACAGGGCAGTGTGTGACAGACCTGTTTTCTGGTGAGACGGGTGGCTCCCTTCTACCACAGGTTCCCACATCCAGAAAAAACCCAGGTGCCTTTTATGAGGTACATCCTGGGTGGGATAAAACCTAAGGACAAAAAGAAAGGCAAAAAATGAAAATTCACATCTGAAACTGTTTACAGTTATCATAGTGTTAGTGATGATGTTGATATTTAAGATTAGTATTTGTATTGTGGGATAAAGCAAATAAGCAATTATGTGATTTTCAAATTCTCTCATCCCAGGTGTCCTTGAAAACTGGGATCCTCTGTGTGGGAAAAAGGAAATAAAGTTGTGAGACAGAAAGACATTCAGTGCTGGATTTAAAGAAGTATCACTATGAATTCATTATGTATTTTATTTTAAAACAAATAAAAGAAACAGAACAAATTTCCTAATTGTATGCAATTAAAAGACATAGAAAAGTCTAGAAATATTGAGCATCTCCAGTGCCTAGATTTTAGTATTAAAATATTCTTTCCCCACAAAGGAAATGAAGGGTCCTAGCAGCTAATTCAAGATCAAGGGAATGAAATATACAAGATGAACCTGAAACATCTTGTCAACCCAGATAGATTTTTTACTATCAAAACTCACTAGCGGCCAGGTACAGTGGTTCATGCCCCTATTCCCAGCTCTTTGGGAGGCTGAGGCAGGAGGATCACTTGAGGCCAGGTGTTCAAGACCAGCCTGGACAATATAGTGAGACACCACCTTTACAAAAAAAAAGTGTTAATTAAATGAATGTGGTAGCACATGTCTGTAGTCCCAGCTACTCACAGGACTGAGGTGGGCTGATCACTTGAACCCAGGAGTTCAAGGCTGCACTGTACTCCAGCCTGAGCAACAGAGGGAGACCCTGTCTTTAAAAAAGAAAGAATGAGAAAAGAACACTCCCAATCTAGTTTATGATATTAATAATACAACAGTGACCTGATATTTGATATTAAGAAATTATTATTTTTGCCATGATAATGATACTGGGGTGGGGTTGGAGGTTAAACTCTTGTTTTTTTTTATGGATACTGATTTAGCTTGGATGTTTCTAAAAGCAGAGCCTGAGACAAGGAGTTGGGTTCAGGTAGTTTATTTGAGAGGTGATCCCAGGAAGCATGAGTCAAGTATCAGGGAGAGTAAGAGAAGGAACAAAAGCCAATCAAAGGGTGCCTCATCAAGGTCAAAGCAGTGACCATCGGGGGTCTGATTCCCTGCAGACTTCTGAGAAGGACACAGAATGCTCCCAGAATTGTCCATCTGAGGATGAGAATCTGGGATTGTCTCCCATCTCCCATTGGATGAGTTGATAACTCCCCACATTTCAGAAAATGCCTCGAGCCAGAAAGTGAAAATGCTCACAGCACACATTTTAGGAGTAACTTTGTCACTCTCAGAGAGAGTCTGACCTCTACAGAAACTTTTGCCACAGCTGCAGCTGAAATCGGAGATGAACCAGCAGATGTGACACAGGAACTTCTACTACAGGTTCATGTTGCAATAATTACAGACAAAACACTCTATGCCTGAGATTGGTAATGTGGAGGGGGACGCATGAGGGTATAGATGAAACAAGCATGGCCAAGAATTCATACTTGCTTAAACTGGGTAAAGGGTACATAGGGGTTTGTTATACAACTCTGTCTACTTTTCTAAATGTTTAACATTTATCATAACAGAAAGTTAAAAAGAAAGAGAAGAAAAAAAGGGGAAAGATGGAGGAAGGTAGGAAAAGAAGATATGAAAGAAAGAAAGAAAAGAAAAGAAAGAAAAAGTGAAGTTCCTGGAATCAGAAATCTTGGCTCCACTAAATTGGGCAAGGCAAAGAACCCTTCCAAGTCTTGGCTTTTCTCATCTTAAAAAAAAAAAAAAAAAAAAGCTAGTAAAAGAACCTACTTCCTAGAATAAATATATACATAATGAGAGTGCTTCACTGTTGCACTTTCAAATAGCCCACCTTACTGGTCACGCTCACAGTAAGTGCTCAATAAATGTTAGCTATTACATTATTATTTTGAGAACTCCATGTCCAGACAGCAGGCAAGAGTAAGCAGGCCTGATCTGGTTGACGAGGGAGAATTTCAGGGACAAAATGATCTCACAGTGGTGCTATGATTCTGTTCGCCTAACATACTTTGAAATGCTCAGAAGAAAAAATACAGCAAACTCTGTGCTACACATGTGCGTCTGAGGGGGACACTGGTAATTAAATATGAGACTCCCAATTGCTCAGCACACATCCTGTGTTCCCCATTTTTAAAAAGTGTGGGATGATAATCCCTGTTCCCCTATCAGAAGGAGATGACATCCTAGCTACCTATGGAGAATAATGGAGAAGGGCAGAGCATGGTATCCAGCACGGAGTAAGTGCCTCAGAAACAGTGGTTGTGTTGAAATAATCATTACTGTGTTACTGCCGCTGCTGTTTTTAGGAACCATTTCTCCCTCTCTTGGCATTGAGACCACCATGAATCTTTAGCCTTGAATCCTTAAATGAGCATCCCCTCCTCATCTGAATGCCATCTATCCACAAAGGGACAACATGAGATCTGGAAAAACCAGTGAAGAATCCTGTGAGTTACTCAACACTATGGAAATAGACCCTCTTATTGTAAAACATTGACCGGCTAATGTTGCTAGGAAGTGAAAGACTAAACCTTCTCACTTTTTGAGAGTTAACTGGAAACCTCTTTATCACTTCCATCCTTGTTGCAATCTTTCTAACATGCATCAGCCCAATGTGCTGCCTTAGAAAGTTTAATCTTTGAAGACTTTGACCACATTATGCCTCAGAGTCATCTTTCTGACCACCTGTAACTCTGCGCAAGAGGAACCAAAGACATAGAAGTCTCATGACCTCATCATATTCCCAAGGAGTTGTTTTGTCTAATGAATAATACTTTTCTTTCTTATCACTTATATCTTACACATGGAAAACTGAGTGCCAGGAAACAGTTTGGCTATTTAAATATTCTAATTAACCAATTTTTTCTATTTCACTGGCTTATATAAATCTGGTTAGTATAAAAACCCGTATCAGTCAAGTCCAAGTTCATATTCAACCATTTTAGTGTCCCAAATGGCTATGTTAGAAATAGTGCCTGAATTATACTAAATGACTAAATCTTATTAGTTTGAGAAATTTTGAATATTTTCTCTATATAATTAGAGAGATTGCTTATTTATGTAAAAGTTATTAAGCTCTCTTGACCTACAGTCCCCCCTTAAGAATCTGATGAAAATCATAGACTTTCATCCCTAAAAAATGTATGTATGCCCATGCACTGCTTATTTGTCTCCCTGCAAATCTCCTGTAGCACATTCATGGACCTCTAGGGGCTCTAAGAACCCCAAGTTAATAATAACAACTGGTTAGACTTCTTCCCATTGTTGAATGGTTAAACTCTTTTATAAAGGCAGTGGTCCTGGATGTCTCTTCACATAGAAACCACTCTTACTGAAGTTTTGACATACCTATACCTCCGTGAAACTGTAACTATAATCAACATAATAAAAATACCTTTTATCTCAAAAATGTCCTCATGGTCCCTTGTAAATTTTAGCAAGTAGGCAAATTTGTAAAAACAGAATCTGTGAAAAATGAGATTAATATATTTGTCTATTTTTATGCCAATACCATACTGTCTTGATTACTATATCTTTATATTAAATCTTGAAATTAGGTTAATGTTAGTTCTCTACTTTGTTCCTTTCTGAGTTTTTTGCTATTTTAAGGACTTTGAATTTACATATGAGTTTTAGAATCAGCTCATCAATGTTTCCAAAAAAAATCTGTTGGAATTATGATTAGGATGACCTTGAACCTGTAAATCATTTTGTCTATTTTTTTTTGGCATTCATTTTAATTGTTTTCTGGTCCCATCATTAATATTTCCTTTTTTCTTCATACTTTACAGTCCTTTTAAATAATTTTTAAAGGGGAAATCTGAAGCCATTAATTGAAGAACTTTATTCTTTTCTAATATAGTCATTTAATGCTATAAACTTCCCCATAAGGACTGTCTTAGTAGTATTCCACGAATTTTTATATGTTGTATTTTATTTTCCTTCAGTGCAAAACAGTTTTAACTTCCCTTTTGCTTTCTTTTTCGGCCTATGTGTTTTTCAAAGTATACATTTTTATTTCTGCATATTTGAATATTTTTTTCCAAGAGATCTTTCTGTTATTGATCTCTAATTCCACTGTGTTCAGAAGATGTTTTGGGTGACTTCAATAAATACTTTACATTTGTTTAGACTTTTTTGTGTAATCCAGAATGTGATTGATCTTGATAAATATTATATGTTTACTTAAGAAGAACGTGTATTTTGCTCTTCTGCTGTTGGTTAGAAAGTTCTATAAACATCAATGAAATTGATAGTGTTTTTCAAATATTTTACATCTTTCCTGATTTTGCCTCTTCTACTCATTATGAAAAAGGCATATTAAACCCCACATTCTTATATTGAATTATGCCAACTAAAACTGTAAATTTGTCTACTTTATCTTACAGTTCTATCAACTTTTATGTGTTTTGACAGTTGCATTAATATTTATAATGATTATGTACTCCTGATGAACCAATCTCTTTATCATTATGAAATGACTTTATTCCTGATAATATGTGCTGTAAAATCTACTTTGTCTGATATTAATACTGATAAGCCAGCTTTCTTTTGATTAGTGTTTGCATGGTATATATTATCTCTCATCTTTTTACTGTGCCATATAAGCTAGTTTTGTATTTATATTTGAAATGTGTTTCATATAGGCAGATTATAGGTGAGCCTTGATATTTTAAAAATCCAGTCTGACATTCTACCTTTTAAGCATGGCATTTTGAGTATTTACATTTAAGTGATTATTGCTGTGGTTAGGTTTAAATCTATCATCTTGCTGTTTTGTTTCCTGTATTTGCCCAGTTGTTCTTTGTTTCCTCTTTTCTCTTTTTCTGCCTCCTTTTTAATTAATTAAATATTTTTATGGTTCCTTTTAAATTCCTTTATTGACTTATCAGCTGTAACTTCTTGTTGTCATTTTAGTGGTTGTTTTAGGTTGATTTTATGTTTCTTTAATCATAGTCTACCTTCAACTGATATTATACTACTTCATGTTTACGTAGTGCTGAATCTTACACATGTAATTCACTGCCCACAAAGTCCATGTTAGCCAGGTATTAATGTCCTCATTTTAAGAATGAAGGAATCAAAGCTTAGAAGAATTATATAATTTCCCAAGATCAATCCATTATTTTGACATATTAGAGAATGAAACACTGTTACCATTTTTGACCTTGATAGGTTGATAAGCTAATAAAGAAGAAAATGGCTATATGTAGCATCTTAGCTAAGGAGACATGGCTTTAAAACTCCACATCTGTTTCATAAATCCCAAATATTCAGGACTGAGTTAATGAAATATACTTTTTATCTACTTTTAAAATTATAAGTTCTTGAGTACAGATATTAGGCTCGATATGAATTCACTTAAAAAACTAAAGAATGGAATCCATACTGCCTGTTGTGTCCTCCTCCTCCCAGAAGCTCCAATTCTTAAATTTATTTTTCTGTTTTAGTGCTTCCTCACCTAAAAGTCAATTTTCTTCCCTATTCTGAAGCTTCAATATGACTGTGATATGAAACATATTTCCTCTAGAGAATACCAGGAAGCTCCCATGAGTAGTCAAACAACAGCTGTGTATGGACAGAGGTGACAGATACCAGTGGGTCATGTCTTTCAAAGAGGGAGATAGGCACATTACCCAGTGGGGCCCCTTTTATAGAAAGGAAGAGCTTATCTTTGCTTAATTAATGTGTGAACTCAACTAAAATGTTGATTGTGGTTATAGTTTCACAGAGATATATGTACGTAAACATTTATTCAGTTCTACACTTTAAATATGCATGGTTTACTGGATATCCATATAACTGTTTTTAAAAATTTAGAGGCTCAGTCAATATTAATACGTGCTTCCTACCATGCTGGACTGAGATTTTCACAGTCCTTTGAGAGTTTACTCATTTGCAGGGAATTTGGAAACAAGAAAATAATGCTGCAGATAACATTGAACAGAATATAAAATGTCCTATGATGTTTCAGAAGGCACACTGGACTCCATTAGTATCTCTAGTCATCAGTATGTTTACAGATTATCCTTTTCTTATGGGGTTAGCACTTTTGGATAAACCATTGACAGCTTTATCTTGGATAAGCCTGAATGCTCAGACAGATGGAAAATGATCAAATTCTTCCATACACAAACAAAAATATGAGAGTATCAGAATCTTTCATCTTCCAGACCAGGTTTCTGTCAGAGAGAGATGTTACAAATCAGTAAGGGGGAAAGGTGAGAATGATCCTTATTTAATTAGACATCAGTATGAACTCACATGTAGCTTGGTAGATACAGACATAGAGATACAGATAGATACAGAAACAAGTATAGATATGTGTGTATACACACATTAGAATACATGCATGAGTCTTCTTAGCTCTGTTCTTGTGAAGGCCTAGAAGAAATGGCATCCCAATAGCCATAAGCATACTTGTGCCCAGGTCTTGGTATCTAATATCATTCTCCAATTCCAAGGAACCAGGGTTCCTTGGAGAAGAGGCTGATTCTACAACTAGGGAAGATAAAATACAGTATGATCTTGGAATACTGTATAATACCAGAAGACAAGGAAGTGTCCCCAAAAAACAAAAGGATAGGGTGTTGTCAAAAGGACACAGGCATCAACCTGAAAGAGATTCCAATGGCTAACGCTGGAACAATTTGAGCAACAAAATAAACAGCATAGCATTGCATCATAGCTCAAAGTATAAAATAAATACACTTACTAATATATGTATGTATATTACATATTTTTGTAATGGAGGGAAACATGTCTTCTTTACAGAATTGACAATAATATATGTAGATATTCCCCTATTCAGAAAATCAAGTTTAATTCCCTTCCAATCTTGAATATGGACTGGCCTTAGTGACACTTCAATATGGAAATAGAAAAAGAGTAACTTCACAATGGAGAGTCCTGGCAGACACCAACTTAACTAAGTAAGCATATTTACTACCCTCACTGGTAAGTCGTGTTGTTAGCATGTATCCCCTGATATGTTGTGACAGGAAGGCACTTCATCTCTGTGGTATTCTTCTCCAAATTCATAATCCCAGTTTATATATAAGGAAAACATCCTAGAAACCCAAATTGAGGGGCATCCTATAAAATACCTGACCATTACTCTTTAAAAACGACAAAGTCATAAAATAACAAGGGGAGACTGGGAACCTGATACAGTCCAGAGATTATGAAGATATACAACATAAAGGCAGTGTGGTATACTGGATGGGATCCTGAAACAAAAAATAGTGGAAAAACAACTGAAATCTAAATAGTCTGGAGCTTGCTTAATAGTAATGTAACAATATTTATCTCTTAGTTTTGACAAGCGAACTACAATCATATAAAAGTTTACATTAGGAAAATCTGGGTGATGGGTACACAGGAACTCTCTGTGCTCTCTTTCAACTTTTTTTGGTAAACTTAACATTATTTCAAAGTGAAAATTTATTTTTAAAAAACAGCCTCTCTTAAAATTGGCTGCATTAAAATCTTCACAAGAATGATAAAAGGTTGTCATCATGAAAATTCTCAACTGGGCAAGTGAATACTGACATTTGATTCTGGCTCATGGCGTTGGCAGTATTATTCTGAGTAGTAAGTGGTGATACTGTTGTTCTCCTTTGCCTAGCCCCAGGAGCAACAAAATCTGCATCTGCCCTTGAAATGGTCCTGGCTACCTCTTTTATCACTCTTTCGCAAAGAAAGAAGACCATGGTCGGAAATAGCCACAGGCTGCATGTGTCAGGATTTCTCATGACAACTGGGCAGCTCCAGAGCCTGGCCTGCCTGGTGGCCCACAGCACAGGTTTCTGGTACCCTAAGGAGTAGTGGGTTGGGAGGTGAGCTGGCTACCCCATAGCTTAGTGAATCTTCTCTAAGTAATCTTAGCAGCCCTGCAAGCTCAGTATTTTAATAAACAAGTCTTAGACATACTCAAATGTATGTCATCTCTCTTAAGAGGGAGAATCACATGCTTATCCAGTTTGTCAGCTAACAGTTTGGTCATCTCACTGTCTGTGTCTCAAAAACACTTCGAACATATATATTGGTAATCCTGAGTGATGCTAGATGGGTGTGTCAGCAGCCAGACCATTTCTGCAGCTCTCACTTGGTAAGATCCTCTCTATTTTATTTTTTAATGTTTTAAGAGAAGAGCGTACTTTCAAAGGATGTGAGATGCCAAATCAACTTCAAATTATGCTCTCTGGAAATGTCATTAATCCTGTACCAGCTCCAAGGATTAATTTGTGACAAGCCTTACAGAGTTCCCAGCACTCACCCTTGTCATTCATCACTGTACACACCAACTGATTTCCTCCACGACTCCTTTAAACATCTTTTTTCATCACAGTGACCCACTCTCCATGTGAAAGATCTCAGTGATTCGGGAAACATTATTTGATGAGATGAACTCCGCTTAAGTTCTGCAGACAGCAATGAGGCCCTCAGAGAGTGAATTCCCATTTTGAGAGCCTACAGCTGAGGAGGAATCAGGAACTAAGTTTCTCAGCAGGGCAAGATTTTTAAAAAGCCCTCAGAGCAAGTGCAGCTGCCCTACACTCCCCACCCCCACCCCCACGCTCCTGCCTGCCCAGACAGTTGAGTGTGGCTCTCCCGACTTAACCCTCTTCTGTCATCCACTTGCCCATTGACAGCAGCCCGCAACACTTTGTCACACATTCACCAGTCTTTTAGTGACACTTGGCCCAGGCTGAACAGGTATCCCCATATTCTATGCTTACCCACCAAACTAGCCTCTGAATCAAGAGCTACCACATAAAACAGAGAAGAAAAGTAAAGGGGAAATCCATCCTCAGCTTGGGTTCGCTGATCTTCTGTTATCAGAAGTATATATAGGATGATGCTCGGTCTTGGTGTCTGTGGAGGATGTGTTCGTGGTAGGCAAGAGAAATTCTCTTTATTTACCATGACACTGTGTGGCTTCAGATTTATTTAGTGTAAAACAGCCTTTATCTCAGCTGGCATTGACCCTATTTAAAAGAAGCTCATGTCCTTGGCAGACAAGATTGTTGTCTCTCAAGACTAGGGGATTGATTGGAGGGCAAGGAGGGGTAACAAGGCCAGCCATAGCATAGGAGGAAGTAGGAGGAGAGCAGCTTTGCCCTCCAGTGGCAAGATTCCTCCTCAAGGCAGGGCAGGTGAAGAGAACCTGCTCAGGCTGTTATAAAATTTATTTGCTCAGGCTTATATAAAATGTTTCTTGCTCCCTGGATGGATGTCAGCTGACAGTGACATCACATCTCTGCAAGGGACAAGAAACATTTTATTAAAATATATCCGTCTGGGCAGAGTCACCATAAAAGATAGTGAATCAGCCAGGTGCAGTGGCTCACGCCTGTAATCTCAGCACTTTGGGAGGCCGAGGCAGCAGATCACGAGATCAAGAGGTGGAGACCATCCTGGCCAACATGGTGAAACCCTGTCTCTACTAAAAATGCAAAAATTAAGTAGGTGTGGTGGCACGCGCCTGTAGTCCCAGTTACTCGGGAGGCTGAGGCAGGAGAATCGCTTGAACCAGGGAGGTGGAGGTTGCAGTGAGCCAAGTTCACGCCACTGCACTCCAGCCTGGCAAGAGTGAGACTCTGTCTCAAACAAAACGAAACAAAAGGTAGTGAATCTAAGACAAAATTTTGGGGTATCAGTTAGGAAGTAGGGTGCAGAGGTGGGATATCTAGGTTCAGCTGCACCCAGGCATCCAGGCACAAAGTTGGTATCTGCAGGGTACAGTAGACAGACTCCGGGCAGTACATACAGCTGTTAAGAGCACTTGCCTCAGAGACAGGCTGTGGAGCCTCATCAATTCTAACGATTCGCTTTGGCTGATATATGCCATTCCATTTTCTATTTTTTTAAATAGTGACTATGCTTCATAGATATCAGTTTTTCAGCTTGAGAGCTCATGTCCCCTCAGTAACAACTAGTCTTTCCAATAATGTGTAGAAGGGAAGGGCTGAAATTCAAACCTAGTCTACAAGTAAAGGAAAGAGAAGATAAAGAGAGCCTCAACCACTGGAGACTCATGTGGGCCCTTTCCGTTTGCTGCCTCTATATCAATCAATTCCTCTGACCATAGATTCATTTTTCAACTCAGAGACAAGCAGTATGTATCTTCTTCAACTTTAACACCCTTGCCCAGGGTGCCACGGGGAGGAGGAAATAAAGGAGAGACTGCCTAAGGTAAAACAGCTCACAAATTTCCTTCATCTTCTCACCCCAGAGGATTTTTGTAATGCCTTGTTAGTTGCCCACTATCAATAGTGATTGTTGATGCCATCAACAGGTGGTTGTCCAAGATATGAGCAGGTGTCCCACAATTTTTATGTATTGGAAAATAAATCCCCAAATTTATATGTTGATGGAATTTGGATGTAGGGCTTTTGGGGAGGTAATTGGGATTGGATAAGGTGATCAAGGTGGAGTCTCCATGACAGAACTAGTGGCTTTATCGGAAAAGGAAGAGAAATCTGAGCTACCACACTCTTACTCTATGTGATGCCCTCCACCATGTTGTGATGCAGCAAGAAGGTCAGTGCCATGCTCTTGGACTTCCCAGACTCCAGAACTATGACCTAAATACATCTCTATTATTTATAAACTACTTAGGCTATGGTCTTCTGTTATAGCAACAGAAAATGGACTAAAACAGTTGGCTATGGCTGCCCCATACATGGGTAGTGTATGCAGCACAGATATGTTGGACAAGGGGAGATGTCATAGCTCAGGCATGACATTTCATCATGCTACTCAGAACAGCATGTAATTTAAAATTTGTGAGTTGTTCATTTCTGGAGTTTACATTTAATATATTTGGACTGCAGTTGACTGTGGAGAGCTAAAACCATGAAAAGTGAAACCTCAGATGGAAGGGACTACTGTAAACTTTACTGTATAAAAATTATATTTAATATAGGATGATGGCATATTTTAATATTTTTTATATTTTATGGAGTAAGCCTTCCAAAAACAAGAGTTCCTTTGGTATTTAAATTTGTTTTAAACTTTGCTTTTCAGGATAAGGCATCTTTAGAGTTAAGAAAAGGGAGCTACCCCCATAAAGTGACCCTTTGGACACCAGGTATTTCTATCAGGTAAGGCAAGCTAACCACTGTAACAAGCAACTACCTAATTCCAGTGACTTAACACAATAACACTTTATTTCTCATTTATACAGTAGTCCACCATGAATACTCCTTGTTAGGGGGTTCTCCTGAGTAACTTTCTTTTGAGTGACACATTGGGGACTCGGACACCCTCTAACTGTGGCTCCACCTCCTCTGATCTTTGGAGTTTCTCTTTTCAGAGGAAAGAGAGTGTGGAATGGCATCAGATGGACTTTAAGAGTCAGACTTAGAAGTCTGAGTTGATCAACACTCAATTTCATGGTGCCTCTTACCTGAGATGGAGGAACTGAAGTCTAGTGGTGTACAAGGAAGGAACAGAATAGCCTGTGGTAGACACAAAGCAATCTCTGCCTTAGTATTCAATTCATTCATTCATTCATTCATTCATTCATTTATGGAGAAGGAGTCTCGCTCTGTCACCCAGGCTGGAGTGCAGTGGCATGATCTCAGCTCACTGTAGCCTCCACCTCCTGGGTTCAAGTGATTCTCCTGCCTCAGCTTCCTGAGTAGCTGGGACTATATGCATGAACCACCACAACCAGCTAATTTTGTATTTTTAGTAGCAGCAGAGTTTCACCATGTTGGCCAGGCTGGTCTCGAACTCCTGACCTCAAGTGGTCTGCCTGCCTCAGCCTCCCAAAGTTCTGGGATTATAGGCATGAACCACTGTGCCTGGCCCATAGCATTTATAAATGTGGTTTATTTTATGCCATCACAAGTGTCCTAATCTCATGAGAAGGTGTGAACTTCCTCTTTGATAAGGGGCTTTGATGTTTAAGAAGAAAACAGTTGTATTTGTTTTATTTTGAGAGGGGTATCTTTGCTGCATTTTCATATTTTCTCTTTCTAGGTTGTTACAGTTGGCTTCTAGTGCTCTAGTTGACTTCTGAGTGCAGAGCCACCTTCAACCATTGCAGTGACTTAAGGTTACCCATAGCCTTCTGTCTCTCATGCCCTCAACTCAATGTGGATTTTAGAGGTGGCAAAGACTGATCCCCAAGCACGCTAAGGATCAGGCAAATAAACCTCTATTCACACTATACCCAAAGACAGGCTTTGGGAAATAGTTCTAGAGGCCCATTCTATTCAACTCTTAAATATTAAAGCAATATTTTTCAGGTCTGGTCCAGGTCCCAATGAAGTCATGACCTTGGGCACAATAATTAATTTCTTTGCCCTTTGGCTATCTTGTTTGTAAAATAAATATGGTTGTATCTACCTCATAGTGTGAGTGGGAAGATTCAACAAGATAATGCAAGTAAAATGCTTAGCACACTATTAGGTGCATAGTAAATGCACAATTAGCCAGTTAATTTCCCTTACAAATCGGATCTGTTTTGTATTAGTCAGCTTCCTTATTTGCAAGAATTAGAAACTGAGTTTGGATGATTTAAGTAGAAATAAATCCCTTGAAAAACTATGGGATAAATTAAATGAGCCAGGTGCAGAAAAACAAATACCTTATTATCTCACTTATATGTGGAATCTAAAAAAGTTGAACTCATAGGGGCAGAGAGTAAAATGCTAGCTGGGGGCTGAGGAGAGAGGTGAGACTTGGAAGATGTTGGTCAAAGAACACAAAATTTTGGTTTGGAGGAATAAGCTCCAGAGCTCTATTGTACAATATGGTGACTATAATTACTAATAATAACAACGTACTATATATTTAAGAGTTGCTAAGAGAGGAGATTTAAGTTTTCTCACCGCAATAAAAAGTATGTGAGGTAACTGATACATTAGTTAGGTTGAATTCACCATTTCACAATGTACACACATATCATAGCATCATGCTGTACAGCATAAATGTATACAATTTTAATTTGCCACTTAAAAAATTAAAAACCACAAGGCAAGTGAATCTGTATCGGAAACTTCCTCCTATTCATCATTGTGAGGAGGGTAAGCTTTTATTTCATCATTAAAAGGTATCATTAAAGAGTAAAAAGGAAAGAAGGAAAGAACATGAGTACCTCACAGAATCTCCGGAAGAAGTGATAATGAATCGGGCATATATTAACAATGCCCCAAATCATACATCAGAATGATTTTTGTGATGGCAGCCATCACCACAGCCAGGCTGTCACCAAAGCTTGTACAACCAACAGCACTGATAGGATGGTGGATGTCGATCCCAGAACTGGAACCCATCCGGCATCTAGAAACCAGGAGCAGTGGCTGCCACTGCCACTACCTGTCAACAAATTGGATTCTGGGCAGTACCAGCTACATCACATCACTAGCCCCCAATTCAACATTGAGGCCATCATTATCTAGGTCATGTGTCCGTGCCCTCCATGCAAAGGAGTCTGGGAAAGCAAGTACAGTCAGCACTCCATGGGAGTGGGTTACACACAATTTCTGCATTCAAACAACCGCAGATCAGAAATATTTGAAAAAAAATAAAAAATAAAGAATGGTTGCTTCTATATTGAGCATGTACAGACTTTTTTCCTGGTCATTACTTTCTAAATACAGTGTAACAACTATTTTACATAGCGTTTACATTATGTTAGCTATTATAAGTAAATCTAGAGATGATGCAAAGTACATAGGAGAATGGGTTATGCAAACGCTTCACCATTTTATATCAGGGATGCACACAGTGAGTGTAGCTTACCTGACAGGCGAGGAGTTATTCTGCCACTCTGGAGGTCCTTCTTTTTTTTTGTCTTTTGCAGTTTGCCTTTCTTCATTGTCCAAATAATGCATATTCATTGGAAAAAAAATACAAATAAGTAAAAAATATACAAAGGAAAACATAAAGCTATACAAACAGCATAGTCAAAACCTCAATAGATACGTGAAAAATGGAATAAAGTACTTAAATAATCCAATAAAGAAGGCCAAAAGGGGAAACAGAGGAACAAATAACAGAAAGGATAAACAGAAAACAAACTTTAAATGGTAGACCTAAATGTAAGCATAATGGTTATTAAATAAAATGACCTAAACACACAAATTAAAAAACCGTCTTTTTAATCTCTTATTTTTAAAATTAGATTTTAGGGGGTACACATGCAGTTTTGTGGCATGGGTATATTGCCTAGTGCTGAAGGCCAGGCCACTAGTGCAGCCATCATCTAAATAGTTTACACTGTACCTGTAAGTAATTTCTCATTCTTCACCCCTCTCTCACCCTCTCCCTTCCGAGTCTCCAATGGAAATGACAAATTGTTGAACTCTAGCTCTAATTCTGTGCTGTCTCCATAAACCTACTTTTAATATGAAGAAGTATGTTACATGTAAAAATATAGTAAAAGCAAGCAGTAAGTAAGCACGAGCTGATGTAGTTGTATTAGTACCTGACAAAGCAGACTTCAAAACAGGAAAAGATTACTGGAGGTAGGGAGAGTAATTACAAAAGGATAAATGAGTCAATTAATCAAGTTACGTTACGCCAAGAAGACATAACAATCTTAAATGTGCATGCACCTAAAAACAAAACTTCAAAATACGTAAACCAAAAACTGACAAACTGAAAGGAAAAATGGACAGACCCACAAATATAGTTGGAGATTTCAACATTCCTCTCACCTAAACATTAGAACAAGTAGAAAGAAAATCAGTGGCCGGGCCCTTTGGCTCACGCCTGTAATCCCAGCACTTTGGGAGGCTGAGGTGGGCGGATCAAGAGGTCAGGAGATCAAGACCATCCTGGCCAACATGGTGAAACATGTCTCTACTTAAAAAAATAAAAAATAAATTTAAAAAAATTAGCCAGGTGTGGTGGTGCGCACCTGTAGTCCCAGTTACTCGGGGGCTGAGGCAGGAGAACTGCTTGAACCTGGAGGCGGAGATTGCAATGAGCAGAGATCGCGCCACTGTACACTCCAAGAGACTGGTGACAAAGTGGGATTCCATGAAAGAAAGAAAGAAAGAAAGAGAGAAAGAGAGAAAGAGAGAGAGAGAGAGAGAGAAAGAAAGAAAGGAGGGAGGGAGGCAGGGAGGGAGGGAGGGAGGGAAGGAAGGAAGGAAGGAAGGAAGGAAGGAAGGAAGGAAGGAAGGAAGGAAGAAAGGAAGGAAGGAAGGAAGGAAGATCAGCAAGAACATAGAAAAATTAACACTACCAATCAACTGGACATAATTGATATTATTCTATAATATGTTCACCAACAGCAGACTGCATATTCTTTTCAAGTGCACACCAAATGTTCACCAAGATAGATCATATACTGGGTCGTAAAACAAACTTACAAACCTAAAACAATTGAAATCACACAAAGTACATTTTCTGATCATAATGGAATTAAATTAAAAATAAGTAACAAAAAAGTATATGGAAAATCCAAAGTATCCAAATTAAACAGCGCACTACTTAACATCTATTGTTCAAAGAGAAAATATCAAGTGAAATTTAACATAGTCTGAACTGAATGAAAATAAAAACACAGTATATCAGAATTTGTAGTAAGTAAAACAGTGTTTGTAAAATAGTCTACAGTATTAAATGTTCATATTGGAAAAGAAGAAAGATCTTAAATTACTGTAAGCTTCTAACTTAAGAAAGAAGAATAAAATAGGAAAACAAATAGAAGGAAAAATAATACAGGTAAAAGTAGAAATCAATGAACTAGAAAACAGAAAAGTAAAATAAAATCAAAAGCTGCTTTTTAAAAAAATCAGTAAATTTAATACACCTCTGGGCACATTGACAAATAAAAAAGTTTGTTACATATAGCACCAAAAACACAATCTATAAAAGATAAAATTGATGTCAGACTTCATCAGAATTGAAAATTTCTGCTCTTTGAAAGACACTGCTAGGAATATAAAGAGACAAGCCACATACAGTAAGAAAATGTTTTCAAATCACATCTTAAGCAAAAAGATTTACATGCACAATGTATAAAGAACTCTTTTTTAAAATTATTATTATACTTTAAGTTCTAGGGTCCATGTGCACACCGTGCAGGTTTGTTACATATGTATACATGTGCCATGTTGGTGTGCTGCACCCATTAACTTGTCATTTACGTTAGGTATATCTCCTAATGCTATCCCTCCCCTAAAGAACTCTTATAACTCAGTAATAAGAAAACATACAACCCAGATTTTAAAAGGAGTACAGGATTTGACTAGACACTTCACCGAAGGAGATATACTGATGGTAAATAATCAATGAAGAGATATTCAACATCATTACCCATTAGGAAAATGCAAATTAAAGCCTCATTAAAATCACCTTTGAAGAGGTTAAATTTTTTTAAACTAAAAACAAAGCAAAAAGAGGATATTGAACAACTGGAACTCTCATGCATTGCTCTACCAAAAATCGCACAGGCACTCTTAAATTCCATTTGGCAGTGGCTTATAAAGCAAAGCATACACTTACCATATGAACTAGGAATCCTGTTCCTACTTGTCTTCCACAGAGAAATGAAAACTTATGTTCACATAAAAACCTGTGCATGAATGTTTACAGTAGTGATATTCACAAATGCCCAAACCTGGAAAGAATCAAAATGTCCTTCAGTGGGTGAATAGATAAACAAACTCTGGTACATCCATACAATTAATATTATGCAGCAATGAAAACAAACAATATAAATACAATGAGGATGAATATTCAAGGCACTCTGCTGAGTGAACAAAGCCAATCTCAAAAGGCGACATGCTTTACAATTCTACTTATACGATATTTTGGAGAAAGCAAAACTATAAAGACAGAGAACAGAAAGTGATTGCAAGGGGTCAGGGTTGGAGGAGGGGAATGTCCACAAATGGGCAGCAAGAGAGAATTGCGGGGGTGATAGAATTGTTCTGTATCTTGACTGTGGTGGTAGTTAGATCCACCTACACATGGGTTAACATTAATCAAAAGTACACCAAATTAAGTTAACTTTACAGTAGGTTAATAAGAAAAATTTAGTAAGAAAAAGTAAACATAAATCAGAGAAAACTAGAGGTGATATGGTGGATTCTCAGATATTTTTATGCACACTCACAACCACAAATGCATACAAGATTTTCTTTCTCTCTTGTACGTTTTAACTGAACAAAAATATTACATCTTGACGTTTTTACATAAGCATTCTCTTCTCTCAGAACTGGGAAGTTCCTACATACATTGGACCAGAAAATCTTTAAAGATCTTTTTTGGAATACACACTATATTTGACTTGAGTTAGGTGAATACATTGAATCCAGACACAGAACCAAAAACTCCACCGGGCAGGAGCAGTGCGGAGCATTAATCCATTCTTGCATTGCTATAAAGAAATATCTGAGACTGGCTAATTTATAAAGAAAAAATGGTTTAATTGGCTCACAGTTCTGCAGGCTGTACAGGAAGCATGGAAGCATCTGCTTCTGGGGAGGCCTCAGGAAGTTTCCAATCATGGGGGAAGGCAAATGGGAAACCAGGCATCTTACATGGCAGGAGAGAGAGAATGGGGAAGTGGCACACACTTTTAAAGGACCAGATCTCAGAAGAACTCACTCGCAATCACAAGGGAATCACAGTACCAAGGGAATGGTGCTAAACCATTCATAAGAAATTCACCCCCATGATCCAATCACTTCCCACCAGGCCCCACACCAACATTAGGGATTATAATTCGACATGAGATTTGGTTTGGACACAGATCAAGCAATAAGAGATCTTCTGCGGTAATGGATCATGAGCCTCTTAGAGAGATGTGGTGAACACTGGGGGAACACCAGCATCGTTTCCTCACTTATTCCCATCGGAGTCCCAATTTTGTCTAGGGTAGTGTTCAAAACTCTTTCAAAATTCTGCTAGAGGACCTGTAAGCAAAAACCTTCATCAATTTAACTTGACCTCTAAAATTTGTCATTATGTGTTTAAATAGTAACAATGCATTTCCCAGCATGTTGCAAATATTGAAATTTTCTAGTAAAACCACTAGATCCCTTTAAAAAATCAATTTGATGATTTAATACCATAGTAATTCAGGCTCTATCGCCAACTATTTTAAAAATGAATGAGCAATATCTTTTTTTAAAAATAGAAATGTTATTGATTTATCTTCTTAAACTCATATTTCGATTCTACTTCCCTCTAGAACTTAATCCTAATATATTGGCATACAGGTCTTTTTTCAATGCTCATAACACTGACATTTTCCTGCAATGTAGACTTATAAATGTCTCTGAGTCTCCTGGATTTTGATTTCACACCATCATTATTAGTGTATAGTAAAAACAAAATAAAGTGCTTGCTGATTATCTTTTCAGCATTCATGATGATGCCTACCAATATGTAACCTTTGCAGGGGCATGAGCTATTTCCCATTTTAGGGTCAGAAGCAGGACTTGTCAATCAGTGTGGGTGACCAGCCTGAAGGATTGGGCTCACATTTCCCTTTGGTCTTAGGAATCTGCTTCCTGTCATCTGGTCTGGTAACCAGGCCTCCTGCCTCCTACATGCCCCAAGATAGAATGGACATACAAATATTCCAGCCTGTCTCATAGCAGATGCCACAGAAGGTAGATCATACACATGTCAACACAGAGGGTCAGATCCAGTCACAAGGGACTAGTCTTGCCTATGTCCCACTGAGAGAGGCTAGCCCTTCCCTTCCCCAAACCATCTGATTTCCTGTTTCACTCTACAAAGAGAAGGACAATCCAAAGGGTAAGAGGGTCTGACCTTTGGAGGGGTTTCTCTGAATTCCTCACATTGGCTGGTTTGCTCTTGAAATGTCCTCCTATTTCCTGACAAGAATTAGAAACTAGTAATATTAGACCCTGCTCTGCCAGTGACCAAGAGCATGACCTGAGGCAGGTGCATTCTCGTATCTGAACCTCTGTCTCCTCAACTGCAAATGAGTGGTACACCAGGAGGCTCTTAACTCCCTGCTAGCTCTGAAAATATGCAGGGTTTTATGTTCTCATCATTTGTCTCTTCTCAACTAAAGATTCCTTAGAAACAATATCTAGCTTAATTTTCTTGTAATGCCCGAAGAAGGTACTGCCATACTAAGCCCACATTATTTCCTTCTTCCCACCCTCCCTCACCCCTACACGCTTCCTTTTCTTCCCTCTCACTCACTTTTCTCTTTTTCTTTCCACCCCTCCTGCCTCCCTCTCACTTTCCTTTCCTCTTCCCTTCTTCCTCTCACCTTCCCTTCATTTCTTTCTTCCTTCCATTAATTTATGAATTCGTTAATTGGGATGGATCTAGACCATTGTGAGTGGGGTTTGCAACTTCCAAGCCTGAATTAAATAACACTTTCTCAACATTTAAATTTCAAGAAAGTAAAATTGAGTTATCAGTTGCCTCAAATCTGCTCTTGTATTTGTAGAAGGAAAAGAAGTCAGAAAACCCCTAGTAACAGGCTTTAAATAAATGTGAACGATGATTATCATCAACAACTAATTATCAGTTCCAAACTCAAAGAAGATGTCACACATATTTTAAAGCAGCTATATTGAAGCATTTCATCAGCAATGATAAAGCAATTTCTGAGTGAAGAGTTGGAGACAGGATAAACAGAGGTATCTCTTACAACATGGAAATGCACAAGGGTTTTCTGGTAATAAAGAATATGAATCAAAATATTTAAGAAATAAATAATAAGAATTGAATACAACCTCTAAAAAAATAAATTCTTTCCAATTTGTTTTTTGTGGCCACAGAAACCCTCATAACAGAATCTGACAAAGACGTTACAAGCAAGGAAAATTATAGGAAATTATCTCTCATAAACACAGGCATAAACATTCTAAACAAAATATAAGCAAACTGAATCCAGCAATATTTAAAAGTATAATACATCATCATATAGTGAGTTCATCACACACATGTAAGGTTACATTAGTATTTGAAAATGAATCAACATAAATCACCACCTTAACCGAATAAAGGAGACCAATGGTATGGTCTTAACAGAGGCAGAAAAAGCCTTTGATAAAATTCACCACCTGTTCCTGATTAAGGAAAAAAGCTTTCAGCAAATAAGAATAGGAAGAAAAGTATTTAATCTATTAAAGAACAGCTACAAAAAATCCGTAGCCAGTAACATACTTATTGGTAGATTATAAAAGAATCTCCCTCTGAGATTAGAAACAAAGAAAAGGGTATGCACATGACCACATCTTTTGACGTTGTACAGGCTTCTAGCAACATTATAAAACAAAAAAATAGAAGTATAAAGATTGAAGAGTTAGAAGACATATTGCTACATTCATGTATGACATGATTGTGCACATCAAAAATTCCAAAAGTTATACAAGCTATTATTGTTAAACAGATTTATCAAGGCTGTGAGAGTCAAGGTCAGTAGCAAAAATCAACTGTGTCTATATATTGGCTTCAAATAATTGGAAAATAAAATTTTGAAGTAGCATTTACAATCGTATTTAGAAACATCAAATAGGTAGGAATAAATCCAATTGTAGAGGTGAAAGGTCTCTAGAGTGAAAACTGAAAAACAGTGTTGTTAGAAATTTTAAAAGACATAAATGAGAAAATATTTCACATTGATTTAAATTCTCAATATGAATTTGATGGTGTCAATTCTGTCTATATGGGTCTTTAGATTTAATGCAATTCCAACAAAAGGCCCATCAGAGACGGTGTGTTTGTGAGTGTGTGTAACTCAGGAGCTGATTCTAAAACGTCTGTGTTGAAATGCAAAGGATATGGAAAATGAGTGTTGAAGGAGAACAAAGTTGGAGAGTTGGAGGACTTTCATTATCAAATATGGAAATTCCTAAAAAGCTTTAGTGATTAAGACAGTGTCAGATTGGTGCCAGGATAGAACAGAATAGAAAGTCCAGTCCCAGATCTATATAAATACATGTGTTCACTTGACTTAATACAAAGGCACCACTGCAGACATACATGCTATGATTCCACTTATAAAAATCGCAAGAACAGGAAAAGTTAATATTTAATGATAGAAGTCAGAATAGTGCTTATTTCAAGAATTGACTGGATGGGAGGACACAAGGGAATGATATGCCTGCTGGAATCATTCTATATCTTTTCCGGATTATGTTTACATGGGTCTAAAAACTCATAAGCTGTATGCTTAAGATTTGTTACTGAACCGTGCATGTGTTATACTACAACTAATAAAAATGTTTAAAGAATGTAAGCCATTTTTGACATTTTATTGCTGACCCTCTCTCTTCTCCTTCTGCTCCATGTGTAGGCAAGCTGATAAGAAAGCCTGGGTGCTCCCTCCTGTGGTGCTGATGGGAGCTTCAAATCACACAAGCCCCTGCACAAGCATGGGGATCAGTATCCCAGCTCCACCCACTCTCCACCAGAAGAAACCTGAGCCAGTCCCCATTCCTGTTTTTTTCATGTCATTTTTGGACCTGCTTGGGTGCCTCCCCACTGTTCCCAGAAAGTCTCTTTATGTGAATAACAAAATTTTCATACCTTTCTGCTGCATGTATGTTATCATTAGTCTCTATCTCCGAATCAAAATTTGACTGGGAGTCCATCCGCCGTCTGCAAATGGCCACAACAGAGGGAAAGGCTTTTGCCTTTGATTTCTCTATTTTGTTTTCTGCTGGATACGGGGCACTTAAGTGGTGCCTAGGACATAGTAGGTACTCAATAAATACGTATTGAATAGATGCAGGGTCAGAAAATAAAGAATTTGGATTGGCAGAAAGATAGATGGGAAGATGTAGGTGGAAATCTCAATGTGCATCTTTAAACCAAACCAAAACAAATAAGACCCTGTATTAGTCCACTCTCACATTGCTATAAAGAAACACCCAAGAATGGCTAATTTATAAAGAAAAGAGGTTTAATCAGCTCACGATTCCACAGGCTGTACAGGAAGCATGATGTTGGTATCTGCTCAGTTTCTGGGGAGGCCTCAGGAGACTTACAGTCATGGCTGAAGGCAAAGGGGGAGCAGCACTTCACATGGCCCAGAGCAAGAGGAACGGGAGTCGGTGGAGGGTGGTGCTACACACTTGTAAACGACCGAATCTCTTGAGAACTCTATCATGAGACCACCACCAAAGGGATGGTGCTAAACCACTCATGAAGGATCTATCCCCGTGATCCAATCACCTCCCACCAGACCCCACACCTCTGACACTGGGGATTACAACTGAACATGAGATTTGGGTGGGGAGACAGATCCAAACCATATGAGACCCCCAAATCAAGCATGTGCCATAAGAGGTGTTGACTATGATGAACTATATCCAAGCTCTAAATAAATCTACTTAGAGCTATAAATAAAGAAACTACATATACATAAATAAAAATTACACAAGTTCTGGGGAAAAGACATCAAGAACTTCACTTTTCATTACGTGAACAGCAGGGAAACACGTCTTTGGGGAACTATTCTACCCTCCAGCAAGTGCACTATGGCTCTTGCTTGGGGGGGAAGAAAAAAAGCCCAAATCCCTGCTGCTCTGTGGCCATTCTCATTCAGGGTAACCTTAGTGTTGCTTCATAAAGGGAGGCTGGAACTCAAGGGAAAGGAGATTGAGCAGGATTAAGACAACCAAGGCTCGGTCAGTGGGCAAGCACATCTTTGGGAATAAATCTGTCAAAACCGTGAGCTACTCTGGGCTCCCCCACAGCAGCACCAGCAGCCTAGAGTCAAAGCTTTACTGTAGAAGACTCTTCCCTCGTGGGCTCCAGAACTCAGCAACACAGCTTTCCCTAAGTTCCTTTGCATTTCTTCACCTATGAAGGGAGCCTCCAATGTAAACCCTTTGCCCTGAAAGATGCCAACTTTTCCTATATAATAGAAGGTATCTCTGTTATTTCAAATGATGCCTGATCAGCAGGTGCTGAGCATTGAAGAATGTCCAGAGCCTCTGGGGTCTGGCTGGCTGTGAGCGGGGTTGGCAGCGGGGAGCAGAAGGGAGGAAGTCCAAGTCTCATCAACTGGTTTTGTGTCTGGGTCTTTGTTTTTCTACAATGAAGTCTGCCCTATGGGATGGAAATGCTCAAACTCAGTGAGAAGTGTTCTCAGAATGTCCCCTCAATGAGGTCCATGAAAACAGCTCACAAATAGCTTTTGATCAGTAATTTGTGTATTTATACACATTCTTTTTACCAGGCAAGAAATTAGGGGAAGAACTTTTAGAGCCACCAGTAGGAGAGATTCCGCTTTTTGTTTCACTATCTTGGTGCCCATGTCAAACTGAGAGAAGGGCTAGAAAAACTATGTCAGCACAATGAAGGATTCTACAGGCAGAAGGCCACCCAGGCTCCTAAAGTGCAACTCATTCTTTTCCTATTTTTAAATTTTGACTGTTTCATGATTCAGGGTGAAAATTTGCAGATGCTAGCCTAGAATGTAAATAAGATACAGAATGTGGAGGAGGGAGTTTTACAAATTACCACAAGCTACACCAAAAGTTTGCCTTCCAAAAATAAAACCAAAAGCATTTCTTAGGATTTTGTCAATTAATAGCCACTAATAAAATCTCAGAGTATTGTAAGAGCTACTCTTAAAACGGAATTTCTGGCATGCAAGGTTATTAGCAATGCTGGAGCACTCTGGAAGGGGTTGCAATTATCTGAGCTAATGTTTTCTTCATTAACTCTTAATTGGCTCACCAGAAAACAAGAGTTGAATATTCATAGCTAGCATGTACTAAGATCTTTGAGAGATCTCAGTCACTGTGTTAAGTGTTTTAGATACCCTACCTTAGCTGAACTTCACAACCATTCTATGAGGTAGAAACAGAGGAATGGAGAAGTTAAATGACCCAACTAATATGATATGAAGTTGGGATGTGAACACAGAATCCACCCTCTTTACCACTACT
The DNA here is from genome assembly GCF_008728515.1 of Papio anubis. Classification (NCBI taxonomy): domain Eukaryota; kingdom Metazoa; phylum Chordata; class Mammalia; order Primates; family Cercopithecidae; genus Papio; species Papio anubis. The sequence goes on from NC_044986.1 coordinate 21,958,727, forward strand.
TCGTTTTGCCCCTGGTGACATAATACATGTTAGAATTCAGTCATAAACACGGAAAAGTTCAACCCATAAATTACCTGAATATGATCATTGTATTCTGTATCTCATTTCAGCATCTCACCGAACCTTCCTTGATCCCCTTACACATGCCTTACACTCGTAGGTCAACACTGTGGGTAACCTGTGGACAGAAGTGAAGTTGTTCTAAAGCCTCTGGTGCTCAGTGTGACAATATGCCCTGACCAATTAACAATGTCCATTAAGGATGCAGGTTGAGAAGGAGGTAGTACACTTTCCAAGAATGTGCCATCCCTGATCTAATCCACTCCCACTGTTTCACAAGCAATAGAACTCAGACCCAAAAAGGGAAAATAAATTGCTTAAAGCCACATGAATAGGAAGTAGCCAAGTCCAGTCAGTGCTCAGGTTTCCCTGATTCTAAATTCACCATTCTTTACATAAAATCTTCTGCTAATAAAGCAACACCCTAAGCTCCCCACCCAGCCCAACTTGGCTGTGTTGTTGTGAACAACCAACGTGTTGATGTTCACAAAACATCTTTGAAATTCATAAAGCCTAATTTTCTATTAGAGGCATTTAAAGATCAGCACAAATACCAAGGCATTTCTTACCTACAAGCTTTACTTTTGGAAAGGTTCATGTTCAGGAGCCTTATAAACTATAGTCAGAACATTTCTTCCAATAAAACTACCCAGGTCTTCATCCCACAAAGATATCTGCTAATTATTCTTACTAGTGTGCCTCTTTATGATCTACTTAGCAATGGCTCTCTAGTGTGCCTCTTTATGATCTACTTAGCAATGGTGACCAAAAGTAGTTAATGCATCTTCCCAAGGTGCCCAAAATTACCCCCAGGGAATAGTTTTAACACTAGGAAAATCACCCTTACTCCATCCACTGTTTAGCAATTTGAGGAAGGAAATCCATCAACTCTTCAGGGTATCCTGTTCATTTTTGTAATTTACCATTCGGGTCAGAGGCTAGCACTTGAACGCACCAAAAATGAGCCTAATTTTGTTATATGACCCATCTCTCACTCCACCATCTATTACGAGTTCAATTTTGAAAAAAAAAAAAAATGCATTAACGCAAGCATCACTAAGAAGCAAACAGGAGGCACAAAGAGAAGAGAGAGATGGAGGCATCTTTGGATGGGAGTTGAGTGTGGAGCTTCACCCCACCAGCAATAAACAGAAATTCTGACACCAAACTTAGTCATATGGAAGGGCATCCATGGAATATTCAATGAACTAAAAACATTCACAGATGTTGGAGAAATTGCTCACAAAGAACTTTGTCCACAAAATTAGCTTGAATTTGTTATAAATATTAAAAGGCTTTTGTCTGGTTTCTTTCACTAGCTGCTCAGATCAACAGTGGCAACAAAAACCTTAAATATTTTTAAGACAGACTTTGATATCCCAGAGAGTTTTGTGCGTGACACACGTCTTGGATACAGTAGGCATTTGCTAATTACTCATTTAACATAAATTGACATTGACTCAGCTAAGCACAGAACTAAGTGGTTGCCCACCCTATCTTACTTATCAGTGGTGTCCACTCTGTGAATTGTTATGAGGATTCCTTTCATTTTGCAGAGAGCAGAGTGACGTCACTCACCCTAGATCACACAGCTGGTAACTGGTGAAATCAGGACTCTCAGCCAGCCCTCTCTGGTCCCACAGCATCATAGACACCACATTGTGTTTTATTTATGAGTTTGATAAAATCAGACATTCCAGTCTTCGAATATTTGGGGAAGACTGCATGTAAATCATGTTCAATGAGATATAAAGGCCCAACATAACATGGCCAGTATACAAGGTGTTTTAGCTTTGACCTTTGAAACCATGTTTACAAAGGATTATGCTGTTCTTAAAATGTCACTTCTGATCAGTTATTTATGTGTCACATGAGAGCTTGTACCTCTCATGTCACTCTCCTTTTGCATGGTGTGCTATTCAGTTTACACACTGGAAAATAGATCAGTGGGGAGAGGGGACGATAAAACAGAAGATTGAATATAAAGGTTTGGTAAATAGGATCACTACAATATCCTCATTCTGCAACCACCCAACCACGCCCTGCTATATATACAGAGAAGGCGGCTCTAAATCAGCTTTCCCTGGCCAGCTCCTTCATCATTAAAATGAAGACAAGAGGAAGAAATACTAAGGGAATCTTCCTTTTGCAAGTTGGTTCCCTGGGCAACAATCGCTCATCTCCTACCTTTTGACCTAGCTGCAAATCCTTAGCGCAATCTACTTCCTGCAGCAGAACTCAGCTCCATTCTATTGTGGGCACATAATCTCCCTAAAAAAGAATAATGGAGATAAGAAGAAGTTTTCTTGCGCTTCTTGCAGCTCTTGTGTCCCTCATCAGAGAATAGCATAGGCTCTGCCAAGACAGACAATCAAAAAGGCAACAGCCTGGCCTAGGAAAGTTGTATCGTTGGAGCGAGAGAAGAGTTTCCTATGTGTACTGTGCTCCCCTTGGTGCCAGCATTTGCTCACCTTCTGCTGTGACCATATGATCTGGTGAGATGGGGCTGGGGAGAAGGCAGCACGGCATGGTGATTGGAGTGGCCAGCCACTGCTCAGATCCTCTAATCCCAACTGAGGCAGTGCATGTTTTTTACGTCATCAGAGATCTGTGGACCAATTCAATAAAAAGATAGTTTTCCCAGTTGGAGACCTTCAAAGAAAAGCCATCTAGTTTCCAATCATGCTCATATTGGATCAACCAGTGAATATGTTCACAACGGATTGAAAAGGGTGCTGTCAATTCCTCAGCTGGCAATTCATCATAACAAAATGTTTATATTCTTCCAAATAATAGATGCCTAGAGTGTTTGGTCCAGTATTGAAACCAGGAATCAAGAACCTCATAATAAACTCAATACCAGAGGCACCTAACCCAAAATGTTTTAAGAGGAGTCCATTAGGACTAACATTGCCATGTTCTCCAAATGCTGCTGAGTGGCATAAATCCTGAGGAGCAGACTGACAATTCTTTGCCAGGGACAGTGGAAGAGATGGGGTTTTATCTCCAGAGGACTTTGACATGGTCTCTGTTCAGCATTAGAAACAAAACACCATTAGAAACAAAATACAGGACAAAACAAGAAAAAAACCCTATCTTACATGCTTATGTCACCAATCCTCTAATTTCCACCAGCAGCAAGCATAAATAGCATTATTTGGTCAAGCAAAAGCATGTTAGAGCAGAAAATTCATGTATTACTTCTGAAGTTTCTTAGACTTCTGTTACCAAGCTGAGTGCTGCTGGCTAAGACAGGCTTCAACAATGTGTCTGGATACTGATACAGTTTGAAGGTGATAATGAATATTTATCCAGACAGGTGATGTTGAGTCTCACACCTGCAACATGTTTTAAAGTATTATGCAAGCTTCAAAGACTCTTATAAATACTCATTCTTGAATCACGTGTTATCAGTCTTAAGGTGGCCTGCCAAATCCAAGACCAATATTAAGGTGGCCTGCCTATTCATCTCCGCCATCACCTTGGGGAACCACTTCTCTTGGCCTCTCTCCAGACTTTCCATAATCAAATCTAATCAAGACACAAGGTTGTCATGCTATCTCACCAGAATGGAGAGAAATTAGCACATATAATTCAGAACTTTTTCCAAGTTCTCTTCTTTGTTTTCGTTTACTGAATAATAGCTACATGAATATGATGAAAAGATCCAAAAGTTTCTTGCCTCAGAGATTACTCCTTGCCTTTCTGCCTTGCTCCTTGCTCCTTGCTCCACTAATACATTTCCAAGCAAGATTTCCACCTTTCAACTCTTAGCTGGAAATCAGCTGCCAAATGTTGTTGGGGAATATCAAACACTGGGGGTTGGCAAAACCCTTCATACATCCGGTCAATTTGTTTTGTGTTGGGAAGACATTTAATCAATACCCATCTGATTCACTTACACATGTATTATCCAAAAGTCATTCTGAAAGAACCATTTCACTCCCAGAAAGCCTTTATACATCAGCTTCTAGACATACATAAGAATAAGTCTTCTTGTACCAAGAAAATAATCAAATTCCCCCCACATCAAAAACTTTGGGAAAAGCAAGATGTGGGACTGTTCTAAACATAGAGCATCACAAAGATTCTTCTATTACTCGTAAGTGCATAAATAATGATCCATCTTTTTATTTTTATGTAGAACCAAGGGCAGCTATTAGATGAAAAAATGAGGGAAGTGACTAGTTTCTAACCTAACACCTTCCCAAATCTCCTAAATATAAAACTATATGTTGCCTCACATCCCTAAGAAGGAACCAGTTCAGATTTTAAATAGACAGAAATAATCTCATTTTATTCCCTAAGGAAAATTTATTTTTAAAACTCTATCATCTTGGCACAACATTTTGGCGTCACATTAATGTATGAATACATCTCTGTCACGAAAAACTTACTTAAACGCCATGTTTAAAATAAGAAATATTATTGCCTAGGCTTTCTTCTAGGATTTTTACGGTTTTAGGTCTAACATTTAAGTTTTTAATCCATCTTGAATTAATTTTTCTATAAGGTATAAGGAAGGGATCCAGTTTCAGCTTTCTACATATGGCTAGCCAGTTTTCCCAGCACCATTTACTAAACAGGGACTCCTTTCCCCATTTCTTGTTTTTGTCAGGTTTGTCAAAGATCAGATGGTTGTAGATGTGTGGTGTTATTTCTGAGGACTCTGTTCTGTTCCATTCGTCTATCTCCCTGTTTTGGTACCAGTACCGTGCTGTTTTGGTTACTGTAGCCTTGTAGTATAGTTTGAAGTCAGGAAGCATGATGCCTCCAGCTTTGTTCTTCTGGCTTAGGATTGTCTTGGCAATGCAGGCTCTTTTTGATTCCATATGAACTTTAAAGTAGTTTTTTCCAATTCTGTGAAGAAAGTCATTGGTAGCTTGATGGGGATAGCATTGACTCTATAAATTACCTTGGACAGTATGATCTTTTTCATGATATTGATTCTTCCTACACATGAGCATGGAATGTTCTTCCATTTGTTTGTGTCCTCTTTTATTTCATTGAGCAGTGGTTTGTAGTTCTCCTTGAAGAGGTCCTTCACATCCCTTGTAAGTTGGATTCCTCGGCATTTTATTCTCCTTGTAGCAATTGTGAATGGGGGTTCGCTCATGATTTGACTCTGTTTGTCTGTTATTGGTGTATAGGAATTCTTGTGATTTTTGCACACTGATTTTGTATCCTGAGACTTTGCTGCAGTTGCTTACCAGCTTAAGGAGATTTTGGGCTGAGACGATGGGGTTTTCTAAATATACAATCATGTCATCTGCAAACAGGGAAAATTTGACTTCCTCTTTTCCTAATTGAATACCCTTTATTTCTTTCCCTTGCCTGATTGCCCTGGCCATATCATTCAGGACATAGGCATGGGCAAGGACTTCATGACTAAAACACCAAAAGCAATGGAAACAAAAGCCAAAATAGACAAATGCGATCTAATTAAACTGAAGAGCTTCTTCATGGCAAAAGAAACTACCATCAGAATAAACAGGCAACCTACAGAATGGGAGAACATTTTTGCAATCTATCCATCTGACAAAGGGCTAATATCCAAAACCTACAAAGAACTTAAACAAATTTACAAGAAAAAAACAACCCCATCAACAAGTGGGCAAAGGATATGGACAGATATTTCTCAAAAGAAGACATTTATGCAGCCAACAGACACATGAAAAAATGCTCATCATCACTGGTCATCAAAGAAATGCAAATCAAAACCACAATGAGATACCATCTCACACCAGTTAGAATGGCAATCATTAAAAAGTCAGGAAACAACAGATGCTTCAGAGGATGTGGAGAAATAGGAACACTTTTATACTATTGGTGGTAGTGTAAATTAGTTCAACTGTTGTGGAAGACAGTGTGGCAATTCCTCAAGGATCTAGAACTAGAAATACCTTTTGACCCAGCCATCCCATTACTGGGTATATACCCAAAAGATTATAAATCAGGCTACTATAAAGACACATGCACACGTGTGTTTATTGTGGCACTACTCACAATAGCAAAGACTTGGAACCAACCCAAATGTCCATCAGTGATAGACTAGATTAAGAAAATGTGGCACATATATACCATGGAATATTATGCAGCCATAAAAAGGATGAATTCATGTCCTTTCAGGGACACGGATGAAGATGGAAACCATCATTCTCAGCAAACTATCCCAAGGACAGAAACCATACACTGCATGTTCTCACACATAGGTGGGTATTGAACAATGACAACACTTGGACACAGAGAAGGGAACATCACACACCGGGGCCTGTTGGGGGCTGGGGGGCTGGGGGAGGGATAGCATTAGGAGAAATATCTAATGTAAATGACAAGTTGATGGGTGCAGCAAACCAACATGACACATGTATATCTATGTAACAAACCTCCACATTGGGTACATGTACCCTAGAACTTAAAGTATAATAAAAAATTTTTTTAAAAAAAGAAATATTAAAACTTAGAACAAGAAAGACCTGTAGATATTATCGAGATTTTTGTCATTAATGTTCAGCAATACATTCAAAATCCTCATAAAAATGGTAATAATTGCTATTCATTAACAAATTTCAACCAGTCAGACACTGTAGGAACCACTCCACATCCATTATTTTCTCTAATCCACACATCAACCTTATGAAGCGTATTCATTTATTAATCCCCTTTCACAGAGAAGAAAATTCGACAATCACATTGCTTGTAAGCGTTTGATGTTGGAATTCAAATCAGGTCTGACATCATGGCCTGGCTCTGGAAAACAGTAACATAAACATATTTTAGAACCTTCAGAAAAAGGAAATACAAAACAACCCATTAATCTACCCTATCATCACCTTTTGAGCATTTGACTCTTTTCTCCTATGAGGCTCTCTCCTCATCTCTATAATAATGATTTTCTATTTATGATCAACATTGTATCAACCATTTTTCTTATTACTATAGAAACTTCATGATAGTTATTTTCTCTTTTGGCAGCATAACATTTCACTGGGCGTATCCACTAGAATTTATTTACTGTTGTCCATTGGATTTAGCAGTTAGATTGTTTCCATGTTTTGCTAATGATAAAACTATCATTAGACATCTTTGTGTACATAGATTCTTTCTTAAAATGTACTTAGAATTGATTCCCAGAAATGGAATCCCTGGGTCAAGGAGCATAGATCTTTTTATGGCTCTTACTAACCCACTACACTCCTTTCCAAAATATCTATTTGAAACTGCATTTTCATCATATCCTCATTAGCATTAGGCATTATTTTATAATGTTTGTTGTTTTAAAAAGTAAAAACAAAAATGGTGACTCATAGTATGTATAATTGCATTACTATGATTACTAGTGAGATCAAGTTTTCCATATTTATAATTATTAGATGTATTTTAACATCCTTATTTATCAGATGAGAAAATAGAAGCTCAACATAAGTGGCACAAGTAGCACTAGAAAAGGTTCTATAATCAGTATATCCAGTTGGTATTTGTTAGGTGAATAAATGAATGAAAGAATGAATGAAGAAATGAACTAACATCTCATTCCGTTTCCCTTCACTAACCACATGCCTTCCCTATACCCCTCTGGTTCTCCTAAACTCCAAATTATTTATTTTCCAAGGCTGCCACAGTAAAGTAAATAATATTATGAGTGACCATTTCACTTCAGAGGAGCAGAGGGTATCAGACATCCTAAAAGGAGTACTGGAATGCTCTAAACAGAGCAGCTGGCTCTGCCCATACTTAGCTGTATGGCGTTAGACAAGGCATGTGCCACTGTTTCCTCAACTACAGGAAATGAGTTTCTCATATCTTTCCACTTCTGACTGATTGTGGTTGTAAAACAGACAGTTGCACTGGGCATCAAAACAAATAATAGTTTTCCCCTATCCTCGAATGACACAAAGTCATGCCACAGAGCAGTGAGACACAAAAACACATTTTGAAGCCTCAGGACCTATCCCACCAAGTCATCGTGGTGGATTGAAATGTTTTCTGTCAATTACCAGTAGAAACAGCAAGGGTGTAAGTCATGTCAGGGCCCAGTTCCACTGCCCTCCCCCATGGCTTTACATAGTCAGTGGACAGATTAATTCCCCTTTGTCTAAAATGAAGGAATTTGACTTCATAGTTAAGAACATAGACTTGGGTTAGACAACCTGGGTTTGAATCCTACCTCCACACCTTTCCAGCTGTAAGGCCCTGAGCAAGTTATCCTACATGAGCCTTGGTTCAGGTGCTGCAAGTTCCAAATACCTTTGACATATGGATAAAAATTTTACATGTTTCATAGAGCTTTTTCAAGGATTTATGAAATATTGTATGTGAAGTTCTTTCCACATGCCACGCACTTTGCAACAGGTTCAATAAAGGCTAGCAGTAACTGCTATCTTTATCATGAATTTCATGAATACACAAGAAGACATTCCTCAGTACCACAGAGAGCAGAGCCACAAATGGACTATTCAGAGTTGACTCAGTTGTTCCGCTCACCCAACAAATTTTTTAGGCCAGTTAGGAAGGGCCTGTTTTCTCCTTCCAAGGAAATGTCTTCGAAAAGCCCAGACCCTCTTTGTAGAGGTTGAAACACTGCTCTGGAGTGCTGTATTAATCCATTCTCATGCTGCTAATAAAGACATACCAGAAACTGGATACTTTGTAAAGAAAATATGTTTAATGGACTCATAGTGCCACATGGCTGGGGAGGCCTCACGGTCATGATGGAAGGCAAAGGAGAAGCAAAGGCATGTCTTACATGGTGGCAGGAAAGAGAGCTTGTGCAGGGGAACTCCCATTCATAAAAGCATCAGATCTTGTGAGACTTATTCACTACCATGAGAACAGTATGGGGGAAACCACCCCCATGATTCAATTATCTTCGTCTGGCCCACCCTTGACACATGGGGATTATTATAATTCAAAGTAAGATTTGGGTGGGGACACAGCCAAACCATACCAGGTACATTTTCTGAGATCAAGGTGGTTGCTCTTTCTCCACACAACAAATACTCCATGGTGCTAATGGAAATGTAATCTATGTGGCCCATGGGACTTAAACTGAGCCTTGAGTCCTGACTCCAGTCTTGGCTCATTATCCTAGGCTCCAATCAGCTCTCTGAATTGTTATTACCCTGATCCATCTACTTAGATTCCATAGAGTAGTTGATGGTGTTTTCAGAGGAAACTGCTAGAGGCTGATTCTAGAAACCCTTGGCATAATTAAGCACCAGAGACTCACTGAGAATCATAGGGGCTTCAGGTCACAAATTGCCACAGTGACTGCTTACATCCTATTTCACAGAATACTCATTTCTATCCCACAGAAGCAGAAGCATCCCTTTGTTAGCAAACATGCAGGCCTTCATCACTCGGCCAAATTATTTCTTTGGATAATTGGGAGACAGAGAATTGAAGGGAAGAAGCTGCATACTGATTAATGATCAGCTACCTAGAACAGAAGGTCTTCTATTCAGTGACGGGAGCAGAGGAGGATAATAGCAGGAAAAGTCCCGTTTAGTCTCATTGGATAATGGATAGCTGCAAAGTGACTCGGCTGCAAGGGTTTTTGTTATTGTTTGTTTGGGTTTGGTTTAATTTGGTTTAGATTGATAGAGCTTGGTTTGACTTTTTGTTTGTTTCATTTTTGCCTATATGTAAGCACCATGCCTACTCCAATTAGTCTCCTTCCCACCTTCTTTTCTCTTAACACAGTGAGCACCAATGTTTTGGGCCTCATGTCAGGCACATTTGATTATGTTAACTCTCAACCTCCCCTTTTTCAACTCTGTTCAATGTAATCATAATGTCTCTTTCAAAAGGTTGCAATGAGATTAAAGTCACTAGCCAAAGGATATGAAATAGAAGAGACAAAGCCAGGATCCACATCTACACCTTTCCTCTTTCAACCACAGAAAGGTGGATGCTCATATAAGAACAGGAAATAAACAAGGACACCTTTCCAAACGCACATACCCAAGTCATAGGACTTAACACATCTGAAGGGAATTAAGCAGTCGGTTCTGCAAAGTCCCTAAACCACAGAATGGATGTGAGCTAAGAATGAGAAAATGCATTAAAATTCTAAAAGATGAGAGATGAGTCATCCATCTTTGTGTCCTTTATAGTGGTCAACACAGAGCCTAGGCACATGGATTATGTGTCAGATCAGTTGAACTAGCAATGGTTGCCTGAAATTCTGTCTTGACAAGGATTCTGGAGCTTCTAAATGACTCAGTGGAGAAGAGTTTTATAATCAAACATCTCAGCCTGGCATTCAGGATAAGCCAAGCCCAGGAACCTTCAACAGCTACCTGTTTGCTACCCATGGGCAAAGTCATAGTGATAGTGTGAGGAGGCAGACACGGGGCAAGTCCCTGGTGAAACCTTCAAACCAAAGACAGGTTAAAGCCTGAAAACCAAGCTACAAATCTCTAATAAATCCATGAACCAGATTGAGAACTTCTCTTCCTGTTTGGTATGCTTTCCTCTGATTGATCCCCATCCTTCACCTATTTTACATATACCTACCCTTCTCTAAATGTTTTTTTACACTATCGTGCCCATCATTGAGTGGTGCCTTTTTTTGGCCTTTTTTGCATACTCACAAACCAATCAGCACACTCTCCCCAATCCTGAGCCCGTAGAAGCCCTGGACTCAGCCACACTTGAAAGAGCTACCCAACCTCAGGTAGGGGGCTACCCTCTTCGGGTCCCCTCTCTGCTGAAAACTATTCCATCGCTCAATAAAACTCTGCACCCTGCTCACCCTCTGGTTGTCAGTGTAACCTCGTTCTTCTTGGATGCAGGACAAGAACTTGAGACTCGCCCAACGTGGGTATGGAAAAGGCTGTAACATTGAAGCTTTCCATCTTTCACCAGTGCCAGGTAGCTGCCCCACGTGATGGGAAGAAGTAGTGGGGCTAAACGAGCCCAGGAGCCATGGGCAAGAGTGGGGCAATGGGACTTAAAGAGCTATTAACACATCCCTGTCCACTGAGCTGCAGGTAATAATACACCCTTTGGGGCTCCAAGTTTTTCAGGCACCACTGCATTCCCCTCATTCAGATGGCCAGTGCCCAAAGCAAAAGAAGGTTGCAGCATGCCTGGCCCAGTTGCAGGCTGAAAGTGGATCCTGTAGCCAGCATGGGATCCAGGCTAGAGGGCAAGCCAAGTGCAGCCCACCGGGCCGAGTAGACAGGGTACCTCCCGTGGCAAGCCCAGAGCCGAGTAAGGCCCTGGGCAGGGGCATAGCCAGCCATGGAGGCCTCCAGCTGGTGCAGGCACCAAAAAAATCTTGCATCAATAGGTCCTCCATAAAAGAAAGTCCAAGACTGAAATCATAGCCTCAGAGATGTCCTCTGACTCTGCCTTCTGTTTGCCTTTCAAGTGGATCCCCCAATCTTATCCTCCATCTCCCCACTTTATCCATTTTTTAATCTTGTCCCTCTCCTTCTTTGCCTCAGAACCAGATTTCTTCCTTCCCCCTAAGATCAGAGGCCTCTTTGTGATGTCCTGTGGATGGAGCCCACATTACAGAAGCTCATTTGATTGCATACTTTGTCCTGATCACCTCTTTGGCTCTCTACTTTTCTAATAACACCAACTTGGGTTTCCCTCTTGCTATATACTACCATAATGAATCACCTCTAATTTAGTTCTAGTCAAGCCTTAACCCCATTCCTGACCTGATGTCCTTCACTTATTAAAAAGAGGAAGTAGAAAATATTTAACTCTTCTCTCCAGTCTTACCTCCTGCTTCTCATTAGAACATGACCTGTACTCCAGCCATACACTTTCTTCCAATAAATCACAATTCTTCCCAATTGCAAGCCGTTACTCAACCTATTTTATCTCACTGGCTAAAAACACCCCCTTTCCTCCCCTTCATCTATCAAAATTTTATTTATCCTCACAGTGAAGCTTAATCCCAACCTCCATCACAAATTACTTCCCAATAACTCCATGTTCAGCCTACTGACACTGACTTCCTAAAAAATGCATCAAAAACATGTTGCTTTCTGTTAAGTAGCCAATGGTTTCTAGAACTAGAACCGAAGACAGTGGGTAGATTCTAGTCTGTAGCAAGCATTGCCACTTTCTTGAGCAGCTTACTGTCTATGAGGAGGAGGGAAACACACACACACACACGCAGAAGACATTTGTGTGCACAAAACAACAAAAGGTTTAAATATCCACTGATACAGAATTGTGCCAAGTTTCTGCGTGCTTCCTGGGAAGAGAAGAAATACCTTGTTGGAATACGAGGACAGAATCAAGAGAAATGCCAGGGAAATTATTGCTCCTAGAATGCTTCGACCAGAAACTAACAAGCAAGAGTTATCAGAAACACAAAGCTATTAAAACCCAAAAGAAATATAAAGTTTAGGCACCAAGCACTGCCTCTCCACATAATTTTCTTCCCATTCTGTTCCATGGGGGTCGGGGGTGTCTTAGCTCACTTGTTTGGAAACAGCTATATAGTACCTTGGTATGGCCCACTTCTCACTCCTTGATCCTCTGCCCCTGATCAATTGGAGCTGAGCAGAGGGAGGTGATTCTAGCTGGAGCTATGAGCCTCCCAGCCCTCTCACCCTGCCACATTCACATGCAGCAGTTGGCAATTTGAAAATGAAGGATGATGTAATAAAATTGTCAGTAAGTCAAAATCTCTATTAATTATAACATTTCAGGTAGCAATGGCTAGATTCATCATGCTGCATAATAGTTTTCACTGAAGGCACTGTCAAAGCCAGGAATATCTTCTGAATCTTCAAAAACAATTCCTCCTCCATTCACTCTGCTCCAGGCACATCCGCCTCCTTGCAGCTACTCAAGCACTGTGGGCACACTCAGATCTCAGAACAATTGAACTTATTGTTCTCCCTGCTTGGATAGAGCTAGCTTGTTCATGTTCTGTGCTAGATATTCTCTGTTCTTTGTCCCTCCATATCACTTTCCACTGCTCAGTCTCAAGAAGCTGACCTCTGTGGACAGCATCATCAAGCTCCTCTGCCTTCTGATTTCTGGTTGAGTTCAACCAACATGAAGCATTGACAATAATTAGGCATAAGGAAGAAAGAAGGTTGGGGCATTTCCTCCCTCAACTCCCTCTCTTCCAGCCTCAATTTTGCAGTGGCTGTGATGCTCCATTCAAGGCATAGTTCATGCCAAGCAAACCCTCTCCAATGGCTATAATAGTCCTTCAAGCCTTGGTGGCTATAGTTTTTGAGGGCTTCACCATGCTTCCTACACTTCCTTCCTAGGTATTCTTATTTTGGGGGAACCATCTTTTCATTAAACTCCGTTCAAACACTCATTTGAGTTAGTCAACCATTTCCTACAGAGACTCTGCCTAATATACCGTCTTTGAAACTTGGTACAAACGTGACTTGCTCATGAAGGCTTCCCTTACTACTCTGTTAAAAACTGTAGTTCTTCTGTGAAATAGTTTCCAGAATCAGACTTATTTAACCTAAAGATCTAGAGGAAAGGGAAAGTTTTAAAATCTCAGTACCAGGCTGGGCGCGGTGGCTCACACCTGTAATTCCAGCACTCTGGGTGACTGAGGTGAGCAGATCACAAAGTCAGGAGCTTGAGACTAGCCTGGCCAACATGGTGAAATCCCGTCTCTACTAAAAATACAAAAAAAAAAAAAAAAAAAAAGCTGAGCGTGGTGGCTCACGCCTATAATCCCAGCTACTCAGGGGGCTGAGGCAGGAGAATTGCTTGATCCTGGGAGGCAGAGGTTGCAGTGAGCTGAGATTGTGCCACTGCACTCCAGCCTGGGCAACAGAGTGAGACTCCACCGTTGGGGGGGGGGAAATATCTGAGTACCAGCTAATGAAGCATTACAGTCCGCTTGCGTCTCCATTTCCAATGGGAAAGGAGAACATGAGGTCAACAGAGCAAGAAAGATTGAGGCAGGACCTCAAGAATATCTTGAGGACCATGAGGACTGGCAGACACAGAAGAGTGTTATGAGAGAGGATGTGGAGTTTCTGGGAAGTAACCCCTAAATCAGAACCTTCTGTTCTACATGTGGAGAGGCTCAGTGGGAAAACGTCACCCAGGTGGAAAGATCTTTGGTATGTATATGCCCACTGCAGTCAAGAAAGTATCCAGTAAATCATCTTAATTGAGGTTTCAGACTGAGCAGAGGAGCTTTTTTAGAGGAAGAGTCAGAAAGAGGAGATGAGTTTACTCGCATTCCTGAGGAAGCCACTTCTGGAGTGTGGAGCACACTCTGATTGCCATTTAGCTTCTCAAAAACTGAGAAGTGCAGCTCAGAGACCATGTGTCTGAGAGCATGGAAGAGTCTGGAATATCTCAGGTTCATTACTTTGTTATACCTCATCTCTCCCCTACATGATCAGAAAAGATCCTATGGGCTTCCTTCTGGGCCAACAGGGGGTATTTTTGTTAATCGCACCCCTCTCTACAGGCCTTTGTGCTGGAAAGGACAGAATCCCTAGAGACAGTTACCAAGGCGTGAGAGAGCAGGGGAAGTACACGTGTAAGAAGCCCTGGTAACCTTCTTACTCAGAGATGTGCAGAGATGAAAATAAAGGTAGGCAGGTGTCTCCTGTTTTTCAGCTAGAGTCTTGTATTGAAGAGCCTCTTTAAGAACATTCCAGTCTTCTAAACTTATAAGGATACAAGCCAAGAAAATCCAACAAAAATTCAAAATTACAAAAGACTCTTTAAAGAAGTGACAAACTTGGTTGACCCTTCTCTTTCTCCTCTTTGTACAAGGCTCATCATTGTGCTCTTCTAAGACAAGACAAGGGATGCCAAGTTCCCAAGCATGCGTGCATTCATGCATCCACATATCTAGCTGATGTTTATTAAATATTTACCATGTGTCACACACCATGACAGACACTAGCAGTCTATTGGTGAACAAAATGGACAAACTCTGTACCTCCATGAAACTCACAGACTTGTTGGAGGTCATAGACATTTTTGTCTGTTTTTTATTTAAATATAAGATAAATTGTAAAAAATATATATATATATTGTAGTAAACACTTACTGTTTTCCTTTGCCTGAAATCAATTTTTCCTTCTGATAATTGCATTCCTCTCCCATTCTCAGTCCCTATCATTTGGGAAGGCTTTTATTCTCAGATTCTAGGAGTAGGCAGAAAGCCCATGCTTGGTCAAAAAGAGTTTAGCTTTGAGGACTAAGATCTGATTTTTTAAATCTTGTCCAAATTCCTATCTAAGGGGTCTAAGGAGTCATGCCCTACAAACCACAAATTCTCATCAGATGGTTTTTATTTAACCCTGTATATAATGACTTACTTTCCAATCTGACTCTGGGATAACAAGAAAGTAAATAAAATTATTTTACCCTAAAGCATATTTCTCTGTCACATCTTGAAACGACAATACAAAGGCATCCCTTGCAGGAAAAATCCACATTCTACAGAGAATCCTCCTTTCCCCCTTTTTTTTCCTTCCTTCTTTTCCAGATGCAGAAAATAATCAGCTAAGAGCCAGGCACCCTTTTATGTCTGATAAGAAACATTTTACAATCTGCTCTCTCTGAAGTCTGCTATCTGAGAGCTTATCCTGCATAATAAAACTTGGTCACCACAATCCTTCATCAACCTGAACATTTCCTTTCTCTTTATCCCAGGTCTTCAGATAAATTCAACCAGATGTCAACCAGAAAATGTTTAAATTTCCTTATAGCCCGGAAGCCCCCGCTATGAGTTGTCCTACCTTTCTGAACCAAATCGATGTATTTCTTAAACGTATTTGATTGATGTCTCATGCCTTCCTGAAATATATAAAACCAAGCTGTACCCCGACCACCTTGGGCACATGTTCTCAGGACCTCCTGAGGGCTTTGTCACAGGCCATGATCACTCACATTTACTCAGAATAAATCTCTTCAAATATTTTACAGAGTTTTCCTCTTTTTGTCAATAGCTTCTTGGGGCCACAGTGATTGTTTCTGGCTCCAGGCATGTACATCACCTAAGCCAGTCTGTTCAGAGCCAAGGGAATCAGGTATGGGTGCTTTAATATTGAGAAAGAGGACTCCACTAGGATTGCTGAGCTGATGAGATATAGATATGGAGCTAGCTTAAATTCTAAATGCAATCATCTCTGAATTTCCTAATTACATGATTCGGGTTCCCTTCACTGAGCAGTTTAGTTTGAGTTGGATTCTATCACTGTGACCAATACTCTTTGGAGGGAATGGAGCAAGGAGTTAAGAAAGGAAACAGGTAGGGGAAGTACGGTATTTTAAGTAGCAAGGAGAGGTTTCTGTGAGTCAGTAGCATCAACTGATGAAGAATTTGGAGGAAGGCAGAAGGTT
Source organism: Papio anubis (assembly GCF_008728515.1). Taxonomy (NCBI): domain Eukaryota; kingdom Metazoa; phylum Chordata; class Mammalia; order Primates; family Cercopithecidae; genus Papio; species Papio anubis. The sequence goes on from NC_044986.1 coordinate 21,975,107, forward strand.
GCTAACACTGATTAGGTGCCAGGCAAAAGCTTTGCCATGTCCATAAGCAATTACAACTAAGATAAAATCAACTTTTCAGTTTTTTTCTCCCAAGTCAGACTCTTTCTCTGTACCTGTCAACCTGCCATAACTTGTGTTAATCACTCCTTCTCTGCTGCCATGTTTCCAATTCACCAAAAGGCAGTAACCTGACTCAACACTCTCCCTGGGTCACATAGCTTATCATTTCAAGTGACTGGCCAAATGGGGCTCTCCTCATGCCTGAATACTTGCTTCCAGCTTAAGATCTCTCTGAGGAGTTGGCACTCAACAGGTAGATGTTGTTTCAAAGCCTTAGGAAAGGAAGAATAAAAGAGAATCCCCGGCCTCATCTATATGTAGCCATGAGAAACACAGCATGGGCTCTTCACCACTTGGGCAGCCTTTTAAAGCTTCTGATCTCTGGTAGGGATTATTATGAAAGACAAGAAACCTATGGGTGTTTGATTTGTACCAATGACAGGCTTCTTTTAAATCAAATATGGATGGTTCTCTCCTTCATGGATGCACCACTGTCACACACACACACACACACACACACACACACACACACACACACACACTGACATTTTACTTCTCAGACTTGAGTTTGTTTGCTGGAACCAAGGAAACCCTACTTTCAGATTCTTGCCCTAGAGACTCTTTGTCACAGACTGGATACAGCAATCAAAACCAACATAAAGTCAGAATGCCAGCTCTGGGCCTGCTTAGGGAGGGGGCCCTCTGTCTTGGAGGGTTCTGTATGTGTGTACTGCAGACAGGTGTCTCTTCTCCTCTTAATAATCTAGAGGGTGAGGATCCAGCAGGGCTGGGCCTTTTCTGCTCAAAGATGAATTTTCTGCTCAGAGATACGCCTCCCTTTTCTCCTCCTCAGGAAAGCTAAGAGGCTGAATTTAGTCTCAGGCCAGGTATACAAAGCCCAGGTTCAATGTCAATTGGAAATGTTATATTGAGAAGCTCCAGGAATTGTTCCCAAGGTGACACTAGGATTCCTACATGGCTCAGTTCCCCGACAGGCAACCACGTCCTCAGAGCACATCAGAGACCCTGACGATGAATGGTTAGATTGATCTACCAACGGGAGAACAAACGAAGGCTACTTGCAGCAGAAAATTCCTCTCAATTTCCAGTGCAGGATTACTCATCCCAGAGAAATAAAGACAGGTACCTCATTGGCACAGGCGGCAAAAGGAATCTAGCCAATGCCCAAGGCTTGCCACCATCTGAGTCTATTTCCAGACTGCATCGGTGACAGCAACTCCAATGGCATCTGCTTTTACTTTCCTCACACAGGCTCCTGATGGAACAGACCTGGGACCACACCCCATTCTAGCACTTACTGTTGGAGATTGTGGGTAGGTTACTTAATTTATCTGACCTTCAGAGTCTTTCTATGTAGAATAGGGTTGTGTGGAATAGCAATGAGGTTATGTAGAATAGGCTATGTAGAATGGCAAGCACCTGTCTCATGGATGGTTATGTGAGTTAAATGACAAATGTAGGTCAAGTATCCAGCACAACCTGACATGCAGTGAGAGTTCGATAAATGTGAGTCCTTCCCCTTTCCCTCTCTTCCCCACTACAGAAAACTGACAGCTTCACTCAAACCTGAGACAGCCCCAGCTGTGTAACCTGTGTGCCCCTTGAGGCCTGGCACCAAGATCCTGAGGTGATGACCAGGAGGATTATCTTGTTTTTGTACACCTGGTTAATAGCAACCAAAAAGCCTTTAAAATAACCAAAGAAGTGAAGATGAACAATAACAGATCAGAAGTGCCAATTGACTTAACAGTTAGCCTAGGTACACCAACAGCTAGCTGCTCTTCACATAACTGGATGCAGCATATTCACTCACCAAATGCCTCTTTAGCAAGAGATTCAGAAACTCTTCTGGTCTCAGGCAGCTTAATGCCTAACATAATCTCCTAATCCTGATCCAGGCACTGCATATGAAAATGCAGGCTGGACTGTGCTTATGTAGGAGCTGAAATTCAGCCCAGGCTTCACCTGTAAGCCAATCATGTTGGCTCCAGGCTCTGACTGCTCAGAGGAAAGGGCACCTATTTTGCTTTGCACAATGGCAGTATATGCACCAGCAACAGCTCTGGTCCTATACACAATCCTGACCCTGTCTTCCCGAGTATTGTCCCCTCTGACTTCTATGTCTGTTTTCTGCTTTCATGTGGTCCTATACCAATTGGCTTCAGGAGTTCTGGGGTTCTTGGGTCCTACTCTATTTTGGCTGGAAGCTGATATTTTTCCAGTGAAAGAGCTTGTCACCATTGCACAAGAAAATTCCCTGCTGCTCTCCATCTGTGTGCTGTGATATATCTGCCCTACCTCAGGGCCTTCTCACACACTGTTTCCTCAGCCTGGAATCAATACTTCCTGCGGCTGAATTCATCTCATCCTTCAAGCATTCCCTTAAACATCAGCTCCTCAGAGGGACCTTCGAAAGCACCCCAATTTAAAGGAGTCTCATCCTCACCCACACTATTCTCTATTACCTTATTGTTTGTGATAAGTGCCATGTGATAAGCAAAAATAATTTATAATCATGTTTATTACTTATTAATTTCCTGTCCTCTGCTTTAAAAGCTCTAAATTCTCTGAAGAAGATAGCCATGTCTATTTTAGTCACCAATTAATTGTATTTCTAGTACATTCCCTGGCACAGCCTATTAATTGAATTAATTCCTATTAATTGAAGAGTGAATGAATGAGTGAGTGAGTGAGTGAGTGAGTGAGTGAGTGAGTGAGTGAGTGAAAGCTGGGATCGTTCATTCCCCAGAACTCTTTTCTGGGCTGCTCAATATTCACTTTTAAGGCAGATGAGACTTGATTCTAACAAACAGGAAACCAAACTCCTGAGGAGCCGTCTCCACTGGGCCAGTCTGGCCCAAGTGGGAAAACAAAATACTCTGCATAGTACAAAAAGAAAAGGTCTTTTTAACAGAATTAGGCCTTATGCAGCTACGACAGGAGCTGGGAAAGTGAACTCAGAGAATCAAAGAGATGGCTACTAACCAGGCTGCCTAGTCTACCTCAGGCAAGTGAACAAGTTGGAGCTGACAGAGGAGTTCAAGAGGCCAAGCATGCCTGGCTCAAAGGCCTCAAAGGAGAAGCTCGTAGAAAAGTCTGTGGAGCTGCTGCCTTTGTGGGTCAACACCAAGTAGCTGGTCGTGGGCCTGGAGCACTGTCAATGAGAGGGGCTGGCCATCAGCAAGATGAGCCAAGCAGGGAGAAAGACAGCACAGCCAAGCCAGGACCCATGAGCACCAGGGTCCCTCTGTCACTACAGATGGCCACGACCACTTTCCACAAGGAATGGCAGCTGTTTCACTGCCATCTTCTAAATCCACACAAAGTCCACTTTGGTTCCATCTTTGGTTCCACTCTGACCCAGAACCCTACAGTGATGAGATTTCTGAAAATAGCTCTAGCTTTTGCCAAGCTGACACAAAACTGCCTAATGAACTAACCCTGCCTTGTCAATGTCACAGCTTCTCCAAGGGTCCTGCTGACACTGATGGCTCCTTGGCCCAATCCTGTCCACACATAAACTTCTTTCCCTAATTTCTATGACTGACTACCAGGGCCTCCTCTGACCATGTCCCCCTCTGCTCAAGTTTAAAGGTAACCCAGTGACAGCCCCACTAAGGGCAGGAGTGGATTATCTCATCCCTGTGGTTTAGAGAAAAAAGGAATAGCTTCTGGACAAAGTGCACCCAGAAAGACTGAAACAAAGGAACCTATAACTTGGGAGACAACCAATCTTTTCCTGCTTTCTCTTCACAACTATCCCTTAGATGTACCAGGTAAGCAAGGGTAAAAATCACACTCTTTACGGATCAAGAGTTTCCCTGCTCTGTATAAAAACCCCATTTTTCCATTTGCTTGTGTCCTCTCTGATTTCTTTGAGAAGCGTTTTGTAATTCTCACTGTAAAGACCTTTTACCTCTCCCCACCCCTACTTAGCTTTATTTCTAGACATTTTATTCTTTGTGTGGCTATTGCGAAAGGGATTGCATTCTTAATTTGGCTCTCAGTTTGGGAATTTTTTATGTATAGAAATGCTACTTTTTTTTTTACATTTATTTTGCATCCTGAAACTTTCCTGAAGTTGTTTACCAGTTCTAGGAGTCTTTGGGCAGAGACTATGGGATTTTCTAGGCATAGAGACATATCATCTACAAAGACAGATAGGTTTGACTTCCTCTTTTTCTATCTGGATCCCTTTTATTTCTTTCTCTTGCCTGATTGCTCTGGCTAGGACTTTTAGTACTATGTCAAACAGGAGTGGTGAGAGTGGGCATCCTTGTCTTGTTCTGGTTCTCAGGGGGAATGGTTCCAGCTTTTGCCCATTCACTTTGATGTTGATTGTGGGTTCTTCATCAATGGCTCTTATGATTTCTAGGTCTGTTCCTTCAATGCTTAGTTTGTTGAGGGTTTTTAACATGAAGGGATGTTGAATTTTATCAAAGGACTTTTCTGCCTTTATTGAGACGATCATGTGGTTTTTATTTTTAGTTCTGTTACATGATGAATGACATTTACTTATCTGCATATGCTGAACCAACCTTGCATCCTGGGAATAAAGCCTACTTGATTATTGTGGATTAGCTTTTTGAGGTGCTGCTGGATTTATTAGTATTTTTTTTTTGAGGATTTTTGTGTTTATGTTCATCAGGGATATTGACCTGAAGTTTTCTTTTTTCATTGTTTCTCTCACATCAGTCAGAATGCCTATTATTAAAAAGTCAGAATATAACAGATGCTGGTGAAGTTGCAGAGAAAAGGGAATGTTTATACACTGCTGTTGGGAGTGTAAATTAGTTCAGCTACTGTTGAAAGCAGGTTGGAGAGTTCTCAAAATGCTGAAAATAGAACTACCACTCGACTCAGCAATCCTATTACTGGGTATATATCCAAAGGAATATAAATTATTCTACCAAAAGACACACAGGCACTTTTATGTCCACTGCAGCACTGTTCACAATAGCAAAGACATGGAATCAACCTAGATATCTATCAGTGATAAACTGGATAAAGAAAATGTGATATATATATACACCATGAAATACTACACAGACATAAAAAAAAGAATGAAATCATGTCCTTTGCAGCAACATGGATGCAGCTGGAGGTCATTTTCCTAAGCAAACTAATGTAAGAACAGAAAACCAAATGCTTCATTTTCTCACTTATAAGTAGAAGCTGAACATTGAGTACACATGGACACCAAGAGAAGTACAATAGACCCCAGGGCCTACTTGAGGGTGGATGGTACGAGGAGGGTGAGGATCAAAAAACTACCTATCAAGTATCATGCTCATTACCTGGGTGATAAAATCATCTGCACACCAAAACCCAGTGACATGCAATTTACCCCTATAACAAACCTGCACATGTATCCTGAACCTAAAATAAAAGTTAAGAAAGAAAAAAAAAATTTTCTGAATTCCCTAATTCCTAATCCTGTCCTCACTAGGTATGGCCAGGTCCCAGCAACAGGAAGGGCCAGGGAAGCCAAATCTCAAGGGCTTATCTGGTGCCCTCCCTGCTCTTTGCTTGCAAGTCAGTCTTGAGCAGTTGGACGGGAAGGTATTTTGCCACCTATTCTTCAGCCCTCCTTCAACTATCCACTCTCTTCTCTTCTCCGTGGCCTCCCCTAGGGCATGTGACAGCACCCCAGTGCTCTAGAATAAATGAGAGCTTCTAAGGCAGCAAAGCACCCTACTTCCCCTTTCATTTGCTAGGCAGCTGTCACATCCCCACTGGTTTTCTTTGGAGGTAAGAACTGTCTGGCTCAGCCCCCCCATCCTGCTCCAGAATGTAAATTACAGGAGGCCTCCTGCCTGGGAAAAACAATTAATATGAAATACCAGGATTACCGTCTGCCACATTTACAAATCTGTCCAGCTTACATTTGCTCTTTCAACAACTTATGCCTTCACAGTGGTATGCTGTTCAAATGCCCCATCTTTCCCCCAAGTGACTGACTGGTGGTGCTTGGCATTGCTTTGGCTATTCATTATAAAAACAAGGGCTATCAGCAGCAATAACCCATCAGAAGAGCTCATGCCATGAGCTCTGGGAAAGAGTTGCCATATTTCTCTTTCCTTGTCCCACCAAAGTGAAAGCACATCACCTCTTTCCAGTGAAAAGGAAACACAAAACTCCAACTTTCGTTTTTTCTCTCTATGCTGGGCATGGTTGGCATCTCATTCCTGAGATGTTCAACATAACTGACTATCCACAGTCCAAGTCATAAAGATAATAAATGGTCAGCACAATGGGTGTGTAACAATAATCCAGTGGCTCTCAACCAAGGGGACATTTGCAAAATCTGAAGAAATTTTTGATTGTCACAACTATGGAGTTGGGAGCAGGGGTTCTACTAGCATCTAGTGGGTAGGGGCCAGGGATGTTGCTAAACATCCTACATGGCACATAGGACACCCTCCTTCCTCTATAACAAAGCATTATCTGGCAACAAAATTTCCATAGGGTCGAGATTGAGAAGCATTGCAAATAACCCAATGAGGGCTTCTCTCACATTCTGCTTCATAAATCATATTTTAGAGCATTGCTTCAAGGCAAGATGGATAACAAGGGAGAGAAGGGGCCAGTTAGATGAGTCAATACTTTCCGATCTCTCCAACACCTCCAAGAAACAGCCATCTGATAGCAAGACAAGGGAGAAAGAACACTTTACCAAACATAAGCTATGCACATTTGAGTATTCATCACCTGCATGCTCAGTTTCCTTATCTGTAAAATGTGGCTACTCAGCCTGGCTCACAAGCCTATCCCAATACTCGACAGAGGTGGTGGTGTATTGGAAGACTCTCTGGGGCTCCAGGGATTTTAAGTAATAGGAGGATACATTGCAGTAATGATTAAATGAAAAGAAGTATTGGCCTAGCAACTGGCACAAGAATTTCTGATGAAGAGAATGTTATCTTGCCTCTCTCTCTTCCTTGTCTCTAGGGGTGTGCGGGTGGAAATGATGAGGACACTTGAGGTGCAGAATCACCAAGGTTTCAGAGGAGAATTATTAAATTGCTTGGCGGAAGACAAAGAAGGAAATATGTTGTTCCTCACAAGGTGGACCCAGCCGAAACTCAATGGGATAAAGAGCTCCATGGAGTGAGGAGTCTGAAGGATTTCTTAAGGTAGCGATGCCAACATTTCCATTTGAGCTGGTTTAGGATGATGTGGTATGAATCCATTGATAGTTTGGATGTGTGTCACCACTTAAACCTCATATTGACATGTATTCCTCAGTGCTGGAGGTGGGGCTTGGTAGAGGTGATTAGATCATGGGGTGGATCCCTCATGAATGGTTTAGCATCTCTCTCTTGGTACCATCCTCGCAACAGTGAGTTCTCATGAGATCTACTCCTTTAAAAGTATGTAGCACCTCCCCCCTCACTCTCTTGCTCCTGCTTTCACTATGTGACTTGCCTGCTCCCTCTTTGCCTTCTGCCATGATTGGAAGCTTCCTGAGGCCTCCCCAGAAGCAGATGCTGCTATGCTTCCTGTATAGCCTGCAGAGCTGTGAGCCCATTAAACTTCTTGACTTATAAATTACCCAGTCTCGGGTATTTCTTTATAGTAATGTGCAAATGAACTAATATATCCATCTACTATCTTGCTCCCAAATTCTGATTCTCATGAATGCTTTGGGAATGTGAGAGTGTATATGTGTGCCTGTACATGTGTATGTAAATCATAAAGGGTACTGAGTTTCACATTTGAATCAACATAATGTGGGGTAAAAGCAAGATATGTGGACATAAGAGCCCAAACACTGAGCCATCCCCTACACACACACACACACACACGGAGATGGGGCAGGAGAAGAGATTCACAGGCATCTTGAGAAAAGTCATAAAAGTTCAAGGAAGAAAACATTTGAATCACTGTTATCTATATCATAAGGGACAGGAAAGCACCCTGCTCAACTCTGGGTGTATTGCTGGCATCAAAGCAGGATTTTTGTTCATTTGTAGGGGCCTGCATTCATAGCCTACTCCTTGGCATGCTGGAGATCTCTGGTGTGTCAACTCCCCACCACTACCAGTTGCTAAGGATGGGTTGCCGCAGAGATGCCTGCCTGGCCAGCTACATTAACTTCTAAAACACATCCAGCCAAAAGTGCAACATGGCTTATTGTCAGTGCAGAGAGCCTCTCCCTCCCTGAAGAAACAAAATTCTAGAACCTGAAAATTGCTTCCTCTCTCCTCCCAGCTTTGGATGAACTTGACACTCATAATTTTATCTAAGGAGCCATTGTTGGATAGTAGCCAAGTTGGCTTTTGGAAAGAAAAAGTTTTTTTAAAAGATCAGCATTGATTAGTTTGGTTCTTCATTAAGTGAAGCACATGTGGTAAAGGGAATAATTAGTGAAGTTAATTGCGGCTTCACAGAGAACCAAGGGAAATCCAGCGAAATGTCCTGACATTCACCGAGCGCAATATGTTCATTGCTTCTGCAGCTAATTGCAATTAGCGAGTGAAGGAACATACATACAGTCTCCACGTGTAATTAATCATGTGCCTTTATTACAGTAGATACAAGCTGCTGACTGACAACAGACACCTGCCTTGGGCTGTGCCTCCACACTCCTGTGTAGATCCTGTTGGTTACTGCTGTATTTCTTTACCTTCCTTGTACCTGCGTTTTGTGCTTCTTGCACATTCTAGTCCTATATTTCTGGGACAGGGTTTCTTGGTCATGTCTCCTCTTAAAACAGACATCTAAATATTCCTGACATAAAATGCACACTCAGTAACTATTTGATAAATGAATGGTGCATAAAGGGAAAGGATCTTCTCCCATTTGTACAGATTACAATGGCCATTGACTCTTGACAGTCACAGAAAGGCTGACTCTGAGGATATGACATAGTGAAAACAAGGAAACTTCTGAATGGGGCTAGGATGAGGCACATGTCTAGAGGTTCCTGGGTTGCCTGGGTTGAATAAACAAGATGAACCCTGAAGAGAGTCCCCCTTCCTCTTTTTCTGGCACTATCTTCTCAACTATGACTTTGAATTGTCAGACACTGGCTTTCTTGTTGCTGCCGTTGTCACCCTTAAATTGTATGTCTCTAACACCCCACCTCCAAGAGAATCCATGCTGACTTGTTTCTTCACTGTTTTTACAAACCTTAGATTAGCAAAGAGATAAAGCCTCAGAAAAAGATGGAACCTTGACCCTTTTATACCTTGGAGACTTGAGAAGTTATTTAAGTTTTGGAGTGCATAAAGTCTTAGATAAAAAATCATTCCAGAGTTGGAGCTTGGACTCAGAGTTTGACACCTATATACCCAGGAATTTGATGTGGTTAACAAAATCTAAGTTTCTGCTAGTCAAATGATCTTCATGTTTTTCTAAGTTACGTCATCACCTCAAAAAAATATGATTAATCTATTACAGTAGAAGCTATTTAAGAGATTCCCCCTAATTCTGTGGCTTAAAGTCTTGGAAGGTCATTGCTTTCTCATGTGCCGGGGCAGCTGGCCCATTCTGCTCCACAAAGTCATCCAGGGGAACAGGCAAATAGGAAGTCCCTGTTATTCTCAACACATGCTTTCCAAGGTTGTTTGGCATTGCCTTTCCAGTCAGTGGAGAATAAATAGTGGAAATTGGTAGCAAGGGATTTCCTTTTAAATAAAAGACACAGAAGTTACACTCATCATTTTTGCTCAAACTCTAGTAGGGAGAACTCAGTGACACCAACCTGAAAGCATGGTTGGAACATGCCTTCTCTCTATGGATGCACTTTTTTTTTTACATCCAAAAAAAGAGAGAACAGATGGTGGTGGGAGACAAATACTAATAAGAGAAGGCTGGTTTTAGAGCCCTAAAATACTTAGTAAAAGTAGCTTTATCTTCACCATTTTAGTTAAACAGAGATACATGCCACATGGTATTATAACGACCCTTCCATCAATCTATCACGAGCTCTTTGACACAAGAATTGATATAGTGCCTAGCACACAGGAAACACTAAGTAAATATTTGGGACACAAATGATTGAATAGATTAATAAATGAATGCAATATCACCTACATCCCAATTTGGCTTGAGTCCAACCTTGTTTGGAGGACATATTTCTAAACATTTCCAAGTACCTTTTCTCTTCTCATATTTCAGCTGCCTAAATGAGGCCCTGAGTCTAATAATCTGGCAATCCCTTAAAGATTTATGCAACTGGAGGCTTCTGAACTGCACCCACCTCTCTGTCCAACTGACCTCTGGGTCCTGGTGTCACTAAGGCCTTACTTTCTCCTCAGTTTTATTACACTTGATTTTTACCTAGAAAAACTCATGACAACAGTACAATACCTGAGAACAATTTAACTTTTAGGATTAAAATCAAATCAAAATAAAACATAATAAGACCTTCCATCAAACACAAGGGAAGAAGAAGGTAAAAGGGCATTTGCTGGGTACTTATTGCATTAGGAGTTTGAAAACTATCAAGGGAGATCTTGAGTACCCAGAATATTGACACCAACCCAAGGAGGTAGTTATTATTGTTTCCAGTTTACAACTGAGAAAATAAAGGCTTAGGGAGGCTAATGACTTGCCGTAGGTCACCACTTAGTGAGATAATTCTGACCTAGCACTATCTGGATGAACCAGTTCAGTTCCCACTAAACAAAACCATTCACTGAAGGCCAGCAAACCCGGAGCTCATTTTAGAGTTGACTTGTGTAACTTATTAGGGTTTTAACTCATCTTTTTGTTTCTTGTCACTTTTTCTTAAGGCCAAAGTAAAACCATCCTGCAAAAATGGCCCAAGCTGATAGAGACCATAGCTTCAATCTCAAAGAAGGATTTTACTGAAAGGTTGGAGAGTCTCTATACCAGGGGAATTTGGGTTATATCACAGTTCACAGCACGAGCAGGACAAAGTGTTTTCAATAATTGACTCGAGTGACAGGTGATGACTTCCCAGTTGGGAAGTCACTCTTTAGGGAAGAGACAACCTGATTATTTCAAAAGAAAGCCAGCCAGGCAGACTAACAAATCTTGCTCTTTTCTTTGTTAGGAAACCATTGACTTTTTAGAGATGCCCACTGCATAGATGATAAGAATGAGAAGGCATCAAACACAATCATATCTGATGAGGTAATTAGAAATAACTGTTGAGGCCAAAACTTGCACATCATTGTCAAATGGAGATGTAGAGGTGCTGAACAAAGGGAGGAAGAAGAAAACTGTGTGTGGGGCTGCTTCTAGCGGTGATATGGTTTAGGACTAAAACCAGTGTCCCACTGGTCTGTCAAGGGATCTTCCACCTTCTAAGCCTAGATTATGAATGGTAAATATCTAACACACATGCTTCGTGCCTATGCCATAAGCACAAGTTATTTATGAAATACCATCAGACCCTGGAATCCTTCTTATTAAACTAATCCCTCAGCCAGTAACAATCAATCTGAATTGGCAAAAGAATAATAGCTAATTGTCACCATTTGCCTAAATCAACTTCCTGTAAAGTATCTTTGGTGAAGGGAAGCCAGAATCACCTTAAGTAATAGAGAAGCCTGAGAAAGTGTAAGGGAAGGGAAAAGCTACCCTCCCACATATTGGGCAATAGTTGCAAAGCATACTGGGTAATTCCCATAACTCTAAAACTCTAAACAAAGTCCAAGGAGACAGCCATAAGGCTTTCTTCCCTAGTCTGTCTAAAAGAGAGATAACACCAAGACTACGTCCTATACCACTTGAAGCATTGAGGAGAGTGTTGTCACAATGGTTACATTCTCCTGAAGCTGTAAGTTGTTTCTAACCTGCCTCTGGTAGACCGATGGCAAGCTTAGTCCCATATTCTTGTTCAGAGGACTCTCTCTTGTCCCCACAGTTTTCCTCTACACATGTGTATCTCATTCACAGAGTTTCTCCCATTCAGTAGGTTCCCTTCTCCTGTTGTTGATTATTTCCTTTGCTGCTCATAGGTTTTCAGTTTGATGTGGTCCCACTTGTTAATTTCTGCTTTTGGTGTCATATCCCCCCAAAAATCATTGCTAAGATCAATTTTCTATGTTTTCTTCTTCTAGGAGTTTTACCGTTTCAGATCTTACACTTAAGTCTTTAATCCATTTCAAGTTAATTTTCGTGTATGGTGTAGACAAGAATCCAACTATTTTCCTTTGCATGCGGATATCCAGTTATTATCTCTTGCCTGTGGATATTCAGTAATTATAAACATCATCTACTTAAGAGACATTTCTTAAATAGTACTGGAAGTCCTAGCCTGAGAAATGAGACAAAAAAGGCATCCAGATTGGAAAGGAAAAAGTTAAATTGTCTCTGTTTGCAGATGACATGATCTTACATAGAGAAAATCCTAAAGACTTCACCAAAAAAACTATTAGAACCAATAAATGAATGCAGTGAAGTTGCAAGATATAAAGTTAACAAAATTAACAGGCGCATTTCTATACAATAACAATGAACTATCTGAAAAAGGAATCAGAAAGCAATATTTTCAATAGCATAAAAATTACTAGGAATACATTTAATCAAGTAGGTGAAAGGTCTGTATATTGAAAACTACAAGACATTGATGAAAGAAATTGAGGAAGACACAAATAAATGAAAATATTTATCTTGTTTATGATTGGAAGAATATTGTTAAAATGTCCACACTACCCAGAGAGATCTACAGATTCAATGCAATCTTAATCAAAATTCCAACAGCAATTACAAACAGAAAGAAAAATCATAAAATTCACATGAAACCAAAAAAGACCCCTAATAGCCGAGGCAATCTTGAGAAAGAAGGACAAAATTGGAGGCATTATGCTTCCTGATTTCAAACTATATTACAAAGCAACAGTATATTTTAAAAAACAAAAAAAGTCTAGTATTGGCATGAAAACAGACACATAAACCAACGGAATGGAATAAATCCCAGAAATACAATTGATTTTTACATATTGGTCTTGTATCCTACAACTTTTAAACTCGGGTTTTATATTTAGCAGCCTTCCTGAACCTTCTTTGGGACTATTTAGCTTTTACCTAGGATATTTTCACAGTAATACTGAAATAAAAAATACAGCTAGTTCCCTAGTTACAAGGCATACTCTCAAAGAGACAAGGTGACGAGCTATGCAAGGAGATTAAAATGGCAAATGATGCACTTCTTTGTGTGGAATTGTCTATGTATATGTGTACAGGAGCACTCTATCTCTAAGCTTTTAACACAGACCTTGCAGACTGCACACCAAAGCCACATGGAACTGAGGTCTTGAAAGCCTTCCAAGGACATGTGGGACCACAATGCTTGGTGTCTATTGATTATTCGAGGCTTCCTGAACCTCAAACGAGGAAGCCACAGAATACTGAAGACTATCTCAAGATGGTCTGTAGTATGTAGCTATTTAGGAAATATAATTATCATATTCATCCATAAATTTAGACCAGCAAGTAACTGCAAAAACTGATAACAATATTTAAAAAAATATTTTTCTGTTGTGTTTCTTCCCCCTATTTGTCTCCCTTATTTCTTCTAAGATCACTGAAAATGTTTCAGGTCAATCAAAATAAAATTTTAATTACTCGTTTGTGTGTGGGGTGGGGTGGGTATGTGGGCATGGGTGGTGCTGTAAGGTGCCAGTTATCTCAGAATAAAGTGGCCAATCTTAGAAAATTCATTTAGCACACACTTAACATGTTTCAAAGTATTTGAATCCTAAGTTTGACATCACTTTTCATTTTGAGATAAACTCCTCTAGCTCCTTAAAAATGAGGCTGGGCCAGGCGTGGTGGCTCACGACTATAATTCTAGCACTTTGGGAGGCCAAAGTGGGTGGATTGCCTGAGCTCAAGAGTTTGAGACCAGCCTGAGCAATACGGTGAATCCCCATCTCTTCTAAAAACACAAAAAATTAACCGGGTATGGTGGTGGGCACCTGTAATCCCAGCTACCTGGGAGGCTGAGGCAGGAGAATCGTTTCAACCCGGGCGGCAGAGGTTGCAGTGAGCTGAGATCCTGCCACTGAACTCCAGCTTGGGCGACAGAGTAAGACTCCATCTCAAAAAAAAAAAAAAAAAGAGAGGCCGAATCATAGGCAAACTTTTGATTTCATCAGTAAGGGCTCATAAATATTTGTTAGAATAATGATGTACAAGGCACTGTACTTCATTCAGAATGCTAATTAGGGCTCCATTATAGTACTCTAATAATGCAAGTGTGTGTGTGCATATGTGTGTGCGTTTATGCCTACTTGTGTATTCATAGCTTTCTCTTCTGCTACTCTCATTCTCTTTCTTTTACTCTTGATCCTAATTGCTTACTGAATCTTTTCTTTCAAATTCGTACCTTTTAGTCTTAATGGCTTGGACAACTGGTTAACCACTTAGTACTGTGTGCTACAAGAGTCAAGAAGACCAGGAAACAGAGAATTAGATACTTGAGGCAAAATTATTCCTGTGTTCCATCTGGTTGCTTCCTAAACTTTAATGTGCACTGAAGTCACTTGAAATTCTTGTAAAATGCAGATTCTGATTTAGCTGGCCTCAGAAGGGACCAAAGATTCTGCATTTCTGACAAGCACCTGGTCATGCTAATGCTGCTGATTTACAGACTACACTTTAAGTAGAAGGTTAGACTGTTGGGGATTAGCACAAATTTGGCTGTTAGTTTTAAAGGGCATTATTATTAAATTTTATTATGTATATTTATCCAAATGCCATTTGCACATGGCACACTTTGAGAAGTGTTGGCTTCTAGAGAGTAGGGGGGATTAGAATGATCTAATGTTGATCCTTCAACATTGCAAAATGTTGACTCAAGCACCATTTAAAAATCAAGTCCTCGATTCAGGTGATGGTTACGTGAAAAGCTGAGACTTCGCCACTACACAACATATCCATGTAATACAATCACACTTATACCCCTTAAATGTATATAAATTTTAAAAATAAAGAAAAAAAGAAAGAGTTTGGGTGTTTTCTTTTGAGATCCATGAAATAACAGTTTAGGGTAGATTACATAAAATTAAATTTATGGGAGTGCTTGATAGTATCTGGCATACCACAGATACTCAGTGACCATTATGTCCAGTTCATCTTTTATTTCCTTGATTGGTTCTGCATACTTTATGCCTATCTTATGCTATTCTATCATTTTTAAATACTTGTGTGAATTTTTTAATCCATGTGCTTATGATCTATGTCCCTTACTGAATCACCACTTCCTTGAGGGCACAAATATGACATATATATTGAGTGTTTCCTTATATTGTAGAATGTGGTCTCTTGCACCTGTGGTCACTTATCTTAACTCAACTGATTAGAAAAGTGCTAATAAAAAATGTCTATCCATCCATCTCTCCCACAAGCCTGCCTGAACTTCCTCCATTACCAGTTAGTTCCTTGAGTTAAGCCAGAGCTCAGAGCAAATGTGAAAGTATCCACCAACAGAGAGGGAACACACTGATTTATTCTCAGTCTTTCCTACCTAATGAAGGAGTCTTTGGTCTGTAGTCAGAGTTCTTCCTCACGATGGGACGAATCAATTTGAGCAGGGAAGGAGGCCAAAGTCTAGGTTAAGGTGTAAAGGGAGAGTTGGACACCTGAAAGCTAACTTAAAAGAGGACATTAATCCAGTACCCTATAGTCAGCCAAGGACAGCACAGAGAGTCCTGAGAGACATGGGGTAATGGGTGGGTGGCAGAGGCAGGAGGAAGGCAAGCAGAAGCACTAGGAAGCCACTGTATTGCAGATACCCTTCCGTTTGCCCACTCACCTTTCAGCCACTTGGTGGCACTGACCTCTCACACAGGCTCTTAAGAAACAGCAGCGTGTCACACACTGCAGCATGCAGTGTGGCAGTGTGTTCTGGTGCCTCCTTCCAGCCAGAGGGGCGCCTGCAGAGAGGTTGGCAGTTTCCATCCTGTCACCACAGGGAAGGGGCATTTCTTGGAGTATCTCATTCCCTTTGTGGTCAGTGCTCACGTCAGTGTGATCCTCTCTGTATCTTCTCTGAGCTCAGGAGCCAGTACTAAAGGAAAAACATGGGGGACTGTATTCTAACTGAAGAAAGGTGAACTATGGTATTTTCCAGAAAATTCCACTGGTGCTTTCAGGACTCTGGGTACCACCTGGGACACATAAATAGCATTCACCCAACTCCATGGCCTGGCTATATCCTCAGCCTCCTCCTCGGAGCATCCATGAAGAATGACATTGAGCAGAAAGGATGAGGTCTTCCTTTAGGCTATTGCAAGGGCCAGATTTCTATGAAGAGGAAAGGCACATCCTTCTATATCCAAAAGCCAGCCTCTCTCTAGAGGCTTCTCCTACTCATATCATAGAGCAGAGTGGCCAATGCTGGGCCCTGAATCCACACCATGGCCCTGTTGACCCCTGCTGTGACTCTATCCACAGCCCAGAGAAAGGTCAGTGCTCATCGCAGAGGACAGTAGGCAGTGGGGGTATCGCAGGAAGAACTCACTGCTGGGCACGTAATGTAATCCAATTTTCTATTGTTTATTATATTTACATGTATAAAAGATCCTTGTTTAATATTAGTACTGTGAAGGACACCTGCTTGCTGCTAGGGGATACAATGGTAAATAAACATAGTTTTTGCTCATATTCCAAGCATGGAGAGTTTAGGAAGATGAATAAATACAATTTATTGACCATTTTCTAGGCACTGTATTATATCAACTTTTTATATCTTTTATATATATTTGTGAGTGCATATATATATGTATACATACACATAAATATATACTTATACATTTATATATCTTTTTAAATATATATACATTTCTGTATATAGATATGAAATATCTTTATATATACCATTTATAACAGAATGTATTTCTGTATGTATGTGGGTGTATATATCTTTCTATATATATAATATATGTATTTTGGAAATGACAATTCTTTTTCTAATAATAAAAGCAATAGAGGAGTGGTCAAGAGCCCATGAATTTAAAGTCAGAATGCCTTTTACCTTGAACAAGTTACTTATCCTTCCTTGAGCCTCTTTTCCCTTCTGGAAAATAAAGAGATAGAAAATAATGTGAAGACTGAGTGAGATGAAGCATAATCTAAAAGTACATGCTTGATAAATAAGTTAACAAGTATTATCATCATGTGTATTGTTTAAAAAAAAAGAGTCAAGCAATTTTCAAAAGGCACAGAGAAGGAACTAACAGTGTCCTGTAAACCCATAATTCAGAAGTAGAACAGTTAATACCTTGCTAAATACAAGCATGAGTTAAAAAAAAAACATGAGTTTTTTTTTTTAAATGCATTTTGCTTTCCCCAACACACAATTATGTACTCTGATTTTACAGAAAGGATATAATATTCTAGTGACCATACATATCCTATTTTTCCTCAATATGGAGGAAGCATTGTTATAATTCAGTACATAGAGAATCCTACTGTCTTTTTAACAGTTTCACAGTCTTTTAGTCTGCAAATCATCAAGGTGTCTCCACTACTCATTTTCTTTCTTTTTCTAATGGAATTGGCACATCTAGAAAAAAACACCACCAGATAGTATTTATGACAATGAACATTCTTTTCATGTTTCTTATCTTAATGGGAATTTTAACACTGAGTTTGAGGCTAGCCATGTTATAACGCTATGAACATATTCATTTATTGATATTTGATTGAAAGTTCTTGCATCAAGAATGGATGTTAATTTTTATCAAACGTTTTTCAGTATTTATCAAGTTGTATTACGTGTTTTTCTTTTGCTCTTAGTAAATTGAATTATAACCACTGATTTCCTAAGATTAAACAATTAATGAAGTCGTAGAAAGAACCCTCCCTCGTCATGGTGATTTTTTCTTTAACGTACTGCTGGGTTCTGTTTGCTGATGATTATAGATGTCCAAATCCCAAATATAATAGCTATAATACATACGATATTCTTATGTGCTCTTTGGACTTATGTTAGTGCTAATGCTATTTTTTATAAAAGTAATTGGAAGTATTTTGTTCTATTTTTATGCTTAAAAGTCTAGGTAGATTTGTTCCCTAAAGGTTGAAAGTATTTGCCAGGAAAATAATCCTTTACAAATTTCACAATATTTAACACTAGATCCCATGGTATTTTAGTTTCTACCTCTCCTAGGGTCTTTTTTGGTCATATATTTTCCCATCTGGGGGTAAAACTGTCACAAAGCCCTGAGGCTTTTCAGCTATCTTGCAGAGTCAGCATGTTTTCCCTCCACATAGCCATCTTTGTCTGATAGTGCTCCTCATTCGCTGTGAAAATGGCTTTTCCCTCCTCTCCTACTATTTTCTGAAATCTCCAGGTTAAGGATTCATTCCTCCTACAACATCAGAATAAAATCACATGGCTGTAGAAAAGCTGGATCAAAACCACACAAAGTCTGGTGATAGTTGACCTTGAGTTGTATGCTCCATTCCTAACAGTGCTGTTTTCACAGTGAAGAAAATTGGGCATAGCCTGCCATCCCTGGCCTTCCCAGCCCTCCAGCCCTCAAATCCTTAACAAAGGAAACCAATTTTATATCATTAAATACGTACTTTATGAGGACATAGCTACAACCTCCATTTTATAGAGGAAAGTGAACATGGACACATTTCCTCAGCAAGCTGACCTCACAGCAGCACAGATCCAGCATTTGAATCAAGACTGCCTCCAAAGCTCATGGCCCCTCCATTGCTGTCACCAGCATATTTGAGATCTGGGCTGCAGTGGTCCTTGAAGCCCTATTGTACTTTGTCTCCTATACAGTTTAGGGACACATGGAAATAAGTAATAGAGTTAGAATTCTGTCACTTGCAACTTAAAAGTGACAAATTAATAGAGGTGCTAATGTGTACTCATCCATCCCTACCTGATCGTAAACCCACTTAATGGTGCACTGTGCTCCGTCCTTCAAATCTTTCTAGTGCAGAGACTCCAATGGAGTAGGAGCTCAAACTTCATAAACCATAATGAAGAAAATCAAGTTCCAAGTCAGTAATCATTAGATTGATTCTGTCTCTAGGTTCTAACTATAAATCATAGGAAAACTAACTTAAAATGTATAACATAATTAAACATTAACAAGCATGATATATAACTAGAGAAAAATGGCAAGCTAGAAGGGATAAATTTCAGCATCCTACACAGATATTATGTAGTCAATCCTGGCTAATCTGGTTATCTCTTTAGATTTTAATTTCCACAGCCATAATGTAAATCACTGAGCTCATACAGGATAAAATGTGTGTGAATCCTTGAGGATTAAGTGCTGGCTGCAACCAAATATTAATAAAACTTTTTTAGAGACAAATAGATCCCAAATCTCAGATTCCCCTGATGACAAGAACGTGATAACAAATCTGTTATCTCAGTTTCATGGATAACGAATCTGACCTTGGGCAAGTTTCTTCGCAAAATTAGTTTACCTGAAGTGGCACAAATCATATTAAACAATTCCTGAATTCCAAGGTATAAGAGAAGCTAAAACCTCCAGAAACGCCCCTCACTTCCTTTTTCACTTGTTTGGACTGGTCTAGAAGTCACTTTATGACGTGGAAAATCAGTGCTAAAGGAGCAGTGAGATTTTTCTAAGGTTTTCTTTTCCAGGGTTTAGGTATTTTCACGTTTAGAGATGTTTGCCTTATCTTTGGAAGGGAAGTATTTGTCATCCAGGAGCATACTGCATTTTTTGCAGTTCTTATATTGCTGATGTTGCTAAACACTATCATTTCCTTTAATGATATTATTCATAAGAACAGTAATTGCTCTCAAAATGACAAAATGTTCTGTGTTCCCAAACACAGTAATAGTCACTCTCCCGAAATGTGCCCACTTTCAAAGAATGGAAGGAGACCCATCCCCAGCTACCTAAGAATCACTTGAAGAATATTTACTACCATGAGCTCACTGTTAACTAAAAATGCCCCAAACAAATCATATAACAGTTATTTATTGGATTTACTCACTTAAAACATATAAAATCCACTTAAAAATTGAACAGCTATTTCTTCTTCTATCTTCAGATATAAAAATAAATTATTTGCTTGAGATGATAGCTGAGTTCCAACCATCACCTGATGTGCTGGAAAAAATTAATTATGCAGCAAAGATTTTTGCTAAATCAGGGCTTTCTACAATCCTGAGATATAAATGTTGTCTATAACCATATCAAAGGAAAAGATTAGATGTTGAGCTCAGCTTTATTTTGCCAATGTAGAGGATGGAAAGAAAAAAAAAATGAAAAACACCTTTTCTTGAAAAGCAATTAGTCTCCAGGGGCTAACACTGTACTTGATGTGCCAAGAAAAATAAAGAGACAAGGAGAACATTTGCTGTGAAATTACATAGGATGTCTTTGCCTTTAAGAAAAGACCTTACAAACATAGCTCTCGACCACTAAAAGTTGAAATGTGAGTCTAGCCAATTAGTGGGAATTTCTGGGTATAAGACATTCTCTATATTCCCGCCTCTGCTTCTGCTGTTCTCCATCTAGATGCCCTCTCCTTCATCTGGGTGATGGAAAATCTGTCTGTCCTCCCACAATCTCTGGTCTTCCTCCAGGAATAACCCAGTGATGGAGAACACCCTGCATGCTAGGTGCTAGGTCCTTTGTCTGCGTGACATCTAATCTTCACGACAGGTCTACCGTACAGATGTTTGTGCAATGGGCTGAGCCAATTAAGTCAATGGCACAAACCACTCAAAAGTTACAAGGGAAGAAAGGCAGGCCTTTACGTCAGGGAACTCATAGCTGAGCCTCTATGATAGTACACATATAGTTGTTGCTGACAGTAAAATCATACTGTTCTCCCGCTTGTCACAATCGCACAAAACATCCACTCAGACAGGGTCACTTCACAACACAAAATACAAATACCATTTTTTCACTTGGCTAAATGAGTGGCTGCTAGTTCTTTGCCAGTTACAACTTTATTCTCACTCTAGTCTGCCCTTCCTATAGATAAGATTTATTAAGATAGTTTATCATAGAATTGCAGAATTCAGAGAGAATATCCAATTCCTTGGACACTCCCAAAATTACCCATACAAATCCTAAATTTTATTATACGTTCTTTCTAATATCCTGTTACTGAGAAACCTTGCATTTTCACATGATATGTGTTCCCCCATGTGGCAAGAAGTAATTGACCCAACTTTTTCAACTATAGGTGTGTTTCTGTGGTCTAAAGTATGTGCTTTCTGATCACTCTGCCACATTCTCACTTGCTCCCTGAACGGCCTGGGCCTCTGTTTTCTCATCTCTAAAATGGGAATAATAAAAATATCTAATTCATAGGGTGCTTGTGAGAATTAAGTGAAATGATGAGATGAATAACTGTGAGCTGCTCTTATTATAATTCCCACTGCCACCGTCTTTACTATTTTTATTACTATGGCACCAGGACACCATATTGCTTTACCATGACTTTTTTGAAGAGCCTGGCTTCATAAGGGTCTCTCCCTCTATACCTCATACATGTATTAAGCTTCTGCTATATGCAAAACACTTTTCTATACCTCTCAGAATTCCCCTTGCTGAAAACATGCAAAATTTTCAAGAAGTTTAAAGCCTTTGCTCACTATTAAAAATGCCTTTTATGTTGCCTTGTATATTATTTCTACTTTTATGCCATTTGTCTACGATGAGATGGTTTCTGCCCTTAAGGAGCTTACTGTATCTGGAAGCTGTAACTTCCATAGCTCTTGGCACTTAGTATATGATCAATAAAACATGTGTTGATTGACAGATTGAAACAAAAGGCCAGTAGAACAGAAATGTACCACTGAGAGTGTAAAGTAGCACATTCTTTAAAACATAGGGCTCTGAGGCCTTGGATGAGTAGAAATGAGCAATTCAGGAGCCCTTTGGCTTAAGGCCCCTCTTGCTGGCTGCTTCCCCTCTCTCAGCAGTTCTGGTTTTGCACCCTCCAGGTTAACAAGATCACAATGTTTTAAGCATTTGCCTGCCTTCATCTTAGGAAAAAAATAATACAAAAGGAGCGAATTTCATAGCATTATCTTTCAGGAATGGTTTTCTTATACTCCTCTTCTTTCCCATTCTACCACCTAACATTTTTTCTTGGCTCCAGATAGCATAAGTTTCTATTATTAAGAGAAAGTTCCTTTCTAATAACTAATTTTCAACACACCCCAAACAACTTCCAGTTTTTACTTTTTTATGATGCAGGGGAGGCTTTCAATAGAATATGAATGTTTAATTTGCTGTATGCAGCAAGCATTCCTTTGATGTCCTCCTAAGACCACTGTGGTAGATTTTCAGTATTCCTTGGAAGACCAGGTAGGGAAACTCCTTTTCCCACTAGTAAATAGACAACTTTCTTTGAAAATTGTTTGGTTTTTATTACCAAGGAAAGAGTTGTTTTCTTTAAAACGAATGAGCAATGCTCCCTACTCACAGCCTGATGGATTCTGAAACACCTTAATGATTGGAGGGTGCTGGTGTGTGTTCTACCTGGACAAAGATGCTTAACTGTGCCACTCCCACAATCCAATTCAGGTGGCAAAACTTGTCCTCCTTCTCCCCTTCTCACCATGGCTACTGCGAGAAGGACAATTCCTCTCCTGTTCCACAACTATTTGCATTTGCTCCTTACTTAATGAAAATGAATCCCCAGGATTGAGACTGGGAAGGGGTATCCATGTCATGGCATACCATTGCATACATTCAGTCAGTATCTGTGCACCTGAGATAGCCTCCGTGCATTATTTTAAATAATAAAAAAGCAAGATATAGACATACATGGTATATTCCCAAATTCCCACTTATGTAAACTCTCACAACTAAAATCCCTGTATATGTGCTTAAATATTTATGTGTGATTGTTGAACATGTGGAAGCTATAGATGGACATATCTTAAACCATACTGATTTCCCCTGGAGGCAGGAGACATGGGAGGAAAAAGGGAGTACAGTAGAAATTACCACCTTTCCCTGACGTATTTTGGAAATTTTTTCACTTCTTAGATCATATGATTTTTTAAAAATAAAGAAGAAAAAAGCACACAAAGAAATCTTTTCGTCCTTTCTGACTCTTGAAGTTGTACCTGCAGTGCTCAGTAACTTTTTTCTGGCAAGGGTAAGCAACAGAAGCCTCAGAACACCACAGTGTGATGTGAGAAGAGGGCCCTGGGCTTGCAGCAGGAACATGTGGGTGTAAGAAAATTTGGAGTAAGCAAAACATGTTATTGAGTGTCTCCAAAGGAAAATTATGCAGTGTTTTGCTCATACCCTTCAGGATTATCTGATTCTAGCTTTTCATTGCCTTTGAGAAATTTTAAAACTCTGTACATTATAGATGACAGCAATGCAAAATAATTTCTTACTATACACATGCAATTGAATTTTTCCCAGTAGAATGACATATCTCTTTCTCTCTCACTTTTCTGATCTTTAAATGTGTATGTTCTTTGGATTTGCTGATTATACTCCATCTCAAAAACAAAAAAAACAAAAAAAAAACAAAAAAAACACAACGTATCAGTTCTCTCATTAATGGGTGAATTAAATAAAATCTTTAACACATGTTCATTTTATATCTCAATCATTCATGATTTTTCTTTTTTTAAATGAGTGGCCCTTCACATTGGATTAGACCCCACTGTGACCAGGACAAGCACCACCTATGTCACATAGAGGAGGTCTCTTCACTTCTCTGACCCCATTCATCCATCTCCCTACCCTTCTTTCTTTTATGTTTTCTCTCTTGCTCACCCCACTATCTCCACATAGAATCAGAAGGCTACGTCTGTAATGATGCTCAGTGGTAATTTCTGGGTGGTGGGATTTGAGGATATTTATAGCTTTTTTTTTTTTTTTAACTTGTCTGCATTATTTGAATCTTTTGTAATGGGCATTCACCATTTTTATAAATCAACAAAGTGTATGGGAGCAGAGTTCCAAAGCTTGTCAGGATTTCTCAGGTACTCCTTTTTCTCCTAATTGTTTTTAAAATGTTGTCTTCAAAGAACCAGTGCAGTGAGAAATCTGACATATTCATAGGAGTTGATAAACTTTACCAAAGAATAATCTTTAAAATGCCCAGAGTTCAAAGAGCAAAATTTCTGAAGGGCTGCCCCAGGTGCTCAGATGCCTCTGTCATAATATGGTCTTTTCAAAGGGACATTCAGGCCCTGAGACGCTACTAGAGACCAGCAACTCTGTCCCTGGGTTTCTCCAGCACTACTGTCCCCATGGGGCCTTTTCAAGATGGCCGTTTGTTAGGGCAGATTTCAGTCCCTGATGTATCCCTAACTGCACCACGGAAACCAGCACATCCATTTTGTAAGAATATGCACCCCAGGCATTTAATGGAAATAAACCATTCTGACAGGTATGTGCAATATACTGAAGCTTACAAAGGACATTTATGGACATTATCTCATTTGATCTGCATCTAACCTAAATGAGGGAGGCAAAGCAGATGGTAAAGCACTCCTCTTTACAGGTGAGAAAACAGGTGCACAAGTTTCAGAGCCAGAAATCCCAGGAGCAAGTGTAGCCTTGATGTTCCGAAATGACCTCATGACCTACTATATGTTCTCCACTATAAAGCGCTCAGCAGAGCTTATGGTGGGGGAGGGGGCCAGGGAGAGAAAATTATTCTGGACTGTAACATTTTAAAATCTTGGTCTTTAACATCTTTAAACTTTCTGTTTAAAATTGCAATTAATGTTATGTGATTAAATCTCAATAAATTCCTCTTGAGAACTTATTTTATTTTAAAGATATTCTTTAGGGAGAACGAGGAGGTCAGGACTTAAACTCTCTTTCCACTTCTTCCATTTACTCACTCGTTCTGAGAAGTGGTGGAGGTTAACTTTGTGAATAATTGCAAAACACCAAACCTCCCTGAGCCTTAGTTTACTCTACACTTTCAGTGAATAATTAGGAGGCTTCAGGGCAGTATTGCATGTAAATGCTAAGCACAGGACTTAGCCCCTAGAAAGCATTCAAAAACTTATCAGTTAATAATGATTGGATAAGACACCAGTTATGACACCAAGCTCAGATCATGTAAACATTATATTAAAAACTAATAACTGCATTTTTGGCAGCTACAAAGCTTTCTTCTTCTAGATCTCCAGTAAACTCACATTGTATGATGAATAACATTAGATTCAATTTACCATGGGAATCACTCTCATTTATCCATACTATTGGAGGTAAACAAGGTATAGATCATTAAAAACCATGAATAATTGAAAAATGCTGTTACTTCAACTTTAAAATACACTACCTTCTTTCTCAGTTCCCTACTCTGCCCACCCTCTCTTTCCATCACATTTCTTTCCAGCTTTTGATAGAATTACACAGTGAATTCTGATTGTTGGAGACAAACGATCCATGGAAATAGACAACTTAATAATTTATGGGCATCCAAAGGAGTAGACTGGGATTAACTATATACTTAATCTAGTGCAGTGCTTCTCAACCTCAGCACTATTGAAATTCTGGATAATTATTTGTTGTGAGGGGCCATCTGTACATTGTAATATGTATATGAACATCCCTGCCTCTGCCTACTATGTCAGTAACACACTCCCATTTACTCACTCCCCAGATGTGACAACCAGAAATGACTCCAGACATTGCCAAATGTCCCTTGGGGAGTAAAATCAATCGCATTTGGTTGACAACCACCGGAGTGGTTCATTGAGCTGCTTCTCTAAGGCACTGTGTTAAATTCTGGAATAAGAATGCTGTGTACAACTTGGTGTTTACAAGTTAGTGGGGGAGATTACCTAGGGGTAATGCACTTGCAGCCCCTTGAAATGGGACCTCATGATCATTTTAGCTGAAAGCAGCATGTAGGGCTTGTGTTTCATAAGATTCATTGAAGAATGCTGTTGAATATAGTTTAAAATTACTCACATACTCTATGATGCCATTTGCAGCATAAACCAATGCTACAAAAAAATACCTTATAACAACCCAGCATGTCTGTCCTTCAAAGTAATGCCCATCTATCTCTCTGGGTCCAGCTCAAATGATTATTATTTGTCAGTTTCATAATAGTCAGACACCAATACTCCTAAAACTCTTCATCTGATTGGCACATCAGATTACGTCTCTTCTGCAGCCCAGAAGGGTGCTTCAGTCGATTGTGGAAACTTGAAACAAAGCAGGAAGAATTGTTCAGGCACAGCTCACCCAATGAGAATGGAACC
Organism: Papio anubis; assembly: GCF_008728515.1. Taxonomy (NCBI): domain Eukaryota; kingdom Metazoa; phylum Chordata; class Mammalia; order Primates; family Cercopithecidae; genus Papio; species Papio anubis. Next base: position 22,001,334 of record NC_044986.1, read on the forward strand.
AACTAGAACTTCTAGTTCTCTTTCGACGTACCAGTGTCTAGGGCTAAAGAAGATGAGGACCACCAACCATTTCAAGGATGGAAGCCTGAATTAACCGAGATAATTGGCCAAGGGTCACAGAAAATGTCCTTTTAAAAATAATAACGCTTACTCTTTTTCTTAACTGTCCCAGATAACACATTCAAATGAGCTTTTATTCATCTTCTTATATACTCACATAAAAGTCTGTTTTAAAATGTTTTGTGCTCTGTTGCCTTTTTTATTAGAAATTTTTATTGGAATTCTTTTTCACTCTTGTATCAAGAGCTGCAAAGCCTTGGAACATGAGATGAAGCCTAGTGCTGCTGTCTTATAGAATCTACCATGCAGGTAAAATTTTTAACACAAGCAAATTCTGCATCCTTAGCTGTGCAAACACCAAGAAAGCAATGATTCCTCTCCAGTAGGTTTCTCCACATCTCCACACTGCTTCTCGTCACATAAGGGACACAGTGCCCAGCAAATGCAACTGCCCTGCTTACCTTGGCTAGGCTGTAGTCATGAGATGAGCCTGCAGATGGATTAAGTCCTCGGCATTTCAGCTGGAGATTCCCAGACTTGGCTGATCAACAGAATGATCTGGGAACATTTCAAAATTCAGTTTCTGGGTTTGCTTCAAAACTTGTTGGATAGAATCTCTAGCCATGATGATTTAAATTTTTGTAAAGTTCTGCAGGTGATTTTGATGATTAGCTGAATTAAAAATCATTGTATTAAGTTTTTAGATTCTGAGACTTGGTGCTATCTTGGTAATGTCATTCTTCAATAAGGAGGTTCAATGATAATTGAATCAGCAGCGACTATATCTCTTAACTCAAAGATCAACTGTAGTAAAAATTAGAAAACCAAAATATATTAGCATTAACAAATGCTTTATTCTATGACAAATATGGGAAAAATATATCAAAAAAACCTTATGCCCTGATTTTTCTGGAATATATTCAAATTAAATTATTGCCTTTGTAGCATAGTAAATAATTTAAAAATTTAATAAATTCTATTTATTACTACCAAACTAGGTAAACCAAATATTGCAGACAACTTTTCACATACAGCACCTGCACAAAAATTTTCCCCAGCCCAACAGCTCAAATTTTGGTTCATTTACTCATTCAACAGAAATGTCTACTTCCAGAGACTTGATCTCAGTAATTAACTAGTTTTTGACATATTTGGAAGAATAAGCCAGGGATCAAAACTAGAATGCAAAAGGTCATACCTAATTGAGTGCTGAATAATAAATGTCCAATAAAATCAGAGATTGTTTGAGATTGGTGGTAGTTTACTAAGGTAGTCAGGAGAATCATCCCTGAGAATAGAGATAGGGTCTGAAGAAAGGGAATAATTAGAAGAGAGAACCTGGAGAGGTGCTTCAACCAACCTTTTACAGTTTCTCCCACTGCCTGATACAGTAGAAGACAGCTAAGAACCACTACTAGCTCTTAAAGATTTGATGCTTGGAAAATGGAAGTAGTAAGGCAATTTGACATTGACTGCAGGACCATCCATTGCAGCCAAAAACACTAACCATTAGTGAGTACATCTTTTTTCACCCAAGCTCTGATCTCAGCCAGCTTCATCCTCCATCACCCATAGTAAAGGAGAATTAAAAGACACAAGCAAATTACCTTCTAAATCAAGCTTATAACTAGTCATCTATAGGGATAGAGCAATTGCCACATTGTTGAGCTTATCGTAGCTCATTGCTGTCCAATGTGATATACCAGGTCTTTGTAGGGTACTGAATTCTAGTAAAACACAGATAACAGAAAATATATATATTTAGAAACTTGACTAATTTACTGGCAAAATGAAATATCCCAAGAAATGTGTTAGCACACTGCTCTCTATGTTCTGAAAGAAATAAAGAAGATTTTTGTTGTATTAGTGCCAAAAGCTTGTCTATTAATCTCATTTACATGCTTATCATAATGTTTTTGCCTAAAATGATTAAACATAAGTATGTCCTATGTCCTCTCTGCCCAAATCTTTTGAATTTGTTTTGATATGTTTAAATATCAACACAAATATAGTAATTTACACAGGAAGTTAGTTTTGAAAATAAAGTTCATAGATATCTGGAATTTTCTTGGGCTAACCTCAATAGGAAAGCATTCAGAGCAGCAAATTAATATGAGAAAAGCAGAATTCACAACAAAGATTACTACCAGAGATAAAGGGCACATCACAATAATGAAGGGTCCAATTCTTCAAGAAGATACAACAACTCTAAAAGTGTATGTGCCTAATAACAGAGCTTTAAAATACATGAAACAAAAACTGATATAAATAAGAGAAATATACAAATCCACGATTGTACTTGGAGACTTCAACACTCGTCTCTCAGTAATCGATAGGTCAAGAAGAGAAAAAAAATCAGTAAACACATAGAAATCATGAACAACGCCACCAACCAGTCTAAACTAATTTACAACTGTAAAACTCTTTACCAGCTGAAACAGAATACACATTGTTTTCAAGTCTACAAGAAATATTCACAAAAACAGACAATGATGTGAACCATAAAACAAAGCAGAATTCATTCAGAATACCTAAATCATACAAAGTGTTCTGGGTGTTTGCTAATGTTCTCCATGTTACAAAATAAACTAGAAATTAATAACAAGAAAATACCAGAAAAAGCTACAAATAGTTGAAAATTAAACAATATGCTTCTGATTAACCTATGGGTCAAAAAAGTACTGAGGCAATTAAGTTTTATCAAAAGTACTGAGGTAATTAAATTCAGGGGTGAAAGGTTTTTATAACAAATGGTGCTAGAACAACTAGAGAACCATATAAAAAAAAAAAAGTGAATATTACTCCTCACCTCACACCATATGCAGTAAAAAGTAAATTCTTAAACTATAAAGTACCTAGTAGGAAACAAGAAAATATTTGCAACCTTGAGGGACAGGAAAATATTTCTAAGACACAAAAACTATAAACCATAAAAGTAAAATTGATAAATTGAATTATATTAAGGTTTTAAATGTTTTTTCTTCACAAACAACATTAAGAAGGCACAACCACAACTGGCAGAAAATATTCACAATACATTAGCCTGAGAGAAGACTTCTATCCAGAACATAAAGAGAACTCTTATGAACTAAGAAAACAAGGTATTTAAAGTCAGCAAATAATTTGAACATACACTTCACCAAGTAAGAGACACAAATAGAGAACAAGCCTCTGAAGAGATACCCGACATCATTAATTATTAGAGAAGTTAAAAATAAAATCACAATGTGATACCACGACACATCCTCTAGAAGGGCTAACATTTAAGGGAGTAATTTCCTACTGCTATACAATAACTAGCACAAAATTAGCAGCAAATTTTTATCTCACAATTCTATAGGTCTGAAGTTCAGGTGGATTTGACTGTGTTGTCTGTTCCAGGTTTCACCAGACCAAAATTTTAAGTATTGGCCAGGCAGGGCTCTTATCTGGAGGTCCAGGGTAAGTACCTGCCTGGAGGCTCATTCGGGTTGATGGGAGAACCCAGGTAGGATTTTTTTGTGTGACTATAAAAATGAAGTTCTTATTTTTTGGTGACTGTTGCTGTCAGGAGGGAACCACTCTTATATCCTGAGGACAGCCCTCATTTCTTCAAAGAAGTAAAACCACATCAAGTTCTTCTCAAGCTTCAGATATTTAATATTTTTGACTTCTGACCTCTTCTTCTGCCACAAACCAGAAACGAACTTTTTTTTTTTTTTTTTGAGACGAGTCTCCCTCTGTCGCCCAGGCTGGAGTGCAGTGGCCGGATCTCGGCTCACTGCAAGCTCCGCCTCCCGGGTTTATGCCATTCTCCTGCCTCAGCCTCCCGAGTAGCTGGGACTACAGGCGCCCGCCACTACGCCCGGCTAATTTTTTGTATTTCCAGTAGAGACGGGGTTTCACCGTGTTAGCCAGGATAGTCTCAATCTCCTGACCTCGTGATCCGCCCGCCTGGGCCCCCCAAAGTGCTGGGATTACAGGCGTGAGCCACCGCGCCCAGCCAAAACAAACTTTTTATTTTTATTTTTATTTTTTTGGTTTTAAAGGTTTATGTGATTAAATCCGAGACATTTGGATAATCTCTCTATTTTAAGGTCAATTGGGCCATATAACATAACACAATCCCAGGAGTGACATCTTACATTTCTAGGTTCACAAGCAGGATGAAATTCCACAGGCATGGCTAAAGCTGTTATCCACAGGTAAGATCTCTTCTCTATCTCCAGCCCATCGTAACATACTTGAGGAACAACGCTCTTAAGCTTCCTAGATGCCTTATTGTTTGCTTTAGAAGATACACAAGGAGCACCCTTAATCTCCTGGAAGGGCTTTTGTGCAGCTGAATACTCTGGTCTTTGGATCTTTCTGAGGTTCCAGCGAAAGTTGGTGTAACAAGTTGGTGTCCTCAGCCTATTTTCTATGCCATGCTTTCAGCATCCATTTCTAAAACGCGGCCCCTTGTGACATCTGGACCTGCGAACGATTTCCCCATTATTGGGTTCTTGTTTCTTTTTGTTTAACAGTTTTTCACACAATTTATCTCTCTCCTCTCACATTTTATTAGAAGCAGCAAGAAGAAACTAGGCTGCACCTTCGACATTTTGCTGGAAAATCTTCTCAGCTAAATATCCGAGTTCATAATGTGTAAGTTTGCTTTCTATTTAAGTGTTGGAGACAATTGCTAAGCTCTCTGCCACTGTAGAGTAGCATATCACTTCCTCCAGCTTCCAGCATGTTCCTTACTTCCTTCCACACCCTCAACATTCTGAAAGTCTGTATTGCTACTAAGCCTTTTCAAGGTGATCTAGGCTTTTGTCATGCTCCTCAAAATTCTTCCAACATCTGCCCAACTCCAAAGTTACTCACACATTTCACTTATTTGTTATGGCAACACTCACATCCAGGTATCAAATGTATATTAGTTTTTTATGTTACATTAGAAATTACCACAAAATACAGCGGCTTTTAGTATCTCAGTTTAAAGGTTAAACTTCCCATTGAGTTGTTTAGGCCTTTTTGAGGTCGAAATCAACGTTTTAGCTTAGTTGGGCTTTTATCTGGAAGTCCTGGGAAAGAATCTGCTTCCAGCTCATTCAGTTGTTGAGACTGACTTTTATTTGTAGAACTAAAGTTTCCGTTTCCTTCCTGACCATCAACCAGGAATCTCTCTAAGCTTCATCGGGAACTTCACCTGCCGTTCCTTTTCACATGGTCTCCTCCATCTTCAACAAAGGTATGTTGTGTCCTTCAGATGCTTTAAATTTCTCTGATTTCTTCTGATGCTCCCAAACCTATAAAATGCTGTTTTATTTATTTATTATTATTAGTATTTTTTAAAGGGCTCATGCGGTTTAGGTCAGGTCAAGCTGAACAGTCATCCTTTTGCTGTACAGCATAATATCATATAGTCATGGGAGTAGCATTTCATAATGTTGCAGGTTCCATTTATACTCAACAAAGAGGGGATTATACACAGATAAGCTCCACTAGTGATCATTCTTAGAACTCTGCCTACCACCAAATCTTCTGGAGATGATAGAAATGGTCATTATCTTGATTGTAGTGATGGTTTTATCAGTGTACATAATGGTCAAACTCATTGAATTGTACACTTCAAATAGATGTAGTTTATACGTCAATTAAAGTTTAAATAGTCTACCTCATCATATTTAAGGATTAAGTATGTAAAACATTCCCCTTGATGTCAGAAGCAAGATAAGGATCTGGCTTACTCTGTTTACATCCTTTATGGTTGTGCTAGAAGTCCTAACTAGTGAATAAAGCAAACAAAAAGTCATGAAAGGAATGAAAATATGGAAAGAAATAAGTATAAATGTCGCTTTGTGCAAAAGACATGATTGGGTATGTAAAAGTTCCAACGAATCTATAAAACACAGCATTAGAATTAAGAAAATTACCAATGTTGCAAGACTGAGGTCACTATACAAAAATAAACTGTGTTAGTATATGTTAACAAAAATTGGGGAAATAAAATTTTTAATATGTCCTTTCCAGTAGCATTTAAAAATGTCAAATGTCTCAGAATAAATTAAAGAAACATATATAATTCTCTACACTGAAAACAATAAAACATTGCTAAGAAAAATTAAAGACAAATAGAGAAATATACTATTCTCATGAATTGTAACAGTCAATATTAATGAAATGTCAGTTATTCCTAGACACATCTATAGATTTAATTCCAATCAAAATCTTAAGGTTTTGAGAAAACTGACAAGCTTGTTATAAAGTTTACAGAAAAATGCATAGAATCTAAAATAGGCTAAATAATTTTAAAGAAAAAATTTGAAAGACACTACCTAATTACAAGATTTCTTAAAATGCTATTATATCAATGTGCTATTAGTACAAGATAGACAAATGAATCCATGAGTCAGAATAGACTGTCCAGAAACAGACCATACATACATAGTCACTTGCTTCACAGTAAAGAAATAACTGCAGTGCAATGGGAGAAAGGTTGGTGTTTTATAGTGAATAGGCATCCATATGGGAAATAAACACCTTTAACCTTACTCCCTGTCCATACCATGAATAAATATTAATTCAAGAACAGGCCTAGTAGGAAAAAAATGTATAGAACTTGTAGAAAAATTATAGGAGGAAAGTCCTTATCACCTTGGAGTAGGCAAAGATTTCTTAAGATAACAAAACAGGACTTCAACAAAATGTTTTTGAAGTTCATACATGTTGTAGCATATATCAACATTTTGTTTCTTTTATTAAAGAATATTGCACTTTATTAAAATACTGCATTTTGTTTACCCCTTCAGCAATTGATGAATATGAGTGTTTTTTTGTTCTAGTTTTTGGCTATTCCGAATAACGCTGCTGTGAACATTTGCCTGGAGGTCTTTGTGTGAACATACATTTTTATTTCTTTGGGGTAGATGTCTCCGAGACTTCTTCAGTTTCCTCTCTTTTTCCTTTTAGTAGTTTTTTCTCCATTTAGTAATTTCAGAAAACATGTAGGTTCAGATCCAGTTTGAGCTGGTTCACTGGTTTGAAACAATTGTTCAATTCAGTTAGAAAGTTAATATTTGGATTTGCTGTGGGATTTAGCAAATGAGTATATTCATTCTAGTTTCTGATTCATGTTCCACTTTAGTTCCTGTCCCTGATGGCAACTTAAAAGTGTGTAGCAGGTTCTGTGCTGGAAATGAAGACAGATTACTGTACACTGGGTTATACTCTTACGGAGGAAGAAAACTCATCTCTATATTAAACTCAAGCTTTGCAGTTAAATCACTACCTCTCCTCTTTCATCCTTTAACCCACATCCTTACACTCATTCTTGGGTACAGGATTTTATTTGTTTAATAAAACCTTTCACTGTCATCTCTGTTAGAAGGTCGTGGATTATTGTTCTGGAGGCCATCAGGGGAAGGCTTTCTGTGTGAGAGAGAGTAAATCAAGCTATAGGAGCATAATTCTGTTTAGCTGCAAAGTCAGGGGTATCTCCTCTGGGAGGACCATTGCATCACTGTAAAAAACAAGAACTGGCAAGATCAAGGCCCGTCCTTTCCTCTCTCGATGTGTTGTATGCAAATCATTGGACTTATTTCAATTCAAGCTTCAGCATTTGAGGGTAATTTCCCATACTAGTAAAAATGCATTTACAGGTAAAGGAAAGAGGATTGTAAAAATCTCACCTACTTCTGGCATCTTTTTAACTTTGGAATTATCTGCTATGTATGTCCTGTTTTCCAAGTGATTGCAATCATTCTGGGGTTCTGGGATTACTTACGATAGAGAGTTAGCAAATGATTTAAGAAGTAATATTTGGCTTAACTATGAGAGCCCATGGGTATACTGTTTCAAGCTTCACTCACAAAACATTGAAAGTTGCTCTCTCAAGCTTCAGTCACAAAACATTGAAAGTTGCTCTCTCAGCTAAATTTCCTCAGTATCCTACTAAATTTCTATCCCCTCCTCACATATCACCGTAAGACAGGATGAGAGTGGGGAAGATGAAAGGGAGTGTTATTGGGAGAGATGGATCTGTGTGCTTGCTGCAGTGACCTTTGTTGTTTAACCTGGGATTTCTCCTCCTGCCTTCTCCTCGTGAACTTCAGGCACCTTACCTTCGGTATCTGATGATTAATTTCATGTGTCAATTTGACTGAATCACAGGGTGCCCAGATATTTAAACACTATTTCTGGGTGCGTCTGTGAGGGTGTTTCTAGACAAGATTAGCATTGATATAGGTAGACTCGGTAAATCACATTGCCCTCCACAACATGGTAGGTGTCATCCAGTCCCATCGAGGGCCTGAATAGAAGAAAAAGATGGAGGAAGGAAGACCACTCTCTCTGCATGACTGCTGAGCTGGAATATCAGTCTTACCCTGCTTTTGGACTAAGACTTACACCAACAGTTCTCCCAGTTCTCAGGCCTCTGAATTCAGACTGGAACTGTATCTGCAGCCTTCCTGGGTCTCTAGGTTTGTAGGTGGCAGATCGTGGGACCTCCATAATCATGTGACCTAATTCCTTCTTCTTCTCTTTCTCTCTCTCTCGGGCTCTGTGTGTGTGTAACTTGGCCCTCAGGCAACAGTTTGCCAATCCCTGTTCTATAGGATTTTATTCATGTATTTTTTATTTGACCTCAAGTTCCAAGAATTAATCATAATACTTAATTCATAACATGCTACCATCATTGGTTGATAATAGCCTTCTTTTATCAGTGTTATTAATTTAATAATACAATGAGCACAAATAAATCACCACCCACCCAAAATCTGAAACACTATTAACACAGCTGAGCTAGGTCTGGTGAGCATGAGTTCACCAGGAGAGGGTGGCTTTCTAGGCAGGAGGAACATCAGGGGCAATAACATGAAGATATGTAGGGCATTGTGTATTTCAGAGCATGGCTTGGCTGAAGTGTGCAGTAAAGTATGGGACACAGTAAAAAAACAAACAAGGAGTGGGAGTCTGGTGCCTGATTATAAAAGGCATTGCCCAAACATTGCTAGATAGATACAGATATAGTATGCATATACATAGATACAGATATAGATCGATCTCAGACTTTTCACTGGAGACATACTGAAAGGCCACCAAAGCCAAAATACCCCTCTACCTAGTCCTTCCTAAGAGTCTGAAATTTGAGTTGCGAGGCACCATTTAAGAAACTGGGAAGTGAAGATTTTTAAGAGGTTAGTGTATTCAACAGTGAGGTAACTTATTTTCTAATTCTAATGGGCTCTGGGAATCGAGAATGCCGGGCAAGCTCTGGCTTGGGTAATACCTGAGCAGGGTCAGATATTATCCTGAATATCTAAGCATTCAGAAAGCAGTAGGAATGTTGTGGAAATGCTGACTCTTGCCAGGCCTGGGGAAGATAAGCTGACCTAAGGATGCTGAATAAAGGACAGGAAGAAACAATTGCCCCGTCAGTTGGAGCAAGAAGAGAATATGAGTGTTCCTGTGAATTTGGGGGTTCTCATCTGTGGTGGTAATTAATACAATTCAACTACCTTAGAATATTGGATTTTCCTCTGTGCACACAGTAAGACTACCCTTCCCTGCACCACACTCCTTGAAATTCTATGTGACCCTGTGACTTGTGTTGCCCATGAAAAGTGAATGAAAGTGGCATGTGTCACTTCCAAGTGGGAATTTAAGAGCCAATGTGCAATGTAACCACCTCTCTTCTCTCTGCAAGGTTATTATGGAAGCACTGTTGACATGCAGCCCCTGTCAGCCTGAGGCCCTGAGTGGCCACGAGAGAAGACTCATTCTTTTGACCTAAAGTAGACATTTAGTACAGCCATAAATAACACTTTTGGGGGTTAATCTGTGAGAGATGAGGTTTCTTATTTTTTTTTTAATGAAGAACTTAGACCAAGGTGAACAAACTACTGCTATCAGGCCAAATCCATCCCATAGCCTGCTTTCGTATTAATAACTAAATCTGTATTGGAACACAGCTACCCACATTCATTTATGTATTGTCCATGGCTTCTTTCACATGACAAGGGCAGTGTTGAGTAGTTGTGATAGAGACCACATGGTTAACACAGCCTAAAAATATTCACTACTTTACCCTTTACAGAAAATATTTCCTGACCCCTGACCTAGACAATCCTAACTGAAACTACTCAAATTGGGAAGTCGTGCAGGATGATCCATTTGAGGAGTCATCCTCCACACTCCCTAATCTCCTTCTTCTCTGTATGTTCCCCTGTTGTAGGGACCCCAAACAGAGGGACTGGCTGGAACCGCAGCAGCAGAACACAAATTGTGAAGATTTCATGGACTTTATCAGTTTCCAAAATTAATACTTTTATAATTTCTTACTCCTGTCTTTACTGCAATCTCTGAACATAAATTGTAAGGATTTCATGGACATTTATCATTTTCCTAATAATACTCTTATAATTTCTTATGCCTGTCTTTAATCTCTTAATCCCACTGTCTTCGAAAACTGAAAATGTACGTCACCTCAGGACCATTATTGTACAAATTGATTGTAAAACATGTGTGTTTGAAGAATATTAAATTAATGCACCTTGAAAAAGAACAGAATAACTGATTTTCAGGGAACAAGGGCAGATAACCATGAGGTCTGACTGCCTGTGGGGTTGGGCAGAATACAGCCATATTTTTCTTCTTGCAGAAAGTCTATAAATGAACGTGCAAGTAAGAGAGATATCACTGAATTCCTTTCCCAGCAAGGAATACCCTGGGGAAGGAATGCATTCCTAGGGGGAAGTCTATAAACGGCCACTCTGGAGATGTCTGTCTTATGCAGTTGAGATAAGGACTGAAGTATGCCCTGGTCTCCTGTAGTACCCTCAGGCTTACTAGGATTGGGAAATTCCAGCCTGGTAAATTTTGGCCAGACTGGTTCTCTGCTCTTGAACCCTGTTTCCTATTAAGATGTTTATCAAGATAATATGTGCTCAGTGGGACATAGACCCTCATCAGTAATTCTAATTTTGCCTTCGCCTTGTGTTCTTTATTGCCCTTTGAAGCATGTGGTCTTTGTGACTTACTCCCTGTTCGTACACCCGCTCCCCTTTTAAAATCTCTAATAAAAACTTGCTGGTTTTGCAGCTCAGGGGCATCATGGTCCTACCAATATGCGATGTCACCCCCAGAGGCCCAACTGTAAAATTCCTCTCTTTGTACTCTTTATTTCTCAGAACAGCTGACACTTAGGGAAAATAGAACCTATGTTGAAATATTGGGGACTGGGTCCCCCAATACTCCCCCCTCCAGTGGGCCTTCAATTCTGTCAAGAAATAATTTTCCATCAGTCATTTGTACCTCGGTGGGAAACACATTTGAGGTGCAGTGTGACTTCTTCCAGGAAAAAATTATGCCATGCCTTTAAAATCAGAGACCTCCCTAAAGAATGCAGTAGTAAAAAGGTGGAGGCCTTGTTTTGCAGAGAAGGTAGAGTTCCCTCATGTTATGTCATGCAGATGGCTGCTTTAATTCTGCATATAAGAACAGTCCTAGTAGTAACTTACTAACAGGTATCCTTCAATATCTCACCAGTCTACCCCCAAAATAGAAGCATTCAGTTATCTAACAGTTTCATTAACCAAGAACATAGCTAAAAGGCAGGAGGTAAACCAAGACTTCTAGGCAGCCACAAAATGGTATTACCAATCCAACATGCTGGAGTATAAGGAACTTATATCTAGGCAATTTACCCTAAATTTACACACAATTCTATCTGGCTTATGATATCTTAATAACTAATTTACAAAAAAATTCTCACTAAATTTACCCATTCATTTATCGTATATTCATGCATTTATTCATTTCACCCTGATATGGTTTGGTTCTGTGTCCCCACTCAAACCTTATCTTGAATTGTAATCCCCACATGTCAAGGGAGGGAATTGATGGGTGGTGATTGGATCATGGGGACAATTTCCTCCATGCTGTTCTCATGATAGTGAGTTCTCGCAACATCCGATGGTTTAAAAGTGTCTGGCAGTTCCCCCTCACTCTCTCACTCCTGCCACCATGTAAGATGTGCCTTGTTTCCCCTTCACCCTCCTCCATGATTGCAAGTTTTCTGAGGCCTCTCCAGCCATGTGGAACTGTGACTCAATTAAACCTCTTTTCTTTATAAATTACTCAATCTCAGGTAGTTCTTTATAGCAGTGAAAACGAACTAATTACACACCCCAAATTTACCCATTGACTCCTGTGTTTTAAAATGCCACTCAACATCTATAGAACCATTCACAATCTAATTAATACTGCCACATACTTGAGCTGACTTCTATGGGAAAGACAAAGATGAGTCAGACTTCTCTCATCCCCTCGAGGAAACAGCAATCCACTGGGAATATGGGAATGTCAACTACTGAACCTGACTCAAAGCAAGATGGGAAAGTGCCTCATAAAGGTAAAAGGGAGTTTCCATGGAAAAGTAGAAGACCAGTATCTGACTGAAAGGTCTCAGCAGGGCCTGGACAGGCATACACATAGTCAGCCACCAGGAGCAAAAGGGCAGACAATAATCATGAAAGGCGGACACGGCAGACACAAGGTCACAAGGAGATTCTCACATCCCCCTGGGTAGGTCAGAGAAGCAGTAGCCACCTCTGTATCCCCCCAACACCTTCTTTACCTGCAGTCCGAGTGATCCTTCAAAATGTATATCTGATCATGTCACACTGCTGCTTAAAACTCTTGAATGATTTCCTATTGCTGTGAGGACTTCTGTCCAGGCTATGGAGCCCTGTGAGGAGTGCCCCAGTCTGTGTATGGCCCAGCGAATGCCGCAGTGCCTCTTTTTCAGCCACTCCTCCATAGCCAGCTCCCTGTAGCTACGGACTTTGGGACAGGACGTTTAGTATTAGGATAAAGCTATTTGCCCTTGACAAACTCCAAAAGCATCTGAAACAGCATAATGTAGTACAAGTGTTCAAGTTTAGGTATCAGCCTCTCTGTTCCCAAGCTTCCTTTTCAGAAGGCAGAAAAGAAAAACAAAGCTTGGCATACAAAGGCACTCAATAAATTCCATACACTCTAATTTAGGGAGCCAGGAAGAATGCCACATTTCAGAAAGATTTTTAATCAAAACAGCTAAATCATCTTAAGTCCGGATATTCAAAAGAATAAGAGCCTATTTTAAAGTTTTGGCCAAACAACACTTATTTCCCAAGGCTTCCACACTTGTCAGCCTTCCTCTAAGGCTCGATGCCCCAGCAAAATTGTTTGTATTCACAAAACCTCTTGTCCTACCATGCCACTCCCCTCTCTCTGCCCTGCAGCACCAATACTGCTGAGTGAAGCAGCTCTTTCAGCCCAGGCGGAAGAGCGTTGATTCAGGTGGGAAATGAATTGTGAGAACAGATGTTCTCAAAATCAAATATCTGGTTTCATGCAAATATTGTCAGAAATAGACAATGCGAGAGCCACAGAGGAAGTGCAATCGACACATAAACCTTATTTCTAAAACAAATTTCTAAGCCGCCCACAGGCCTGAAGTGAGCCTCCAGGAGTGTGATTCAGAGACAGCCTGAGACATAAGCAAAATACTCAACTGTCTAAATTATACCCTTTTAGGAAATCAAGAAGTTCTCCCCACTCTCAAGTAGCTAGATTATCCTCATGCTGAAGCACTAGAAATTTCACAATTAGAAATTCAATCCCTTGGATTTATTTTCTCTAATCTATTTTTAAAAGGATGAAGGAGGTGTCATTTTGAAAAAAATGAAACACTACAGTCATACAGTGTTCGATAATAGTAATCATAATGTTTTATGTTGATACAGTATATTGTAGCTTCCAAACTCCAAATGATAGAATAAGTACTATTTATTCACATTTTACACATACGGAAATTGAAGTTCAAAGGTGTCATAAGACTTGCACGAGATATGAAACAAGCTGGTGCAGAGATAAAGCAGAAGCAGTCCCCTGGTACCTAGAGGTGGCAGCAATGGCAGAGCCAAAGGGGACATGGGCTTGGGAGTGGGTCTTCAGCTCACCCAGTAACGTCAACCAACATTTCTCTGATCTAAAGTATTTTTTTAATTGTAGATGAAGTGTTTTGCGCCTGCTCTGTCAAGAACACACACACTCACCTCCAGCCTTCTGAGCAGATGACACCTGTAGAGGATGGGGCCCTGAGGGACTACTAAGTAGCACGCCCACAAGGCCCACTGGGGAGGACAGGCAGGGAAGGAGAGGGAAAAACCCCAGCAAGAAAAAGGAGCAGATGGCAGGAGTGTGTCATGCAGGTTTCTTCAGGGTTTTAACAATCATCATGTTTCCTCTGTGCCAGGTTCATTCACCTTGTCAGAATCCTCATAATTGCCCTGTGAGTAAATACCATTTAATTTCTATACTAAGGGGAAGAAAACTGAGCCTCAGAGTGAAGTGATTTGCCCAAAACCACACAATGTACGAGCAGTGTCTGAGCTCAGATCTTGGGTTTTCTACACCATATTTATGCCAGAAATTTCATTGCTGTTCCAAGAAACCAAGAGGATGCTCTACTTTATAACTTCTAGTCAAGTCTATAATGAAAATCTGTAAAAGACACATGGAAGAAAAAAAAGATTGTGAGTATGTACCCAAACCTGATTTATTTCCTCTAAAACATGGCAGCCATGGGAGCCAGAAAGTTCTATCTCAGCACTGGCAATCCCCAGAGTTGGAAATGCTGTTTCTTCCGTTAAGTGGGACCAAGGAGCATGCGAGTGAGCAGAGGAGACATGTGCTATGCCCTCATCCACCCTTCCTACTGTCCCACGTACATATAGCATCTCAATGCACACAGACCTCATGAGCACAGATTCCAGTGGACTGCACAGTCATTTAGCAAGACTAAAAACAAGCACAAGGGAAGTTTGCTGCACCTACAACAAAGTAAGCAGAGGCACTGACAACCCTGAGAACCTACACTTCCCATTTGAACCAGAATTTGCTTTGCACACAGAAAGAGGGCAATAGCCTTCTAAGAAACACTACCAAAGGACCTTACCATATCTTTTCTTATGCATATATGAGCCAATTACTTCCACTAAACACCATTGTGTTCCCCTAACCACAGAGACACATATCAAACTCTCCAACTGATCCTGCTGGAGCCCTACTCTCTTTCCACTTAAGTTAATGGAAGAAGCACTCAATCAAGAACATCCTCACAAATGCTCCTCAGGAATCCTACTCTCAAATGAAAATGCAGCTCACAAAAAATTTATGACAAACATTTAGCAACAGAAAAAAAGGCTGGGAACTATGGCTCACGCCTGTAATCCCAGTACATTGGGAGGCTGACACAGGCAGAGCACTTGAGGTCAGGAGTTCAAGACGAGCCTGGCCAACATGGTGAAACCCTGTCTCTACTAAAAATACGAAAAAAAAAAAAAAGATTAGCCAGGTGTGGTGGTGTGTGCTTATAATCCCAGCTACTCGGGAGGCTGAGGCAGGAGAATCTCCTGAACCCAGGAGGTGGAGGTTGCAGTGAGCTGAGATTGCACCACTGCACTCCAGCCTGGGTGAGACTGAGACTCTGTCAAAGAAAAAAGAAAGAAAGAAAGAAATCCAAATAACTTAAATTGGTGAAAAAGTACACTACATTATATCCTTACCATGGAATCCTACTCAGCAGTAAGAAGGAAGGCAGTACTGATACACACAACAGCATGGATGAATCTCAGATGCATCATGCCAGGTGAAAGAAGCCATACTCAAAAAAACTGTATGGAAATCTTTTCAGATGGGCTTCGTCTTGCACAACAGAGGCTCAAAGGGATTAATGACTCCTGGGAGAGGTCAGGGCTCAATCTTCGAGGGACCCAACGGCAGAGGTTACAGCTGGCAAGAAGAGGCGATATTCAAAATCAGCCAAAGATTTGGGTAAAACAAGGCCTTTTGTCCCACCCACCCTGGGCAGTCACGGAGCAGAATCTGGTGAATGAATCGGGCAGCGGTGCACAAAGCCACACACAACAGTCTTCTGCTACCATTAGCCCCATATTCATCCAGCTGACAAGCCCAGAACTAGAACTTTGCCTTGACCATAAGCTGTGACTTATCATGGTCAATAACAAATACCAAGAAAATCTTCTGAGCAAATAGATTTCTTTTTCCATCTCAAGACAACTGAAGCTATTTTTATTTGCAGTAATTTGAATTCAAAGTCAGCAGAAAAAAAGAAGGAAAAAAAAGAGGCCCTTATTCACTGTTTAAAATGTATCAAAAATTATGAGAAATAATTCAACCATTTCAGCTAAAATAAGGCTAAGCTAGACCTTGGCTGCAGCCCAATAGGCCTGCTGCCCTTAATCTGTTTTTTAAAAATCTCCTTTTCAAAGGAAACTTTGTTCTTGGCATCATTAGATTGTGCCAGTCCCTTGACCTGGCCTCAGCCCAGGACTTTACAAACACTAGACTCCTAAGTGGAAACTGGCACTAAGCATGCATAAGATGGGTTGCAACTATCGTCAACGCAGGAGAGTATCCATCAAGCATCTTTCACGGGTTGGTGATGAGCTGGGGGCAGTGTGAGATACAAGCCCTCAAGAACTTTATCCACTTCTTGCCTCATGCCTGGAATACTTTTCTCCAAAGAGGAAATGATGAAAGACAATATTAACCCAAGAGCTAAAATTCCTCACCAAGGTCACAATAGAGTTTAAAACCAGTGGTTCCAAAGCTGTATTGCACTTCAGAATCACTCAGGGTGATGATTAAAAATTGAAACTCCTGGGCCTCCTCTGACCTACACACAGAAGTTTTGCATCTGTACGCCTGGGGTCTATCCTAAGAATCTGCATTTTTAACAAGCTTCCTGCCCATGCCAGTAATTCTGACGCTAATGGTCCTCAGACCACATTTGTGACCATCCACACACGAGTGCTTCTTCATGCAAGAGGACTACTGCCAAGAATGATCTGGGAAGGTCATGTAAAAAGGCCAAGCACCATAAGGTAACTTAGAAGTGTTTCTCTTAACAAAGCAAATAAAACAAACCAGAGGACCTGTCATCATAAGAAAATAAGAAAGCATCTCCTCCACCCCCGCATTCTCATTTCCACCAATTTAAACATTCAAGTCCCCAGTCTCATCACTTTGATGAAGATGTCCTGTGATATGGGAAAGGTCAGTCCCTGAGCCTGCAGCTAAGAAAACATTTGCTCTAGGAACATGATGGCCAAGCCAGAGGTCAAGTGGAAGCCCCAAAGGGCAAGTCTGTGGTTAGCAGATGCCACTGTTGGTTTGCTGCTGTATGCAGTGCCTCTTGGGTTTTGGCTTTAAATGAGAGAAGTCCCTAGGAGGCTCATGTAATGGTGGGAACAACGGTGGAAGTTCTCCAGAGGCTCTGGGAGAGGCAGAGAAGGTTAGAGGGATGCCAAGATGACTCCCAAGGACTCCAGCAGCCATCTTCTAAATCTCCATCAATTCACTGGATCAAACCACTCTCTCTTTTTTGCTTTGAGGTTTGCATTGCAACCAATGCATGAGAAATGGCAGGAAAATGATTTCTCCTTGAAAACTGTCCTAACAGATCTCCACACCAAGGGAAGAAGGGAAAAACCAAGGAAACATTTCATGTGACAGTTAAATTCAAAAGAAAAGTGGCAATCTGGTAGTGTCTGTGCAGGCAAAGGAAATCTGAGCACATGTGGTTTCACTTATGAATATTTTAGGAGGATTTTGGATTCAGGCCATGTGAACTGCTAGTCCAAATGAGTAATACTTATATGTATAAAGCACTTAACACAAGGTATGTCATGAACCGAACCCTCTATGGACCAGTGGGTCTTAATTCCAGTTGCACTACTGAATTACCTGGGAGCTTTTAAAATACTGATGCCTGGATCCCACCTTCAAAGACTCTGACCTTACCAATCTGGGGTGTGGCCTTGGCATCAGGAAAAATGTTATTATCTCATTCAAATCATATAAGGTAAATATTCTAAATCCCAATTTACAGATGAGAAGCTAATATATTGGTGGTTAAGATGTTTCTCCAAAATTATTCACCTACTATGTGAGTAACATTAAAAAAATGATGCAAACCAGTCTTTTTGACCCCATATATTTATCTGCTCTAGAGGTATTTAGAAATCTGTCCCCAGTGGAAACATGTAAATATCTCTGTTGGAGATATTTAGAAAAAGAGGGAATTAGGGATTGGGAATCGAAAAAGAAAATGAAGTGTAGCATATGTAGAAGTTTGGGAAATAAAGCCTTGCGAAAAATCAATTAAGGTGGGGAGAGTGAAGCAGGCCCTAAACTAGCCTTCGAGAAGTTTCTATAAGGGAAGGAACAAAGCAGAGGTCTCCTGTGAAGGTGTGAATTTTGTCTCCTAAATAACTCTGTAACTTCTTTGCTTCTTCTCATCTCCACAGTGGCCAGCCTACCCCGGGATGGGTTAGGTGACCAGGCACACAATGGTACCCCAGGATACCATTTCTCTCTCCTAAACTGCTTTAACCTACAGCATTTGGTTCCTTGCCACAGAAACACAACTATGTGGCTTAACCAAACAAAGGTCTCTATTTTTCAATAAATAAGGAGTCTAGAGATAAGCTGTGTAGGGTGAGACAGAAACTGCAATGTTCTCAGTGCTCTAGGAACCCTCTGGGTGCTTCCATGTGGGGATTTTTCCTTGTTCTTGCTCCATTGTGGATGTAAGATGCTTGCTCTACCTATAGGCTTAGGTTCATGTTCTTTTATTCACAAAAAAAGGGGGACATAAAGAAAGAATAAGTGGCATCTACATTAGGAGAGGTAAAACTTGACCAGAAATCTTTAGCATATTTTAGCTTATGTCTCATTGGTCAGATCTGTGTCACATGGCAATCTCTAGCTGCAAGAGAGTCTGAGTAGATATAGGCATACCTCAATGATACTGTAAGTTCTGTTCCAGACCACTACAAGAAAGTGAAGATTGCAATAAAGCAAATCACACAAGCTTTTTGGTTCCCCAGTTCATATAAAAGTAACATTTGTACTATACTGTAGTCTAGTAAATGTTCAATAGCATTATATCTAAAACAAGATGTATATACATTAATTTCAAAAATAATTTAAATGTTAAAAAAAGTCTAAAGATTATCTGAGCCTTCATTTAGTCATAATCTTTTTCCAGTGGAGCATCTTGCCTCAGTGTTGATGACTGCAGACTGATTGGGGTGGTCATTGCCAAGGTTGCTATAGCTGTGGAAAATCCTTAAACTAAGACAAAAATAAAATCTGAAACACTGATTGACTCTTCCTTTCATGAAAGATTTCTCTGTAGCAAGTGATCCTGTTTGATAACATTTGACCCACAGAACTTCTTTTGAAATTAAAGTTAATCCTCTTAAATCCTGCCACTGCTTTACCAAGTAAGTTTATGTTATATTCTATGTCTTTTGCTGTCATTTCAATATCCACAGCATCTTCACCAGAAGTAGACTCCCTTTCAAGAAACTGCTTCCTTTGCTCTTTCTTAAAAAGCAGCACCTCATCTGTTCAAGTTTTGTCATGAGATTGTAGCAATTCAGTCACAATTTCAGGCTTCACTTCTATTTCTATATCTCCCTCTATTTCTACCACATCTACAGTTACTTTCTCTACTGAAGTCTTAAACCCCTTGGAGTCATCCATTAGGGCTGGAATCAAATTCTTCCAAACTTCTATTAACATTGACCTTTTGACCTCCTCCCATAAATCATGAACGTTTTTAACGACATCTAGGATAGAGAATCCTTTTCAGAAGGTTTTCAATTTTCTTTGCCCAGATCCATCAAAGGACTATCTGTGGCAGTTATAGCCTTACAAAATGTGTTTTTTCAATAAGACTTGAAAGTCAAAATTACTCCTTGATCCACAGACTGCAGAATGGATGTTGTGTTAACAGGCATGAAAACAACATTCATCTCCTTGTACATCTTCATCAGAGCTCTTGGGTGACCAGGCACATTGTCAATAAGAAGTAATATTTTGGGAGGAATCTTTTTTTCTGAGTAGGACTTAAAATATTCAGTAAACCATGCTATAAACAGATGTGCTGTCATCTAGACTTTGTTGTTCCATTTACAGAGCACAGGCAGGGAAGATTCAGCATAATGTTCAAGGGCCCTAGGATTTTTGAAATGGTAAATGAACAATGGCCTTAACTTCAAGTCACCAGCTGCATTAGCCCCTAACAAGAGAGTCAGCCTGTCCTTTGAAGCTTCGCAGTCACCATGTTGGCCAAACTGGTCTCGAACTCCTGACCTCAAGTGATCCACTCGCCTCAGCCTTCCAAAGTGTTGGGATTATAGGTGTGAACCACCGCACCTGGCCTCCACCTTTTCTTTATCCAGTCAACTCTTGATGGACACTTAAGTTGGTTATATGACTGTACTATTGTGGGTAGTGTTGGGGTGAACATACAAGTGCAGGTGTCTTTTTGATACAATGATTTCTTTTCCTTTGGGTAGACACCTGGTAGGATTGTTGGGTGAATGGTAGTTCTATTTTTAGTTCACTGAGAAATCGCCATACTGTTTTCCATAGAGGCTAAACTAATTTACATTTCCACCAATAGTGTGTCAGTGTTCTCTTTTCTCCTCATCCTCACCAACATCTGTTCTTTTTCGACAATAACCATTCTGACTGGTGTAATATATCGCGTTGTGGCTATAATTTGCATTTTTTCTAATGATTAGTGATGTTGGGTATTTCTTTATGTGTTTGTCGGCTGTTTGTGTGTCTTTTGAGAAATATCTGTTCATATCCTTTGCCCAGTGTTTAATGGTGTTGTTTGCATTTTGCTTGAAAATTTAAGTTTCTTATAGGTTCTGGATATTAGACCCTTGTCAGATGCATAGTTTGCAAATATTTTCTCCCATTCTGTCTGTTCTGTTGTTTCTTCTGCTGTGCAGAAGCTTTGAAATTTAATTAAGTCCTATTTGTATATTTTTGTTTTGTTTTATTTGCTTTTGGGGTCTTCATCATAAATTCTTTGCCTAGGCCAATGTCCAGAAGAGATTTTCCTAGGCTTATTTCTCTGATTTTTATAGTTTCAAGTCATACATGTAAGTCTTTTATCCATCTTCATTTTCATATATAGTAAGAGATAGGAGTCCAGTTTCATTTTTTTTGCGTTTGGCTAGTCAATTTTCCCAGCACCAGTTATTGAATAGGGTGTCCTTTTTCCTATTTTTATTTTACCCTTTCTCCATATTTTATTTTGTAAACAAAATATTTGCAAACTATGCATCTGATAAGGGTTTAATATCCAAAATCTGTAAGAAACTTAAATTTTCAAGCAAAAACCAAACAACCCCATTAAAACCTGGGCAAAGGATCAGGTATTTCTCAAAAGATGACACACAAGCAGCCAACAAACACATAAAGAAATGCGGGGTAAAAGATCGGTTGGTTGTAGGTACATAGCTTTATTTCTAGGTTATCTATTCTGTTCCATTGATATATGTGTCAATTTTTGTACCAATACCATATTTTAGTTACTATAAGCTTGTAGTATAATTTGAAGTCAGGGAATGTGATGCTTCCAGCTTTGTTCTTTTTGCTTAGGATTTCTTTCTCTATTCAGATTCTTTTTTGGTTCCATATGACCCATTGGATTATTTTTTCTAATTCCGTGAAAAACAATGCTGGTAATTTGATAGGTATTACAGTGAATCTGTAGATTGCTTTGGACATTATGGTCATTTTAACAATATTAATTCTTCCAATCCATGAGTATGGGATTTTTTCCATTTTTAGATGCCATCTACCATTTATTTCACCAGTGTTTTGTAGTTTTCTTTGTAGAGATCTTTTACCTACTTGGTTAAATGTATTCATAGGTTTTTACGTTTTTTTATGGCTGTCGTAAATGAAATTGAATTCTTAATTTCTCATTTTGAATGTTATTGATGTATAGAAATGCTATTGACTTTTGTATGTTGATTTTATATCCTGCAAGTTTACTCAAGTTACTTATCAAATTTGGGAATCTTTTGGAAGTCTTTAGGGTTGTCTAGGTATGCAATTATATCATCAGCAAACAGAGATCATTTGACTTCCTCTTTTCCAATTTGGATGCCTTTTATTTCTTTCTTTTTTAAAATATATATATTTTTTATTATTATACTTTAAGTTCTAGGGTACATGTGCATAATGTGCAGGTTTGTTACATATACTTGTGCCATGTTGGTGTGCTGCACCCATCAACTCGTCAGCACCCATCAACTTGTCATTTACATCAGGTATAACTCCCAATGCAATCCTCCCCCCCCCCCCCCCCCTGATAGGCCCCAGTGTGTGATGTTCCCCTTCCCGAGTCCAAGTGATCTCAATGTTCAGTTCCCACCTATGAGTGAGAATATGCGGTGTTTGGTTTTCTGTTCTTGCGATAGTTTGCTGAGAATGATGGTTTCCAGCTGCATCCATGTCCCTACAAAGGACACAAACTCATCCTATTTTGTGGCTGCATAGTATTCCATGGTGTATATGTGCCACATTTGTTTAATCTAGTCTGTCACTGATGGACATTTGGGTTGATTCCAAGTCTTTGCTATTGTGAATAGTGCTGCAATAAACATACGTGCGCATGTGTCTTTATAGCAGCATGATTTATAATCCTTTGGGTATATACCCAGTAATGGGATGGCTGGGTCATATGGTACTTCTAGTTCTAGATCCTTGAGGCATCACCATACTGTTTTCCATAATGGTTGAACTAGTTTACAATCCCACCAACAGTGTAAAAGTGTTCCTATTTCTCCACATCCTCTCCAGCACCTGTTGTTTCCTGACTTTTTAATATTTCTTTCTTTTGACTGATTGCTCTGGCTAAGATTTTCAGTACCATGTTGAATAGAAGGGTCAAAGAGGACATCCTTATCTTGTTGGAGTTATTAAGGAGAATGCTTTCAACTTTTCCCCATCAGTATGATGCTGGCTGTGGGTTTATTACTCTCAAGTATGTTCCTTTAATGCCTAGTTTGTTGAGGATTTTTTTTTTTTTTTTTTTTTTTTTTGAGACAGAGTCTTGCACTGTCACCCAGTCTGGAGTATAGTGGCGCGACCTCGGCTCACTGCAAGCTCCGCCTCCTGAGTTCACACCATTCTCCTGCCTCAGCTTCCTGAGTAGCTGGGATTACAGGTGTACACTACCACACCCGGCTAATTTTTGTATTCTTAGTAGAGACAGGGTTTCACCATGTTAGCTAGGATGGTCTCAATCTCCTGACCTCATGATCCACTTGCCTCGGCCTCCCAAAGTGCTGGGATTACAGGTGTGAGCCACCACGCCTGGCCAAGGATTTTTTTTATTATAAAGAGATGTTGGATTTTACTGAATGTCTTCTGAATTTATTGGGATGATCATATGATTTTTGTTTCTAGTTCTGTTTATGCAGTGAATCATGTTTATTAATTTGCATATGTTGAACCATCCTTGCAAGCCTGGAGTAAAACCCACTTGATTATGATCTTTTTGATGTGCTGTTGCATTCAGTTTGCTAGTATTCTGTTGAGAATTTTTGCAGGTATGTTTATCAAGGATATTGGCCATAGTTTGTTGTTGTCATTGTTGTTGTTGTTGTTGTTATGTCCTTCCCTGATTTTGGTACTAAGCTGATACTGGTTTCATAGAATGAGTTAGGAAGGAATCCATCCTTCTTGATTTTCTGGAATGGTTTCAGTAACATTGGCATCAACTCTTCTTTGTATGTCTGATAAAATTCATCTGTGAATCCATCTAGTCCTGGGCTTTTGCTGTTACTGTTGATGATGTTTTATTACTGATTTGACTTCATTAATCATTATTGGCTTGTTCAGGATTTCTGTTTTTTCCTGGTTCAATCTTGGGCAGTTGTATGTTTGCAGGAATTTATCCATTTCCTCTAGGTTTTCTAATTTGTGTGGTTAGAGATGTTCATAGTCTCTAATGATCTTTTGCATTTCTGTAGTATCAGTTGTAATGTCATGTTTATCATTTATGGTTGTACTTATTTGGAATCTTTTCTCTTTTTTTCTTGGTTAAACTAGCTTGTGGTCTGTCAGTTTTGTTTATCCTTTCAAAGAACAAACTTTTTGTTTCATTGATCCTTTGTATTTTTTTGTCTCAATCTCATTATTCTCTGATTTTTATCCCTTTTCTTCTGCTACTTTTGAATTTGGTTTGTTCTTATTTTTCTAGTTTCTTGAGGAACAACATTAGGTAGTTAACTTGAGATATTTCAATCTTTATGATGTGGACATTTAATGCTATAAACTTTCCTCTAAGCACTACTTTTGCTAAATTCCAGAAACTTTGGTATGTTGTATTGCTATTTTTGTTTGTATCAAATGGTTGGGTTTTTTTTCCCTTAATTTTGTCATTTAACTAAAGGCCTTTCAGGAGCAAATTGTTTAGTTTCCATGTACTTGTGCAGTTTTGAGATTTCTTCCTGGTATTAATTTATAATTTTATTCCACTGTTGTCCAAGAAGATACTTCATATCATTTCAATTTTTTTGAATTTATTGAGACTTGCTTTATGGTCAAGCATTCTTAGTTGTAGAATTCTGTAGTGGTTGGATGAAATGTTCTATACATATCTATTGGTCCATTTAGACTGCCCAGTTTAACTCCAGAGTTTCTTTGTTGATTTTCTGCCTCAGTTATCTGTCTAGTGATGTTAGCGAAGAGTTGAAGTGCCCCACTAGTACTGTATTGCTATCATCTGTTTTCATAGGTGTAGTAGTACTTGTTTTATGAATCTGGGTGCTCCAGTGTTGGGTATATATACATTTACAACAATCCAATTTTCTTGTTGTATTGAACCTTTAATCATCATATAATGCCCTTCTGTGCTTTTTTTTTTTTAACCATCGTTAAAGTTTGTCTTATCTGATATGAAGATGGCTATTCCTGCTCATTTTTGTTTTCCATTTGTGTGATATGTCTTTTTTCTACTCCTTTACTTTGACTCTATAGCTGTCTTTAGTCAGTAGATGGGTCTCTTGTAGGCAGTAAGAGACTGTTTAATCCCATTTGCCATTCTGTATCTTTTAAGTGGAGCA
This sequence comes from Papio anubis, assembly GCF_008728515.1. Lineage (NCBI taxonomy): Eukaryota > Metazoa > Chordata > Mammalia > Primates > Cercopithecidae > Papio > Papio anubis. Next base: position 22,026,377 of record NC_044986.1, read on the forward strand.
TTTAGGCCATTTACATTCAAGGTTAATATGGATATGTGAGGTTTCGTTCCTGTTATAGTGTTGTTAGCTAGTTGCCTTGAAGTTTCGATTGTGTAATTGCTTTATAGGATCCATGAGCTTTGAACTTATGTGTCCTCTTATGATGATTAATATTGTCCTCTCATTTCCATGTTTAGAACTCCTTTGAGCATTTCTTGTAGGACAGGTCTAGTGGTGATGAATTCCCTTAGCGTTTGTCTGGGAAAGGCAATTTCTTGCCTAGCACTTTTTCTTCTTTAACGAGGTTAAAAATGGGCCCCTAATCTCTTCTGGTAATAAAGCAGAAAACATGGGCATATTAGTACAAACTGACATCCATTATTATTTTTGCCCCACACTTAGGTGAGGAAGAAAGCAGTGTTTTCAAAATGGAAATCTTGCTACCAAAATGGCACAATGAACAGTAAAACAAGTTTCATGAAATATCAAGTCTATATCAGTACATATAGCTGCTCATAAAGATCAGCCATATCATTCTTCAATGTCTGGGCTTCTAGTCTAGCCAAATTGGCTTATAGAGAAAACTCCTTTAAGGCTGAAGTTCTCCCATATTCCTCTACTAATGCATTGACATCTATAATATCCCAAACAGAAAACAATTCTTGCAACAGTTCTTGGCTGATCAGTTCTTCCTGATCAGCAGATCAATTAGATTTTCGGCATTTAATAAATTTTTTTTTTGAGGGTGGCAAGGCCAGAAATTCTTTTCTTTCTTTTTCTCCTGTCATGGTTTCTCATGGTCTTGGGCAAGGCTATACAATTTTGATTCACAACCATAGCCTTGCTGAGAATAGGATGATGTTTCTATAAAGTCTCGTGGAACTGTGAATTTCCTCCTATTCTCAGGGAACATGAATGAGGATAGTTAGATGCACTCACACCCATTTTCTTCAGTCAATCAGGCATTCCATCTGTGGTTTCTTCAGAGTGTAATCACGGAGGTCTTTACAAACCTTCAACCTTGGGTCCAGTGTTTTTTCATCCATTTCCTGGAGGCTCCTCTCACTGCTGCTGCTGCTACCACTATTAGGACCACTACTATCACCCCCATGGCTACTGCCCCCACTGTTGCCACCAGAAGCACCACTGTCCACACCAGCACCTGCATCCACAGCCATCCTCCTACTGCTACTGCCATTGCCCGCTCCTCTCCTGTCAGTGGCTCAGGCTCTGGGACTGCTCCAGGTTTCCCTCACTGCCATTTTGACTCCTGGAGGGAGCACGGCATATTTTAAACCATTCCCTCAAAAACCATCAGTTTTTAGTTTTGTTGAAATAAAATTTAGCAATTATTTTATAGTTTTTACTTTTTATATAATATCTAAGAAATCTTTACCTGACCCAAAGCCACAGATTTTCTTCTTGAAGTTTTATGATTTTTAGCTTTTAATCATAAACCTAACAGCTTTTAACTGTTAGGTTTATAATACACTTTGTGTTAAATGTTGTGTATAGTGTGAGAGAAAGGTTGATACTGATTTTTCCATATGCATATTCAATTTTTTCAACTATTTCAATTATTTGTTGAAAACCTGCTCTTCCCCTTTTGAATATACTTCAGCACCTTTGTCACAAACTCATCAGCTGTCTATGTATGGGGGTTAATCATCTGCTTCTCTTCTGGTCCATTGTGCTATATATCTGTTTGTCAATTTGACATTGACTTAATTACTGTAACTTTTGGTAAGTCTTAAAATCTGGTAGTGTGTATCCTATAGCTTTGTTCTTTTCCAAAATTATTTTATCTATTCTAAGTTCTCTGAGTTGCTATTTAGTTTTTGAATCATTTTGTTAATTTCTACACAGATAAAAATCCTGCTGACATTTTTATTATAATTGTGTTGAGTCTATACACTAATTTAGTAGAGATGACACCTTAACAATGTTGAGACTTCTGGCATAGGAACATGATGAATCTCCATATTTGTTTAGGTATTCTTTAATTTCAGTCAGTAACACTTTGTAGTTATTAGCAAACAGCTCTTATGCATATTTTATTAAATTTTTCCCAGATATTTTACGGTTTGGATATTACAAATGCTGCTATTTTTAAAATTTCAATGTCCAGTTTTTCATTGTTAGAATAAAGAAATATAATTGATTTTTTCTCTCTATTACTTTCTGTGACCTTGCTAAACTCACTTATTAGTTCTAGTATTTTTGTTTTATTGTTTGTAAATACCTTCACATTTGCTACACAGACAACTGTGGGGATTAAAGCAGTTTCACTTCTTCCTTTCCAATAGATGTGACTTTATTTCTTTTCTTGACTTACTGTGCTGGTCAAGAGCTCCAGTAAAATACTGAATAGATGTGGTAAGAGTTGACGCTTCTCTTATTCTCAAATTTAGAGAGAAATCATTGAGTCTGTAACTATTATGTTATAGACTAGACACTCTTTATCACACCTTAGTAGTGGGGCTACATTAACCCAAAAGACCCCTCAGGACATACCTTAAGAAAGCTTAAAAGCCAACCTTGTAAACATCAAACTGATCCACAAGTAACTTAACAGCATGCCAGAAAAAAACCTTAACACTCAATAGTTTTTCATTTAGGGCTGAAGTGCTCTGTCTCTTGTACCTTTAATTATTTGATAAACACATATCATTGGATAGACTATTTAAGATATGAGTTATTGTTTGCTCTTCTCATATTTTCCTATCCCGGTTCACTTTACATTTCAAGTCAGTCATCAAGTCCTCTTCCAGTATTTCTGGAAAATTTCTTTCCTGGGGAAAAAGTGTAATATACGTAAAGTCAGTTATTCATCTCTTTTGTAAAAGCCTAAATCCGTCGAAGAAAAGTGAGGGCATGGACAGAGAGGGGAGGAAGGAGACCAAAAGAAAGGGAGAGAGAAAAATGCTTTCCCTAGACTGGAAAGTGGGACAAGAACAAGGATCCCAGGAGCAGCAGAATCCCCCTCCGGCTGCTTCCTGGTGGAACTGGTAAGACTTCAGAGGGGGAAAGGTCCTGTGGTCTAAGGAGGTTGGTTCTAACATCCTAGAATCTCAGCTTTACAAGACTTCCTGAACCCTTGACCTGGACTAGAAATTACAAGTTATGGGGCCTCAGGGAGTTAGGCAAGCTGGGACAATAAGGAAATCAAGAGTGAGTCCGATGAATCCAGATTAGCAGATCCACCCTCAACCAAAAGCACTAAGTCTCCCAGATTCCTGCATATCCCCAGGAAGGGGCAGAAACTGGATGAATGAATAAATCTCCACTCTGTCAGCTTTGGTATAGAGGGAAATTCAGTAGAAGAGTTGGACTGAAGTTGCTTTAGGAAGAAAAAAGTCTTAAATTCTATGGTTCTCAGAATCTTTCTGAGACTTGTGACCTATACTGATTATGTAGGTATTGAAGATCTAGAAATGAGCAAGCTGGGTTTGGGAATTAAGCTTAAAATCAGTCTTTACATAGAAGCACTTTTCCAAACATCCACTAGCCTTGTTCAGGCACAATATTTTGGTATAAATGTATGCTTATGCGGTTGGCCTAATGTGGAAATTCAGAGAATGACAGCAACCATGTGGGACCCATCCACTATGGACAACACTCCTGAGCAACACACAAAGGATTTTCTTTGGAATTTTATGAGAAATAAGGATTTGCTGTAAGGAACTGTGCCTGCACATCCAGAGACATCACATTCCTCTGGAGATGCCTTTGAATGCCCTCTATCCTGTACTAGTGGGGTGGAGTGGGGCTCTAATCCTCTTTCTTGGGTAAGCATTAAGATATCTTCTGTGCTGAGCTGGCTAAATGCCTGTTCTACATCATTCAAAGGCTATTTCTTCTGGGAGTTTTTTTCCCTGTCCCCTCAATACTTCTATTACAGCATCTGGCCTAGCTGGTGCACACTGGATAAAATGACACTCACCCTTGCTTCTCTGGGAGTTTTAGTAATATTTTGTTCTCAGTGTTGTTAAATTAAATCAAGCCAAAAGGATAGGATTGGCTGCCTCAAGGAATCCACAGGCAGTGAGCTACATGACAGAAGAACAGGAATGCAGCTAGGACCTAAGACATTCCAGAGTTAGAATCCTACATCCTCATGACCATCTCCACTTTTTGCTTCCCTCTGTATGTCTCAGTTTCTGTTTCCTTCAGATCAACTTTCTGCACCTGATGGAATACATGAAACCAATGGCATCCAAATGTTTTACATATAGTTCTAACTTCAAGAGACCCTACTTTGTTGTTCTTTCTAGTCTTAACACCAAAAGTCCCAAGGAAATAATTTACAGGACTAACTTGGGTCATGTGTCCACCACGAGATCAATAAGCTATGCATGGAAGGATGCAACCAGCTAAGAAAATGACAACTCCTGTGGGAATTATGCAGATAAAATGGGAGAATTATGGGTGGCTGGGGGATGAGAGGACCAGCAGTCAGGAGAAAGAGAGCCCAGGAGTGCTAGGCACATAAGGCAATCGTTGTTGCCTACATAGAGTTTCTGTAATAACAACACTTTTAAGACATGTTAATAATAAATTCATCCTGTTCATCAAGTACCAATAGCCTGAAATACCTGCAAACACACACACACACACACACACACGAAGAGAGAGAGAGAGAAACAGAGGAAGAGAGAGAGAAAAAATGAAGATGGCAAACTGCATCATATTAATAAACCTTTAGGTTGCTTCCTTAAGACTAACAAGGCCAGAGACCAACATTGGTGAGGAATCTTCTCAGAACACATGTGCCTCAGTTTTCATGCCTGCCATATTAAGGAAGTTAGAACAACTGACCTCAAAAGTCCCTTCAGCTCTAATCTTCTATCTCATTCAGAAAGTCTCACTTGTGTGGAATTATGCCAAACCCAAATTGCAATTTTCATTCCAAAATGGAGACACTCCTAAATCTAACATTTGGGACATTTAATAGAAGTGTGGTACATTTTTTAGATATTCCTCCATCAGGGAATCACCTAATGGAAGGAAAAAAAACCCTTTTCTAATTAAACAGCTCTTGAACAAATTCGTTTGCATATGACTTGACTTTGTTAATAAAAACGAATTAAATTACTTCTCTGCTGGGGCTGCAGTGCTTCCTTGCAAAAAGAACACCAGAGGACAAAATGAAATAAAGTATGATTTCCAGCACTCCACCAATGTGAAGTAGACACCATGAATAGAGTAGAAAGGACTATCAAGACAAACAGGGCAAAGGAGGGGTGGGCATGAGTTCAAATATTGGGAAGAGAAGTAGAAGTCCACTTCCTGAAAGTCACAAAGTGGTCCAGAAACTGACCATTGCTCACGAACTAACCTTGATAGTCATCCTACTCTTGTTCATACCAGTTGCATGATGTTGGGATTACATTAGGTAATTCTGATTTTGTTCCAAAATTATTTTTCTAAAGGATAGCAATATAACCAGAGGCATTTGAGCTAACCTCAAGATCAAAAGTTCAAGTTTAAATTTGGGCAATCGGTCATTCTTTAGGAGTTTGAGTGATTTAGCCTTAACAACACTGGTGAACATTTAATGAGCTTGTGCCAAATGCTGGACATAGTGCTGTGTGGTTTAGTGAACCAGTCTCTTTAACTCCTCCCAACAATCCAATAAGGTATATATTATTATGATCATCAAAGCAGTCCAGTGTGGAGGTAAAGAGCATAGCCCCAGAGTCAACCTCCTGACCTGAGACCCTGGTGCTACTGCTTTCCAGCACTGTGTCACTAGATAAGTTAGCGGTTTTTGTCCCTTAGTTTTTCCTTTGGTAAAATGGGGATGGATCCAATTACACATAATTCAGGTGTTGTTAGGAGAATTAGTAAGTTAAAGACAAAGAGCTTGAAACACAGCCCAACACTCAGTAAAGAGCCCAATAAATGTGAACCATCGTTAGTGGCTCCTCCATTATACTTTAGGCACAAGAAAGGCTAAGGAATTTGTCCAAGGTCACTCGTTTAGTAAATAGTAGAGCAAGAGGGAAATTAACTACTACACACAGCCTCCTTCCTTGCTCAAGGAAACTGATATTGCACAAAAGCTGTTTGTTGTTATGGTTGTTGTTGATCAGTTAGTGCAACCTTAGAGATACATTTGGTTTCATGATGCTTCAGTATTGTATTTGCATGCCAATTTTTCTCCATTAATGATTATTATAGCTAGGGATGCTCTCCAAGGGGCCTGGAATTGACATCAGACATTCGAATTATAGAGAAATGTTTCTTTAAGAAACTAGATACGGGGCATAGATATCTGCTGTTCTTAACAGATTACCAAAGAGCAGCTTTTCCAGCGTTCAGTTTATGTCGGAGTAGATAAATTCAAAATGGCTTTGAGATGCCATTAAACTAAAAAAAGAAAAGAAAAAGAAGATGCTCAGCTCAGAGAAAACTGGTAAAATAAATGTTCCGTCGAGCGCGTGATTGATGTCGGCGCAAAGTGTAAGACAGCAAAAAAACGAAAGCGAAGTTACTGCTTTCTCTACTTCAGAAGGAAAACAAGGGGAAATTGATGCAGCAATAGGAGGAAAGCAAATTTGCTGGAGGACAGGGAAGAGCTGGATTAGTCTTGGTTTTGCTGAATTTTAAATGAAGCAAATAAACAACGATCACCCCTCAAATTATATTTTCCTCCCAGGGAATTTTTCCTCTGTATCTCTATTTTCTGGCAAGTGAAACAAGAAGGAGGAATCTGAAATGCCCTCTAGGGGATAACTGTTTCTTTTTTCTTTTTTAAAGAATGCATGGAAGGCAACTGCTTTGCAACACAACACTTCTGGCCAGAAATTCAGGCTGTGAGTTTGTATGGCTGCAGCTCACCTTTCAAAGCCATCTGCGTGACTAATTTGTTACTGTCTCCCGCTTTGCATTACAGTCCATCTCATGCCTCATTAGGCAGCTCCAGCCACTGCAACTCATTGTGCAACTCAGCACAGCAGGCTGGGCACCTTCATAAATGTCACTTGGGTCTGGATTACATTCATTCTCAACTTAGGACCCTAAATAGGAAGTCAGAGGTCACCCCTTTCCTAAAACATCTCCTTATGGACCCCATCTAGTCTCCAGTCCATATCATAAACAGAGAGGCACATTCCCTCCATATCCTTCTCCATCTCCTACACATTGAAAGTGACGACTGAACTGCTCCACAAGCAGGCAGGTATCACGTGGCTCTCATTTTTACAATTAATAATTTGATCCCCTGTCTTATTAATAGGAGATAAGATGTGCATGTCTTCTTCCATTAAGATGCACCCCCTTGGCGTTCACACAACCCAAAGATGATCTTCCTTTTTTTTTTTTGTAGTTCTCAAATTGTTTGTTTTTAACCTTTGTTTTAGGCTCAGGGGTACATGTGCAGGTTTGTTATACAGGTAAATTGCATCTCGTGGGGGTTTGGTGTAAAGATTATTTCATCACTCAGGTAATAAGCATAGTACCTGATAGGTAGTTTTTCAGTCCTCACCCTCCTTCCACCGTCCACCCTGATGTAGGCCCTGGTGTCTATTGTACCCCTCTTGGTGTCCATGCATACTCAGAGTTTAGCTTCCACTCCTAAGTGAGAACATGCAGTATTTGGTTTTCTGTTCCTGTGTTAGTTTGCTAAGGATAATGGCCTCCAGATCCATCCATGTCGCTGCAAAGGACATGATCTCATTCTTTTTATGGCTATATAGTATTCCATGGTGTATACATACTACAAAACATTTTCTTTATCCAGTCTATTGTTGATGGTATTTAGATTGATTCCACGTCTTTGTTATTGTGAACAGTGCTGTAGTGACATGTCTTTATGGCAGGATGATTTATACTCCTCTGGGTATACACCCAGTAATGGGATTGTTTGGTCAATGGTAGTTCTAAGTTCTTTGAGAAATCACCTAACTGCTTTCCACAATGGCTGAATGAATTTACACTCCCACCAGTAGTGTATAAGAAGTCCCTTTTCTTCACAACCTTGCCAGCATCTGTCATTTTTTGACTTTTTAATGATAGAATGGCTATTAAAATGATAGCTATTATTAAAGTCCAAAAATTATGGATGCTGTAATTTTACAGAGGAATATAAATTGCTCTGCTATAAAGACACATGCACATGAATGTTCATTGCAGCACTATTCACAATAGCAAAGGCATAGAATTAACCTGTATGCTCATCCATGACACATTGGATAAAGAAAATGTGGTACATACACACCACAGAATACTATGCAGCCATAAAAAAACAAGATCATGTCTTTTGCAGGAACATGGATCGAGCTGGAGGCCATTATCCTTAGGAAATTAACACAAGAACAGAAAACCAAATACCGCATGTTCTCACTTACAAATGGAAGCTAAATGATGAGAACTCATTAACACAAAGAAGGGAACAACAGACACTGGGGCCTACTTGAGGATGAAGGGTGGGAGGAGGGAGAGGTGCAGAAAAAATAACTACTGGGTATTAGGTATAGTACCTGGGTGATGAAATAACCTGTACAACAAATCCCCATGACATGAGTTTACCTATATAACATCCCTGCACGTGTACCCCTGAATCTAAAGTAAAAGTTAAAAAACAAAAAGGTGAAAGAAAAAAATAAACAAACAGCCATTCTGACTGGTGTGAGATGGTAACTCATTGTGGTTTCAATTTGCATTTATATAATAATTGGCGATATTGAACATTTTTTTATATGCTTGTTAGTCATATATATGTCTTCTTTTGAAAAGTATCTGTTCATGTCCTCTGTCCACTTTTTAATGGGGTTGTTTTTGCTTGTAAATTTGTTTAGGTTTCTTATAAATTCTGGATACTAGACCTTTGTCGGATGCATAGCCTGCAAACATTTTCTCCCATTCTGTAAGTTGTCTGTTTACTCTGTTGATAGTTTATTTTGCTGTGTAGACACTCCATAGTTTAATTAACTCCCATTTGCCAATTTTTGTTTTGTATTGCAATTGCTTTTAAAGTCTTCGTCATGAAATCTTTGCATAGCCCTATATGCTCAGAATGGTATTTTCTAAGTTATCTTCCAGGGTTTTTATAGTTTTAGGTTTTACATTTAAGTCTTCAATTCATCTTGACTTGATTTTTGTATGTAATGTAAGGAAGTGGTCCAGTTTCTATTTTCTGCATACATAGTTAACTAGTTATCCCAGCACCATTTATTGAATAAGGAGTCCTCTCCCCATTGCTTATTTTTGTCAATTTTGTTGAAAGTCAGATGGTTGTAAGTGTGCAGCATTATTTCTGGGCTCTCTATTCTAATCCATTAGTCTATGTGCCTGTTTTTGTATAAGTGCCATGCTGTTGTGGTTACTGTAGCCCTGCAGTATAGTTTGAAGTCTAGTAATGTAATGCCTCCAGCTTTGTTCTTTTTGCTTAGGATTACCTTGGCTATTCGAGCTCTTTTTCTGGTTTCATATGAATTTTATAATCTTTTTTTTCTAATTCTGTGAAGAATGTCGTTTGTAGTTTGATAGGAATAACATTTAATCTATAAATTGCTTTGGGCAGTATGGCCATTTTAACTAATATTGATTATTCTATCCCTGAGCATGAAATGTTTTACTATTTGTTTTTGTCATCTCTGATTTTTTTGAGCAGCATCATTTTGTAATTCTCATTGTAGAAGTCTTTCATCTCCTTGGTTAGCTGCATTCCTAGGTATTTTATTCAATTTGTGGCTATTGTGAATGGGATTACGTTCTTGATTTGTCTTTCAACATGGATGTTGTTGGTATATAGAAATGCTACTGATTTTTGTACACTGATTTTGTTCCTGAAACTTTGCTAAAGTTGTTTATCAGATCTAGGAGCTTTTGGGCAGAGACTACAGGGTTTCCTATGTATAGAATCATATCATCTGCAAGCAGATAGCTTGACTTCTCTTCCTATTTGGATACCTTTCATTTCTTTCTCTTGTCTGATTGCTCTGGCTAGGACTGCCAGTAGTATGTTAAATAAGAGTGGTAAGAGAGGGCATCTTTGTCTTGTTCTGGTTCTCAAGAGGTTCTCTAGCTTTTGCCCATTCAATATGATGTCAGCTGTGGATTTTTGACATATGGCTCTTAATTACTTTGAGGTATGTTCCTTCAGTGCCTAGCTTGTTGCAGGTTTTAACATGAAGGGGTGTTGAATTTTATCAAAAGCCTTTTCTGCATCTATTGAGATGATCATGTGGTCCTTAAGTTCTGTGGTGAATCACATTTATCAATTTGCATACATTGAACCAACCTTGAACACCAGGCATATAGCTTACTTGATCATGGTGGATTAGTTTTTTGATGTGCTGCTAGATTCATTTTGCTAGTATTTTGTTAGGATTTTTGCATCTATGTTCATCAAGGATATTGCCCTGTAGTTTTCTTTTTTGCCATGTCTCTGCCAGGTTTTGCTATCAGGATGATGCTGTCCTCATAGAATGAATAGGGAGGATTCCCTTTTTCTGAATTTTTTGAAATAGTTTCAGTAGGAATGGTACCAGCTCTTCTTTATACACTAAGATGATCTTCATAGAGTCTTTATCTAAATGTCGACCACTGTAATCTATTTGAGCCACTATTTTTCATGGCTTCTTGTTGCCACAAGAAGTCCTTGTTGGAAACCAGACCTATGCAGTCCAGTACTTGCCCACTGCTGCTAAGATCCTTTGCTGTGGTAGACATTCCAGACAGGCTGTTGTGGGTCTCTGAAAGAGGAGAAATCCCTTCCTCATAGCTAAACACAGTCAAGATTTCCAAGGTTGTAGCTTTTACTATTCAGTTTTGTCAATGCCCAGAGAAACAATCAACCAGTCCAAGAATAACTGAGCCAAGACAATTGTCCCACACCCAGTGGTGGGCACTACAAAGTTATCTGGCAAAAGTCAGGAATAGAGGAAGGCATAAGGCATTAGGGCCAAATGATGTAGCCTACCACAGCACCAGAATTAACCATCACATCATTATCAAGTGTGACCATGAAGAAGAGGGATCTCTAGATATCCACAAGAAATACCTTGTGTTTGGTCAGTTCATTGGCTTTAGATGCTAAAACTAAAATATTCACAACCTTTTCCATTTTTATATTCTACTTATTTTTAAAAATAATTTGAAATCATCCCTAGGAAAATGATCTCACAATAAAAATTGAAACACAAACCAAGTAACAATGGCAGGTAAGGGAATAATTTGCTTTAGAAATCTGAAGCTATGGATGATCCTGTAATTGAGCTCCAAATTAGCCTTGAGCTTCCTGGCAGCCACAGCAAAAAGGGAAACCCAATGACTTACGTATTTCTCATTGTCTGCAGTGTCTCATAAAAGGACAAACTCCACTTCATTGAAACAGAGGAACATTTTTCTATCACTAAGAGCTGAGAATGTTATTGTGATAATAATAATTTGGTCTATTACAAATAAATACTTTATTTTTTTTGAGACAAAGTCTCGCTCTGTTGCCCAGGCTGGAGTGCAGTGACGCAATCTCAGCTCACTGCAACCTCTGCCTCCCAGGTTCAAGAGATTCTCTTACTTCAGCCTCCTGACTAGCTAGGATTACACGTGAGCACCCCCACACCCAGCTAATGTTTTGTATTTTTAGTAGAAATCTGGTTTCACTATGTTGGCCAGGGTGATCTCAAACTTCTGGCCTCAAGTGATCTGCCCACCCTCCCAAAGTGCTGGGATTACAGGTGTGAGCCACCATGCCCATCCCTAAATATTTTAAATTTTTAAAATAAAGATAGAACATGAGGTTTTAGACAGGGTGACCATATAATTTGTCACCTAAACCAGGACGCTTCTGAGTAAAATGAAGTACTATTAATAATGATGTTGGGACAATGATGTTGGTTAGAACTATTCCAGGAAAACTGGGATAATATGCCAACCCAGCTCTTGGGCATGTGATAATGTTGGGTCCAACTGGGCTCCACAGAACATGGTATTTCCTTTCCAGAGACATTCTCAAAGTTAGCTGCAAACTCCAGAAGCACTGTTATACTTCCCATAAAAACCTTTTAGACACTTACTTCAGAAGATAGAGAAGTTTTATTTGCTGTTAAATAGTCATCTTAAGAATATAGATGTTTAGCCAGCATGAAGACCAATTCAGGTGACTCCAGATACCTAATCAGGAACCCATAAATATCCCGGTTTGTTTTTTTTTTTGAGACGGAGTCTTGCTCTGTCGCCCAGGCTGGAGTGCAGTGGTCGGATCTCGGCTCACTGCAAGCTCAGCCTCCCGGGTTTACGCCATTCTCCTGCTTCAGCCTCCCCAGTAGCTGGGACTACAGGCACCCGCCACCACGCCCGGCTAGTTTTTTTGTACTTTTTAGTAGAGACGGGGTTTCACCGTGTTAGCCAGGATGGTCTCGATCTCCTGACCTCGTGATCCGCCCCCTGTTTTGATTTAAAGTAAAAAATGGCTGGGCCTTTCTCAACTGCCATTTACTCTTTAAGATATTTAGACATACTTTTCTCCAGGATTAAATCTCAACATTAGGGCAATTGTCTTCCGTTTCTCCATGTGAAGGCCCTACAAATACATTGCTTCTGAAAGTCACACTGCAGCCCACTCTGGGAAAGGAGAGGCTGCCTTAAGATTTAGGAATTATACTTAAAATCCAAGGTGATTCTTCTGCCCCATGACTGCTGTAATGCATGAAGCATTTACATGCCCAAAAATTCAAATGTTGAAATCCAAACCTTCAATGTGATGGTATTGGGATAGGGGCCTTTAGAAGGTAATCAGATCATGCTTACAAAAAGGACCCCAGAGAGCTCTCTTACCTGCTCTCCACTATGTGAGGATCCAAGAAGTCCTCATTCTACAACCCAGAAGAGGGCCCTCACCAGGACCTGAGTATGCTGGTATCCTGATTCAACTTCCAGTGTCCAGAGCTGTAAGAAATAAAGTTCTGTTGTTTTTAAGCTGCCCAGTCTATGGTACTTTGTTATAGCAGCCCACATTGACTAGGACAACAGTATTCCAACCCTCTTAGATAAATTAAATTGCAGTTAGTTAAGTTACACAAATACTGTAATAATAACAGATAACATTTATTGAACACTTACTATGTTCCAGGCACAGTGCTGGATACTTACATTTTGTCATTTAATTCTTACAACAAGCCTAGGAGGTATTATCCCTACTTTACAGATGAAGAAATTGGATCCGAGAAGCCAAGCAATTTGCTTATTGTTGTATGAACAGTACAAGACAAGATTAGAATTCAAACTTGAGTCTGTCTGATTCCAGAGATTAAACTCAGCCACTACATGTCTTCCCCAACCACCTTTTGTCTCTACAAATCCAGCAGGAAGTAGCATAGAAAAAAAGTGTTTACAAGAAAAGGCTTATAAACGGGAATATAAAACATCCTACATGACCATTTTCCTCTGTCTTCCTAAGAGAAGGGCCCCCAGAAAAGGGCTTCCCAAAGGCCAACTCCACTACACTGGATCTTTGGTGACCCTAATCCAGGCCAAATTCTCTCTTTTCTTCCAACAAAAGGAGCACATTCCAAGGGTGCGTGTAGGACCTACCCTTAGAAATATTTATTGTGAGTTGGACTAAAGAAATGCTTTGGGAAAGTAATGCAATTAGAGAATTAAATGACAGAATACTGAAAAGTCAAATTCTTGGGAAGAAGTTTTCTAAGATAATTGCATAATGACATTCTACATAAAACTAGAGAAATCTAAGGATAAAAGGCATGGGTGACAGCTTGAGTGGCTAACTGCAGAAAATGATTATCATCTCCTCTTTTGATTATTAAAGATTTTAGAGTTTGCTTTTTATTTCTGAAGCACTGAATTTCAAGATTTTAAAGTCTACAGTCTCAAAAGACTAACAACCTCTCTTGATCCCGTTTATCCCAAAAAGATGACCCAGAGAATGAGGGTTTAGAATTGATTTACAGAGAGCCCTTGGAGATCAAGTCTGATGTATTCATTGCCATAATAAATTAATCTAAGATGGTAACAAGACTGTAGATTCTACCAAACTGCTAACAGATGTTTCAGGAGCTTCTCCTGGTGCAAACTTTAAAATCATTCTTGAGAAGAAATGAAGGAACTTGCACGTGCATACTCTCATGTTCTTCTGATGCTGTCATTCAAGTTCCGATCTTTCACAAGATGCTGCATACTGGGAGCTCATAGTCATTTCTACCCTCAGAATAAGAGTGAATAATGATAGCAAGAAAGTTGCCAGCCTATTCAGTTTTGAGCTGGCTGAGGATGAGACGGAGAAAGACAGGGCTGCTGTGCCAGTCCACATAATTAATTTAAAACTCATAGATCTCTATTCCCAATCCTGTCGTCCATTCTCCAGGAAAGTCAAACAAAGGGAAAAATAATAAGCATATATTGAGCTTACTCCTGGAGAGCATGTGACAGAAATCAAACTTAAGCTAGATTATGGGAGAAGGGGCAGGATAACTTGCTGGCGTAATTCAAACTGCAATAAGAGCAGGCACAGAGCTGCTTTAAAAGCTGATTCAGAGTTCTCTAGCACTTGTCCCTGATTCCCTCCAGAAGTCAGTTGCATTCTCTTCTACTGCACACCAACTCCTTCCACAAGGCTGGAACAAGGGCTGCTAATGGATCTTGGCCCAAAAGCTTTCCAGCATTAGTCATATGGCAGATTATTTGTGAATATTAATGTAGTAATTCCTTTTGTGTCCATACATGTGACCTTTTGAAATGTGATTTTGCTACTCCCTCCATCAAGAGGTGCAGTATATTCCTCTTTGTCTTAAATCTGAGCTGACCTTGTGTTTTATTTTAACCAAAATATAATAGAAGTCATGTTTTTTGACATCTAACCCTCAGCCTAAGAGGCCTCACGCTTCCATTTTTGCTATGATGGTGTGCTTCCACTGTGTGACAGGAGCCCAGGGTGAACTTACATGGAAAGAGAGGCCCAGACCAATACCAAGGCCCTAAATATGTCAGTGAGGCCATCCCAGACTCTCCAGCCCCACTCAAGCGATCAGTTGACTGCAGCAACATAAGGGAACACATCTGAAAGCATCACAAGAACTACCCAGTAACCAAAGAATCAAGAAAATAACGTCATTACTGTTTTAAGTCACTAAGTTGTGGGGTGGTTTTTCACACAGCATAGATGTAAAAACAGATGCAGGTAAAATTTAATTTAGACCAATTACTGTGCCCAACAGGGTAAGATTGTCTTCTAAGATGTCAGGTCCCATTGAGCCCAGGTGAGAATGAGGAACAAGGCAAGGCAACTGCCCCAGAAGAAGGGTGATGCTATCCCTAAAGCAAGGAGGGTGGGTCTGGGAAGACAAATACATGCCTACTATCATTCTACAGCACTTTACAGTTGGTATATATTTTGGTTGAATTTTCACAATGGTCCAATGATGTTACAAGATCAAATATTGTTCTGCTTTTACTAATAAGGAAACTGGGACTGAGAGGTTGCAAGTCTTTCCCAAGGTCACAGAATCATTATATGCCAAGCCAGGGCTCAAATTGAACCTATCCAAATCTATGTCCAGTGCTCTTCCCCCTAAAGAGAGTCCTGGGATGAGGAGGCTGTTGTTCAGTCCAATGACAGCTGCTCCTTAGAAAGAAGAGTGGCAGCTGATGCAGTCTCTTAGCCAATGGCTGATGCACATGGCCAGCATCATGCTCTCCTCCAGCCCCGGGCCCTCATGCTAATGAATGGGATCCATCGGCCTAACGTATTAATAATACCTCCAACACCATTGGCAACACTGAGGAGTAAGAAAACAGCAGGAAGGCAGAATAATAAATCTCAAAAATGGGCAGTTCCATTAGATTAAGGGACAAAACTGCTGCAGCATTTAAAATAAAAATGATTTCAAGTTAGACTGATAATCGAAGCAGCTTCAGTAAGAGCCACCAAGGAGGAACACATTCTGTGATATCACCAGATACCCCCACGATGACCAGAGGCAGAGCACACACCCACATGCCCAATCTCTTCACTGCAACAAGACCCTTCCATTTCTTCCCTCCCTAAACAGTAGGCTTTGAGAGTTTCAATTTCAGAATATAATGTAATTATAAATTAATAATTTATTTTCTGGGATTTTATGCATAAAAAAAATTTCTGAATTCAAAGTAAACGACCTACTCAGTGTGAGATAAAAGTGTTGCTGGCCGAGCACAGTGGCTCAAGCCTGTAATCCCAACACTTTGGGAGGCCGAGACGGGTGGATCACGAGGTCAGGAGATCAAGGTTATCCCAGCTAACATGGTGAATCCCCGTCTCTACTAAAAAAATACAAAAAAACTAGCTGGGCGAGGTGGCGGGCACCTGTAGTCCCAGCTACTCAGGAGGCTGAGGCAGGAGAATAGTGTAAACTCAGGAGGCGGAGCTTGCAGTGAGCTGAGATTGCACCACTGTGCTCCAGCCTGGGCGACACAGCAAGACTCTGTCTCAAAAAAAAAAAAAGTGTTACCACACTGAGTTGGAAAGTCAAAAGCAAAGAAAAATTTTAGTTTGAATATTTATCCACTGACTTTAGACTATTTCTGTAAAGCTTATTTTAAATACTGAAGAGTTGAAGTCTCTCATTAATACCATCTATGATTTCTAAGGGCCCAAGCTATTAAAAAATTTTTTTAAAGTAGAAAAAGAAAAGTAGTCAACACATTTGGATTATCAAAGATTCATAAGTATTCAAGAATTCTTACATATGTATATATATATACAGATGTATACAGACCGATACACATATTTATACATATTTATATAGAGATTTAACAGTTTAACACTTCCCTCACTGCTGTAAAATCATGGGAAAAAAGACTGTAGACTTATTCTTTATTAAAATTGACAACCCACTTTGCAAGAGAATTTGAAGTAGTTTGTAATAAAATAATAGCATCGTATAAATAAAAAAAATAATATTTAGATCATTATATATAACTTTTAAAATCAGAAGAGAGAAGAAACACAAATTAATCAAAACCCATGAGAAATATAATTACTTTGATAAACAATAAATTGAACTCTGAGCTTCCTGGCAGTCAAGGAATAAAGGTAATGATTTGAAGTATATTTCTAGAGAATAAAGTATATAATCACATTAGAAAAAAGTCTGAAATTGTATCAGACAGATAACTTTTTGTTATTTAGTATGTTAGTGTGTATCTAAGGTGAGTTAATGGCAACACCCTTTTTTTTTTCTTTTTTCTTTGGAAGAATTACACTTACTAAAGAAAATCTGGAAAAGACCAAAGAAAGTAAAAATCCAAAAACAAAATGTTACCCATGAACCTAACAGCCAGTCACAAACCTTATTATCATACATTCTGGCGTTTTTCTTTAGCCTTTTTCCTATGCATGAGGTGTTTTAAGCTCAATTTTAATCCAAGTGCTCATGCAATTTTATGTCCTATTTTTTCACTTTATATTATAATCATTACTCTATTTGATTACTTGATATCGAAACAATGATTGCAAAATACACCATTGTATAATTATTCCATATATTACTCAAATATTGCCCAATTATTGGACATGCTACCAATTTTTCACTATTATAAATAAAATCACCAGAGTAACTTTGTAAATAAAATCCTTTGTATATTTATTCAGTCATCTTAGGATACGTTCCTAAGAGTGGCATAACTATAAATTAACATTTTTATTTATTTTCTTTCTTGTTTAAAAAGGAACACATATTTATTATGGGCAACTTGGAAAGTTTAGAGTACGAAGAAGGAGGAAAAGAATTACATAATAACTTTTGACCACTTGTCATAGGTCTCTGAGGTACAGTTTTGTACGGCTGGGGACTGTGGTATATCAAAAATGCTGTATCCTGCTTTATCCACTAATCATGCCTTACCTATTTTGTCATCATTGTAAACTGTTCTTAAATAATGACATGACAATCTTCTGCCGTATGGCTAAATGCAATTTACTCCTCCAAAGCCTTCTACAAGCCAAACTTCAGAAGGTCAAGACCACAACTCTCAATGATTCTTTAGAACAGAGGGTGCACATTGGAAGGAGACATCAAATCAGGCATCAAATCAGACAGGTTTTGTTTGGTTTGCACAATGCTTTTGTTTTGTGTGTGTGTGTTTTTATTTTTGTGAATTGCCAAAATTTAAAAAGTGAGACATTTCATTTCAAATCTGGACTTACTATTTCCCTTAAATGATTGGAAGTTCTGAGAACACAGGGGCCCCGTTTTCCTCTTGGCAGCAATAGGCCAGAGCTCAGAAGAAGGTGGTGGCTTCGATAGACATGTGTGACCTGGTCACCTCCTGTCCTCTGCCTGCCTGGTTCCCAGGAATATTTGGGTCTGTCTTCAGCTATGGATGTGTTTGTGTGGAAAGTATAGCAGTACCCATCCCCCGGGAAACAAAAAACTGCACCCACAGAAAGTTGCCTCCTGGACCTGAAATACAAATATTTTCAGTACAGTGACTGCGCGAGATGGTTAAAAAGAACCAGGATGACCAACCAAGCACGCTCTGGGTCACCACAGGCCTCAGTGAGGCTCTCTAGCCTCACCTTCTGTATTGATAAAAGAGGATTAGACTGAATTTGTGGCTCCCATGGCCCATTCTGGCTATTAAGACACTAATTAATCAATTAAAATAAAATAAGTCCCTGGTCAATGGTATCTAAGATCAGTTTCTGACCATGCCGTGCTGGCCAGCGGGATTGTGAGCAACACAGTCCCCACCTCCACAGACCTTTCCCGCAGTCCAGAAGTCCTGCACAGACACCCCCTCTACACACCTGCAAGGGAAGGACAGACGGACTGGAGAGAGGCTTGTGGCTGCTGCGCATCACTCAGAACATTCCAAACTATTCCTGTGTGAATCTGGATTTCAACAAGGTACCTAAATAAGTTGGCATTCAAGATCCACTTTCCCAGGACATCAATGAACATAGAACACCCACCACCTGCCCCCCCATACACAGCACACCTACATCAAGAAAATACATACATGTCATATAATTTCCAAGTATTAAGAAAATATGTCATTTTTTTTTTCAAATACAGAAAATCCAAAACATACTTTAATGCTTCTAAAATCAGGATGCATCTTCAACTATCTAGATTTAAGGTGACTGTCATTTGAATTGATATGCTTTATAAAAGAGCACCTTAGAACTGAGGAGATACTGAGTATCATTTCTTTTTAAATGCCAACGTAAAGTTTCCAACTGTCTTTTCTAAATAGAGACTGTTTTATTCGGAATCTCTACCCCTTTCCATTTTTTTTTATTGTTAAAGTATATTTCCATTTAAGAAATGCTGGTACTAGTCAACGGTTGCTTTGTAAAAATATATTTACTTGCCAAACAAAAAGTTGTCAACTCACTCAGCCCAAATATTTCTTTGGCCTATGAAACGAAAATGTCTAGGAACCACTGAACTAGATGACCTCAGGCATCCCTTCCAGACCTTAATATTACCTAGTGTTCTTCCCGGGATCTGATTTTTTCATTTGATGAGTCCTCTTAAACTTTCACTTTGTCTGCTTCACTCTAGAATTCCCCTTTTTCAACCAATGTGGTCTATCCCAGAAGGCTCACCATTATTTGCACTTTACTTACTAAGTTCAATCAATGAACAAAGCCCTCCCGGAACCTCAGAACTCCCAGGACCACACACTGCACAAGCCTCTCTCTATTCCACTCACTTGCCATCTTTGATGGGAATGTCATAGTATATTTCGCGGCATAATAGCTCTTTCCAGCACAGCCTGAGGTTTTGAGACACCATAAGTTGGTTTGAATCCCAGCTGTGCCATTTACAAAACCTGTCAGCTGGTACAAATATCTTAGCCTCATTGGTACCACTGAGAATAACATTAGATTCTACCTCATACAAACACAAGGATGAAATAAGCATTTGTGGCCAGAATGCTTAGAAGAGTACTTGACATGTAGTAAACTCTCAAATGTTCTGCAGAAACAAATTAACTTCCAAGACTGTTCCGGGTCAGGCTTCAAACACCCATGACTAATGAAGCCATTGGTTATACACTTCAAAGGAAACACACATGCTCATTGTTCTGCATTATCTCCCAGGAAAGCTGACTGACGCCATTGAGTACAGCTCTACATCTGTTCAACAACCACAAAAAACTTGATCAAGTAGCATCTGCTGAATGTTCGACTTAAATGACCTCATTGGAAAAATGAGGAGACAGCTTTGGAGAAATGAGGAGCAGGTCATGCTTTCTTTTGCCCTAAACAGCATGCATTCATGTCTTCCTTCTAGTCACTCATCCAATCCACAAACATGGAAGCGAGTGCTTACCAAACTCCAGGAACTGTGCTGGGCACTGTGGATATAAAGAAATAGATGCAGCCACTGCCCCAAGGGAACCCCTAGCAGAGTGGGGCAGAGGCATCATCACTGCCAACTCCAACGGGAAGGCACATATCCATTTGAGCAGCGGCCAGCACATGTTGGAAGAAAGGGCAATTTCGGTAGACACTTGTACACTCTTCCCTTTAGAAAAACTTGGACATGATTTTTTAAAATCAATTTTCCTTCCTGGAATCACTAAAAGTGATGTACTGTTGGTAGGATGTACTTTTTGATGGGAGAGCGTTAATAATGGGGTAACTAACATGTAGCTGCCTCTGCTTGGTGGTATCTGTTTCACCATTGGCTCTGTCAACATGCAAACTTTTAGGGTTTTATTAATTCCTCTTTTGGTCACACTGAGAGGACCAGATCATTTACCATCCTACTTTTCCCATCAGGCATTTTTTTTTTATTTGCAGATAGAAGGCAAAGTGTGTAAATGATTTTGCAATGGTGGGTTGGTACAGCTTGCAAAACTTGAAAGGGAACAAAAAAACAAGGTTGCAGAGTGGCCTCTTAAAGCAGAAATTACAACAACAAGGGGACCACTGGTCAAGACTACAAGAACACGACAGCCTGGGCGGAAGGGCTATTAAAGGGCAGTCATGTCTCTGTTCTCAAGCCAGACCCAGGCAACAGGAACTGACCACTTCTCCCCCACATTCTCCCAGCTTGGCTTTCATTTCCAGCAGTCCCTGAAGGGGCTGCCATGGTGATAGCCAAAAATCATATCAAGGCACTACTTGCCCACCGTTCAGCCTTTTTGATACCCCTATGAGCCCTTACAAACTTCATTTCAGATACACTAGGTCTGCCTTTGCTATTGTGGCTGCTGTAGGCACAATCACTGAGCAGATTAACTTAAAGCAAATTACTTGCCCTGAAACCTTCTTAGGCTCCTCTTAAGCCTCTGAACACACAGAGGCTGCCACTAACCAGGGTCTTTCAGAGACGAGAGGACTAATTCACGTCTATTTTTTGTTTTGTTTTGCTTGTGGCCCCCAGAATGTTGAAAAATGAAGAAAAGCTGTATCATTGTTACACAATTATAACATGTTTTAAATGCTTAAATTTCACAAACTGTCATCTGATAAAAAGATACAGCTTAATATCATATGATGATTTTTTTTTTCAATCTTGTCAGGGCGCTCAGGGACTGCATGAAAGGGTGAAAGGGTGGCAATAACAACAATGTCTAAGCTTGAGGCCTTTGATGACTATGAGGCCCTCCTGGCCCCAGCTGGAGATTCCTTTAGCCATGTCTGCCCAGCAAAGAGGGGGCAACCACACGGGGAGGTGGTGGCAGAAGATTCTGGGGCAAGCTTCTCAGGCTTGCAGGGACCCCTGGAAGTGGCACTCTGGGGTCTGCAATATTAACTCACTTGAGACGTGTGTCTCTGTTCTAACTTCTGTGTCCCTGGAGCTTGGCCCAGAGGAGGTGCTCAGTGAAGCCTGGGGGTGGAGTGCAGTGGCTTTCCTGGGGCCCACCATGCTCCAGGGATTAAAAAGGAAAGACAGAAGTTGCTATTACTAGCGTAGAGCTGTACTCAGTGACACCAAATCTCCCTCTTGATTTGACTAATCCCAGTTCTGGAGATGATTACATTTTCCAGATTCACAAGGGGAGCTAGGGGAAGGCAGACTGTGGGGCTATTTTCTACAAGAGAGGAATTTCAATTAGAGGCCTAACTCCCTCATGCAGAGGTGGGAGCAGCAGGGAAGTTAACTTGGTCAGACCATGGGCTTTGGAAGGGGTATCGAGCAGTGATGCAGAGGCAGACGCAACCAGGGAGCGGCAGGGCCTTGGTACACGACACTGTGAGATATTCTACCTGTGATGCTCTAGAATGCTCAGAACAGGCCAGAAGCCAGCACCTCCATCGAGGGCACATGGTAAAAATGGGAATTTGCAGGCACCAAGATGAGTCTGTATGTTTGGGAACAGAGGCTGCACAGCAGAGGGAAGCCTGCAGAAGCAAGGCATGGGGCTCTGTATTAGTCCGTCTTCACACTGCTATAAAGAACTGCCTAAGACTGTAATTTGTAAAGGAAAGAGGTTTAATTGACTCACAGTTCAGCATTGCAGGGAACACCTCAGGAAACTTACAATCATGGCAGAAAGCAAAAGGGAAGCAAGGCACATTCTTCACAAGGCAGCAGGAAGGATAAGCTCCTTATAAAACCATCAGATCTCATGAGAACATAATCACTATCATGAGAACAGCATGGGAGAAACCACCCTCATGATTCAATTACCTCCACCCGGTCTCTCCTTTGACACATGGGGATTATGGCGATTACAATTCAAGATGAGATTTGGGTGGGGACACAACTCCAACCATATCAGTCTCTCAAAAATCCGAAGGAATGGTTTTAGCTACCTTGGGGCCAATGTTTACCCAGATCGCTGAGGGACCCAGGGCATCAGCCAACTTCAAGATTACCTGAATCACACACTCCCTTGAGCAAAACTCCCACCTTCTCTTTTCCTTCCCCAATATATGTCCCCCTTCTATTCTTACATCAGTGCCCTTGCCCCATTACTGGGTTCTCAGGGACTCTGGCCTTAGACTGAGAGTTATACCATTGGCTTTCTTGGTTCTTAGGCCTTTGGACTTGGACTGAGCCATGCTATCAGCATTTCAGGGTCCTCAGCTTGCAGACAGACCATCATGAGACTCCTCAGCATCCATAATCACACGAGCCAACTTCCCTAATAAATCCCCTCTCATATATCTACATCTATATGACTGTGTGTACATATACATACATGCACACATACATGTAGCATGTGCACACGTACCTGTGTGCGTATCCCTGCGTATGTGCATACGTGTATACATGCATGTATACATGCGTGCATGCACATGTGTATACATATGTGTATATGCAATTACACATGTATACAGGTATGTATACAGGTGTGCATATAGGTATGTATACAGGTGTGTACACATGTGTATACATGTATGTATGCACACACACCTATATATCTATATATCTACATCTATATGTCTATGTATCTATATCTAGATATAGATAGATATATCCTATTGGTTCCATCTCTCTGAAGAACCCTGACAATACAGGAAGGCATCATGGTGCCCAATCATTTCACTCACCTCAGCACTGCAACAACATCAGGGAAATCTCAAACTGGCCCCTATTCCAACTGGAAAACTCTCAACAGGGATATAACTGAGAAATTGGGTAACCCCATGTATTAGTTTGTTTTCACACTGCTGATAAAGACATACCTGAGACTAGGCAATTTACAAAGGAAAGTGGTTTAATTGGACTTACAGATCCACCTGGCTGGGGAAGCCTCACAATCAGGGTGGAAGGCGAGGAAGAGCAAGTTACGTCTTAACTGGATGGCAGCAGGCAAAGAGAGAGTGCTTTTGCAGAGAAACCCATTTTTAAGACCATCGGAGACCATTCACTACCACAAGAACAGCACAAGAAAGACACACCCCCATGATTCAATCATCTCCCACCAGGTCCCTCCCACAACACATGTGAATTATGGGAGCTACAAGATAAGATTTGGTTAGGGACACAGAGTCAAAACATATCACCCCATTAGGACTGCAAGCTATGGAGTAAAATCTTACAGGTAAATAATAGTAATTATTACTCTTGTATTCATTCATTCATTTAGTAAATGTCAACTGAGCTTCTACTCTGTGCTAGGTACAAGGTAGGCTGCAATAAAGGTTTATTGAATTAATAAATGACTGAATAAGATATCACCCTGACCCTGATGAGTTAAGAAATGTGAAAGCGTTTCATGAATCTTACGCCATTTATTCTCCTTTGATTTCAAGTGATCTTTACACCAAATCTATAAAAGGGTATTACAAACAAATGAGCAAGCAAAGCTTAAAGAAATATTTTAAAATGTCTATGATGTAATGGTTAAACTAAGATTCAAACCACTTCTTTTTCTAAGGCAGAGTCTGGCACAATGCCTAACATAGAATAAAAGCTTCTCAATTAAATATTGGCCAAGTCAACATAATAGAACCAACTTACCCATGCCCTTTGTCTAATCGAATGTCTGTTCAAAGACAAACTATCCCATCAAACAACTCAAGAATAAATCCCTACTCTGAAATCCAGAGAGAATATATTTGTTTCACAAGATTTCTAGAACATTCAGCAATCAAGGAAAGCCTAGCACATTCAGCTCTCCTGTAGGAATGGCTGCATACCATCAAGCCTAAAATACTGAGATGCCCATTTAATGTTCCAAGAAATTCAGAAGAGGATGCGTTCATATCTGAGAATTGTAGACTCTCAACAGTGACACTGGAAGTCATTATACTTAAGAAGGACATTTAAGTCACTGTGAAAAAAAAACTAAAGATATACAAAGTGATGGGTCCACCAGTTCAGGAACAAATGTCCCAGGTTCCTGATAAGGAAGGTCTTGGCTTACTGTCCTTATCATCTCTTTTCTGTTCAGGATCAAAACCTTTGCCCACACTACTTATGCCCCAACAAAATCTTAATGCCAGGTTTCCTACCATGAACTGTCCCTCTCACTCCTACATTAAAGGATTTCTCTGCTAAGGCCACCATTCACCCAAAAACCCATTCTCCTCCTCCTCAGCATCACACTGAATCTGAAGTTGAAGGTAGCACTAAGCCTTTCCTGGTTCAATGCTAGTATTAGTCCATTTTCACACTGCTATAAAGAACTACCAGAGACTGAGTAATTTATAAAAACAGAGGTTTAATTGACTCAGTTCTGCACAGCTGGGGAGGGCTAAGGAACCAAGGCATGTCTTACATGGTGGCAGAGGGTGGGGTGGAAATGCCACACTGTTAAACCATCAGATCTCACGAAAAACAGCATCGAGGGAAACCACCCTCATGATCCAGTCACCTCCCACCAGGTCCTTCACTCAACATGTGGGGATTACAAATGGAGATGAGATTTGGGTGGGGACACAAAACCAAACCATATCACATCACTGGCCTTTGCCCACAATATAGAGACTCTCTCCTCTCCTTTGGTACTTTGCAATCCCTCTGGATGGGCACATCTCCTTATCCATCCATGAGCCAAGCAAAGGACTCTGCTCTAACCTCCTCCAAGAAATTTGTGGTCAGACCTCTTCTCTTCAAGTAAAACACTTGGGCTCTTACGCCTCTGATATGTTTCAGAAATAAGGAGCAAGAAATTAAATGATACAGCATTGTTCCAGTTCTCTACTGCTGCATAATAAATCACACCAAAGTTTAGTGGCAGACAATAATAATTATATGACTCTCACAGATTCTGTGAGTTGGGAATTCAGAAAGGGAACAGAGAAAAAAGCTCTTCTCATTCCATAACATTTGAGCGAGATGACTCATGTGGCTAGAGGAGTCTGGAACACTCAGGACTAGACCAACTGGAGCAGGAGGATCCCCCTCCATGATGGCTTTTTCATTTACACATCTGAAACCTGGGCTGGCATGGTGGAAGGACTCACTTAGCTGAACTGTTATCAGAGCACCCATATGTGGCCTTACCAGCATGGCCAGACATCTCAGGGTAATTGGAAGTTTATGTGGAAGCTGATGGCTCCAAGAGCAAGTGTTCCCAGCAGCACAAGGAGGAAACTGCATGGACACTTAAGACCTGACCTCAG
Organism: Papio anubis; assembly: GCF_008728515.1. Taxonomy (NCBI): domain Eukaryota; kingdom Metazoa; phylum Chordata; class Mammalia; order Primates; family Cercopithecidae; genus Papio; species Papio anubis. The sequence goes on from NC_044986.1 coordinate 22,052,337, forward strand.
AAGCCACAACTTCTGCTGTACTCTATTTGTCAAAGCTGTCATAGTCCACCCAGATTCAGAGAAAGGGATAAAAGTGAAAGAACTTGTGGCCATTTAAAAACAACTGCGGCCTTGCTGTGGCCACAGATCATTTACATCCTTCCCACTCAGCCCCCTTCCAAGACTCTCTGAGAGTTTCATCCCATAACAGCATCAGGCTCAGGCACAAGGTTCTGAATATCACCTTCTAAATCAGGGCAAGGTGCAAAATGAAGCTCTTCAAGTTCAGCACCCAGTCTACAGTTTCTCTTGATTTGAAAACCTGTTAACAAAAAAACATTATTTTTCTGCACCACCTTGCAACACACACACACACACAAATTAGACTGGTGAAACAGGCTTAAGCTAATGAATATAGACATTCTCGTTCAAATTTGGGGAAACCAGAGACACACAACAGTCGTGGATCGTGGCTGTTCTGAAATCCAGCTGGGACAAGCCAGTCTCTTCTTTAAGGCTTATCTCTGCCCTTTGGGGGTGATTTTCTAGAGAGCTCTGGGCTCTGCCCTCTGAGTCATCCTTTTCACTAAGGCACCCCTGTCTATAGCTGAGTAGTTTCTTCATCTGCCTCCTGGGGGAGGTGGGGAGATTTCAAAGACCTCTTTTCATATTCTATTGTCTCCTTCCCATTCTGTTCAATCTGTTAGAGTTCCTTTAAGAACTCTGTGGACCTCTTAGGATCAATTTAAAACCTATTCCTTTAGATAGAAGCTACACCCACAAATCTCTTCAACATAAACCCTCTCTTCCTTTTCCCTGGGCTCCCTGTGAGGTCACTATGGGACAAAACGATTAAGATTCTTAGGGTTTGTGAGGCACATTCTTAGGATTCTTAGTTTTTGTCTATTTGAAAGTGTCTATGAGGCATCATCTTAAACCATTCTGAGGTTTTACCAAAGAAAAGGGTAGGGAGGCCAGGGTTACAGTCACATCCCTGCCTTCATCTTTACCTTGAGACCACTTTTTCCTGACAATGCCCTTGATTTAATTTTTCCCCTAAGGCTCTTTGTTAGTTTGAGAATATTTTAATGGGTAAATGACTGTCCAGAGATCTTTATGTTTGCTCCAAATTCCATTCAAAAAGTCAAACAGGGCCGGGCATGGTGGCTCATGCCTGTAATTCCAACACTTTGGGAGGCTGAGGTGGGTGGATCACCTGAGGTCAGGAGTTTCAACCAACATGGTGAAATCCCATCTCTACTAAAAATACAAAAAAAAAAAGAAAAAAAAATTGCTGGGCATGGTGCTGCACACCAGTAATCCCAGCTACTGGGAGACTAAAGCAGGAGAATCTCTTGAACCTGGGAGGTGGAGGTTGCAGTGAGCTGAGATCACGCCATTGTACTCCAGCCTGGGCAACAAGAGGAAAATTCTGTCTCAAAGAGAAAAAAAAAAAATCAAACAGTACATTCCTTAATGTGTGTTTCTTTACTCACATTTGATCAGGGGCATAATGGAGATGCCAAGTGGCCCTTTCAGCACCGTGCCTTATTCCACACTGTGTATGAAATTTTTAGTTATATCATTCATTCCATTAAATATATTCTTTATTTCCCAGCAGGTCACAGTATTAACCAATGTCTCACCACTACAAAACAGAACTCCCCTTTTCTCTAGCTTCTGACAACACTGCCCTCATATCTCTTCAAGCCCTCACAGCAGCCTCCTCAAGACTGCTTTCTGTGTCCACCTACTATCTAGTCCCAAAGCCAGAGCTATTTGTTTTAGGTTTTGTAATGGTAACATTCCAATTCCAGGTATCGTATTAAGTTATAATAATTGTTGCATAACAAACCACCCTAAAACTTAGTGGTGTCAAACAACACTAGTTTTTTATGCTCATGGATACTGTGGGTCAGGAATGGGGAAATGGCACAGCAGGGCTGGATTTTCTTTGCTTCAGCGTCTGAGCCCTTAGCTGGGATGACTCACATGACTCAGGAAGCTGAAGGCTAGAACAGCTCGTTTGGAGAATCCAATTCCAAGAGAGCTTTCTCACTCAAATGATTGGCTCTCAGTCTGAAATAATGGAAGGCAGGCTTGACTGGGACAGAAAACCCACTTGTGACCTCTCCAGCATGACAGTTTCAAGGATGCTGGACCTTTTCCATGGCAGCTCAAAACTCCAAGAACAAGTATTTCCAGCAACTAAAGCCCGTTATGACCTAGCCTCATAAGTACCACAGCTTAACTTACAGTGTATTCTATTGTCTGAGCAGGCGTGCCCAGATTTGAGAAGGGACACAGACTCTCAATCAGAAAGGTGTCACAGGATTTGCAACCATGTTTGAAAACTTCTAACAGTGTTTACTGCCAAATGTGCAGTCAGCAACAAAGATGAAGAAGTTGGAATGAAAAGACTCCTTGAACAGTTTATGAAAAGTTTATTACCCATCTGAAGAGATATGGGACCAAATCCAAGGAATCTAATGGGCATAAATAAATTTTCATCCCACAGGGGTAGAAACCAAAAAGAAGTCTTAACTATAGTAACCAAAACAGCATGGTATCAATACAAAAAAAAAAAAAATAGACACATAGCTCAGTGAAACAGAATAGAGAACCCAGAAATAAAGACACGTATCTACAACTAATTGATATTCAATAAAGTCAACAAACAGGCAGTGGGGAAAGGACTTTCTATTTTCAATAAATGGTGCTGGGGAAACTGGCTAGCCACATGCAGAAGAATGAAATTGGACTCCTATCTATCACCACATATAAAAATTAACTCAAGGTGGATTACAGACTTAAATGTAAGACCCAAAACTATAGAAATGATAGAGGAAAACCTAAGACAAACTTCTGGACATTGATCTGGGCAAAGAATTTATGATAAGACCTTAAAAGCAAATACAATAGAAACAAAAATCAACAAATTGTACTTAATTAAACCAAAGAGCTTCTTCTGCACAGGAAAAGAAACAATCAACAGAGTAAACAGACAACCTGAGGAATAGGAGGAAATATTTGCAAACTATGCATCTAACAAAGTACTAATATCCAAAGTCTATAAGGAACTTCAATCGACAAGGAAAAAAATAATCCCACTAAAAGGTGGGAAAAGGACTTGAATAGACAATTCTCAAAAGAAACCATACACACAGCCAGCAAGCATATGAAAAAGTGTTCAATATTGCTAATCATAAGAGCAATGCAAATTAAAATCACAATGAGATATCATCTAAAATAAGTCAGAATAACTTTATTAAAAAGTCAAAAAGTAACAGATGTTGGCGAGGATGTGGAGAAAAGGGAACGCATACGTACTGTTGGCAGTAATGTAAATTAGTTCAACCCCTATAGGAAACAGTTTGGAGATTTCTCAAAGAACTAAAAATAGAACTACCATTAAACTCAGGAATCCCACTAACTAGGTATCTAACCAAAGGAAAAGAAACCATTTTATCAAAAGACACCTGCGCTCATGTTCATCATAGCACTACTTGCAATAGCAAAGTCATGGAATCAACTCAAATGTTTATCAGTGGTTGACTGGATAAAGAAAATGTGATATATATATATCACATTATATATATATATAAATACTGTATCACATTGTGTGTGTGTGTGATACACACCATAAAATACTATGCAACCATAGAATTAATGAAATCATGTCATTTGCAGCAACATGCATGGAGCTAGAGGCCATTATTCTAGCTGAAATAACTCAGAGACAGAAAATCAAACATCATGTATTCTCATTTGTAAGTGAAAGCTAAACAATGGGTACACTGGACCTAAAGATGGAAATAATAGATACTGGGAACTATAAAAGAGGGAAGAATGGGAGAGGAATGAGGGTTGAAAAACTATCTATTAGGTACAGTGTTCACTATTTGGATAATGGGTTCACTAGAAGCCCAAACCTCATCATTACACAAAATATCCATGTAGCAAACCTGCACATGTATGCCCTGAATCTGAAATTCAAAAAGAAAACTCAAGAGAAAAAAAATCACAAAGGGAAGACAGTTTCCAAAAACAAAAGACTACATTTAATCAAAAGATGTACCACCCACAATGAGAGGGAGGGGAGGGTCAGGGAGAAAGGGAGAAAGGGAGGAAAGGAAAGAGAGGAGGAAGGAGGAAGAGAGAGTCATGTAAGTATGCAAGTGTCGTGAACCTTCAGCTTTAAAGAGAAAAGTATCACAAAAATAGTCTGGGTGTTTGTTTGTGTATATGGTTCTATGCAAGGAAGGTTCCATCCTATAATCCTAGAGGAAAATAAAAACAACTTTGCTAAGACATAAGTGATTGAAATAGGAGTTTTCATATGAGAAGGGGTGATGGAGAAGGACTGGGAATCCTCTCAGGAACCTGACACCTGCATTGCTGTGCTGCACTGGAAGTCAGGGACCTGAGTCTTAATCAAGGCTGCACCCTGACACAGATGAGAACACTGGAGCCCAGAAAGAAGAAGTAAATTGCCAGAGATGATCCCAGGAATCAGAGTTTCTCAAACTAAAGACCTATGGGGCACCAATATTTCATGAGTATATGTAGTGGTATTTCTCTACTAAAACCAAATGACAGTCTTCCAGGTTATGTAAGATTAAGTTAATGTATGGTCTTTTCTCAATTAATGATATTTTTCCCATAAAATTTCTTAAGCCATGAGTATACTTTATGACTTTGATACCTGACTTACTAGGCTTAATATATCACAAAATGGTATATTCGTGGTGTTCCAAAGAGTACAATGAATTCAGAGACTTCACTGCTGGACCAAGTTTAAGAATAATCTCAGCACTGACATCATATGTTTGGGAGTAAGATGTGTTCTCATTCTTTATTATTCCTGAAGTGTGACCTGGCACGACATCTCACAAACTGGCACTGGTAAGGGAACAATCAGTGGAAAATGTACTGGATGTGAAGGCAGGGGACTGGCCAGGATGACATCTCAGGGAGCATTTAAGATATTTTACTTAGAAAAAAATATCAGAATCATCTATGTGAAGAAATTAATAGTATATATTCTGGGTGGGGGAATTTCAGAGATTTTTTTCTCCCCTTTGGCTAATCTGTGCTTCCTCACTTTTCTGCAATGAATATGTATTTCTTGTTGTTCATAGGTAAAGAAAAATAACTTGATCAATAGCTCTTCCCTCAGCCCCTTTTTAAAAGTTTTCACATCCCTGAGGGAGTGGTAGTAGGACATACATGAGCAGTAGCTGTAGGCAGGTCACCGTGGGGTGAACATGAAGAGCCCAGGCTCTCAGGCAGAGTCTGTGGTCTGCTCAGAAGAACAAAGCTCTCCAGACACAGCCTGATGGGTCTTTTGTGCTTTCAGACCCCTGCATCCTCTGAGCACGGGTCTGCCTTTGTGACAAGGCCCATATACTATTAATATCTTGCTCAGGCTTTATTGGAATAACCCCTCACTATTGCTGGGATTTTAATGTGCTGGAGAAGCAGATCTAGAGATAGATCAAGCACTAGTCCACCCCTGCCCTCCATATCTTCGGCTAAAATAGATGTACTGTCTTCCCGGACCCAGAAGCCGCTCTCTGCTAGCTGGCTTTATCTTCACATGATGATTATTGTCAATATGTTGCTTTTTGACCCAAAATATGAAAAGTATTTCTACTCTGATCAAAAATCTTCAAATTTCCTCATACTAATATGAGTAATCCATGGCTATTACAAAGATCTGGCCCACCCAAGGTATGGGTCATGTGGTCTTTGTTGGTACGGTTCCTGACACAGAAGTACAGGATATAACACATTTCAAGTACTAAGAACTGAGTTTGAATTCTGACTCTCTTATTTGCTGGCTGCTGTTTCTTGGGGAAATCAATAAACTACTCAGCTTCCTCCTCTATAAAATAGGAATTGCAACATTCTCTACTTCACAGGTAAATGGAGTACTATGAACTCACTGACCAAGGACCAAGAAAATCTTAAATGTTCCCTGAGGGGCATTTTAAATCCCTCATAAGTCCCAAACACCTTCATTTCATAAGACCCAAACACCTACCCCAACATGGCATCAAACATATTAAACCATAGCTACATCCCATAATAGATACAAATGTACATGTGAATATAAACAAGTATTCACTGTAAAAATATCTTGAAGCACAGCTTTATAACTTTGTCTTTGAAATGTGGGTACAATTGATTATGGTTTTCTAATGATTATCATACATATTCAGAAACTTTCGTGAAGTGCAAAGAAAATCTAGCCTACAAATTGTTTTCAAATGTAATGAAACCTTTATGAATACTAAATTTAATAATGGATAGAACTGGCATGTTATATTTGGTAGATGGTTTTGATTTTGCAGTTGTCTATTCCTAGTTTGGAGCCAACACAATTTTTCAGGTCTCAAATATTTCTGTCAGCCCCAGAGAAGCTTGTAGGCCCCAGATACTCTGCCTAGAATGCCTAGATTAGTTACTAGGTGCCCCAAGAGTGCCCTTAGAGATGTGTAAAACAGTGCCTACCAGGGATGCTGATTAAAATGCAGATTCTCAGGCTTCATCCTACACCTCATGAACTAGAATTTTTGGTGGTACTTTTCAGGAATCTACAGGTTTTTCTAACAGGCTTCTCAGGGGATTGCTTGCATTTCAGCATTTGGGAATCCATGATCTGGGGCCCCTGGACCGGGAAAGTAGGAATGACTGGAAGAAGCCGATGGGAACATCGATTGCCAGTCTCCCCCTATATAACAGCCCCACTGCGGGCACTCAGAGAGCAGAGCAACCTGCAAGGTAAGGGAAAAGGAAGTCGTACAGGCGCCTCGATTGAAACAATTTTATTTTTATAGAAATAGCATAAGTGATCTGAAACACGCTGCATTCAACTCCCAGATGTTGAGTCAAGTTCCTTTTTCCAACCATGGATGAATAATTTATAATTCCATTGTCTTAAATTCACAATAAATAAGCCTGTCTGTTGAAGCAGTGCTGAAGTCCATGCTTTGAGGACATACTCATAAATCCTTAAGCACTTTTACTAGTTGAAAAAATTTATGAAGTGGCTTCTGGGAAAGACTGAGCTGGAGTTCTGCAAAAGTGTGATCTGAAGAGCACTTGCAACAGAATTACCTGGTACTTGTTAAAATGCAGATTCCTAGGCACTACACCTCCAAGCTAATAAACCAAAATGTTACCAGGTGGGATTCGGGAAACTGCAATTTTAATCAAGGCCGCAGGAGACTCTTGTGCACCCAGGTTTGAAAACTGCTGCTTCCGCATCAACTGACAGCTTCACCATCTGGGCCTGGATTTGAGCTGACACCCTGGAGGCTGATTTCCCCCCAGAATTTATCTGTTTTCTAGGTAAAAGTGTGACCTCCACCAAGAGGTCAAATCTATTCCCAGCGTTGAAGCATAACTGCAAGAGAAATGGCCATCTTTGCTCCCTTCCCCCCCAAATTCTGAAGGTATAGAAACTGCCAACTAATTCCCCAAAGACTGGAAAAATGCACAAAAGTCCTCTGCAGCTTCCCACCCTGTCCCCAGGGGCCATTTCCCAGGTCTTTCCAAAGACAGAGGCCACCTTGTGAAGTATCTGGTATATTCGGATGCTGCCCAGGAAGGGGAGGAAAGCATCATCCCTCTGCCCTCTTCTTTCTGACCCATTGGTTTGCCTTAGCCTAGATTGTGGTTCCCAATTGAATCAAACTCACCTCATTTGTCTGTGTCACCCTGAAATAAGTGAAGCAATTTTCACCTCATTGGTCAAAATAATGACTCCTCCAGCATTACTGGCCACAAAACCACCCCAAGCAAGAGCTTATACCCTCCCAAGAGGGGACTTAATGGACCCAGAGAAGTGATTTATTTTTAAAGATTAGTTGCCACATTTACAGAGTTGGTACCATGGGAGCAAAAGCAATTGGTTCTTGCAGGAAGTGTTTTACTGCATAATCTAGACAATATTCTTTGGGCCTGTCTGCATTGCCTCTGCCCGTAAGGGCTACATCTTTTAGTGCAGGGATGTAGATGGGGCAAGAGGGGCTAGAAAGTGGAGAGAGAAGAGCCAGCTTGATTCGACACTGTCATCAGCAACAATAATGAAGTCTGTCTGTCTACAGATCACTTGCTGGAGCTGAATTATGATTAAAAGAGAGAGAACAGCACTTCTTTTTAAGAAGTTCCTAAGGAGGAACTTCTTTTTTTTTTTTTTTTTTTTAATTTATTTTTTATTATTATACTTTAAGTTGTAGGGTACATGTGCATAACGTGCAGGTTTGTTACATATGTATACTTGTGCCATATTGGTGTGCTGCACCCATCAACTCGTCATTTACATCAGGTATAACTCCCAATGCAATCCCTCCCCCCTCCCCCCTCCCCCCTCCCCATGATAGGCCCCGGTGTGTGATGTTCCCCTTCCTGAGTCCAAGTGATCTCATTGTTCAGTTCCCACCTATGAGTGAGAACATGCGGTGATTGGTTTTCTGTTCTTGTGATAGTTTGCTAAGAATGATGGTTTCCAGCTGCATCCATGTCCCTACAAAGGACACAAACTCATCCTTTTTTATGGCTGCATAGTATTCCATGGTGTATATGTGCCACATTTTCTTAATCCAATCTGTCACTGATGGACATTTGGGTCGATTCCAAGTCTTTGCTATTGTGAATAGTGCCGCAATAAACATACGTGTGCATGTGTCTTTATAGCAGCATAATTTATAATCCTTTGGGTATATACCCAGTAATGGGATGGCTGGGTCATATGGTACATCTAGTTCTAGATCCTTGAGGAATCGCCATACTGTTTTCCATAATGGTTGAACTAGTTTACAATCCCACCAACAGTGTAAAAGTGTTCCTATTTCTCCACATCCTCTCCAGCACCTGTTGTTTCCTGACTTTTTAATGATCGCCATTCTAACTGGTGTGAGATGGTATCTCATTGTGGTTTTGATTTGCATTTCTCTGATGGCCAGTGATGATGAGCATTTTTTCATATGTCTGTTGGCTGTATGAATGTCTTCTTTTGAGAAATGTCTGTTCATATCCTTTGCCCACTTTTTGATGGGGTTGTTTGTTTTTTTCTTGTAAATTTGTTTGAGTTCTTTGTAGGTTCTGGATATTAGCCCTTTGTCAGATGAGTAGATTGCAAAAATTTTCTCCCATTCTGTAGGTTGCCTTTTCACTCTGATGGTAGTTTCTTTTGCTGTGCAGAGGCTCTTTAGTTTAATGAGATCCCATTTGTCAATTTTGGCTTTTGCTGCCGTTGCTTTTGGTGTTTTAGACATGAAGTCTTTGCCCATGCCTATGTCCTGAATGGTACTACCTAGGTTTTCCTCTAGGATTTTTATGGTATTGGGTCTAACATTTAAGTCTCTAATCCATCTTGAATTAATTTTCGTATAAGGAGTAAGGAAAGGATCCAGTTTCAGCTTTCTACTTATGGCTAGCCAATTTTCCCAGCACCATTTATTAAATAGGGAATCCTTTCCCCATTTCTTGTTTCTCTCAGGTTTGTCAAAGATCAGATGGCAACATAGTGTTGGAAGTTCTGGCTAGGGCAATTAGGCAAGAGAAAGAAATCAAGGGTATTCAGTTAGGAAAAGAAGAAGTCAAATTGTCCCTGTTTGCAGATGACATGATTGTATATTTAGAAAACCCCATTGTCTCAGCCCAAAATCTCCTTAAGCTGATAAGCAACTTCAGCAAAGTCTCAGGATACAAAATTAATGTGCAAAAATCACAAGCATTCTTATACACCAGTAACAGACAAACAGAGAGCCAAATCAGGAATGAACTTCCATTCACAATTGCTTCAAAGAGAATAAAATACCTAGGAATCCAACTTACAAGGGATGTAAAGGACCTCTTCAAGGAGAACTACAAGCCACTGCTCACTGAAATAAAAGAGGACACAAACAAATGGAAGAACATACCATGCTCATGGATAGGAAGAATCAATATCGTGAAAATGGCCATACTGCCCAAGGTAATTTATAGATTCAATGCCATCCCCATCAAGCTACCAATGAGTTTCTTCACAGAATTGGAAAAAACTGCTTTAAAGTTCATATGGAACCAAAAAAGAGCCCGCATCTCCAAGACAATCCTAAGTCAAAAGAACAAAGCTGGAGGCATCACGCTACCTGACTTCAAACTATACTACAAGGCTACAGTAACCAAAACAGCATGGTACTGGTACCAAAACAGAGATATAGACCAATGGAACAGAACAGAGTCCTCAGAAATAATACCACACATCTACAGGAGGAACTTCTTAAAGTAAAAGAAAATCAAAGAGCTCTTTGGCATGGAGGAATGGGGCCGCCTCTTCACAGACCTGTTTGCAAATACAAAGCCGAGCACTCCACCCTGCAGCCAGGGAAACCGCCAGTGACACTCAGTCACCGAGTCAGTCACGAACAGCCAAGTCCCCTCCCAAGCACAAGGTCAGGCCGGCAGACTACAGAGATGCCTAGGAGGCCAGCCAGGAAGATTCTTCACCTCCACCAAAAAAGAAAGAAAGAAAGAAAGAAAGAGAGAAAGAGAGAAAGAGAGAAAGAGAGAGAGAGAGAGAGAGAGAGAAAGAGAGAGAGAGAGAGAGAGAAAGAGAGAGAGAGAGAGAAAGAAAGAGAGAGAGAGAAAGAGAGAGAGAAAGAGAGAAAGAGAAAGAGAGAGAAAGAAAGAAAGAAGGAAAGAAAGAAAGAGAGAGAGAAAGAAAGAAAGAGAGAAAGAGAAAGAGAGAGAGAGAGAGAAAGAGAGAAAGAAAGAGAGAGAGAGAGAAAGAAAGAAAGAAAGAAATGGTCACTCCTACTTTTCTTGAAAGAAGCTACCCTTCTCCTGACTATAATTTAGTTTGTTGCTTTGGAGACATGAATATGGATAAATATTCTTCGATTATAAAATATTATAATAATAGTGTTAATGTAGAGGTAAAAAGTCATGAGCCCGTGCCTCAGTGTCGAGGAGTGGGGTGAGGTGGGGCCCGAGGCAAGCAGAAGTGCCTGGGAAAGGAGAACTGCTCCTCCCGGGCCCCAGGTGACTCCTGGCACACATAAATGTGGACTGAGTTTTGCCAGATATTCCCAATTTGCAAAAGAAGCTAAGTATTCAGATTTGCAAGTGAACACTCCCGACATTTAATTATTAGATCTATCTTCACTTTTAAACACTATCAATAAAATTGGTGCAACTTCTGCTCTAAAACTGGGGGCAAAAATAGAAGTCCCAGGAGCTCCCCAGACCCCAGGGACTGAAGGAACAAAGGGACTGTCACCGTCCAGCTCTCACAGGATTTACCAGTGGACTGAGGGCTCTATCCTCTCTGAGGTGCTAAGGCTGGTGTTAGGTTTGAGCCATCTGATGACATGAGAGATTAGTGCTCAAACAGTTAATGTAGGCAAAACGCCCAGCCTCCTACATCAGATCCCATAAGTGGGACTTCCTGAGCCCCTTTTCTCTCCAGCCAGATGAGCTATATATAACAGCTAGAATAATAGCCAAAGAGTCTTTCTTTCTTTCTTCCTTTTCATAGTGAAATCCTCATCAGTCTTTACGACCCAGTTCAAATGTCACCTCATCTGAGCTGCCCTGCTCCATGCTTTCAGGTGCAGCTAATCTCTCCCTTTCTCCTTCCTTTGTGTCCCATAACAGTCCAGATAGATTTAGCAACTACAGAGCAAGGTGACAGATGCTACAACCTATTGGGAAGCCCACGAGGAATGAGATAGGATGTTGGGATAGGGATATCTGTTCCTGAGAACATTATTATCATGGGTCTGGTGTTTAATAATCATTGTCCCATTTTTATTTCATAGGTTCTGAGGTGGGGAGGCTTTCCTCTTCCGATTTCACAGAGAGGAAAGTGAGGTAAGGGAGCTTAAGTAACCTGTCCAAGATCATGCAATTGGAATGAGGCACGGCTGAACTTGAATTCAGGCCCGGCTTACCCAGAGCCTAGTGTCTGGGTGTGTGTTTCTACACCCCAGGGCCTAGTCCAGGGCCAGAAGAATTTCTGATTCAAGAAACTAAAAAATAATAATAATAAGATCTATTCTAGATGACTTATTTAGAACATAAAATATAAAGTTCTACAGAGGTTTAAATGTGTGGGTGCCCTACAATGGAACTCTAAAAAAACACACACAAAGTATGGCATTAAACAACCTCCAGGATATTTTCATAATTAGGAAAAGGAAGGTATCAAAAAGTGGGTATAGTGTGCTGCCCTCTGTGTTCGGATCTGTAGGTTTAAGCTTGGGTTACCCCCAAAGCAGACCCCCAGACAAGGATTTGAGAGTAAGTGGGTTAGTAGGTTATTTGGAAGGAAATTTCAGGAAGCTCCATTAAAGGAGGGGGAAGTGGGCCAGGGAAGAGAATCAAGCTAACACAGGGGCCTTTCATGAGGTTTTCATGTGGGCACCTGGGATTCAGCCCTCTGGAGACAGTGTGAACACATCTCGGGGCCATGTGAAGATGTGAGCTTCTTTTTGAGAGGAGAAGAGGGAAACAGAGAGGAGGTAGAAAGACAGGGATAGAGAAGGAAAACTTCTACCTACCTAGTCATATGAACACTAGCAACTATTCCTAACAAAAATTAATTTTAGGACATCTATGACCCAAGCTAGCTGGCTGTAGTTATTTGTGAAAGAGAACCCCCACCACTGCCACTCCACATCAGACACAAATACTTGTCCATCTCATTGAAGAAAAGCTGGTCTATTTTTTTTTTTTTTTTTTTTTTTTTTTTTTGAGATAGAGTTTCAGTCTTGTTGCCCAGGCTGGAGTGCAATGGTGTGATCTTGGCTCAATGCAACCTCCACCTCCTGGGTTCAAGCGATTCTCCTGCCTCAGCCTCCTGAGTAGCTGGGATTACAGGCACACACCACCACGCCCAGCTAATTTTGTATTTTTAGTAGGGACGGGATTTCTTCATGTTGGTCAAGCTGGTCTCGAACTCCCAACCTCAGGTGAATCACCCGCCTCTGCCTCCCAAAGTTGGTGTCTATTTTTAAGTCCCTAGAGCAGTTAGCTGCTCAATCTTTCATGCCATTATCAGCTCTGAGTCTCAGGCCTAAAGATTCCAGTGGCCATCCACAGGGAAAGATTCAGGTACCCATGCAGCAAGTTAGCACCAAAATCAAGGTCAAAAGGCAAAATGAACCACTGACAATGCTTAAGCTTCATTCAAGCACCTTAGGTAATACCCTTCCCTGGCCTCCTTTCTCAGTGACTCAAAAGAGCCTGCTTAAAAAGCAACAACGTCGGCTGGACACGGTGGCTCATGCCTGTAATTCCAGCACTTCGGGAGGCCGAGATAGGTGTATCATGAGGTCAGGAGTTTGAGACCAGCCTGGCCAACATAGTGGAACCCCGTCTCTACTAAAAATACAAAAAATTAGCTGGACGTGGTGGCGGGCACCTGTAATACCAGCTACTTGGGAGGCTGAGGCAGGAGAATTGCTTGAAGCCAGGAGGCGGAGGTTGCAGTGAGCCGAGATTACACCACTGCACTCCAGCCCAGGCAATAGTGCAAGATTCCATCTCAAAAAAAAAAGAAAAGAAAAAAAAAAAAAAAAAAAAAAGCAGCAGCAACATCAAGCTAGTAAAATGCTGAAGATAACTTTGCCCAAATTGTATTTTTGCTTTGTTTCAAGGAATATCTGTAGTAATGCAGTATTACGTCATTGCTCATCTCATTCCCCTGCCTCTCTCACATGGCTAAATAGTGGTTTCCATTCCATTACCTTTACAGACTGCTTACTTTCTCACTTCTTTTCCAGTCTCTCAGTTCATGTATGAAAACATGAATTTCAGGAAGTACTAAGTCACATTGTTTCCACCTCTGGAGAATCCCAGGAAATATGGTCATGGTGTTATGGGAAGGAACAATGCTAGAAAGTAAAAATTAGCTAAAGGAGAAAGAGTTGGTGGGGGTCCTTGAGCATCTGCTTAAGATAACTCCATGACAGCTGGTTGCTTGCTTCATTCACAATGCATGCCCATGCCTAGAATAATGCCTGGCACATAGCAGGTCCTCATTCAGTATTTGTTGTATGGATAATCTCAATCAGCTGCGCACCTTGTCTTCAAATAAACTTGAAGTCCAGCTAGAAAGAGTAGGCTTGCTCTGCGTTGGGGAAGAAGACCCCTAGCATCCCACACCCTACCCACCTGTAATCAGACCAGTGCCCCTCCTGTACAGACATTCTGGAGATTCCACAAAATCACACTCAGACGCCTACACCTACGCTAGGTTCCTTCCCACCCCTCTTCACACACACACCCTCAAGCAGGGCAGCCAGTGCAATCTGAGGAAATGAAGGTGTCTGTAATGTCTGGGCTGTGAATTTCTATAGGTAGAAGTTGCTTCCTGGGCCTGTCTTATAGATAAAAAGATGCATGCTTGCAAGCTAACCAGCCTTGAACCAACAAAACTTAGAGCCTAAACAGCAACATTAGTCGAAATTAGGTATGAAACAAAGAGAGTGTGCTACCTCACAAAATGCCTGGATTCCCAAAGGCTCAATACTTAGAGAAAACTTTAGACCTAAAGTTTTCTTTTAAAAAAAATCAGTTTAGACTACATATAAAGTATTTTGCATGACTGGACACTTGTGATTGACTGTCTTTCATGCCTTCCAAAGCTCTGAAAGTTCTGCCTCCAAGACTCTAGAGCTGTCGATGGGAAAAGGGCTTATTCCAGTTCAGTTCCTACAGCAAGGTGATGAGAAAATCAAGATCTAAAAGCATTGATAAAAGAGGAAGCTACATTGGCTTTTCAATTATAACCTTGCTGCTGTGTCAGGAAGCAGGCTCCTGAAAGGGCCAAACTGATCAGGAGAGGTAGAAGTTTCACTAGATGTTTAAACAGTTTACCACAAACCCTACAGTGCCTAATACAGGCTGCGAGGCTCCGGAGAGCAGGTGCTGCATCCTTGTTGCTGTATTCCCAGGGACCCACTCACTGACTGGCATCCAGTAGGCACTCAGTCAGGGAGGGGTGAATTGAACAGAGTCTACCTGATCAACAGAAGGAAACTAGCTGAGGGCCTCCTAGGGATCAGACACCAAGCAACAGGATTTGCCTGGACTATTTTACCCAGTCCCTGTATCACCTCTTGAATAAGCATCAACTGTCTTTTGCAGATGAAAAAACAGAGATTCAGTGGAATCCACAAGTGGCGGAGGCAGGATTGAAACCCAGATCCAAGTGACAGAGAAGAGGACACTTCCTCCAAATATTCACTGCCATTTAAAAAT
Source organism: Papio anubis (assembly GCF_008728515.1). NCBI lineage: Eukaryota > Metazoa > Chordata > Mammalia > Primates > Cercopithecidae > Papio > Papio anubis. The sequence continues at coordinate 22,067,574 of NC_044986.1, forward strand.
GCTCTGATTCCAGGGGGCATTGCATCCTCCAAGGTACTCATCACTCCAAAAGCATTTGGGAATCTATGTAATTTGGAATGTTAAATAATTAGAAGTCATGGAGGTTCATCAAAATGTGAGTGAACCTGAACCAAAGAATGATGGAGAGACTGTTTTGTCGGCTCTGGGTCGGGTGACAAACGGGCAGCTCACCCAGCGGTGCCTGAGGTGGCAGAGAGCTTTCATGCACACTTGCACTTTGAATAAGGATCCTAGCACAATGCCGGATGCCCCTCCACATGAATTATGGCTCAGGCGAGAAACACAACAAAGCAATTTGCCTCTGTAACTAATTTCTCTTGTCTGTAGCACTGAAGGAGCAATACTTTAGCAGCCAGTGAGCTGGATAATTGGAAATAAGGGCAACTCTCTGAGCAGGCTGAGGAAGGCTGGTTTTTATCAACCTTGGAACTATTTTTTATAATCAATGTCTATGTGCAAAAAATAAAATAAATAAATACAAAACAAGAAATAAACCTTCCTCACCCACCAGCACAGACATGTCTTTTTTTTTTAATACTACCTTGAAACTTTATTAAATAATAGTGAAACTCAACTTCTTGGCTTCAGAGGGAATCTTGGAGGCAGGTTATTAAACTAACACTTCTACAGAGTGAGCAAAATTTCACCAGAACCAATGTTCTTCCCAATATAGACAGAGAGGTGACAAGGACAGAAATTTTCTATAAGGATTTTTGTCTTCCGATTGCTAAGCAAGACTCAAGTGCCTCTTTGCTTTTGAAGTCACTCTTGCTGACTGGAAACACTCACAGGCCTGTGCATCCAAAGACCCAAAAGTTCAGACAGACAAATAGACACAGACACACACACACAGACACACACACACACACACACACACACACACACACCCCTCTGCCAAACTCAGTGCCCCCTTCCCACATCTATCCCACACTTTTGCAATATCAACCAACTCACACCTCAAACCAAGCCAACATCCAACCTGTGGTTTAGAAAGTATAATGGGGGCCAGGCGCAGTGGCTCACATCTGTAATCCCAGCACTTTGGGAAGCTGAGGTGGGTGGATCACGAGGTCAGGAGATCGAGACCATCCTGGCCAACATGGTGAAACCCTGTCTCTACCAAAAATACAAAAATTAGCCGGGCGTGGTGGCATGCACCTGTAGTCCCAGCTACTCAGGAGGCTGAGGCAAGAGAATGGCTTGAACCTGGAAGGCGGAGGTTGCAGTGAGCCGAGATCGCACCACTGTACTCCAGCCTGGGCAACAGATCAAGACTCTGTCTCAAAAAAAAAAAAGAGTATACCCTGTGGGAGATAATTCAATCATGGGGGCAGTTTCCCCCATACTATTCTTATGGTAGTAAAGTCTCACAAGATCTGATGGTTTCATAAGGGGTTTCCCCTTTCACTTGACTCTCATCTTCTCTCTTGTCTGCTGCCATGTAAGATGTGCCTTTCACCTTCTACTGTGAGTATGAGGCCTCCCTAGCCATGTGGAACTGTGAGCCAATTAAGCCTCTTTCCTTTATAAATTACCCAGTCTCAGGTATGTCTTTATTAGCAGTGGGAGAACAGACTAACACACCAACTCGCCAACTCATTTCTGATTTCTGTCCCCAAAGATTTTCAAGTCTAAGATTTCCCAGCAAAATTACAGGCTAGAGTCTTCCTTGGGCAAATGATGAAAGAAAAGCAACCTTGGAAGTAGGTTCTTTTTCCTCTTAGAGATTTTATAAACAACACAATGATTCAGGCACGACCTTCAGTGCTGACTATACAGAGAGGGAAAGATGGAAAATACTCCATTCACCAAATCTTTTTGGAGTGAACTCTGAATTTACTCTGGAGAAAATGCCTTGTGAAACTGCTGAGAATGAAGAGTAAGACTCCAAAAGCAAGTTCAAGACACAAAGGATGGGAACAATGTACACTATTCTTGGGTGATAGTTACACTAAAAGCCGAGACTTCACCACTATGCAATATACCCATGAAACAAAAATGCACTTGCACCCCTGAAATCTATAAAAATCAGTAGAAAATAAAAAAGACAGAAAGTTGGAAATTACTCTGCATTAAAAAGAAATAAGAAATTTGTACTTCCTGGGGGAAAATCCTGAAGAGGGAGAGGAGTGTAGAAGAATTGAGGCTGCTTGGCTCAAAGGAGGAGAGAAAAAAAAGAAAACTCTCAGGTGACAGAGTATGCAGTGGGTTTGATACAGAAAAAATGTCTGTTGGGGAATTTTCAACACTGATGGCCACTTAATCCTAATATGAGTCTTATAACATGGTTCCCTGCTCAGAAACATCCAGTAGCTTCCCATTGCTTCCGGGATTTAAATCTATAGCCTCTGCCTGCTATCTGCAGCTTTTCCACTCAAGACTGGCTCCAACGGTACCCCAGCTCCTTAACAAGTACCCCATGGAGGAGGAAACTGCAGCCTGGTGCCATCAAGGCAGGGGGGTTCCAGCCCTGGTACAGATCCCCCTAACTTGTGAAACCTCTTGATATGACACTATCCCCAATGACAAATAAGAGTTACACCAATGGATCTCTGAAGGCCCTTTCTTTGCCACACTACAAAATCATGAGTGGCTTCTCTGGACCCCCTCCTCCCACCAGCCCCAACTCTCCCCTTTCCTTCCTTTCTTATCACTACATCCACACCTTAAGTCACTCACATGGCTTTTTCCCTGTTTGCCTCACTCCTCTGTGAGACCTACCTATCCTTTGAGTTGCAGCAGGAGTTGTATCAACTCAAATACCCCAAATGCCATGGCACATAGGCATGGCCTTCTGAGAACTACTGTGCCCCCACCATCTGTCCTGTCGCCTCCCACTCTGCCCACTGTTTGCAGCGTTGCCAGCTCTTTGACGTGGGAACATCCTGCTTCTCATCCGTATCATAAACCCTCTGAAGCCTGAAATATTTTTATAGGATTACTACTATTTTGGTATCTCCAACAAACTCTTGGACAGTTCTGAATGCCAAATAAATACTGAATAAATAAACAAATCAGCAAAGTAAATTAGGGGGCCTCTCTCTTCCAGGCTCAGAGTTTTTGGCTCAGAACCACAAGCGCTCTTTAACAGAGACGAGAAGTTTTCTGGAACTCCACCTGCTGGAGAAAAACTTTGTTGCTTTTTCACTGAGCCTGTTTATCCCAAATCTGGCGCAGCCCAAGGACTTGTACCAGCCTAGAGCATGTATTTATATCTGTGCAGGCAAAGGGAGGGAACATGCATTCATTTATAAACTATCACATAGATAACATTACCAAAGGTCAACCCCCGATTCCTGCCATAGCTGGCACCTAAGATGCCTCGCCTATCGGGAGGGTCCCAGTACACAGTGGGTGGGGGTGTCTTCACTCCATTCCATGTCTTCATTTTGGGAGTCCATTTCCTACCAGTAGAACGCAAGCTCCTTGGGAACAGCTTGGTCCGTCTGCCTCGCTCACCATTGTGTCTCCAGCACCAACATGAGTTCCTAGGTAATAGATGTGTGTGGTGAAGAAGTGAATCCAGTAATGACCATATATGAGCATTCTGAGAACCCTGGAGGGTGCCCACAACCTTCTCACTGATAGTTGAAGACCTTGTCACATGGTGGCTGCCATGGGGTCTTTCTTGGGGAGCAGAGTCAGAGACAGAAGTCCAGAACCAAATGAGGCTCAAATTTAGCCTTCCATTTCATCATTAGCAAAATGCGACTAATAATTCCGACCTCCCAGGAGGAGGAAGATGAAGGAGGCTGCTTCATGCATGGCCTATGCCAAGCTGCAGCCATATTGACTCCAAACCCCAGACCTTCAGTACATTCAAAACGATGCCAGGTGACCTTGCAGCTCCCCTGCAGGCTCAAGTGGGGTCTCAGGAGACCCCAATATGTGTGGATGAGACATTGCTTCCCTCAGATCCAGAAAGGGGTCTTCCTGGCCCATCACAGCCCCTTTGCCTAGAGGAATGCACAGTCCTTTGGTTGTAAAAAGGTCGTGCCCTGCCAGAGCCTGATTCTGGATAGCCTATCCAGTGGTGGAGATTGTTCACATAAGATACTCATTCGTACCTTGCCCCTCCTCTTCCCTGGAACACAATACCTAGGGGGTGGCTGACCACTGAGCCGGCAAAGTGTGACCTTGTTTCAGGCCAAAATGAACCAAAGCCCATGCAATCAAACCTACGACTGTGGCTCAGGTCTAAGCCTATGACTCAGGGCACAGAAGGTACAGGCACCCCTGAAGGAGCTGAGAATCTGGGTAATGAAGTACAGCAGATACTAGCATGGACAATGGAGCCAGACTGCCTGGGTTTGAAACCCACCTCAACCACTGCTACATGCATGGCCTTAGACAAGTGAGCTAGCCTTCCTGTACGAGTTTTCTCATCTGTAAAGCCCTCAGGTTCCTCAATGTTAGTCCAGATCATGCATACTCAAAGTGAAGGGTAAATTATCTGCACTGAGTCAGTGAGACTGGACACTACAATGGTTGTCATGATAATTAAATAAGATAATACTTACCATGCTTGTATCAGTTATCAATCATTGCATAGCAAACTACCCCAAAAACCAGTGGCTTAACATCACAGTCATTTACTTACCCATGATTTTGGAATCTGGGCAGGGTTCAGCATGGGCGGTTTGTCTTTTCTCTGTGTGGTGTCTGTTTGGTTCCCTACTGGGCTAGAGAAATAAAGATGGCTTCACCCACATGTCTGGCATCTAAGCTAGGAGAGGCTGGAATGGTTTGGGGCTGACTGGCTAGGTTCCTCTCTTTCTTCATAGTCTCTCACCCTCCCGAGTAGTCCTTTACGTGGCTTCCAAGAAAGTAAACCCAAAAGCTGCAGGGTCTCTTAAGGACTAGACTGGAAACAGGCATGGTATCAAGTCCTCTGCATTCTATTGGTCAAAGCAAATCACAGTGGCAACCCAGGTTCAAAGGGTGAGAAAATAGACTCCACCCCTTGGTGAGAGTAGTGGCTTATGCATCTAAGGAAGGCTGGAAGTGTTGGACACTGCATTTGCAGACAGTATACCAGAGCACTATGCAGTCATTCGCATGAGGAAAACCTCAAATCTAATCACCTAGGTGAGGCAGAAAAGTCATAATGCTCTTGACCTGAACTATCTCAAGTGACTACAGGCTAAACATAAAACACAAAGCTACAGCCAGGTAAAGTGCAAATCCCTGGACCACTGCTCACCAGCCTGTCATGCTTAGCAGCAGGTCGTCTTATACTTAAAATACCCCAGGTCCTCCTGCTCTCATGTAAGGGGAAATCTCACACCAGCAGTCAGCACATAGTGGAGGCCTTGCTATTTGTAGATACTCAATTAACATTTCTGAAATGAATAAATTCTAATTTAATTGAACAAAGGACTTAAATTTGTGAGTGAAAGAACTGGTCCTTTTCCAGGGCTAATAAACCATCCCCAGAACAATTTATACCAAGGACTGTAGAGGCTAACGCTAAACACCTTTGAGTCCTGAGGTCCCTTGACAAACTGGGTGGCCTTGAGCAAGGTATCTTGTACATAGTAGAGGCTCAATAAATACTTCTGCAATTCATGAATTCTAAAATGTGCACGAAACAGTTAAATGAATGAACTGGTAAATGAATAAAAAATGATCTCATCAATACGTACCCCATGCTGGTGAACTACTCACCCCCTAACGATCCCCTTGTGTTGGGAATGCCATTTGGTGGAAAATTTTCCTACTCCTCTCCTGCTTCTTGTTTAAGATGGCAGACACTGTTAGCTCCACTACAGAAGATCAGTATTTACGTCCTTGCAGGTAAAGGACATGCCCTAACTTACACTTCATTTTTGAGTATGCATGTCCTGGCTCAGCATTCAGAAAAGCTGAAGGCCTGAGTTCTGCTTAGGGACTTTCTAGGCCTTTTTGGCTGCAGTTAGGCTGAGCATCTGTTCTGCTTCTACCCAGCTGAGCACCCCTCCCTTTGAGCTGCCTCCTCCAGCAGCAGAAACATCAACAGAATCACCAGCTAAGCAAATCTCCTAACATTTGACTTAATTGTTAGTTGCCTGAGCAATGTTCCATAATGTGGGGCCACACTTGCCTAATATCATTACATCTAATGCTGCACTATGAGGACCTCTACTAATAAGTCTTAGCAACTACTATTATGTTTATAGTATATCAAAAATTAATATTACCTTCTTTAATTCTCCCAATAACTCCATGAAAGAGGCAAAATTATAATCCCAAATTTACCAATGAGTTCCCGAAGCTCAGAGTAGCTCACTTTCCCAAGTCCCACAGCTTCTAACTAGCCAAGCTGAGATGTTATCCCGGGTAGTCTGACCTGAAGGCTGCCTTGACCTGTCACAGTCACAACCACACTGTTCCCATTTCTTTGTCTGTCTTTCCTGTGAGATCAGCAACTCCTGGAAGGCTGGGACTGGTTCCTACTCATCCCCAAGACCTCTGTGTTCGACAGGAAGCTTGGAACCTGGCACAGAGATGGTGTCGAGTGGATGTGAACTGAATGCACGAGAGCTGTATGACCTGACACGTGGGACCATTCATCCAGCAGCATGACCAGATGACAGCACATCCAATTCATCGGTCAGGCCTCATTGCTCTGGTGGAAAATGCATTTTAAATCCCTGCCCAGGGACATAATTACCCTTTAGCTTGGGGAGATATTCAATTTGTTACTCCTGGCCAGCACAGAAATCAGGTTGAGTTGGGTGGAAATACAAGACAGATTAGATTCCTCAATACTGCCTTTATATTTTTAAGACTCTCCTCTCTCTCTCTCTCTCTTTTCCCCTCTTGTCTCACAGTATACAGGTGCCAAGTAGCTTCAGCTTGCCACATTGGGTAAATGATGACTGCTTTAATTTATACCTGCTGGGAAGCCCTCCCCTAAGGAAAGCCTCCTCACCTTGCCTCATCCCCCTCCTTACCCTGCTCAAGGGCACAACCTTAACAAGGCCGGGATGAACCCCGGCAGTTGCCCCTGGGCCTTCTCTTAATGAAGCTCATCTGCCAAGAAGATGGCAGCATGTGAATGGATCCATAGGAGAGGGTCTGAGATGGGTAAAGAGCATGTCAGGTGAGTCCTGCCATGTGCCAGGTTGTCCTCTGGAGACATCCATACATTCTATTTCATTTAAGCAACAGGTCAGATTATTATGAGCACTTTTTTTTTTTTTTTTTTTTTTTTTTGGTGTGAAAGGTAAGGCCAGCGGCTCCCAGATCCTAAGAAGCTGGCATTTAAACTTGAATGAACTAGCTCACATCACAGCCTCTCTCCTCCTCACCTTGGAGAATGTGGGACTAAAAGGAGGTCATTTCTGAGAATGTGGAAATAAGACAGAACTAGGCCAAAGTCATGAAGAATTCAAACAAGTTAGTCACTTTGGGAAATGGGTCTTATTTCTGCCACAACTGGTCCAGATGGAGAAAGAAGGAATTGTTTCAATGTGGAAAATCTCCCAGAAAGACTCAAAGTATAACCCGTGAGCCACCTAGGGAGCCAGATAAAATACAGACTCCGGGGTCCCACCCCAGATCAACTGAATCAAAATCACGGAGGGCCTGGAAGTCTGCATTGTTAACAAGTTTTTCCCACTCCTGGGGATTCTGATATACTCTCAAGTTTCTCAAGTTTAAGAACCTCTGTCCTAGAGGCAGAAGATGAGGTTCACTGCTCTGGAAAGACAGCAGGCCCTGGGAGTGGGATGGGAGAAGGGGCCACCACACACCTGGCTCCATGGATGTTACGCTCCTCCAGGTGCTGCGGGAGGTCCCAGCAGACACAGGGAGCTTTTCTCCCAGCATACCTGGTGTCCCATTGCATGGCAATATGGACCTGACCTTTTCTCAGTGCCAGAACCATCGAATGATCACATACCAGGCACAGGAAGTTTAAGGCACAGGAAGTTTAAGGTCAGAGGAAGTTTCAGGCACAGGAAGTTTAAGGTCAGAATCTTTAGAAAAATAAGTTATTTTGTCTTAAAATGGAAGGATCTTATAAACAGAATTTTAGAGCTAACTCCTCTCTGCCTCTTCTACTTGGCACGCAGGGGACTAATTGGGAAAAGGAAAAACATCCGTAAATGAACTATTATTTCAAGCTTCAGGCATCCACAGTCTTGTTCTCTCCATGAGAGAAATGTCTCAACAAGTCTTGACACCTGTGCATTAGCACAGCGCAGCACAGAGAGTAAACTTTCCCAAGATCTTCTGTGGGGGCACAGCTGAGATTCCGGAAAACCATGGAACAACAACAAAAAAGTCATTTTTCAACTCAAAACTTCAGGTCTCTAACTTGCCCACCTAAGATGCTTATTTAAATTATTCCAATCCCTGCCATCACAGCCAGCACCCACCTGATAGCAAAGCACATTGGCCAAAAGTGGTCCTCTTTTTTCTTCTTTTGTCAAAGGGATGTAAAGGTTCAGCTTGTAAAATGTTCCCCAAGTTGAAAAATGTGATCTATAAACTCAGCACCCAGGGAAATGAAATTTGCTTCAGTGTAGATTTAGCCATTTTTTATAATTTGTGGAAAGGGTGAAAAAACCATATTGAATTTCATTCAATTTTTATCATGTCATAAAGTGAAAAGTCACTTTCCACTTATAAGAACTCTAACAGCTCTCAGTCCCCTGGAAAAAGGCAGAAGCCAAAAAGCCTAAAACAGAGCTGGGTGTTCCTGCTCCCTGAGATGGTTTGCCATTTTTTGGAAAAGGGCTACTGTGAAAAAAATATTGTCTTCCCACCCCCAGAGCAGGCCACCACGTGATATAAAAGAACACAAGCCCTTTGCTTCCTTTTCGAAATCATGTCTTCTAGGTTGTCAATAGATCTGTGATGGTGATGTTTTAATTTTTTTTTTTTTAGTTGCATGTTGATCATTCAGGTATGTGAATGCAACCATGGCAGGATTTCTGTGCCCCATCCCAACTGGAACGGGGCTCCTGTAACCTCACCAACTGAACTGATTCAACTACTTGCCAGGTACCAGGACCTCCACCCAGGAAGAAAGATCAGCTTTCTCAGTCCTGGAGCTCTGCTCTGCTGGCACTGGCTGCAAACTTGAAGAAATGAGCTCGCACTGCACATTCATGCTGGTTTCTATGGCAATGGTTATCAAGGCTTGGGCCAAGGTCATCAGACATAGTGAGTCCCTACAGGATCCAAAGACATTCCCTGCCTGGTAATTCCCAAGAACCGTTTTTTTTTTTCTTTTCTCCTAACCCTGGCATGGCCCCTGCTAGTTACTGACAACTCAGCATAACATGTTTCTACTCCCCAAATATTCCCCATGAATTCCAGTTTCTATCAAGCTGTTTTCCTGCTTCCAAACAATACTACATCACAACATAGCAGGTTGCAAAGGCAGCAAGCTTTATCTAACTCATGACTTTCTTGCAATAGAAGGTCATTTCCCCTGTTATTGTCATTAACTACCATTTAGTAAGTAGCTACGATATGCCAAGCACTGCAATAGGCATTCAACATACAAAATTTAATTCTTCAAAATAGTCCCATGAAATCAGTGTTATAATTCTCTTTTTATAAATGATGGAACTGAGGGTCAAAGAAGCTAAGTAGCATACCCAATGTTTCACCGTGGCATGTAGTAGATCTAAGGTTTGATCCCAGTTCTTCCTGATTTCACCAAGGCTACTCTATCTTGCTATCATACCCTGCTGCCCTCCCCCGCTTAGACAACAGGGTACTTTTATCTTTCTTCTTAGAATACTTCATAACTTTTTAAAAGCGTTAAGTTGTTTCAAACCTTCCACTCTGTGCTATCAACTATAATGTCTCCTTTAAACATTTCTACTGAATTTTATGTTTTAGTTCTTTGTCTGCCACCCGTTTCTGAATCATCTTAACTTTTCCAGCTTTCTCAGTAGAGCCCTAAGTGGGAAATATTGTCTTAATAAGAGCAATGGCAGTTTTCGAGTTTATATTGTTCAAAGCCTCAACAGTCCAAGATCTTGGTCTTTGGGGTGCCTCCTGCAGACTTCTTTGGGGTGCCTTTATTCTGACAATTATCTTCAGGATTTCAATCTTCTGACAGAAGCAATAGTGGGAAAGGATTGAGAAAAGATGGGCAAAAGAACAGAGATAAATTGTCTGGAATAATTAAGCAATATGATGTATCAAGATGAAGTAAAAATAATAGGATTCCATCTTATAAAATACTCCAAAGCAATAGATGAAAAATGTTCACTGAATATTATGATTCAATGCTAATCTATCATGTAGGGTGAAGGCTGGTGTTATTATCCACTTGCAAAATTTTCCCAAGTACCAGCACTCAAGCCAGTGATTGTGGCAAATAGGCTGCCTCCTAAGTAAATTTCACATCTGTGAACTTGATTATTGCATTTTTCAGGCATTAATGTGCAGAAAGGCTGAGAGAAATTGCAGCCATCTGCAGGTGAGGGTGACAGTGCTGGAGCTAGTTTCAAGGTTTTCTCAATCTTCAAATGCTATTATAAAACTTACCTTTCTCTAGGCTGTGGGTTTGTTTATTGGTCTATTCTCTTTTTATTGGGAGTTTTGGCTTTTGTTTTGTCTACAGCCTGGCTTCCATTTACTAAGTCTCAGTAAAGTTCCCTCTAGATTTAGGCTGTGATCCAAGCCCCCCAGAGAAACAACATACTACTAGACACAAAAGCAGGAACATAGAAACCATCTGCTGGCTTGGGACAGTCAAGGGCTTTCTACAAGGGCGCAGCTTGTCAATGCACAATGAGCAGAAAATGACACTAACTCGGCAGCAATGTAATCTTTAGAACCATTATTATCTTGTCAGAGACAAACTTTTTGAGCAGAAAGTCAAATTCAGAATCTTTACTCTGTGTTCAAGGCTCAGAACATTCTGATCCCATCGTATCTTCCCAACTCTGCTCTCTGCCCCATAGGAAGGAAGCACTTTGCTTTGACCTAATGACAATTCATATTTATTGAGTCAACGCTGTGTCCCAGACACTGTCTGCAAACTCTTTTACATGAATTATTCTGAATTATGCCCAGTCGTAAATGAGATAACTAAGGCATGAAGAGGTTTGCCCAGCATCACACAACTTCCTAGTGGTAGACTCAGATTTTTAAACCCAGAAGTCTGCACCAGGAGGCTAAGCTCTTTACAAGGAGATTCCTCTGCCTCTCAAGAATCCAGGACACACTGACCTTTCCCCTCCAGTCACCCAAATACTGCTTGACCTTCAAGGCCCATTTCAATCCCCACTGTCTCATGACACCTCTGACCACACACGGCCTGTGCTATATCTATTCTTTCTCCTTGGGTCTCCCCAGTATCTTACTGTCTCCACGTTGAGTTTGGCAATTGCCTTCTACTGCCCTCTGTTATGTGACAGTGGAGTTTAGTGGATAGAATTGGTTTCGAATTATAAGCCTTGGATTCCAAGCCCACCTTAGGCTCTTTCTAACTATGTGACTGTCCATTCACTCACCACTCAAATGTTCATTAAGCACGTAATTAACATGCGATAGACTCCAGAGTCTCAATGCTAAGCTCATCCTAGACCAACTCCTTGCCCCCTTAGAACTTAGATGGATCTTGAGCAAGTGACCTCATCTCTTTGAGCTTCAGTTTCCTCATCTGCAGAATGGGAATAATATTACAGTCTCATGTGCTCAGCTCATAATAGTCAAAAAGTGTAAAAGCACCCTGTAAAATGCCTAGCACATAACAGATATTCAAAAAATAGGACTATTATAACTATTAAGTTACAGTTGTCTTAGCTTCAGTCTTATTTCCCTAACCAGGTTATAAATATCCCCATTATTTATATTTTATTTATATTTATAGTAGTGAATCACTACTCACAGCACCTAGAATCAAGCCATGCACATGGGTCACCATAGGAAGCATTAACCAACTTTTGGAGTCAAGGCTTCACCAGGAACTTGCTGTATGGCTTGAGAGGATGAGTCATTTCTCTCTTCTTTTTTTTCTTCCCTTCCTTTCCCTTCTCTTTCCTTCCCTTTCTCTTCTCCCCTCCCTCCTTTCCTTCCCCCCTCTACCCCTCTCACTCTCTTCTTTTCCCCTACCTTCCAACTTGTCCTCCCCTCTCCCTCTTCCTCTTCCTCCTCTGTCCCTTTCCCTTCCCCTCTCTCTCCCCTCTTCCCTCTTTCTTCCTTCTCCCTCTTTCCCCCTCCTCCCCTCTTCCTCTCATCCAGCCTTTCCCTATCTCATCTCCAGAATCAGGGCCTTGTGATCAGAAAGAGAAACTTACAGAGGCAGTCACAGTGGTGGAACAGGGCTTCTATGGCTTCCACTAATCAAAACTGAGTGCAGCCCATCAGGTGTTCTTGCAGCCATACTGGAGTAGCTACCTTTTATGGGCAAGTCTGGCTAAGAATCCAAAGTCTTGGGGCTGATCCAGCCCCCCTGGCATTTTCTATCAGCTTCTGTTGAGCTCTGAAAAGTCCCCAAGCCATCTCTTGGTTGGTGGTGTTCAAAATATCCACTTTAAAGGGAGATGGCTCTCAAGACCTCAGATAGTAACCAATTCTAATGCACCATAAACTCCAGCCCCCCTTGCAGTCATCCTTTCATGATACAGAAGTTCCTTTGAGCCACAAAGGAGCTCAATGGCTTGAGGTATAAGCATAGCTGCCCAGGCCCCTGGCTCAGACTCTAGGTTAACAATGCTCCCTTCACTCCAGCCTCAAGGCTGGTTAACTCACAGCAGTGTGACTGATCCCTAGAGAGGCGAGGAGAAGGAAACAGGGATTCATTTCAAACTCATTCCCACTGCCAGCCAGCATGCTCTACTGGTAGCAACTTGTCTTCATTTGCAAAGTCATAATGAAGAAAAATGAAGAAAATTAAACATGGATGCAGAATTGATCCAGTGACTCACTTGTTCAGAAGCTCCCCACTATCTGGAGGGGAAGATTTAAGTTCCTGTGCACACAGGCATTGCCTTTCCTCAGCTGGCCCCCATCATCCTTCCCAGGAGCATTTCTTGCCAGCTCCCATCTTCTCACAGGCCGTACTCCATTCATCCCAAACCTCTTGCTGCTTTCCTAATCCACCATACTGTTTCTCCCCCATGTGCTTTCATCATTCTCCTTTCTCTTCCTCTTTATCTTGCCTACCTGGTAAATTACTGCTCAGCTCAAGCTAACCTCACAATGAACCCCTCCCACATTTCCCCAGAGAAAGCTAACTACTCCCTTCCTCGTCCGACATGCTCCTTGTTCCGTCCCTCTATATCGGCTCCTACTACCATATAGGACATTTATATGTGAAAAAGAAAGGATATCCCAAAGTACATTGGATGCCTACCATGTACCTAACATAGCATTAGACATGCTGCAGAAACTCGCCCTGTGGTGTGCATACTGCTATTCTGATAGATTACAAGAAAATTGAAGGCAGCAAATACTTACTTTTTCACTCCAGCATCCCTGCTGCCTAGCACTTTGTAGGTGCTAAAGGATTGTTTATAAATTTAAATTCAACTCACAAACAGCTGACAATTGAATGACCAATAACTACCATAAAAATTTCAAGCTGTTAAGATTCCATGTAGTAAGACCAGCAACAGAGAGTTTCCTATAGCTTCATTATTAAACTGAGCCCAGGAGGGCTACTTTTAAAGTCAGTTTTCAGATCTAGAAATAAGGGAATGCAGAGGAGGAGGAGGAGGAGGAGGAGGAAGAGGAGGAGAAAGAGGAAGGCGAAAAGCTCTCACTTACTGAAGCAAACAAACATCAACTGCAAAAAAAAAAAAATAATAAGGATAAGAAAGGGATATAAAGATTGCGGTGATATCCTAGAGCATTCTCTCTAAGCAACCTCATCACTCTGCTCTCCTAACTGAATGGGCAGAGATGTAATTTATATGCTCAGACTTCATCATCCTGAATGTTTTTTAAGGTGATAAGTTGTTTTAATCAACCTGGCTTGTTCTTTTTTTCCCCCATGTCTGATATAGTCCTAAGCTAGAAAGCAGTTTTGTTCAATTCCTCTATTTGGCTGATATATTACGCTCTCTTCCAAGTTTTTCTCCTGAGAGCATCCCTCTTTTATTACTTTTCATCTCAGTTCTTATAATGAAAGTTTTGCAAAGCATGACTACTGTTTTTATTCCTGATCAAAATGGGAGACTGTACAAAATAGAATATGAGTATAGTTGGAATAATTTTTAGCAAAACATTGTGCTCTTAAATGATGAACATCCTGCAAAATCTAGAAGCCAGCAGTGTCGGGGAGAGGGGTCTTCACAATTACAGCAAAAGACTCTTTCAATGGTGAGAAGGTCCGAAACAGAAATAAAATGAAACCAGGTGGCAACTTGCCCTTCCTCACCTAGATGATTGCTCTTCTCCTGCCACTTTATGGATTACTGTCTTTTTTGATGAAGACCACATCCATATCTGTGTTTGGCACTGTACTAGCTACACTGTCAGCACACAATAAAGTCTGATCATGATTAATGGTGATAATAATCATGCAGAGTGAGAAAGTTTCTATCAATTTCCCACAGCCTTATTTACCAGCTTCTTTGCACCTTCCCTGCAGTTACTAAAAAGAAAAGGACTTAATTTGCACATACCTATCCTCTGTGTTTCAACCATCCCACTTTCTTTACATGCCAGATGAATCTCCCAGGAACGCAAGGTTCCAGGCAGAAAGCATGGCTGCCCTGAAGCTTTGTTCAGAAACACTTTGCAAATGTTGCTGTGTGTCCTAGAAGAAGTCACCTTCCATTCCTAGGATGGCTCCACCTCCTTGCCTGCAAAAGTCAGGGCCCCACCCCTGCTTGTCTGCAATATCAGACAGTGGTGCCTTGGGACCAATTGCACTGGTCAATGAAATAATGCTGCTCTTCTCATCTTCCTAGGGGTTTCTTGTATTAGTCTTCTCTCTTGTGGAAAACAAAATAAGATGAATAAGATGTTGGTTATGTTTGCTGACTGAATGACTGAACCAAACAGAATCAATCACTTGTAGATCATCTATTACTCACTCCTACAGGCTCACTCAACAGTCACCCAGTGGGGACCCAGAGCAGCCCTCAAGGAGATTGGTTGCAATGGTACAAACAGAGATTAACTATAAAAGCCAAAAATATGACGTACATGGAAAACCCAATTCAGTCATGAGGTGATACCATTCAAAGGATCTGCTTCAGTTAAACTGTGGAATGGAAACCAGAATTCACAGTGTAGGGCCAGAGAGAACCAGAAGACAGAAGATGGGTGGGTGTTTGCTGTGGTTTTCCTGATTCTCTGACTCTTAAAGCAAAAATGCACTTGTGTCTAGAGCTTACAGGCAATGGTAGACCTAGAGGCTGTCCATGATTGGTCTATGATCATCTTCAAGACAACTGACCATGACAATGGTCCATGATTGTCCTTGAGAAAGAATGGGAAGATAATCACAGACGATGGAGGCAAGAAAACCAGAGCAGACATAAGGTCATTAGGACCAAGAAAATTGCTCAAAGCAAAGAAAGAGCTGTAAACATCATAGAGAAAGCATTCTAGTAAACCTGTCTGGTTCTGTAGTATTTGACACTGAAAGTGTTCTCACAGATTTGCATGGCATATAAGTTCCAGTAACAATGAATACAATTAATACTTGCTCAAATAGGACTCATTTAATCATAAGAAATGGGAAATTCAACTCAAGCTGCTTTAAATTGCAAAGGACACTATTGCTCACTTAAAGGGCCTTAGACCTAAAATTTCAGGCATGGCTTGGAATCAGGTGCTCAAATGAAACCATCAGAAATCTTTTTCCAGTTACTAACAAGTTCTCTCTGAGTGGAAGCAAGGGTAGTCATTGAAAGCACCAGGCTTAGAAGCAAATAACTGAAGAGACTCAAGGAAAAGACAGACAGCTTCTTTCCATCAACTTCAGCAAAAATTCTGAGATTGAGAATTACTGTCCTGGCTTAGAACACATGACAACGTCTGAACCAATCACTGTAATGACGTGGAATGCCCCAATGGACATCTCCATCATATATCAGAAAAAGAGAGAATGGATATAACCAGGTCAAAACAAAGAAGAGTGGATGGACAGGCAGACCTACACATCTGTCTCACCAGTATTTAGCAATTACTAGGTGCCCCCAGTGTCCTAGGTATAGTCAAGAAATAGCATTCAGTGCTGTGTTAGCTTTTTCTAAACACTCATCAAGGAAGACCATAAAGAAAAGCTTTCTTCTATCCAGCACCACCCCTCCTCACAAAGTATCTCCAATGATGGACAATAATTTTTTCCAAGAGCAGTAGTCATTGTGTTTGAGACATTTTAGGAACCAAGATCAAAAGATTAATGGCAAAAATTATACAGGAAGAGGTTCTAAAAAATCTCTATTTGCAGATGATATAATCCTAAAAGCTAAACAAACCATGGACAAATTACTACAAGCAACTCTTAGTAAAACCAAGGAATGTACAATTATCATGTTATGCCAGCTACTAAGCTCTTGTCGCTCAGCTCCAGACCCACCCTTCTATACTCACTTTTGTGATGCAGGAGCTAGGACTCCACAAATCCAGTTTCAGCTTTGCCAGCAGCTCCCTCTATGGCTTCAATAGAAGGGGTCCCAGAGGGAGACTGCAGGTTGCAGGGGAAGGAGGAATTTGCTTGTTCCTCTTGCCTTCCTGCCAGCTTCCTATTCCTGCGAATGTCTCCAAGCAATAATTCCTCATTTCTGTAGCATCAGTGGAATCCAGTTTTTAATTTCTCCAAGAATTACAGAACCAGCCATGTTGTGTACCCTTCAGAGACACAAGCAACAGCCGGCCAATGTCCAGGTCCCATGACCCTTCCCTCTGAGCTTGGAGATTCCAGCAGCAGCCAAGCAGCTTCCTCCTCACAGAGATTCAACTCCATGGGATCCCCCACCCTAAACTTCTAGATTTAATACCTCTGTCCCTGTGCCTTTGTTATGCAGCCCTAAGGATGGTAACTGCTTCCTGAAGTTTTCTTCTTCTGTGATTACTTAGTATCGTCTTTTTACCTTTTCAGTTACCCACTTTACACCTTTATACCAGTTAACAATTCTTTGTCTTAAATAATCTCTGTTAAAATCATTGGTGCTATGCCTGTCTCTTGATTGGACTCTGATTAACACCTATGCAGAAAGCAATAGGCTTCACATATACAAAATAACCAATTAGAACATACAAGGGAAGAGAAAACCCCATTCACAGAATAAAAAAAAAAAAAAAAGTAAAACAAAATACCCAAGCATTAAACTAACATGAAATGTACATAATCTATATGAGAAAAACTTTAAAATACTCCTGAAAACACAAAAATAGTTTGAACCACAGAAACATACATGCTATTAGAAAAACTCAACATCATAACATCAGAAGGATGTTCATTTTCTCTATGTTAACTTTTGATTATTGAGATCTCAATAATGATCAGGCTTTATTTCTTTCTGGAGCTAAACAAGTTGATAACAAAGTTCATATGGAAAAAGCAAAAGGAAAAAATAACCAAGAAAACCCTGAAAAGCTAAGGCAATTCTGGGGAGGTGGGAGCTAGTCCTACTGGATATTAAAATATGAAATATCTCCATGAATAAAACAGTGAACTATTATATAATTAATAGGCAGGCAGACCAGTGGTCCAGAAGAGAAAACCCAAAAATAGACCTAAGCAGACAGGGCAATTTAATGTATGATGAAGGCAGTAAGTATCTCAAATAAATGAGAAAAGGCAGAGTTTAATAAATGATGACCTGACTACTGGATGACTACATGGAAAAAAAATTCCATACATTAGAATAAACGTACATTGGAACAAATCCCAAGTGAATTAGAGATTTAAAAGTTTTAAAAAATGACTGAGGAAAATTTTTCCTGGGTACAACTTATTTTAAAATTGTCTAAAAGCAATTTTAAAATATATTTAAATTTGAGGACATTATAAAAATTCTGAACAGCAAAAAGAAAAAATTATAAAGTTGAAAGAAAATGGAAAGCAAGGAAAACTACTGTAATGAATGAAACTTCTAGACCAAAAACTAATATCCCAACTATATGAAGATATCCTAATTTTAAAAAAAGACAAGCAAATTTTAAAATAAGCAAAAGTATGAGCTGATCAGTTCAAAAAAGATAATGACCTATTAATAAAATTAAAATATGCTCAACTTCCTTCAAAATCAGAGCAAACAAAAATGTTCATAATAGCATTATTCAAAAAACTGAGAACAAACCAAATGTCTATCAACATAATTAACATCAAAATGTACATAATACATTGAAATACTACACAATAAGGAAAAGTAACCAACGTACTATATATACACAACATAGACCAGTCTCACAGATGTTAGGTTGTACAAAAGAAGCTAGAAAAAAAATAATACACACTCTATAATTCATTTATATGAGGTAAACATGTCTAAGGTACTAGAAATAAAAATACTGTTACTTCTCATATCAATATTGACTGAGAAGGAACAGGAAAGAAGTCTTCTGAGTTCCGGAAATATTTTATATCTTGATAAAAATGATAGTTACACAGAAGTCATCAGAGGCAAACAGGGCCATTTATAAACAGAAGATTATCAAACTTTACACTTGAAATTATTTCACTATACATATTCACTTATGTTAAAGCTCAAGAATATGAAAAAAATCAAGCTGCAATACCATTTCTTACTGCTAAATATGCAAAAAATAAAAAGTTTGGGAATACACTGTTGGTGAGATTATGCTAAAACAGGCTGATACGTTGCTAATATAACTTTCATGGAGGGAAGTTCGGCAATGTCTAGCAAAATCACATGTGCCTGTATCCTTTCACCTGGCAATTACACTTCTAGGAATCATCACTGTCAAAAAACACAAAATGGGCCAGGTGCGGTGGCTCATGCTTGCAATCCCAGCAGTTTGGGAGGCTGAGGCGGGTGGACCACTTGAAGTCAGGAGTTCAAGACCAGCTTGGCCAACATGGTGAAACCCTGTCTCTACTTAAAATAAAAATAAAAAATAAAAAAATTAGCCAGTCATGGTGGCGTGTACCTGCAATCCCAGGCACTCAAGAGGCTGAGGCAGGAGAATCGCTTGAACATGGGAGGCGGAAGTTGCAGTGAGCCAAGACTGCACCACTGCACCCCCAGCCTGGGTGACAGAGTGAGACTCTATCTCAAAAAACAAACAAAAAAATACAAAATGATGTATGTACAGATATTTATTGGGACATTGCTTATAATGATAAGAGATTGAAAACAAGACCAGTGTTTATCAATTGGGGGCTTGGTGAATAAACAATGAAACTTCCACATCATAGAGAATCAGACAGTTTTAAAAAGGATATAAAACACTGTCCTGGTTACCTCCTTCAGTGACAAAAGATATGGAACAGAATACTCTTTAGAGTATATGAGTTGAAGAGGGGAGTGGGAGGGGAATGGTCTAAAGATAGGTTTGAAATTTTTGACACTTGTTTTGTCCAGAAATGGAATCTATTTTCCTTTCCCTTGAATCTAAGCTTGCCTATGACTGCCTTGACCAATAGAATATAGGGGAAAAATGACACAAGGTCAGCCAGAGCCTATACTTTGAAAGGACTGTCAGCTTCTACTTCACTCTCTTAGAACCCTGAACCACCACGTAAGCAGTCCATCTACCCCGCTAAAAAGGCAACCACCTAGAAAGGTCCTGAGGCTACTTGGAGGATGAGGAGATCCCAGCAGAGCCCGAATATCCAGCCATCCTTGTCAAGGCACCAGCATGTGAATGAGCTGTCTTGAGCCAACCCTGACAAGGACTGTCTCAGGAGCAGAGGAATTGCTTAAGTCGTAATATGGCTACAGTTATTTTTAAATTATTACGTGTGTGGTTTTTTGTTGTTGTTTGGTTTTTTTGTTTGTTTATTTTTGAGATGGAGTCTCGCTCTATCACCAGGTTGGATGGCAGTGGCATGATCTCGGCTCACTGCAACCTCTGCCTCCCAGGTTCAAGCGATTCTCCTGCCTCAGCCTCCCCAGTAGCTGGGAATACAGGCGCATGCTACTATGCCCAACTAATTTTTGTATTTTTAGTAGAGATGGGGTTTCACCATGTTGACCGGGATAGTCTTGATCTCTTAACCTCATGATCCGCCCACCTCGGCCTCCCAAAGTGCTGGGATTACAGACGTTAGCCATCGTGCCCAGCTAAACTATTACATGTGTTTTATAGCAAATGATTACAATGATGCCACTAGGAACCAAAATGTTGAGTTTAAAAGAGCATAAATCAGACAAATTAAAGAAAGACCCTGCAAAGGTACATTTGAATGGAAAATATCAGTATGTTTTTCTGTTTCTAAAAATATGTATTTCCCAGTTCAGATCACTGAAGAGGCCTAGTAGCAATGACAACCCAGTAGCATTGAGCAACCCAAATGCCCAGTCTGTGCTCTCTAAATACCATTGTCCACAAAAACACTGGGATTTCTTGTGGAAATGACTGAGTCCAAGTCTGCAGCTGGAAATATACAACACGAGCCTGAGCTCTTGTGGTGCGCCAAGAAAGCAAGGAAGTCATCAGAGTCAAACAGGGCCATATGAAAAACACTCAGGAGCCAAGTCAAAGGTGCATAATGGCCTAAGATGACATAATGTGAGAAAAAATGATGACTGCAAAGGATTGAAATATATCAAATATATAAAAATTTATGAGCTAATCATGATATGAAAAAATAATCTCATTCATCACCACTGGAGGTTGCTAAGGCACCAACTTATTACCCCAAAATTTGATAACTTGCAAAAATCAAATATTTATTCTGATTTTCCTGTATAGATTTTATTCAGAGTAATGAAAATATTGGGAACAAGTTCTTCTTTACAGAAAAATCCTAGGTAATAAAGACAGGAGGAGTGATGGAATTAGAATATCACCTTTTGGTAACACAAATAAAATAATAGATTTAGGCAATAACAATGAACGAATGCTAAAAACCACTAATGAAATTGAAAGACTGATGGGAACATTATAATGGAGAGAGCAAGCTAGCACTATTTAAACACACAATTCCATCTTTAAAGCACTAAAAATGGAAGAACCACACATTATATGCCTCACAGTGTATTACAATGCCAAACACATAACTCCACTCTGAACCTTTGAAGCATTCCTCTTTAAAAAAAAAAAAAAAAAAGAACCAGAATCTTCTCAGTCTCTAGGTATAGCTGTAAGATAACATGAAATACAAGGAACCGAATAACAAGCTAAATGGCATAATGAAAGACTGATCAGTCACATCTAGAATGTTCTACAAGCTAAATGTTCTGGTACTTCAACAGATAAAATCGCATGAGAAGGGAATCATACGGTAGTCGTATGTTTAGTTTTTTTAGTTATTTTCAGACAATTTTCCATAGTGGCTGTACTAATTTACATTTCTGCCAACAGTGTCCAAGGGTTCCCTTTATCCATATCCTTGCCAATACTTGTTATATCTCATCTTTTTGATAAAGTCATTCTCACAGGTGGTTTTAATTTGCATTTCTCCAATGATTAGTGATGCTGAGCATTTTTTCAACAACCTGCAATGAGGTATGAATAAACAATGAAATACTATCCAGCTTTGCAAAGGAATAAAATCCTGTTACTTGGGAGAATGTGGGTGAATCTAGAGGAACTTGTGCTAAGTGAAATAAGCCAGGCACAGAAAAACAAATATCACATGATCTCAATTATACGCAAAATCTTTAAAAAGTTGAATTCATAGAAGTAGAGTGTGGAATGATGGGTGCCAGAGGCTTGGGGTAGGGAGAGTTTAAGGGAATGAGGAAATACTCACCTTAGGGTACAAAGTTTCAGCTAGATGGGAAAAATAAGTTTTCAGATCTATTGCACAGCAGGGTCATTATAGTCAATAATAATATATCGTATATTTAACAATAACTAAAAGGGTAAATTTCAAATCTATCACCACAACAAATGTCAAGTAAGTGAGGTGATGAATATGTTAATTAACCTGATTTAATTACTCCACATTGTATACATATATCAAAACATCACATTGCATTCCATAAATGTCATGCAAATATCATTTGTCAACTTAAAATAACATAAATAAAAATAGATAAATGTTTAGAATGGGGAAAGAAACTTATCAACACATAAAAACTAAATGCAATATGTAGACCTTGTTTAGATCCTATACAGTTGCAAAACCATCTGGGAAAAGAAAGCCTAAGTTTATCAGTCTCTTAGCTGACGAAGTAAAAGCTAAATATTCACCTACCCTATGACACAGAAATTTTACCCACTAGTTTGTATTCAAGAGAAATAAAAGTATGCCCACAAAAACACATGTGCAAGAAAGTTCATAGTATTTTTATTTATAACAGCCAAAAATGGGGGACTGCAGGGTAGGATAAATGTCCATCAACAGGAGAATGGATAAACAAATTGTAGTATATTCATACAATGGAATACTAGGTATTAATAAAAAGGAATGAATTACTATATACACAACATGGAGGAACTAACAGATATCATAACTAAAAGAATCCAAACACAAAAGAATATTGTGTGATTCCATTTACGTGAAGTTCTAGAATAAGCAAAAGTAATCTATGGTGAAAAAAAAATAAGTGATTAGCTCTAGAAGAGAAGTTAAAACTGGGAAAGGGTATAAGAGGATTTTCTAAGGTGATGGAAATGTTATCTTGAGAAGGACGTGAATGACAAGAATGCATGTATCTTAGGATTTGTACATGTCACTCTTGATCAATTTTACCTTGAAAAAAAGAATATAAACAAATACTAAATTCTAGTCAATACATTTTGTTTTCACATTGACATGGATTAACAATTCTAAAACCACTTTCTGTGTTTTCTATGCTTGAGCAAATAAGTAAATACCTTGAGGATCACAGGGGCCAGGCTTCTCAGTATTCTAGTATGGAGATATCAAACATGGAAAGGGAACAACTAGAATTCATTGGATTAGGATGGGAGGCATCAGTATAAATGTATAGTTTTAATTAATGTATAGCTTTTAATAATTTATAATTTTATAAAAGTAAATGCATGTGCACATGTATTTTCTAGCTCTGTCCACTGAAACATCCTAGAAGCTATGATGTAACAATAGCAATGAGCACACTAGGCACACAGATTTTGGATTCTAAGTACTATTATTCTCTAAAAAGAATAAGAACTCTGAAAACGCTAATTCCAGAGCTGGAACAATGAAAACCTAGGAGATCCTGGAGCACCTTCTTGATCCGGAAATTAAGGAAGTGCTTAAAGAACAACGAGGACATAGGAAAAGGACACAGGAGCTGGCTGGACAGGATTCCCACTGGCCAAATTTGGGAAAATTTAAGCATCGAAAATAAATAATAATTGATTATCACACATTAAGTAAAATAACAATCTGCAAGTCCACACTGATATAAATAAATCAGTGACTAAATAAATGGTGGAAGACTCATGTATATAGAATGCCAAATAATAAATTAGACAATAAACTTAGAAAATCACAATGGATACTTAAAACTTGTGAGTAAAAGTTTGATGAGGAGTAGGATATTTACATAGTCTCCCAAGCTCCCCACTAATTACTTATAATTAACTAAACAATGAAGAAACCCGGAGACACCACCATAGCCACATGATCAAAGTCAACATGACCAATATCGCCTTCCAATAGTATGCACGGAGAACATAGTATCACGTCTTTGGTGTTTCTGTCAAAAAGGCATAACTGAAATCTAACCATAAGGAAACTTCAGACAAATCATGAGACATTCTACACAACAGCTGGCCTGTACCTTTGAAAAAATGAAAGAGTCAAGAAATACAAAGGCAAGGGAGATGTTCCCTACGAAAAAGACTAAAGAGACATGACATCCAAACGTACGATCCTACACTGCATCTGGACTAGGGAAAATACATAACTCTAAAAAGAATTTTTGGGGAAACTGCCAAATTTTAAAAGTGGACGAGGATAAATAATAGAAGTGCAGAGTTTCTTGTTCTTGATAATTATACTGTGTTATACAAGAGAATGTCTATACACTGAAGTGTTTACAAGGAGTGGGATATGATGTCTCCAATGTACTTCATATCACTCAGGAAAAACATTTATATAAATAATAAATCAAATACAGCAAAACATAAGCATTTGGTGAATTTAGGCAAGGTATATATGAGAAATTCTTACAACTTTTTGTCAGTTTTATATTTTTTTACAGTATCAACCAAAAAATTCTTTAATAAATCAGGGATATGAACATAGACAGTTAGATGATATGAAGCAATTGCTAATAATGGCATAGGAGTTGTATTTGTTAAATCTTTGCTAGAGATACAAATTACCTGTGGGTGATACAACACAGTATCTGGAATTTTCTTTAAAATAATCCAGTAAGAACAAAAGGTAAGGAATAGATAAAAAGTCATCTGCAAAATGAGGCTAAGGAAACTGCCTCTGTCTGTCTCACGGTCAGGGCTGCTGGGAGGGGCAGTGACTGAGCAGGCAGGGCTTGGCAGGGCCCTCTGGAGCCATTCTGCAGAAGGCTGTCCCCTCTGCCCAGCTGGGTGACTGCTAGTCCACTGAGCCTGCTGTCTTCACAGTCCCCTGTAGTAGAGCTGCAACCTGCAGAACTCACTTTTCTGCTTTTCCAAGTACTTTGGCAGCAACAAACATGGGGGTGGGTAGCAGGAGGGGGAGCTGGGATAAGCTTGCCTTCATTGCAGAGGAAATAAATCTAACAGATTTTTCTGTCTTAGGAACACTTAGCATACTTTCTAAATGAAATCATGAGTTTCTTGAGAGTCATTTGCCAGGCTTATGACCTCAGAAGCAGTCCATGTCTCCCTCTCTCTGTTCGCCCCTCAACAGGCTGACTGGCTTTCTCTGCTTTGTCTTCGGATTCTTGCCTCTAGTCCTGGTGGAGCTCACCTGGCAACACCCAAGGCTTTTTTCCCTCCTCAGAATAGGAGACAATGAGGCATCTAATTAAGGTGATGGTTGGTGAACACTGCTCTGAAAGACAAAGTCCAACTTGCTGGGAAGGCTTTTCCACTGGCTTGGAATAAGGGGTAGATCACCTCAGGGACCACCAGCCTTTTGCATGCCTGAATGGACCATTCACAGACATGCACAGCTGTGGGGCAAACCTGGCCTCCGTCAGATGAGGAAGAGGACCCTGGAAGACCCTCTTGGGTAAGCCAGTGACAAGATGTCACACTGCTGTGATCCTGTCACTGCCTACCTTTTAGACTGAAGCTAGTCCAGCCAAGGAGACCAGATGGGGTTGGGAGTGCACCGGGCACTTTTCACTTAGGGCAGAAAGAGTACCCATCTCCAGAAAAAAAAAAAAAAAAAAAGCAGAAACACAAAAGTGGTATCCCTGATGAGGATGATCATTTACTAAGGGCTAAAATTTTGAAAATTCCTTCCTTCTGAAAAAAAAATGTTGTTGTATACTTTTATTGTCTCCATTTTTATTATACCATATATTTAAATTACATCATAAAAGTATTTAAATACCTTTATGATATCCACATGGGAAACCTGAAACTGAAGATCAAGTAGTTTCCCAAGGCCACAAAATAATAAGTGGGAAGTGGAATTTGAACCCAGAACAGTTTGAGTCTTAAGTTCCTGCTCTTAACTTCAGGGATATACTGCTATCAATTCACGGGAACCAAAGCCCAAACCTTAATGTCAATTCCCTGGAGGACCTCCATCTCCTAGAATGGAGGACTCGGTCAAAGGGACTCTGGAATGCAGGAGCAAAAATGTTGACCTTGGGCCTGGGGTATGAGACTGACATCCAGACCCTTAGAAGCCACCAGGAAAATAGTCAGGGAGGTGGAGGTGAGGTATCTGGCCTCTAGGAAGAGAAGTCCAGGGCAGCCATTGAACCAGAAAACTGCTTTTGCTGAAGCTAGGGAGAAAAGACTTGGTGGTAAGGCTACTAAAGATTAATTAGGAGCCACTCTAAGTGTGGCTGGCTGAGTTCAGTTGAAAAGGGGGGTGGGGTGGGGAGGAGGGAACAATCTTAAAGCAGGAGTCACAGAAGGCTTCCAGGAACGGGGAGCCATCCAGCTGAACCCTGATGGCAGGTAGGATAGAACAGGAGGAGGAGAGGAGGAGATGCCTTCAAATGGTCACCAGGATGAACAGAGCAAAGATGAACTTAGTATCTCTTTCTGTGGACCAGAGTTTCTGGTTTTGCTTCCCTTTTAACATAGATCTCTGCTGAAGGACCCCTTTCTGGGGAACAGCATTTTATAAGGTACACAACGTATAGTCACTATAATAACCCTTCTCATCTACTCCATGTCACTACCTCATGAGAACAAGAAGATGCCATCATTTTACAGAGGAGGGATTGTTTTTTGTTTTTTGTTTTTTTCTTTTTTTTCTTTTCTTTTTCTTTTTTTTTTTTTTTTTTTTTTTTTTTTTTTTTTTTTTTTTTTTTGAGAGGGGTCTCGCTCTGTCACCCAGGCTGGAGTGCAGTGGTGTGATCTCAGCTCATTGCAACCTCTACCTCCCAGGTTCAGTAATTCTCCTGCATCAGCCTCCCTCCCAAGCAGCTGGGATTATACCACCATGCCTGGCTAATTTTTGTACTTTTAGTAGAGACAGGGTTTCACCATATTGGCCAGGCTCGTCTCGAACTCCTGACCTCAGGTGATCCACCTGTCTCAGTCTCCCAAAGTGCAGGGATTACAAGCAAAACTCACCACGCCTGTCCCAGAGGAGAGATTTCAAGGTCAGAGACGTTGCTTAAGGAAAGACAAAGTCAGTTTCAAAGCCGGGTCCTGAGAGACCTTCATCCCAGCCTTTGCAGGCACAGTGGAGTACAGAAGGCCACTTGTTAATGGATTTGAAGAGTTGACTGTGGCTGCTGCTGAGGGGAAGAGTGAGATTCTAGATGTTGCTGCTGCATCTCATCTTCTTATGTCACCAAGCTAAGGTCAGGATCTCTGGCTGGCAGGTAGGAGCCAATGTTGGGGAAGGAGGCAGTGACAGAAGAGAATGAACCCAGTCATTCATCATTAATGCATCAATTCATCCATCCAATGTATATTGAGCATCTACTCTGTGTTTGATTCCAGTTCCTAGCAGACACAGTTCCTATGCTCATGAAGTTGTGCAGTTTGGAAGAAGTGAAAAGTCTTGATCAAATAATAGCACACAGAGCTACAATCTGGAATAAGCACAATTTAAAAAGTACAGGGGGGTATGAGAGTTGTAATACGGATCCTGACCTAATTTGGGACGTAACCTATTTACTAGGAAGTGACATGTAAGCTAAGATGCAAAAGAAGAATAGGAACTAAGAAGAGTGGCTTACAGAGACTTCTAGAAAGAGATACCCACTGGGGTCAAGACCATGAGGCAGGAGGCAAGAGGCAGGAGGCAGTGGTGAGAGGCCAGCTGAGCAAGCAGACTAGCCTGAGGGGACACTGGGAGGCAGCAGGGCCAGACTGTGGAGGGCCAGGCAGGATGGGATATTTTTTTTAAATTATTTGAGATGGAGTCTTGCTCTGTCACCCAGACTGGAGCGCAGTGGCGCAATCTCGGCTCACTGCAACCTCCGCCTCCTAGGTTTAAGCAATTCTTCTGCCTCAGCCTCCCCATTAGCTGGGACTACAGGTGTATACCACCACACCTGGCTATTTTTTGTATTTTTAGTAGAGATAGGGTTTCACCATGTTGGCCAGGATGATCTCGATCTCCTGACCTCACGATCCACCTGCCTTGGCCTCCCAAAGTGCTGGGATTACAGGTGTGAGCCACCGAACCTGGCCTTAATTTTTTAATTATACAATTATACTTTAAGCTCTGGGATACATGTGCAGGATGTGCAGGTTTGTTACATAGGTATACATGTGTCATGGTGGTTTGCTGCACCCATCAATCCATCATCTACATTAGGTATTTCTCCTAATGCTATCCCTGTCCTTGCCCCTGAACCCCCAACAGGCCCGGGTGTGTGATGTTCCCCTCTCTGTGCCCGTATGTTCTCCTTGTTCAACTCCCATTTATGAGTGAGAACATGCAGTGTTTGGTTTTCTGTTCCTGTGTTAGTTTGCTGAGAATGATGGTTTCCAGCTTTATCCATGTCCCTGCAAAGGACAGAAAACTAACAAACAGGATGGGATCTTATCCTCGGAGCACAGGAAGCTGAAGAAGGGATTATGCTTGGGAATGCTTGATTAGAACTGTGTTTTAAAATGTCAGTGTGGCTGCCATGTAGATAATGAATCAAATTGGGACGAAAGTGGAGGCAGAAAATTGCTAGAAAATAGTGCAATAGAATAAGTGGAAAGTAAAAGTGACTTCTTGGGTAATGGCCATAGAGGCGGATATTGATGGATTCCAGAGTTACAAAGGAAGTATTATCAACAGAATTTTTTTCTTTTTGAGACAGAGTTTGCTCTTGTTGTCCAGGCTGGAGTGCAATGGCACTATCTTGTCTCACTGTAACCCCCACCTCCCGGGTTCAAGTGATTCTCCTGCTTCAGCCTCCCAAGTGGCTGGGATTATGGGCATGCGCCACCACGCAGGGTAATTTTTTTGTATCTAGTGGAGACAAGGTTTCACCATGTTAATCAGGCTGGTCTCGAACTCCTGACCCAGGTGATCCACCGCTTCGGCCTCCCAAAGTGCTGGGATTACAGGCATGAGCCACTGTGCCTGACCATTAACAGAACACTTCTGAGTGAGGAAGAGAGATCCTACATGACATGCCTCCTGGTCATCCAACCCTCAATAGGGGCCTTCTGGTCCAGCTTCTTCATTTGATAAAAGAGGAAACCGTCAATGCAGAGGTGACTGAACTTCCTAAGGTTACCCAGCCAGGAAAAGAGTCCCGGTCTCCAAACCCCTGAGAAGAGCCTATGCCCTGTGGCACATCTCTTCCTAGGGGAGCACCGAGGGATAGTGCTACCACATAATGCCTCTCAGAGCTTAGCCTTTCCGTAAAACAAGACCCACATTCTAGTGACATGTTTCACACTCTTTTCAAAATTGGTCTTAAACACAGCCCAACAGCAGACCTGACTTCCCTGAATCCCCACGGATGGATAATTCAAAAAGCCACTTACTGCTGCTGCAACAAATTACCATAAGCTTAGTGTTTTAAACAATGTAAACCTATTCTTTCCCAGTCCTGTAGGCCAAAAGTCTGCAATCAGTTTCACTGGGCTAAAGTCAAGGTGTCGGCAGGGTTAGTTCTTTACGGAGTCTCCAGAGGAGGATCTATTTGCTTGCTTTTTCCCACTTTTTGAGGTCGCCTACGTTCCTTCGTGCATGGCTCCTTCCTCCATCTTCAAAGCCAGCAGTGTCACATCTTATTGTTGTCACATTTCCTTCTTCTGTAGTCAAATCTTTCTCTTCCTTTTTTTTTCTTTCTTTCTTTTTTGAGACAGAGTCTCGCTCTGTCGCCCTGGCTGGAGGGCAGTGGTATGGTCTCGGCTCACTGCAAGCTCCGCCGGCCGGGTTCAAGCGATTCTCCTGCCTCAGCCTCCTGAGTAGCTGGGACTACAGGTGCATGCCGCCATGCCTGGCTAATTTTTTGTATTTTAGTGGAGACAGAGTTTCACCATGTTGCCCAGGCTGGTCTCAAACTCCTGAGCTCAGGGAATCTGCCTGAGCTCCCAAAGTGCTGGGATTACAGGCGTGAGCCACTGCACCAGGCCTTCTTCCTCCTCCTCCTAGAGATACTTGTGATTACACTTCGGGACCACTTGGAAAATCTCCCCATCTCAAAATCCTGAATTTAATTACATCTGCAAAGTTCCCTTTGCCAAATAAAGTAACATTCATGTGATCTAAGGATTAGGACCTGGATACCTTTCTGGGACATTATTCAGCCTATCATAGCTTCTACTTATCTGAGCCAGGGGGAGATAGGAATTGGAACCCTTTCAGACATAGGTAACCACCTTCTTACTCTTAGGGAAACAGGGTTAATATTAAACTTGCTGTCCTTACCTCAAATATAGACAGGCAGGACATGAAATAGGAAACAGAAGTTAACTGAGGATGAGCCAAGAAGACTAACTTCATGTTGAACTAAGGATGCTCACCCTTTAGAGGCCACAGACCATCCCCCTTCCCCTCTTTGAGAATACAGTGAAAGCCTTGGGCGCTCTCCTTCCGAAAAATACACAGACTCACAAAATACTATTCTGTATATAATTTTAGATGTTTTGCAGACCTACTGAAGCCTATTAAAGCTAAATATTTGCTGTGTACAATCAAAGCAGACCTAACAGAATTGACTGGGTGTTCAGGTCATATAGTCTATACAATTCTGTAATTGACTTTTGGTCAGACCTGCTGAGGCTGTCCAGGGTATCTGGGGTTGGCACACTAACCAGAACTAGTCATCAAGAAAGTGATATTTTCCGGCTTCTGCTGACACTCTCCAGCTAGAGTAGACCCCGCCCCCCTCCCACACACACACACACACACACACACACACACGCACACACAACTAACAAAGAGATACTGGAAAATCTAACTGCACTCCTATAAATTTAATTTTTATAAACTGCACAATGAAAATTTATATATCTAGATGGATAAGGGCCTTTTATTTTCAGAATCCATCACATTAGATATAATTCAGACATTTACCTAAGACAAATTAAAAACAATAATCCCAGCACTTTGGGAGGCCGAGACGGGCGGATCACGAGTTCAGGAGATCGAGACCATCCTGGCTAACACGGTGAAACCCCGTCTCTACTAAAATACAAAAAAAATTAGCCGGGCGAGGTGGCGGGCGCCTGTACTCCCAGCTACTCGGGAGGCTGAGGCAGGAGAATGGCGTGAACCCGGGAGGCAGGGCTTGCAGTGAGCTGAGATCCGGCCACTGTACTCCAGCCTGGGCAACAGAGCCAGACTCTGTCTCAAAAAAAAAAAAAAAACAATAATTCACTCTATAAGAAAAAGACAACCCAACAGAAAGAGTAGTGAAGATTTAAATAGACTGTTCACAAAAGAGAATAGGGCTCAATTGCATTAGTCATCCAGGAAATACAAATTAAATCTATAAGATAATAATACACATCATCTTTTATGGTCTATGTGAAAAAGACAGATACTATCAAATGTTGGTGGGGATGCGGAACATGAGGACTATCACATGCTGTTGCAGAGCTGGGGGGTGTTAATTATTACAATCACTTTGGAAAAATAATGGCAGCATCAACTAAAGCCAAACATATGCATAGATTATGTCCCAATAATTCAAACAAAAATATAGATGTGTTTGTCAAAGGATATGTATTAGAAGAATGTTTATAATAGCACCATTATTTTTTTAAACCATGGTAGAGTATACATAACAAAAATTACTATCTTAACCATTTTTAAGCAGAGTTCAATGGCATTAAACACATCAACATTATTAAGCAACCATCACCAAAACTCATCTTTAGAATTTTTGTCATCTTTTCAAACGGAAACACCATACCCATCAAACACTAACACCCAAACCCTCTAGATCACCAGCCTCTGGCAACTATCATTCTACTTTTGCTTTCTATGAATTTGACTACCTTATGTATCTCATATAAGTAGAATCGCATAGTATTTATCCTTTTGTGACTGACTTCTTTCACTTAGCATAATGTCTTCAAGATTCATCCATGTCATAGCGTGTGCCAGAATTTCCTTCCTTTTTCAAGCTGAATATTCCATTGCATGTGTATACATTTTGTTTGTCCATTCATTCATTGGTGGACACTTGGGTGACTTCTCCCTTCTAGCTATTATGAATAATGCTGTTGTGAAAAATGAGTGTACAAATATTTGCACAAATATTTTTGTACCCCAAAAGTCTCTGCTTTCAATCCTCTGGGGTTTATACCCAGAAGTGGAATTGCTGGATCATATAGTGATTCTATTTTTAATTTCTGAGGAACCTCCATACAGTTTTTCATAGAGGCCACACCATTTTCCATTCACATCAGCAAAGCACAGGGTTTCAATTTTTTCATATCCTGGCCAACACTTGCCGCTTTCTGTTGTTTTTTGTTGTTGTTGTTGTTTTGTTGTGGTTTTTTTGTTTTTGTTTTTTTTGAGACAGAGCCTTGCTCTGTCGCCCAGGCTGGAGTGCAGTGGCCGGATCTCGGCTCACTGCAAGCTCCGCCTCCCGGGTTTACGCCATTCTCCCGCCTCAGCCTCCCGAGTAGCTGGGACTACAGGCGCCCGCCACCTCGCCCGGCTAGTTTTTTGTATTTTTTAGTAGAGACGGGGTGTTTTTTTTTTTTAAATAGCCATCCCAAGGTGTGAAGTGGTATCTCACTGTGGGTTTCATTTGCATTTCCCTAATGATTAGTGATGTTGAGCATCTTTCATATGCTCATGGGCCATTTGTGTATCTTCTTTGGAGAAGTATCTATTCGAGTCCTTTGCCCATTTTTTAATCAGGTTGTTGTTTGTGGTTGTTTTTGACTTGTAAGAGTTATTTATATATTCTGGATATTATTCCCTTATCAGATACATAATTTGGTAATATTTTCTCTCATTTCATTCATATTAGTCAGGGTTCTCTTAGAGGGACAGAACTAATAGGATGGATAGATAGATATACAAAGGGGAGTTTATTAAGTATTAACTTACATGAACCAAATTCCCACAATAGGCTGTCTACAAGCTGAGGAGCAAGGAGAGCCAGCCCAAGTCCCAAAACTGAAGGACGTGGAGTCCAGTGTTCAAGGACAGGAAACATCCAGCATGGGAGAAAGATGTAGGCTGGGAGGTTAGTCCTGTCTCTCCTTTTCACGTTTTTCTGCCTGCTTTATATTTGCTGGTGGCTGATTATATGGTGCCCACCCGATTAAGGGTGGATCTGCCTTCTCCAACCCACTGACTAAAATGTTAATCTTCTTTTGCAGCACCCTCACAGACACACCCAGGATCAGTACTGCATCCTTCAATCACACCATGTATTGTCTTTTCACTCTAATAATGTCATTTAATATATATATATTTAATTATATGGATATATAATAATTGTGCATATTTATGGGCTATATGTGATATATTGGAGCATACAATATAGAATTATCAAATCAGGGTAATTGGAATATCCATCACCTCAAGCATTTATCATTTCTTTGGATTAGAAACATTCTAATTCATTAGTTTAGTTATTTTGAAATATACAATAAATTATTAACTACAGTCACTTTGTGGTGTTAGCGAACACTAGATCTTATTCCTTCTATCTAACTGTATTTTTTTATCCATTAACCATTCCCTCTCTATCTCCCCTCCCGACTCCCCACTACCCTTTCCACCCTATGGTAAGCATCATTCTACTCTCTATCTCCATGAATTCTATTTTTTGAGCCTCCACATATGAGTGAGAACATACAATATTTGTCTTTCTGTGTCTGCTTTATCTCATTTTACATAATGTCCTCTAGTTCCATCCATGTTGCTGCAAATAATAAAATTTCATTCTTTTTATGATGTGATAATATTACATTGTGTATTAGTACCACATTTTCTTTTTTCACTTGTCTATTGATGGACACTAAAGTTGATTCCATATCCTGGCTATTGTGAATAGTGCTGCAATAAACATGGGAGTGCAGATATCTCTTCAATACACTGATTTCTTTTCTTTTGGATGTATAAGCCAGCAGTAGTAGCTATACTTATATCAGACAAAACAGATTTCAAATTGCTAGGTCATATGGGGTAGCTCTATTTTAATTTGTTTAAGGAATCTCCATACTGTTCTCTATAGTGGCTATACCAATTTACATTCCAACTAACAGTATGAGGATTATCTTTTCTCCAAATTCTCGCCAACATCTGTTATTGTCTTTTATTATTATTATTTTTAAGACGGAATCTCGCTCTGTCACCCAGGCTGGAGTGTGGTGGTACGACCTCGGCTCACTGCAACCTCTGCCTCCCGGGTTCCAGTGATTCCCCTGCCTCAGTCTCCCGAGTAGCTGGGATTACAGGTGCCCACCACCACACCTGGCTAATTTTTATATTTTTAATAGAGACGGGGTTTCACCATGTTGGCCAGGCTGGTCTCGAACTCCTGACTTCAGGTGATCCATCCACCTCAGCCTCCCAAAGTGCTGGGATTACAGGTGTGAGCCACCACGCCTGGCCATATTTTGTCCATTTTAAATTAAATTGTTTTTTTTTTTTTTCCTATTGTTTGAGCTCCTTAGATATTCTGGTTATTAATCACCGTCAGATGGGCAGTTGGCAAATATTTGCTCTCATTCTGTGGGTTGTGTCTTCACTTGGTTGATTGTTTCCTTTGCTGTGGAGAAACTTTTTAGCTTGATGTGATCCCCTTTGTCCATTTTGCCTTTGGTTGCTTGTGCTTTTTGGTCTTAAGAAATCTTTGCCCATATCAATGTGCTGTAGTGTTTCTACAATGCTTTCCTCTAGTAGCTTCATAGTTTCTTGTGTTACATTTAAGTCTTTAATCCATTTTTATTTGACTACTGCTTATGGTGAGGAATCAGGTCTATCTTCATTCTTCTACATATGAAGAATGTGCAGTTTTCTCAGCACAGTTTATTGAAAATATTATTCTTTCTTCAATGTATGTTACTGACTTTTGTCAAAAAATGAGTGGACTGTAAATGTATCAACTTATTTCTGGCCTTTCTATTCTGTTCCTTCAGTCTTTATGTCTGCTTTTATGCCAGTACCATGCTGTTCCTCTTGTTATTTATTTCTAGTTTTATGCCATTGTGATCAGAAAAGATACCTGATATGATTTCAATGTTTTTGAATTTTTTGAAACTTGTTTTGTGGCCTAACATATGTGGTGAGGAGAAGAATGTGCATTCTGCAGCTATTGGATGAAATGTTTTGTAAATCTCTATCAGGTCCATTAGTTTTGTGGTACAGACTAAGTCTAATGTTTCTTTCTTTTCTCTCTAGATAATCTGGCCAATGCTGGAAATGGGGTGAAGTCATCAGCTATTACTGATGGGGTCCATCTTTCCCTTTAGCTCTAGTAATATTTACTTTATATACCTGAGTGCTCCAGCACTGGGTGCATATGTATTTATAATTGTTTTATCATCTTGCTGAATTGACCCTTTTATCATTATATAATGACTATCTCCTTTTGTTTTGAAATCTACTTTTTCTGATATAAGCATAGCTACTTCTGCTCTTTTTTGGTTTCCATTTGCATGAAGTATCTTTTTCTATTTCCTTGTTTTCAGTCTATCTGAATCTATAGATGAAGTGAGTTTCTTGCATGTAGCACATAGTTGGGTCTTGTGGTTTTTTTGTTTTTGTTTTTTAATCCATTAAGTCACTATGTCTTTTGACTGGAGAATTTAGTCCATTCACGTTTAATGTTCTTATTGATAGGTAAGGACTTACTACTGCAATGTTCTTATTTCTTTTCTGGTTGTCTTATCTTCTCTTCTTCATTCCTTCATTCCTTCCTGTCTTCCTTTGTGTAAAAGTTATTTTCTCTGGTGGTATGTTTTTCTTGCTTTTTATTTTTTATATACCAATTTTAAGTTTTTCTTTGTGGTTACCATAAAGCTTGCAAGTAACATCTCACAACCAATTATTTTAAACTGATAACAACTTAGCTCTGATAACAAAGAAAAAAAATATAAGCAAAGACAAAACTAAAACACTTTATACTTTAACTCCATCCCCTTTGCTTTTCGACTTTATGTTGTCTCTATTTATATGTTTTTATATTGTCTGTATTTTTTTTAAAAATTGTTGTAGTGATTATTTTTGATGAATTGTCTCTCAGTTTTTCTACTAAAGACATGAGTGGCTTTCACTCTGCAATTATAGTGGTAGAGTATTCTGTATTTGTGTACTTATATTTACCAATTATTTGTTGTTGCTCATTAATGTTCTGTTCTTTCAGATTGAAGAATTCATGTTAGCATTTCATGTAAGACAAGTCTGGTTTTGACAAAGTCAGCTTCTGTTTGTCTGTGAAAGTCTTTATTTCTCCGTCATGTTTGAAGGATGATTTTATTATCTCATGGACACCGCAGCTGGCACCACACTGGATCACACCTGAGGCTGAGGGCCTTCCAGACCAGCACAGTACTAATGCTCATCCAAAGCCTATGGCTGTTACTGCCTGACTGTTGATGTTTATTCAAGGCCAAGGCCACTTGAATCAGCAAGTGGTAAATCCTGCCTGGACTGGGTTCATACCAACAGGGAAGTATATTCCCTTCTGGTCTAGGGTAGGTCTAGAAACACTGTCCAAGAGTAAAGGCCTAGAATCGAGAGCTTCAGGGATCTGCCTGGTGCTTTATGTTACTGTGGCTGAGCTTGTACCCAAGTTGTCAAAGTCCTCTGTACTCTTCCCTCTCCTTCCCCCGAGTGGAAGGAGTATCTCCACAAGCTGCACTACCTAGAATTGGAGGAGAGTTTATGCAGGCACTCTTGTGGCCACCACAGCTGGGTGACACCCCAAGCACACTGCCACTGAGACCAGGGCTGCACAAGCGCTTTTCCACGGACTACAGTCACTGTGGCCTGACTGCCACTCAAATTTATTCAGGGCCCCAGGTCACTTTAGTCAGCTAGTGATGAAACTGGGCAGGACTCAGTTTCCCCCCACTAGAGCAGAGCATTTCCCTCTGTCCCAGGACTCATCTATATGTCCCCTTAATGGGCACTGGTGGATTTTGCCTGCTGGCAGCGCTGTGTTCCAATGCAAAGTCTTTCGTTCACTTTGCAAGCACATGAATTCTGTCTCTGAGCTACCTGGGGTTGGGAAGGATTAGTGTAGGCAATGCAAGACTGCCCTTCCTACCTTCTTCAATCCCTCTTTCCTGTTACTATGTTAAAACCAGATACTGTGATTGCTCACCTGATTTTTTGTTCCTATGAAGGTGCTCCCTTGCATGTATAGTTGTTCAATTTGGTGTTCCTGCAGGGGACAATTGCTGGAAGGTTCTATTTGACTATCTTGCCTTTTAATACACAAAAGTTTTTAATTTGAATGTAGTCCAATTGATCTATTTTTTGTTTCCTGTGCTTTTGATGTCATATTCAACAAATTATTGCCAAATCCAATGCCATTAAGTTTCCCCCTAATGTTTTCTACTAAAAGTTTTATAGTCTTAACTCTTACATTTAGGTCTTTTATCCATTTAAATTAATGGTCCAGCTTCATTCTTCTGTAGGTGGGTACCCAGTTTTTCCAACACCCGTTGTTGAAAAGGCTGCCTTTTATCCATTGAATGGTCTTGGCACTTTTGTCAAAAATCGTTTGACCATATACATGAGGACTTACTTCTGGGCTTTCTATTTTATTCCATTGTTCTATATGTCTGTCAACAGCACCATTTTTAATAGTCCAAACATCAATCAATAGCAGAATGAATACATAGTGAGATAGTAACACTATTAAATGTTGCACAGCACCTAGAGTAAAAGTTTTACAACTAATAATAACAACATGGATGAATTTCACAAGCATACATTAAGCAAAAGAAGCCAGACACAAAAGAGTACTTATTTTATAATTTCATTTACGTCATATACAAAAGCAGGTAAATTTAATTCATGCTTCTAGGAGTCAGGATAGGGGAGGGAAGCAGTAGTGACAGGAAGTGGGTCAGGCAGGGGCAGGAGGGGCTTCTGAGATGGTGATGTTCCATTTTTTAATTTGAGTGCTGGTTTCCTGAGTATGTTCAGTTAGCAAAATCCATCAAATGATACATTTATAATTTGTGCATTTTTCTGGATGCATATATGATAAAAAAGATTTTTAATAAACACATACTTTATAGATACAAAGCATGAGAAACATCATGATACTACAGAAACCATTATCACAGCTTACAGGTCATCACTGTCAGCTGACCTATTAGAAACCTCAATGAATCAGAATTCAGCAATGCCAGACTGTGCCATTCACATACATGGGGTGGCTATCAGCTGAAAATGGCTTATAAAGTTCTCAACAATGTCTACTCCAGTTGATGTTCTGAGTTCCTAAAGCCAATATAAACAAAGTACATTATCCATGATCAGTGTCTAATAATAAAATAATATGATTATACCTGTTGCTCATATGTCTATGACTGGGAGACAGCATGACAAGGGCAGACAATTAAATCAGGATATGCAGTAAGTTAATCCTGGGAGACTCTGGAAAAATCAAACTTTGCCTCATCTATGACTGTCATCAGGGGCCATATGAGTCACTCCAAAGCACCTCTAGCTACAGAAACCTCAGGAAAGATGCCTTTCAGCTGTCTTGTCCTTTTGTACTGTTTCACATGGGCTGTGTCTCCTTTGCTCCCCTCATGCCTTTCAAATGATTCCAACACTTGTGAACACTTACTACAGGCCAGATACTGGGCTGAACACTCTCCGTGTGTCTCTTTTATATCCGCACAGTGAACCTGTAAGGTAGAGACTATTACAGCCCTTTATCAAAGGTGAGAAAACCCAGGCTTAAGATGTCCAAGCATCTAACATAACCAGTAAGTGACAAATGTGGAATTCAAAACTAGGCATTTAGATGCTGCACACTGAACTCTTAAGCACTATCACGCAGTACCTGAGGGCATTACTCAGGGCTCTCCAGAGAATAGAACCAATAGAAGATATATAGATAAGAGGAGATTTATTATAGGAATTGGCTCACAAGATTATGGAGGCCAAGGAGTCCCATAGTCTGCCATCTGCAAGCTAGAGCACCCGGAAAGCCTGTGGTGTACTTCAGTCCATGTACAAAGGGTTGAGAACCACAGAAGCCAAAGGTGTAAGTCCAGGAGTCCAAAGGCCCTAGAACCAGGAGCTCCAATGTCCCAGGAGAGGAGATTAATGACCCAGCTCAAGGAAGTGATGGGGTAGGGGGAGGGGTAGAGAGAGAATTTTCACCTTTTTGTTCTGTCCAAGCCCTCAAGGGATTGGATGATGCCCACTCACAGTGCTGAGGGTGGACCTTCTTCACTCAGTCTGATTCATATGCTAATCTCTTTTGAAAACATCTTCACAGACACTTAGGAAAAAAAAAAAAATGTTTTACCAGCCATGTGAGTATCCCTTAGCCCAGGCAAGTCCACACGTAAAATTAACCATCACACTGAGTATTCTGATTCCTCCCTGGTCACAAAGAAATTGGAGCCTTGCTGAAGAAATAAGATGTAAAAAGACAAAAGGACAATTCCCAGAGCTGTTAGCACATCTGCCGCTACAGTGCGGCTCTGTGATCAGTTCACCTGTCAGTCTTACTCACTAAGCAGGGTCCGTGTCCTATTTATCTCAGAGTCCTCAGTACAGAGGAGCACGGCATCACATGGCAGGTATTTCATATATGTTTTTTGACTGAGAGGGAGGGGAGATGAGGAGGGATAAAGAGGGGAAGGAAGAAACAGTTCCCTTGACAGGAGACCATGGAACATTCTAGAAGCCATCGTGACTGTCAAAAATCCACAGGGTTGGAGAGTCCCAGACAGTGTTCTCTCACCTAAACATTGGAACATAAAGGCTGAATGTAGGTTTCAGAGATGGCAGGGTGCTATTCAATTCCTGTGTTTATTCAAAATTTTATTTTTTGTTCATCATGAGTTTTTTCATTGAGTTTTTAAAATAGTGCATTAAAAAACTATTTATCCTGATTACTGAGTCTTGCGCACACCCTCCCATTGCCCTCCTAAAGCGAGTGTTCCCCTCTCCTCACCCTAGTCCCTGCGCTATTTTCACACTTGAAGCAAGAGACACACTCAGGTCACAGCAATTGTGTGAGTGCAAGCAACATGCTCTTAGCTCATAGCCACAGAGTTCACGCCACAGAACATTCCAGCCCCAACATCCCTGAACAGCGGAAACACATTTGCTGGCAATTCTTCACCAGACTTGAACAATGTTTTGGTGTTTAATTAAATTCCAAGAACACCTGTTTCATCAGCTTATAAATTCCAACTGAATTTTAAGCGACTTCTGTTTGGCATGCAGTTTTTATTTTCTAGGCTGTAACCACAGCAACATTTTTTTCCCTGAATATCTGTCCTTCACTCCTGCCACACAACTCACCCCCTTTCCCTGCCTTTGTGGGCACGCAGAGCTCTTCACTGCCTTTTCAAATTCCCCATTTAGCTCTCTGGCTGTCAAAATAGCAACACAATAACATGTTGTATTGTTTTTACGTTTTTTGACAATTCACCTCAAGTTTGGACATTTGCACAAGAGAGTACAATGTGATAAACTGAGCTTCCTTCACTAGCTAAAACCTACGCACTGAAATAGCTGCTATTTTTTAAGCGTTTCTAATCCACATGCAGAGCCCTAGACTGGGCACTTCACATTCATTTGCTTTTTCTGACAGCAGTTCCCTGCACTGTGGACTGAAGGAGGGTACCCTCACCCAACAGCACTGCCAGATGGATTATACAACTCTCCCTGGAGTCCCACAGCTAGTGAAGGGTACAGTAGAGATTGGGAGCCAAGCCTTTCACACTCTAAAATCTTCCTGCCTCTCCAACTGATATCTGATTCCAGGACCCCAAAGCAACTCTGCTAAGGGTTATCTGGGAATACAGCAAGGAACAAATGTCAAATATGACAGGAGTCAGGCTGAAAACATTAAAGAATACCATCACCTATGTGAAAGCTTGATTAGGAGGTCAGGAGGGGTGTTGGTAAATAGTCCTCCCCAAACTAAGATTAAGCCCAGACCTGAGTGAAGAGACAGATTATGTGACAGTAATGACAAAGAATCTGGAGTCAACTACAGTCTACACTGACTGACCTAACTTCTCTGTGCCTCAGTTTCTTCTGTTAGAAAATGGGAATAGTTTCTAACTCCCAGGCCTGATGTATAACAGGAATTAATGCAAAATCTTTTTTTTTTTTTTTTTTTTTAAGAGATAGAGTTTTGCTCGTTGCCCAGGCTGGAGTGCAATGGCGCGATCTTGGCTCACCATAACCTCTGCCTCCCAGGTTCAAGCGATTCTCCTACCTCGGGCTCCCAAGTAGCTGAGATTACAGACATGTGCTACCATGCCCGGCTAATTTTGTATTTTTAGTAGTGATGGGTTATCTCCATGTTGGTCAGGCTGGTCTCAAACTCCCGACCTCAGGTGATCCACCAGCCTCGGCCTCCCAAAGCGCTGGGATTACAGCGGTGAGCCACCGCGCCTCGTCTATTATTGTGTACATTTAAAATACTTTTGCCAGGCCATCCCCAATTAACTTCCCACCATCTCCAAGATACTTGTCAAACACCTGGGTGCTTGGGCAGTCATCTTTCAGGCCCACCGTGTACTTTTCTTTTTTACTTTTATTTTTACTTTTATTTTGGTTATTTTGGAGGTGCAGGTGGTTTTTGGTTACATGGATAAGTTCTTTCATGGTGATTCCTGAGATTTTAGTGCACTGATCCCCAAGCAATATACACTATATCTAATATAGTCTTTTATCCCTCACCCCACTTCCAACTTTCCCTGAGTCCCCAGAGTCCGTTATATCATTCTTATGCCTTTGCATCCCCATAACTTGGCTCCCACTTACAAGTAAGAACATGAGATATTCGTTTTTCCATTCCTGAGTTGCTTCACTTAGAACAATGGCCTCCAGTTCCATCCAAGTTGCTGTGAAAGACATTATTTCATTTCTTTACATAGTGAGTAATATTCCATCCACCATGTACTTTTCTCATCTGCTTCAGCTTGCCTTTCCTCATGCTATCAGGTGCCCCAGGTGTGGCCTCTCCTAACCTAACTTTGAGGGCATTCTTGAGCTTGTCTTTGCTGTCAAGGCTTCCGTAACTATCCCAGGCCTCAGCAATCTCTCTGTCTTCTGCACTCCTTCCCATACTTGCTGCCTCCTTTTCCCATTCATGTGACACATCCAAAAGCCACCTTGCCTTGGCTATCCTGTGATGGAGACAGACTCTGGACCATCCCATGGCCTGTGCTCAGTGCACAACTCATCACTACCCATTTCTGATGCTCATTCACTCATTTGTCCCCCAAATATCTCTCGCGTAGTTTGTGCTAGAACCTGAGGGTACAGAGAGCAATGAACGAAGCAGATATAGAACCTGTCCTCATGGTCTTTAGAGCTCAATGAAGAAGATAATAAACAGACTACCGGAGAAATAACTATACAATTATATGCTGTATATAACATCTCCCTCAACATCAATGTAAAACTGAGAGCTTAGCCCCTCCATCCAATGATCACTTTATCTGGCACATCATAAGTTATCATCTCTAAGCACAAAATCCTCCATTACATGAGGATGGGAAAAGGCCAAATGGGCCTCCCTCATTTTTCTTTTCTTTGGCAAAGGCAGGGCTTGTTGCATGGCACAGAACTTCCTGGGCCCAGGCTCCAAGGCGCTATTGGTTTGGCACTTGCCTCTGGCTTGCGCCTGAGCCTCAGGGAGGGAGCAGCTTATTTGGAATTCTAGCTAGGCCTCCAGGAGAGAACAGCCTTCAGATTCTCTTCACTAATTTCCAAACAAAAGCAGTGAGAGTTTTTGAAAACCACAAAACTAAGAGAGTTGTGGAAAAACAAGATACTGCAAGGAGAAAAAGATAGCTAAGGCTCATGCCCTGGGTCCAACCTAGCAAACATCCGGTGAATTACGAGTTCTAAATCTGAATGGAGTGTTTTGGGTGCTTGCAGGGAATCTTAAAATTTTGTTTTTCTATTCCCATCAGAGTACTCTCTAAAGGGATTTGGGGTAAGCCTGGCAGTTCCGCCTGTTTTTTCAGGGTGGAAGGCAGCCCACTTCCTCTCACCTTTACTCTTAAGTCTAACTTGCCATCCACTTACTCATTCTGTTCACTTTTCTCGAGATGGTCGTCACAGTGCATGGAGACCCAGCTGGCCCTCCTCTAAAAGGCAAGTCCTGCTGATTCTGCAGATGGTTCATTTCCCAAACAGCCTGTAGGCCTGCAGTGATTCTTGCTGTGGTCAGGTTTCACCTGCAAACCCCTGATCTCTTTCTAGCCCTTCCCTCCCTGTAAAGCAAGTCAAACTCCTGGTCATAGCTGCGAGGTGTCCATGAGAGAACCTGGTCTTTGAAATCAGACAGGTTGGGGTTCAATGCCCAGTGACCATATTATTGGCTGAACTTCATCTTACCCATCTACAAATACAGGGTTCCATAAACTTAGAAAATAGAGGGGAAATATTTTTATTATTTCACATTTTGAATACATCCTTAATGACTATACATATATAGTGGGAAACTGGTCCCTTTCCCACTATTATAATGTGTATCACATGCTAGATTGTCTTGATTATAGCCCTGTCTTTCTAAGCATGTGTGTGTGTATATATATACAGTATATATACTATATACACTATATATACACTATATATACTATATACATACTATATATATACTATATATACTATATATATACTATATATAGTCATTAAGGATGTCTTCAAAGTGTGAAAAAATATATAATTTATATTATATATGATATATAAAATATACAAATATATAATATACAAATATATAATACAAATATATAATATATAATGTATATAATATACAAATATATAATGTATATAAAATATAATAAAAATTATAAGTATATAATGTGTATAAATACATAATAAAATTTGTATTTATATATATAGTGTGTGTATATATATATACATATATATGTGTGTGTGTATATGTGTGTGTGTGTATATATATACACACACACACACACACATAATCACTATAGGATGTCCATTATACCTGGACTTCCAGATTTAATGGACATCCTATAGTGATAACA
The DNA here is from genome assembly GCF_008728515.1 of Papio anubis. Taxonomy (NCBI): domain Eukaryota; kingdom Metazoa; phylum Chordata; class Mammalia; order Primates; family Cercopithecidae; genus Papio; species Papio anubis. The sequence continues at coordinate 22,111,323 of NC_044986.1, forward strand.
CCAGGCCCACAGGATTACCCTGAGGATTAAAGCAGTTAATATATGCGAAGTGCCTGAATGCCTGCCTGGTTCTTAGAAAAGCCTCAAAAAATATTGAGTCCCCTCTCTCTCTAGCCCAAACTGGTCCCTTTCCTACATTATAATGTGTGCCACATGCTAGACTGTCTTGATTGTAGCACTCTGTCTTTCTATGCAACTTTATATCAGAAAAATCCACTTGCTTGGTTGTGGGGGACAAAATCAGGGTTGGCTGTTGTCATTCTCACATTGTCATCTGGATTCCCATGGAGCTTAGGATTTTTACAAAAGTGTATCTTGACAGTTGCAACTATCTCAAGCTAAAATTAAGAAGTAAAGATGCTTATTACGTAGGAGCCCAAATTTCTGGCAACAACCTGTACCTTGGCTATTAGAAGAAATGAGTGGGTCTATATATGATTTGGAGTCTCTGTGGAGGTTTGGTTTAGATTGCCTCCAACCACATGAGAAGGTACATTTTCCAAGCCCAAGAATTTATCAGCATCACCTTCATCTGCAAGCCTGTCATTTATTTATGCTGTACATTACTTTGAAAAAAAAAGTAACAACTCTGCTTTGTAACCATATGTTTTATTTTACTTGATCACAGGCTGTGGGATGAATTAATGTGACAAAGGGGGTTTTTGGAGAAAGCCTATTATAATGGTGTAATAATTGCTTTCCAGAGGAAGTAACTAAATACATTCCAGTCTTGTTGAAGAGTTCACATCTGATGAAATATACATATGATTTTAATGGAAGGGCAGCTCAAATTTGGTTAGGTTTTTTAACAATTTAACTCAGCTTCCCCCATGATAAAAAGCTTATAGACTATTTCAGTGTTTTGCATCCCAAAGATGCATTTACATCTGTGCATAAGTTTGTCTACATGTGCATGTGCTGCCCACACTGTTCCATTTTAAACCTCTACTTTTCTCTGCTTGGGACCAAGATAAACCACCAGGTGATGGCTTCTAGGCACAGGGATGGGAACATAAGCACTTACTTCACAGACTTTAGCAAGTCCTCTAGGAAGCTGCCTTGCAGGTCAAGTCCCAGAAACACTTCTACCACCATCCTCTAAAGTTAACCTTCTTAGGCCCAGGGAAGACCCAGCAAAATAGCAAAGGTCATCCAATTCTGTCCCCATCACTCCTACCAAAATTCTGCAACTGATTTCCAGACGAGAGAAGAGCTAGATCAGTGTTTTTCAAATGTGTTCATCCCAGGACTCTTTTTGATTAATCATCTTATAAGACCACAGGAAGGCCTCATTTTATTGCTATTTATTACATTATCTCTGCAGATAACTTTTTTAAATTTATTTTTTATTTTAATTTTTTTTTTTACAAACTGAAGGTTTGTGTTACTATAGGTTGAACAAGTCCATTGGTGCCATTTTCCCAACAGCATGTGCTCACTTGCTGTCTCTGTGTCACATTTTGGTGATTGTTACACTATTTCAAACACTTTAATTATTATATCTGTTACGGTGATCTGTGGTCAGTGATCTTTGATGTTAGTACTGTAATTGTTTGGGGGCACGACAAATCGCTTCATATAAGATGGCAACTTAATAAATGTTGTTTGTGTTCTGACAGTCCCACCAATGGGCCATGCACCCATCTTTCTCCCTCTCTTTGGGCCTCCCTATTCCCTAAAACTAAACAATATTGAAATTAGGCTGATTACTAACCCTACAATGGCCTCTAAGTGTGCAAGTGAATGGAAGAATCACACGTTTCTCTCAAGTCAAAAGCTATAAATAATTCAGACTAATGAGGAAAGCATGTGAAAAGCCAAGCTTGAGAATCATTGCTTCCAGTGTGCCTTGTCTAAGAGGATAATGTAGAAGAGAAAGAGGGGCCATCCAAATAAATTCTTACCTCTTGTCATTTGGCAACCTTGATTGGCTCCAGATTTTTTGCTAGAGGGCAGAAGCATTGACAATTCATAGGACTTCCTTAGTGAGGAAGTCCTGAGTCAAAAGCTAGGCCTCTTGTGCCAAATAGGCAGCCAAGTTGTGAATGCAAAGGAAAATTTATTGAAGGAAATAAAAGTACTATGCCAGTGAATACACAAACGATGAGAAAGCCAAACAGCCTTATTGCAGATAAAGTTTTAGAGTTTAATTGTTACAGAGTTTCACATTTCTTCAAGCCAAAGCCTAAACCAGAGTAAGACTCTAACTCTCTAATTCTATGAAGACTGAGAGAGAAAGGAAGCTGCAGAAGAAAAGTTGGAAGCTAGCAGAGGATGGTTCATAGGGTTAAAGGAAAGAAGCCATCTTCATAACATAGAAGGGCAAGGCGAAGCAGCAGGTGCCGATATAGAAGCCGCAAGTTATTCAGAAAATCTAGCTAATTTATAAAAGGTAGCTACACTAAACAGATGTTCAATGTAGACCAAACAACCTGTCAGAAGAAGATGCCATCTAGGACTTTCCTAGTTAGAGAGGAGAAATCAAGGCCTGGCTTCAAATATCCCAAACACAAGCTGACTGTCTTGTTAGGGGCTAATCCAGCTGGTAACTTAAAGTGGAAACCAATTCTCATTTACCATTTCAAAAATCCTAGGGTCCATGAGAATTATGCTAAATCTCCTCTACCTGTTCTCCATAAATGGAACAACAAAGCCTGGATGACAATACATCTGTTGACAGCATGGTGTACTAGAGACTTTAAGTCCATCATTGAGACCTACTACTCACAGAATAAAAGATTCCTTTCAAAATATTACTACTAATTGACAATGCACCTGGTCACCCAAGAGCTCTGATGGAGATATACAAGGAAATTAATGTTGTTTTCGTGCCTGCTAACACAATATCTATTCTGCAGTCAGTAGATCAAAGAGTAATTTTTACTTTAAAAAATGCATTTTGTAAGGCTATCACTGCAATAGATAGTGTTTCTTCTGATGGATTTGGGGAAAGTAAATTGAAAACTATCTGGAAAGGATTCACTATTGTAGATTCCATTTAAAAGATATTCATGATTTATAAGAGGAAGTCAAAATATCAACATTACCAGAAGTTTGAAAGAAGTTTATTTCAGTCCTCATGGGTGACTTTGAGGGATTCAAGACTTCAGTGGAGAAAGTAACCTCAAACGTGGTAGAAAGAGAAAGAGAACTGGAATTAGAAGTAGGGCCTGAGGATGTGACTGAATTGCTGCAATCCCGTGATCAAACTTGAATGAATGAGGAGTTGCTTCTCATGAATGAGCAAAGAAAGTGGTTTCTTGAGATGGGATTTACTCCTGGTCAAGATGCTGTGAACATTGTCAAAATGACCACAAAGGATTTATATTAATATTATATGAACTTAATTGACAAACCTACAATAGGGTTTGAGAGCACTGGCTCTAATTTTGAAAGAAGTTTTACCATGGGTCAAATGCTATCAAATAGTATCACATGCTACAGAGAAATCTTTTGTGGAATGAAGAGTCAATCCATGTGGCAAACATCACTGTGGTCTTCTTTTAGGAAATGCGGGAGCCACCTCAGCCTTCGGCAACCACCACCAGTCAGCAGTTATCAACATTGAGACTTTCTACCAGCAAAAAGATTATTGACTCTAAGACTCAGATGATCGCTAGCACGTTTTAGCAATATTTTTAAATTAATGTATGTATATTTATTTATAAATAATGCTATTGCATACTTAATGGACTACAGTGTCATGTAAAAATAACTTTTATATGCACTGGGAAACCAAAAAAAAAGTGTGACTTTCTTTTTTGCAATATTTGCTTTATTGCAGTGTTCTGGAACTGAACCCACAGTACCTCTGAGGTATGCCTGTAATATTTTGTGGATCACCGCTTAGGAGTCATTGCTTCAAATGTGCCTTGTCTAAGAAGATAATGTAGAAGAGAAAGAGGGCCATCCAAATACATTCTTACCTCTCATCATTTGGCAAACTTGATTGGCTCCATATTTTTTACCAGAGGGCAGAAGCATTGAGAGGTCACAGGGCTTAAGCAAGCTTCACTCTGGAATTCAAAACCTCTAGAAAACACCACCAGGATCAAATGGCCTCCCAGGGGTAGAGACTTGAAGACACCCTTATTTTGGGTACCCATAGCTAGGGAGCACTATTAACAATGGTAGATGCCCAAGCGTGTGTTGAATTCCTTGAGAGTAGATCTTAGTTACAAGATAGAAAACCCATCAGCTACTTTCCCTCTCCAACAAGGCTCAAACAGACACTCACCTTTGGGCTGAGAGCAGAAGTAATAACTTTTCTTTGGTTGTCCAAATGTAACCCAGGGCAGGCCAAGGTGAATCACTACATCTGTTTCTGCCCATTCCTGGAAAGACAGCCTTAGCACTGGGGAAAACCTTCTCAGGATACCAGAGACAGAAACCCAACACCTTCCTGACCCTTAGGGAATTAAATGGTAAAGAGTTCTCCTAGATCAGCTACTCTGTGCTCCAAACTCCTCTGGCTTTTGCATTAATTCTCAGGTTAACTCAATTATGACCCACTGTTTCCCTGGGCCTCAAACTTTAGGAACCATAACTGAAGGCTAGGACTTCCCAACACTAACACCAATTGAGTTCATTTATTCCTTCCTTGCCCCTTCGGGGACAGAATCGTTGCTAAATGTAGTATCAGGGTATTGCCGTTTAATTAGGACCTATACTAATTGATAAAACTAGCCAATCCACCCAGATAAAACTAGCTGAGTTAGCAAGTGCACTTAACAAAAAACATTTGCCAAATTTGAGGTCTATGTGGAGAAAAGGGAACACTTATACACTGTGGGTGGGAATGTAAATTAGTTCAGCCACTATGGAAATCAGTTTGGAGATTGCTAAAATAACTTAAAACACAACTACCACTTAACCCACCAATTCCATTACTGGGTATATATTCAAATGAAGATAAATGGTTTTACCAAAAAGACACAAGCATTTCTATGTTCATCACAGCACTACACAATAACAAAGACATGGAATCAACCTGGTTATTCATCAATGGTGGATTGGACAAAGAAAATGTGGCATATATACACCATGGAATGCTATACAGCCATAAAAAGAACAAAATCGTGTTCTTTGCAGCAACATGAATGCAGCTGGAGGCCATTGTCCTAAGCAAACACAGGAACAGAAAACTAAATACCGCATGTACTCACTCATAAGTGGGAGCTAATCACTGGGTACTCATGAACATAAAGAGGGCAGCAATAGATACTGGGAACTGCTAGAAGAGGGAGGTAGAGAGGAGGACAAGACTTGAAAACTAATTATTGGGTACTATGCTCACTACCTGGGTGACGGAATCAATCATACCCCAAATCCCAGCATCATGCAATGTACCCATATAACACACCTGCACATGCACCCCCTGAATCTAAAATAAAACTTAAAATTATAAAAATAAATAAATAAATTTGAAGCCTAGAAAACATTAAGTTCTTGCTAAGATTTAAGTAGATGAAAGTACTACATACATCAGTGTAGGGGGGAAAAGGTTCTGGTGTCAAGGACATTCAGTTAACTGGTAGAGCTAAATCATATTTGCACCTTCATTTTATTAGGATGAGCTAACCCAGGACATAGCCATTTCAGTAATAATTACACAATAACGATGTTAAGTTAAATTTGAGGGCACTTTCTTTGGGCAAAAAGCACTCTGCAAAACCTTTTATGTATACTATTTTAATTCTCACAGCAACTCATCAATGTCCGTGGTATTTAATCTCATTCTATAACTGAAAAACTGAGATTTAGAGAGGTTAAGAGATCTATCCAAGATCACTCAGCTACTAAGTGCTGAAGCTGATACTGGAACTCAAATATGTATGAATTCAGAGCCTACACTTCCGATCAACACACACCACAAGGTATAGGCTGTAACTTCCTCATAGAACTGCTGCATTTAGGAGAGACTAAACCAAAATTCTAGTCTCTTTTCACACGACTGGTTATTATCATATACCCATTAGGTCCCAAGCACCACCTGGGCTATTCTATACTCATCATCATTGAATCCCTATAGTAGTGCTTTGATATGGGCCATATTCCCACTTTCTATGCAAATAACTGAGACTCAGAGAGATTACCTGCCCCATTTCACCCTATTAGGAAATGACAAAACCAGTACCCAACCTCAAACCACGTCCCATTCCAAAGCCATGCCTTTCACCTCCAGATTACCTCTCACCATATCAGGAGTTTTCATTTACAAATGTGGAGAAACTTGAGATGGGTGGAACTATCAGAGCACACTGAGAATCATGACTGACTTCCCCCTGCAAATTTTCAGAGTAATTGCTTGGTATCCCTGAATTTTGAAAGTCAGGCAGCTGGCCCCAAGCAACCAGCATCAACTCAATATGTAGACCATCATGCTGAAATTTTTCCGAAGAACATTGGTGGTAAATGTTCCTCAAGTTATAAAAATTTCCACTAGTAGTGTCATGGAACATGGAAGTTTTTTGTAAGCCTGGGCCTCCCTCCAGCTCTTCCTAGGGTTCCTCTTTGGACTCCTTCACTTACGAATTGTTAACTTCTTGAGTTAACTTTTAGATGAGGAGAGCCCTGCAGGAAGCTGTGACGTCAGGTGCCAGTTGTCTTCACAACTAACAGATGTGCACCCTCCCACTCCCCCCTCTCCCCATCACCTAATGCACACTGGGTCTGAAACACTTCTCTCTACTTCCCACTCTTAATAACACAGGGTAGCTCAGGATCTGAGCTTGGAGCCCAAGTGTATACCTTGCAAAGACTTTGGCTAGTTTTCTAAGAATTTCTTCTACTCCCAAGGCTGGCTTCATCTGCCTGCTGGAGAAGAGCCAGCAGCTCTCACCACAGCATTCCCAAGGCTTTCATCTCAGAGGACAGCTTCACGATAAAGTCAATCTAGCCCACTTTCCATCCTGTGCATTTGCTATTATTAAATATCCGAGTGGAACTAATGAATGCCTTTTACTTCCCTTGAACATAAAGAGTCTTGAAGAAATCGAACCACCACAGCCTGCTGACTTGAGGGAATTAGTCTGGTCTTTGAGAAAATGAGTTTGCCATTTCCACCCCACCCCCAAAAACAGTTCTCAGTTTCTTGTGCCCACCTAAAAGGATAATAATATCTTCCCTATTTCCATGCCAGCAAGAAAAATGTTTCTTTCCCCAGGAGGCAGAGACACATTTTCTGACTGAGCCTGGGAGACAAAAATGCTATAATTTGACTTTATTTTCCTTAAAATATCTCCAAAATATCTGGGATCTGTCCCTGAGTTCTGTGCAGTCAGCAGTTTTCCCAATAAGCTCATTTATTCATGCTGCCTAGAACTGGAGTTTTTTCCCCAGTCCCATTCTCATCTCTCCTGAAAACTTCCAGAAGAATGATCCTAATATCTAGGGGAAGAACAGATCAGAAAAAAAGGTATGAAAGGCCTGTCCTTGGAACAGAACTCCATGTGATTTCCTGAAGAAAGCAACATAGGAAAACACATCTCAGTGATTTTTCTCCATTTCCTTTTCTGAAGTTCCCCAGACAAAGCAAGTCCCTGAGAAAGCTCTGGGGAGGGGGCTTCAAGCATCCGCTTGTAATACTTCCTCAGCAATTCACAATGGTACCAGGAAGAAAATCCACTGGAGTGCAGGATGGGGCTAACACACTTTTTGGGGTCAGGAGCAGGGAGAAACTGCCATGAAGGGGAACAAAAAGGGAACCACATGAGGGCTCTATGCAAATGTTTAACCTTCAAAACTATAAAAGTATTAGAGTCCTGAAACAAAAAAATCTGGTGAGATGAACTCTAAGGACAAGAAGGAATCATTCCCCATACTCCCTTTCCCAAGCCCCAAATCACCAACCCAGAACAATGGCATTGCCTTCCCTCAAACATTGGAAAGTTCTAAAAAGATAAGGATGTAACCTCTTTGAGGATCAGAATTTGCTTTAATGGATCAGTCAGTTCCATCCTTCAGTCTGTCTTCCTAGCGTCAAAGATCCCAAAGAGTTTAATAAATTCTGAAACTGTTCCCACATAAAAGGATGGCAATTGCTAAGACTGGACCAAGACCCTGGAGCTGTCCCTGGTGCTGCCTCAATGGTAACTGTAGCCCAGGCTTATTAATCTGTCTATGGCTCCTGCCATGTTCAACTTTTTAGTATTGATCTTTGAGTCATATAGTTCCAGTTTGTGCCTTTATAACCACACCCACTCTTAATAGTCACATGTTCTGTAACACCCCCCAACCTCAGTGGACTGAACTCCATCTCTTGATTTAAAATCCCTGCCCACAGCCTAGCCCACCACTACTTCAGATCACTGGGTGCAGCATGAACATGTGAACTTTACCCTTAGAAGAATCTGAGGCCATTGAGAGGTTTTAAGCAGAGGAGTAATGGCAACACATTTGACCTCTAGAAAGACCATGATGACCTCAGTATAAGGAATGGAGAGAAGAAACAAGAAACTAGTTAGAAACTGATGCATTATCCCTGGCAAAATATAATGAACTACATTAAGAATAGTGACTGAGGAACTAGAGAGAAGATGGTGGTTTCAAGAAATATTTAGGCACTAGAATAAGCAAGGTGTGGCTAAGGAAGACAGTTTATATACAGAGAAAAAGCAGCAGCAAATATCAAACATAATCCCAATGTCTCTGGATGGTCAATAGGTAGGATGGTGCTGCCAAATACTGGGTTAGAAATACCAGAAAATGAGCAAATTTGAAGGAAAATATGTCAAATTCAATTTTATATGTCCAGAGTTTGGGAAATTTGTGAAATATCCATCTGGAAATGCTATGTGGATCATTGAATATAGATCTGGAACTCAAGAGACACATCTTAATATAGTGACTTTGGAGTTGCCAGACATGGGTGGTGATCAAAGACACGTGACTGAGTGTGAGTACCCCAAGTCAGAAGAAATCCAAGAGAGAATCTCAATGGACCCAATACTTGATACTTTGGAATATGGGTCTTCCAAGTGATTCAGTAATTGCAAGACAGGAGGTGCAAACAGAGGATTGTGTGTCAGGAAAAGTCCAATGAAGAGGATGTTTTTCTAAAGAGTGGTTCATGATGTCAAATAACACAGAGATCACATAAGATTAGACTTGAAAAGTGTCTCTAGGTCTTAAGGACAAAGACATCTTAGGCAACCTTTCACTGCAGGGAGTGGGTGATAGGAAAGCCAGTTTGGAGCAGGTTGAGGAGAAACCAGAAGGTGAGGAATTGGAAAACTGAATGGATACAACTGTTTCAGAAGTTAGGCTGCGAAGGAGAAGGAAAAGCAAGAGGAGTGGGTTGAAGACACTGTGGAGAGTTTTATTTTTGTTGTGAAGATGGAAATACTTAAATATATTTAAATGCTGAGTGCATTGAGCCAATTGAGAGAGGTTAAAGATGAGAAAAGAAATAACTGGTAGAGAGAGATTCCTGTGGAAAGCAGGGGTTGGGGGAGCTAGATCCAGGGCATGAGCCTCTCTTCCCTAGAGAGAGAAGTACAGAGGTCAGAAGGGGTGCCGATCTATAAGTAGGACGAAACAGTGGCTGGAAGTTAAGGAGTTTCTGCCAACCCGGCATCAGATGCCAACAATAACACACTCGTCCCACCACTTTGTCACCCAACAGAAGAGATAGATTTGTTCTATCAGGAAAACTGGAACATATTGGTGGGTGTTAGGAAGAGGCAGATTTTGACTCAAGAACGAAAGAAATTTTCTAACAACTGGAGCTGTCCAGCAACAGAATGGCAGCTGTAGCGAGCCACCTGCAAGAGGCAGTATTCACGTGGAGACAGGATGTCATGGACTTCCCGGCCAATTTTGATGAATTTCGTACTAGACAGAAGCTTGAGTTAGATGATGTCTGTTGGCTCTTTCAACTCTAAACTCTTTCTGCTTTAAAAGGCAGCCCCTGACTCTTCCCCAGGAATCCTGAAATTGACTACTATTTTGCCTAAGAAAGTTCCTGAAAGTTCTTAGACCACCAGGGTAACAACTGCCACTTGCAGTCCCCAGAAGGTGTTCTGGAGAAAAACTTGACCCTAATAAACAACCCAATATCCTGTCATTTCACTACTGAGACTGTTTTCTGGTGCCTTGCTTATCCTCAAGAATTCCCTGTAAAAATGTGAACATGCTTATGAGGGTTTGCAGTTTATATAACATCAGCCTACACCTGGGAGCAGACCTCTGTGGGAATAGGCAATCCATTTTCATGGTTGAGAACTGCATTCAAGGACCATACTGCCAGGATTTGAATACGGCTCCCTCAGTGTCAGCTGGGTTGACCACTGGTGTGTTACTTAACCTTTCTATGCCTGCTGTGAAAAATAAAAAACTAAATTCTTAGAACTGTACTGAACACACAATAAGCACTCAATAAATATTTATTAAATACACTATGGGGCAACTATGCCAGGAATTTGAGATAGAGTACAGTCACTGTTAGTGAGGAGATCCTAAAAGCCATTTTCACTTCATTTTTAAACCACTGAACCATTTTTAAAGCCATTTACTTCATTAGCCTTGATCAAAATTTATAATTTGAGATTGACCAAATCTCAGTCTTTTAGAAGATCTCCTTTCAATGTTATATTAGCTCACCAGGAAACACGGATGTATTTGTATTTTCAATTAAAAATGCTCTTAACTGTGAAAATTGACCAAGAAGTAGGTTCAGGCTCCTCTTTATTATGCTCTAAGGGAGACCAATGGTCCAAAATTCATCTCGGTGGAAGATGCTGTACTGATTTCCACCTAAGTCATATTGATAACTCACACTTATTTAGTACTTATTGTGAGCCAAGAAGCTTAATTTCACATATTATCTCTAATCCTCACAATAACTCTGGAGGACAGGTGTTAGTCTCAATTTACAGATGAAGAAACTTAAGGAACTCCTGCTGTTTTTCCAAGGTCATAGAGCTATCATGTTTGCTATTGTACCTCATTTCTTCTCCATTAAAGACCCTCCTAGATGATAAGCTCCTCGCAGGTGGGGAAATACCTTTGTGTCACCCGGACTGCCTAGCTCAATCACATGGAAGGGTCTTTGCAAATGCTTGTTAAACCAAACTCCCAAGTACATAATGGGAACTTGGTACTGTCCAGATTGTCAGCCACTGTTGCTATGGCCTGTGCCTTACCTAACACTCAACAAACAAAACTCTACTAAAAAATTAAGTCCCCAAACCTCTTTACTTCCTAAGAAATAAACCTTGGACATCCCAGAGTTCTAGGTGGCATTCTACTGTATGTTTTTTAGCCTCATGGATGAGCTACACTTCCTACAGTATGTAGTAACCATCACTTGGAATTTACACAATATCTGATACAAATGGAATCAAACAGAGACAAAATTGGAGGGCTGTAGAACAAAGACAAAGCCTCCAACATAGCTAAGTCAAGAAGATAATTCTGCACTTCAGACTGTGGTCAATACATTCTAGATTCTTTATCACCCAGCCTTCCCTGATCCATACCTCTACCCCTCCTTCCAGGATACTGTTCAACTGACCCCTTAACACACATTCATTTTCTCCTCTCTGGTTTGTAGCACTTCCTTTATCAGGCATGCCTCTTCCCATTACCTTGTCAGTTCCCACTCATGCTTCAAGACCACCTCCTGGAAGCCTTCCCTGACTCCTCTAGCCCTCTCTCATCTTTGTCTCTGCATTTCTAACTCAAAATATGGTTTAGACATAACTATGTGCAGCCTTTCATTGGACCCCAGCACTTTGCACCTGTATTCCAAGAATTCCCAAGTAGATTGAGCATCCCTTATAAGCAAGAATGATGCTTTCTATTCTCCCCTCTCCCACTGCAGTGCTGGAGTCATTGCTCAATGAGCCCCAAAACACGGGATCTCCCCCAAACAAGTTTCTCATTCCATGATATTCAGAATGCTCCATTCTGGTGATGATAGGAAGTACTCTTTCAGCAAACCCAAGAGCCATCCTCATCCCATTGGCTTTCCGAAATTATCTCTAACCAGATTATTCTCCTCCCACAGAACACAGAATCCTCCAAGGAGGCCTGGATGGATGCTGGCCTGAGCTCCTTAGCTAATTGCTCTCATCCTCTTCCGACACAAGTAAGGAATTATCCTTCCCAAAGCAGTATACTCCTGGAAAGATGTTAGTGGTGACTCATACAGGGATGATGTCGGGGACAGGAGAGGAATGGGGAAAGAAAAAAGAGGGCACACAGGCTAGTTATGGAGCCACAGAATGAGGCACATTAGCCAATTTAGCCAATTATGCAACTGAAACAATTAAATAACTTCACAATGGTAAGAGGAAGTGTAAACAGAGCCCACAACACTATCCTTTAGGCCAAGAAAGAAACAAGCTTGACTGCTGTGGTGTAAAGTCATTACTTCTATCTGTCCAGCATCCCTTTCCCCCTTTTTCATCTGATAATAGAACCCCTCCTTCCCACAAGAAGCCGATTTCATGTATTTGGAATAAGACTCACCTCTAGGTGAGGTGGGCATCGTACCATGATTAGCTGAGTGTGACACCTCTTAACCTTAATAGTTGATTCCAAGTTGGGCACATGAACCTAGCAGAACTGATTAGAATCTTGTCTGAGAATGTAAATACTCGTACTGGAAAAAATAAGATCCTCCTTTTTTGGACTACAAACTTAGAGATGCCGGCGTGGGACCACCAGGGGCTACCTTTTCTTCCAAAGAATGTCCCTTTAGAATGAAGAAATGTGCTAAGGAGAACAGAGCCAAGAGGTGGAGAGAAAGTTGAGCTTCAAAACGTCATTTGAGCCCTGGATCCATCCATGCTGAAGCCTGTGGACTTACCACTCACAAAAGACAAAAACCTCCCCTTTACTCTCAATCTACTTAGAGTTGGGTTTTTGGTGTTTTGATTTGTTTTGTTTTTGTGAAACAGATTCAACTAACATACCCACTGGGAGCTAATTTATTCAGTGGGGGAAAGATGCCAAATATCAGGGAGAGATTTGTAAAATAGGATCACCCCCAATTTTATTGAAGCAACAATTTGGTAGGACCTTCAGCCTCTTCCATAGTAGAAGCAGAGTGTACTTAAACCAAGAAGAGAGAGACATAAGTATAAGGTTCATGAATGAATGAATGTTCAGGTGAAATGATCTCAGTCTTCACCTGAAATCTAAGCTTCAGAGTGGCTGGAAGTGCCATCCTAATTCTACAAGAGACTCATCACTAGCTTCTGTGCACTCCAGACCTACACCTGAAATTCTTCTGAAAGGTCCTGACTTAATCCCCGAGTCAGCTTTTCTAAATCACTTCTTGTGACATTGATCACCGCATGTGAAGATTCCCACAACTACCTTTCACTTCCAAAACCGAATGGTTGGGTATAGAGCCAGAGATGTCCACAAGTCACTTCCCTCATGGCCTCCCATTGCATTGCTCTCCTCTTACCTCCCAGGCAGAATGCTAGTCAGGCATCCACAACTCTCTGGAGGGCACAAAAGCAAGCTATTAATAATCAGGGATGAAAGAGACATACTTTCAAGGTTATTTATGCACTGAGTTCATGCAAGATCTGATTGTTTAAAAGAGTGTGGCACCTCCCCACTGGCTCATGCCATGTAATCCAGACTCCCCTTTTGCCTTTCACCATGATCGTGAGCCTCCTGAGGCCTCACCAGAAGCCAAGCAGATGTCAGCATCATGCTTCCTGTACAACCTGCAGAACCGTGAGGCAATTAAACCTTTCTTTATAAATAACCCAGCCTCACATATTTCTTTATAGCAGCACAAAAATGGATTAACACAGTCTTCCTGTGGCAAGGAGAGGGTCTCTGGGCGAACTTGGAATAGATGCAAAACTGCCCCAGCCCACTAAATTGCTTTGCATTCCTTCTTTCAGAAGTCTTTGAAGGGATTCACACCCTGGTGCCACCAATACAAAGTGGTAGTATAAAGTGCTGATTGTGAACTTGGTGGCCAAGGCAGCAGATAAGCATACCTGATAGAAAACAAGCCACTTCCCAGAAGCTAATCCTTAAAGCTGCACTTGGGACCTTACATTTGCTTTCCAAACTACCATCAAGATAGGGGTTCTTAGCTCTGGCTACACAATAGAATCATCAGAGTCGTTTTACCTTTTTTTGATGCTTGAACCCCATCTACATAAAAAAATATATAATTTTCAGAGAAATCACCCCAAGCAGGATTGAGAACTAGAGAGCCAAGAAAGAACCATTCTTCTGCTTTCTGTCACTTCCAAGGCACCTCAGTACAACTGGCCCAGAGATATCTAACATGACATCAGGGTCCCCCTTCCTCAATATGCACTCTCTCCTTCTTCAGGACACTCAGGTTTCCAACTTGCATTAAGCAGGGCTTCACCAAAAGTTGAGGACCCCAGAACTTGGATGCATAAAGCAGCAGAGAAGAGAACACAGGCTAAAACCCAGATGGTTGGTGACTCTTCCAGATCTTCCTTCGGGAGAATGACAGCTGAATGGACATCTCTGATTGAGGCACTGGTAAGGTAGGAATATTGAGTGGAGAGCAGGTTGATATTAAGGACCCCATCCCCCATCACAGTAGATTGGATGGGGATGGACCCTTCAGACTCTCCCCTGGGATTGGAACACAGTTCCTATGGCCAGTCTCAGTATTTAAACTTCAAGGACATTTTGACCCATGTGCAGAGAGGATCAAGCTGCTGAGACAAGACAGAAGAAGGGAGAAGACACCCACAGATGCAGGAATAAGCTGCAGAGCGAGAAGCTCCTCCATCTCCTGGTGCCTTTCAAGTTCTTGCTCCAGCCTGTCATGAAACCCAGCACCCATCCCTGCCTTGGCTTCCATAAAACCCCCAGTGGCTTATATGGGTTTCTGCTCATTCAACCAGATGGACACATGAACAAAAAAACTGATGTCAGCCCTTCCAATGAACACACACCTCACCCCTCTGACTGTCCTCACTTTGGGAACCCTATAGTACTAGGGTTAGGGTTGTGGAAAGAAGGAATCTAAAGAAACCAGATCAAGACTCTCTTATGAGAAACCCTGGGCAAGTTTCTTATTTTGTGCCTCAGTTTTCTCATCCACAAAATAGGATACTGGTAAGAATTTTAAAAGTTAATACATGTCACGGTCTCTAAATAGCGCCTGGGACAATTGCTCTTAAGTCTGTTCCAGTAAAAGTCATGTTTTAATTCTCTGCAAAATCAAGTCCTCTTTAATTCTAATCCCAGGAAGGAAAACACACCATACAATAATCCACTGGGTACCCTGTGAGTATATGGTGGCATGTACAGCACCTAACTCTGTTGGAATCACACTACTAATAGCTCAGAGGTCTCAGTGTCCAGGGTAGAGTTGCGTAAGTCATGGTCCTGGCCCTCAAGAGACTTGCCTCCTATCTGGGGGATCAGATATGCATAAGGAGAAAAAAAAAGATAAACACCCAGCAAAGTTGTAGATGGTAAGTCCTGGGGGGCTAGGGAGTGAGCACTGAAAACATAAGGCCCAGGTGGGCTGGTCATGGAGGTTTCACAGAGGAGCTGGGATTTGAGTTCCATGCTGTGGGTTACTGAGCCCAGCAAGCCCCATGCCACACTCCACACACTTCTCCTGGGAGAAATTGGCCAAGCCAGTGTTGAAATGGCCACTGAAAGGCATTTTCAACAGTTTAAATATTTCTCTAATGAGCATACTCCCTCTGAGGTCCATCAGATCCTATTTTTTAAATGAGGAGGTTAGGGTTTGAAGCTAACCAGAAGCTAGTGTCCTTTCTGCTGCAAAAGGTGAGGCAGATAGTCATGCCATGCCCCTGCCCCAGTGCCAGTTGCAGATAGGTCCCATAGCTGCTGGCTTCCCAGGTCTCTATGGGAGGTACACTCAACTAGCTGTAGGGAAGCTACAAGTGTCAGGGAGTTCGTAACCCCAGTGCGACTCTCAACCAATGAAGAAGAGAAGTTCTTGATAAATGACCCCAGTTCACCTGTCACTGTGAGGAGTAAGGACAATTCTGAGGTGTGTTCCACACAGTTTCCCAGAGAGTCAGCAACAGGGCTGAGTCCAGATGCCTACAGTAGTCCCACTCATGAGCTCACCCTCTACTGGATCTCCTACCTTCCTTGGCTCATTTCCTGTATTAGCCTGTTATCACACTGCTAATAAAGACATACCAAAGGTTAAGTAGTTACAAAGGAAAGAGGATTCATTCACTCACAGTTCCACATAACTGGGGAGGCCTCATAATCATGATGGAAGACAAGAAGTAGCAAGTCACATCTTACATGGCGGCAGGCAAGAGAGAACTCATGCAGGGGAAATCCCATGTATAAAACCATCAGATTTCATGAGACTTATTTACAATCATGAAAACAACATGGGGAAAACTGCCCCCATTATTCAATTATCTACACCTGGCCCTGCCCTTGACATGTGGGTTTATTACAATTCAAGGTGAGATTTGGGTGGGGACACAGCCAAACCATATCACTTCCTCAACTCCTTCATGGTGGTTCCTGAGATCGCCTCCCAAATAAACTGACTGCATCAAATCCTCTCTCAGGTTCTCCACTCTTAGAGGAACCTAAACCAAGCCATCAGCCAGATGAGCTGTGGGACACTCTGAGAAAACATTCCCCAACTACCTTCATGCCTGCTTCCCCTGGCACAGCCTGGAATATTCACTCCTGCCTCTCTCCTCAGTTGTTTTAAATCATGTTTGTTCCTGTTCTCTGCTAATCAACACCATTTTGGTACTACTCAGTAGATTGCTGCTCTTGCAAGTGAATTAGCAATATTTCCCAGATATTTTTCTAATAAGCCTCTTTATGGGAGGTTTATGGTGCTCAGAAGCTACACTTGAACCAAAAGAGTCGTTAAACATGGAGAAGAGAAGTAGCCGAATCCCAGTGTAGGCCCCCACTAGCCCTACTCAGTGATTCATTGGGGTGAAAGCAGAGCTCAAGTTAGACATTTGCGATTGAATCTCCTTATGGTTAAATTGGCCAGCTTCCCTGCTTGGCATGCGAGCTGGATGTGGGTGAGCAGGAGCAAGTCATTAGCCTGGCTGCTGCAACAATCCAGCTCCTAAATGAATGGCAGCATCCACAGACAGCCCCAGCTGCCAGAGTGGGAAACGTTAAGATGTTGGCTCAAGGGAGGGACACGTGAGAACACCATGGGTTTCTCAGGACTCTCTCTCTGTTGATTGATTTCAGTCTTGTTTCAGTAAATGCCATCTGCCTCTGAAGACAAGTATGAGATAGACTCAGAAGTGGCTGGTGGAAATAAAAAATAAACTGTGCCTCCTTGGTGTGCTAAGGGCTTGATCGCTCAGCAGCATTCAGTAGCAGGATGATTTACTGCAGGTATGTTGGCTCTCAGGACAAGAAAAGAGGAGAATATAATCAACCTGGGGACACAGCTTTCCCTGGTGTCTTAGGGACTCACGCCATGAGACTGGATCTGTTCCCTTTTATCCTGCTGCATCCAAGTATAGGGAGAAGAAAGTCAAAAGTAGGAGGGCTTGGGATGGGAAGTAAGGACTCTCCCCAATCACAAAGGGCTCTCCAACTCTGCCATGCTTGAGAAGGAGGTTGGGAAGGGAAAGGGAAAAAAAAGAATAGGAAGCAGAAAGAAAAGGGCAGCTAGAGGAGACAGTAGGATTAGAGTCACCCAAAAGATAGACTCCTTTTTGAGCAGACACTTATCAGTACTGCCAACAAGAATCCCTTCATTCAACAAATACTGAACATCTACTCTTGCTATCACTGAGCCAGGTGCTGGGAATTTGAAGTAGACCTGATGCACATCCTCAAGAGTTTCCCAATAAATAAAAAAGAATTTGGGGAAAAAATTATGTTGATGAAGTTAGGGGAGTGTTACCTAAGCAGAATCAATGGAATGCTGGACAAATGCAGTAGGGAATAATGTCATCCAGTAATAAGGCAAGTTGCCCAGAGTCTCAGAGCTAAACATGCAGGCGTCAGCCAGAAGAAAGCGGCTGTGGGAGAAGGATTTGCTGAGCAAAGGAAACAGCATGTGCAAAGGTCTCAAAGCCAGAGCACATGGTTTCTTTGAAAGAGATGAGGAGAGAATACAAGCAAGAGGATGAGGGGAGGGAATGATGGAGAGGCAGAGAGAGGCTGAAAATGGGGCTTTCAACCACCATCCTGAAGAAAGTGCAAAGCCACAGAAGGAGCACAATCAGGCCTGCATTTTAGAAAGATCACTGAAGTAGCAGGTGAGGAATGAATTTCAGGGTTGGTGCAATCTGGAGAGGGGCAGACCAGTTGGGAGGCTACTGTGGTTTCCAGGAAAGATATTACTACGGTTCGTACTAGGGAGTAATTGTGGGGAATGAAGACAAGTGAATAGATAATCATAATCCCACATATTGTCTAATCCACCCCTTATGAAAGAACACAATTTGGCTGGTAAATAGCATTGTGGTGAAGCTCTCAGACTCTGGGGGAGTTCAACAGTCAAGTTCAAATCTGGGCTCTAACTTCTAGCTGTGCCTTTTGGGCAACTGACTTAAACTCCAAAAGCCTCAATTTTATTTGTAAAATGGAAATAATAGCAACAGAATGGAGACTTTAACATATCCAGAATAAAATAATGTATGTCAATAATTTGGCACGTTTAATAAACGTTATTATCTTTCATACTTTATTTGTAATTGTTTCTTTTGCTCATAAGATCAGAATAGGTGATCAAAAATAATTTCCCCTTGAAGTTTTCAATTCCTGGACTACACCCAGGAAAAGAAATTCTACCAGCTCCATAGGGAAGCCATTGGATAATATTTTTTCATGACAGACTATCAGCTTATTAAGAAGACATGAGGCGAATAAAACAGCAACACAGTTAAATTTTGAATGTTGGTGGAGATTATTTTGTTGGGCATTGTCTATTGGTACTCAGCACTATGTCTTCCCTTTAAAGCTCTGCCCTGTATCCCGAGGACTAGTTGCCTAGAAACTACATTTTTCAAACTCTATTGTCAGCAAGATTCTGATTTGGAATCTACTAATGAATGGAACTCACGTAATATTTAGAAGGGAAAAGAGAAGAAGGTACCATTCATTATCTTCTTTCAACAGTGGAAAGTAGATTCAGGGTGGTTGGCAGACATGAGTTTTGCAGTAAATCTTGGGCAATCTTCCATTAATCATCTGCTTCAGTGCTGCAGGCAGCTGGGTTCACCACCAGCGGCATGCTGAGATCTTAACAGTCTCCAATTTTCTGAAGGTTGTCCATGTTGCTTCCTGACCATTATCTCTCAAGCCTTCGGAAGATTTTGTAAGCAGCAGATTTCCTCTATTACATATTTTCATGCTAAAATAACTAGAGTTGTTTCTGTTTTTCTGACTGACAGTCCCTTTATCCTTGAGCTTCACAGTATCAATCCCAAAGGGAAGGCATAGAATAGGTACATTTCATGGCCCAATGTGGGCCCAGCTAGCAGACAGCCTTTATTATACTGATAGCTTGCTGAGGTCAGATGTCAACAAAAGAGAGAAATCTCCCCAGCTCTCTGTTCTATTTACAAAAACTTTGTTTACTTTATTTCTGTTACTTTCTGTCCATAGAACATAACACAGAAAAATCATATTTATTCTGTTAAGGAAAAGAGATGATCTTGCCTGAGTGTACTTCTGGTTCCATGATGAAGATACTTTGTATAATTAATCACATGAAATAAACACAGTCCCTTACAGCTCAAGTTGCCCAAGGTTGATATAATCTGATGAGTAAGAGAATTTTCTGCACAACAGACAGAGATGAAAGTAGTTAAGAAGAAAACTCAATGTCTGAGCCCCAGTTCCCTCCTTCTCTCCACACCATGTATTTCCTCGTCAACTTTCCTTTCACCTTTTGTTGCTTTCCCTCTTACTCCCCACATGGTTATATCCCCACCTTTAAGCTTTACCTTTCTCTCTCCTCTGTTCACTGAGTTTTGCATATGGTACTTGAGGAATGTTCTCCTTCCTACCTGGTATCCCCAACCCCTGAAGATTTTATTATAGAGTTAACAATGGCTCATTGAGTGCCCAACCACAAGCTAGAGTTTGGGTATGTTTGTAGCTAGATGGGAGGAGAAGACTGTCCAAAGAGCACAAAATCCTGTCTACCTGCATAATACCTCCTCGCTAAACTGTTAGCTCCTTGAATCTGAGAAAAAATAATAATGAGGGACACTACAGGTAGCAAAAGCACAGACACCAAGTGAAGGCTACAGACTACTTCCATATCCCAGCTCAAATGGAGCAAAGAAGACAGTTCTAGGAGACCTCCTGGAGGAGGTGACTTTTAAATTTAAATAAACCCTCTTAACTTGAGACAGCATATAGGATGGGGACTTTTTATTCCAGCTCTGTATTCATCTAGCTGGTGCCTTAGAACACATCACAAGATCATCACATCCAATGCCTTAGGTTGATTTTTCATAGTTGATCTTTTTCACCTGAGGCTAAGGGACATAGTATCTTTTAGATCCTATAACCCCACCCAATCCAGGGCTAAGCTTTACGGAATCATGGTTTTGTACCTCGTTAAAAATTAACTTAATTTTAAAATTGACTTATTTCATTCCATCTTTGGTCACCTGATTTCAAATAATAATTACATTAATTAACATCTGGTCAATATACAAGACCGAGTTAATGCGGGAAGTCCCAACCCTGCCCTAGACATATAGAAATGACGGGTGGCAAAAACAACTAACACGTTTAAACACATTGATGGGCCAGAAAGAGAGAAAAGAAAATCCCCCAATGCCAAGAATGAAAAAAAGACTCAAATCCAAAGAACTGAGCAGGAGGGATACACACAGTGCAATTATAACTTGTTACACACATTAGGGTCTGGAAGCCTTAACTCCAAAGTCTCTGTATATACAAAGATGGCAGAACCTCTCTGTCTCCATTAAGCTAGAAGCTAGACAAGACTGTCCCATTGGAAAACAGAGAGAAAGGAAAACTCAGCTTATTGTTCGGGTATACATCACAGAAGCAGGTCACCCATTCTAGGTCTTGGGTGAAAAAGATCAACTATGAAAAATCAGACTTCTAGGATTGTGCCACATTAAAGGTAGCATTCCAATTTGAACTATCCAGGAGATATGCTGCCCCAAAAAAACGAGAGACAGCAAACTGGAAGAAGCCAAGAAAAAGATTTTTTAAACTTCTAGAGTCAGTGAAAGCTATAGAAGGTAAAACAAAATAATCTATAAGGGCATCTCCACAATCTAAAACATTTAAAATTCATGGGAAACAAACTCACTAAAGATGAATTCAAAGTAAGAACCTATGCAACACACAAATTACAATAAGAGATGGTCAAAAGATACAACAAGAAAAAAGTAAATACTCTGGAAACCATTAAAAATGAATTAACCATGATTTCTGGCTTCCACTCAGAGATATAAAGAGCTAAAATGGGTATCACACACTCATACACTACAATGGAAAACATGTGGACAAACTTCTAATTCAAGGTGACCTTTTTTTTTAATCCATGGAAGAGTTGAGGTCTCAGAACAATGAAAAAAAAAAAAAGAAAAAAAACCAGAAAATAACAAGTGTTGGTGGGGATATGGAGAAATTAGAGCCTTGTACACTGTTGGTAGGATTAGCAAATGTTACAGCTGCTGTGGAAAACAGCCATGAAGAACTCAAGAAAATTAAAAATAGAACTACCATATGATCTGGCAATCCTACTTCTGGGTATATATCCAAAAAAATTAAAAACAGGAACTTGAAGAGATAGTTGCAAACCCGTGTTCACTGCATGATTATTCATAATAGCCAATATGTGAACATGAGCCTACATGTCTACCAATAAGTGAACGGAAAAAGAAAATGTGGTATAGACATACAATGGAATATTATTGTATTCAGCATTAAAAAAGAAAGAAATTCTATCATTTGCTACCACACATGGATGAACGATGAGCTCACTATGCTAAGTGAAATAAGACAATCACAAAAATAATGAAAAATGCATGATCCCACTTCTGTGAGGTATCTAAAGTAATCAAACTCATAAAAACAGAAGGTGGAATACTGGTTGCCAGAGTATAGGAGGAGAGAGAAATGGAAAGTTGTTGTTTGGTGTCTATAGAGTTTCAGTCATCCAAGATGAAAAAGTTCTAGAAATTGATAGTACAGCAATGTGCATATAGTTAACAACAGTGTAATACATTTTTAAATTGTTAAGGGGTAAATTCATTTGTTTTTATCACAATAATAAAAATAAAGATTTTCTTAGAGAAACTAAAACAGGCAATTCATTTGCCAGTAGATGTACTCTATAAGAAATGTTAAAGAAAGCTATTCAGGCACAAGGAATACGATATAAGATTGAAGCCTAAATTTGCACAAAGAAATAGGGAGCAATGCAAAGGAATGAATGAAGGCAAAATGAAATGGATTTGTTTTCTCATTTTTAATGTAAGGCAAAAATAGTATCACCATATTGTTGGTTTATAGCATACGTAAAAGCAATATATATAACAGCAACACCACAAAAGATTGAAGGAAGGAATTGGAAATATAATATTATAAGGTCATTATAATACACCAAAGCAGCATCATATTATTTGAAGGAAGATTCTAGTCAATTATAAATGTATACTATAAGCCCTGGAGCAACCACAAAAAAAATTTTAGAGACAAAAATAATAATTCAGTGAAATTTACAAAATATAATCGTTTTTTAAACGCTTAAATAACCCAAAAGAGGCAAAAAAATTTGGGGAGGTAGAAACAAAGAAGAAATGTAACTAATAGTAAACAGCTAACAAAGTGGTAGATTTTAATGCAAACTTACAATAATCACATTTAAATAAGAACAGACTAGCTGTCAGATTGACTTTAAAAAGAAACAACAAAAAAGACCCAGCCACATTCTGCCTGCTACAAACCTACTTTGAATAGAAAGACGTAAGTTAAAGGAAATGCATCTTTATAAATAAGTTAAAGGAAAATTATAAAGATATACCACACAGACACTAAACGAAAAGCTAGAATACTTGTATTACTATTTGACAAAGTGGATTTCAGAACAAACAATATTATCAGGACTAAGCAGGGACATTACTTAACAATAAATAGGTCAATTCTCCAAGATAATAAACAGTTCTCCAAAAAATAAAACAATTTTCAAGGAGTATACACATAATATAGAACCAAAATACATAAACCAAAAACAACAAAACTGGAAAGAGAAAAAGACAAATCACAGTTTTAGCTGGAGACTCCAATATTATTCTCTCACAAATCAATAGAACAAGCAGAAAGAAAATCAGCAAGTATAATGAAGAACTAAGCAACACTAGTAACAACAAGAGCTAATGGGATATTTATAGAACACCCCGCTCAACATGAAATATTTACCCAGATAGGTTGTATTCTGGGCCATAAAACAAACCTGAACAAATGTAAAAGATGAGACATAATACAAAATATGTGTTCCAGCCGTAAGAGAATTAAACCAGAAATCAATAACCAACATCTGTAAAGTTCCCAAATATTTGGACACTAAGCAACGTACTTAAAAATTAGTCATGCATAAAAGAGGAACTATCAAAGTAGATTAAAACGCTTTGAACTGAATGAAAATGAAAATATAACACAAAAATATGTGGGTTGCAGTTAAAGCAGTATTTAGAGAAAAATGTATAGCATTTAATAACTTATATTAGAAAATTTTTAAAGTTTCATATTAATCACCTAATCTTTCTCATTCACAAAGTAGAAAAAGAACAAACGAAATCACAGCAAACAAAAGGAAAGAAATAATAAAGAGCAGAAAAAAAATTGGAACCAAAAATAAATCAGTGATACCAAAACCTCGTTACTTGAAAAGATCAATAAAAGTGATAAACTTTTAGCCAGAGTGGCCAAGAATTAGAGAGAGATAACAAAATTACCAATATCAAGGACAAAAGACCTACAGCTAAGGAGAAAGACTGAACGCTTTCCTGCTAAGACTGGGAACGAGGCAAAGATATCTTCTCAGTCTTATTCAACATTATACTGGAAGTCCTCACAGTGCAATAACACAGGAAAAACTATTAGACTACATAATTATCTATACAGAAAGTCTTTTTTTTTAATCTACCGAAAAAGCTCCCAGAACTAATGAGTTTAACAAGGTTCAGGTTATAAAATCAACACAAAAATGTATTTCTGCTTCTATGTACTAGTAATGAACACTTGGAATTTGAAATTTTAAAAATAATACCATTTATGATAGCATTAAAAACACTTTGGTAGAAATGTAACAAAATATTGTGCAGGCGCTATGTGCTAAAGACTACAAAACACTGATGTAAGAAATCAAGTAAGACCTAAATGACTGGAGGAATACAACGTATTTGTGAACCGGAAAATTCAGTATTGTCAAGGTGTCAATTCTCCATGTTTTTAATCTATACAATCAGGGCAGTCAATGCCCATCAAAATCCCAGCAGGCCTTTTTATAAATCTCAACAAGCTGATTCTAAAATTTACATTGAAAGACTAGGAAATAGAATAGCCAAAAAGAAAAACAAAATTGCAGGACTAACACCACACAATTTAAAGACTTACTATAAAGACACAAATCATTACAGCAAAATATTGGTTAAAGGATAGACACATGTATCAGTGGAACAGAAAAGAGAGCCCACAAAGGAAAGACCCACACAAACGCAGTTAACTTTTTTTTTGCAAAGGCAGTTTGAGAAAGGAGAGTGTTTTTTTGTTGTTGTTGTTTTCAATTATACTTTAAATTCTAGGGTACATGTGCACAGTGTACAGGTTACATACGTATACATGTGCCATGTTAGTGTGCTGCACCCATTAACTCATCATTTACATTAGGCATATCTCCTAATGCTATCCCTCCCCCCTCCCCCCACCCCATGACAGGCCCTAGTGTGTGATGTTCCCCTTTCTGTGTCCAAGTGATCTCATTGTTCAATTCCCACCTATGAGTGAGAACATGCGGTGTTTGGTTTTCTGTTCTTGCAATAGTTTGCTGAGAATGATGGTTTCCAGCTGCATCCATGTCCCTACAAAGGACATGAACTCACCCTTTTTTATGGCTGCATAGTATTCCATGGTGTATATGTACCACATTTTCTTCATCCAGTCTGTCATTGATGTACATTTGGGTTGGTTCCAAGTCTTTGCTATTGTGAATAGTGTCGCAATAAACATACATGTGCATGTGTCTTTATAGCAGCATGATTTAAAATCTTTTGGGTATATACCCAGTAATGGGATGGCTGGGTCATATGGTATTTCTAGTTCTAGATTCTTGAGGAATTGCCACACTGTTTTCCATACTGGTTTAACTAGTTTACAGTCCCGCCAACAGTGTAAAAGTGTTTCCATTTCTCCACATCCTCTCCGGCACCTGTTGTTTCCTGACTTTTTAAAATGATTGCCATTCTAACTGGTGTGAGATGGTATCTCGTTGTGGTTATAATTTGCATTTCTCTGATGACCAGTGATGATGAGCATTTTTTCATGTGTCTGTTGGCTGCATAAATGTCTTCTTTTGAGAAATATCTGTTAATATCCTTTGCCCACTTTTTGATGGGGTTGTTTTTTTCTGGTAAATTTGTTTGAGTTCTTTGTAGGTTCTGGATATTAGCCCTTTGTCAGATGAGTAGATTGCAAAAATTTTCTCCCATTCTGTAGGTTGCCTGTTCACTCTGATGGTAGTTTCTTTTGCTGTGCAGAAGCTCTTTAGTTTAATTAGATCCCATTTGTCAATTTTGGCTTTTGTTGCCATTGCTTTTGGTGTTTTAGACATGAAGTCCTTGCCCATGCCTATGTCCTGAATGGTATTGCCTAGGTTTTCTTCTAGGGTTTTTACAGTTTTAGGTCTTAAACATTTAAGTCTCTAATCCATCTTGAATTAATTTTTGTATAAGGTGTAAGGAAGGGATCCAGTTTCAGCTTTCTACATATGGCTAGCCAGTTTTCCCAGCACCATTTATTAAATAGGGAATCCTTTCCCCATTTCTTGTTTTTGTCAGGTTTGTCAAAGATCAGATGGTTGTAGATGTGTGGTATTATTTCTGAGGGCTCTGTTCTGTTCCATTGGTCTATATATCTGTTTTGGTACCAGTACCATGCTGTTTTGGTTACTGAAGGCTTGTAATATAGTTTTAAGTCAGGTAGCGTGATGCCTCCAGCTTTGTTCTTTTGGCTTTGGACTGTCTTGGCAATGTGGGCTCTTTTGTGGTTCCATATGAACTTTAAAGTAGTTTTTTCCAATTCTGTGAAGAAAATCATTGGTAGCTTAATGGGGATGGCATTGAATCTATAAATTACCTTGGGCAATATGGCCATTTTCACGATATTGATTCTTCCTATTCATGAGCATGGAATGTTCTTCCATTTGTTTGTGTCCTCTTTTATTTCATTGAGCAGTGGTTTGTAGTTCTCCTTGAAGAGGTCCTTCACATCCCTTGTAAGTTGGATTCCTAGGTATTTTATTCTCTTTAAAGCAATTGTGAATGGAAGTTCACTCATGATTTGACTCTCTGTTTGTCTGTTATTGGTGTATAAGAATGCTAGTGACTTTTGCACATTGATTTTGTATCCTGAGACTTTGCTGAAGTTGCTTATCAGCTTAAGGAGATTTTGGACTGAGACGATGGGGTTTTCTAAATATACAATCATGTCATCTCCAAACAGGGACAATTTGACGTCCTCTTTTCCTAATTGAATACCCTGTATTTCTTTCTCTTGCCTGATTGCCCTGGCCAGAACTTCCAACATTATGTTGAATAGGAGTGGTGAGAGAGGACATCCTTGTCTTGTGCCAGTTTTCAAGGCGAATGCTTCCAGTTTTTGCCTATTCAGTATATTGGCTGTGGGTTTGTCATAAATAGCTCTTATTATTTTGAGATATGTCCCATCAATACCTAATTTATTGAGAGTTTTTATCATGAACGGCTGTTGAATTTTGTCAAAGGCCTTTTCTGCATCTATTAAGATAATCATGTGGTTTTTGTCTTTGGTTCTGTATACACGCTGGATTATGTTTATTGATTTGCATATGTTGAACCAGCCTTGCATACCAGGGATGAAGCCCACTTGATCATGGTGGATAAGCTTTTTGATGTGCTGCTGGATTCTGTTTGCCAGTATTTTATTGAGGATTTTTGCATCGATGTTCATCAGGGATATTGGTCTAAAATTCTCTTTTTTTGTTGTGTCTCTGCCAGGCTTTGGTATCAGGATGATGTTGGCCTCATAAAATGAGTTAGGGAGGATTCCCTCTTTTTCTATTGATTGGAATAATTTCAGAAGGAATGGTACCAGCTCCTACTTGTACCTCTGGTAGAATTTGGCTGTGAATCTGTCTTGTCCTGGACTTTTTTTGGTTGAGTAGGCTATTAATTATTGCCTGAATTTCAGAGCCTGTTATTTGTCTACTCAGGGATTCAACTTCTTCCTGGTTTAGTCTTGGGAGAGTGTAAGTGTCCAGGAATTTATCCGTTTCTTCTAGGTTTTCTAGTTTACTTGCATAGAGGTGTTTATAGTATTTTCTGATGGTAGTTTGTATTTCTGTGGGGTCGGTGGTGATATCCCCTTTATCATTTTGTATTGCCTCTATTTGATTCTTCTCTCTTATCAGTCTTACTAGCAGTCTATCAATTTTGTTGATCTTTTCAAAAAACCAGCTCCTGGATTCATTGATTTTTTGAAGGGTTTTTTGGGTCTCTTTCTCCTTCAGTTCTGCTCTGATCTCAGTTATTTGCTTTCTGCTAGCTTTTGAATGTGTTTGCTCTTGCTTCTCTAGTTCTTTTAATTGTGATGTTAGAGTGTCAATTTTAGATCTTTCTTTTCTCTTGTGGGCATTTAGTGCTATAAATTTCCCTCTACACACTGCTTTAAATGTGTCCCAGAGATTCTGGTATGTTGTACCTTTGTTCTCATTGGTTTCAAAGAACATCTTTATTTCTGCCTTCGTTATGTACCCAGTAGTCATTCAGGAGCAGGTTGTTCAGTTTCCATATAGTTGTGCAGTTTTGAGTGAGTTTCCTAATCCTGAGTGCTAGTTTGATTGCACTGTGGTCTGAGAGACAGTTTGTTATAATTTCTGTTCTTTTATATTTGCTGAGGAGTGCTTTACTTCCAACTATGTGGTCAATTTTGGAATAAGTGTGATGTGGTGCTAAGAAGAATATATATTCTGTTGATTTGGAGTGGAGAGTTCTGTAGATGTCTATTAGGTCTGCTTGCTGCAGAGATGAGTTCAATTCCTGGATATCCTTGTTAACTTTCTGTCTCATTGATCTGTCTTATGTTGACAGTGGGGTGTTAAAGTCTCCCATTATTACTGTGTGGGAGTCTAAGTCTCTTTGTAAGTCTCTAAGGACTTGCTTTATGAATCTAGGTGCTCTTGTATCGGGTGCATATATATTTAGGATAGTTAGCTCTTCTTGTTGGATTGATCCCTTTACCATTATGTAATGGCCTTCTTTGTCTCTTTTGATCTTTGTTGGTTTAAAGTCTGTTTTATCAGAGACTAGGATTGCAATCCCTGCCTTTTTATTGTTTTCCATTTGCTTGGTAGATCTTCCTCCATCCCTTTATTTTGAGCCTATGTGTGTCTCTGCATGTGAGATGGGTCTCCTGGATACAGCAAATTGATGGGTCTTGACTCTTTATCCAATTTGCCAGTCTGTGTCTTTTAATTGGAGCATTTAGCCCATTTACATTTAAGGTTAATATTGTTATGTGTGAACTTGATCCTGTCATTATGATGTTAGCTGGTTATTTTGCTCGTTACTTGATGCAGTTTCTTCCTAGCATCGATGGTCTTTACATTTGGGCATGGTTTTGCAGTGGCTGGTACTGGTTGTTCCTTTCCATGTTTAGTGCTTCCTTCAGGAGCTCTTGTAAGGCAGGCCTGGTGGTGACAAAATCTCAGCATTTGCTTATCTGTAAAGGATTTTATTTCTCCTTCACTTATGAAACTTACTTTGGCTGGATATGAAATTCTGGGTTGAAAATTATTTTAAGACTGTTGAATATTGGCCCCCACTCTCTTCTGGCTTGTAGAGTTTCTGCCAAGAGATCCGCTGTTAGTCTAATGGGCTTCCCTTTGTGGGTAACCCGACCTTTCTCTCTGGCTGCCCTTAACATTTTTTCCTTCATTTCAACTTTGGTGAATCTGACAATTAGGTGTCTCAGAGTTGCTCTTCTCGAGAGTATCTTTGTGGCGTTCTCTGTATTTCCTGAATTTGAATGTTGGCCTGCCTTGCTAAGGTTCGGGAATTTCTCCTGGATGATATCCTGAAAAGTGTTTTCGTACTTGGTTCCATTCTCCCTGTCACTTTCAGGTACACCAATCAGATGTAGATTTGGTCTTTTCACATAGTCCCGTATTTCTTAGAGGCTTTGTTCATTTCTTTTTACTCTTTTTTCTCTAAACTTCTCTTCTTGCTTCATTTCATTCATTTGATCTTCAATCACTGATACCCTTTCTTCCAGTTGATCGAGTTGTTTACTGAAGCTTGAGCATTTGTCACATAGTTTTTGTGTCATGGTTTTCATCTCTATCAGGTTGTTTAAGGACTTCTCTGCATTGGTTATTCTAGTTAGCCATTTGTCAAATCTTTTTGCAAGGTTTTCAGTTTCTTTGCACTGAGTTTGTAATTCCTCCTTTAGCTTGGAGAAGTTTGATTCTCTGAAGTCTTCTCCCAACTGTCAAAGTCATTCTCTGTCCAGATTTGTTCCATTGTTGGTGAGGAGCTGCATTCCTTTGGAGGGGGAGAGGTGCTCTGAATTTTAGAATTTCCAGCTTTTCTGTACTGCCTTTTCCCCATCTTTGTGGTTTTATCTACCTTTGGTCTTTGATGATGGTGACATACAGATAGGGTTTTGGTGTGGATGTCCTTTCTGTTTGTTAGTTTTCTTTCTAACAGTCAGGACCCTCAGCTGCAGGTCTGTTGGAGTTTGCTCAAGGTCCACTCCAGACCCTGTTTGCCTGGGTATCAGCAGCAGAGGCTGCAGAAGAGTGAATATTGCTGAACAGCAAATGTTGCTGTCTGATCATTCCTCTGGAAGCTTCGTCTCAGAGGTGTACCCGGCCATGTGAGGTGTGAGGTGTCAGTCTGCCCCTAGTGGGGGATGTCTCCCAGTTAGGCTACTTGGGGGTCAGGGACCCACTTGAGCAGACAGTCTGTCTGTTCTCAGATCTCAAACTCCATGCTGGGAAAATCACTACTCTCTTCAAAGCTGTCAGACAGGAACATTTACATCTGCAGAGGTTTCTGCTGCCTTTTGTTTGGCTATTCCCTGTCCCCAGAGGTGGAGTCTACAGAGGCAGGCAGGCCTCCTTGAGCTGTGGTGAGCTCCACCCAGTTTGAGCTTCCTGGAGGCTTTGTTTACCTACTTAAGCCTCAGCAATGGCAGCCACTCCACCCCCAGCCTTGCTGCTACCTTGCGGTTAGATCTCAGACTGCTGTGCTAGCAATGAGGGAGGCTCCGTGGGTGTGGGACCCTCCGAGCCAGGCGCAGGATATAATCTCCTGGTGTGTCATTTGCTAAGACCCTTGGTAAAGCACAGTATTAGGGTGGGAGTGACCTGATTTTCCAGGTGTTGTGTGTCACAGTTTCCCTTGGCTAGGAAAGGGAATTCCCTTCCCCCTTGCACTTCCCAGGTGAGGTGATGCCTCGCCCTGCTTCAACTCTCGCTTGTTGTGCTGCACCCACTGTCGTGCACCCACTGTCCAACACGCCCCAGTGAGATGAACCCAGTACCTCAGTTGGAAATGCAGAAATCACATGGCTTCTGTGCTGCTCACGCTGGGAGCTGGAGGCTGGAGCTGTTCCTATTCGGCCATCAGGAGAGTGTTTTTAACAAATGGTGCTGGCAAGGCATGGTGACTCATGCCTGTAATCCCAACACTTTGGGAAGCTGAGGTGGGCAGATCACAAGGTCAGGAGTTTGAGACCAGCCTGGCCAATATGATGAGACCCCATCTCTACTAAAAATACAAAAATTAGCTGGGCATGGTGGCAGGTGCCTGTTGTTCCAGCTACTCAGGAGGCTGAGTCAGGAGAATCACTTGAACCTAGGAGGCGGAGGTTGCAGTGAGCTGAGATTGCACCACTGCACTCCAGCCTGGGTGACAAAGGGAGAGTCCATCTCAAAAAAAAAAAAAAAAGTACCAAAACAATTTGACATTCATGTCCCAAAATTAAACCTTTTCCTATCCCTTACAATTGACACAAGAATTAGCTGCATAGGTTACAAATGAAACGTATGTAGCTGTAATACTTCTAAAAGAAAATCTAGGTGGCCTTGGGTTAGGCAATGATCCTACACCCAAAGCACAATCCAAAAAAATACTGGACGTTATTAAAATTTAAAACCTTTGTTCTGTAAAAGACTGCTAGAAAGGTAAGAAGAATAGACTGAGAGAAATTATTTGCAAATAATGTTTCTGACAAAGGACTTTTATCCAGCATATAGTAAAGAACCCTCAAAACTCAACCAGAAAACAAACAACCAAATAGAAAAATGGGCCAAAGATATGAATAGACACTTCATTTAAAAAGACTGATGGATAACAAATAAGTATATGGAAGGATTTTCAGCATTATTACAGAAATATAGAAAACATAATGAGATACTACTAACTTATTAGAAGGTCTAAAATCAGAAAACACTAACAATATCATTTGCTCATGAGAATACAGAGCAACTGGAATGCTTACAAAAAACTGTTGGTTGGAATTCAAACAGCCACTTTGGGAATAGTTTGGTAGATCCTTACACAAATATAAGCACACCCCTACCATATGATCCATCAATGCTACCCCTAGTTATCTACCCAAGAAAAATGAAAACTTATGTTCACATCAACCCCCACATATGAATGTTTATTACAGTTTTATTTATAATCTCCTCAAACTAAAACAAATGTCCTTCAGCTGACGAACAGATCAACAAACTGTGGTACGTTCATACCATGGAATGTATTTTTGTTTTTTTGTTTTGTTTTGTTTTTTACTATTACCATGGAATGTTACTCAGCAATAAAGGAACGGACAACTGATGCATGGGACATGTATTAATCTTAAATGCACCTTATTATATAAAAGAACCCATGCCCCAAAAGCTACATATTAAACAATCTCATTTATATGAATCTCTGGAAAAGGCAGAACTATAGGAAAGCAAAATAAATTAATGGCTGCTGGAGAGAGGGTTGAATGTAAAAGGACAGCAGGGAATTTCAGGGATGATACACCTGTTCTGTAGGGGACTATGGTGATAAGTACATGTCTGGACATTTGTTAAAATCCATAGTACTGCACATAGTTTTAATCAACCAGCATGTGGGGGATGAAGAGTTGGAAGGCAGACTGATAAATGACTAACTACATTTCAAATTAATCTCATAGCCACCCTGAGGAAAAAGGTAACTGAACTAAGTAACTGTGGAATGCAATATATGTTTGTAGTACACTAAAGTTAAACAAGTAGGTAAATACATTATAGACAGTGAGAGCCAGTTTCTTACTATGTAGGAGAAAGAAATTACAAATAAGTAAAGGAAAAGCAGGCCAGAGTGAATCTTATGGTGCTGGATTAGAGTGGGATGTATCAACATGAACCCAGCATTTTTGTATTTTGGAGTGGGGGATGGGAGAGAGCTGTGCGTGTATATGAGTTAGTACACACATACATTTTTCCTATCTCTGTCTGCTGAGACAATGATACCCAGGTTGCAGTGAGCACACCTAGCACCCAGAACTTGGTTTCTAAATACCATTTCTCCATAAAAGAAATAAGAGCTCCTTAGAGAACAGATTAATTCCACGGTTGAGGCAGTATAAAAGAAAGATGAGTCTGGATCTTCTTCTGATGTCAGAAAGTAAAGAAGTGCTTTTCTAAAAGATGGTGCTGTGTTGAAAGAGCACAGACGCCAACCTGAAAGAATTCCTAGTAGCCAAAATTAGAATAACTTGAGCAACAAAACAAGTAAGGGTAGAACTGAATTATACCCCCAGTTAATAAAATAAATCTCCATGGGTCCATGTTAAGATAGATTTAAAAAGAGAGAAAGAGAAACAAGACAATTTCTCTTTACAGAAGAAATTTCAATTCGTAAATGTGGAAGAATGAGGGAAATACAAAATCACTATTAAAATACCACAAAAATAATCAATGCAAACAAGATCCATAAAAAGATGCTAAAATGAGTGGGGAGAAATTTAAGCAGAAACCAAATATTTATACAGTCTCAAAGTATCTCCAAAATTCTTAGTAATTAAAAAGGGGGCTATAATAGCTTTACAGTGAAGGATCCTGACAGATGCCACTTTAACCAAGGAATTGAGGTCAACATCATCAGTAGTATTTATCAATATCATGTGCTCCCTGGTGCGAGGCACTGAGAAAGGCACACCACCTCTGCAGCATCTCCTCAATAATACATAAGCTCAGTATAATCAGGAGAAAATGTTAAACCAACCTGAACTGAGGGACCATCGACAAAATAACTGACCAGTGCTCTTCGAAAGTGTTGAGGTCACCAAAGACAAGAAAAGAAAGAGAAATTGTCACAGATTGAAGGAGATTGAGGAAATAGGGAAATAAATGCCACATGGGATCTGATTGGATCTTAGAATAGAGAAAGGACATTAGTGGAGAAACGGCTGAAGTCTGAATAAATTCTGTAGTTTAATGATATTGTACCAAGGTTAATTTCTGAGATTATTCTTCTATGGTTATATAAAACATTAATATACAGGAAGGCAGGGTAAAGGGTTTACAGGCCTTCTCAGTAATATTTTTAGAACTTTCCTGTAAGCCAAAAATTTTCCAAAAAATAAAAAGTTAAAATAGATTAAGTGGAACATTTTTAACACAGTTGTTGTAAAATATTTTTCAAAAAGATAAATGTAACTATAGAAGCTCTGAGTCAAGAAAATAATTTAGAAAAAAATACGTTTTAGACATATTTAAACAGAATTTTATGAAATAAAAATATAATCACTGAAATTTAAAGAAAAAGAGAAAACATAGGTAAATGACTGGTTAAACCGTAGACATAACCAACCAAAGAGGGAATTAGTAAGTGAACATTCAATATCAAAACTTACTCAAAGTAATGCATAGAGATAGCAGATGGGGAATGTGGAAGAGAAGTAAAGAGTATGGAAGAAAGAGCAAGAAGTAAGGAAAATAGATGATGAAGGGAAGGAAAGGATACATCCAAAAACATGATAGTAGGAAATTTTCAGGGTAAAAGAGAGATTCCTCAGATTCAAAAATCATTAGTCATGATCAGGATAAACTTCAGCACCTTCAGAATTGTTAACCCAAACCCTTGTGAGAAACAAATTTACCAACTGGAGTATTATGTTTCTGTGCAATTCTTTTGTCTGTTTTACTAGATACTTTAAACATACACTGCATTCCAAGGTTCCTTCAGTTAACTCCTTTCTTCCTTTCAGTGGGATTACATGATTTGTTTTAAAATGCAGTTACATTCTTTTGCCCTAAGTCTGCATTCTAACTCTCCCGCACACACATATATACTGGTTGATTTTTCTGTATTTACATACAGTAAGATATATTTTTTGTGGTTTGTCATTTTATGCATTTTAAGAAATACACAATCACATACCCACCACCACACTTTCATACAGAAGAGATCTACGTATGATTTAGAAACTATAATTATCTCCATTTTACATATGAGTAAATGGGAGGAAGAAGAGGTAAGTAACTTTACCTGAGGTCATCCAACTAGTAAGCAGAGAGCTAGACTCACATTTGGGCAGTCTTGGCCCCAGAACGCCTGCTGAAAAACTCTATGCTACCCTTGAGTTTCCACACCCAGCCCAAGTCTACGTGAACATTTGATTGCCAGAAACCCTACCACCAAGGGATCCCAAAGGTGCAGGTGCTGAAGTCCACCACTAGGGAATGTTGAGAGCCTGACCCAACCTTCTGGGAAAAGAGTCATGAGGACAAAAACAGCACCTCTTTCAAACTATCAAATAGCTTGAGATTGGAAAACAAAGGAGACACATCTTGACTTCTAGTTTCATATTTCCTGAAGATTAATCATCTGTGACCCTTTGAAGGCACAGATGACATTGTATTCATCTCTATATTCCTATTACTTAGCACATGGCTGGAGTCTAATCTACATTTCTTGAATGAATGCATGCAGCTATCAATGAAAGATTATAAATTTAAATATCAAGAGATACCAGAGAAAAGTTATGGACCATAAGATTTTCTCCCCCTTTCAAATGACATTCTACATCCTTCTCATCACATGGGAAACCTTATACCCCAATCCGCCAGTCCTACTAACAAGGTCTCAGGCACCATGGTCCCCTCACTCTGCATAGGCTGTAGATTTACTTGACCTGTTAGCTAAATTATTGATAATGGCATGGGGCTTAGTGTTTCTCTGAAGCTCTTTCAGCCACATGGAATTATGTGGCAATGCAAGTCAATGTGAAACAAACATGAATAGATGATGGGAGATGGATCGATGTACCAAAAGATTCCACTACATTTTAAATAAAAAGCTACATTTACACAGGAGTTTTTGGTCCTCTTTTATAGCCATATCCCCAGTGCCTACCACATGCCTTAAACACAATCATTTCTCAATAAATATTTATTGAGTAAAAGAGGAATGAAAAGGAAATAGCTGACAAGTTGTCGCCTCTACCAAATACTAAAAGGTAGAGGCATTCTTAGCTTGTACATATATATATGTGAGACAGGGTCTCACTCTGTTGCCCAAGTGGCACAATCATTACTCACTGCAACCTTGACCTCCCAGGCTAAAGTGATCCACTCACTTCAGCCTCTGGAGTAGCTGAGAAATACAGGCATGGGCCACCATACTCAGCTAATTTTTTTTGTATTTTTAGAAGAGATGGGGTTTTGTCATGCTGCCCAGGCTGATCTCAAACTCCCAGGCTCAAGTTATCCACCCACCTCAACCTCCCAAAGTTCTGGGATTACAGGCATGAGCCACCATGCCCAGGCATGAGCCACCATGCCCAGCTTGTCCATATAATTATATAAGCTATGTAATTATATCAGCTTCTCTAA
The DNA here is from genome assembly GCF_008728515.1 of Papio anubis. NCBI lineage: Eukaryota > Metazoa > Chordata > Mammalia > Primates > Cercopithecidae > Papio > Papio anubis. Next base: position 22,147,411 of record NC_044986.1, read on the forward strand.
CAATTTCTGTGAAGACCTGTAAGAAATTTCAAAAACTAGCTCCTTCTAGACTGACTTTTGCATATCCAGCCTATATAATGTGGGGATGCCTCGAAGTTAAACAGATTTTCTAAAGCCCTAGTAAAAGAATGCAAAGTAGAGAAAGAAACTTCCCAAGGGTAAGATCTACTGAGATACCATCAACTTTCTTCACTACACGCACCAGAATCTGCAGGCAATAATGTTCAGAGGCACAACACTCCTCACATTATCAGAAGATAAAGCATTGCTAATGACATCCACGGAGACCCTCACTAGAGCAAATTGGGCTGGATGGAAAGCAAATTTGCGTGGCAAGGCAAGCAGCCAACAGACTGTAGTGGCAGATGCTCTAGGCCTGACCGTGTAAAACAGAATCATAATTTTAATGTGCATCACTTCCTTTGGTCATGTTGAGTTCTGGAAATGTGAGGGCAGATTTTCTATTCCACCTTCCAGCATAGCCTTCTACTCAATAATTCCTTATGCAGGATCATGTTTATTGAATCAACAAGTGTATACACTGTCCTTGAAATCAGTGTGAATATGCTCAACTTAAAAATAACGAGTGTTGCTTGGTCCCCTGGGCATTCCCTGAAGAATTTCTGCCAAGGAGAGGGTCTGCTCCTCAGGGGAAAGAATTTATAAGGGAGACAGCATTTCATAAATCATAAAATTATTTCTGTAGAAGCAAGCTGTCTCTTTAGGACGTGCAAGACCACAATCAATAGCAAGCTTTGAATAAAGTCTTCATAGAGACAGCATGCAAATGCTGTCCCTCAGAATCTGAAAATTAGGATTCAAGGCACCCTGCCTGTCATGGTGGAGTAGGGTTTTGTTAGCGAAACCCAATTTCAATGTTTGTCCAAACTCACCAAGCACACTCCCGTGAATCATTCATGCCAACTCTGCAGAGCCCATCTACCGTGGAACCTGGTACATTTCTGGTAGAGAGTTGACCAGGGAATTCTCTGTCCTGTCACTCATTCTCTTATTCTCACAAGAGGAGCATTTTCCTCCACCATGGTCCTCAGGAAGACAAGCCCCTCTCAGAACAGTAGATGGCTCTGAGGCTGAGAGAACATGAGGCACATTCACAAATACTAAATACACTACAAAGTACACAGAGGGGTCAGGAAACCTGCCCTACAATGTGCTGGAGTCTTGCCCTGTCACTGTCCACTACCCTAGAGGAGGGAATGGCTACATCATGAAGTCATGGTGGTCATTCTGTTTGCCTCCTTGGCATCAATCTCCATCCTTCTCTGCCCTGGGGGTTTGTCTCCAGGAAATGCATCTTCAGGGCTCCTTTGCTGCTTGCCTACCAGCAGGTGAGAGGACTCGAGGGTCAGGTAGGGGTCAGAGGGCCATCTTTGGGCCACTGTGCTGGCAGGGGCTTCTCCCCTCTGCATATCAGCCCCTACTGGGCAGCCACTTCTCCCCCTCATTTCTCACTGGGTTCCAATAACACTGTTTTCTGACCTTGATGCTTCAAGCCAAGAGGTAGCAAAGACCCCTGCTCTTGCTTTTTCTGTGGGTGCCTCAATATCCCTTGTTGATCCTCATAACCCTACCCACTGCTCTGCAAGACTTCCTTTCACCAAATCATCCATCGGCCTTGTGTTTCCTGGCAGGGCTCTGGCTGGTGGAGAGGTGCCATTGAAAGGGTATTCATCTTGGATTAAGGGAAGCTGAGTTCTGGACGCTGCTCTGCTTCTGACTAGCTGTGTGATCTTGAGGAAATCACTTCACTTCTCTGGGCCTCAGCTGCCTCATCATCAAAATGTGGAGGGTGAATGGTCCAGGGAAGCCCTCACCACCCTGTGGGCTCCGTTTTTCACACACGCACACACACACACCAGCAGTCCCAGGGGCATCCCTCCAGATCCCCAGGGCTCTGAAGGCTGTGTTTGAAAGCTAGATGTAGTAGCTCTTGTTCTCTTATTGACTTTGATATTTATGATTAGATGACCTTCTCTGGAGAATTTACAGAATGACTATGACAGCAACGCACTTAAGAGACACTGTTTAGGGATTTACAGGCCACCCTGGAGGAGCCTGCCGGGGCGCCAATTTCACCACACATTGCTCCCTTCCTATGGCAAGGAGGCCAGTCTTCTTCCACATCATAAGCAATACCCAGGGGCTGTTGGAGGTAGGGAGAGTGGAGGGGACCCTCTGTGAGGAGACACCTGTTGCTCTGAGGGCAGGTCTCAGAAGGTCACAGCTATGTACCCTCAAGGCCAAGACTCTCAGCACCTGGGGTGCAGGGGGTCTCCCATAGCAGCCACTCCTGCAACCCCTCTGTTTCTAAGCACCCCATGGCTTCCCAAGTGCTTTCCTGTAAATCACCTGCCATGATGCTCGCAGCATCCTTGTGAGGGCAGCTACATTTGATAAATAATGGACAAGCATGTTTGAGGTACCTGAGAGTCAGAGAGGCCTTCCCCAAAGTCATCCAGCCCAGCCAACAGGGGACACTGGAACCAAACTCCAGGCCCTGTGCATCCTTTCCGGAACTATACATTCAATTCATGTAGATGATTAAATTACTGGTTTTGAGGGCTTCATATTTGGAATGAGTCCGACCTTTGTGTGTTTCCTTTCGTGATGAAAAGCTTGTCCCCTGGCTCTTCTCCATATCGGTCACAGGCCTATCCTGAAATGAAGGCAACTCTCTGTAACCTTGACCTCTTACCTGTACTTCCCCACGTGCTCTTGTGAAGGGAATCTCACACAGGTGGGGCTGCTTTGGCCAAGGTCACACGGTTATTTGCCCCCCACCCAAGTTTGGTCTAAAGTTCATGTCCCTTGATTCTCAGTCTGGTACTGTTTCTGTACCCCTCATGGTCCTTTAGTCATTGAACAAACATGTGTAGAGTCCTACCATGGACCAGGCCAGTGCTAGGAGCTGGGTGAAGAAACAGTGGTGAGCAGGGTCCAGTCCCCACGCTTAAAGGAGTTTAGAGGCTGGTGGGAAAAATCGATGCAAAGGAATTGCTGTGATGAAGGTGTGTGTAGAGTGTGCTGGGACACAAAGGAGGAGCACTTCAGCCTTCTTTGGGAAGACTATACAGAGGTACAGGGGAAGGGCTGAGGCTGAAAGCTTCTGAGGATGAGTAGGTGTCCTCCAGGTGGAGCACGGTGGGAGGAAGCAGCGTTCTGAGGAACAGAAGGAGCTACCTGGGCAAAAGCATGAGTCCGCATGGCCCACATGATAGCTCAGCATGGCAGAAGTATCCAGTTCAAGGGGCATGGCCGTGATGACCTGGGACAGGTCATCAGGAGCCCAGGAACACAGTATCTTCTCTCAGTTCATCAGCAATTTCCTGGGGAGGGGCCCACAATGAAATTTGGGCTTCAGAGTCATCAAAGGATTTTCAAGTGAGTCACAGCAGTATACCTGTGCAATGACTGCCTCACCTAGGCATGGTATCTGAGCCTTTGACAGAAAATGTTGGAAAACCACAACAGCAAAAATAATAACACTTACTAGAGCAGCTCACAGACATACAGCACTTAGCATGGCAAGCACCAGAATGAGCCCGCCCTAGTGTTATGAACAGAGTTTTATTGCAACATGTTTGACTTATCTCACTCTGTGCAAAGATGTGAACATGCTTTAAAAAATAGTCACACCCCCGCCCTGTCATGGCCATCAGGATCAGCTCTCTCAGGAAGCTGCTCTGAGCCTAGTAGGATGAACTGAACTCTGGGTCTCCTGCACCTTGGCTGAGAACCCAATATCCCCAAGATGAGTTGCCAAGAGTTTCCTGAGTTCTATGCTTTGCCTCCTTGGTGAGTCTGGGGCTCCTGGGGCCAGAGATCACATATGTATCTTTCATATTACCGAGAGCTATACTGCACACATTGAGGATGTTGGATAAACAAAGATGAAAGGAGGTGGCACCCTCCTCCACCCCAAACACAGCTACAAGGTACAAGCTCTGCATGTCCTTCTTGACAGCTTGTCTGTCCAATGTGTCTTCCCAGGAGGGAGAGCAATTGATTCCCTGCCATCTTACCTTCCTGTGATCAATTTCTCTTGACATTTGTCAGACTCTAACACCTCTTCTGCCACCCTTCAAGGGGTGGGTTCTTTCCATGGAAACTGTGAACACAGCCCATTTGAAGGGAGATGGCTGTTCTCTTCTGTTTTTCCTCCACTTTTTAGTGGAGAAAAATCAAGGCAAAGGAAACCAGAGAGAAGAGGGGCTAAACAACTGCAGACAAACAAAAATGCAAGGTGCAGGGGTTCAAGTACTAGATGTTCTCAAAGAGTCAGAAGGTAGCCTAGCAGGGGCTTAGAGTTAGCCACTTCCTCCATGGTGACCTTCTCCCCAACCTCTGGCAGAGCCTGGAATTCCATGTTACAGAGTCATCCCTGTGGATTCTGAGTGTTTTCCCATCTCTTTCCTCTTCCAGCAGCCGAGGAAGGTGTGTATTAAACCAGAAACACTTAGTAGCCAAGATCTCAGAAATTAATTTAGCATATGCTGCTAACTTGTCCTCATGAAAGTGGGACCACAATATGGACTACAGAGAAAGCAAGACTCCAGGAAGTTGAAAAAATCAGAAGAAGGAAGGGATATCCAACACACCCTGACCAGTCACCCATCCTATGCCAAATGCTTAACAGCCGCGATCCATTGTCACTGCAATCCTTATAAGAGCAGGTATCATTTTCCTGACTTACAAATAAGACATCTGAGGCTCTCCAAGGGGAATTTACTTGGCCAAGGTCATTGTCTTAGTCTGTTTGTGTTGTTATGAAATAATACCTGAGGCTGGGTAATTTATAAAGAAAAAAAGATTTAATATTTGGCTTGCAATTATGCTGGCTGTACAATTGGGTATCTGGTAAAGGCCTCTGGCTGCTTCCACTCATGATGGAAGGGGAAGGAGAGCCAGCATGGTGAGAGAGGAAGCAAGAGAGGAGAGGAGAGGCACCAAGCTCCTTTTACAAACCAGCTCTGGCAGGAAATCATACAGAGAGAACGTGCTGGTTACCATGAGGATGGCACCAAGACACTCATTAGACGCCCACCTTCATGACCCAAACACCTCCCATTAGGCCCCACCTCCGACATTGGGGATCGAATTTCAACATGGTATTCGAGGGGCTAAACATTCAAACCATAGCAGTCACATAGCTAGGACAGGGCAGGTCTGGATTTGCTCCCTACTAATGAGCGTAGCGTCACATGGGGCCCCCCTTCCTTAGAGATTCTGATGCAGTTGATGTGGGTAGAAAGGTCAAACAGGCTGTCTTCTTTTCTCCCTGGACTCTCTAACCATAAACTACACACATACACACACAAGTACCACTGGTCTCTCCCTGTGGCTCTTAAAACAGCTCAATGCACTTTCTCACATTCACTTTTATCCTTTCAACCGCCCTGTGAGGAGGATGGCAGGGTGGCCATACCTGTTTTTTGGATAAGAAACTGAGAAATAAAAGAATTATCACTATTGTGGTACTGATCACTTTTTACATTATCAGGCCTGGAGCTCAATGGATCTGGCTTCAAATCCTTGCTCTAGTCCTAGGAGCTAGAGCAAGCTATTCTCTTCCACCACCCTTTGCTTTCTCGTCTCTAAGATGGGAAAAATACATGCTTTGAGTATTATAAAAATTAAAGACAATCATATATGAAAACTAGTTAACACAGTCTAACAAATAGTAAGAATTCAACAAATGTCATTATTATTTCCCTTGTAATGTTGGGAACATAGCTTACCCCTCTGACCAATCTGCAAGATCCTTGCCAAGGCCACAACCCACATTCAATTTCAGATCCCTCTTCCCTGCAGCACTGAGCACAGCATCTGGGATATAGCAAATATTTTATATATGCTTGAAGAATAAGTAAAATAATTTAAAGTAAATGAGAAGGATAGAAGAAAAATTTATTCACAAAATTCACACTACCCTGATCTAAGCCATGCCCAATCAGCCAGGAAGCCAGGTGAAAGGGCAACAGCAGCAAACCCTAATTCCTACCAGGACATACTCTCATGTGTCAGCTTTGATTCAGGCTCTAGCCAGGCTGGAGAGGGACTGGGAGAAGGAGGTTTGAGAATGATCTGGGAAAACAGTTGACATTAAATGACTCATTTTCAAAAGCCAAAAAACTAAATTCAAACTGTATAGAAGATTGCATGAATAAAACTTATAATTTTTATATATGTTTTATATTTTATATATAATGCATATATATTTACATATATGTAATGCACATATTAAAAATGTACATATATATAGTTTCCTTGGACAGTTTGGCAACTCCCTTGGGGCCCACTTTATGACAGGGAAGCTATTTTCAGACAGACATTAAGAAACAGTCTCTGCTGAGGACCTTGGCGTGCGCCTCTATTGCTCAAAAGACTGGGGAGGGGGGCCTCCCATTGGCTCCTCCAAAGTGATCTGGGGACAGCCTCCCCTCTTCCTCATTCAGAGCAGGGCTGGGATTCTAAGCCAGGAAAATAGTTCCCAGAAAAGAGATGGGTCATGAAGGACCAGGGCCAGAAAACTAGAGGAAAGATCAAGTATTTAAAGGAATCCAGGGAATTGAAGTGACTTTGTTTTCACAACAAATTAATTTGGGGAGAACATACATTCATTCTCCTTTGAGCCTGCTTTAGAAAAATATCCATATTAGCCGTGGCAAATAATCAGAATGACACTCAAGTGATTCTAATGTGATCCATATTCCCAGTGCATTCTGCGGATTTGGAGCCAGCTAAGCAATGATGAGAAGGAAATTAGAACTGAAATTTTAAAAGGAGCAGGAGAGTCCTATCCAATCAGAAGGAGACTTGTCCCAAACCAACTCTCCCAAGCACCCTTCGGCGTAAGCCTGTTGGGTCACAGATGGACTCCAGGGCTCCTGAAGTGGCCCTCCCCACTCTGAACACCTGCTGCAGTCACCCACAGTCAGTCATCTGAAGCCTCTGATCATGACCCATGACTGGCGTGTAGTATCTTCCAGTAGGCTCCTGACTCTGTTGACAAGAAGTGGGGTGCACAGCCAGGCCTTCTGCCCTTGGTAGGCTGCAGGTCCCCAAATCCTGATCTAACCTTCCCCACCTAGACAATCCTGTCTGCTGGGCCCTCCCATGCCCATAGTGTTCTCCCAGCCAGCCCCATCCGTGGGCTCTGTCTGTGCTCCTCCAGCTGAGCTTTTGGATCTTTCCCAAAAAATATACCAAGATTTGGTATGGGAAATACAGAACCTGAGGGAAGGATGGAGGAAAAAGAGAGGAGGAAGGAATTCAGAAAAGAAGGGCGGTGGTTGGGGAGGGAAGAGAACATTGCTCAGGCATCCTGACCACTCCATGAAGTAGGTCATGTAATGCTTTATTTTACAGACAAGGAAATTCACCCCAGAGAGATTCAGTAACTATCAAGTTCACACAGCTGACCAGTGCAAGAGCTGACAGTTTAACCCAAGACTCCCTGGCTCCCAGTTCACATCCTACACATTTTCCCGATGAGTCAAGAGTGAATTCATTTCTGGAATTGTTAGAAGTTAGCAAGTTGCCTAGGAATAAAAAAATAAATCATGAAACTCAACAGATTCCAAACTCGCTGTGCTTACTGTCACATTTGCACCCAGCTGGACCCAAATTGAGGGTATTTGTTTGACCAGTGTCACAAGACAGGCACCTCTCCCATACTGTGAATGGCAGGGAAGTCCTGAGCTGCTTGTCACACCACTCAGAGATGTCTAGCACATCTGGAAAAGGCCAAGCTTCCCCCCAGAAAGATTTATTTTCCCCTCCTTATTCAGTAATTCTGGGGAAAAGAATGCTGCAGGTGGCCATGGTGCCCATCCCAGGGTTTACAGTAGTCAAGGAACCTGTCTCCTCAGGGACACATGAAAGCTCTGAGGCCCCAACTGCTACCCCACATCATTCCAGTATATATATGTATGTAGATATAGATGTAGATACAGGAAAAGATTTATATTCATGTGCAATTAGTCTCATTTTAAGATCTATGTATATAATATATATGGTACCTACATCTGCATCGTATATATGTGTGTATGAATATAGATATTGACATTAAAATAAAAGAAAATGAATTCCTCATTGGGATGTCTGTCTTGCTGACACCTTAAGTGTGCATGTTTTTTCCCCGTGGGCGAAGTTAGCACTATACTAACTGAAATGCTCTTCTCAGAAACATTACAAGAGGGGTTAGAGGGGTTGGAGGTGTGTAGAAGAAAGCTGCTCCCTCGCATAAAAGAGTGTGCAGCTTGGAAAAGCCCCTGTCTCTCTCCCTTTCCATTTCTGGGTGCCCAGGAGGCGCCATCGTTTTTTTTTTTTTTTTTTTTGGTTTTTTTTTTTTGGAGACGAAGTCTCACTCTGTTGCCCAAGCCAGAGTGCGATGGTACAATCTCAGCTCACTGCAACCTTGACCTCCCGTGTTCAAGTAATTCCCCTGCCTCAGCCTCTCATGTAGCTGGGATTACAAGTGTGCACTACCACATCTGGCTAATTTTTGTGTTTTTAGTAGAGATGAAGTTTCACCATGTTGGCCAGGCTGGTCTCAAACTCCTGACCTCAAGTGATCCACCCGCCTCGGCCTCCCAAAGTGTCCGTTGATATTAGATCAAGACAAAGTACTCCTGGGTCCTCTCTCAGAAACCGGTTTATCATCACTCAGGCCTCAATGGAAAAAGCCCAGGTAAAGGAGCCATCATGAACGAGGAACATGAGGGCATCAACGATGCCACTGCGGCCACCCCCAAAGGAGCTATGGAGCTCACACATTGTGCCTCTGACTTTACCATGACTTGGTTTTTACAACTGAAAAAAAAAAAATGTACTTGGAATATTTCAGGGCCCCTTAGAGAGGCATATACTGTGTTCATCTACAAATGTGGCTTTCCTAAAATAAGACTAGTACATTTTGATTTTGACACAAACTGAAGAGAATCATTAAGGCAGGTAGATCAAAGTGGCTTTCTGGACCATTCATGAGCTTGTGATTTCTTTGAATAGGATGCTTATTTTTCACTGCATGTATTGCTTGAGCATATTACTCTGTCGATAATAAGAACCCTCCCTCCCATCACTCTTTTTCCTCGGATGAATTCAAAGCCTGTAGATTCAGCCTTTTAGATAAAGGACACACCTCCTCCAAAGCTCTCCTTCCCTGATCTCTCAGTCTCTTTCTGCACCCACACCACCTGGCTCTTAAGGAAATAAACATGTGGAAGCTGCAGGGGAGAAGCCCATGAGAAAAGCCAGGTGTACGACAGGTGCACTTGGTCTAGGAGGAAAGGAACACTTTAAATTGTCCTGATAAGGAGGAATCTGAGAGAGGACAGAGGTGAAAAGCCGGCTTTCAAATCACACCAGGTGGTGGGTGGGGATAAAAGACTTGAAAAATCAATAGGATTTGAGATAAGAGAGGAACCGTGGAGGAATTGGAGGAATTGGTGATCTGAGGCCACTAAATTTCAGAGGATGTACGTCAAAGTCTTTGCTGTGGTCTCTGTGGCTCTCCAGGCACGGCAACAGGGCAGGAGAGAGTGACCATGGGGGAAACCCAAATTAATGGCTATACATTTAATAATCAGGAGTGAACTCACAGCATCTATAAATTTAAATATGGCCTACCCTCGGCCAGGCACGGTGGCTCACGCCTATAATGCTAGCACTTTGGAAGACTCAGGCGGGTGAATTACCTGAGCTCAGGAGTTTGAGACCAGCCTGGGCAACATTGTGAAACCCCACCTCTACTAAAAATACGAAAAAATTAGCTGGGCATGGGGGTGGGTGCCTGAAATCCCAGCTACTCAGGAGGCTGAGGCACGAGAACTGCTTGAACCCAGGAGGCAGAGGTTTTAGTGAGCCAAGATCATGCTACTGCTCTCCAGCCTACATGACAGAACAAGACTCTGTCTCCAAAAAATAAATATTAGGTTGGTGCAAAAGTTATTGCACTTTTTTCATTACTTTTTTTCTTTTTTGAGACAGAGTCTTGCTCTTTCACCAGGCTGGAGTGCAGTGGCTCAATCTCTGCTCACTGCAACCTCCGCCTCCTGGGTTCAAGCGATTCTCCTGCCTCAGCCTCCTGAATAGCTGGGACTATAGGCATGCACCACCACACCCAGCTAATTTTTGTATTTTTAGTAAAGACAGGGTTTCACCATGATGGCCAGGATAGTCTCGATCTCTTGACCTCATGAGCCACCCTCCTCAGCCTTGTCATTACTTTTAATGGCCACAATTATTTTTGCACCAACTTAATAAATAAGTATTGCCTACCCTAAATATTGTCAACTTAGAACCAAGTGAGTTGCACATCCAATGGATGAGCTCAATATTACTGCTATATGATCAATGCCTGTGGGCCAAGGCCATGCTCAGAGGGAACATCAGGCAAGGCCCTCAGCTTACTGTGACCTCCTGCCAAACATCTGACTCCCTTAGACTTGGCAGCTTTCCTGTCTGAATATAGCTGGCAGAATTCTCCTGCAAAACTCGATTCTTTTGCCTAACTTGAAACCATGTATTTGTGTGTACATATGCGCGTGTTTTCTCTAATCTAGACAACAGTGAAATAATACTATGGACTGCATTGTGTCCCCCAGAATTCATATCCCTAACCCATGATATGATTGTATTTGGAGATAGGACCTTTAATGAGGTAATTAAGGTTAAAGTCATAAGAGTAGGGTCTTAATTCAATATGACTGCTGTCCTTATAAGGAGAGACAGAGGTCAAGAATGGGGCACACAGAGAAAAGGTCTTGTGAGGACACAGCAAGAAGGTGGCCATCCACAAACCAGAGAGTTCTCAGAAGAAAACAGACCTGCCTACACCTTGATCTTGGACTCCTGGTCTCCAAAACTGTAAGAAGGTAAGTTTCTGTCGTTTGAGCCATGCCATCTTTGGTATTTGGTTATGGCAGCCCTAGCAAATAAATACACAGAGTGAGATGGCTAGGAGAGCAAGCACCTGAGAGGAGATGGAAGGGGAGGGAATAAACAGGTCTCGTGGTGGAAGCAGTCATTGAAGGCTGGGACTATTGAAAAAGGAAAGCCTGTCTTCCCTAAGTTTTACCCTCAGGCAATGGCATCTGCTTAAGAAACAAGATCCCTCAGGCAGCGGACACTGAGGCCTGCTTCTCTCACTAGCTGGAAAACTTCTAAACAGTTCCAAACCAATCTCTCCCAGATAACATGCACTTCCAGCTGAGCCAAATAAGGAGAGAGCTGCAGAACAGGCACCCCACGGCCCACAACAGGATGCTTTCCTTCTTGAGGGGATCCCAAGCAGAAGCAGCTGACATGAAAATTAGATTTGCAATTTTTTCAGAACCACTGAGATGGTTGATGGGTGTGAGTCATGAGCCATTAGGAGTAAGTAGGAATGGCCAGGACAGTTCACCCAAAAGAGGAACAGACAAAATGAACGTATCTCTTTCAAAGGAATAAAACAAGCAATGAATGTCTTCTGGTCCCCCATGAGAATCAGAGGTAGAGGGTGATATCTTTCTCCACTCTGCTGTGAGTCCAAGATATATGCTTGGATATGCAGCAAGACCCATGTCAAGGTTCATTCTCTTTACCCAGAATACCATTTCAAGGATTTTTTCTAAAGGAAACAGTAAACAGAAGCAAAAAGCATACTATATGAAAAACAAAACAAAACATAATAGCATTATCTTGAATGGCCCAAAACTGGAACTAGCCTGTCAAACAAAATGTAAATGAGTCATAGTGATCTGTATTTGCACTATAGACTACTGTCCAGACACAAAAAGGACAATTATAAACATTACATAGAAATGTGAAAAAACACTTATGTAATTTTAAGTGAAAAAGAGTTTCAATATATTGAGCACTTACTATGAGCTCAGCATTATGCTACTAATTTACATATATTATCTCTTTTAATCCTCACAGAACCCCATGGATGGGGAGGGTACCATTACTATCCTCATTGTATAGATGGAAAAATGGAGACAAAGTTGCTTAGTAATTTTCCCTAGTTCACACAGTTAGTAGAGCCAAGATTCAAACTAAGCAAAGTAATATCAAAGCTGTTTCTCTTTATCCGACATGCTATAAAAACTCTAGATTCCAGAGGATAATAAGCAAAGGTAAAAAATATGTGTGTGTAAAGGTTGGTGTGGTGGCTCACGCCTGTAGTCCCAGCATTTTGGGAGGCTAAGGTGGGTGTATCACTTGAGGTCAGGAGTTTGAGACCAGACTGCTCAACATGGTGAAACCCCATTGCTACTAAAAATACAAAAATTAGCTAGGCATGATGGCGTGTGCCTGTAATCCCAGCTACTCACGAGGTTGAGGTACAAGCATCACTTGAACCTGGGAGGCGGAGGTTGCAGTGAGCCAAGATAGCACCACTGCACTCCAGCCTGGGTGACAGGGCAAGGCCCTGTCTCATTCTCATTCTCTCTCTCTCTCTCTCTCTCTATATATATATATATATATAAATATGTGTATGCATATGTGCATATATATATGCATACGCACACACACACTTGTGTGTGTGTTATCAGAATAGAGGCATTCTGTGAGTGGTCGTATAATTGTTGCCTTAGTATCCTTTCAATTACAATGATAAGGCTAAATAATAAATTATATATGCTTGCTTTGACCCAATTCTTGTCTCCTGTATGCTTGAAGATTCTGCTCCCTCAATGTCCCCATTTTACAGAGAATAAACCTGAAGAATAGCAAGATTAAGAGCTTTACCACAAGGCAAACAATTAGCTGGTGAAAGACCCAAGATTAAACCCAAGTTTTCCTGTTTCCAAGCTCAAGGACACTTTCCAGTACATTCTGCTGTACTCTACTGTTTCAAGGCCTTTTCAGCCCTCTTAACAAAGTAACCAGGAATCATGGTAACAGAAAATAAGTGAACCAGGAAGAAAAAAGAAAAAAGCATCTAATATTTGAATGAATCAGCCAGCATGACCACAGTAGGCTCTTTCCTTTTTTATATTTACCAAGACCCATCTTCTTGAAATTGAATCACTTTAAGCTATATTAAAAATTGTGTCTGTATGAACAAATATCCATTTTTCTGGAGTGGATTTTCCATATCATTCTTTATATTACCAAAGTGATTGATTAAAAAAAAATTTAAGCAACTGGTATACAATTAGTTGAACCAGTGAGTAAATCTTAAGGAAGCACTCATTTTTTTTTTCCTTTTAGAATTCAAGGAAGATTTGAGACGTGTACATACACAGTTTAATATGGATAGGGCATTTCACTTCCACTTAAGATGTGTGAAGTCACAAAGGAATATCATTCCCATTCTAACAACAAAACCAGTGGGATAATCTAAAAACAAGAACTTTTTTAAGCCCAGCAGAGGGTTGCAATTGAAAGGCAATCAGGTGAACTGAGTTCCAAAGAGTAGCGATCCCCTCTGAGAGCAGAGATGGGAACACAGAAGCTATTTGCCTTCTGCAGAACATGACAGAAAAGGCAGCAACTATAAAATCTGGTAATAAAGAAACAATGGAAAGTTTAACAAATTCTTAAAGGTTAACTGTAAGTTTACATGACAGTTTAATATCCCTGGGAGTCCCAAACACAAGGAAAGCCCACATCCACTAACTACCTCTTTTGTGTAGGCCTCTAATAGGTGCCCAGGAGAAAGACTGAGTGAAGGACAAGACATCTGAGAAGCTCTCCCTCACTGGCATTCCTCTGACCTCGCAGTCTCAGACAAATGCCAGTTGCCACTGGCTGTAGGATAGAAAAGCTGTTCTTTCAAGGCTGGGCGTGGTGGCTCAAACCTGTAATACCAGCACTTTGGGAAGCCGAGGCAGGCAGATCATGAGGTCAGGAGATCGAGACCATCCTGGCTCATACAATGAAACCCCATCTCTACTAAAAATACAAAAAAATTAGCCGGGCGTGGTGGCAGGTGCCTGTAGTCCCAGCTACTCGGGAGGCTAAGACAGGAGAATGACGTGAACCTGGGAGGCGAAGCTTGCAGTGAGCAGAGATCGCGCCATCATACTTCAGCCTGGGCAACAGAGCGAGACTCCATCTCAAAAAAAAGAAAGAAAAGCAAAGCTGTTTCTTCAAGCTACACTGACAGTAGATGGAAACCACTGACTGCAGGGAAGGGCCAAGAAACACACAAGCCAAGATTCCTACATTGATAAAGCAGAGGTCTATTCCCACTGGGGGAAGGGCAGAGTTGCTAAGAAAACTCTACCCCTGAGGTTCTAAAATACAGGACCTGATAAGACTGAGGCTATCACAGGAGAACCAAGATTCCCCCTCCTCCCACCATGAAACTTGCACTGAGCTGTAAACAACAGCAATCTACCTATGGTAAGGAAAGGAGCACAGAGAGAGGAATCGTCTATGGTATAGTATGTTGAACCTGTTGAAAGCTGGGTGGAGCAGGAACAGTGATACTGCAGGTACTGTAGGCCTTACATTAAGGCCTATACTAACATTAGGTACTGTAGGCCTTACATTAAGCACAAGGTGGCAGCAATGCAGGACTGGAGTAATTTAAAGTGTGTGTTGCACTAGGGGTAACAATAACAGCAGCAAAACTCAGACCCAGTTGAACTCCTGATTACATTGACTTAACACTAATTAGCTGAAAACAGAAGCAGTATGCCCATTTCTAGGCATAAATACTGTCTGCCTCAGCTCTACTATTCTTTCATACAAAATGCCTGGAAAATTTTACAAGATTCACTTAAAAAAGCAAGAAAAAATACTGTCTGAAATGATCCATTGTCAAATCTTAAAGAAGTTAACAGAGTCAGACCAGGAGATGGCTTAGACATTAGAAGAGACTTTAGAATAGTTATTACTAAGTGATCTAGTGGAAAAGGTGTACAATATGGATAAGCATGTGGAGATTTCAAAAGAAAGATGGAAACACCAAAAGAGTCTAACTGCAATACTAGAAATGAAAAACATGATATCAAATGTGAATCCTTTAAATGGGCTGATCAGAAGGCCGGAAAAGAGTAAAAGAAAGAATTAGTTAAATTGAAGATCGGTCAATAGAAAATAACAAAAAAAAAAGAAGGAAAAACACCCACATGACAGAGCATCTAAAGGCTGTAGAACATAAAATGACATAAAAAACATAGCATTGGAATTCCAACCCCAATGCTTCTCCTTCCAAGGAGAAGAGAAAGAAAACAAGGCAAAAGAAGTATTTGAAGAGATAATCATCAAGAATCCTCAAATATTAATGAAAGACAACCAACTACAGGTACAATAAACTCTGAAAAATTCAAGCATAAAAATATGTTAAAAATGCACCTAGGTACATAATAACCATACTAATAAAATTAATAATAAAGAGAAAATCTTAAAAGCAAATAGAAAAAAAAAATTCGAAGGAACAAAAGAAGAATGATAGCTGACTTCTTGTCTAAAACTACGCAAGTCAGAAAAAAAGGATGGCATCTTTAAAGTACTGCAAGAGGGAGGAAGAAAAACAGAATTCTACACATGGTAAAAATGACCTTCAAAAATAAAGACAAAACAACTGTTTTCTCAGATAAGCAAAATCTGAAAGAATTCAATGCCAGCAGAACTCACACTTGAGAAATGTTAAGTAAAGTGACTTAAATAAATGAAAAATGATACTATACACACGTGTGGCTATACAATTTAACACAAGGGAAAAAAAGAAAAGGAGTAGGGAAGGAAAATGCCACAAAAACAGAAGCAAATGGGTAAATGTAAAAGATATTATTTTGAATGTCTCTAAGATACTGTATAATGTAATAATCAGTTTATTATATCAACATTGTATGCATATATCAAATATGCATGCAATGTTTGATAAACAGGTAAAATAGATGATAATGGTAACACAAAGAATAGGAAAAATTAAATGGAATTATATTTTAAGGTTTTTATACTATATATGAAGTGATATTATTTTAAAGTAAACTATTAAAAAGTTTAGTGTATATTGTGAATCCTAAAGTACGCAGTAAAAGGTAAAACAAAAAAAAACCTAATATCCGACAACACAGATAAAATAGAATCATAAAATGCTCAATTCAATGAAAGGCAAACAAAGATTAAAATGGGAGAAATAACAAATGGGTCAAATAGAAAACGAACAGCAAAATAGTAGGTCTAAACTCAATCGCATCAATAACATCATTAAATATAGTTTAAACAGCCTAACTGAAAGGCAGAGATTGTCAAATTGGATTTTAAATATATCTAATTTTACATAAAGACACTCATTTTAATAAAAACATATATTTAAAAAGGATTGACAAAAAGATAAACTATGCAAATACGAATCAAAATAAAACTGGAGTGGTTATACTAGTATGAGAAAAAAATTGACTTCAAAATGGGGAATATTACCAGGGATAAAGAGGATTATCACACAGTAATAAGGGGGTCATTTAATCAAAACAAAATAACAATCCTAAATTTATATCTTTAATAATAGAGCTTCAAACTATGTGAAGCAAGGACAAAGAGGGAAAACAGACTAACCTACAATTATGGTTGAAGATATCAACACTCCTCTACTGATAATTTTTAAAACAAGTAACAGAACATCAATAAGATATGTGACTTAAACAGTTTCAAGCAACTCGAGCAAATTGACATCTACAGAGCTCTAACAGCAGCAGAATACATATTCTTTAAAGTGCAATGGAACATTCACCAAGATATCCAGGATCGTAAATCTCAACAAATATGAAAGTATTTAGATTATAAAAAATATGTTTCAGAGCACAATGGAGTTACTAAAAATTAAAAACAAGATGCTTAAAAAATTCCCAAATATTTAAAAATTAAGCAACACATTTCTAAATAACCTATGGGCCAAAAACGCAATTACAAGAATAGTAATTAGAAAATATTTTGGTGCAAATTAAAATGAAAACACAGCACATAAAAATGTATGAGATGCAGTTAAATCAGTGCTTAGAAGGAAAATTATAATATTAACTGCATAAATTAAAAAAGAAAAATATCTAAGCTTGCATTTTAGGAAACTAGAACATTAACATGAAATTAAACCCAAAGCAAGTAGAAGGAAATAATGAACAAAAATCAGTGAAAGAGACATCAAGAAATACAAGTCAGAACATAAATGGAAGAGAGAAAAAAAAAAGTTGTTTCTTTGAAAAAGTCAATTAAACAGAAAAAAAAAGATACAAATTTTTGATATCAAGAATTAAAAAGGGAACATCATCACAGATAGTATAAACTTTTACAACAAGGAAACATAATTTATAACTTTATGCCAACAAATTCAATAGCTTAGATGAAATGGCAAATTTATAAAAGACATGAACTCTCAAAGCTCACTCAAGATAAAATATAACAATCATAATATAATATACATTTAAGAATTGAATTTGTAGTTTAAAACTTTCCAACAAGGAAAGTTCGAAGTCCATCCAGATGGCTTTAATGGTGAATGCTACTTTTTTTTTTTTTTTTTCCTTTTTCAGACTCTCACTCTGTCACCCAGGCTGGAGTGCTGGAGTGTAGTGGCTCAATCTCAGCTCACTGCAACCTCTACCTCCCAGGCTCAAACAACACTCCTGTCTCAGCCTCCCAAGTAGCTAGGACTACAGGTGCTCACCACCAAGCTTGGCTAATTTTTTGTGGTTTTTTTTTTTTTTTTTGTAGAGACAGGGTTTCACCATGTTGCCTAGGCTGGTTTTATACTGCTGAGCTCAAGCAATCCACCCACCTTGGCCTCCCAAAGTGCTGTAGTTACAGGCGTGACCCACTGGAACTGGCCCTACCTTTTAAGAAATAAATATAAGCAATTCTACACAAATACTTCCAGAAAATAGAATGGAAGGTAATACTTTCCAAGTCATTCCATGAACCAAAATTATCCCGATACCAAAATATGACAAAGATGGTACAAGAAAAAAATATTGCAGATCAATATCTCTGCAATATTAGCAAATTTTATCAAATAATATTGATTAGCAAAAAAATCAATATTAGCAAATCTAATACAGTAAAATATAAAAATGATAATATATCATGACCAAGTTGGTACTGTCACAGAAATACAAGATTTGGTTCAAAGTTTGGAAATAACTATGTAATAATTCACTACATTAACAGATTAAAAGAGAAAGATCAACTCAAAAGATGAAGAAAAAAAGTGTTTAACAAATTCAACACTTATTCATGATGAAAGTACTCAGTAAACTAGGGAAAAATGGGATTTACTCAACCTGACAAAAAGGATCTATGAAAAACCTACAGTTTACGTTATACTTAGTGATTTTTTTAAAAAAAAAGTTTTCCACCTAAGACTAGCAACAAGCAAGGATGCCTGCTCTCACTACTTCTGCTAGAACATTATACTAATGGTACTATCCAGTGCAGTAAGGTGGAAAGAAGGGAAAGAAGACAAGAAGGGAGAGGAGGAGGGAGTGAGGGAGGGAAACACAGGCTAATGTATTGGAAGGGAATAAACAAAAGTGTTTTATTTGTAGATGGCGTGATTGAATATGTAGGAAATCCCAATGAATCTACCAAACAAAATACCTACCAGAATTAATAAGTGAATTTAGGAGGACTGCAGGATACAAGGTCAATATACAAGTATCAATATTTCTATATACTAAGAGCAAACAATTGGAAATAGAAACTTTAAAATACCATTACAATAGCCTCAAAGAAAAAGTATTTATGAATAAATTTAATAAAAATTTTACTGTATTTGTACACCAAGAAGTACAAATTTTACTGAGAAATTAAAGACTTAAATAAATCAGAGATCCACAATGCAAGTAGAAGACTCATAACTAAGATGTCAATTCTCCACAAATTAACCTATAGATTAAAAGTTATGCCAATTAAAATCTTAGGTTTTTTTGTAGAAATTGGCAAGCTGATTCTAGAATGTATATGAAAATTCCAATGACTTAGAATAGCAAAGTAATTTTGAAAAAGAACATCAAAATTGGAGGACACATGTTAACAGACTTCAAAACTTAGTATAGAGCCACAGAAATAAAAAAAACAGTGTGGTAATGGCATAAGAATAAACATAGAAAAATAAAATGGAGAGTCCAATTGATTTTCAACAAAAATTCATGGCAACGTTGTAGAGAAAGGAGAGTCTTTTCAAAAACTGGTTCTGAAACAGTTGGATATTAATAGACAGATGGACGGATGAACAGGAGGGAGGGAGGGAGGGGAAAGGAGGGTCTCTAATATTTATCTCAGACCATATATAGAGACCTAAATGCAAGAGCTAAAACTATGTAATTTCTTAAAGAAAACAAGAGAAAATTTTATGACTTTGGATTACTCCAGATATCCTAGATAGGACACAAAAAGCATAAACCATAAAAGAAAAAGAATAAGATAAATCTGACTTCATAACAACTTTAGACTTTTGTTCTTCAAAAGTCTAAAAGACTGCTGTAAAAATTAAAAGAAAAGCAACAATATTGGGTGAAAATGTTTGAAGATCACATATCTGACTAAAAGCATGAAAATGCAGAATACATAAAGAAATCTTACAATTTAATAAGAAAAAAGCAATTAGAAATTTTATAAAAACTTTGAATAGACACTTTACCAAAAAATGTAAACAATTAGCTAATCCATGAAAAGATGTCCACATTACTTACCTTTTATGTAACTAAAATTAAAAGAACTGACAACATCAAGTATTGATGATGTGTGGAGCAGAAAAGAAAGATGGAACATCCACTTTAAACAACTTGACAATTTCTTATGAAATTAAATATATACTTACCATACAACCCAACAATCTACTAGTTTATTATCTAAGAGAAATGAAAATCTATGCCTACACAAAAATCTGTATGCAAATGTTTATAGCAGTTCATTGAGAATAGCTGAGAACTGCAAGTAACTCAAATCTCTTTCATTAAGTGAATGGATAAACAAAATTACATCAGTACAATAGGACATTACTTGGCAATTTTTTTAAAATTACTAATACATGCAACAACATGGATGAATCTCAAAGGCATTATGTTAAGTGACAGAAGCCAAACACAAAAGCCTTCACTATACTCTATGATTCCATTTATATTACGTTCCACAAAAGTTAAAACTATAGGGACAGAAAACAGATCCATGGGTTTGGGGGTAGAGTTCGCAGGGAGGAATCCGACTGCAAAGGAACACAGGGAATTTCTGGAGGGTAATGAAAATGTATGTTTATTGTAGTGGCTACATGACTATATACATTTGTCAAATCTCACCAAATTATAAACTTTAAAATGGTAAATTTTATGAAAATTATGCCTCAATAAACCTGACATTTTAAAATGTGATGGAGTTTCTCAGGTGTATTAAATATAAAGTTACTTAACAGAAATAAAGCAATGATGGGAAACCCTCCCTCCAATCTTGGAACTCTTGAACTTTGTGAATTATGAACCTCTAGGCCAACATTCACCTTTGGGGTCCCAGATTCATTTAACTGGGCAAAGCAATTTGCTGCCTGCAGAAACTTCTGTGTTCTGCCTTTCTTAAAGAGGCTCAGAAGATCCATATTTCTTTAAGTGACACTTACTAGTTCACTGAGTGATGTGTTAACTGAAAACACAAGCACATAGACTGAAATGCTCCTTGAAAGAGAGACTGACATTTATTATACAAAGGAGAAGGAAAATATTGAAAAGAAACTTATACAGCAACTGAACCTGGAATAATAGTACCAGAAGACAACTAGACTCTTCCACATACCCCATCACTCTGTCTTTCCCAATTCATTCTGGCTAAGAGACCAGAGAGAAGAATTTGCTGTTGTGGATGAGGAGGACAACAATACCAACACCAGCAGCAACACAGCACCAGGTATACAGAGCACCCTGAGCACTCAATAGATTGTAGTTACAAGTTTATTATGTATTCCCATTATGATCAAAGACAACCCTAGGAATAAGCACTTTAATCATCTCACTTTATAAAGGAGAAAAATGAGACACAAAGACGTTAGGTAACTTGTTCAAGTTCACACAGCTTATATGTAGCAGAGCCGTGCTCTGAATTCATGTGCCACCTTCCCCATGCTACCATCTTTAAGACTCAACATGGCAATGAAAAAATCAACTTGTTTTCCTAAAAGTTGAATGTCTCCTCCAAGCATTAGGATGTCTAGAGTTGAGGTCTTTTTGTTTCTGTTTTGGGAGGGGTGTATGTGAGAGAGTGAGTTTTGCTTCCATGCCTTACTCTTCACTGCTACTGAAATACGAACATAGAATGCTTTGATCCTATTTGGCTCTCCTAAATCCCATGTGGGGACACACAGTTTTGCATCTCTTGGTAATAACCTCAAAGTCCTTCCTGAATTCCAAGACAGAACGAGGGCCTCCAGTTTCATTTGAATTTTTGTCCAAAGTAAGCAAATAGAGTATCAAATACTGAGATGAGGAGACAAGGCAGCCAGGGAATAAAAGTTTAAAGAGCTAGGTGACAACATAAAATTGTAGGAGAACTAAAAATCCAATTCCCATGCTGCCCCCCTTCCAGACTCTAAGATCTCTAATCATTTCCACCAAGCTCCAACCTCAACATCAAGATTTACAAGGAGGTAGGGATAGAAGACTAAGAATTAGAAAAATTCCCAGAAAATGGACCAAGAAGAAGCCCAGTTTACCACCTGGGTCTGTGATACAATGTACTATATTAAAACATTTTCATCTCAGCCAGAGCCTCCAAAGTGGCTCCTACAGCTAAGGAGTGCTTCTCAGTTTTCACTGACAGGAATCTATTATTCATACATAGATCTAGTCCTTCTAAAAGGGCCTATTTCTGGATTTTCCCACTCCTCAGATTGTATGTTTACTGGGCAATGCTGTACCATCTTTAAGATATCTCAAAAAAAAGTCAATGAACTTGTGGAGTGCTTTACAGCTTACAAATCATTTTAGCATGATCCTGTTTCTCCTGTCTATGACCCATGTAACCAGTTCTTGCCAACGAGTTGTGAGCAGAAGTCATGCGTCATTTGTAGGCCAGAGCATTACAAGCTGTGCAGGATGCTCCAAACTTATCTCTCCCTCTGCTAGAAAAACTACGGTATTTTGGGATGGGCTGCTTCATCAACCAACAATCTCAGGAAGAGAAAAAATAGAACCAAGTTTCCAGTAGATGTGCAATGGACATGTGATGTGAGTTGTTAAAGCCACTAAAACTGGGAGGGGGGTTGTTTATTATAGACACAAAACAGTCTTGTAGTGGTAAAAGTACTACTTATTTTATGCCTCAAAATATATATTCACATATTCGATGAGCTAAGCCATGCTGACTTTTCTGAACCATTCATGAGTTTTCGGCTTTGATCCAATCCCTCAACAGGTTTGGTATTTCCAGTCTGAAGTACCCTAGCACTTAGAGTCCATCATGATATATTTCATCCACCATTATCTCTGCCTAGCCCATTCATACATAGACACACCCACACATGCACACACTCAGACATCCTGCTTCACTGGATGGTGCCAGCTTATCAAGGACCTGACAATCCAGTACCTTCCTTCTTCCATTGGTTGAAAGCTACACAGAGCTACAGACGGATTTCATATAAAAGGAGTAACCAGCCAGAGTGGTCTCTTCCATTTTATAACCTTGGGCTGAGGAGGGGAAAGCACAGCAGATGGGACGTGGACTGCTGAATCAGATAAAGCCAAGACAGAGCGGAGAAAGTGAGATGAGCACTGGACTCAGGGACAGAGAAGGAAACAAGACTATAGAGCCTCAAACAAATTCCTAATCTTGGAAAAATCACCAGGCATTCCCCAGCCAGGCTGTTCACCAGAATCCCCAGCTGTTTGTTAAAGTGTAGATTCCTGGGCTTCATCCCAGATCTTCTGAATCTGAATCTCTAGGGGTATGAACAGGAAATACAATTATTTCATAAGCCCCCATGATAGTCCGATAACCAGCCAGGTCGGTTTCCCACTGGACTGGGTAAACAATGAAGCCCCTTCTAGTTTTGAAATCTCATGGTTTATAAACAAAGCCAGGAATATCAGAAATCAGTGTCCCAAGATAACAGAACAGGTGCTAGTCTTTGCTCAGGTGAGCCTGTGCTTATTAGGTGAACTTTGATAAATCAATTGAGGGGCTATGCATATTAATATAAATAGTAAAATCTTTGAAGAAAGGATAAACTTGAGACCAGGGTTAGATATGAGGGTGAACTTCCTGGCAATGGAGACGCTCTACCAAAACTAAGGTAGGCTGCAAGTGGTGAGTAACTTGTATCCCTTCTACTTGCCATATTCTGTATCTCAAGATGGGACCGACTTCATGAGTACATGGCCTCCGCATGTGAGTCACAGCCAGAAATGTTCTCAGAAGGGGCCCTGTACTTGGTTTAATGATCTACTGGTACTGTCTTGAAATTCTTAATAATTTTATCTTTGGACAAGAGTTTTGCAAATGAAGTCTGATGAGACAACAGAGCACGTGTGTGAGCAGAGCAGGATATACCAGGCAGCAACCCATGCAAGCACAGGCCTTGGGGCGCTGCATGCAAGGGGCTGTGTGCATGCCAAGCAACTGAACTGGCATACCAGAGGCAGTCCAGCCTGCCATGGGGTCTTCAGGGGACAACTAGGGATGGGACTTGAGCCCAGATGAGTAATGACAGTGGCAGCAATAGCAGTAAAGCAGCAGCAATGATCACAGCGGTGGGAAGACAGCTTGCCCATCAGTCCTTGGAGCCCATCCCTATGATATCCCCATAAACATTAACTCTCCATCTTCAGTGTCAGGACAGAACTTGCTGGTGCTCAGGCAATGTAATTTGTTAGTAAATCATTACAAAATAAAAATGTACACATGAACATTGCAATAAAATATATCCAAGAGTTATTAGAATGTTTTAGTTCAGAATCTCCAGTTTTGATAACTCCTGCAACATTACAAATATTCACAGGCTTTGAATTAGAAATTAAATTTTGAAATTGTCACAACAGAAAAGAACGCCATTTTCATATAAAACTTCAATGAACCAATTATTAAGAAGAAATAATTTTTGGATTAAGTTTTCCTCGTACTGAAGAAACACATTAGGCTATATAAACAGGCATTTTGATCACAGTTGACCCTTGAACAATGTCGGGGATAGGAATGCCACCCCACCACATACAGTCAAAAATCTGCAGGTAACTTTAGAATCCTCCAAAACTTTACATAGCCTGCGGTTGACTGGAAGCCTTACTAATAACATGCATAGTCCATTAACACGTATTTTGTATGTTATATGTATTACACACTGTATTCTTACAATACAACTAGAGAAGAGAAAATGTTATTTTAAAAATCATAGGAAGAGGGGGGTGCCAGGCGCTGTACCTCAAGCCTGTAATCCCAGCACTTTCGGAGGCGGGCCGATCACAAATTCAGCAATTCAAGACCAGTTTGGCCAACATGGTGAAACCCCATCTCTACTAAAAATATATGGTAGAGCATGGTGGCACGTGCCTGTAATCCCAGCTACTCGGGAGGCAGAGACAGGAGAATTGCTTGAACAGGGACCCCGGAGGCAGAGGTTGCAGTGAGCCGAGATTACACCACTGCACTCCAGCCTGGGCTAGAGAGCCAGACTCCATCTCAAAAGAAGTAAATAAATAAAAATTTTAAAAAATAAAAATCATAGGGAAGAGGAAATATATTTACAATTCATTAAGTAGAAATGGATCATCATGAAGGTCTTCATCCTCATTGTCTTCTCACTGAGGAAGAGGAGGGGTTGCTTTTGCTGTCTCAGGGGTGGCAGAGGTGGAGAAGGCGGACATGAAGGCAGAAGAGGCAGGCACATTCAGTGTACTTTTATTGAAAAAAAAGTGTGTAAGTGGACTCACAGTTCAAACCTGTGTTGTTCAAGTGTTAACTGTATATGCAAATTGTAAAGCTACTTTCAGTTGCTTATAGGCTCTCTATAAGTTACACACACACACACACACACACACATATTTACATTGATAATTAAATCCAAACTTACACAAAACAGATTTGTACAAAGAGTTAAATCTTTTTAGAAAAATGGTTTGACAAGAATCATCAGTTCTAGGTATATACTGAAGAAATTTTTTTTTTTTTTTTTTTTTGAAACGTCTCACTCCATCACCCAGGCTGAAGAACAGGGCGCAATCTCCACTCACTGCCAACTTCCACCTCCTGGATTCACACAACGCTCGTGCCTCAGCTCTCCCCCACCCCCACGCCCAGTACCTAAATCACAGGTGTATGCCACCACGCCCAGCTAATTTTTGTATTTTTAGTAGAGATAGGGTTTCGCCATGTTGGCCAGGCAGGTTTCAAACTCCTGGCCTCAAGTTATCCACCTGCCTCTGCCTCCCAAAATGCTAGGATTACAGGTGTGAGCCACCATGCCCAGATCCTAAAGTCTTTTTTCAAAATAATTTCTCAAAAATGTATCCAAATCCTGCTACAGCCAATAAGATTCTCCCACACAATTCCAGTAACCATTGCGTTAGCAGAAATATGCTTCTGAAAATTAAAAATTGTCAAAAATTATTTGTAATCTTGGCAAAGAGCAACAAATGTCCTTTTCATTTTTGTATCAATTGAAGATAAAATTGATAAAAGTTTGATAAATTTTGATAACCTAGTAATTTGCAGAAAAAGAGAGGAAGAAAAACCTTATTGTCAATAAGATGCCAAATTAATAAATTACTTTTTATTGTATGACACCAAAAATATTTTTGTTACTCATGTATCACTATTACATAACTATAAATAGTATAAAAAATTATAAGTACATTATATAGTAAAATATTTTAGAAGAAAAACATATTTTAATAACTTCGTACTTTTTTCCCTGCTCTTTGAACAAGGGGCTCCAAATTTTCATTTTTCACTGGGCCATATTTATGATGTCACCACCCTGCTCAGAGGGTAACTATTCTGAGGTTTTGCAGGAAACTTCAGAATGAGTCTAAGATTCCCATCTTGCCAAAGGTTTTCAGTGATTTCATTCAGTACAAGAGAGTCTATGTATCCTGTAATCCAGAGACAAGGAGCATTATAGCAGCTCTATTCTCAGTATCAACATTCTTAGGAGTTTTGGGGTGTCCTTGACTTTGGGTTCCTCCTTTGGACCAAGGCCCTCATCTTCTGAAACATAAGAAGCTGTATTCCAAGACTTCATCTAATGATTCATGAAGCTAGTGTCTTTAAATAAAAACAGGGCAGGAAGGAGAGAGAGCGCATCAGGCTTCTTTGAATTTGGGCCAGTGTTTCCAAATGCAAAATACTCAACAGCTCAGGCTCCCCTGGCTTTGTAGATAAACAACAAGATGACCTTTTTATGTCAGAAAGGAGCAGTGAAAATTCCATTTCCTTGTGGAATGTTAAGTTTGGAACCAAGTTTCTCTGTGTTTCTTCTCAAGATCACAACCCACAAAATGTCTTAATAAATGCAAATTATAGGATTTCTGTGGCTAATCCAGATATTCCAACAAGTGATCTTGCCTTTTCTCCAAATACATCCTAGGAACCTCTCCCCATAAGAATGGAAATCCCCCTTTCCCTATAATGTTGCATCCTGGGCTCCTGGAAATGACATTCTGTCCAATGATTAGGTACTGTAAGAGCAGGGCATGTCCCCATTCTCCTTCAGCCATTTCAGAATGAACTGAGGCCATTTCATCAAATCCCTTCCAGAGGGGAATCCATTTCCCACAATGGAGAGAAATGCAGCCATTGTCCACTCTCTACAGAACTTTCAATTCACTTTCTCTTCTTTCACTATTCCCAAACTTCCTTCGGAAAAAAAAAAAATACTTTCCCAGGCCCCACCAGCCTGGGGATAAAACCAGGGTGGCCATAAGAGTCATGTTCCCATCCTCCTTAAAAAAAAATAAAATAAAATAAAATCCACTGCCCCCGCCAACCCTAATATTCAGCGGGGGGCTGGTAATTATTCCCTTTACTGGATTGCTTTAAATAACAACTCTTCAGGGTGAATTTAAAATAGAACTTGAGTTACAAAATTCAGTTAACAAGCAACCCTCCAAGAATAGGTCAAGTACATGCAATGAGGTCTACTCAATGATCATTTTACTTTTAACCTCTCACAAGATATTTAATTCAACAATAACATTCTGAAGAAAAAACCTTTTAAATATCTGTGTTGTGTTCTGTTTAATTTACTTTTTAAATAACTCTAATATAAAAACTCTTTATTAGAGTTGAAAACATGAGGAAGATCTTTGCCCAGCTATCCAATAGGAAAGGAGGAGACAGAGAGAAATCTTGACCTTTACCTCGAGGATATGAGAAGAAATGGATAAAAGTGAATTAAGTGACTGTGTCTTTCGCTGACTCCACAATGGAATCATGATCCTTGCCATTCATTCCATCTGTATCATTAACATAAACATTCTTTGCAGGCAACTGGACCAAAGAAGCAGTGGTCAGAGTCAATGCTCCCATCAGCACTAACATCTTGGCAGTGATTCAGGGCCTGTTGGAGGTGCAATGTCCACATATAAGATTGCCAGGGGTAAGTGGACTCTAGAGTGGTAACAAGCACTGCCATGGCCATGTGAGTCCTACGCAGCCAGACCCAGGAACTGTGCCTGACCCAGAGCAGCCGTAAAGTATCTATCTATAGGGAGAATGCCTGAGTGGCATCTCTAAAGAGCTTACCATCCAGCTAAAGACAGACAAACTCCACTCAAAATTTGAATGTGAAGAGCAACAAATGAGTGGGTCAAATCAGAGCCATATCAGCTCAAGGCAAAAAGAACTCAGAAGGTGTTTGAGGATGGAAAGGCTAACAACTTCAGCCATTGGTTTTCCATACATATCTTCATTTGTCCGCCATCAGACTGAGGATGGAGATGAAGATGATAGCTACAACATTATGGTGATGATGATCTCATAGGGTGATAGTAGTTTACCGATACCAAATAAATGGCCCTTGCTGATGGGAGTTACTCTCAGGGTTGTAACTCTCTGTACATCTTTACTGCCTAAATGTGGAACTGCCTGAGCCTCCCAAGTTCCAGAAGACACAACAAAATCATGATAAAACAATTACCTCTCTATACGGCTGGGAAACAAACACAGCATAGAAAATCATCTTCAGCCATCACATTCCTGTTGCCTCACCACTGGTAAAAACAAGTGGCCAAAAGAGCCTTCCTGCCCCATCAACTATTGAGCAAAGCAGACTTGCAAACAGGGTCCAGACTACGTCTGTGATTCTGTTTAGTGATGATGGCCTGAAAGGATCCATGAATGGCTGATGCCCTCTGAATTAGCTTTTTTGAGGGCTGGCTCTGTGTTCTGGCTAGAATATTACTCTATCCTTGGATATTACTTTATTGTTCTCTGCCTTTCTTCTCTTTGCTTTAGTAGCTAAAAAAAATTTTAATGAATGGTTTAAACAGCTTATGAAGTTGTCATGTTACACACTAGCTAGGCACCAAAACAAACAATCCATTCACAAGAAATATCTCAAGGAGGAGCCATGTTGTCAACACCATCCCTGTGCTGTGCTCTTAAAAGGACTCACCGTGTTTGTTAGTCTGTTCTTGTGCTGCTGTGAAGAAATACCCAAGACTGGGTAATTTATAAAGGAAAGAGGTTTAATTGACTCACAGTTCCACATGGCTGGGAAGGCCTCGGGAAACTTACAGTCATGGCAGAAATGGAAGCAAACACGTCCTTCTTCACAAGGCAGCAGGAGAGAGAAGTTCTGAGGAAAGGAGGAAAAGCCCTTTATAAAACTGTCATGTCTCATGAGAACTTACTCACTATCATGAGAACAGCATGAGGGTAACCACCCCCATGATTAAATTACCTCCCACCAGGCCCCTCTCACGACATGTGGGGATTGCAGGAACTACAATTCAAGATGATATTTGGGTGGAGACACAGCAAAACCATATCACTATGCCAAAACCAAGACTTTTCGTGAGAATACTCTCAGGTGAAATCCCACATGAAATTGGCATGATTCATTTTATGCCTTATTTGTTTATAATAACCAAGATAATAATATCAGGAAAGTGGAAGAAGGCTCAGAACTGAACCATCCTTACCTGTTCTTATCACTACACAGTAAATGTGAACTGAAATTTAAAAGGCAGGGCCAGTCAGTGGCTCACGCCTGTAATCCCAGCACTTTGGGAGGCCGAGGTAGGCAGATCATGAGGTCAAGAGATCAAGACCATCCTAGCCAACATGGTGAAACCTCATCTGTACTAAAAATACAAAAATTAGCCGGGTGTGGTGGTGCATGCCTGTAGTCCTAAGCTACTCGGGAGGCTGAGGCAGGACAATCGCTTGAACATGGGAGGCAGAGGTTGCAGTAAGCTGAGATCATGCCACTACACTCCAGCCTGGTGACAGGGCAAGATTCTGTCAAAAGAAAAGAAAAGAAAAGAGGAAGGGAAGGGAAGACAGAAAGGAAGAAAGGAAAGGAAGGGAGGGAGGAAGGGAAGGAAGGAAAGGAAAGGAAGGAAGAGAAGAAGGGAAGGAAGGAAGGAAAGGAAGAAAGGAAGGAAGGGAGGGGAGGAAAGGAGAGGAGAGGAGAGGAAAGGAGAGGAGAGGAAAGGAAAGAAAAAGGAAAGGCAGAGAGTTACTGACATTAAGAGAAGAAATGTTGCCTTATTCTTTTAAACAGAGATTTAGGAAACAGCTGCTTGGTGGTCTTGTCTTTCCTAGTCAACAGACATTTCTGTTTTCTTTATGCCAAGATTTGTCATCTTTGCATAACATTAATACAGGCTGGGAAGGAAGGTAGAAGATTGATAAGCCTTACATTTCAGGAAAGAATAGAAAAAATCTTTTCTGATGAAACTTCACCTGACTGCTGGCTGCCATTTACATGTATATAGTTCTATGTTATCTCCACCTTCATGAAAATATATGAAAGTTCAGCCTCTCTAGGGACATAAAACCATAAGGTTTTAGAAAGAGAAGACCCTGAAGCATCCTCTAAGGCTGGTTATTCTCCCCATAAAAGGATTAACCATGGGGGCTCTTAAAACGGCAATCTCCTTGTATGTCTTGAAATAAGATTCAATTACAAAAATTAAATTCATATGGACAAGTCCACAGTTCCAGGAATATGCCTACTATCTATAATCAGGTGGATTTGTAACATTATTTGGCTTATCTTACAAGAGTTATGATGCAAAAGGACAAAATACAAAATGAAAGGTCTGCAGTCATCTTGTGATTAGGGAAAATATAGTGGTTATTTTTCTCAAGCCTGCTTCTACCCCAGAGCCTTTGACCTCACTCTTCTTTCTGCCTAGAACATTTTTTTAAAACCAGGAGGATGTATGAATAGCTGGTTCCTTACTTCATTCAGGTATCTATTCAAATGCGGCTTCTCCAAGAAAGTTTCACTGATCGTTCCAGGTAATGTAGTTCCCCCTACCCCACCTGTCCCTAATGCTATCTATTTCTCTTCATAGTGCTAATCCCCATGTGGCTTATCAGATCTCTTTATTTATTGAAGAAATTATTAATTTATTATTATTTATTAGTAGTAGCTATTCCTGACTTTACTTATTATTATATTGTCTCTGACTAGAATATAAGCTCCAAGACATGGATTTTTGTTTTGTTCACTAGTCATATTTCTAGCACGTACAATATGGCACATGAGGTCAATAAATATTGAATAAATTAGGAAATAAAGGAACAACCAAGCAAACAAGTAGTTGGCCATGTCTCAAGTAGATTCTGGAAACACCTTTAGAATCTTCCCATGCTGCCACTCATCTGTGACTATCTCAAGACATTCTTGCAACATGAAACCGTGCCCTCTTTTAACAACTCTCTCCTAGCTGGCAGTGGGTGCTGAGAACATTGTGTAATCTCTCTGACCTCTATTGTTTTATTTATCAAATTAAATGATTAACTATCTTCCCTTCTCATTTCCTCAGCTATTCAATAAAATACCTGCTCTGTGTCAGGCCATGTGTAGGAACAAACAGGAAATGACTAACTGGTACAATAAGAACTAGAATCAGAGTAAGTGGCAAGAAAGAAGCTGTGACCCAACAAGGGGGTGAGTTTTACGGGATGAATCAGGGTGGGCAAACAAGATGGAGAAATAGGCTTTCAAGAAGGAAGTAGTAAAAGACACAGAGACACTAGAACAGCAGAAATGATGAACAGATCAGGAAATAACTGGCCAGATGAAGTAAAGAAGTGGGAGAACAAGAAAATGAAACTTGGGTTTCTTTTACTAGCAAGAAACAAAAGAGATGAAGTGAACATGCATTGTTTACCCTTCACCACTAACACCTGCTCGCACCTCCTGCAATGGAAATAATGGTTGCAATGGTGTACAGGAGCTGAGACTCATATGGAGGATGCCTAGAACACATGAATTCCACACACACACTCTCTCACAAGAAAGATTAAGCTTTAAAATACTCATGTGGGTCATAGATATCGGACACCTCCCTTCTTGAAGAAAACAGGAATCAGAAATTTTAACAAGAAGAATGTGGTAAATTAGATATTCTAACAAGCAGAATACAATAAAACCAAGACTGAAATCCAGATTTTCATAGTATGTGCAGTGATTTTTCTTTTTCTCACTGCTGAAGTGCTTTGAACAGGAGGCTGAACAGCTCCTCAATCTAAAGATCTCCCAGCAACCACTATGGTACCTGAAATTTCCACCATTTCAGAAATCATTGAGAATAATATATGCTCTCTGTCTAGATGAAAATGCATAGCCAGACTCAAAGGGGTAGTCTTAACCCACTAGCACCTACCCACTGTGCTTGCATCAATTAATTAACCAGGCTAGAGACTACCAAACAGTGTCCCAAAAGAATGAAACAAAGAACAAGGGGAAGAAAAGAACAATGGGACAGAAATGGCTGTCCACAGAGCTGGGCCTGAACACATCAAGTACATTTTGATGGAACTAGAATCTGTAAAATCCAGAGTGTGGAAGATCAGGAGCAATTAATATAAACAGGAGGAGGCTGAAGCTGAGCCTTGTCTAACAATCAGGAGTATGAGAGTGGCGCTGGGAGAAGGCATGGACAGGGATAGACTAGAGAAGCACAGAGCATGGTGGCTCACCCTCAACCACTCATCAACTCTCTAAACTCAAGCAGCCCCTGAACTCGCAGTCTGTAAAATGGTGAGAGAGTATCACTTACATCACAGGATGCCTGTGAGGATCAAATGAAATAATGCATACAAAGTATTTAGCACAGGGATAAGTACAAGATACACACTTTACATATTGGCTATTTAAAAAGAAAAGGAGAGGAAAATAAAAGAGAAAGGAATTGAAATGAAAGCCTGATAAAGACCAACTTCACAACTTCTCGAACATCCCAAGGGCCAGTCTTGACAAAGGAGTTCCTGCTATGCACAGTTGAACAGGTTGTGCAGTGCACAAATGTGCAGTGTGCATGGCAGCACTGACAAGATTGCCCTTCTAAACAGACAGGAGCACCATTGAGACTTCCCTTAACACTACTTCGTTCTGCCTGGATGAGGAACCTATCCAAACAAAGATGATTAGAATAAATTATTGCCATAGCGCTTTTTAACATTTTGCTCTTGAAGCCTCTCTGGGCTTTTAATTTTTGCTAATTCATAAAAAATATTAGCCCAGCCTTTCTGTTCACATTGAGTGAAAAAAAATTCTTTGGTAAAGGTCCAGCACCTAAGTGGCTAAAACTTGAATGCAGATTATTCAGTGGTGATCCTCATTAGTGTAACAGCCTGTCCTGGTAGCAGCTGCTGGCAGCCCTCCTGGGAAGGCTGGATGGCTGACCAGTCATGCTATGTGTGAGGGACTAAAACAGCTGCCCATACAGCCAGGCCTGACCACTGTCAGATAAAGGTAAGCCTTATCTGGCAGACTCACCAGACTTTCACAACCATGAATTTGATGATAACCTTGGTGGAGATCATCTGCCTGGTTTCCTTTTCTGGTCTGTAAGCAGAGAGAGACAAGGAAATGACACAGAGAGTCAACTGGGGTATCAGGTGGTACCATGCTCTGTGCCTCTCTACTCTATCCCTATCCATGCGTTCTCCCCGTGCCACTCTCACATTCCTGCATGCTACATGGGGCCAAGCTTTGTCCTCCTCCTATTTACATTAATTGCTCCTGATCTTCCACACTCCAGATTTTCCAGAGTCTAGCTCCACCAAAATGTACTTGTTTTTGTTCCATTCTTTCCGGACCCTGTTTGGTAATCTCTAGCCTAGTTAATTAATTGATCAGGTTAGGGGACTCCTGGGGGCCTGGAGGCCCCAGCATTTTACACCTGATTTTATAAATAAACCCTACAGCCAACTAGAGAGAACCTACCATGACTCAGACACTATACCCAGTGCACTTGAAGATATTATCTCAGTTCAACTTGCAGACCACCCTATGAGCAAATTATGCTCATTCCCTACCTTACACTTGAGCAAAAAGAAGCTGTGAAGGTGTAGCACAACCTTCCTAACACCATATAACTATTGAGTGAAAAAGCTCAACCTCAAGCTAAATATGTCTGACCTCCAACAGTCACACTTTTCCCACTTACATCCAGCAGCTTGGACAGCAGGATACCTATTCACAAGTATAAGTAATTATTTGACAAAATGCAAAGTCAGGACATGATTTGAGAGAATGAATGAAAGTGCTCTTATCCTAGAGGACACCTGCTTTGTCCTTATGGAGCTCCAGAGTTCATGTCCTACTTACCCCAGCTCAGTGTCTCCTTCTCCCCCTTCCATCTGCCAATGCCCCATGAGGACCCAAGCCAAGTTCCAGCACACACCTGAACCTATTCCTGGCCTTCCTTGCTCTTCAGTCAAAATATACAGGCTTATACAATAGAATAAGAGGCGACCATTTAAAATGATGTTCCTAAATAGTTTTTAATGATGAGGAAAATACTTTTGAAAGAAGGTTTATTTTTTAAAGCAGATCAAAAGTCTAGACGGTACAGGTCTTAATATGCAACAATAATGGATATGATTTCTCACTGTAAGCAACTAGAAAATGGGACATACAACCAATGGTTTCCAGATATTCAATATAGGACTATGACTTCTGAAAAAAATGGATATTAGGTGAGCCCTGTTATTGCCCTAGCAATTTGATGGAGGCACTTTATAGACCATAGACAGGGAGGAGAATGCCAAGGAGGGCTTGGAAATCTTGCTGGACTGAGGATACAGCAACCTGAATTTGAGTAGGCTAAGACAGCTGGACTTTGGCGGGAAGGCGGGGGGTGGGGGGTGGTGCGGGCAGAATTCCAGACAGGTGAGAGACTTATGCAGAGAAAGAGCTTCAGATAACTCAAGGGTCCCCTTTAGTCTGTTGCCAAGTTCTAAGCTGTATATTAGTATGGTGAAATTCCACAAAGCCAGGAAAATTAAAATCTATGAGCTGAACACTTCCCAGAACTAAAAGCACTAAGAGAAATTTAAGCTCTGACCAGCCAGAGTAGAGACTCATTATTGATCATTGCAATATTCAGTAGAGAGTCTAGAAGGGCCTTGCCACAACAATAGGGCTAAACCAGATTTAGAGTAAAGGCTACTGTAAAATTGCCCTAACGAAATTAAAAACAATCCTCAAAAGATTAAGCTGATCCCCAAGCAACAAAACTACCTTTCAGAACAAAGCCTGGCACTCATTAAATGAAACTAAAACAATAATATTATGGACTGAATTGTTTTTTCCAAAAAAATTATATGTTGAATTTCTAAACCCCAATGTGACTGTATTTGGAAACAGGGCCTTTAAAGAGGTAATTACAATTAAATGAGGTCATAAGGGCAGGACTCTAATCCATTATAACTAGTGTACTTATAAGAAAAAGATGCCAGGGAAACGAACACACAGAGAAGAGGCCATGTAAGAACTCAGTAAGAAGGAGGTGGCTGTCTGCAAGCCAAGAAGAGAAGCTTCAGGAAAAACCAAACCTGCCAACAACTTGATTTAAGACTTCCAGCCTCCAGAACTGTGAAAAAATTAATTACCACTGTTTAAGGTATCCAGTCTGTAGTACTTTTTAATGGCAATTCTAGCCAACTAATACCAATAGTAACAATAAAAATCCATCATTAAATAATGTAAAATTCAAAATGTCTAGCATGCAATCAAAAACTAATAGACAGCATGATGACAGGAACAAATTCACACATATCAATACTAATTTTGGTAAATGGGCTAAATGCCTCCAATTAAAAGGCACAGAGTGAGAAGTTGGATAAAGAAGCAAGACCCAAACGTACACTGTCTTCAAAAGACCCATCTCATGAGAAATAACCCACAAGCTGAAGGAGTGAAGAAAAATTTACCAAGCAAACAGACAACAGAAAAAAGCAGGGATTACTATTCTAATTTCAGACTTGAAACAAAGATTTTAAAGAAAAAAAAGTGGGGGACATTACATAATGGTAAATGGCTTGATTCAACAAGACCTAACTATCCTAAATACATATGCACCCAACACAGAAGCACCCAGATTCATCAAGCAAGTTCTTTGAGACCTATGAAGAGACTTAGAAAACCCCACAAAAATAGTGAGAGACTTCTACACCCCACTGACAGTATTAGACATATCATCAAGGCAGAAAATTAACGAAGATATTCAGGACCTGAACTAGACACTTGACCAAATTAACTTTATATCTACAGAATGCCTCACCTAAGAACAACAGAGTACACATTCTTCTTATTTGCACATGGTACATACTCTAAAATCAACCACACAATCAGACATAAAAAAAAAATCCTCAGCAAATTCAAAAGAACAAAACATACCAACCACCCTCATACCACAGTGCAATAAAAACAGAAATCAATACTAAGAAAGTTGCTTAACATTATATAATTACACAGATATTAAACAACCTGCTCCTAAATGACTTTTGGGTAAATAATAAAATTAAGGCAGAAATCAATAAATTATTTAAACTTATGAGAACAAAAATACAACATATCAGAATATCTGGGACAAAGCTAAGGTAGTATTAAGAGGGAATAGTACTGAACACCCACATCATAAAGAACTCAAATTAACAACCTAATATTACAACAAGAGGAACTGGAGAAACAAGAGCAAACCAACCCCAAAGCTAGCAGAAGACAAGAGAAAACCAAAATCAGAGCTGAACTGAATGAAATTGAAATGCAAACAAACAAAAAGAACATATAAAACATCAACGAATTCAGGAGTTTTAAATTCATAAGACGTATAGACCACTAGACTAATAAAGAAAAAATGAAAAGATTCAAATACGCACAATCAGAAATGGCAAAGAGGACATTAACACTGACCCTACAGAAATACAAAAACCCTCAGAAACTATTATGAACATCTCTATACACACAAGCTAGAAAACTTAGAAGAAATGAATAAATTCCTAAACACATACAACCCCCCAAGACTGAACCAGGAAGAAATTGAATCCCTAAACATACCAGTAATGTGTTCCAAAATTAAATCAGCAATAAGAAGCCTGCC
The DNA here is from genome assembly GCF_008728515.1 of Papio anubis. Classification (NCBI taxonomy): domain Eukaryota; kingdom Metazoa; phylum Chordata; class Mammalia; order Primates; family Cercopithecidae; genus Papio; species Papio anubis. The sequence continues at coordinate 22,183,917 of NC_044986.1, forward strand.
AATAAAAAAAAAAACTTCATGAACAGCCTAATTCTACCAGATGTTTAAGAAGAGCTGGTATCACTCCCACTGAAACTATTCCAAGAAATTGAGGAGGAGGGACACCTCCCTAACTCATTCTGTGAGGCCAGGATCATCCTGATACCAAAACCTAGCAGAGACACAACAAAAAGAAAGGAAGCTTCAGGTCAATATCCTTAATGAACATCTGCAAAAATACTCAACAAAATACTGGCAAACTGAATCCACTAGCAAATCAAAAAGCTAATCCACCACGATCACATAGGCTTCATCCCTGGGATGCAAGGTTGGCTCAAGATACACAAATCAGTAAATGTGACTGATCACACAAACTGAACTAAAAACAAAAACCACATGATCATCTCCACAGATGCAGAAAAGGCTTTCAACGAAATTCAATATCACTTCATGTTAAAAAAAAAAAAAAAAACCCTCAACAAACGAGTCACTAAAGAAATATACTTCAAAATAATAAGAGCCATTTATGACAAACCCATAGCCAACATCATACTGGATGGGCAAAAGCTGGAAGCATTTCCCTTGAAAACCACAGAAGACAAGAATGCCTTCTCTTGTCTACTATGCTGAATCACTCTTATTCAGCATAGTACTAGAAGCCCTGGTCAGAGCAACTGGGCAAGAGTAAGAAATGAAAGCTTCCAAATAAGAAGACAGGAAGTAAATGATCCTTGTTTGCAGACAATATGATTCTATGCTTAGAAACTCCAAGTCTCTGCCCAAAAGCTCCTTGATCTGGTAAACAACTTCAGCTAAGTTTCAGGATACAATACAAAATCATTGTGCAAAAGTCAATAGCATTCCTATATACAAATAATGTTCAAGCTGAGAGCCAAATCAAAAAATACAATCTCAGCTGGCCGCAGTGGCTCACGCCTGTAATCCCAACACTCTGGGAAGCCGAGGTGGGCGGATCACGAGGTCAGGAGATTGAGACCATCCTGGCTAACACGGTGAAACCTCATCTCTACTAAAAATACAAAAAAATCAGCCGGCCGTGGTGGCAGGCGCCTGTAGTCCCAGCTACTTGGGAGGCTGAGGCAGGAGAATGGCATGAACCTGGGAGGTGCAGCTTGCAGTGAACTGAGATCAGCCACTGCACTCCAGCCTGGGCGACACAGCAAGACTCTGTCTAAAAAGAAACAAACAAAAAATACAATCTCATTAACAATAGCCACAAAAAAAATGAAATACTCAGGAATACAGTTCACCAAGGAGGTGAAAGAACACTACAACAAGAATTACTAAACACTGCTCAAAGAAATCAGAGATGACACAAATAAATGGAAGAACATTCCATGCTCATGGATAGGAAAAATCAATATTGTTAAAATGGTCATACTGCACAAAGCAATTTATAGATTCAATGCTATTCCTATCAAACTACCAATGACATTCTTCGCAGAATTAGAAAAAAAAAAAAAAAAACTATTGTAGAAGGCATATGGAACCCAAACAACCCAAATAGCCAAGGCAATCCTAAGCGAGAGAAAAAAAAAAAGCTAGAGGCATCACACTACACAACTTCAAACTATACTACAAGGTTACGGTAACCAAAACAGCATGGTACTATTACCAAAACATACACATAGACCAATGGAACAGAATAGAGAGCCCAGAAATAATGCCACACGCATACAACCATCCAACCTTTGACAAAGTCAGCAAAAACAAGCAAGAGAGAAAGGGCTGTCTATTCAATAAATGGTGCTGGGATAACTGGCTAGTCATATGCAGAAGATTGAAACTGGACCTTTTCCTTACACTATATGCAAAAATCAACTCAAGATGGATTAAAGAATTAAATGTAAAACCTAAAATTATGAAAAAAAAAAAAAAAAAAAACCCTGGTATATAATCTAGAAAATATCATTCTGGACATAGGCCCTGGCAAAGATTTCATGTGAAGATGTGAAAAACAATTTCAACAAGAATAAAAATTGACAAATGGGACCAAATAAACTAAAGAGTTTCTGCACAGTAAAAGAAACTACCAACAGAGTAAACAGAAAACCTAGGGAATGGTAAAAAATATATATATTTGCACACTATGCATCTAACAAAAGTCTAATATATAGCATCTATAAAGAAGTTGAACAAATTTATAAGCAAAAAACAAACAACTCTATTAAAAGATAAACAAAGGGCATAAACAGACACTTTTCAAAAGAAGACATACATGTGGCCAACAAGCATATGAAAAAAAATCTCGACATCACTAATCATTAGAAAAATGCAACTCAAAACTACAATGAGATACCATCTCACACCAGTCAGAATGGCTAGTAGTAAAAAGTCAAAAAATAACAGATGCTGACTAGGTTGTGGAGGAAAGGGAACTCTCACACAGTGCTGGTAAAAATGCAAATTAGTCTGGCATTGTGGAAAGCAGATTGGCAATTTCTGAAAGAACTTAAAACAGAATTACCATTTGACCCAGCAATCTCATTATTGGGTATATACTCAAAATAATATAAACCATTCTACCATATATACAATGCATGCATATGTTCATTGCAGCACTAGTCACAATAGCAACATATAGAATCAACCTAAATACCCATCAACAGTAGACTAAAGAAAGTGTGGTACATATACAACATGGAATACTATGCAGCCATAAAAATGAATGAACTCATGTTCTTTGAAGAAACATAGATGGAGCTGGAGGCCATTATCCTAAGTGAACTAACACAGGAACAGAAAACCAAATAGCACATATTCTCACTTATAAGTGGGAGCTAAACATCAAGTACATAAGAACATAAAGAAGAAATCAAAACACTGGGGCCTACTTGAAAGTGGAAGAGAGAAGGGTAAGGATCGCAAAACTACCTATCAAGTACTATGCTTATTACCTGGGTGACAAAATAATCTGTTCACCAAACCCCTGTGACACAAAATATATAATAAACTTGCATATTTACTCCAGAACTTTAAATAAAAGTTTTTAAAAACTAATAGACATACAGAGAAGCAGAACAATGTGACCCATAACTGAAGAAAGAACAGTCAAATGAAACAGATCCAGAAATGATGGAAATAGCAGACAAGGGTTTTAAAACATCTATTATAAACATGTTCAGGAATAAAACATAACATGAGCATAGAAGGTACTGATATAAAAGTCATGAAAAAAGAACCAAATGGAATTTGAGAGGTATAAAACAAGCAAAAATGAAAAATTTACTGAATATAATTATACTAGTCAGTGATCTTCAGAGAAACAGTATCAATATGATGTGAATATACATAGAGAGATTTATTTCCAGGACTTGCTTCATGCAATTGTGGAGGCTGTCAAGTTCAAAATCTACAGGGTGGGCCAGCAGACTGAAGACCCAGGGAAGAGATGATGTTTCAGTTCAAGCTCTCTGCTGGCAGAATTTCTTCCCAGGAATTCTGGGTCAAGGGAAGTCAGCCTTTTTTCTACTGAGGCCTTCAACTGATTGGATAAGGCCCACTTACATTATGGAGGTCAATCTGCTTTCCTAAATCCACCAATTTAAGCATTAATCTTATCCACAAAAACAAAATTTAAAAAAAAAAAAAAAAAACCCCTCAAAGAACATCCAGAATAATGTTTGACCAATTATGTAGGCACCATGGATGGCCCAGTCAAGTTGACACATAAAATTAACCATCCACTATTAAAAGTACATCAGGCACTATATTTAAAAGACCAAAGAACTGGAAGGTTCAGCAATACAAACTACCTAAACTGAAGCAGAGAGAGAGAAGGAAATAAAGGATTTTTTTTTTTTTTAACAAAATTACCAGAGTCCCAGTGATTTGTGGGACAACATTGAACAGTATATAGTGTTGGAGGTAGGAGGATAAGAGCAAAAAATACATATTTGAAGAATAATGGTCAAAATTTTTCTAAATTTGACAAAAACTGTAAACCTTACAGATTCCAAAAGCTCAATACATCCCAAGCAATGTAAACATAAAGAAAACCACACCAAGTTATACAATAAAATTGCTGAGAAGACACTAATAATATTAAAAGCAATGGAGGATGGGGAGGGAAATATTACATACAGACAAGATAAGAATGACTGCCAACTTCCAGTCATAAGTGATACAAGTCAGAATGACAGCTTTAAGGTGATTTCTTTTAAATCAAAAAAAAAAACCTGTAAACTTAAAATTGTATTTGAATCTATTCAAAAATGAAGGCAAAATAAGACTTTTTCAGACAAACATAAGCTGTGTTATTTTGTCTACAGTAGACCTGAAGTGCAAGAAAAATTGTAGGAAGTTCTTCAGACAGAAAATATATGAAATACGGAAATTGGAGAACTAATTTTCATATGCAAATTTTAACCTAACCCAAAGGAATGAAGAGTTCCAGAAAGGGTAAATTAAATATATGGGTAAGTATAAAGTCATTTCTCCCATTTTAAAAAAAAGTATTTAAAAATTATTTGACTTTTTAAAGCAAAAATAATATAATGCTTTGTGGGGTTTATAAGACATACAGAAGTAAAATGCACAAGCACAATAGAAAAAGGGAGGGAATTGAAGTATACAGAGCAAGTTTCTTATATCATACACAAATTTGTAAATCTAAGAGCAACCACTAAAATATAAAATAAAACAAACATTTAGCTAATAGGCCATTGGTGGTAAAATCAGAATATGAAAAATAATCCACAAGAAAGCAGGAAATAAGGAAAAAAAGAGAATAGATCAGACAACTAAAAAATAACTAGTAAAATGGCAGATTTAAACATAACCATATTGATAATCATATTACATGTAAGTAGTCTAAACATTTCAGTTAAAACTCAGACTGCCATGCAGGGGAAAGTGCAAGATCAACGATTTGCTGTCTACAAGAAATCTGATTTTAATATAGAAACACGGGTAAATTAAAAGTACAAAAAAAGATTAACTATGCAAACATTAACTAAAGGAAAGCTGAAATGATTATCTTAATCTCAGACCAAAGAAACTTTAGAAGAAGGAACATTACCAGGAATATAAAGGGGTGTTTTATAAAGATAAAGGAGGCATTCTGAGAAGATCTCTCTTAAATGCATATGTACCCAATAAGAAATCTTGAAAATACATGAAGCAAAACCTAACAGACCAAAGGAAAAACAGATAAAACTAGAACTATCATTCGTGGTATCAACACTCTTCTCTCATTAATTAAAATAGAAAAGAAGTCTAAGGATATAGAAGATTTAAACAGCACTTTGAATCAATTTGACCTAATTGATATTTATGGACACATCACCTAACAACAACAAAATACACAATGTTTCCAAGCATTCATGGATCCAGAAAGATCACCTGGACCATAAAATAAATTTCAATAAGTTTAAAGGAATTTAAAGCATGCAAAGTATGTTTTTCTGACCACAATGAAATTAGGTTAAAAAGAAATCGGAGAAAATATCTGAAAAATCCTCAAATATTTGGAAATTAAACAAATATGAGTCAAAAAAGAAATACCAAATATACAATCATGTCATCTGAAAACAGAGACAATTTGACTTCCTCTCTTCCTATTTGAATATCCTTTATTTCTTTCTCTTGCCTGATTGCCCTGGCCAGAACTTCCAATACTATGTTGAATAGGAGGGCATCCTTGTTTTGTGCTGGTTTTCAAAGGGAACGCTTTCCAGCCCATTAAGTATGATATTGGCTGTGGGTTTGTCATAAATAGCTATTATTTTAAGATACGTTCAATTGATACCTAGTTTATTGAGAGTTTTTAGCATGAAGGGGTGTTGAATTTTATTGAAGGCCTTTTCTGCATCTATTGAGATAATCATGTGGTTTTTGTCACTGGTTCTGTTTATGTGATGGATTACATTTATTGATTTGCATATGTTGAACCAGCCTTGCATCCCAGGGATAAAGCTAACTTGATTTTGGAGGATAAGCATTTGAAGTGCTGCTGGATTGGAACCCCATTGTCTCAGCCCAAAATCTCCTTAAGCTGAGAAACAACTTCAGCAAAGTCTCAGGATACAAAATCAACAATGTGCAAAGGTCATTCCTTTACACCAAAAATAGAGAGCCAAATCGTGAGTGAACTCCCATTCACAATTGCTGCAAAGAGAATAAAATACCTAGGAATACAACTTACAAGGGAGGTGAAGGACTCCTTCAAGGAAAACTACAAACCAACAAACCACTGCTCAAGGAAATAAGAGAGAACACAAACAAATGGAAAAACATTCCATGCTTATGGATTGAAAGAATCCATAGCATGAAAATAGCCATACTGCCCAAATTAATTTATAGATTCAATGATATCCCCATGAAGCTATCACTGACTCTTTTCACAAAATTAGAAAAAACTACTTTAAATTTCATATGGAACCAAAAACGAGCCTGTATATCCAAGACAATCCTAAGCAAAAAGAACAAAGCTGGAGGCATCACGCTACCTGACTTCAAACTCTACTACAAGGCTACAATAACCACAACAGCATGGTACTGGTACCAAAACAAATATACAGACCAACGGAACAGAACAGAGGCCTCAGAAATAACGCTACACATCTACAAACCTGACAAAAACAAACAATGGGGAAAGGATTCCCTATTTAATAAATTGTGTTGGGAAAACTGGCTGGCCATATGCAGAAGACAGAAACTGGACCCCGTCCTTACAACTTATACAAAAATTAACTCAAGATGGATTAAATACTTAAATGTAAGACCTAAAACCATAAAAACCCTAGAAGAAAACCTAGGCAATACCATTTAGGGCATAGGCATGGACAAAGACTTCATAACTAAAACACCAAAAGCAATAGCAACAAAAGCCAAAATTGACAAACAGGATCTAATCAAACTAAAGAACTTCTGCACAGCAAAAGAAACTATCATCAGAGTGAACAGGCAACCTACAGAATGGGAGAAAATGTTTGCAATCTATCATCTGACGAAGGGCTAATATCCAGAATCTACAAGAACTTGAACAAATTTACTAGAAAAGTGGGCGAAGGATATGAACAGAAACTTGTCAAAAGAAGCCATTTATGTGGTCAACAAACATGAAAAAAGCTAATGATCTCTGGTCATTAGAGAAGTGCAAATCAAAACCACAATGAGATACCATCATCTCACACCAGTTAGAATGGTGATCATTAAAGTCAGGAAACAACAGGGGCTGGAGAGGATGTGAAGACATAGGAACGCTTTTACACTGTTGGTGGGAGTGCAAATTAGTTCAACCATTCTAGAAGACAATGTGGCGATTCCTCAAGGATCTAGAACCAGAAATACCATTTGACCCAGCAATCCCATTACTGGGTATATACCCAAAGGATTAAAAATCATTCTACTAAAAAGACACATGCACATTTATGTTTATTGCAGCACTATTCACAATAGCAAAAACTTGGAACCAACCCAAATGTCTATCAATGATAGACTGGATAAAGAAAATGTGGCACATATACACCATGGAATACTATGCAATCACAAAAAAAAAGATGAGTTTATGTCCTTTGCAGGAACATGAATGAAGCTGCTGTCTATCTCTGCCTCAGAAAAGTTCCGCTTGAGAGGAGCATGCCCTGATGTATTCTGCAATTCATCTTCATCAATAACAGGGTTAATACTATGATCTGATTCCCACTTGGCATCATGTGCTTATTCCAAATGGTTAGAATCTTGAGAAAAGGAGAGGGGAGTTCTGACCTGGCCTAACTCCCTTTTAAGTATATTATTGGATTCATAATCTGCTCCTCTCAGATAATGGAAGATTTATCCTGATTAAAGTTTACATGAGTGACAAATGAATTAACCAAATTACAAATGTATGGCATAACTTCCCTGAAGGGGAGAGGGAAAAACGGAGCTGATCTAAGTCCCTCTGGAAAACAATGTTTTGTCTAGATACTGAAAGGCTAAAGACATAAAGAACTGTACAATAGGCCAGGCGTGGTGGCTCATGCCTGTAATCCCAGTACTTTGGGAGATCGAGATGGGCAGGTCATGAGGTCAGGAGATCAAGACCACAGTGAAACCCCATCTCTACTAAAAACACAAAAAATTAGCCTGGCATGGTGGCAGGCACCTGTAGTCCCAGCTACTCAGGAGGCTGAGGCAGGAGAATGGTGTGAACCAAGGAGGCAGAGCTTGCAGTGAGCCAAGATCGCACCACTGCACTCCAACCTGGGCAACAGAGGAGATTCCGTCTCAGGAAAAAAAAAAAAAAAGGACTGTACAATAACATAGCACTCTAGTTGATAAATTTGCTTCTCACAGTAGCACAGGTTAGCAAGCCTAAAACTACATATGTAACTAAGATTGAACAATAAATATGTGGTACATAATGAGAACCAGGTTTTTTACTATCAGAGAAAAAAGAAACAAGCAAAAGCAGAAGGGGTTAAAATGAGCCCTGTGGTGCTAGATTTGAGTCAGAGATATCAATAGAAATTCATGTTTTATCCAAGATTATATAAATGATTCAGAAATAAATTTAGATGTGGAATAGTACATATAGCTGTGTATATGTGTGTGCTTTTATATATTTTATAATTCTATATAACATTTAATTATATTTTTATAATAAATATAAACATTCACTAGCTTTGTCCACTGAGTAGAACCAGTGGACATCCCAGTAGCAATGAGCACAACTAACAGCAGATCTTGGCTTCTAAATACCATTTCCCTATAAAAGGAAACGGTTGGTTCTTAGTCTGAGGTCTGAAGCACCCAATAGTACCAGAAAATAAGGGAGTACAGAAAGAGAGACTTATCAGTCAAAAAGGCACAGGAGCCAACCTGAAAGAGTCCCCAGTGGCCACAGCTCAAAAAACTTGAGCAACAAAATAATTAGTAGTATGAGATTATAACCTAAACAGTAAATATTCATGAGTCCATATTGATTTAAATGAGTGAATAAATGAGGGAAAAGAGACAATTTTTTTTTTTTTTTTTGAGACACAGTCTCACTCTGTCACCCAGGCTAGAGTACAGTGGTGTAACCTCGGCTCACTGCAATCTCCACCTCCTGAGTTCAAGCCTCCCAAGTAGCTGGGACCACAAACACGTGCCACCATGCCCAGCTAATTTTTTTGTATTTTTAGTAGAGATGGGGTTTCACTGTGTTAGCCAGGATGGTCTCCATCTCCTGACCTCATGATCCGCCCGCCTTGGCCTCCCAAAGTGCTGGGATTACAGGCATCAGTCACCACGCCTGGATAGAAGAGACAATTTTTTAATAGAAAAAATCCAGCTTTTTTAAAAGTGGAAGGAATAAGAGAAGTAGAAAATGACTATCAGAGTACCACAGCAATAGCTGCTGCAGGCAGTCTTCACTGATCTATACTAAGATTAGTGGGTGAACTTTGAGAAACAGGATATTTGCAGAGCTTAAAGTATCTTCCACCAATATTAATTGATTACAGTGAAAGTTTTAAAATGTTCACAAAATTTTTGCTACTCCTCTGTCTCGGGAGCAGGGCTTTCTTTCCCTCACTTGAGTGAGGGCTGGACTTAGCAGCTATCTTCTGATGAACAGAATATAGAAAGGGAAAAATGGTCACTTTCTAAGGGAGAAACCTGACAGACAGCACCTTAACTAAGTGATAAAAGTTAATATCACCAGTACTACGTCATATTGATATCATATAGCCCTTGATATGAGGTAATGAGAAGGAGTCATCATCTCTGAGGCACCCTTCCCCAGTCCATAACCTCAATCTAATCATGAGAATATAACAGACAAAACCAAACTGAGGGACACTACAAAACACTGAACCAACAAAATGACAAGGCCATGAAGAAAAAAAAGAAATATTGAGAAACTATCACAGACTGGAGGAGACAAAGGACACATCACAACTAAATGTAGTGTGGTGTATTGGATTGGCTCCAGAATGAGGAGGGAAAAAAAAAAAAAACATTAGTGGAAACACTTGTGGGGATGCAAATAAAGCCTGCAATTTAGTTAATAATACTTATTGTACCAATGCTAGCTTTTTAGTTTACAGAAATGTACCACAGTTGTGTAAGATGTTAACATTAGGGGAAGCCTAGTGAAAAATATATGTGAAACTCTGCACTATCTTCACAATTCTTCTTGTAACTCTAAAATTACTTCAGAAGAAAACTTCTGAAGAAAAAAAATGTTTCCAAAAAGAAAAAGAAAACACACGGCTTCAATCAACAAAGTTTTCAAAGTTGAGACATTGAAAGATTAATAAAATGGAGAAATTCCTAGGACAACTGATCGATAAAATACAATTAATAATAAACAATAAAAAGATGTCTACACTGAAAACTACAACACATTATTGAAATAAATGAAAGAAGGTGCAAATAATGGAGGAATAGACCATGTTTATGAATTAGAAGACTCAATGCTGGAAAGATGTCAAATTCCAAATTTATCTACAGTTGTGTGTAATATTCAAAATTTCAGCAGGTTTTCCTTTGGAAGGTGACAAGTGATTCTAAAATATATAGAGATGCATGTAAAGCAAAAAGTAGTCTTGAAGAAAAAGCAACGAAGAACTTACACTACCTGATATCAAATTTTCAGTGAGGTATTGGATGAACACAAAATGACCAACAACACAGAAGATTATCCAGAAACATAGAAAGATGGCAGTCATCTGGTCTACGACAAAAGTGGACACACAGTGCAGCGGAAAACAGATGACCTTTTCAAGAATGGATGCTGATTCGCTTAGATATCTATATGGGGAAAAAATTGGCCCTGACCTCTACTACACACCATACACAAAGAAGAGTTTCAGATGAATTGTGGATCTAAATGCTAAAGGCAATACCATAAAACTTTCAGAAGAAAATGAGACTATTTTTAGTACATTAGGGTAGAGAAAGATCTCTTAAATCACAAAATACACTAGCCATAAAGGAAAAAATTGATAAATTAAAGTTAAGAACTTCTGTACATTAAAAGATATCAGGAAGAGGATTTTTTTAAAAAAAGAACTTGCCCAAAAATATATAAAGAACTATAACCAATAAGTAAAAGGCAGACAATCCAATAAAACAATGGGCAAAAGACTTGAACAGGTGCTTCACAAAAGAGGATATCCAAGTTAGTTAATAAGTAGACGAAAAGGTGCTTCACTTCATTAGTCATCGGGAAAATACAAAATTAAAACACCACAATCAGATACCACCATACCCCCCACGAAAATGGTTAAAATGAAAAAGGCAAACACTGGCAAGTGTCAGGAACAATGTGAAGCAACCAGAGCTCTCATACGCTGCCACTGGTGGGAATGTGTATTAGTACAAGCACATTGAAAACTGTTTAGCAATTTCTACTAAAATTGAGCATATGCATTCCCTATTATCCAGAAATTTTATTTCTGGCAATATAACCAGCAGATATGTGTATATATGTTAACCTACAGACATGTACAAAAACGTTTATAGCAGCATTACTCATAACATCCTAAAATTCAAATAACCAAACATCCAGCAATAGTAGGATGAGTATTCATAAAAATGCTACACAATTAAAATGTTCAAACTACAAATAAATGCAACAGAGATAAATCTCAAACAAACTTGAACCAAAGAACTAGAGATGCACAAAAGTATGAGTCTATTTGCAGTTTAAAAACAGACAATCTGTACTATGGCATTAGAAGTTAGGATATCAGGTCTCTTATGGGGTAGTAGGGGACAAGTACTGACTGGAAGAAATCTCAAGGGAAGCTTCTTGCGTACTGGCAATACTCTGTCTTCATCTGGGTATTGAATAGAAATGTGTGTTCTGTTTCTGACTATTCATCAAGCGATATATTTATGACTCATGTAGTTTTCAAAATGTATATTATGTGCAATAAGATTGCTAGGGGGTGGGGAGAAAACCATATACATTGCTCTAAAAGATCCTCAGGAGCGTTGCAAGAGAGGATGGTATTAGGAGAGAGATGTGAGCACCCCAAATCCTGCTTCACAGATTAAAGGGGAGTCCAGAGGCTATGTATGGGGCCAGGCAGTAGGGAAAATATCCATAGGAAATAGACTCCCACTCAGCATGGATTAAAATCTCTGATCATATATAGTTCCTTTCAGACAAGCAGTCCTTGCCCTAACTCTCCCATCTTTCCCACCAAATTGCCTATTTCTCTCTGTTTCCTTCTTCCTAACCCTTTAGCAGAAGAATAGGGTTGGAGAGAGACTGCTCACTTTCTCCTCCCTAAACTACCTGCCCTAACAACCTCACCAAGTCAGGATGCCAAGGTCAAGCAAGGAGCTTTCCAGGTAGTTGTGACACCAGAGTCCAATTCTAAAGGCCAGAGAAAATGGAAGCAGGTCTCTGAAGTGTCCACGAGACCCCTTCATGGGATAAAAGGATGTGAGGACACTGTGAAAAATGCAGAGTTCTTTTTGTCAGCAAGAAACCTGAAGCTCTGTTCTTCACCCTGCTATCAATCAAAGTATCTCAGTGATTTCATCTCTAGATAAATATTCACTCTGATGACATGCATGTCTTGCCTCTGGACCATCAAGTCAAGATTTAAGAACAATGTGCTACAGGAAGCTTGGGGGTTAATTAGAATTGTCTGGAATTTGTCCTTAGATCAACAACCAAGCTCTGATTTAATGCCAAGTTCCTCCAAGAGAGGGAGAAGCAGTATCATGTGGCTGGTCTGTAGAAAATTTGAGTTGACCCTCTGTTCCTCCCTTGGACCATCTGTCTCTAAATGTCCCCTGCACTGTCTGGCCTCCCATGGCATTTCATGAGTCAGAATGTCCCGGGGACTGAGCTACTTTCTGAAGTTACCAACATGCTCGTGACCGTTTTGAATCTTTACTTGGCATAGAGCTGCCTTGTCATGGTCACTCTATGTGTCCTTCCAGAACACACTCAGATAACCTTCTCTGCTACACTCTTCTAGCCTCTACCCCATGCCCTGCCCCACAGCTCCTGTGCCCCTTGTACACGGTTCTGTCATTGCAGGCTCAGATGGTGGTACAACTTATTTATGTGGCTTTCTCCCCTACTAGACTTTAACCTTTACAAGGGTGGGGTCTATAACCTACGCATTATGCTCTCCCCAGCTCCCCACACAGTATATTTATTGCTTTCTCTGATAGCAAATGTAATACTAGGCAATAGAAAATTCAAATCTTATGGAAATACAAAGTGCAGGCTCTGAAATGTCCCGAGATTCTCACTGTCACAAGATAACCACTGTCAATTGGGTGCATATTCTGCCAACAAGTAGTACATTAAAAATACATAAGTTGGCCGGGCGTGGTGGCTCATGCCTGTAATCTCAGCACTTTGGGAGGCCGAGGAGGGTGAATCATATGAGGTCAGGAGTTTGAGACCAGTCTGACAAACATGGTGAAACCCCATCTCTACTAAAAATACAAAAAGTAGCCAGGCATGGTGGCAGGTGCCTGTAATCCCAGCTACTCAGGAGGCTGAGACAGGAGAATCACTTGAACCTGGAGGCAGAGGTTGCAGTGAGCTGAGATTGCACCACTGCACTCCAGCCTGGGACAGAGAGAGACTCCATCTCAAAAAAAATAATAACAATAATAAGTTATCAATGTTGAGATTTTTTCCTAAGGATGAAATCATTGTCTACAGGCTGTTTTGCAACTTATTTTTATCACTAAGCAATGTAAAATAGGAGTACGATTCCTTGATGAAGCACATGGCTCTATCTTGTTCTTTTTAATAGCTGCATAGTATTCCATTTTAGGGAGAATTGTGGTTTATATAACTACTTCCATATTGATGAGCTTTGTGTTATATACATTACTTTTGCTATACAAACTATACCACCATGAGTCTTTTGTGCACATCTCTTTGTGCCCATGAAGGAGTGTTTTACTGAGATAAATTCTAGAAGTTGAAACATACAGCCTTCCTTCACCTCCGCACAGAACTGGTACAGTATCCATAACCAATGGTGACGCAAAAGCAATTAACTGACTAAATGGTGGGATTCAATAAAAGAAATGATCCTAAAAAGACAATTCCTGGTTTGGGGTAATAGCTTTTGGAGACAGGCCCCTTCCTGTGTACTTGTTTCCTTACACAATGGTTCACATAATAAACTCTTCCCCCACTAGGCAGAAAGCAAGGATCATGTCTCATTTATGTTTCTTCAGTTCACCAAATAGCTTCTGAGCCTACCCTAAGTTAGAAACTTGGGTGAAATTACCAACAGTAATTGCTGGTAAAACATCTATGGTTTCTGATGAAATGCTGAGCATCTTTTAGCCGCTAATTTCCCTTTATTCCCTGTCTGCCAGGAAGCTCCATACTCAGCGTTGTGTATGCACTTCCTTTGGCCTAGGGCTTCTGCTATATGAAGGTGCTCTTCTGCACTCCATTGCATTGCTTTGTTACCTTTTTTAACTCATATTTCTATAGCTCTATTGTATATGAGTTTTATTGCAAACTACCTCAAACTCCTAGTAAGGGTAATAACAATAACTAATTTCTTTTTAAGGAAATTACACGTTATTTTATTTAATCCTTATTTTTTAAGTTGTCATGAAGGTAGGAGAGGGATTATCACTGTCATCTGAAATTTGTGGTAAAATCAATGAAGAGCAGGAAGATTAAGTGGTCCACCCAACATGGTAACAGCTAGGGGAAAACATTCACAAATCTAACTGGGTCTCACAACTTTATAACTTAAAGAAAAAAAAAAACAAATGAGAATGAACTGATTGCACTGAGTCAAATGAACACCTATCTCCTCTCTTCTCCCTTACAGATAAGTAAACTCACTTCCTCTCACCTGAGGTCCCACATTCTCAAAGTAAACAAATAAGACATTCCTAGAGGAGGGATAGGGAAAACAGAACCTGTCTTAGCATCAGCCCTGTAGCAAGATTCAAGTTGCTGCTGCATCACCAGCACCAAACACCTGGCATGGTCCTCCACCCAGACTTCATAAGTTTCTCCAATGTTTCTTATGTTTCCTGCCTAATTCTTCTGGAAATGTGAAACCATAGGACAAAAGGAGTAAAGGAGAAGGGAGGTTAGGGGATGGGAATGGAGGAGGGAGAAAGGAAGAAAGAGAAGAGAGAGAATGTTAAGGAAATTGGACTGTTGGATAGAACAGCCTGCGAAAAAGTAATTCCAACGTCCAAACGAAAGCCCTTGCTTTTCTTCTTAGCTTTTCTCTGCTTCTATTTTCTATTTTGATGGGGATATAGAAGATGGTGCTTTTTATGCTGTTGCTAAACAAATAGGACTCGGAGCTACGTTTCACAATTTCTGCAGTGATTTCATGTCATTTTGGCACTCTGCTCAAGTTCCAACAGTTATGGTTTCTTTCCTCCCGTAGGAAGCTTGGGCAGCACGGGCCTCCACCCTTCCCAGCACCACACGTTTGTTTATGACTCCATGCCCTGAGCATTCCACAGGCTGGTTTCTACTGATTTTCCCACCAACCTCTCCTGACTCAAGGCTTTTCTCTGACCCCTGGCATCCTTGATCTCCTTCCTTGGAGCTTACTTACCTGACTTTCCAATGGCTTTTGAAACTCATGGGTTGTTCTCTAGCCTAGATATTCAGGTGTGCTATTTCCATCTGCTCCCTAGCTGATGAAGCAAACATGGTACCACTGTGCCCACTGCCCTAGCTCTCTGGACACTAGACTCTCAGCTAAACAACAAAAGTTTTAGAAATAGAACAGTGCTAAGAGACTTCCACTTTGAAGGAGTTTCATACACCACTTATTCAAAACGCAAGTTGGCAGAACAAATGTCTGGCACTTTCATGAATCCTGCATAGCAGTTTAATGTTCTTTAAGCAAGCAAGGGTCACTCAAAATCAAGGAAAATTTGCACTAGTGAATGGTGAAATTCCAAAAATGTATCTCTCTGGGGCAGAGTTGCTTTCTTGACGACTCACAGGCAGCTTCAACTTCACAAGCACAAAACTGAACCGGTCATCTTCTCCCATCCCAGCCCTCTCCAGCCTCCACATCTCAGAAAAAAAGCACTTCCGTATGTTCAAAACAGAAATGCTGCAATCACTCTGACACCTCCTTCTCCCTCATTCATCGGTACTTTTACCTTACAGATATTTCTCCAATATATTCATTACTCTCCAACTTCATTTCTATCATATCTTTTAAACCTCCGTGATCTTACTGCTAGGATATTTCTGTGGCCTCCTGGCTTGTCTTCTTGTCCCTTCAATCAATTTCAACACTAGAGGAGATTTAAGAACTAAGCCATCACATAAACACCAATGGCTTTCTTCTGCTTTTGAAATTAAGTACACTGACTTGGCTTTGGCTTACAGAGGGCTGCATGTCCTCCAATCTCATCTCTCACCATTCTACACCATATTTGCCTTCTTTTAGTTGCTCAAATGCACCACACCCTTCCCCATCTCTCTGGTCTCAGCTTCAATGCCACCTTCTCAGGGATGTCTTCTAGACCCTCTAAACTGAGCTCCCATGGTACCCTGTATTTTTTTCATATTTAGGAAAATAGAAATAACATTGTTATTATCTGTTGAATGCCTATCTCCCTGTTCTCCATTCCAATTCCAAAACTGTAAGCTTAGTGAGGACAAAGACTATACAAGTTGCTATCCTACATTCTGGGAATGCAAATGTGAGTAAGACAAACTCAAAATAAATGCTCAGTAAATGTCTGTGGAAGGACAGATGAAAAATGAAAGGGGAGAAAAGAAGATGGTTGGTTGGTTCTCTTTTTTTAACTGATTTCTCCTTTATGTTTGGAATAGAGGAAATAGTTTCCTAGATGACTTGAAGGAAAACTCTTTTTGAAAAAGTGTATGTGTATGTATATTTTTTCTTCATTACTTTAGTAAGGGAAGTCCAGAAAAATCCAAGCTTAGACTTACAGAAAAGCTTGGTAAAAAAAAAAAAACTTGGAATCATTTGAAGAAAAGGTGCCAATTATAAATAAAGGCCATCTATGTAGGGAAAACTCAATATAGCAAAATTCCATTTTCCTAGATTCCAAATAACTGAAATAAGTCAAGAACTGAAGGCATCCCCTAGTGGTTATTTCACTTTTTTGTATGTTAATCTTCTTTACATAACCCTTTCTCTCCTCTTTCCAAAAGCTGCACACATCCCTTGGAGATATTCCAAATCTTTGCCAGAATCAGTGTAGCTCTAGAATCCATGGCTCTGAGACACCAACAGATCTCTCAAATGAAAATGGAGAATGTCTAACCCAAAATGCTCTGCAGTGAAGCTCGGCACAAGCACCCCTCACACAAGAGGAGCTTTCCCTGGGTTCAGGGCTACTGTAGAGACCACAGAGCAGACACCTCCATTCCCACAAACATCCCTGTCCACAGCAGTCCCCTTGGGAGACTGAACATGTATTCCAAATACAAAGCTGTTACCCAAATTAATTTTGCAGCTACCTTTTCCAGACCTTTAATGGTGGCAACTTTTCCTGTTGAGGTTCAAAGAATGAGACATTTGGAGCCAAGCCTGGTACACAACTGGAGAACCAAACTGAGAAATGAGTTTGTGGTTTTCAAAATACCTGCTGCTCTTATCATGGATGTAGAAAGTCTCAAGTCTCATTCAACTTTTCTGCAGGGGCTTCCTGAAAAACTGTCTTGAACTGTAGCAGCACATCAGAAAACTGTCCTATGCATTTCCCATGACAGTGCAGGCTGCGGATCAGCTGCATCAGAAACCCAGGGTTGGGGGAGCTTGCTAAAACTGTAGATTCTGAGCCCTGCCCTAAACCTATGAGGAAATTATGCTGAATCCATGGATGGAGAATCACAAGGGAGACTGACAAGACCTAAAGAATATAAGGAATGGTCATAGGAGCAGCAGGAGGCAGAGTGCTCCAGGCAGGGGGAACAACTCAGGAAGCCTCCAGCATAGGGGTGTCCTTCAGGGACTGGAATAGAGTCCTGTGTGATGGGGTGGAAGGAGAGATTGAAAATGGGGAGTCAGTGGAGAATGCTAAATGGGACAGTGCTCTGGTGACTGGTGTTTTATAAAGACTGCTCAGATGCTATGTGGAGGAGACATTTGGAGGAACAAAAGAAATCAGAAGACAATTCAGGTTTGAACAAGGCTGGTAAAGGTGGAATAGAGAGATGTATGAGCTCAAGGTACAAGATAGAAATGGCACAAGTTTATGGGCTGAAGGCCAGGAGTTGGGAGGGGAGATAATCTGGGATGACAGTCAGGTTTGTAGCTTTTACATGGTGGAGAGCAGTGCTATTTGCTCTGATGGGCAAGCCTGGGAAGGAACAGGGTGAATCAAGAACTCCCTTTGGACATGTTCACTGTGGTGTGTCTTTTCTTTAAATTGGAAATAATTCCACTTGCCTGCCTGGGCATGGTTTTTGTGATGACTGGAGATGATACATGCAAAGCACCTCAAGAAACATGCTAACAGCTCAATGAATGATATCTATTTTTAATTAGTATTATTATAGATACAATTTAAAATATTTGTTGGCACACTGAACATGTTTAAATCAGTATTCATTTCTTATTGTTGTTATTGTTCTGAAATACCATTTGCTGAAGCAGGAATGAACGACAGCTTCCATGCCCGCTCAACCTCAGAGACATCTTGCCTAGAGATTTTCTCTGCCTCCCCTTAGCCCAGCATAGGATATCTGATACTGTACAGCTGATCCACTTTGTTCTTCTTGCTGAAGAAGAAACATCCAGAACTGGAAGAATGATGGCCTTAAGGACTTGTAGGTGAAGGCAATTTGTAAATTCTCAGTCTCACATGCCAGTGCTTCTTTCCTCTTTGATCCCACCTTTGCACCCCTCAAGCCCATGAACCTTCTCAAGGTTTCCCAGGACTGATCCAACCACAATTTCACCACTCCTGAGAGTCAAAGATGTTGCAAAGAAAATTAATCTTACCCTGAAAATCCACAAGTCAAAGGAGCCCTCACTTGATGAGGAGAGGAGGTGGGTGATGGCTGGGGAAATCAAATCCCTTAAGTACATTTTAAGTGCTTTAATGTGATCAAGAATGCAGCCCTGTTTGCACAAGAAGAATTCTGATGGGCTCCAAGGAATTAAGTGATTCTGAAAATATTTGCTGGAGGAATCTGAAAAGCCACTTGGGAGCAAACAAAATATCACTTCGAATAAACTATTCCCCAACATCAGGTGACAGCTCAGCCTCTGCAGCCATTTATCATGTCTTATTGGGGGGTGGTAGAGCCAACATCAAAAGCCTTATGTTTCCAGAGGTACAGAAAAGTGACAACTGTGGCTAAAGGGACAAGTAAGCTGGGAAATAAAAATTATTCAATAACTACAAAGCACCTAGTAAACAACATTAATGAGGACAGACTTGGAGCTCATCACACCAGCCTCAGCAACGGACAGTCAACGGACAGTCAAGCCTGTCTGTGCCAGGACCACAAGCAGAAGGTGAGGGCTCACAGTAAAAGTATCAGGAAATCTCAGGAACTGGAGAGCTCAACCCAAAGGCAGGAGCAGTCCTTACCAAGGGACCACACCATTACAACCCAGCCATTCTGTGAGTTTATGATAAAAACAATTCAATGAAAGGGAGAGGGGTGGTGAGGGGCAGAGAGCAGGCAAGCTGAGATGGTGTTGATGCAGTTGCCAGTCCCTCCTCGTTCATCCTGGTAGGACTGGGCTTCCCCCACCTCTCCAGATAGAGAGGCTGGCATGCAGGCAATCTAACAAGGGAGAAGGCAATCATCGGCTTGAAAAACTTCCAACATTACTGGGACTGATACAAATGTCTGTCTATGGCTGCATTCACTGACCAATGGAATGTGAGACTACTACATCATCCTCTCCCCAAAACTTTGTCCAAAGAGCATTTAATCCAGACCCTGCCCCAAAATATTGCATTACCAGCACCAGACTAGACACAAGCATATCAGGATCATTTACAAATTATCTTCTAGAATCAATATTGTGAAAATGGCCATACTGCCCAAAGTAATTTATAAATTCAATGCTAATCCCATCAAACTACCATTGACTTTTTTTTGCAGAATTAGGAAAAAACTACTTTAAATCTCATATGGAACCAAAAAAGAGCCTGTATAGCTGAGACAATCCTAAGCAAAAAGAACAAAGCTGAAGGCATCACGCTACCTGACTTCAAAGTATACTACGAACATATAGTAACCAAAAGAGCATGGTACTGGTACCAAAACAGATATATGGACCAATAGAACAGAACAGAGATCTCAAAAATACTACCACACATCTACAACCAGCTGATCTTTGAAAAACCTGACAAAAACAAGCAATGGGGGAAAGGACCCCCTATTTAATAAATGGTGCTAGGAAAACTAGCTAACCATATGCAGAAAACAGAAACTGGACCCCGTCCTTACACCTTAAAGAAAAATTAACTCAAGATGGTTTAAAGACTTAAATGTAAAGCCCAAAACCATAAAAACCCTAGAAGAAAACCTAGGCAATACCATTCAGGACATAGGCATGGACAAAGACTTCCTAACGAAAACACCAAAAGCAACGGCAACAAAAGCCAAAATTGACAAATGGGATCCAGTTAAACTAAAGAACTACTGCACAGTAAAATAAACTATCATCAGTGCGAACAGGTAACCTACAGAATAAGAGAAAAATTTTGCAATGTACCCATCTGACAAACGTTTCATATCCAGAATCCACAAGGAACTTTAACAAATTTACAAGAAAAAAAAACGAACAACCCTATCAAAAAGTAGGTGAAGGATACAGACACTTCTCAAAAGAAGCCATTTATGCATCCAACAAACATATGAAAAAAAGCTCATCATCACTCGTCATTAGAGAAATGCAAATCAAAACCACAATGAGATACCATCTCACACCAGTCAGAATGACGATTATTAAAAAGTCAGGAAACAACAGATGCTGACAAGGCTGTGGAGAAATAGGAACACTTTTACACTGTTGGTGGGAGTGTAAATTAGTTCAACCATTCTGGAAGGCAATGTGTCAATTCCTCAAGGATCTAGAACCACAAATACCATTTGACCCAGCAATCCCATTACTGAGTATACACCCAAAGGATTATGTATCATTCTATTATAAAGACACGTGCACATGTATGTTTATTACAGCACTATTTACAACACCGAAGACATGGAATCAACCCAAATGCCCTTCAATGACAGACTGTATAAAGAAATCGTGGCACATATACACCATGTGAGACTACTACATCATCCTCTCCCCAAAACTTTGTCCAAAGGGCATTTAATCCAGACCCTGCCCCAAAATATTACATTACCAGCCACAAAGAAGAATGAGTTCATGTCCTTTGCAGGGACACGGATGAAGCTGAAAGCCATCATCTCAGCAAACTAACATGGAAACAGAAAACCAAAAACTGCATGCTCTAACTTATAAGTGAAAGCTGAACAATGAGAACACATGGACACAGGGAGGGGAACATCACACACTGGGGCCTGTTAGGGGATGGGGGGATAAAGGGAGGGAGAGCATCAGGATGAATACCTAATGCATGCAGTGCTTAATACCTAAATGACGGGTTGATAAGTGCAGCAAACCACCATGGCACATGTATGCCTATGTAACAAACCTGTACTTTCTGCACAGGTATCCCAGAACTTAAAGTAAATTAAAAACAAATAGAAAAGACAAAAAATAAAAATAAATTATCTTCTAGCCGTAGACCATTCAAACGATCAGTAATCTTGCTTATCCCTATCAGGATTGCAAGGGAGGTAGGAGATCAGAACCTAGAAGAGTGACAGTAGACACAAGCCTTTCTACTGCACAGCTATTACCAAAGGATCAGGACTTGCATCTTCTGAAAGAGAAGTTCAAAAGAGGCAGGGTTGAGAAGTGTTTATTTTTCCTTTTATCTTTTTAGAAACAGCAGGAGGTAATCAGCTTGTGAATTAAATAGAGACATTTGTGTGGTTCTACCTGCGACCTCCCAGCTTGCTGTACACGGCTCAGATTGCTTTTAATAAAGCAATAGGATAAAGGGGTATAAACACCACACTCACACATGAAATGGAGAGTCGTACCAGCTCTTCCTGCTGCCCTCCCACACCACCCCTCTATGCTTGATTCCCTGCTACCCAAGAGTAGAAGCACTGCGCTCTCAGACAGGTGAGAATGAATGGACGGCCTGCAGCCAGACTTTACCTAAATGCCACAGCATCTAGAGGAACAGGGAAGGGCAGCTTCTAGGGAAAAAAAAAAAAAAAAAAATCCTTCAAGATTGAAGTGTTCCCTGTGAATTCACAATACTGGGGAAAATGATCACAAACAGGCACATAAAGAAATGAGCATGGGAATACAAAAAAAAACCGAAAAGGGTGATAGAGTCATGAGGCGGGGCACCTGCTCTGAGTGTCAGGGAAAGCCACTCCAAGGGTGTGACACTTGGGTCAAAGCCTAGAGGATATGCAGAAGGCAGCTTCCAGCAAAGCGGGCAAAGAAAGCGGCATCAGCAGTACACACTGCATGAAGCTATTCCCAGCCAGGTAAGGGGAAAGAAGAGAACAGACTATTCGCAAGGAACTGAGCACCAGGCAGTTCCACCTCATCTATGTACCTGAAACGGCGGGTGCACATGCACGTGTGTAGTTATATCGAAAATGTTTCATGTTCCTTCCATAGCTGGAGCCTTTTTAAAATGTATTTATCAAGTTCAAGGCAGGCCCAGAGCATGGAAATAAATGACCAGATGAACACATCAGCCTGGTTCAGCAGGCCATGTCAACAGACCATAGAAAACCATTCCTCACCAACATCAAGTCTTCCTTTCCTTTTCACTCTGAGTGTTGCATCCCCCGGCTTTTCCTCTGTGCTCTGGGGAAACCTTCTGTCAGTCACCCACGGAGTGCAAGGCACCTTTCCCTCCAAACAGTTTGGAACAGACAGAGCTCCCTCCCATTTCACAATGAGCTCGGCCAGATTTATGCTGGGTCATTGAGCTCCATTAAGGTTGCCATGGTTACTCCAGGCCTGTATTACCTGGACTTCTGATGTGCTGGATGCAGGGGCAACAACTGCTTTGCTTCTTCTGTAATTTGCCAGAAAAGTGGCAGAGAGGCTCAAAAGGTAGAAATGCCAGACAAGAAAGGTGCCACGGAGTTAAGAGAGATGGTTGGTGGGGAGAACACATCATCCACCAATGGAAAATGAGGCTCTTTCCTAAACCCACCAACCTGTGAGCTTCACCAGGGTGGGGCCTGAGATAGATAAATCTTGGTATCCCCTAGCACCTACAACAGGGCCTAGCACATAACAGATGCTCAATAAATGTGACTGATTTTGTGGCAAGAAAAAAAAAGTAGCCTAAGAATTCAAAGAATCCATCTTGGACGCTCCTGTTTTAAGAAGACAGGGGATAATGAGAAGATTACAGGTAAAACTATGCCTCTCTCATTGCAAACCGAAGATCACAAAGAAACTTTTCCAGGTAAGAGAAAGGACATGAATATGTGCGAGGGGAGGCATGTCAGTTTCAGTCCTCCAAGAAGTAAATGTCAAGAGAGCAACAGATATGCAAGAGATTTATTTGGGGAAATGTCTGTAAAGGATGAAAGGAAAGAGCAGTAGAGGAGAGGAGAACGTTTGGTTCACAATGCAAGTCTAACACCAACGAGAGGAGAAAGAGGGAAAGAGGAGGATTGGCTAGAAAGAGCCTCATAGTGTAGACCAGCTCTGGGAAAGTCTCTGCCGGGTGGATCAAGAGGCTCTGAGCAAAGGTTGCCCATTCGAGGGGTCCCACACTGAGCAGGAATGGCGATCTCTCCTGTCCTCACTGTGCCCACTGGCTGGGTAAGGCCCACAGGAAGTGTGGTCTCAGCATGAACATCACAGCGGACCCAAAAGTGGGCAGCTGAGTCTCTTCGGCAACTGTGCTCCCCACAGCGAGGAGATCTGTGAGCAGAGCCATCTCCATGGCCACCCAGGGCTTCAGGAGTAGAAGAGGGTTGGGGAGGAAGCAGAGAAGATCCTTGGGAGGCTGCAGGCTGAAAGGAATGTGGTCAGAGGTGAAGGGAATGTCTTCGGGGCACAGGAGCAGGACAAGAGGTGGCTGGGAGACTGTGCTTATCCCTGCTGTTTGTCTGCCCAATGTGTATTCTGCCCTTCTTAAGCACAAAACCTCTGTATATCCCTCTAGATCCCCTTGCATCCGGAAGCAGCCATGTGACCCAATTATGGCCAGTAAGGTATAAACATGGAAAGATAATTCTACTGGATGTTCCTAATAAAAAGAGACTGGCAAGTGCCTGATGCCCTCCCCTCTTCTCCTTCCTACCTGGACCATGGATCCGAGGCCAACAGGAAAGCAGTCATCTCACTACCACGAGATAACAAGCAGGGGAACGAAAACCACATGCTGGAGATGGTAGAGTGCAAAGATAGGTCACACCTGGAAAACTGACACCACGGCAAAGTTGCTGCCCGTGGCAATCCCACCTCCAGAATTCTTGTTATGAGAGAGAAATAAACCCACCTGGGGTTAAGCCATGAAGTCAAGCTAGCATCCCATGCAACCAAATGCAAATCCTAAATAATCCAAAGGAGACTCAGGTGGAGGGCTGCTCCGAGGTGAGCTGCAGGCCTACCTCCTCATCGTTCAGAAAAATCAGCATTACTCATCACTGCAGCTGAATATCCTCGGCAGGATCAGAGCCCAGAGAGGGGGGTGGGCATGACAAAGTCATTCTGTCTTACGAATGGACAAGTCCCTAACTCTGCCCTCAGGTAGTTTGCAATCTAATTGAGGAACTAGAGCAGAGAAATTCTACACTGGTCTTAGTATTCACCTTTACATTCTATAGTTTCACCGCTATCAGCTTGGGCTTGCATTCCTCTGCCACTGTCTTACCCACACACAAACTGTGACGGACTTTAGTAAGAGCCACATCATCCTTTCCCCTTTCCAGCCAGGGAAGGCTTGGACTCCTCCCTGCCTTCCAGGCCACCCATATCACTCAGTTAAGGTTAGCCCTTGAAATGAGACCATTTACCTGCGTTGATGTCATCTGCAAACTTGAAGATTTCAGATCACAAAAAAAGAGTTAAAATAAACCTTTTCCCATCTCAACAGACTTATGACAATTTACCCCTAGAGACCCTCAGAAAATTATTTGTCTCCCAGATTCCAGTGATAGTAAAGCAGCACCCAAACCCACCCATCCCCCATCCCCACTCACTAGCACTGGAAAGCGATCCAACCCTTCAGCTGGTCTACCAGCAGGAACTCCTGCTTCCAAAGCTCAGGAAGAGGCCTGGCACAAAGCAATTACCCTGCTAGATCCCCTTGCATCTAGAAGCAGCCATGTGACCCAGTTATGGCCAGTGAGGTGTAAATATGGCAACAGAATTCTGCTGGATGTTCCTGATAAAAAAGAGACTGGCAAGTGCCTGATGCCCTCCCCTCTTCTCCTCCTTCCTACCTGGACCATGGATCCGAGGCCAACAGGGAAAGCAGTCATCTCACTACCACGAGATAACAAGCAGGGGAATGAAAACCACATGCTAGAGATGGTGGAGTGCAAAGATAGGTCACACCTGGGAAACTGACAGCATGGCAGAGCTGCTGCCCGTGGCAATCCCACCTCCAGAATTCTTGTTATATGAGAAAAATAAACCCACCTGGGGTTAAGCCATGAAGTCAAGCTAGTATCCCATGCAGCCAAATGCAAATCCTAAATAATCCAAAGGAGACTCAGGTGGAGGGCTGCTCCGAGGTGAGCTGCAGGCCTACCTCCTCATCGTTCAGAAAAATCAGCATTACTCGTCACTGCAACTGAATATCCTCGGCAGGATCAGAGCCCAGAGAGGGGGGTGGGCATGACAAAGTCACTCTGTCTTACGAATGGACAAGTCCCTAACTCTGCTCTCAGGTAGTTTGCAATCTAATTAAGGAAACAGAGCAGAGAAATTCTACACTGGTCTTAGTATTCACCTTTACATTCTATAGTTTCACCGCTATCAGCTTGGCCTTTCATTCCTCTGCCACTGTCTTACCTACACGCACACTAACCATGGCGAACTTAGTAAGAGCTGCATCATGCTTTCCCCTTTCCACCCAGGGAAGGCTTGGACTCCTGCCTGCCTTCCAGGCCATCCCTACCACTTTGTTAAGGTTGGTCCTTGAAACGAGACCTGTTTATCTGGCTTGATGTTATTTGAAAACTTGAAAATTTCAGACCACAAAAACAGAGTTAAAATATATCTTTTCTCATATCAACGGACTTATGACAATTTACCCCTAGAGACCCTCAGAAAATTATTTGCCTCCTAAATGCCAGTGATAGTAAAGAGGCACCCAAACCCGCCCATCCCCCATCCCCACTCACTAGCACTGGAAAGCGATACAACCCTTCAACTGGTCTACCAGCAGGAACTCCTGCTTCCAAAGCTCGGGAAGAGGCCTGGCACAAAGCAATTACCCTGACAAACAGCTGTACAGTTGGCAGTCATGGAAAAGAGATTTCCAGGCCACACTTCACCTGTCAGCATGTCAATCTCAGATGTCAGCAGCAATGTTGGTTTACCACTATGACTCCAAGGTCAGGCCCTGGAAATCTGATCAGCCCTCTGTGTTTCACGAAGACACAGCTCACGGTCCAGAAAATTAATTAAGGTCTCCATAGAAAACACAAAATCCTAGTCTTTGAAAAGTAAAATCGACTCCTCTCCCCTCTTCCTCCTGTCCCCTGGAGACTTACACAAAGTCAACCTTCTCATCTTAGCACAATTTCTATATCCCTTTCTAATTGCCTTCACTGAAAAAGTTCCCTCTGGACCTTCCTAGTTGTTTCTTCAATCTGGAGGAAAAAACACTTGATTAATAATTATGTAATTACATTTTCAATTCGGTGACCAGTCTCATTGGATGAAGTGACCTCAGAGCTGCAAAAATGAAGTCCATCAATGATTCTGACATCTAAGTCTTCAGTGAAAGGGGTGCCACAGGAGATAGGGTGGGGTTGTGAGCACTGCAGTCACTGTGTGGTTAAATGACTGGCATCCGCCTTTTTCAGAGACTAAGAATAAACTTACCCCTATTAAGTAGAACAGATACCAGTGATGAAATCAGGGCAGTAGAAGCAGGCAAAAGCTGGCCCCTTGGAAAAGGTACCTGAGAAGAGGAGGCAGAAAAGGCAGGATGCTGTGTTCTGCTCCCCACCACTTCACCTCCCACCCCCTACCCCAAGATTGCTGAAATATTCATTACCCAACATAGACAGCCTCACTCCCAGGCAGACCTCAAACCCCCAGCTCCTTTACCCAGAGTCTAACATCTTAGCCAGTCACCCTACCTACTAGGCTCAGGTTTGCCAACTGCTCATCATTTACTGATCTCCACAGCCTGGACCAGACTCTGTGTCACCTGCTATTATATAATGAGATGGTTTACAGGTTGACCTAGCTATCTACAGTTCCCAGTTATTCCATCAAATACCAACCTAGGTGTTGCTGTGAAGGCATTTTGTAGATGTGATTAAGGCCCATAATGAGTTGAGTTTAAGAAAGAGATTATCCTAGGTAATCTGGGTGAGTCTGATTCAATCAGCATTAAAAGCCTTAAGAGCCAAACTGAGGCTTCCTTGATGAAGAAGAAATTCCACCTGCGGACTCAAGAGTCAGCTCATGTTTAAGAGTTCCAGACCGCCCTTCTGGAAAACCTGCAATCTGGATTTTGGAGTTGCCTAGCCAGACCACCCCTCAGCCACATAAGCCAATTCCTCACAATAAATCTCTTCCTATATATCTCCTACTGCCTCTGTTTTTTCTGGTAGAACTCTGACAGATATATATCATTAGAAAGTTTGCCTTCAATCCACTCACCTAATTTTACTAAAATAAATGTATTTTACACACAAAATTTACCTGCTTACTGTAAGTAAAAAACTAGTGCCACCTTCCATAATAGAGAAATACAATAAAATCAAATGCAACGCCATGGAATTTCAGTTCGATGCTCCTGCCTGCCACAGGCTCCAAGCATTTGGAGCTGGCTCATCCTGCTAGTGTCAGAAAGAAAATGAAAGTTGGTCTGGTGCTGGGAGGTATGTACATCAAGGACAACATCTCAGGGAGATGCTTATCAGAAGGAGTGATGGAGAATTGAGAAGAGAATATGTTTCCAACCACATGATCCCTGTTATTTAATTCTATATCCATGTATGTCCCATCTGAAATCATCCCAGGTGCAACCAGAGGTTTCCATCCGGCACTTGCAGATACAAGACTCCAGGGTTGTGGACAAGTAGCCAGGGAGCACATGAAAGGCTTTCATTCTCAGTGTCGGGAGCAATTGCCTTGATGTAACTGCAGGGGAGCTGCTAGTACCAGAACAGACTAAACCCACATGTCCATCTTTACTGTGCACCCTGAGAACACTGCCCAGCAGAAGGCTTTCTACTGACATATCAGGGTGGCAGGTTCATGCCTCTCCCTCAGTAGGGGAAGCAGCAGAAGCCACAATCATCACATCCCTTCCTGAACAGCCGTAGGAGGTATCACCTCAAAACTCTCAGGTTGTGGCTTCTGGGGCTTCCTGTACCAAAGGGGAAAGGGTCCCAGGCCCCAGGAAGTAGTATTCAAGAGGAAGTAGCCATTGGTGACTTCTCTGCCTCCTGAGAAACACTGGCTCTGTGCCTATCTGCCATGACATTGTCTTTGGGCTCCACTCCCCATGTACAGGAACCAGATTAGTAGTCCGTCCTTCAGAGCTCTTTTCTAATAACCCTGCCTGTGTTACTGGCTAACTTTTTATTTGATAATTGGCTCCAGTTGCTCACGATAGACTTACAGCAACCCAAGCCAGCAGAAAGACCCAGTAGGTGCTTCTGAGGCAGGGATTGTAATATCTTTGGAAAATCCAAAAAATAAGCCAAATAATGGAAAGGAGATGTGCTTTAGGATACAGCAGATGAGGATTCAAATCCCAGCTCTGGCATTTTCCTGTGGTGAGATCTTGGAGCAAATTACACAAATCCTCTGACCCTCGGTCTCTATGAAATGGACCCCATAATAGGACAATGCTAGATGCCTGACATTTGTCATCTTTGGATTAAATGGCCTGAATTTTCCTTGGGAGCATCATCTCCTCCCACTGTCAGTCCATGTGCTGTGGATGGAGTGGACCTTGTTCCTCTCCTGAAGCACCTGGGGCACACACATGACCTGGCTCTGGCCAAGCAGCCTTGTCCTCCTCCTGGGTCCAGGTATGAACATGAGACTCAATGTATCCACTGACAGCAAACGCTGGAGCCACTGGGCAAAAAGCACTTTCTTTCGACTTAGGTTTCTAAGCTGGTAGAATGGAAGCTGGAGCTACTGATGACCATCTTAGTCACCTCACAGGGAGTTCCTACTGAGAACAAACACAATATAAAGGAAGGCTAAGTAGTATGAAGAGAAAGAAAGAAAGGGAGTCCTGATCTTATCATTTGAGTACCTGGATCCAGCCAAGTCTAGTCATTAAGATCTAACCCAAGGACTTGTTTTTCATTGCATCAACCAATAAAATGAGTGTGGGCATCAAAGGAATTGAGTTGACTACTGTCACTTGCATCCTAAACAAGTAACTCCACCTCATAAGATAATATGAATATCAAATAAAAATGCTATGAAATCACTCAGTGTAACCTAGCCCACAGTGAGCCCTCGATTAATACTAGCTGTTTTTTAGGGAACTTAAATGAAATAATGTATGGAAGCACTTTTCCAGTTGCCCCCACAGGGTAATCAGGTATTCAATACATGACAGTTGTTACTCCTCAGTGGCAGCCACTTTGAGCCCCAATTCATTAATCCAAGAGCCCAACCAGCCAGTAGGCTCAAATGAGCATATTTCTAAAGCCTCACATTTTAGGCTCCAGGGAAGAGAAGTTAACCAACCTAAGAAACTATATTTTGTAAGCAGCAAAACTCCTTGCAGTAACCACTCAGCCCTATGTGATTTGTTGGACCTCAGCAGAGCTATTCAGATGGGAAAATCGGGGGAAATCATTTCATTACTGGTTAAGTCAGGGAAATATCTGAAAAGTAACCATTAGATTGCTATAGAAGCTGAACATTTTCAAAGGGAAAAGGTAAAATTAAAAGGCCAAGGGAAAAATTTATCTTGTTTCTAAAATCCAGATTTAGATGCTGCCAAGAGTCATGCATGACGCACAACCCCACAACATCTTGATGACAAGAAAGATTTAATAATTACTTTTCTTAAAGATTGATGTACTTAACCATTCTTCCAAAAACACCAATGTGGGGTGGGTAGGAGAGGGGATAGGGAACAGACGGAAAGTGACAAAATGCGCCAATCGCTCGCATCACATCGCACCAGCAGTCAGAAGTGGAAGTCAGCCAGCAATGATGGCACTGCCATCTATGGATTCCACTACCATTGGCAGATTTCATGCGTACCCACTGTAGACAAGCCCTGGCCTATAAAAGACAAAAACAAAAACAAATCTGACAAGAGGAAACATTATAGGGATGGACGTTCCTGGTAAACTCTTTAAAAATTATCTTTTAATGACTTACAAATTTTTCCAAGGTCTATATCGGGGCAGGCAATTGATGACACTGGTTTGATTGTGTGGGGGAAAGGGCCAGAGAGGGGTTAGAAATGAACACTTATTGAGTAGCTACCATATGAATATCCTCCTGTAAGCCTCACCCCCACACCATAAGGTAGGTAATTAGTAAGACCATTTTATAGCTCTTGAGTTCAAAATGGTGAATCAACTCAAGTTCACACTAGAAATGATGAGGCCAGGTCTGTCAGACTCCAAAACTTGTGTTTTATCCAATATTTCATGCCCTACACCACTCTCCACTCAAAGAATCATTCATTTCTCTCCCTCTCTCCCAATTATTATTTTATCTATAATAACTGGAGCTCATTAAGAATATGAGCCAGGTCTGTCTTGCTCAAAAAAATATTTGAGGAGGGACACAGGAAAGAAGGAAGGAAAACTGGTCCAGGCAGGCCATTGGTCTTCCGGGGCTTGGCACTTAGAGGCCCCTAAAGTCTAATATAGGAATTCAAACCTGCAATTATTATAATATTTATATAATACTCTCCTTTATTCTTTATCCTTTCAACTCTTTGGAGTCCATGGAGAGTGTATGCAGATTAGAACTTACCAGCCAAACAAAATCTAAATAAACAAGAGAATGAGTCTGAAGTCACCATAATCATTGCTAACATTTTTTTGACCTACGTGTCAACTCTCCGCCTGGCACTCATCTAATCATTTCATGTAAATTAACTCAGAGAATCTCCATAGCAATGATGTGAGGTGGATACTGTTATCATTTCCACATTACATATGAGTACCAAGGCTCAGAGGTGAAGCCACGTGGCCGGCTAGGATCACTCACCCGATACAAACTAAAGCAGCTGGCTCCAGAGCCTACGCTCAAATCTACCATGTTAGTCCCCAGCAGCTAAGGATATCCCATAAACTATGCCTATCCTAGACTTTTCAGCCACGTCTGGATGAGAAGGCCTTGCCTGAAGAAATAAGGAGACTAGAAAAAAACAGAAGTGGAGTTGTCCAAGTTCTGTCCAAACATGACAAGCCAGTGTCAGGAAGGGGTAGAAACTTCACATACAGCTGCCCATGAAACCATATTCCAGCCCAGCCCTCAAAGACCCACATGTACCCTGTCAATGGAGGGTAAAAAATGGCAGACTCATTTGCTACAGCAGGCAGCACCTTGATGCAGACATCATCCTCCGCCTCATGGGTGCTGGCCAACTGGGCACAGACAGCAGATGGCAGGAACAGCCACAGAAATGGAGATAGAGCTGCTGCTGTCTGCATCCCCCAAGTTGAGAAAGCCAGAGCTGGAGCAGCAGAGACAGCAGATGCCTTGGGTTACCAACAGGAGAACAGATGTGCTCACCAGTCCTTTAAGGAGGGCTGGCATTTCCATAGAATGCATGAGGTAGAGCCAGAGAAATCCTTATTTTTCCTCTATCATCAAGACCCTACTTTTAGTCCAGGCTGGTGTAATCTGGAAAGTACAGTGATCTCTATACAGAAAAAATAGAAAGAGCAGACAGGCACATATGTACATGTACACACACGGGTTTGTATGTGTATGTATGTGTATAGACACATGTATAATCACATCTTCATTTATGAATCCAATGAGTAGGCACATTTTCTTCTCCGCTGAGTCACTGAGTCATTTGAAAACGTAGAGAAAAGACTCTTAACTCTCAGTGTGATTTCTTCCATTTTCCATAATGGAGAATTTCAAAGAGTGTTTCAGGAGAGAACCACTTGGAGCAAACCTCTGGGACTCATAAAACGCATAGTGCCTATTTTTAAGAACTCACAGCAGCAGTACTCCCCACTCCCCTCACCCCATCCCCGACACACACGCCCATTGCTACAGCCCTCTGCCTTTATGTTGTTTTTTCAATTCTCAGGGATGCCTGCTTCACATCCCCAACCTGCTTGTAATTCCCTTTGGCTAGGGATGGGTTGACTTACCTATTTCCCTCCCTTCCCACTGTCTAGCAAACGGCCAAGCCCAGCAAGCCTTTACTCTACATTTGGAACTTGAGAATTGAGAAGTAGACTCTCTCCATGCCACCTCCCATCCGGCTGCCTGCTTCACCCCTAGGAACCACAACTTCCAAGTCTGGAATGATCTGTGGAGATGAAGTGAGCCAAGATTAGGGAATCAGTGTTGAAAGATCCTGGGGAGGTCGCTTGTTCCATCATTCACTCAGCAAATGTTAATTGAGCACTTACAGAATGCCATGCAATTCTTAAAACTTGATAGAAAGTCAAGCAATGGGATTAGCTGCTTCCTCGGTTGTCAGTCCCTTACTTTCTATATAGCTCTTAATTATTAGAAATTTCATTCTGTATTGAGTCAAAATCTTTTTCCTCATAACTTATCTCCTTTTATTTGGATATTACACTGCATTGTAATTAAACTGTGATGATTTAAATGTAAAAAACAAAACCTAAAATGTATGGGCAGGGGGAATATAGGGGAACATATAATCTGAGGTCAGGAGAGATGTTTTTATATGACACCAAAGAAAAATTAAGTAACATTTTGATGAGTTTGCCAATATAAAACCTGAAATACGCATACACTAAATCAAAAGCAAGAAGTGCAATGAAAATCAATATTTGCAACCTAGATGGCAGACAAAGGGCTAGTAGTCTTAACATTTAAAACTTTTAAAGCAACTAAGAAAAGGAAAAGAGCAGCTAGGCAAAAGACACAACTAGGTAATTCATAAGATTTAAAATGTCGAATATGAAATAAAAAATATTTAACCTCACTAATAATTCAAAACATACAAATTAAAGCAAGATACCACATTTCCCATATAAATCTGGCAAGATATTTCAACATCATAGTGCCCAGTACTGGGGAAAATATGGAGAGACAGAGATACTCTCACACTTGGTGGTGTGGAATGATTTGATCACACACATCAAAAACAAATAAGCAAACCAGTAAATCAAAACCTTCAAAATGCTCGTAACCCTTTAAATTCTATACCTTTCACTTCTAGGGCTTTATATTAAGGAAATACTCAAGGATGTACATAAAAATTTATTTCCAAGGCTATTCTGCCCAGGATTCATTACATTACAGAAAAATCAAGGAAAAATCAATGTATAAAATAGAATTTTAGAAATAAATTATGCAAATTTGTAAAATAGAATATTTTACAACACATAAAAATGTCGTTATGGAAAAGTAATGACTTTGAAAGTCATTTACAATATTTAGTTATATAAGAAAGTCAAGTTGTGGCCAGGTGTGGTGGCTCACACCTGTAATCTCAGCACTTTGGGAGGTTGAGGGGAGGATTCCTTGAGTCCAGGAGTTTAAGGCCAACCTGAGCAAAATAGAGAGACCCCCCCCAAC
The DNA here is from genome assembly GCF_008728515.1 of Papio anubis. Taxonomy (NCBI): domain Eukaryota; kingdom Metazoa; phylum Chordata; class Mammalia; order Primates; family Cercopithecidae; genus Papio; species Papio anubis. The sequence goes on from NC_044986.1 coordinate 22,217,807, forward strand.
TCTACAAAAAATTTAAAAATTAGCCAAGAATGGTGGCATACACCTGCGGTCCTAGCTACTCAGGAGGCTGAGGTAGGAGGCTTACTTGAACCCAGGACGCTTATTTGAACAAGGTTTCAGTGAACCGTGATCATGCCACTGCACTCCAGCCTGGGCAACAGAGCAAGACTCTGTTTAAAAAAAAAAAAAAAAAAAGGCCGGGCGCGGTGGCTCAAGCCTGTAATCCCAGCACTTTGGGAGGCCAAGACGGGCGGATCACGAGGTCAGGAGATCGAGACCATCCTGGCTAACACAGTGAAACCCCGTCTCTACTAAAAATAAAAAAACTTAGCTGGGCGAGGTGGCGGGCGCCTGTAGTCCCAGCTACTTGGGAGGCTGAGGCAGGAGAATGGCGTGAACCCGGGAGGCGGAGCTTGCAGTGAGCTGAGATCCGGCCACTGCACTCCAGCCTGGGCGACAGAGCGAGACTCCGTCTCAAAAAAAAAAAAAAAAAAAAAAAAAGCCAAGTTGCAAATAAATCTTTTCAAAAATACAATTATATTATAGATATATCTAGAATACCTGCCTAGGGAAAAGAAATAGAAGGTTATAATCAAGTGGATTAACAGATAATTGTCAGAGATGGGATTAAGTAATCTCCATATACACAGCTCTCTCTCTACCTCTACCTCTCTCTCTCATATTTGTAAATTTTCAAGTTATTTTACAATGGATATGAGTTTCTTTTCTAACAACAGCATTTCGTATTGTAAACTTCAGTGTTTGGGGTAGCTTTGCCACACAATTAGTCCATGTTAAGTCTTTAATAAAAAATACAACTCAGAGACTTTTTTTTGGTCTTGTATAGTTGGCTTTTTGAACCTAAATGCCAGCCTTTAATTTATCCCTGCAGAATGCCATCATTTTCCTTGAGTTCCAGCCTGCTGGGTGGGGTCTTTTGACTCCTGTTGCTGTCATGAGATGCCTGAGCATCCTGGCGCTCCACCTTTGGGAAATTTAATAAGCATGCTTTCCCTTTCCTCCTCCGCCAACTGGGAGTACAGAATAGAAAATGGGCCACTCTGGGGTCTTTCCTCTGTCTCAGTCCTGCGTGGGCAGTGGGCCTGGAAGGATGAGAAGCAGAGAAGTTTGACATACCAACAGGCAGGGAAAACAGGGATCAGAATGGTAGAGGAGAGGAAACGGTACCAAAACAGAGATTATAGGGAGGAGACAGAAAAACATTCTGCCTCCAATCTGATTACACTACCAAAGAAATAAGACCTCTGGGGCCAGCTCTCCTGGCTGCCTGCCTTGTCCGCAGGCCCGGGCACTGTGGCCGGCCCACACTGCATCACTCACTTAAGTGGCAACGATATCTGACAGACAGAGCACCCAGCCCCAGCCCCGTGTGTCCCTAATGTAGTTAGAGTTGGAGAAATTATTCATCAGAGAATAGACTAAAGCGGTTAGTGTCCCCCGGATGCATTAGGGGCAGGTTCTGTCGGCTTCGGCAAAGCACCTCTGTGTGCTTATCCTGAAAACCCCTGAGCTGGCTCCACGCTGGTGCCCTCGTTGCTCATCTCCAGAACCACAGCCAGTCCCATGACTCACTGCCATGCTGCCTCTTCACAGCCCCTTTCCTCTATCTTCGTTACCTTCCAGAACTCTTCCAGGCCGCTTGCCTCCCTCATCCCTGGGAGCTCAATCCTCAGCTAAGAAGCAAAGTGCTCCCAGCTGCTGTCTCCGCCCTTACCCCTCACCCAAAAAGTCCCCTGTCCCCAGGCATCTCCATTTGTCCTTCCTGTCCTTTAGGGTCCAGCTGCAGCCACCTTCTCTTGAAGTCTTCCCAGCTCTCACTAGCCAGAATTACACCTCTCTCTAGTGCTCACAGGGCATTTTCTTTCATTTTTCTCTAGCATTTCCCAGACAGTGGGGGTGAGGTGAGGATGCGGAGAGCCATGAACAAGAAGGATGTCAGCTCCTACGGGGAGGAAAGACCACCAATTCTTGCTCTTCCATGCTCTGCGTGGAGTATAAAACCATGTACATGGGGTTGGTGTGCATTGGCTTGAGTTTCCAAGGTTCTGATTTCCTGTTAAAAAGAAGGGTTTATCAACATTTCCAACAAACCTTATTACATAAACACCTACCTACCTCATATTCTGAAGTCTGAGGTGAAGAAAAGATCCCTATTTCACAAAAGAAACTCACCATAATTATTACAACGATTACTGTTATAAATCACCTTCGTTTACTATGCAGGGGCTATGAACCAGGGCCTATTCTATGTTCCCTGACTATGGTTTCTCATCTTCGCAATAATTCCACAAGGTAAATCTGAACTCTACAGAAGTTTAGTGACATGCCAGAAGTCTAATGACTGAAAATATATGAAGTCAAGATTTAAACCACAGATCTAACTACATATCCATATTCTCTCCATTATTCAGTGTTTCCTGGTAAATGTTAAGACTCTCCCTGCAGACTGTGAGTGACTGGGCTGTACTTAAGAGTTTTTGTTGGAGTAGAACAGCATCATGGTTAAGAACATGGTTCTGCAGCCAGGCCAACCAGGTTGAAATCCTGGCTCTGCCGTTTACCAGCTGTGTGTCCTTGTTCAAGACATTCACCTTCTTCATAGCTGAGCTTCCTCACCTGTAAAACAACAAGGTGGCTCGATGAAATCCCACTCTTTCAGTCTTGTGCACCTGGAACATCATGGCCATGAGCTCATTAAACCCTAAGAACAGCCCATAAAGGTAAAATCAGTTTAGCAGGGAGGCTCTTGAGGTGAAGAGCTGAAAAGTGTTTTGAAACTACTGCAACTTAGAAGATCCTTCAGAAATTAAAAAAAAAAAAAAAAAATCCAAAAGTATCCTGTAGGTAATTTGAAAGCTAGTTTATGATTTATAGAATGTTTATCACAAGCACATTTTCAGACACACAAGTTTACCAATTTTCCTAGCATCGTTGCCTCCTGAGAAAGGGTGGTCAGGGAATAAGGTGCTGAAAGGAGCCCTGTGTTCTCAGTAACTCATTCAGAACCTTTCCTTCAACAGGTACTCAATGCCAATAGATAAAAGTCCAATTGCCTCAGCCTTCCCTCTATGAATCTTATCAAGCTCAGTCTCTAACCACTTCCCACATTAATCTTCCATTTCTACATATTGCAAGCTTCTACTCATCCTCCAATACCCCACTCCAATGTCCCCTGCTCAGTAGAGCTTTCACTGATCTCTGTAGGGCGAGATCGTTGTTACTACATCCGCATTGCCACAGTACTTTGTACAATTGTCTACCATAGGCCTTCTTACATTCTATGCTAGTTAAAGGTTTTTGTATCTGCCTCCACTGTTACTCATGAATAGTGAGCTGGGCAAGGGTCAGGGTCATGTCCTGGTCAACTTTTAATTTTAAATGTCTAATACCTGGTACATATCAAGTACCAAGTCAATATTTTTTAGTGCACATATAAGTTAATAAATAAACTTCAATGTTAGTAAAAAAAAAAAAAAAAAAAATCTGGCTAAGTAAATAATAGCTCCTTCCTCAGTGTCATCATTGTCAAGAATATTAAGATCCCAGCAATACAGCCTGTGTAACTAAAAAAAAAAAAAAAAAAAAGAAAAAGAAATTGAAAAACATAGTATCTTTCCCAAGATAAGATTTTTAAATATGCAGGTCCTATTTCTAACTGAGAAAACCCTCTGCGGACGATTTTCTTGCATTGTTCTCCTAAACGTCAATGGCACTCAAGAGGCTTTCTTGGAGGTCTGAGATGGAACTACTTTCCTCACATGATCAATCTCTTCACAATGAGATTTCAAAAACACAGGTCATTTGAAGGTTGACTCCTGCTTTTGGACAACACTGGAGGTTGTGTTCACAGGGAAGGCACACAGTGGGCTCCTGGTAAATATTTGCAGCACAATGAGTGTTTATTGTGTGTGGCGCTCTCCTGGGGTGCTGTTGGAAGTCAACTATTCACACGCCTCTGATTCAACTACCTCAGTTATGAAGGAAAAGGCAATGTTGCAAGGAAGAAAAGCTTTCGGTCAGATGACCCAAGTTTAAGTGCTGGCTCTGACACTAACCAGCTGGGGGACTTTGGGCAAATCATTAGCCTCTCTGGGTAACAATTTCCTCATCTGTAAAATAAGAGTATCTCCGCCTGCCTTGTTGTAGGGGTTCTGCAAGATCAATACTTGCAGTAGACCCCCTTATCCTTACTTTCACTTTCCACAGTTTCAGTTACCTGAAGTCAACTGCAGTCTAAATATAGGTTGAATACAGTACCATAAGATATTTTATGAGATAGAAAGACTGCATTTACATTACTTTTATTCTACTGCATTGTTATAAATGTTCTATTTTATTAGTTATGTTTGCTAATCTCTTACTGTGCCTAATGTATAAATTAAACTTCATCATAGGCATGTATGTTTAAGAAAAAGCATAGTATATATAAGGTTTAGTACTATCTGAGGCCTCAAAAATCAACAGGGTGTCTTGGAACATATCCCCCTCAGATAAGGGGGAAATTGCTATATGTCACCCAGGCCAGGCATGGTGGTCAATAGATATCTGTCGTGTATACAGACCATGCTTCTGTGGCTTTGCTAGATTTCTTTTCTGACCCTCAGCTTTGGGACCCAGAATTGTATTTGTATCTATCTCACAAACATCCAAAACAAGAAGATGAAAAAAGAGCAGAGACCAGAACTGAAGGATTAACTCTATGGCAGAAAAGGTGCCTTATCTGAACTAGAGACAGGACCAAGGGAAACCATCTGGAAAAACCATCTCTCATACATGAGATGCTGAGTATGATATTGGGAAAAATTAGCAGAAAAAATCCATTATTTTGTTTATTCAAAATTTGACAAAGTTCCTTCCTTTAGGGTAAACAGTTAGTATTTGTGCCCAATTTTATGCACATGCACGTTATCAAATATCTGCTGGTTTCACCTGACTATATGTCACTATGCATTCTGAATCGTCATCATGTGTCACTTGTTTGTTGAAGTCAGACAGTTTTTATTTTAAAAAATTAAAACAATGTGTTGGCTCTTGTTCCAAGACATTTGTGATATTTGTGACCAAGAAAAGAGCAACTTTAAATATATATGTATTACATATATATAAATTGCCATTTTAATAGGTATAACCTATTATTACCTATTAATATAACCAAATATTAATTGCCATCCTAATAGGTATAGCCATATGTATATAACCATATGTGTGTGTGTATATATATATTTTATATATATAGTTATACCTATTAGGATGGCAATTAACCAAGAAAAGTGGAAACTAACTAGTGTTGGCAAGGAAATGAAGAAATCGGAAGCTTTGTGCTTTGCTGGTAGGAATGTAAAATACTGCATCCATGGTCCACAGACAATATATAGCAACTACACAATCAAGTTTACAAAACAGCCAGCTAACAACATGATGATAGGACCAAAATCTCACATATCAGTATTAACCTTGAATGTAAATGATCTCAATGCCTCACTTAAAAGGCAGGGAGTGGCAAGTTGGATAAAAATTAAGACCCAACTGTCTGCTGTCTTCAAGAGACCCATCTCACATGTAACAATACCCACAGGCTCAAAGTAAAGGGATGGAGAAAGATCAATCCAGCAAATAGAAAACATAAAAGAGCAGGGGTCACTATTCTTATATAATGTAAGGACTTTAAACCAACAACAGTGAAAAAGGACAAAGAAGAGTATTACATAATGATAAAAGGTTATATTCAACAAGAATATAACTATCCTAAATATATACACACCAAACATTAGAGCACTAGATTCATAAAGCAAGTTCTCCTGGACCTATGAAAAGACTCAGACAGCCACACAATAATAGTGAGAGGCTTCAACACCCCTCTGACGGTGTTATACAGATCATAAGGCAGAAAACCAATGAAGAAATCCTAGACCTAAACTCAACACTTGACCAATTGGACCTAATAGACATCTACAGAATACTCTACCCAACAATCACAGAATATACATTTTTCTCAACTGCACATGGGACATATTCTAATATCAACCACATGTTCAGCTATAAAGCAAGTCTCAGTACATTCAAAAAAATAAAAATCATACCAAGCACATTCTCAGACCAATGTGCTCTATTCTTCTAAAAATAGAAACCAATACCAAGAAGATGTCCTTAAATAATTTTTGGGTAAACAATGAAATTAAGGCAGGAATAAAAAAATTTTTTGAAATTAATGAAAACAGAGACACAACATATCAAAATCTTAGGATGCAGCTAAAGCAGTGTCAAGAGGAAAGTTTAGAGTGCAAAATACCTACATTAAGAAGTTAGAAAGATCTCAAACGAACAATCCGTCATTGCATCTAGAGGAATCAGAAATTTTTTTTTGCTTTTTTTTTTTCTTAAAAAAAAAAAAAAGCTAGCAGAAGAAAACAAATAACCAAAATCGGAGCCAAACTGAATGAAAGTGAGATGCAAAAAAAAATCCATACAAAAGATCAGTGAAACCAAAGGTTGGTTTTTCGAAAGGTTAAACAAAATTTACACAACTACTACCTAGATTAACAACAAAAAAAAAAAGAGAGAAGATCCAAATAAGCACAACCAGAAATGACAAAGATGACATTACAACCAACACCAGAGCAATACAAAAGATCCTCAGAGACCGTTATGAACACCTCCATTCACACAAATCAGGAACTCTCAAAGAAATGGATGAATTCCTAGAGACACACAACCTTACAAGATTGAATCAGGAAGAAACTGAAAGCCTAAACAGACCAATTACAAGTTCCAATATTGAATCAGTAATTTTAAAAAAAAACCACTACCAACCAAAAAATGACCTAGACCAAATGGATTCACAGCCAAATTCTACCAGGCATACAAAGAAGAGCTGGTACCAATTCTACTGAAACTATTCCAAACATCAAGGAGGGACTCCTCCCTAACTCATTCTACAAAGTCAGCATCATGCTGATACAAAAGGCTGACAGAGACACAAGACAAAATACTCCAGGCCCATATTCCTGATGAACATGGATGCAAAAATCCTCAAGAATAGACTAGTAAACTGAAGTCAGAAGCACATCAAAAAGATAATTCATCACACTCAAATAGCCTTTATTCCTAGGATGAAAGGTTGCTTCAATATACACAAACCAATAAATGTGATTCACCATGTAGACAAAATTTAAAACAAAATTCATATGATCATCACAATAGATACAGAAAAAGCTTTCAATACAATCCAATATTCCTTTATGATACAAACCCTCAGCAAACTAGGCAGCAAAGGAATATACTTCAAAATAATAAGAGCCATCTATGACACACCCACAGCCAACATGATACTGAATGGGCAAAAGTGGAAACCATTCCCCTTGAGAAGTGGAACAAGACAAGGTTGTCTGCTCTCATCATTCCTATTCAACATAGTACTGGAAGTCCTAGTCAGAGGGCTCAGGTAAGAGAAAGAAATAAAAGGCATTCAAATAGGAAAAGAAGTCAAGCTATGTCTCGTCACTGATAATATGATTGTATACCTTAAGAAAAACTCTGAAGACTCCACCAAGTGACTCCTAGAGCTGAGAAATGACTTCACGAAAGTGTCAAATACAAAATCATTGTACAAAAATCAGTAACATTTCTACACACCAATAATGTTCAAGCTGAGAACAAATTCAAGAATGCAATCCCCATTAACAATAGCCACACACACAAAAAAAAACTAAACTAAAATACCGAGGAATACAGCTAACCAAGGAGGTGAAAGATCTCTAAAGGAGAATTACAAAACACTGCTGAAAGAAATCATAGATGACACAAATATTTGGAAAAACATCCCACGCTTATGGATTGGAAAAACCAACATCATTAAAATGGCCACACTGCCCAAAGCAATTTACATTTCAACATTATTACTATCAAGCTACTGATGTCGTTTTTCACAGAGTTAGAAAAAAATCCATTCTAAAATTCATATAAAACCAAAAAAGAACCCAAACAACCAAAGCAATTCTAAGCAAAAAGAACAAAGGTAAGCATCATACTACCTGACTTCAAACTATACTACAAGGCTACAATAACCAAAATAGCATGGTACTGGTACAAAAACGCATAGACTAATGGAACAGAATAGAGTACCCAGAAATAAAGCTGCACACCTACAATCATCTGATCTTCAACAGAGTTGACAAAAATAAACTATGGAGAAGAGACGCTGTTCAATAAATAGTGCTAGGATAACTGGCTAGCCACATGCAGAAGAATGAAACTGGACCCATACCTATCACCATATACAAAAATTGATTTGAGATGGATTAAAGACTTCAACGTAAATCTTCAAATTACAAAAATCTAGGGGAAAAAAACTAGAAAATACCCTTCTCTGTATCAGCCTTGGCAAATAATTTATGGCTAAGTCCTCAAAAGCAAATGAAACAAAAATAAAAATTGACAAATGGGACCTCATTAAACTAAAGAGCTCCTGCACAGCAAAAGAAACTATAAAGGGAATAAACAGACAACCTGCAGAATGGGAGAAAATATTCATGAACTATGCATCCAACAAAAGTCTAATATCCAGAATCCATCAGAAACTTAAATTAACAAGCAAAAAACAACCCCATTAACAATTGGGCAAAGGACATGAACAAACACTTTTCAAAAGAAGATAGACAAGCAACTAACAAACGTATGAAAAATTCTCATCATCACTCATCGTCAGAGAAATGCAAATGAAAGCCACAATGACATAACATCTCACACCAGTCAGAATGCCTTTTGTTAAAAAGCCAGAAAGTAACAGTTGCTGGTAAGGGTGTAAAGAAAAGGGAATGCCTATACACTGTTGGTGGGAATGTAAATTAGTTCAGCCACTGTGGCAACTAGTTTTGAGATTTCTCAAAGAACTGAGAGTTGAACCACCTGATTCAACTCAGCAGTCCCATTACTGGGTATAAACCCAAAGGAAAATAAATCATTCTACCAAAAACTACATGCACCTGTATTTTCATCACTGCACTATCCACAAGAGTAGACACAGAATCAACCCAGGTGCCCATCAACAGTGGATTGGATGAAGAAAATGTGGTACATATACACCACGACATACTATACAGCCATAAAAAGGAATAAAATCATGTCCTTTGCAGCAGCATGGATGCAGTTGGAAACCATTAACCTAAGACAACTAACACAGAAAAACAGAAAACCAAATACTACATGTTCTTACTTATAAGTGAGAGCTAAACATTAAGTACACACGGGAACTTAAATATATATATATTGCATTTCAGTGACAACACAGTGATGGGGATAGTTCTCAATTTCCCTTTAATTGTTTCAATACAATAGCTGGCAAGCTGGCAATGGGGGACACTTCCCAAGTTGGCCAACTTTAGTTCCTTTCTGGAGATCTGCACTTGGAAGATTCTGAAGGGACATGATTTTCAATTCCTCCTCTGGAGTGTCCGAAACCTTGCCAACAGAGTTGGCAAAATGTGGAACTAGGCCATTCTTCTCCTGAGCGTGGGACTTCTCCGGCTGGCCCTGCACTGAAAACAACCCCACCCTGTAGTCCTGTCCTGAGCTTCCATATCCGGCCACCAAAATGACCTGTTGGGGCTCCTGAAGATGACGGCGTTAGGTAACCAGAACTAAGTCAACAAACTGGGGTTATCGGCTTAATAGTTTAACAGGCTGACACTCCCAGAAAACATATTTGTATTTTCACTGGGCTTTCTGGAAACAATAGTTTAAATCAAAGGAGCAAATCCCTTCTCTTGACAAATATTTGTTGACTATGGGACACACAGCTACAGAACACTTTTCCTTTCAAGGATACATAGTTCACGTGTTGCAGCTGGCTGTCGTGAAGCTCTGAGTTAACCTGCCCCAGTCGAAAGAACAGAAAGCTGGGTAGACACAGATAACCAAGGGCCCCTCTCTGAACACTGGTCCCTTGCTTATAAAAGAGACTCTTGGACTCTCTGAGCTTTGGTCCCCTGGCTTTTGTAAAGGAAATTCTTGGGCTGTAAAGGCCTTTTCAGTTCTAAATTGAAACTGAAATTCACCAGCTCAGCTCCAGCCACTCAAGCCTCTCAGGTTACCCACCTGAACCACATTCTCCACAAGATTGATGGGTAAATAACACTGCCTTCCCACCCAGTTAATCTCATAGGTTGCCTGAACAAAAAGCGTCTGCAGCTTTCCTCCTCTGTGTGTTGTGGTTATTCGATTACCGCCCCCTGCAAGTTCCCAGATAAATTCCCTTAACTTAAAACTTAACCTTTGAAACAAACTGAAATTCATTCTCAAGTGAGCTGCAGTAAGGCCCAAGAGGCATCTTGCTTTTCCTGGCTGAAAGCAGGCAGAATGCACATCCCAAGGTGGCTCTTGGTCTAAGTGGATGAGGGGTTCACTGCTCAGCACCATTAAAGGAGGCAGGAAAGAACAGGGGGAGGAGAAGGAAGAGCTATGGCAACCTGTCCCCACTCTGCCCAGCCCCTCAGGTAGCTCAGGCCCCGAAAAGCAATTCCAGCATAAAGGAGTCATGATTCTCTAATGGAAGCAAGGGAGAGAGGATGGAAAGGGAACCCTGGGATCAGGGCAGGACCCCTGCTACCCATGAGGCTGACTGAATTAGTCCACCCAAGAGCATGAGAGTAGCTGCCCACTCTTAAGCACTCAGGCAGGTCAAGCCTGTGCTGTATTCTTTATGGGCATTACTTCATTTAATTTTCAAGTAAGGCAGAAACTATCCTTTTCTCTTTATAAAGGGTGGAACTGAGACACAAAGAGGTAGACTGACCCTGCAAGAAAATAAAGTCATAGCTTCTGTCAGGTCCAAATAACAGGCTGAAAACATTTTTCAGAGGCTCAATTCATAGAATTCCTTTCACCCACTAGTCCGCAAAGCATTCCTCATTTTGCCAATTAAAAGTGGTTGCTTCTCTGCAGCTCCCAACCTGGAACACTTTCCCCTTCCTCTGCCTTCTTAGTACAGATGTGAACACCCTTAATACCCCTCTGGACTGGCCTTGGAGGGCCTTGTCCATTGTGGATCCCAACTGAGTTGGGCCAAGTGCTGGAGCCAGACATGCATGATGACACATGGAAGACACAGGAGGAAACCATGAGAAAACAGGATGCTTTGCAGAACATCCTTCCCAGGGATGCTAACAGTGAGCAGATGACCAAATACCCTGTTCCCATCGTCCAGGCCAGAGGGCCGGCAGGGTTGACCCTTACCTGTTGTCTATAACTAACACCAAGGCTGAACCTTGTATCACACAAACCCACATATTTTCTTAGTCTTATGGAGTCTTTTGCCTTGAAAATATCCAACAGCTGTGCATTCCACAGTCAATTGTACATTAATCATACATCATAGGGGAAAATGCCATCATTGCTTCCAAATCTGCTAATGTGCAGACAGGCACCCAGCTTCTGAGCTGCAAGGGAAGAGAGGCAGGTCTCCAAATTCCAGCTGGCTCCTTTCGGCTTGCTGCGAAGCCTCAGACATCTGGCTAGGAAGATTGGCTAATGTGCCGTCCCTTGGCTGTGGCATGCGTGATTACATAAAGGTTTGAGCACCACTTGACAAAGCCTCGCTTGCTCTCTCCAGCCCTGCGATGATCTGAGACGCCCACCTCAGCTCACCTCCTTTCCTTCTTTTTTTTCCTCTTTCTTTCTATTTGTTTCTTTCGTACTGTCTGTCACTCTTTCTGGCTCTCTCTGTCTCTCTCTCCCCCACTCCAACAATTCAGGGCAGTGTACGTCAAAAAAACAAAAGTAGACTGGAAACATTAATTTTTAACAGTTCCTATTTGCTGAAGACCTATTATGCACCAGGGACTTTGCACGCACCGGTTCTAAACCTTATCAACACTCTGCCAGCTGAGCGGTATTATCCCCATTTGCAAATGAAGAAACTGAAGCAAATGGAAATTAAGTGACTTTCCCAAGTCATGCAGCTGGGAAGTGGCAGAGCCAAGATTCAAACCCTGATCTGGTTGATTCTCTCATGACACATTCTTTTCTGTTCCACAGTCCTATAGGGTCCTCCTATTGGACCTGGGCGATTGCCTGCGTCAGCTTCCTTAAGCCCAGAAGTGAAAGATGACTCACTAGACAGACCAGGCTAACTCAGGGCAGAGCAGGGGGCAGGCGGGAGGAAGGCGGAGGAAAGAGGACTGGCAGACCAGGAGAGACCTATGAGGGAGGTTTTGCAGAAGGAAACTGTTTGTTGTGAAACGTTTAATTATTGCACTTGGGGGTAATTTATTATCAGGGAAATTAAGTGATTCCATTAGCCTCCTGTCGCTTTCCAAAATAAATCTGTCAGGGCAGGGTGAGGGGGGGAAAGGAAATGAGAGCTTCTCTGTTTTAATTTGTTTTTCTACAGATTGCCAACTGGAGGTGCGGGCTCCATTGATCCATAGGAAGGGAGCTGGCAGCCATCCTGGGTGAGTCTCTGCTACCCTCAGCCCCTCTGCAACCACATTTCCATATCGGAACAAAACCCGAGCCCAGCTTTGGAAAGTGGGGCAAGTGCCCAGTCAGCGCAGAAAGAAACTGAAGGCCTGGGAACAACAGACAGCTCTGCCACCAGCTGGATCTGGCACCTTGAGCAACTCACTCCCCAGCTAATAAATGAGGCTCTCAAATGGTACTGCCCCTTCACCCCTAACCTCCTCTAAGTACCAGCTGCACAAGCCTCCAATAATCCTGTGTCTCGGGTACCTTAACACAACATTGAGCTTATAATAAGGGCTCAACCAATGGCAGTGCTCTCCTATCCTTACCACCAGATATTCTTGCTATCTCTGTCTAATAGATGTGGCTCTCAGGAAGCAAATTCTATAGCCAGAACAGGAATCCAGGTCTGAGTCCTCAGCCAGCCCACTAAGCCACTGCCCCACACTGTCATCTACTTCTGTGCCTGCCCAGGAATTACTCTACATACACTTCAATTGTCCTCATAGCAGCAATGTGAAATCCTGCCTCCCTGGACTGTGGGCAATCGAAGACAGGGCACTATTGTTTTAGTCTTTATATCTGAACCAGCCCAGGGCCTAAACAAATGCAAAAAACACTTTATTACTTTTCCTAGCCCCAGTGCTTGGCACTCAGCAGGTACCCAATATATATTTGTCGAATTAATAATTCTGTAATATGAGATTTCTCACTTAGCTGAATGGATAACTAGATCTTAACTGAGGGAGAGGACATTGTGCCTTTTTCATGGAAAATCTAAATACATGGAAAGAAAAGAGCTAAGAACAGTCTGCTAATTTTACTAGGGAGAGGCCAAACTGTGCTCCTCTGCCTAAGAGCTTCAATTTCCTCAGCAACTCCACTGTGGCTCTGCAGAGATGAATGCCATCAACCGATAAGAGTGCCAGAGGCCTTGGGTCACTGAAATCTTCTTCCCACAGATGCTCGGCCCTGGCCATGTCTGCAGGGGGCTGCAATCTTTCTCTGGGCACAGTTTCCTGCTCATTTCCTCATCTATAACATGATAACAGAGTAGCATCACTCAGCCCCTGGACATGAAAGCAGGAACTATAGGGTACTAAGATCTGTGTTCTGGCCACTGGCAGATCTAGACAACATGCAAGGTCTTCTGAAAGATTTAGCACCCACTGGGGCACTTCAAGATCAGATGCACCAAGTTCAATGCCAAGGGGACCCAATTCTGTCATCTCAGAGGCAGACATGTGACTGCCATTATCAAGATATTACCCCAGCTCCCCATTCATGTCAGGTATAGTGCGGGTGAGACTTCTTCACTGTAGACCCAAGTCTGACTTCACCTCCAGCCCATGACTGCTGTTTGTTCAACAAATCCACAGGTGGGAGGAACACACACCCTAGACATATGGTCTGAGTGGTTTTCTAAGTCAATAAATAGCTTTGGTTACCACAAACCATTCAAACTGGCTGAAGACGTATCTGCCAGGGGAGCCAATGAACACGAGCTGGGAGGGAGATCAAATGCCTAACTCAAGTCCTGCACATCCTGATTCTCACTCTACCTGCAAGGGATGGTAGGGCAGAGTGGGGATGCCATCCCATCTCTTGAATGATCGCTGCCTGGGTTCCCTGTCTATGAGCTAGACAAAGATCATCAAGTGAACTCCCCAAATCAATGTGTCCCAAATTTTAACATGCACACAAATCACCTGAGACCTTGTCAAAATGCAGATTTTTATATAACAGGACTAGGAAAGGGTCCAAGATTCTTCATTTCTAATAAGCTCTCAGTTGATACTGATGCTGCTGGTCTGCAGACCACACTTCTAATGGCAATGCCTTAAATTCTTTAAGCCTGTTTCATCTGCAAAATAAGGCTAATACTAGTTGCCTCACAAGGTTGTTGGAGATTTGATGAGATAACATACATTAAGCACCCAGCAAAGCATCTCGCACATAATGGAACATGTACTACACACGAGTTTTACCTTCTTTGCATTTCCACACAACTCCAGCTGACCCCTGAGCCAGTGGTTCCTGATCTTGTTTGGCTAATAGACTCCTCTGAGAACCTAATAAAAACCTGGGACTCTTTATCAGTCTGGATGGGTTAGGCCGTATAAGCAAAATCCCCATGGTTTAACACAGCCAAAGTTTAATTCCTGCTCCTGCTACATTTCCAGCATGGGTCAGTATGTTCTCTGCTCACTGAAGTCATTCAGAGACTCAGACTAATAGATGCTCCATCTCAATATACAACCCACGATCATGGTGCGATCAAGGTGGAGGGAAGGAGCATGGTGAATCATACATTGCTCTTACAGTGTCTGCCCCAAAGAGACACACATCACTTCCACTCACATTTCAGAGGCCAAAACAAATCCTAGAACAATGCTTCATATCCAAGGGGCCAAGGAAGTACAATTCTATCCTTTGCCCAGAAGATGGAGAGCCAGAAGCATTTGGTACAGAACATAATGATTACCACCAATCTACTTCCCAGAGAAAAGAATGCAAATAGAGGCCGGGTGCGATGGTTCATGCCTATAATCCCAGCACTTTGGGAGGCTAAGGCAGGCGGATCATGAGGTCAAGAGATCGAGACCATCCTGACCAACATGGTGAAACCCCATCTCTACTAAAAGTACAAACAGTAGCTGGGTGTAGTGGTGCATGCCTGTAGTCCCAGCTACTCTGGAGGCTGAAGCAGGGGAATCGCCTCCTTGAACCCAGGAGGCGGAGATTGAGGAGAGCCAAGATCACACCACTGCACTCCAGCCTGGCGACGGAGCAAGACTCCATCTCAAAAAAAAAAAAAAAAATGCAAATATAGAAGCATGCCTATAACTCCATGAGGTCCACAGACCTGTTCACTTCCTGAGCCCTGTTCACCCTTAATACTGTCTGAGTGTGACCAAGGAGATATGGGGAGAAATGGTGCTCATTCGTTAATTGAGCAAATGTGATTGTCTACTATGACCAGTACATGTTGTGTGGGCAACAAGATAGACCCGGTCCACACTTTCACAAGGCTTATATTCTACAGGGAATACAAAGACAGTAATCAGGAAATTACAGCAGATAGTAAGTGCCCTCAAGGTAATATACATAGCGTGATGTAACGAAGAGTTACTGGGAGGTAGGAGGGACTGACTCTTGATATCTTGATAATGATATCAAGATATGATATCTAATATCTTGATAATGGCAGTCACATGTCTGCCTCTGAGATGACAGAATTGGGTCCCCTTGGCATTGAACTTGGTGCATCTGATCTTGAAGTGCCCCAGTGGGTGCTAAATCTTTCAGAAGACCTTGCATGTTGTCTAGATCTGCCAGTGGCCAGAACACAGATCTTAGTACCCTATAGTTCCTGCTTTCATCTCCAGGGGCTGAGTGATGCTACTCTGTTATCATGTTATAGATGAGGAAATGAGCAGGAAACTGTGCCCAGAGAAAGATTGCAGCCCCCTGCAGACATGGCCAGGGCTGAGCATCTGTGGGAAGATTTCAGTGACCCAAGGCCTCTGGCACCCTTATCGGTTGATGGCATTCATCTCTGTAGAGCCACAGTGGAGTTGCTGAGGAAACTGAAGCTCTTAGGCAGAGGAGCACGGTTTGGCCTCTCCCTAGTAAAATTAGAGGTCAGAGAAGGTCACACTGACCAGTGAAGCTCAAGGATGAGAAAGAGCCATACATGTGCTGAGCTAGAAGAAAATTATTCCAGGCTAAAGGAATAGCAAGTGCAAAGGCCCAGTGATAGAAAGAGATCACTGTGCTGGATGAATAGGCGAAGGCCAGTGTGGCAGGGGCTTTGTGAATGAAGTGGTCAGTGATAGGAGATGTGGTTGGAGGTGAGCTCAGAGAGGTGAGTGGGGGGTCGCTTGTGCAGACCCTGGGTAAGTGTTCATGGCCTGACCCAGATCCTTGGGTATCCTTCCCCCATGGCAAGGGGAATCGGAGGTGATCCTGAAGCACATGGGGAAAAGTCAGTTGTACTCGCAGGACAACACAGCCTGAAGCTGAGGCCAAGGCCCTGAGGGTAAATGACACTAGTGCTAAACCCAACAACCTAAGGTACAAGACCCTCCATAAACACCCACCGTCTCAGTCTTCTCTCTCCCCCTGCAGGACCCAGCTTGAAAGCTCCCTCTGGAACTCAATATATCTCTCTTTTCTCCTGTACAAAGACCCATACTGCCTTCCTCTCCTCCCCAGTCTATGTCAGACTGGGCTCCCTATCTCCAGTTTCCTCCTCTCTGCCCTCCAGGCCGTTATGATGGTCTTCCTCCTTAGAATACTGTTACATGTCATCCCTACATGAACATGAACTGCTCTTCCTGTAGAAAACAGCATAAATCCCACCTCCTCTGATATTCTAAGGACCATTTGCAGCTGAGGCCAACTGGCCTATTGAATTTTTTACTTCTCCCAAGCAGCCTTGATTTGGCCTAGTGGCATTGGTTACTATTACACCCAAAATTCTCATCTCTCCAAGGAAACTGCAAGCTCTTAGAGGGCAAGAATGATATAATTGAGCAGGTGTCCTCCTCACTCACCTGCCAGAGTGCCTAGCTCAGAGATGGTACTCAGGAAATGGCTTGATTCCTGAAGGCAGAGGCAGCAAACTGGGAAATGTGCTGACTCTGCCCTCTGTGCCCAGCCACCACATTTGTCCAGGCAGCTTGCTTAGCAGGGCCTGGAGCTGACAGGGGCTCAACCAATGCTGGTGGAATAAACCGCCAGATCCATCTTGGCTTGGAGATTTGGGATGGATGAGCTGACACCTTTGAGCCTCAGTTTCCTCCTGTCTAAACTAGGGATGATGTGAGTTCCTTCCTCATGAGGCCGTTGTGAAGATCAAATGAAACATGAATGGGTTTTGTGAACCATGGAGTCCTCACATATTATGAGTGGCTGAATGAGCCCCTGGTCAACAGCACAGTGGACGCCACACCCAGTGGAGAAGGATGTGAACCAGAGGGCTGAGTGGAGCACATCCTGCTTCCTACCAAAGCAGGTCAACCAAGAGCAAAGAGTAACAACAGGGTCGCATTCCAGGAAAGGGCGTCTAAGCTTTGAAGGATGAGTGTCTTCTATCCCATCATGTCTCACATCAATTCTACTTGCCCTCTAATGCCTTCCCCTGGTCTTATGGGAAGACGGGAAGGAGAGGTGGCTGGTCAGGTCGGGAGGGAGGCCTGGGTGGTGAAGTTTTATATTGCATTCTTGGTCCCCAGCCTCCTTCCACCTTCCTTGCTTTTTAGAGAGCTTATTTAAGTTGGGTTGCCCTCCAGAGGCCTGCTCTGGCTTCCTGCATATTCTGTCATTCAGAGAACCCTGGGCTCTGAGGAGCATCAGGAAAGGTCAGTGAGTCCTTCATATGCTCAGAACAAGAGGGTCCAATCCTCCCAAGCAGAGAATGATGCAGAAAATGGTTCAGGAGCCAAACTGTTTCCTGAAGTCCAACACCATTGTCAGCACCTCCACATCCAGGTAACATTCCACAGGCACACAGGCCTGAGTGGAATTCAGGCTCTGCCATGTACCAACTGTGTGACCCTGGGCAAGTCCCTTAATCCTTCATAGGTTCGGTTTGCTCCTAATACCTACTACTTAAGATTGCTGTAAGAACATATCGAGAGAATGCTTGCAGAGCAGTTAACATAGTGTCTGGCAATGTATTTTAGCGATTTTCACGATTATACCATCAAGGCACAGTTGTAGGATTTGACCTACAGAGGACTGGAAGCTCCAATCTTTAGTGTTCACTCACAGACCCCCCACCCCCAGTAGGGAAAGAGCCACCATTCTATAATGCCTGTCCCTGAGACACTTGGGAATCTCCACCATCACCCGTGCCCACTCCCCATACTCTCAGAGTAGCCACTGGATCAAGATGTCTTAGTTCAGAACAAACAGGAAAATGTCTACCCTGGCAAGTTCCCAGACCTGATTGCTCACGTCATGGCCACACTTTGCCACTCCTCTTATAATTAGAAACTGAGGGAGACGGCAGGGCAGAAGGCAGAGATTTAAAACATTTTTATCCCAAAGCCATGCCCAAGTCCAGGCACACACTCAACACCCACCACGGAAATCTCACCCTGTCAGCTGGTGAACCAAAAAGCACATCTGTCTCCCCCAACATTCATGCAGAAAAGTAACGTTGTGCTGGTCACCTACATGCCTCTCTGAATCTCTCAAAGGCAGAGGAAGATTACGCCTCTGCATCTTTAGGGACCCAACGCCTTACAAACAGTGCACATGCAATAAATGCTTGTTCAATTTAATTGCATTGAAAGAATCCTATTCTCTCCATAGGTGCAGAGAGCAGCAAGCCCTACCTAGGAGAACCGCTCCCTAAGAACCCCATCCCCTGAGGCAGATGCACATCCAGCCTGGTGAGCAATCTTGCTGCTCCACACAGGCGTTTAGTCTTGGGTTATTGGTTACCTGCTCACACCTGCCCCTCTATCTGGCCTTACAAACTTCTGAAGAGTAGAGATGATCTGTCTTCTGGAGCAGAGGGAGTAGAGGCATCAGTATGAGGTGCTGGCTACTCTCCATTTGCCCTTCCAGAGCCTCCCTCCACTTTGCTCTGCTCTGCTCTGTGTCCAGGGAAGCCAAACTCCATGAACTGCATCAACAAGGTTTCCCTGGTGTCTGACTTCCAGAGGGTTTCAGCCAATGAGAGGTGCTAAGAGGAGAACAGAAGGTGGGAGGAGAGACACGTCAGGGTATTTATTTCCCCAACTCCCTCCCTGATGGGCCAGAGCTTGTTTGGGCTGCATTCCTCTACCCAAGGGCATAGCTCCTGTCAGGTGGCCCTCTCCTTTGCTTTAGCTCTCCTGCCCCTAAACTCTACAGGCACAGGTGTAGCAATGGTTTTCTGCTGTAACTAATCCTGGCATCCTTCATCATCCCTTGTTAGTGTCCTTTAACTCTGCCCACTCTTTGTAAATAGTCCCCTCACTGAATTCTCCTCAATTACAATCCAAGTGTCATGTGCTTCCTGCCAGAATCTTAACAGATAGACTCGGAAATCTGAAGAGCTGGGTTCTAGTACTGGCACTGTGGCAGCTACGTGCCTTTCGCAAGGCCCGTCCCTTCTAGGTTCTCTTCCTCTGCAAAATGGATGACATAACTAAGAGTCTATAAGTCCCAGGGTCCCTAGGACAGTGCTGTAGCCATAGATGGTGCTGGAAACTATTTGATCAAAGGCTGCTATGGTGCGGAAAGGAGAGAGTGTCTGGTGAGTGCAGGGGTATCAAGTGCAGGAGTATACTGTGTTGTACATTGGCAGAAACAATCAGTGCCAGAGGAAACTGTTTTCCAGAAACCTATGTTAGTGCTTTAAGTGGCTGAAATGGCAGAGAAGTTTGGCTGTGTATAGGTGTATAGAAATAAGAGAACAATGGCTAAGAGCATGGCATGAGTCAGAACAGTCCTGAGTTCAGGTCTCAACTGCCATTGCCGTATTTTGTGACCATTGAAAGCCCTTTCACCCCTCTACATTCCCCTCCCTTACATGTAAAATGCGGGTGATATGAACACCTCCCTGAAGAGGCTGATATGAGAGTGAGAAATAGATGCATAGCATTTACCACAATGCCTAACACAGTGAGTGACACATAGTGGGAATAAATACTACCTATCACAACAAAAAAAGGCCTTTGTGGCCAGGTACAGTGGCTCATGTCTGAAATTCCAGTGTTTTGTTTGGGAGGTCAAGATGGGAGGATTGCTTGAGGCCAGGAGTTTGAGATGAGCCTGGGCAATATAGCGAGACCCCCATCTCTCCAAAAAATGAAAAATTTAGCTAGGCATGGTGGTGCACACCTGTAGTTCCAGCTACTCAGGAGGCTAAGGTGGGTGGGAGGATCACTTGAGCCTGAAAAGTCAAGGTTATAGTGAACCGTGACTGCACCACTGCACTTCAGCCTGGGTGGCAGAGCAAGATCCTGTCTCAAAAACAAAGGAAAAAAAAAAAAAAAAAAAAAAGGAGGAAGGGAGTCTTGTGACCAATCAGACGAACTGAAAGGCAAGATGCCATTGTGTGAGAACCAGAAAGGCCAGAGAAACTACTCAATCCCATGGCCCAACATAAGTGACAGAAGATAAAAATTCAAATTTACTAGGTGTTATGTTAGAGGAAACAAAAGCAACGCTCAATAATCACCCCTACTCTCTTTCTAGGGCAATTTCCCAACTTCAGAGCAATGAATACGAGTCCAAACAAAGCATGGCAGTACCAAAGGACTGAGGAGGCAGAAAACAGACTTCAAGGCAGCTGAAGCAACTGAGGGTTGCAGGGCAGGATATCATGGAGGGAAAAGCTGAGGACAGAGTCTAGAAGTCTTGCACCCTGGAAGTTGAAGACTGAGGAGTGGGCTGTATATGTTCAGGGTGTAACTGTCTAGGTCTTATCAGAGAATGCGTACTACAAGTTTGAAAGCATAACAGAGAGGCTGAAGAGTGCTGGTGGACACTAGCGCTGTGACCCACACCTCATTAACATGCTGAGTACCCAAATAAGATATTAGACTTAAAGGAATCAAAGGAAAATATTATCCTAATTCATAAACAAATGGCTATCTCAACAGGAAGAAAAATGAGAGCTGTACAATTGCTAATGCAAAAATTGTACTAGATGGGTTTAACATCAAATAGGAGATGGCAGAAGAAAGAGTTAATAAACTAAAAAATCCATTTAAAGTATTAATCTGAAGAACAGAAAGAGATTAAAGAAAAATAACCAGAGCCTCAATAACTAATAGGAAAATATCAAATGACTTTGTATGTCTGTAATTTGAATGCTAGAAGAAAAGAGAATGGGAATTTTTCCAGGAAAATCTTTGGAGACATTAATAGAAAAAAAATTCCAAATTTGGTGAAAACTATTGACTTACAGAACCAAGAAGCTCAGTGTTTTACCCTGTTTTTTTCAAGTAGAGTAAGAAAATTAGAAGTAAAACCACAAAACAGCAAAACCTGACACATGATATTTGAACGGCTGAAAGCCTCCCTTGCCTCACTCGGCCCCAACCCCTCCTCCTCCTAACCAGTCTGATTGGGACATTGCTATGGCCTCAGAGTTGCCCTGGACCAAGCAGCAGAGTTGAAGGAGAGGTACCCTTAAGCTTGGTCACCAGGGAGATAGGTACCAAGAGGATCCAGAGCCATGGGAGCAGTAGGCATGGGTGTAAGCATGTGAGCTGTGACTGAATAACCCAGGTCAGAGCCCAGGTGTACATCGCTGTCCATCTCTGCAGAGAAGAGCCCAATGAGAGTTATAGGATAAGGAACACTATCTATTTCTTCAGATAAATAAGGGTTGTCCCTCGGTAAAACATCAGCCAGGCTTCCCTCTGTGTTCATCCATCTCCTCTGACCCCTAGAGCCAAATCTGCTTAAAACTGTAAATTCTGACTCCAGAAAAGAGAAGGTATGGTAGGGAGAAAAAGAACAAACAGCAGAGAGAGAGAGAGAGAGAGAGAGAGAGAGAGAGAGAGATTAATAGAGAGAGAGGGGAAAAAGATGTATCGTAAATAATTGGCTTACATGAAAGTGGTAGGCGGGCAGGTTGGAGATCCAGAGAAGAGTTGTAGTTCAAGTCCAAATGCAGTTTTCTGGCAGAAATCCTTCTTCTTCAGTCTTTTTATATTAAGGGGGAGGTCAGTTTTTTTGTTTTTGTTTTTTTTTCTATTAAGGCCTTCAACTGATTGGAGGAGGCCCACCCACGTTATCTGTTTCACTCAGCTCACTGATTTAAATGTTAATATCATCTAAAAAATACCATCATAGAAATATCTATAATAGTGTTTAATCAGGTGTCTGGGTACCATGGCCTAGCCAATTTGACTCATAAAATTAACCAGCATACTATCGTTCTGACAAAATGTGCCTCCTGCAGGAAGGGCCCGTGCAGGACAAAGATGAGCCTGAGGGCAGTACCAACTAAGAGTATAGAGAAGGGGCTGTGACAGCAAAATCTAATGTGCTCCAAGGCAGCATCAATGGAAGTAAAAGGGCCCATTTCCTTCCAAGGAGACTAGACCCAGAGCTGCTCCAACTTAAGCATGTATGTGAACCACCGGCCTCCTGATCCAGGAGGTCTGGATGTGGGCGTGAGAGTCAGCAGTTCTCACAAGGCCCTGGTGGCTGCCTGTGCCACTGTTCTCTGGGCCATACTTTGAGTAGCAGGGTAGAGGACCTCAGAGCCTAGATTCCTAGGTTTCATCCCAGCTCTACTCCTCATTTGCTATGTAACTTTGAGCAAGTGAGGTACTTAACCTTCCAGAATCTCAGTGTCCTCTTTGATCAAGTGGGAGGTAACAATATTGACTTCAAAAGGTGATTGTGAGATTAAAAGAGAAAATGAACATGAAGTATGTGGATAGAGTTTGAGCTCAATAAAAGCTCTTAGCTGCTATCATTATTATGGGCACCTGATTTTTAAAGAGTACATGTTAGGTAGGATATAAATAAATCTTATATTTGGTGATCCGCATGAGGAAAGGACCTAAACATACAGCCACAGGAAGAAACGTTGATAAAATTGAAACCATTCACCCTGGAGAAGAACAGATGTAGGAAGGAGGTGGGAGGGAAGTGGAGGCCCAAAAGAGGTGATGAAAGGCTTCCTGAACATACTTGAAATGGAGTGTTCATGGAAATAAAATGAGAATTATCCTCTCCATGAAATTAACAAAGACCAAGATGTGGAGCTTCCTGGTAAGTCAAAATGAGATCAGTGACAAAGCCTGGGACTATCCAAATCTGACCAGAAATGAAGAAGGTTGTGTGGACTGATTGTCCACCTACCACCAGAGG
The DNA here is from genome assembly GCF_008728515.1 of Papio anubis. Taxonomy (NCBI): domain Eukaryota; kingdom Metazoa; phylum Chordata; class Mammalia; order Primates; family Cercopithecidae; genus Papio; species Papio anubis. The sequence continues at coordinate 22,241,120 of NC_044986.1, forward strand.
CACAGCAGCAGATTGTGCCACCACCCCTTCACCAGAAAGCCAACAGGCTGGTGCAACAGATTCCTGTGACAACTGCCCACACCCTCCAAGCACTTCCAGAACTCCAGAGCAGCTCTGTCGATGGCTCTCCCAGAGCATGGCCTCCTTCCTGCACGCAGAGTCCCAGCACTCCAGCTCTGCTGTCCAAGGGCCACTCCTGGGGGACAGTTGGCACATTCCAAGCTTAGTCATGATGCATCAGACAATTCATTCAGATATCTTCAATTCCATTACCAGGCCCTGTGGGAGCCAAATGGGAAAAAGAATCAATGCATATGTTGGCCAGGGAAGTGGCAGTGTCCAAACAGCCTGCCCCCCATGAAAACACTGGCCTGTCCTTTCCCCAGACCCCCAGGCCAGGGCTACCATGTTGCCAGGACAGTCAGACAGTCACACTATCCCATCTGACAACCACTGCTACACAGGCCATCTGCTCCATGGCCTCAGGGTTGCCCTCAGGCCTCCTCCCCATGCTTCAGCAGTAGCAGTGGCCCCCAGGAGCAGCCCCACTCTGCTGCCCTCTCTGGAGCCTCCACATTGCTACACATTGCCCATGTACTTGTGAGGTCATTGAACCTCTTGGAACCTCAGTTTCTTCATCTGAAAAATGAGAACAAGAATAAGAATAATACCGGCCGGGCGCAGTGGCTCAAGCCTGTAATCCCAGCACTTTGGGAGGCCGAGATGGGCGGATCACGAGGTCAGGAGATCGAGACCATCCTGGCTAACACGGTGAAACCCCGTCTCTACTAAAAAAATACAAAAAACTAGCCGGGCGAGGTGGCGGGCGCCTGTAGTCCCAGCTACTCGGGAGGCTGAGGCAGGAGAATGGCGTGAACCCGGGAGGCGGAGCTTGCAGTGAGCTGAGATCCCGCCACTGCTCTCCAGCCTGGGCAACAGAGCGAGACTCCATCTCAAAAAAAAAAAAAAAAACAAAGAATAAGAATAATACCTACCTCACAGGAATGCCATGAGGTTAAAAGAGATAAAGACACATAAAACATTTAACCTGATTCTTGGCATTCGGTACTGCAGAAATGTGGGCGTTACTCCCCGTGAGCGATATCCTACCCTGCCACAGAGGAGGCGCTAAGCAAGTGTTCGCAAACTGAATCATGCTGGAGAATACTCATGGCTCCCGGGTCAAGTCCAAATGCAGTTTTCTGGCAGAAATCCTTCTTCTTCAGTCTTTTTATATTAAGGGGGAGGTCAGTTTTTTTGTTTTTGTTTTTTTTTTCTATGAAGACCACGTTATGGATGGTAATCTGTTTCACTCAGTCCACTGATTTAAATGTTAATCTCATCTAAAAAAGACCATCATAGAACTATCTATAATAGTGTTTAATCAGGTGTCTGGGCACCATGGCCTAGCCAAGTTGACTCATAAAATTAACCAGCATACTAGCATTCTGACAAAAGGTGCCTCCTGCACATTTTGCAGATACTGGCATCGGAGAGGCAGTCACCTCCCTCACTTCCTCACCCTTGTCAGCAGGAGCCAAGGCCAGGAAGCTGGGGCCTCACCCTCTAAGCCCTACCAAGGGAGACAGGAGCTCTGCAGGGTTACAGAAGCCCACAGCTTATGCCAAGGAAGCTGCTTCAAATCACATCTCCTTCCAGGCACCTCCCCAGCAAGCCTTGCTCCCAGCTCTGTCAGGCTCAAGCAGCTTTAGCCTGAACGGTCTAGCCTCTGCCTGACCCTTCCCTGCCCTCGATTAAACGGCCACCCCCGCCCACTGTCGGACCTATGGATTGGGACAGACCTGAGGGTGGCTATGGCCTTGGACCCCCTCATCCCCAGCCAGCCTGGGCTCCTGCCACTAGGCTTATTTGGGACACTCAGTTAACAGTTGGACATCTGTCATGTGCCAGGTTGTGTGCCAGGAACAGGGGAGAACCAGTACTTGGGGTGCAGAGGGAGGCAGGGAGATGGCAGCACCAACACCTGTAGCCTGGGGTGGCTAGGCAGGGCCACAGGGACCTCTCACAGATTCTGAAACAACGTGGATTCATAGGGCTCCTGGAAATGCTTCCGTGGGGATACAGGGCACGTTCCTCAGAGAGGAACTTACAGACTGGTGGAGGAGATGTGCTCCTGGCAGAGGACAGAGACAGGGAAACATGGGTCAATACTGGTGGGGTGGCAGGCGTGAGCCCCTGAAGCAGGGAAACATTTGTGGAGGGTCCTTCAGTGCCTGGAATCTGAAACTGGCAGCCCAGGATGCTCAGAGAAACACTGACTGGGAAAGGAAGACATGCGCCTGCAGGTGCTGGTGTGTCCCGGAAGCTTCCATGGAGTAGAGGGCGATCTTAGAGCTCACCACCTCCACCAAAGCCCACCCCGAGGGGAAGGGCGGGCATCATCTCAACCTCCTCCCTCCTTCAGAGCTGGAGACTCCAAATCACTCAGACACCCACCCTCCTCTCTGCACAAGCTGCCAGAGGGCCATAGGGACAGGGCTCCTTGTAGGGGGGCTGGGCCATCACACCCACATCTGAATGCTGCACCCTGGGGGTGGGCATCCCAGGGACAGAGCCGAGAGAGCCTCGGGTTGGGTGGAGCTGGAGCTCCTGAGCCTGAAGGGGGAACCTGCCTGGCCCTGGACTCCTTGAGATGAGAAACGATAAATTTCCTCACTGACTATGCCCCTTGACTCAGAGTTTTCTTACTGATAGCTGCAGGCCTTCTGAGAGATATGGGGACCCCATCTCCTCTTCTCTCCCTGTGTCATGCTTGAGAAACATCCAGAGCCTATCCAAACTAGGGTTGCCAAACAAAACTAGGTTTAGCAAATGAAAATGCCGGGTGCCCCTCCTCAGCAAATGTACAAGAACAGAAATTATAACAAACTGTCTCTCCAGACCACGGGTGCAGTAAACTAGAACTCAGGACTAAGAAACTCAAATCAAAACAGCTCAACTACATGGAAACTGAACAACTGCTCCTGAATGACTACAGGTACATAGAAATGAAGGCAGAAATAAAGATGTTCTTTGAAACCAATGAGAACAAAGATACAACATACAGAATCTCTGGGACACATTTAAAGCAGTGTGTAGAGGGGAAATTTATAGCACTAAATGCCCACAAGAGAAAGCAGGAAAGATCAAAATTGACACTCTAACATACATAATTAAAGAACTAGAAGCAAGAACAAACACATTCAAAGCTAGCCAGAAGGCAAGAGATAACTAAGATCAGGCAGAACTGAAGGAGATAGAGACACAAAACCTCAAAAATCAATGAATCAGGAGTTGGTTTTGAAAAGATCAAAATTGACAGACCACTAACCAAGACTAATAAAGAAAGAAAAGAGAAAGAGAATCAAATCGGCCTTAATTACAAAAATGATAAAGGGAATATCACCACCGACCCCACAGAAATACAAACTACCATCTTGAAATTACTATATAAACACCTCACGCCAAATAAACTAGAAACCTAGAAAATGGATAATTTCTGGACACACACTCTTCCAAGACTAAACCAGGAAGAAGTTGAATCCCTGAATAGACCAATAGTAGGCTCTGAAATTGAGGCAATAATTAATAGCCTACCAACCAAAAAAGTCCAGGACCAGATGGATTCACAGCTGAATTCTACCAGAGGTATAAGGAGGGAGTTGGTACCATTCCTTCTGAAACTATTCCAATCAATAGAAAAGAGGAATCCTCCTAACTCATTTATGAGGTAACATCATCCCGATACCAAAGCCTGGCAGAGACACAACAAAAAAGAAATTTTAGACCAGCATCCCTGATGAACATGGTGCAAAATCCTCAATAAAATACTGGCCAAACCCAGTTCGGCAGCATCAAAAAGCTTATCCACCATGATCAATTGGAGCCATCCCTGGGATACAAAGAGCTGGTTCCCAACATTCATAAATCAATAAACATAATCCAGCATATAAACAGAACCAAAGACAAGAACCCACATGATTATCTCTCAATAGATGCAGAAAAGGCTTTTGATAAAATTCAACAGCCCTTCATGTAAGCGCTCAATAAATTAAATTGATGGGCGATACCTCAAAATAATAAGAGCTATTTATGACAAACCCACAGCCAATATCGCACTGAATGGGCAAAAAGAAACTGGAAAAATTCCCTTTGGCTTAACAAGACAGGGATGCCCTCTCTCACCATATATTCAACATAGTGTTGGAAGTCCTGGCTAGGGCAATTGAGCAAGAAGAAATCCAGGGTATTCAGTTGGGAAAGAAGAAGTCAAATTGTCCCTGTTTGCAGATGACATGATTGTATATTTAGAAACCCCATTGTCTCAGCCAAAAATCTCCTTAAGCTGATAAGCAGCTTCCTTAAAAGTCTCAGGATACAAAATTAATGTGCAAAAAATCACAAGCATTCTTATGCACCAATAACAGACAAACACAGAGCCAAATCATGGATGAACTTCCATTCTGGTGCTTCCAAAGAGATAAAATACCTAGGAATCCAACTGACAAAGGGATGTAAGGACCTCTTCAGGAACTACAAACCTACTGCTCCAGTGAAATAAAGAGGACACAAACAAATGGAAGAACATACCATGCTCATGGATAGGAAAAGTCAATATCGTGAAAATGTGCATACTGCCCAAGGTAATTTATAGATTCAATGCCATCCCCATCCAAGCTACCAGGTTTCTTCTGGGGTGGAAAAACTTTGCTTTAAAGTTCATATGGAACCAAGAGCCGCATCTCCAAGACAATCCTAAGTCAAAAGGAGAACAAAGCTGGAGGCATCAAGCACCTGACTTCAAACTATACTACAAGGCTACAGTAACCAAAACAGCATGGTACTGGTACCAAAACAGAGATATAGACCAATGGAACAGAACAGAGTCCTCAGAAATAATACCACACATCTACAGCCATCTGATCTTTGACAAACCTGAGAAAAACAAGAAATGGGGAAAGGATTCCCCTATTTATTAAATGGTGCTGGGAGAATTGGCTACAGCCATAAGTAGAAAGCTGAAACTGGATAACTCCTTACGCCTTATATGAAAATTAATTCAAGATGGATTAGAGACTTAAATGTTAGACCTAATACCATAAAAATCCTAGAGAGGAAAACCTAGGTAGTACCATCCAGGACATGACATGGGCAAAGACTTCATGTCTAAAACACCAAAAGCAACGGCAGCAAAAGCTAAAATTGACAAATGGGATCTAATTAAACTAAAGAGCTTCTGCACAGCAAAAGAAACTACCATCAGAGTGAACAGACAACCTACAGAATGGGAGAAAATTTTTGCAATCTACTCATCTGACAAAGGCTAATATCCAGAACCTACAAAGAACTCAAACAAATTTACAAGAAAAACAAACAACCCATCAAAAGTGGGCAAAGGATATGAACAGACATTTCTCAAAGAGACATTCATACAGCCAACAGACATATGAAAAATGCTCATCATCACTGGCCATCAAATGCAAATCAAAACCACAATGAGATACCATCTCACACCAGTTAGAATGGCGATCATTAAAAGTCAGGAAACAACAGGTGCTGGAGAGGATGTGGAGAAATAGGAACACACACTGTTGGTGGGATTGTAAACTGGTTCAACCATTATATGGAGAAAACAGTATGGCGATTCCTCAAGGATCTAGAACTAGATGTACCATATGACCCAACCATCCCATTACTGGGGATACCCAAAGGATTATAAATTATGCTGCTATAAAGACACATACTGCGATATGTTTATTGCAGCACTATTCTAATAACAAAGAACTTGGAATCAACCCAAATGTCCATCAGTGACAGATTGGATTAAGAAAATGTGCTTTATATACACCATATAGATACTATGCAGCCATAAAAAAGGATGGTTTAAGTCCTTTGTAGGGACATGGATGCAGCTGGAAACCATCATTCAGCAAACTATCACAAGAACCAAACACGCGTATTCTCACTCCTTAGGTGGGAACTGAACAATGAATCACTTGGACTCCAGGAAGGGAACATCACACAGGGGCCTATCATGGGGAGGGGAGGATTGCATTGGGGTGGAGCCTGATGTAAATAGCGAGTTGATGGGTGCAGCAGACCAACATAGCACAAATATACATATGTAACAAACCACCATGTTATGCACATGTACCCTACAACTTAAAGTATAATAATAATAAATAAATTTAAAAAAAAAATAAAATAAAAAATAAAAAAATAAAAAAAATAAAATAAAAAAAAATAAAAAAAGAAAAAGAAAATGCCGGGTGCCCTGTTAGATTCAAATTTCAGGTAAACAATGAGTGATTTTTCTAATATATTATGTTTTGTGCTATACTTGAGGCATACTTATACTAAAAACATTACCCATTGTTTATCTGAAATTCTGTTTTAAGCAGGCACCCTGTATTTTATGTGGCAACCCTACCCCAAACCCCTCCTTTCTCTCGCCTGGCAGCAGACTACGCTCCAAAATGGTTTGTCATCCAGAGAGGCTTCTGAGATGGCACCCAGGCATCTCCTGAGGTGGCCTGGGAGGGGTCAGAGAGCCCCACTGACCCCCCAGCACCTCCTCATAGCTGTGGGTTAGGGCTGGAGGGGGACCAATAAATGGCCTTCTCTTGCCTGCTAGGTCCTAACAATGGTGAAGAGAGAGAAGTGAAGAGGAGAAGAGACTGAAATATCACTTTAGCAGCTGAAAAAGTTGATTTGGGGGAATAGGGCTGAGAGCTGCAAGCACCTGAGTCTTCTGATATCAAATCCCAGAACTAGACAAATCACCTACTCCATTCCCACAGCCCTGAACCCTCCCAGTCCTGCTCCAGGGCAGCTCAGGCAGGGAAGGGAGGCTGCCATTCTCCTGGCTCACTCCGTGACCAAGAATAGTAGCAACCCAGGCACCCTGCAGGCAGGAGAAAAAGGTGAGGGTTCCTGAGACCTGTTTGTTCTCCCAAATTCACCTATCAGCTAAATCATTTATCCTTCCTATCGCCTTGGGAAAAGAGAAGTCAGGAATATTGGGCTAATGACGGGACTCCACGTGGAGGCATCCACTGCTCTCATTGGTAGCACCAAGGGAGCCCTGTCGGTCCCACTGGTGGCAGGCCACTCACAAGGGCACCCTTTGATGAGCCAGCCTGAACCATGTAGTTACCAGTCAAAATCAGTCCTGGCCAACAAACACAACTCACTTCCCAACCTATGCATGCCTCAGTTTCCTCATCTGTGAGATGGGGAGAAGAGCACTCACCTGGGCTCATTCATGGGTAAGCCTGCAGCACGCCTGCCTGGCACGCAGAGAGGGCTCACGAGGGCTATGGCCATTACCATCCCTGGCTCTGGCATGGGGTGACGAAGCAAGCACGAGGCCCTTGAAGGGGAGAGAAGAGAGGAAGAAAGGGAGAGTTTAGCTGGGCTAGTGTAAGACCTCTGCTTGGAGCGCTGCTGGAGGTCATGCAGTTTCAAGGACGAAGAGAGATAAACAGATGAAGACACCAGGCTGGCCTCCCAGGTGAGGTCGGTGTGGAAGCAATGAATGGGGGAAGCACCCTGTCCCCAGCACACCCATAGAACTAGATGCTCTCAGGGTGCTGACAAGCTCGAGATACAGGAGCTGAGGCCACTTCCTGGGGAAGTGCGGAGACTGGTACAGCTAGCTGGGAGCTTGGAACCCCCACCAGGCAGGCTGTGACTCAGAGGGTGGCTCCAGGCCCAGCCGGAACAGGGATGTTCACCGGGACCCAAACAGAAACCACAATTAGACTAATGGGCAGAGACAAGGAGGGAGGATAAAGGGCAGCGGTTGTCACACGGATACCCCAAGTTCATGCTGGATTTCAGGCCTACTAACACTTACCCTCGGTAGTCCATTCAATGAAAGTTGATTGTCTCATCTGCTGTGGGCTATGGGGATAAAAGAGTTGCAGCAGCCATGCCCCAGCCTCTGTGGGACAGCGTTCTTACACATGAAGCAACTGCACATTGTGGAAAGTGCCTGAAGGAAACATAAGTGCTGAGATAAAGAATCATAGGGAGTGTGGCTTTCTTGGGTGGTCAGGGGCCTCACCAAGAAGTGACATGTGCACTGGGCTCTAATGGAAATGAAAGCTCCAGCGCTGGGAAGAACTTTTCAGGCAGAAGACACAGCAAGTGTGAAAGCCCTAAGGGGGAAAAGGGCAGGAGGATTTAGGCAGCAAGGCCGGTGCCCAGCCCTGCGCTGGTGTGAGGAGCAGCTCAGTCCAAGGCTGGGGTGACACCTGCTGGGCAAAGGGCCCAGAGTGGGATCAGGGGCATGGTCAGGACGATGGCTCCTAAGCGTCCACTCATTCTGAGGGAGTCAGTCACCACAGGGTAGGAAAGCATGGTGGGACAAAGTGTCGCTAAGAGACCACTTGTGAGGCTGAGGTCCTCAGAGGTGGACAGCTCCCTGAGGGCTGGAAGTCTCCGGAAGGCTTCTTGGAGAAACATCCTGGGGGACCCCATTTGGACAGGTTGGAGGTGTCAAACGGATGTGAGCAACAAAAGACAGCAGTGACCTCTGGCTGTCTGTGCAGCAGAGAAGAAACTGGTTCGCCACAGGGTAGAGATGGGGTCATAGGAGGAATCTTCCTTGTACTTTCTGAAGAAAAGGGAAAAGATAAGAAAAACCACAGTATTTGTTAGCTGCCCACTCATCTCCCAGCCCTCTTTTCCTCTTCCTAACTGAACCCTGGTTGGCCCTGGACCAGCCACCTGCTTTCCATGTACACACACACACACACTCGTGTTCTCTGGAGGAAATGAAGCCTCCAGTTCAAGGGGTAGGCCCCACTGCCTCACACCAACCAGCATATTCCATCTCCTGGCCAGAGTCATTGGTCCCAAAGACAGCCTGTGACTGAAGCCCGTCTACTCAGAGGGATCACCAGGCCGTGGCTCGGTCTATGAATTCAGCCATGAAGCATGGGGCTACTGGCAGTCATTGTAGACAAGAATAGAGGGGTGGAAAGGACTAGGTCTCTGGTGACATCATTAAGGCCCTGGACCAACCAATCCTGCAACCCACCCACCTCTGGACTTTCCAGTTGCATGAACCAAACACCACCTTTCATGTGATTAAACCTGTTTGCGTTGAGTGTTCTATTCCTTACAATGACAGCAACAGTTTGCAGACATCTAGTATGTACTGGGCACTGAATTAAATCTTGATGCACACTGTTTCATGCAGGAATCATCCTTCTCACTCTTCAGAAGGGAAACCTAAGGCTCAGGATATGCAGTAACCTGCCTCGGGTCACACAGCTGGACGTAGAAGGCCTGACTCCAGGCCTGGATCTGGGCCTGGGCTCCTACCCCCCGAGTTCCTTCAGTCCCTCAGGGACCAGCTTTCAGGGACCCATAGCTGAGGGTCTGAAGCCACCCTAAGTTAGAGACCTTATATCAGACACTACTGAGGGACTTTGAACTGAGGATTTTGAGAGCTCTAAGCCTTGTTCAGAGAAAGTTGGGCAGGGCAGAGGCCTAGGCTTTGGGCAGCAGAGACCTAGGTTTCAATTCCAGAACCCCACTTAGTGGCCATGTAACCTTGGGCAAGTTACTTGCCTTCTTCAGCCTTAGTTTCCCCATGTGTGAAGTCAGGTTGAATTAAGTCCCTATTATCTCATTACTTTAAAATACTTAAGTATAAACAATGTGAAGGAAATGTAGACGTGTGTATGAATTTACTTTCATCTTTACCCTAAGAAAATGAGTAAACAGTTGAGATTCCCTGTCAGGAACACATGCTCTAGAAGGTGCTATCAAGGACTTCAACTACCTTTATCTAAATTCACACCATAGGGTTTATAGCCTAACCTCATGTAGGTCAGACACACTTGTCCTGGGTAAATAACAGGGGTCAAGAATTGGGGCTGGTTAGAAAGACTGTCCAGCATTCTGGCCTTTGCATAAACAGGGTTCAAGCATGCAGAAACCCAGGGGCCCAGCACAGCTCTGGGACTAGAATTCCCTTTGGTTCTGTGTGCCCCAACCCGTACGTGATGGAGGGGTCTGCCACCTGGTGTTCCTAGAAGGATGGCAGGTTCTGCCACCAAAACACTGTTTCCTTCTCCTGGAGTGTTCTTACACATGGTGCTTGTCCAAATGCCAAGGACTTTCTGCACTCACAGGCATGGGGGTGAGGCTTTGGTGGACACTTACCTCTCATTGGTGGAATTTCACATGGTGGAATCTGGCCTGAGACTGACTTTCACTGCTGCACATCTCCGTAGCAAGAGGAAGATGTCAAGCTCCAGCCCAACAGGGTTTATTGGAAGCTATGCATCAAAACCAAAAATCCTGACAACTGTTGAATGGTCACCATGATTTAGATTCCTTCCCAGCTACTCCTTCCAAGTTGTTGGGAGGATAAGACGCATGAAATACCAGCAAATGTTGTTATTTTCATCATTCTTGCTATTATTCAGGCCTCTCTCTTCTTTAATCAAAGAATGTATCTATGATGAGGAGAGGTGCTGAGAAGTGGAGGGAGGAGGAAAGATGGGGGTTGTGTTTTGAGATTTAGAAGGGCACAGTGTGTCCAGCCAACACTCCCAGCCCCCAGAGGTTGCAACATATGTTAAATCTCAGGACACATGAGGCTCTTCCACTGGAGACAAGAGGCCACGAAGGCCCTCCACACCCAATCTCATGGTCATAGACAAACTAAGCTACCAGAGCCCTTCCTTCTGCCACCCTCCAGTGACACATGACATTGAGATATGGCTGTTTTGGTGTGGGGACACTTTGTCACGGAGACACTCCAATAATGATTATCAGAATCATAACATCAGCAATAAGTGTATTGTACCTGGTACCTAGTAAATGAAATGAGGGTTAGCTGGGTTCCTTCTGTGAATATTCTCATAACAGGATACTGTGTGGAATATTCAATGGGGAAATTGAAGTTTTAAAAACTAAGAAATTTGCCCACTCACAGAGAAAATGGCAATTGGGATTTGAATGCAGGCAGTCTCATTCCAGCATCTACATTCCTAACCACTGGTCTATAAAATACTAACACAATTAGGGGTGGAAGGTGACGTTACAAGAGTAGACAAGCTGATTTTAAAGTTCGTGTAGAAAAGTAAACCAACATATCCATAGAAACAGAAAAAGAGGAGCTATGAAAAAGAGCATGCTATCTATTCCCAGTAATCAGAGTGTCACTGGCATATGCTCAGACAAATATCCCAATAGAACAGAATAAAAATGTAAGAAATAGACCCCGCTATGTGTGAAACTGAGGACGTGATAAAGGTGACATCTCAGATGAGTGAGGAAAATATAGTTTAATCAATAAACTGTATGGGACCAACTGGGTGGCCATCTGGAGAAAAATAAAGTCGGATCCATACCCCACACTATATTTCAGGATAAATGTCAAAGGGATCAAAGACTTAAAACTAAAAACTATGAAACTATGAAATGCCTGGATGAAAGCAGCAGAATTCCTATATAGCCATGGGTAATATCTCTAGCCAACACTCAAATTCCAGAACTCATAAAAGACTGATCCACTTGATTAATAAAAATTAAAACTTCTGCATGGAAAAAAAAAATAACAAGCAGGCCAGGTGCAGTGTCTCATGCCTGTAATCCCAGCACTTTGGGAGACGTAGGCAGGAGGTTTGCTTGAGGCTGGCAGGTCGAGACCAACCTGGGCAACATAGCAAGACTCTGTCTCTACAAAAAAGTTAAGACTTAGCCAAGCATGGTGGCACACACCTATGGTCCCAGCTACTTGGATGAGGGGGGAAGATAGCTCGAGCCCGAGAGGTCGAGGCTTTAGCAAGCTGTGATTGTGCCACCTCACTGCAGCCTGGGTGACAGAGTAAGACCCTGTCTCTCAAAAAATAATAATAATAAGCAAGAAAAATCTAAGCGGACATATTTATAAGCCATATCACAAATTGAGGGCTAATCTTTCTAAAATGTACAAGCTCTTACAAATTGGTAAGAAAAGGATAATCACACAAATGGATGTGAGTAAAGAGTTCATAGAAAACAAATTTACAGTACCACAAACCCCCGTGACACAGGTTTACCCATGTAACAAACCTGCACATGTATCCCTGAACTTAAATGTTAAAAGAAAACAAATTTATAACTGACCCTTAACTCTATGAAAAGATGCTCAACCTTATTCATAATAAAAGTGCAAATGAAAACTACACTGAGATTGTATCATTTATCTAGCAAAGTTGGCCAAGAGCCAAAAGTTTAAGAACTCACTCTGTTGGAGAGGCTGTAGAGAAACAAGTTTCCTCATACGTTACTGGTGGGAGATCCCCTACAGAGGGCAATTTGGTAAAATCTATCAAAATTGCAATGCTTATACCCTTTAACCCCAGTAATCACACTTCTAAGAACTTATCCCACGGACAGACTTGCAAACATGTGAAGTGACGTATTTATAAGGTTATTCACTGCAGCGTAATTTATTATAGCAGAAGAAGTCGGGAAACAAACAAACGTTCATCAATAGGGACTGGTTGAATAAATTATGATCTTATAGTACATCCATCCAACAGAGTACTGTGCAGCTGTTTTAAAAAAAAGTAAGAATCAGGAAGCTCTTTATGTGCTGACATAGAAAGAGCTCCAAGAGATATATTGTTTAGGGGCAGACCAGTGTTTACATTACACTGCTTCTGGTATTAAAAACTGGGAGGTGAAAGGAGTTTTAAACTAAAATTTATAAAACAAAAAATGAAAGTGCTTCCCTGTTAAGGGTAGGGGGTGGTAATTGCACAGAAGTAAAACTGGAAGGGAGATTCTTCACTCTAAACCTTTTTCTCTAACCACATGAATATATTGCCTATTCAACAAAATAAATTTAAAAATTGTAATATTATGCTTTCAACTTTCTTCATGATTTACCAAGTACTGTGTGAAAACAAATATCCTTCCCCACTTCCTCAGCCTCCTCCTATCCCAAATCCTGGAGTGAGGCTCAGGTACCATTTAAGTTAGGAAAACAACAACAACAACAACAACAAAAACCACGGAAGGTTAAAATAACTGATGGGTGTGTTACTTGGAAATTACAAGGAGGGGCAGGTGCAGTGGCTCAGGCCTATAGTCTCAACACTTTGGGAGGCTCAGGTGGAAGGATCGCTTGAGGCTGGGAATTCAAGACCAGCCTGGGAAATACAGTGAGACCCCATCTCTATGAAAATAAAACATAAAAAAAAAAATTGCGAGGCATGGTGGCCTGCCTGTAGTCCTAGCTACTTGGGAAGCTGAGGTGGGATGATCACTTGAACCCAGGAGTGAGCTATGACCACTGCCCTCCAGCCTGGGTGACAGAGCTAGACCTTATCTCTAAAAACTAAAAGAAAAAATTTAAAAACCGCAATTTTGCATTTTGATGGGGCTGTATCAGAATGTCCCACATACAGTCACACAGATAGGAAGAGAGGGGTGGGAGGAAGTGCTTCGGATTCTGTACCTGGGCTGCAGAGAGTACCCAGGAATAGTATTCAAAGCACTTCCTCCCACCCAACCCCCACCCCACCACATGCTTTCCCTCCACACCCCCCAACCCCTGCCCCTGCCCCTACTGGCGGGCTGTAGCCCTGCTTGCTTGCACCTTAGAATCACCTGGAAAGCTTGAAAAACAATGCCAATACCCCAACCACACACCAAACCAAGCAAGCCAGCTGGCCCTCCCTCGCACCCAGGCACTGGCTGGGGTTGTAGTGTTTGATTAGTGCCTTACTCTCTTAGACAGTGAGCTTATGGATGCAGGGTTTACCATTGTATACCATGTGCCAAGCAAACAGTTGGTATTCAATAAGTATTAGTTAAATGAATGATAATGGGAGGAATTGTGGAATCCATGAAACGATGAAAGGAAGATGACAAGGCAAAGAGGCGAGGCAAGGAGCAGGCCCCTCAGGGAGACCCCATTAGGACCAGCAGCCCACAGTGGGGGGCTCAGGACCAGGGCTGACATCCACACCAAGCCCTGACCCCTTACTTGGCTGTGATAAGCAACCTCTTTTCTCCAGGGAGCTGATGGATCCCACCAAGGGCTGAGGAAACACTGATCTTCAACCCTAATCACTGAAGGCTTTCTGAATGGCAGACACTAAGCACAGCCCAGAGGCAAGAAGCAAGGCTGGGCCCCTCTCCTCTGGACAACACCACTTCCAGAGCTCCCAATGAGGACTGTCATATCTGCACATGACAGAAACTGGCCAAATGGCAAAATGCCATACAGGTTACCCTACCGGCTTTTGGGCTTTCTCCTGAGCATGCTGAAAGGAGTCATGAGCTGCCCCACGGATTTAATATACTAGATACCCATGATACAAACCAAGCTAACAAAGTGGTCCCCTAGGAGATCAGAAGTGTGGTCCTCTCCTTTGGAAAACACCTGCCCCTCCACCCACCAACATCATAGCCCGGCAGCTCGTTGCCCAGGGAGGTGTTGGGAGTCCTAGCAAGCCAGAAGGAATGGACCAGTAGACTAAAGGGCTGTAAGAGCTAATACCGAGGTGGACACAGGATCCAAGTTGAAGGAAAGTTGCTTCCCAAAGCCAAACCCAAAGTGTGAGAACTGCACACCCGCCAGTCCTGCCTTCAACACTAGCAATATAATGAATGAGCATTTACCAAAGGTTTTCCTGAGCCTGGGGCTGTGCTAAACCCTATGTATGTATTATCTCTAGGTACTCTTATCATCCCCATCCATCAGATGAGAAAACTGAGGCACAGAAAGGCTAAATAACTTGCTTAAGTCTTTGAGGCTTTGCCGCCCAATGCAATAGCGGCTAAGGACATGCCACTATGGAGCCCTTGAATGCAGCTAGTTTGAACTGGGATGCGCTGTAAGCACAAAATACACCACAGTTCAGACTTAGTATTTTTTAAAAATGTAAAATAGCCTATTAACAATTTTTATATTGCTTGCATGTTGAAATAACATTCCAAATCGATTGGATTAAATAAAATGTTTTACTAAAATTAGCTTCAACTTCTCTTCTTAGTTCTTTTAATGTGGCTACTAGAAATTTTACAATGACACAGGTGGCTCCCATTGCATTTCTATTGGGCAGCACTGCTTTGAGGTGTAAGTTAGGGAGAAGGGGGCATGGGAGACCTTTTAGTCAGGCCATATACTATTGATGGCAAACACATTTCGCACAACTTTCCGAGGATGTGCCTGTGTCCCAAATAGCTTCAGATTGTATCCAAAGTGTATTATTTGCCTGTCAGTATTAATCTTGTTTCTCTACTGAGCTATGAGCACACAGAGGACAGGTAAACTCCAGGGCGTGGTGCCAGCCACCCCACATGGCCTTGGTCAGGGTCAGCAGAGAATAACCATGGCAGAGCCCCAAGTGAAATCCTTGCTGCCCCCTGGGGGAGACTCTGCGGGACCGGATTGAATGTGCTGACCTTCCTCGGCCCTGTGAGGCAGCCTCACCAGCTCAGCCCTGTGGGAAGAGATGGGGGAAGGATCTGGGGACACTCGGAGTGGCCCGAACTCTTTCTGCTCATTACACATGCTCAGCCCCAGGGGGCCCACAGACTCCCTTCAAATCCCGGCTCTGCTTCTCACGTTCTGCCCTTCCTGGTCATGAAATGGGAGGGATGGTGGGCTGCAATGGTGGCTCTGCAAGTGTCACCCTCCCTCCCTGCCTTTCCCGTTAGCCAGAGAAGCCGAGTGTATTAGTCGATTTTCACACTGCTATAAAGACATACCTGAGACTGGGTAATTAATAAACAAAGGAGGTTTAATTGACTCACGGTTCTACATGGCTCAGGAAACTTACAATCATGGTAGAAGGTGAAGGGGAAGCAAGCCCCTTCTTCACAAGGCAGCAGGAGAGAGACAGAGTGCAGGGGAAACTGCCCCTTATGAAACTACCAGATCTCCTGAGAACTTCCTAACTATCATGTGAACAGCATGGGGGAACTGCCCCCATGATCCAGTCACCTCCCACCGGGTCCCTCCCTAGACTCATGAGGATTACAATTCAAGATGAGATTTGGGTGAGGACACAGAGCCAAACCATATCACCAAGTGAGAGAATGATGACAGGGTCACAGCCAACTCTGTAGGGAAGCCTGCACTACCAGTCACCTCCACGAGATGCCATATTCCACACAGACACACAAATTATGTCTACTAGCCATCCAAGAAAAGTAAAATCAACAGACCAGTGAACACTACATTTGGGGATGCAGCCTGGTGGAGCTGGGGATATGGATGAGAAAGAAGCAGGGAACGCTCCCCCTACTCAGCATGGCGCCCTGGGTGTGGTGGAAGTTAATGCACACAACTCATGCCCTGCACATGCTGTTCCCTGCCTGGAACAGCTGCCCCACCTGACTAACTCCCACCCTTGCATGTTGGGCTCTGGCTGCCCCTCTGTGGAACCGTCCATGCCCTGCCACCTGGGAAACGGTGTCTCCCACCTCCATCCCACTGCCACCCCTTATAATGCCCCCCACGACAGTGCCCAGCCTGGTGCCACCCTCCCCACTTGGAGGGGAAGATTAGACACTTAGACACGAGGCCCTGCTTGGAGAAGCCTGTTCAGCACTGAAACAAGCACCGTTTTATCTCAAGCTTCTCATTTTGATTCCAAACACAAAATAGAGAAGTTTTATCAAGCACATTTAATCACCACTCTTCCTCCTTTTCTCACATTCCAACAAACGCGATTTAAGCCTTGGCAGGCTCGAACAAATGGGAATCAAAATTCAAGTCACTTTACAACACATCCTGGAGTTCATTCATCCTCATGTTGATTGCTTCAGTCACCCCTCACCAAGCGTCTTCTGGGAGCCAGAGGCAGTGCTAACACCGCGGCATCCCATGGTCGTCTCTGCCCTCCAGAGGCTGCCGGTCTAATGGGAAACAGCTTGCTGCATCTTTAGTTGTCTGTCTATATGTCCCTGTACTATGACAGAGAAATGAACAGAATGCTGTGGGAATACAGATGATGGAGGGAAGGACTAATCTGTCTGGAGGGATCAGAGAGGACTTCACGAAGGAAGTGACATGTTAGCTGGATTTTTTTTTTTTTAAATGATAAACTCAGGTTTGTTGCGCTGGGTTGAACCTATGAAGGTAGGACCTGGGAAGGGGGACAGGGGCAGATGAAGTTGGTGACTGTATCTTCCCAGCCATTGCTGGGTTCTCAGCACCCTAGGATCTGCTGCCCAAAGGCCAGGCTCCCAGTGAAGTTCTAGGTGAGACCCAGTGCTGGGGGGCAGGGTCCTCTTCCTGACAGTGCAGCCTGTGGGATCACCTGCAAGGTCCTATCGTGGAGGCAAGGGCTGCGATGTTGGCCTGCGCTGGGGCCAGCCTCCTCAGGAAGCTGCCTTGTTGGAGGAGGTGGCAGCAGCCTCCCCTTTCTTCTTGATCGGGGCCTTCAGCAGTGTCAGCTTCTTGGGCAGGCTGTTGCTGGCTTTCATCACCACGTCATGTTCGATCTTCTTCCAGATCCTGACTTCTAGGTTCTTCTTAAGCTTTTGTTGCTGACCGACGCGCGCCTTCTTGGGAGCTGTAACACGACCGTCTTTCCTCAGGCCCCGGTTCCTTTCAGAGGCCGCCGCTGCCTCTTCGCTGGCTTGTGCGCCTGGAACTCGCGCTGCCCGTGCGCTAGGATCCGGCACGCGGATCAGCTGGAAGAGGTCAGCTGGATCTTAAAGGATAAGAAGAAAGGAAGAGATGTTCCGGACAAAGGGAACACACATGACAATGCAAGAACGTAGGAAAGGGCACTGTGAATTCCGAACACAATGAGAAAAATTCCACACACCTGGACTCTAAGGTGCAGGTGCAGGAGGAGTATTGCTGATGAGGCCGGGGAGGAAAGCTGGGTCCACGTGTTGAAGGGCTACGTGTGTTGCTGTAGGTGGCAGGGAGCTGATGGTATCTATTTTGTAGAGAAGTCACTCTGGGCAGGGCGCAGTGGCTCATGCCTGTAATCCCAGCACTTTGGGAGGCCAAGGAGGACGGATCACGAGGTCAAGAGATCAAGACCATCTTGGTTAACATGGTGAAACCTCGTCTCTACTTAAAATACAAAAATTAGCTGGACGTGGTGGTGTGCGCCTGTAGTCCCAGCCACTCAGGAGGCTGAGGCAGGAGAATCGTTTGAACCCGGGAGGAGGAGGTTGCAGTGAGCCGAGATTGTGCCACTGCACTCCAGCCTGGCGACAGAGTGAGACTCTGTCACACCAAAAAAAAAAAAAAAAAATCACTCTGAAAGCTGGGTGAAAAGCAAGACCATTCTGGAGAGCATAACGTGCCCTACTGGGCACAGCATATTGGACCCTTGTAGAAGAGGATTGACTTTTTATGTTAAGGGTCTTCTTGCTACAGACTAGACAGACAGGAGTGGGGAAATTAAATTTAATCTCCTAAATAGGGGATGGCGCAGATGTCCCCACTCCTGCCTCCCATGGCCATGACAGGCATTGCTAATCAATCACAGCACTACTTTCTGCTGAGTCTGGTCTCAGCCCCAGATTCTTCCCAATACAGAGCTCCATGTTGCCACCACAATTTAGCCGAGGCGGCACATGAAATGAAGCATAGTTTCCATTATTACACCAGGGAAATAAGCCTATTATTGACGTTAGTCCAAACCAAGCAACATCAGCTAGGAAAGCTTAATGTAAAAGTTCCTGAGAAGTACTATTCAAAATAAACACAATGAGTTGGAGGGGAAGAATCAAGTTCACAGCCTTGAGAAAGTAGCATTTAAAAGTGGCTGGGGGCGGGGAGGTCTTGGGCCTCGAGATTAATTTTTTTCCAGTGCAGCAGACTCACAGGTTAATCACCATAAAGCTGTCACTCTCTCCACCCTGCTCTTGGAGGTGATAAGCAACATTCAAGGCCTTGCCGCCGCAGGTTTTACCTTCCAATTTGCCCTTTCACCTGCAGGAGAAGGGAGTTGCAAAGTGCAATGTCAAAAAGAAATCAATTAGGATTCCTAAAGTGGGTGAGGGGGTAGCCATATTCCTGGTCCAGCCCAACAAGTCGGCTGTTCCCCTGGCTAGAACGAGGCAAGAATCCATCTGGTCATGGCCCCCTGCCCTATCTCAGTCCAGAATTCCAGAACAACAGCAGGGCTCAAGTTCTGAAGATCCGGGCTTTGTGCTCCAGGGGTGGCCTTTGGCAAGGAAATGGGACAAGTAAATACCACATGGGTCTTTTGATCCTCTGTACTTGACCTCTGCCCAGGGCCTGCATTTCCTTTTCACACCTCCCAGCCCCACCCCAAAAAGCAGAAGGAAAGCAATACTGTCCCCTGGGGTTCCCACCACCAAGTGCCCAGAAAAACTGGAAAGGTGCAGGGAGAAGGAGTCCCACCCCATTCCCCTGAGCATGCCTCCACCTTCTGTGCAGGGTCCCACAAAAAACTGCCTTTTTGCTTCCTCCTCACCTGAGTAGGAGGACCCAGCAGCTATGGCTGGTGCCTAATAGGGTGGGAGCCCAGCACCCCAGACCCTAAGTCAGCCGGCATCTGTGAATCCTGAAGTTCCCTGACCCACAGCAAAAACCCACAAGGACCCAGCAAGTGGGGCGGGACACTGGAAATCTCAGCCAGTGTGGACATTAGAACTGGAAGACATGCATGGGAGGGAGGGTCCTTCTAGACCAGGACTGAGTCCCCAAGCCACTAGAGGCAGAATCCTTAACCCCAGCCTCAGCTTCCTCCTCTATAAAATGGGAATTCTAACACTGACTTTGCAAGTGTATTGGAAGGATTAAAAACTGGGTACAGGAGGAGCCACCTAACAGGGTAGCTGGCACACAGCAGGGGCTCAGCACATGCCCAGCTGGCTGTCTAGCTGGACCATCCACCTAGACCATGTGAACGGCAGGAGGCCAGGAGCCGTGGCTCATCCGTACGGGGTGGTGGGGAGGTGGCTGTTTTCACTACCAAGCAGAGAGCGAAGCTTCGGCCATGGAGCATTCAACCCCTCAGCCAATGGTGACCCCTGAGGCCCATGAAATTTCAAGGAGATTCTGTAGGATTAGGAACGGAAGGAACTGGGCCAGCCTCCATCCAGCCTTTGTCTCTAGGACAGTGGCCTTTGTGAGACACACTCACTGCCAGCACCCCCACCTCCCGGGCCACCTGAAATCCTGGCAGGGTTTGTTCTCCTTTAAGCATGGCCAGGTCTACCCCAGAGCTGGGCAACCATTCAGGGAGTTCCCACAGCATCTGCCTAATGTATGCACCCCTATCACGTCAACCTCAGGCTGGGGTGGGACAGTCTGGGTAAATGGTTTAATAGCAGGACAGTCACATGCCTGATATTCACTGCACCTTCCTCCCTTTCCAGCTTTCCAGCCTCAGCCCAGACTCATGATAGAGAGACCCATGCATCCCCTGGCAAGGGGGTTCCCCAAGCCATTCAGCTTTGGCCCCAAATATACCCACCAAACTGAAAGCCATCAGAAGGTTGTCTCCACCCTATTTAGGGACCATCTTGTGCTCTTGGCACTCACTCTGGGAGACTATGCTGTATCCCACACAGCTTATCCAAAAACGATCTTCCCATTTCATCAAACTTTCCCTGAAAGCACTTGGGTAAACATTGCCTGTGACATTAAATTTCCAGTGGTTTTTGTGTGTGTGTGTCCCCTACAGATGGGACTCTAGACAGCTGCCCGTTGCTTTGCTGAGGTGCCAAGATAATTTCCTTCTTAGAAACTCACAGCTCCACAAATGCCAGCCATTGTCCAGGTGATGCCAGGTCAGACTCCAGCCCATGGCGGCAGCTTCTCTTAATCCCCTTTCACTGCTGAAAGGACATGCACATCTCCAAGTCACTGCAGCTTCCAAAATGCTTTCCCACCTTGATCTCTTTTGGTCAAAGTTCTGGGATTTGGGGTGGGCAGAAGGCATCATCTTCCTCCTATAACTGAGGAAACAAATGGGCAGAAAAGTAGCCCAGGGGCTCATGGAGCTAGAAGTGGCAGAGAAATGGCAACGATGTCTCCTGGCAGATCCAGAACACAACAGACACGTCTGTGCCTTGAATTTTTAAACTATTTACATATTCTTTAAGCTTATTTGGCTGCAAGTTGAAAGAGATAACAGATGGGACCCTCTGGGAAGGAGAGAGGGGAAGACTGGGCAAGATACACAGAGAGATGGGACATCTGCAGCAAAAAGTAGTATTGATAGTATGAATAGGGACCATATATTGAGCACTTACTACGTACTTCACATCTATTATCACATTCTACTCAACTTGTGACAGGATGTCATCCCTATTTTACAGCTGAGAAAACTGAGGCTCAGAGAAGAGAAGTGACTGTGCAGATACTCACCCAACAGATGGAAAAGCCTGATATACATCCATGTTTGTCTGAACCCCTGACCCATCACATCAGCCACTACGCCGCTCCAGTTGCAGTCTGGTTCTGCCATTTCTAGCTCCATGGGGCACTGGGCTGTTTTTCTGGCCCTTTCTGTTTCCTCAATTGTAGGAGGCAGATCATGTCTTCTGCCCACTCCAACTCCCAGAATTTTGACCAAAAGAGATCAAGGTGGAAAAGCATTTTGTAAACCTGCAATGAACTGGAACTGCCAAGCAACTCCCAGCCTTCCTACTGAATCAGAGCAGATTCCTTCAATGGAGGACGTTGCCCCTCTTTTCTCCCACCACTCTACAGGGCACTGGTTCCTCCTCTTCTATTTGGAAATGGTTCTAAAAATCAATAAGATTGTCAGCATCAAGCCCCAGTCATGCCAACATCAGGTGCCTGGAACCCTGAGCCCTGCTGGTCCGTCAGCTCATCAGCCCCCTTGCATGATCCAGAGCAATTACATGCTTAAAATTCAAAGCCAGGTTGCACAGGGCCCCAACGTGGGAAAATGTCATGATTTTTCCCATGTGAACAAGTGACACAAAATATGAAAATAGCAGAGGGACTCCACCCCACCGCTGATTGGTCTCGCACAGCTAAAAAGGAGAACAGGGTTTTATGACGGGACAAGATCAACAATGAATTGGCTTGTAGGGAGGAAAAGAGATGATATAATATTTTCTTGAGCTAAAGGGACTAAAAATAGTGTGAGGTTTTCCAAGTGATGGTACTTGGTGGTGGTGGTGGCGGTGGTACTTCAGGATGTGACTGCTAATCGTATATTGCAATAGCTATTGGCATGTTCAGAGCCGTTCACAGGGACTGGCTGCTCACCCAGCTCCAGGAACAAGGAACAAGGAGAGGGCCACCTGTCCCCATTATTGCACCTTTGCTCCTGCAGTGCGCCTCCCTGAAATACCCTTCCTTCAGCCCACACTGAGTCCAGACATCCCATGTCCTGAGCTCCAGCCAGCTCCTCCGGGTGGCATTTCTCAAACTTTTCCCCAAATCACTCCAACAGCAGAGGAGAATTTGCAGGGGGCTGGGTGAAGGGTGAAATTTGAGACGTGCCTGTCGACACCAACACAAGCATGAAATTTCCTCCAAATCTCAGTTTCATCCCAAGAATTCATGAAAAGATGTCATTTACTGTAAAAAGTTTAAACTTGTTTTAGTATTTAAAAATCAGTTTGTTTCCCGATGTCATAGTTATGTGGTTACTCAGAAGGGCTGTTTGCCTTGTGCCGTCAAGAGCTCCTCGGCCCAATGCTGCCAGTGTGGAGTGCCCCTCAGTGACAAAACAAAGGCTTTTGCTGAGGACCTCAGAGCTCCTATGGCCACTGAGGCAACTCATTCACTCATCCATCAATTCGTTCATTTACTCATCCAATATGTATTTACCAAACTCCTCCTAAATGCCTACTCTCAGGGACACAGCAGGAAGGAGTCCAACCCTCCAGGAACCCCATCTCATGGAGGAGACAGACAAGGAGACTGTGTGTCACAGCTTGGTGACAAGTGCTCCAGCGAAGACTAATCAAAGGGACTTTGGAAACTGGGCACTAGGGCTCAGGAAAGTCTTCCTTGCAGGGAAAGTGCAAGCCGGGGTGCAACCCAGCCTAACAGTGAAGAGCCATGTGTCATAATGGGGCAAGCCAGTTAACCACTCAGTTTCTTCATCTGTAAAATGGATATAATAGAATCATATGGTTTTCATGAGGATTAAATGTATTTAATTAAAGCAGTGCAAAGTGCTTACTATGGCACCTGATCCGTACTAAGTGTTCAATAAATATTACCTATTGAGCTGGGACCTGAGGAATGGGTGGAATTGGGACGTTGGGGTGAAGGACAGAAGGAGGGGAAAAGAGAAGAGTATGTTTCATACATAAGGAACAACACACTGAAGAACAAATATTCAATACATATTTCTTGAATGAATACATTCTATAAGGGAAATTAAAAGTAATGCAATCTTGATAAACCACACCCTTTGTCTATTTTTTCCTGGTGAGTGTGTGTAGGTGGCACTGAGTGGCACCTGAGCCAGGCACCCAAAGGCAAGCCCACTGCACCTTTCTAAGAAGGATGTGAACTCCTTAAGGGCAGAAATCGCATCTTTCCCCTCTTGGGATCCCACATCTCTGAGCTAGGGTGAACTGCAGGGTCTTATTTTTTGATCTCCCAGGGTGACTCATTCACCCCTCTCCTCCCTCTTTTGGGTATTTCACCACCACTTCCATCCTGGGGAAAGGCCTTGGCCAAGATCATTGGAGAGATCCAGGTGTCCCACTTCCTGGAAGGACCTGAGTAATGCAGGCTGGGGGCAAACAGCCCTGGATTTGTATTCAAGTCCTAGCTCTGCCAGCAGGAGGCTCTGGGTCCTTGGCTGAGTCACCTGGGACACCAATCCAGAGATGGTGCTCCCATAGGAGCAGACTTCCGAGGTTTTGATGGGAAAGGATGACCAACCATCCTGGTTCTCCCTGGACTGAGAGGCTTTCTGGGATTTGGGACTTTCAGTGCCAAAACCAGGAAGGCCCAAGGCAAACAGAGATGAACTGGTCACCCGGCAAGGTGGCCCCAGGGAAACCATTCTCACTCCCAAACTTGTTTCTCCTCTCCCACATTCTGCCCCCTCTACCTCCCCAGACCTCAGTCGCAAGTCAGCACCAAATAGCATCAGAGTCCTTTAGCTTCTTGGCTGACTCATGGATCTGTGTCTTTGCAGGAGGAGAGAGGATGAGGAAGAAAAAGTGTCTGGCATTGCCCCCATGATGCTTCCACACTCGAAGTTGGCGTCAATCCGCTGTCTGAGGGGGAGGACTGGGCCATGTTCTCTCAGAGTCCATGTAGGGCCAAAACCAGCTAGCCAGGATGCTGGCAGGGCAGGGGAATGGAGAGGTTGGTCCACTCTGCTCTCAAGAGGTCAGGGTGATGGAATTTATGACCTCTGGTGGCGCTGAGCCCACCACTCCTCCCCATGAGGGCTAATTGAACTGGTCAGTCCGATGCTGACCCGCTAGGCAGAGTGTGGGCAGGAGGCTGCAGGGGGGTGCCTTCATCCAGGTCCCAACCCCACCCACACTTAGAAACCCAGGACAGTCCCCTTGGGCCGCTTTTCAGATCCCCTTGGCATGTCCGCCTCAGAGATCGCAGCAGGCTCTCCGTCATCCCATCCGAGAGACCTCTCGTGTTTTCAATTACCAATCCCCATTTACATCCTGGCTGGGGCTTGAATGCCAGGCTATATTAGGCCATGCAGAGCCAGGCCTGTTATGCTTTCTTGTTAGCCACATCACATCATATTTTTATGATGCCAGTTTTCTTCCTGAGTTCTCTAGAACCACTTCCATTAAAAAAAAAAAAAAAAATCACACTTGAAGGTCCAAGGGCCCCTGTAGTTCCCAACACAGTCTGGAAAGGAACCCTCTGAGACCAGGGACAAAGAACTGGATAAATCTGAGGCAATGAGGGACGGTGCCTGTTTTTTCCATCCCCTGCAGCTGCCTGCATCCACCACCCCAAAGCCCGACTGAGCCTCTGGTTCCTTATGGCCCAGAGCAAGAAGACAAAGATCCAAGACTCTTGTAGGAACCAAATGCTCTTCCTTGGAGCAGCCTCTTCTGTCCCTCCTTGTCCCTCTGCGGACCCCCAGCACTTCAGTGCAGGGCTCCTGTGCTCTGTCATCCACCATGTCCATTAGCACTGTGGCAAGGAACATTAGAATTTGCAAAGTGCTGCCTCACCTGTGGTCTCCTTAGACTTACCTTTGGAGTGAGGTGGTAGGATACCCATTCTACAGATGAAAAAGTAGAGACAGTGGAAAGGGAGATGGTGTGCTCAAGTCAGGAAGACAGTAAATAGGAGCGTCAGAGCCCCTGGGGCTCGGCTCAGGGACCAGGCCCAGCTGCCTATACAAGTCTACACACTTGGTAACCCAAGAGGAGCTGCTGTACATTTGAGTTCCTTCCCCAAAAGTACACTCCTGGAGGTCAGAAGTCCTGGAAGCACTGTGCCCTCTGTACTGCACTCCCTTCCCAGCCTCCTCATGCCCAGGACAGGCGGCTTCCATAGGGTTGGGGACTGGGGCACCCAAGAGGGAAGAAGTGCTCTCTGTGACTTTCCACTTGTTCTCTGCCCCCAATTTTATAGTAACTCTCTCTCTCATACACACACACACACACACACACACACACACACACACACATACACACACAGAGGCACATCTGGGATCCAGAAAGAGACCCCAGACCATCTCAGGTGGGGAATGGAGGAGCAGGGTCACTCCTCTGGTGAGCTGTAAGTTTCTTCCCTGGTCAACAATTGAGCATGCTGCCAATGTGTTGGGGGCTATGGTTGAGGAGGGGCTCCCAAGGAGGCGCAGCGGGCAAGCTGAGGCAGAAGTGGTAGGAATAAGGGCCTGCTGCTTTGAGAGCAAGGCTAGGTCTTCCTGCCTCCATGAGATCCTGAGGCTATGGCTGCAGACAACAGAGGATCAGGGACCAACTCCAGGTGTTCTCCATGTTTCCCATCCAAGAAGAACAAGGGCAAGTCCTTTGCCCATAGTTCTTTGGCCATTAGCCCTTCTATGTCCTTCAGACCCCATGGGGCAGGACACAGACCACCTAACAGAACTGGCCCAACAGAAGGGTTGGCCCAGGGGAAGTACCCCACATCACCAGGGCAATGGACCTTGGTTAAATGGCCGTGGTTGCTTCCAGGTCTCTAGCTCCCCCTCAAGCCATGAATCCAAGTCCATTCTCAGTGAAGCTAATGGGCCACATGAACCTTCCTCGTACAAAGAAGCAAGGTTCTAGCCTCCTTATTTCACTGAACCCCCACTCCCTGGGCCACCCCACCCACACCTCTCTTCCCATCCCTAACTTCTGCCCTCAGGCTCTTCCCTCACACCTACTGGCCAATCCCATCACCATGGCAGCAAGGGCCCAAGGGTCAACAAGACCGTACCCAACACCCTCGACATGTAGGCACTGTGCTAGACCTCGGGTGGGGAGCAGGATAGGCACAGCCTTGACCCACCCAGCACTTTCAGGCTAGAGAGGGAGGAAAGGCTTACATAGACCAATAAATAATAAATAATCAAATAATATGGTAAGACAAGGATCCAGAATACATCCCCTTTCATGGTGTGATGAAGCAGCCCAAAAAGACTGTAAATGGGAAACATGGAGGAATTTGGTGAGCCAGTGACACCCCAGCTGGTTTTGGAAAGACAAAAGAAATGTGATCCCCAACATTCCTCTCTTCCTCAAGACAGACATTCCTCATTCCTCAGGTGAATGAGGAACATAGGTGTGCAGACTTCAGGGTCCACACGTTTGACCACAATGCTCCTTTATTTTTCACTGGATTCATGTACACACATAGATGATTTATAGAGATTATTGGCATTTACAGAGTTTTGTGCCCAAATACTGTTGCATAGTTTTGAAAGCTGAACTTCTATAGAAATGTGAGGGGAATAAAGCAGAATATTTAAGTGCAGAAAGCTGGCAGCCCAAATGACCTATGCTCTCAGCTCATCTGGCTTCACTTTGCCAACTAGATCAAATAATGTCCCCAAAATGCAATGCACAAAAATACATACACATTCCAACAATGTCTAAACCCATTTCTGGAAGGTTTCACCATGAAATAAGTCACTTGGTGGCAACAACTCCTGTTACAGGACAGCCAGGATTTGGGTCATGCCTCTGGGACGATGATGGCGTTGTGCTATTTGCAGAGCCAGGAAATAGTTGTGAGAACAACTGCTCTGTCCTCTTTAGAAACATGCAAATGGTAAGTTGGACCCCGAGACTGGAAGCCCAGATGGTCAGAAGTCCTCTACCTCCTATCCAGTAACATAAGAGAATCCCAGAAATTGATGGATAACTGAAAGTTCCTCCCACCCTCCCAAGGAGTTGTTCCAAGTAATCTTATATACTTGACCTGTTGGCCCCCATAGGACAGCATGTGGGTTATGGGTTTCTGACCTTGGTTTGATGGACTCTAGATAAGTTCAAAGAACTGTTTAAGGCAGTGTCAACTTAGTTTGAATTAGAAAGTTGATCATAACACAAGGACAAAGTGACACCCAACTAAAGAAGCAAAACAAAGAAACTCACTTCAAATTCACGCAATCTTTGAGCATATTGATGGGGTGACTTTGACCCAAAGGTCACAGGACTATATCTGTCAGGACTTCCTTGTTGTAAGTGACAGAAAACTCAACTCAGATTGGCCTAATTAAAAGAACGGGAATGTATTGGCTCATGAAATTTTTTAAAAGTCTAGAGATAGGTCTCACTTCACACACAACTAGATTAAGGACTCAATTGGTGTCATTAGGGCTCCATTTCTTTTCCTGTTTCAGAGTTCTTCCATCTTCCGTGGTGCCCCAGGTTGTGGATGGACATGGCACATCCAGTGGGAAAAAACACTGCCTCTTTCTCAACAATTCCACTGAAAGTCTTCTGGCATCTCATTGGCTCTGACCAATTCAGGGATGGGCCCCTGGCCCACTCATTGTGGTCACAGTGGGGGATACAATGGCAGGCTACAAATCTGGGTTTAGCTCATAGAGTCACCTTGGAGCCCACCCCAAACACACCAACTGAGAGCAATACATAGATGGGAGTGAGGCTATTGCCAGAAGAGGGAATGATGGCTGGGAATGCAAACCACAGACATTCACTACATAACAAGCGGGTTGATTTTCATGCGTGGCCTCTATCCCACACATGACCCTGATGAGCTACAGACAGAATCCAATCCCTTCAATACCATCACCATGGTTCTCTCCGCCCCAGTGAAAAGAGGTTGCTGGGAGTGCTGCAGAAAAGCAGGGAATATGCAGAAGGTACAAGAAAGTCTCCAACCCCACAAAGAGCCTGGAGCTGACACCTCACAAAGAGTGTCATATGTCTACTGCTTCCATCAATTTTGCTCCCATCCTGCTCCCAGGCAGGGAAATTGTCCGGATCGCATCTGCAAAGCTGAGATCAGCAGAGTCTGAGTCATCCCTGCCCCATGATAGTAGGAGCCCAGGGCTGGGTCAGAGAAAATGTGCATAAGACATTCTTCATTGTATTGCTGGGATAGAGAGTGAGGAATCATTATCACCGAATAGGTATCATCATCATCATCATCATTATCATCATCATCACTAAAAGGAGACAAAACCCATAAGACAACAACAGCATGTACCGAATACAAACCAAAACAATTAAAAACTGAGAGCAAGTGACCACATTAGTCATCAGGACAACTGAAGTAAGATTGGGCAGCACGAGGCAAGTGAGTTGCGGTGAGTGATTCAGGACTAACACCGCGAACAGTGAGCACAGGCCCGAGATGCTGCAGATGAGCAAGTGCAGTGACGGGGTGCCAAGACCCTGCCCGACCCAGGCCACACAACAGAGAACCCAGAAGAAGTGGCTGTGAATACATGCCCAGGTGACCCTGACTTTGAGGCTCTGCTTCAGCAGGTTCCATGGAGGGTGGCATGGAGGACAGGAGTCACCCAGAGAGCAAAACAAAGGCTGACCTTTGTTGCTGCACACACAAAGGATGACCAGGAATGGTACTGTGAAGCCCGGAGCCATATGAGCTGATTAGTTCTGACCCCCTTCCCCTGTCTGGTTCTTCCCTACAGATCCAGGGCCATCCTTACTTAACGAGCTGAGACCACCTTTTGTCTCCGGCCTAAAAGCTGGGACAAGAACACCTTCCTCTAACTCCACTGTCCTGAGCACTGGCAAACTCCTAGATCAGGGTTCTGTTTTCAATCCCTCTCCCTGTGTTTAAAAGCTAAGACTTTCCCCCAGCTCAAAACACTCATTGCCATATATATAGATATATAGAGAGAGATAGAGGGAGGAAAGGCATATATATGTATAGTATATGACATGTCTGTGTATCCCATACACACACACTTGTGCATGAACACATCCACTCCTCCATATCCTCAAGATCCTGCACAAAGCTATTCTCTCTGAGGATTGTTCCACAACCCTCCAGGCAGTACTTATCACAGCCCTTGACAGCCTATAGGTGTGTGATGGTTACTATTAAGTGTCAACTTGATTGGACTGAAGGATGCCTAGACAGCTGGTAAAGTATTGTTTGTGGGTGTTGTCTGTGAGGGTGTTGACAGAGGAGATTGACATTTGAGTCAGTGGCCTGGAAGAGGAAGACCCACCCTCAATGTGGATGGGCACCATTTAATCGTCTGTCTGCATGGCTAGAACAAAGCAGGCAGAAGAGGGAATAGCTGGCTTGCTGGGTCTTTTGGTTTCATCTTTCTCCCATGCTGGATGCTTCCTTCTCTTCCTCTGATGCCCTTGGAAGGCTGCAGGTTCTTTGGCCTTTGGACTCTTGATTTACATCAGTGGTTTTGCCAGGGGCACTCAGGCCTTGGGCCACAGACTGAAGGCTGCACTGTCAGCTTCCCTGCTTTTGAGGCTTTTGGACTGAGCCACTACTTGCTTCTTTCTTCCCCAGCTTGCAGACAGCCTTTCATGAGACTTTGCCTTCTGATCATGTGAGCCAGTTCTCCCCTATACACTCCCTTTCGTACAGACATATATCCTATTCGTTCTGTCCCTCTGGAGAATCCTGGCTAATACAAAGTGTATCCACACAAGTCTTTGTACATCCCATCTTCACTCTGGAGTTGTTTCAAGCACAAAAATGCATCAGAGCGACAGCTCTTGGGAAGTCAAACACCTGCAGATCTCATCAGGTTTTATCTTAGCCCTTGTACCATATCAACCACTGATAATTTAAGAGCAAGGACTTTGCCAGCCAGGAGACAGGCTCTTCCCTGGTGGACAGCACTTCCTCTGTCCTTAAAACATAAGCACTTACGTTCTCTTTCCTGTGGAACTTAGTCCCTGTGAGGTGAGCGATTTCCTCTGTCTTTGTGCACATCCAGTGTGGAGCAGTCATGTAATATGTGTGCTTTGTCACACTCAACACCATGTTCTCATTTTTACATTCACCATTCCTGCATTAACGTGGTTCTCAATGGTCACGTCTACTGACTTAAGTGTATTTCATCATATTAACTCATTCATCCACCAAATGTTTACTGGATGCCTACTATGGGTTGTAGGTGACTGAAACTCAGCAGGAAACAAAGTCCTTGGATGTGGCATCATAAACATGCAGCCACAAGCTATGGGAAGAGCTGTGGACTGTGCCCCTGAAGAAGTGGTAGAGCAGAAACTGAACTCTGAGTAACCTTGGCGTGTCACATAGATCTACCACAAAGTCAGAATGACAATATGCACCTACTGGTGGGACTGCATGAGAACTCAGATATGAAGAGGGCATTGCAAACAACCCTGATGGATATGTGGTGTTATGAAAATATGCCATGTCCCTATGAGTAGACATCAGATAGTTTTCAATGCTTGCTAACATAAACAGCATTATTGTGGGCATCTTTTTTTCTCTTAATATTAGTTCTTTAGTGAGTGTTTTTCAAGAGCGTGACAATGGAGAAAAATAATATTGTAAGTAATGTTATGGCTCTTCTTACAATATTGCCAGATTTCTCTCCAGAAGATAAGGCCCAATTTGCATATCATACCAGTGTGTATGAACACATGTGTTTCTAGAGGGGTTATTTAAAATATTAGCACCCAATAGAGCATGAGCATGCAGCAGTCAGAACGGACACCTGCTGTCGACCTCCAGCACAGCTGTGGCTTTCCTGGCCTTGCGTTCTGTGATTTCTCCTTTTTACTGTGATTTTATTATGTGACTTTATTATTTCCATATTTTTTTTACTGTGAGATATCCTACAGTTGTTCTCAGGCTCATTTCTTTCATTGCTAGAAAGTTCTTCCATTAACCAAATGGAGATGCATTTATTTCCCTATGTGCCGACCATCAACATCGATATCAGACTCCTCTTATTATAAGGAATCAGTCTTAAATGTGCAGGATTGGAATTTTTTCGGAATATTTTCTACCTAATGTCTTTTCCCATCGTGTTGATTTCCTTTTTGGTGAGACTGGTTTTTTTTCTGCTGTAAACATCTATTTTTGAATTTTTATGAATTGATTATGTCCATCTTCTCTCATCACAGCCTTCATTTCTTCAATAGACAGTAACATATCTTCCCTCTAAACTGGAGACACTATAGTGTTTCCTTCTTGCTTTCAAAGAATTTTTCATTTTGCTACAAAAATTATACATGATCATTACAGAAAAATGTAAGAAGAAAATTTTAGGAAAAAATTGACTGCAAAGGTAACTACTAACAGTTTGTTTTTCCAGTTTTTTTGTCTTTTTATTTTTCAATTTCTATGAGATCATACTCTACTGGTTATCATCTGTCTTCTTCTCTTAAATCTATATTATGAACAGTTTTCACATAGATTTGTTTTCTTCTTAAATACACAAAATATTCCAGTATATAAATGAAATAAATGTTGCAGAGTTAATGCCCTATTATTGGTGAGAACTACTGATTCTAATTTCCTGCATTGTCTATAACACAATGAGTTACTCTAGTTATTTACTTTATCTCCAACATGAAACTCAGGACAGGAATTAGATCTTTCCCATTTTGTATCCTCAGGACTTAGCATAGTGACAAATTCACAGTAAGTGCCAGATAAATAAGTAAATAATAGCTAACCATTATTGAGCAATTACTTTGCACCAGACATTGTTCTAAACACTTAATTTACATTAACGTGTTTGTTTCTTACCAAACAAAAAACAAAAATTTTTACATATGAGTAAACCAAAGCATAAAGCAGTAAAGAAATTACTCCAATTAGTTCCCTTCACTTCCTCCTATTTGCTCTGCCCTTTCAGAACTTACACTGGGACAAAAACAGGGAACCCTGGTGCGGCCCTGAAGTGAAATATGGATCCACAGGCCACATTCCACAAAGCTAGCAGAGCAGGAGGCAAGTGTTGGAGATCGGATCAAAGAGTGTCCAGAGATTACACAGAGGCAGCCCTGCCCCCAGACCTGTAGCTCACAAGACCAAAGCCATCGTCTATGTCAAATGCTGAGTTATTACTGCAAAGTCATCACCTCGTTTAATTCTACAGCAGCCCCATGAGATAAGTAATATTTTACCCATTTTTACTTGATGCCATGGGGAGAAAAGCAACATATCCAGGGTCACGTAGATTGTCAGAGTTGAGGCCAGGATGCAAACCCCAGTCCCTCAGACACCAAAATCTAAGCTCGTCTTAGCCCCACGCTGGAGAGCTTTGGAGAACTCATGAGTTAGGGGCGGCTTATACGGTAGAAACCTTTCCCTCTAAGGGGAAAATCTGCATTTCTCATGATTTCCGTTAGGTTTACGTTTGTTTTTTTTTTTTTCTTTTTTGAGAGAGTCTCCCCGTATCACCTAGACTGTAGTGCAGTGACGCAATCTCCACTCAAGGCAACCTCCACCTCCTAGGTTCAAGCGATTCGCATGCCTCAGCCTCCCAAGTAGATGGGATTAGAGGCATGCACCACCATGCCCAGCTATTTTTGTATTTTTAGTAGAAACAGGGTTTCGCCATGTTGGCCAGGCTGTTCTTGAATTCTCGGCCTCAAATTACGCGCCCGCCTCAGCCTCTCAAAGTGCTGGGATTACAGGCATGAGCCACCACACCCAACCCTTTTGGTTTAGATCTGAAACTCTTCTGACCAAAAGCTCTCCAGCAGTGGGCACAGAAGAACTGGGGAAGATACAAGTCTTTAGCCCCAATCCATTTGAATGAGAAGAAAGAGTGATGAAAAGACCCTCCCTCAGAGCTTTCAAGAATGGGAGGGCAGGGGGCAGGCCCATGAGTAGCTCCTCTCAGCGGCAGCATGGCGCCCTCCACCATGTACCCCCATTGGGCATTTGCCACCTTTGGAGAGGGGGAGTGGAACTGACAGCAAGACAGACCCAAGGATTAAGCCTCAGTATAACTGATGCCAAACCCCAGGTTCTTTCCACTATTAAAATTTTAAAGTATGGTGGTGCAGCTTGGCTTTAAAGTTTGGGTGCGATTTTGGGAGGCAGCAGAGGGAGCATGTATGTGGCATTCCACATGCAGGAGAATCGAAGCAGAGTTATGGAGGCAGAAATGAGCATTATGTTCAGAAGATAGTTAAACCAACCTGTGGTACAGCGAAGCAGCAAGGAGCACTAACCTGGCATCAGGAGACCTCAGTTTCAAGTCTAGAAATGCATCGTGGTCGTTCAGGTCACGTATGGGTCTTGGAGTTCTTCTAGGCCCACCCTCTTGTGCTATTGAAGACATAAGGTCTTCCATCAGGCTGTAAAGAGAGAAAGCTAAGACCTAAGAGGTCAACTCTCTGTCACAAATCACCCTAAAACACTGCCCAGCCCAGCCCCACTCAGCCCAGAGCAGTTACGGGAGCAAAAGGAGCTGCCCAGCTTCCAAACTGGAGAAGAAAAGGTTAGCACTACTGAGCCCCTACCAGACGCCAAGCGTAGGCCTAAGCAACCTACCAAAACACTGGCAACTTCTTCTACAAGTTACATGTGGAGAAACTGGTGCTTAGCCCTCTGTTCAAGGTTAAACCAAAGCTATGTGATGGAACCAGGATTTTAATTCCGATCTTCCTGATTCCAAAGTTTCAGCTTTAAAGTGCCCTTCTCAGGAATACCAGCCATTCCCTCCAAGACCTGGGACATGCACAGTGGGAAGCTGTCAGCACCTTCAGAAGAGGCGAGGTGCTACCCACACTATTGGAACTGGGACTTTGGGGAAGGATGCCTGGCAGGCACTGCTGGCAGAGGACCCCTGCAGCCATTGCTAAGCTGTGTCCAGACAGGGAGAGAGCAGGGAGAATCAGCACATTCTCCACTCTCACTCCTGCACCCTGATCTGCTGGTGGCTGCTCTTAGGCAGAACTCAGAGAGCACAGAAGAAAGAGTAAGGGGGCAGCTCACAGGGCTCAGCCCTCCAGGGCCCAGCATAGACAAGGGCAGAGACTATAGTTGGAGGGGCAAGTAGAGAATATCTAGTGTAGAACCCAATGCTCCCTCCCCAATGCCTTCACCTGGGCCACCCTCTCTGGGAGCTCCTGGGAGGGATAGCTCCATTCCAAGCAAGTGTTCAAAATGGAAGGATTAGGTTTCAGGCAAACAAGCAAATGTGGAGGGTCATAGGAAAAGGCCCAGCCGAGAGCAGTGAGTTTGCTGCTGAGAGCTCCTCATGGCAGGCAAAGTAGACATCCCTGTCAAGTCACAAGTTCCCTAACTTCTTGGAAATGGATGACTTTTATCTTTGAGGGCCTGAACAGCCTGGCATAGGAGTCAGCAGTGCGAGTTCCAGATTTTGGGCTTATCAGATCTTCTGATTCCCAAGCAGAATCCATGCAGTTGGCAGGGGTGAGTCCTTGCAAGCTCTCATTCACCCTTGATAATCAACTAGTCTTTGGGGACATGATGTGCTTGTGCTCCACGGTCTCTCCTCAGATCTTCCCTGGCCTGTTGTGTCGATAGACGGTGATGTTCGGAAACGAGAAGCGAGTCAGACCAGGTCAGGTCCCGTGGCCCGTTAGGTCAACATACCACCACGACCGACCGAATTCACACTCCAGGAGATGTCTGCATTTGACCATGAATAGGAAGCTCTGAGCCAAGGAGAAGATGGAAATTCACAGAGGGTAGGGGCAGTGGTATACAGTATTTTGCAGGTAAGGGAAGCTCTAAAATCCCAATATCTGGGTCTGCACAGAGACTGGCGCTGCCACTGGGTGACCCTGAGGGAGTGAGGGTTCCTGGCCTTCCCTGTGGTGTCAGCACCCTAGTGAGGCTATTAACGCTCTGACTTACTGCTCCCAATACCCCTCCCCTAACAATCTCCACCCAGCAGCCAGAATGATTGTTCTGAACCAAAAAAAAAAAAAAAAATCTGATCATGTCCCTTCCCTGCCTAAAACACCTCTCATGGCTCCCCAAGCCCTCAAGATAAAACCTGTGGCTGCATGATCTGGACTGTCCTCCTCCAGCCTCGCCATTCTCACATCTCATGGTCCTATTAAAGTGGACTTCATAAGTTGCTTGAACATGCAATGCCCCCCACCCCTGGCACTCCCAGTCCCTTTGCTGGACCTATTCCTGCCCATCTCTCATCTCTCATCTGACTGCACACTTCTCCAGGCTCCCTCCCCAATGCCTTCACCTGGGCCCGCTTTCCCCATGGTGAGCCCACCCACCCTGGCACCTGCATCACTAGGCTTACCACTTGCTGGAGCCCACAAAAGAAGAAGCTTCCCCCACAAAAGAAGAAGCTTCCCCCACAAAAGAAGCTCTGCCCCGCACAAAAGAAGAAGTTCTCCCCCACAAAAGAAAAAGCTCTCCCGCAACAAAAGAAGAAGCTCTTCCCCTACAAAAGCAGCAGCCCTCTCCCCACAAAGGAAGCTCTCCCCCAACACAAGAGGAAGCTGTCCCCAATAACAGAAGAAGCTCTGTGAGGTAAAGATCCTCATTAGTTTGCTCCCCACTCTACCCCAACACCTAGTACAAATAGAGTAATGTTAGTAACATTAGCTTGGGGCGGCTCCAAAACAGAGTTGAATGAATAAACGAAGGAAGGACTCTATCATTCTTTCATTAAATGTCTCCGTGTCTCCTCTAGGGCTAGGGCATAAAAAACAATCCCTTAAGTGTGTCCAGGGAGCATGCTGAGAACAGAGCAGCAGACTCCCCAGTGGCCCCAGCCTCAGTGGCCATCACTACTGGGCAGCTCTGAGCTCTGTCTGAGCCACAGACATGGGACGGGGATTACCCAGAGAACTGTGGCCAAGAGCCAGCCACATGGGTCCCTGGGGATCTCTCTCTCTCTCTCTCACCTGACCAGGTGACAGGGAAGACAGAGAAGAGGATAGTGTGTGTGTGTGTGTGTGTGCGCGCGCGCGCGCACGCACATGCTCACACAGTCTGGCCACACATAATAACCCCACACACAGCCTTGCATCTGCATAGTCAGGGAGGAAGGAGGGCCTGTGCTTTTCTTCTACAGATGCCCAGTGACCCAAGCAGCTGGCCCTTGGACAAACTGCAGAAAGGCAGCTGGCCTCTCTCCAGCCTGTTCCCCAAAGTGCTGTTACTCTGCCTTTCTCAGGCTTTGGGTTCTACACTAGATGTTCTCTACTTGTACCTCTGGCTATAGTCTCTGCCCTTGTCCATGCTGAGCCCCGGAAGGCTGAGCCCTGTGAGCTGTCCCCTTACTCTTTCTTCTGTGCTGAGTTCTGCCTAAGGGCAGCCACCAGCAGATCAGGGTGTGGGAGTGAGAGTGGAGAATGTGCTGATACTTCCTGCTCTCTCCCTGTCTGGATACAGCTTAGCAATGGCTGCAGGGGTCCTCTGCCAGCAGTGCCTGCCAGACATCCTTCCCCAAAGTCCCAGTTCCAATAGCGTGGGTAGCACCTCGCCCCTTCTGAAGGTGCTGACAGCTTCCCACTGTGCATGTCCCAGGGCCCTTGTAAGTTTCTCTTAACCCTGCTTGTACCTTGCAAATAGTCCATTTTCAATTCCCCTTCTCTCATCCCTTCACAGGGTGCCATCTTGTTTTTCTCAGGTACAGATTTTAAAGAGGTCTCAAGTCCCTGCCCTTGAAAAACTTGGGGACAACATTAACAGCCTCTCACTCTTGCCTCCCATCCCCTCCAGAATTCTCTGTAGTCAGATAAACTGCCCCTTCCATGGAGAACAGGACAGCCTGGAGGCTACAGAATACGCCTGCCAGAGAAGCAGTGTTGCCTGCCCCAGAATGTGCGCGTTGCATCATCCCATCCTCCTCCTAGCTTGGCTTCATTGCCCTAGAAGGGGAGTGGCATTCCACCTCGGGGGAGCAGCCTCACAGGCAGGGAGGGGCCAACTGACATGACAACCAGTGAGACACACCACACTCCCCTTTAATTTCCTTTGTGACCTCTTCCCCTGGTGCATACATGTATACCCTCACATGTCAGGCCCAGGTGAGCAAAGTGGTCCTCAGTGTCCATTGGTGCCTGTTTACACACACACAGACACATATACACACACACCCATAGACACTCACATGTTACACACACATATACATAGGCTTAGCTTATGTTTGGAAAACACACCAAACCCTCACTTCTACCCCAGCCTCCATGAGGCCAATGGCCCTTAGTGCCAGCTGTCCCTACAGAGAGCACATGGGTTGGCCCTTCCCAGTGTGCCTCACCTATGGCCTGGACAGAAGGAGAGAGCAGACCCGCATTTCACAGAATTATAAAATGGATCAGCTGAAAAGCCCCATGAGATCCCTTAACCCAGTGTTACTCAACAAGTGTTCCAGCAAACATGATTCACTGAGATGCTCTGTTTAAAAAAAAAAAAAAAAAAAAAAAAGAAATTCCACAGTCCAGGGAGTTTGGGAATCAGCACACCATATCATCCTCTGTCAGACAATTGCAAACCACACAGGCACATCAAAGTCTCTGAGAGATCCTGAAGGAGAGGATTAAAGATACCTATTAAAGACTGCTTACCCCAGCATTTCACCAGATAGGTGGCAGACAGGGAAGAGATGATACAGAGGTGATAGACAGTAGAGACAGATAGAATGATAATGTCGATAGATAATGTAGATATTATAGATAGATTTTGTAGTTAAATTAACTGCACAGAACACACTTTTAAATAATATTAGACCAACCACTTGCATTTCATAAATGAAGAAGCAGGGACTCAGAGAGGGATTTGCTCAAGATCACATCACTGGTAAAAGACAAAACTGGGCCTAGAACCCAGGCCTCCTAATCCTCAATCTAGGCTGTTTCCAACAGGCCCTGTTCTCTTTTTTTGTATTTAACTAACTCTAAGCCCCAGGATTTCTGGTAATCAAATAGATCAATGTTATTTCCAAAACACATCCGAGTGTCAGTGATTTTGCTCCGTGACTTGACGTGGTCTCCCTCTCCGGCGTGCCCTTTGCTGAGGAAGGTGTCCCGTTCTGCACCCCGGACTCTCAGGCCCACTGTGAGGGGTGGCAGGGCCCAGGGCAGAGGCCCAAGGGCTAGCCTGGCACTGGGCTCTGGACCTGGGTACCTGGATCCTATTATGCTACTGAGTCAAGGAGGTAGACTTCCTTACAGGTGTCCCCAAATGGGGACAGGACCTTGTCATGCCATCCCCAAGGATAAGGTTGGATGAAAGCTGAGGCCTGACCTGGGCCCAGGTGCCACTGCTCAGGCCTGGCACTGGTCCCACAGGACTCAGCTGCTAGAACCACAGCTTCCTTCACGGGCTTCCTTCTCAAAGTGTGGGCATCCCAACTCCCACATTCTATGCTCTGAGCTCCCAGCCACAGCCACCTCTCCCCCACCGCTCACTCACAGTACGGATGCCCATTATCCTTGGTGGGCACATGGCATCCTCTCCCCTACTGCCACACTGTCGCTGTGTGTGGCTAATTAGTGATTTTCACAGGCACATCCTGGCTTCCCATGTAGCT
Source organism: Papio anubis (assembly GCF_008728515.1). Taxonomy (NCBI): domain Eukaryota; kingdom Metazoa; phylum Chordata; class Mammalia; order Primates; family Cercopithecidae; genus Papio; species Papio anubis. Next base: position 22,279,966 of record NC_044986.1, read on the forward strand.
CCAAAGCTTCCAGAGGGCAGAGGCGGGCCCTCATCTCACTCCACAGGGACAAGCGGTGAGTTTTGCACAGTGCATGCAGGGAAGGAAGAGAACTGCCTTGCAATGCCTAGGATGGTCCATGACACAAAGCAGGCACAGGGGTCCTCTGGGGTTGATTAGCCACTCACCACATCCCAAAACAAAATAGAATTCATATTGGGTGTATGTGGCATCAGACAGAGAGTCACAGGGAGGAGTGGGTTCAAGGGCTCCTGGAATGCTACGTAACCAACAGCTGTTCTAGGTCCCAGGTCCCTTGATCTGCCAGTACAAGGTAAGAGTTAAGGATTGATGATGATGCTTCTGGCTCTAAATCTCTGATTTGATTATAGGGTCCTAGACAGGGGAAAGCCTAAGCCATGTTTTCATCATTCTCTCCTCCAGCCTTTTAGCACAGAAGAAATTGAACAAAGCCTTGGGGAGGAGGAGATCGTGCTTGTGCCCAGGCTCAAACGAAGGCACTACCCTTCCCCCAACCCAGTGCACTTGCAGGAGTAAATCTAGCAAGACGCACTTCAGACCCAAAAGCCAATGGCTTTCGATATCCCAACCAAAGTTACATAAAACAGGAGATTCAGCCACGAAGACAGACCCTCTTGGCCCAGATACTCGGGAACAGATACGATGCACAGGAAAATGTGGGGGTTAGAGTCTTATCTCCTGCTCTTTAAGTCAAGATCCCTGCGGGAGCCATTTTGCCTCAATTTCCCTCCCCACCCCACACCTTGCCAGACTGTTGCTTGAGCCCTTTGTAAATGAATAAACAGTGATTCCTATTGTGAACTCAGAAACCCATCCATGACTGGGTTCCAGCCCTCTCTCCCCCACTTTCTGAAGCCTCCATCCACCTCTAAGGCTTCTCTGCTTCTGTAACGAGGAGGAAGGAGCATGACACCAGAGGCCCCTCCGTGTAGCACCACAGCCCATGCTTCTTCCCTCTCTGGGGGTGGAGGCAAGGCAAACACTTTCCTGGCAGACAGGACAGAGCTGAGAGTCAACAGCAAGCAGTGTTTGTATCTGCTCCTGTGGCTGGGACACACAGCCTGGGGCCTGGGGGCCTGCCAGGCAGGCTATTGTCTGGCACTGCTTGCCTTTGGGGCGATGGGTGCACTGGAGTGAGGAGGGAAAGGAGAGACTGGGGTGAGGGTGGGATGGGGAGCAGGCCACAGAACCAGACCAGGGAGCCAGCCTTGGCGCCACAGGCCAGGAGGCTGGTTTTTGAAGCCTCTGAGCCAGGGTCACTGGAGCCCAGCACCTGGCCACCCTCCTGTCTGCCGGCTCAGAGGATCCAGGTGACAGCAGGAATTCCTCACCCCCTCAGAGCCATGGTCTTCCCTCTCCCAGACCCCTCAGTGCCCAGATCATTTCTCAGGGCTCTCCACCCTCCCACTGCTGCATACACAGACACCCTTTCCTGCACCAGAGAAGCAAAGGAAGATGAGGAGATGCTGCATGTACGGCCCAGAGGGTGCAAAGGACCTGCTTCCGGGGGGGGCGTCCAAAGCTGATCCATACTTATTATAGGTGGCTGGGCTCACAAAAGCTGGCCTCCCCCAAAACCACAGCCTGATGCTTGGGTTTGCCCCTCAAACCCCCCTCCTCTATGAGTGGCTATTCATCAGCACTGCATCTGACTATATGCACAGGGCTACTACACATCTCTCAGCTGCTCCCTAACCCAGGCAGCCTGGAGCCAGAGCCCTGTCACCTAGCGCCATGGGATCCTGAGCAAATCGCTTCCTCTTGAATCTGCATTTGCCCTCTCATCTGTCAGATGAGGGGTTGGACTCCTGGATTGCTAAGGCCCCTTCCAGCTTCAAAGTGCCATAACCATAGTGTGAGGACCATAAGCCCTCCTAGACAGCAGAGCAGACTTTGCTATCACAGCAATGCAACAAGGAGGATGTGTGCCTTCTGGCCAGAGACAATTCAAACCACAAACCACCAACTAATACATGGTTCTATTCAGGTGTTTAGACCATACTTTGTGCATAACCACACTATGGAGTATATGTTACATGTCATATATTACCATGCTTTAAGGTGAGATATACATTTTGGATATATTCCACACTTGGTGCATATACCACACTTTGGAGTAGATACACACTTTGAGGTATATAGACACATTAGGTCATATAGACACTGGGGTATGTATACACCTTGTGTATATTACATACTTGGGATATATCTCACACCTGGTGTAGATAGCACACTGCATAGACACCTCTCCACTGGGAGTGTTCTGAGAAGGGCTAATGCCAAAACTCTGGAAAGGTTCTGGGGTTAAGTTCACAGGCCCTAGAACGAGATAAAGTTAGGTACAATGCATTTCCACCGCCTGTCAACCTTGAGCAAGTCACTTGCTCTGAGACTCAGTTTCTTCACCTGAAAAATGGGGATAGTAACAGAACTTACCTCATAGGGTTCTTGAGAAAGTAAACGAGGCAATGCCTACAACCAGTTCACCACAGTGTCTGGCATGTCAGAAACACTTAGGAAATGGTAGCTTTGTTATTGATCGAACGTTTAAAAACATTTATAATGTACATTTTTTATTTTTAAAAAATCCACAAAATCAGATGTTCCCAGAGCCTTAAAGCTTTTGAAAACTCAGGTAACAGACAAGAGGACCACTTCATTCATATTTATTTCACATTTGATCTGTAAACTTTTTTATTTAAAAAAAATCCACTGTCATTAGCAACATGTGCTGACATTAGTTTTTCTTTAGTGAAATAAGAGTGCAGGCCTTAAATTGTCTCTGTCTAAAACATGTAGAAACGCAGATGTAAACACAAGGTCTCCGCCCTCCTCCCCTGACTTTGGCAGTTCATCAATGACATGATCTCAACCAGAAAAGCAGGGAGTGGGGAAAGGACCACACTTTGATACCTAACAGCTCTTGGGGCAGGAACTGTACAGTTTGGCAGGCCCATTTGTCTTTTCAAACTGTTTACCTTGGGCAAATTGTATCAGGTTTGCTTCTTCCACATAATTTCCACTCCTTGGTGTCTAAAAACAGCAGCTAAAAGATTTTCCCATAGTCAGCACTTTAGGGGCAGGAGGGGCGCACGTACATACAAGATAGAAACATACATATTCTTCTTCAAGCAGTGGCCCTGCAGGGAGAGAGGGAACACTGGAAAGAGAGGTTTTAAAGTGAGTTACTGGGGCGAACAGTGCATCAGAGAATAATGGCTTTATACACAGGGCTGATGTGAGGCAGAAAGGTTCATTTACTTATGTCTTGATCCATCATCATAATATTTACATAGGAAAAGGCAATTATGCTGTTAGGCACAGGAAAAAAAAATGGACAGAAATCTTTTCCCCATCAGGAAATCTCAAAGCAGGTCCGTGTCAAAGGGGCAGTCACCAGTTGCTGGTGAAAAGGACGACACAGAGGGACATCATAACACCAGAAAGGGCTTGCATTGCAAATGGGGCTTGGCCTGAACCACACAGCTGTGTCTGCCTGGAAGGCATCTCTCCCAAGGCCAGGATTTCACCGTCAAAACCAAGGTCAAGAGATATGGGGTCCCCATGTGTACTATCAAAAATAGTGTATATTTACAGTGTGGAGGGGGTGGTGGGGAGGGCAGGCAGGGCTGCCCTGAGTGGGTTTTAAAAAAGAGAGAGAGAGAGCTGGGGATGGAAGGGGAATTAGCCAGGGCTAGGTAATCCTCTAGGTAACCATCCATTAACCTTTTGTGAGCCATGCCCTTGTAGTCCAGTGCTTGCTCTGAAGAGCTGTGAGGGCTATGGGAGGAAGGTGAAAATACCTTCAGGAAGCAATACTGATTGGGGTGGCCCACCAGGAAGATGGCTCCAGGTCAAGAGTGGCCAAACCAACAACTGGGGATGCGTGGGTCTGGCAGCAAGAACGCTTCCCTTGTAGGAGCAGCAGATGCCCGCCCGCAGGAGGCTGCAGAGCCACCCCAGAGGAGGAAACGCAGAGCAGACAGGGCCCGGGTTTCTGAGTGCCCTGGGGCTGAGCACTCCTCGGTGCCTTGCTGCCTGCAGTCGGCGTGAGTCTACGCGGGCGCCGGCGGAAACCTCACACGATCCGCTTCCTGTCCCCGCGGCAGAGGATCTTCTTGAAGGCGCGGCGGAAGTCGTGGTTGAAGATGGTGTAGATGACCGGGTTCAGCGAGCTGTTGCAGTAGCCGAACCAGAAAAAGAACTTGAAGAGCGTGCGCGGCACTGAGCACCCGACGGCTGTGAGCGTGTAGGTGAAGAAGAAGGGGAACCAGCACACCACGAACACTCCGATGACCACGGCCAGCACGAACGTGAAGCGCTTCTCGCGGTTCTGCCGCCCGCGCCAGCGCGACGCCTTGGCGGCCCCAGCGCGCTCCACCCCCGGCCCTGCCGCAGCCGTCCCGATCCCCGTCTCCCCCAGCCCGCGCCGGGGCAGGCTGTCCCCCGGCTTCACCTGGCTCGCCCGGGCCTTGCCCTTGCCCCGGAGGCCGCGCTCGGGTCTGCGGGGCCCGGGAGGCCGCTCGGCGTGGTCGGACGACGAGCTCTCCTCCAGGTCCAGCGCGTCGGCGTCGCGCGGCCCGGCCGGCGCGGGCTCGCCAGGGGCGCCGTTGAGCTGGGTGGGCAGCGGCTCGGCCTCCGCGCCCCCCGGGCCCGCGCCGCGCTCTGGGCCCAGACCGTTGGGCCTGCGCTCGGCGCCCCCCTGCGGCACGGCGGCGGCGTCCGGACCCCGGCGGCTAGGTGGCACGCGGGTGCGACGCTTGGCGATCTGGTAGATGCGCACGTAGACCAGGATCATGATGAGGCAGGGAGCGAAGAAGGAGCCGATGCACGACGAGATGACGTACCACTTCTGGTCGTTGATCTCGCAGCGCGGCTCGGCCGGCTGCGGGCCGCCGTGGCCGCGCTTCTTCTCGAAGGAGATGAGCGGCGGGAAGGAGATGACGGCCGAGATGACCCACACGGTGATGATGATGGCCTTGATGCGGCGAGGCGTGCGCTTCAGATTGTACTCGATGGCCTGTGTGATGGACCAGTAGCGGTCCAGGCTGATGGCGCACAGGTGCACGATGGACGACGTGCAGAAGAGCACGTCGAGCGCCAGGTAGATCTCGCACCAAGCCTTGCCAAAGTACCAGTAGCCCATGACCTCGTTGGCCAGCGAGAAAGGGATGACGAGCGTGGCCACCAGGATGTCGGCCGAGGCCAGAGACACCAGGAAGAGGTTTTGGGGCGCCTTGAGCGCGCGGCTCGTGAACACCGCGATGATGACGAGCACGTTGCCGAACACGGTGAGCAGCATGAGCAGGCCGGCCAGGCACACCAGCGTCAGCGTCACCTGCAGGGAGTAAGGGGTGGCCCGGGCGCCGCCCCCCGGCGCCTCGGTCCCGTTCCAGCTCGCATTGCCCGCGTCCGGCTGCAGGGAGCCCATGGGCGCAAAGCTGCCCTCGGCCAGCGGCTGCTCCTGGCGGAACATGAACGCGGGCGCCCGCTCGCCTGGGCCTGCTGCCAGCTGCCTTCCGGCCCGGCGCCCGTGGGTCCTCCTCTTCCTCCGGCGCCCCGCTCGCCTGGCTGCAGCTCACATAGGGAGGGGGCCGCAGGGAGGCCGGGCCCGAGCTGGGGGACCGCTAGCGGCCCATGGCCCGGGTCCCGCGAACTGCGCCTGGCTCGCGCTTCGGACGCTCTCGGTGGGCGCCTTCTCGCTCCAAGCTCCTAACACAGCCAAGTTTTATTTCGAAGCGGCGGGAGAGAGTAGGGAGAGCCGATGGGTAAAGAGATTTATTCTTCAAGAAGGGAGAACAAAAATCATCGGTGGCCTGATAACTTGGAAGGATGACAGGAAATTAAATATATATATGTACATATCGATATCTATATCTTGACTCTTGAGCCTGAGCGAAAGCAAGAGGTCTTACCGTGTGCGGGGCCCGCCCCCACCCCGGGAGGCAGCCGAGGGGTGCTGATGCGAGCTTGGGGTCCTATGTCTGTCTCCTTATATCCCCGAAGCGATTACCGACTCTCTGGCTTCCCCCAGACGCTGCGCTTCTGGCCGGGCCCGGCCCGGGGCTGGGGCGCGGACCCTGCCGCCTCTCGGAGCGCCGCGAGACTTCCAAAGTTGTGCGCCCTGCTGGGGCTGGGGCGCACTGTGCGGAGCTCGGGGGCGGCGGCGGCGGCGGGGTGAGGAGTGTGGGCACCGCATGAAGGCACCCCCGTCCTCAGGCGGGCCGGGGTAGGTGAACGATCAGCTCTGCAGGAGCCGCGACGGAGGCAGGGTGTCTCCTGGGCGTCCGCCAGGTGGGCGCCGAGCGCGACTGGATGGGCCGGGGTCCGACGACAGCGCGAGTTGGGCTTGGAGCACAAGGCTGGGGGAAGAAGGCGCTGGAGCTGCCGGGCGGCGGCACGCCGGCTGCTGGGCGTCTGCACGGAGCCGGAGCTGCTGCTGCTCCGCGGCGCTCACGGTGGACTCGTTTTATAGCCCCAGGATCAAGCCGGCGTTGCTGAGCAGCCAGCGTCAGCCCCCACGTGGGAAGCCGACCCTCCCCCGCCCCTCGCACCACCCCTCCGCCAGTCTAGCGCCGGCGCCCAGCGCTGGACCTCGGGGAGAGTTGCCCTCAGGCGGGACCAGCCCTTTGGAGAGGCGCGTACCTTGAGCGAGAGGCTTAAAGAGGGAGCCCGGTAGTTGGGGGGGGCGGGGGAGCGGCCCCTGCTGGGAGTTGGCCATGCAGCTCCGGGCCGACGGAGCAGAACGCGACGGGCACCCGTGAGTGCCCCCAAGGAGCTGGATCTTGGAAGAAAAGGGAAGAAAAAGTGGAGGGGAATCCCTGCCCAAATCGAGGGAAGTAACCTCCGGTGTGGGTTACATCTGGAGCAGCCCAGCTCCGGGCCAGAGCCGACCTGGTCCGCAGGTGCTCCTGGCGGCTGGGGAGAAAGGGGTGCTGGAGAGGGAGGAAGGCGCGGGTTCGGATGGAACCCCTGGGCGGAATGGACAGCACCTATGGGGAAGTGGCACAGGCCAGACTTCGGACCTTGGCTTAGGGAAGAAGCGGCTACGTGTCCTCCCAGCCACGAAGCTGTCTGCGGGACACGCGCGACCGGGGGTCTGGACCGCGCTCCCTTAGACAGAGGTGGGGAGGGGTCCAGGAGCCGAACGCCAGGGCAAAGCGAGGACGCACTGACACCTGCTGGCCGCTCGTGGTCACGGCTGAGAAGCGACCCGCTGACGCCAGGCGCCTCCTCCCATCTCTTAGGTCTTCTGCCTACAGAGCCTTCTCCTATCTCAGAACAAATTGGTTTCTGAGCTCAGGAAAGGAGAACCCAGATTTTGAATTGCACCCTGTCGTGTTGCAGAAATCTTCCTAAAGCAGGTACTCGTGTGTCTACCTCTGGCGGGAGTGGGGGTTTGTCTAATAAAGTCACATCAGGAAGGGCTCAGCAGGCACCGCCGGCCAGAACGGGCATCCCACCCTGGACCTGCACAGCCCACCCTTCCTGCAGATCCGAGAGAGGCCAGGATCCTGCCTCCTTGGTTGCCCCGCTCTGGCCTACTGGGAACCCTTATGTTTTTGTTGAGGACCGAAAGCTAAACTCCACCCCCCGCATCCCACCCCCATTCAGATGTCCACACACCATCCTTCAGTAAGGGGAGGAGGGAGTAGCCAAGGAAGGGAGAATATTTTCCATGTTCTCTCTGATAAGAATAGCGGGGGGGGGGGGGGGAGGGGAAGGTGGGCGGCGAATGGCAAGATTTTCCGTGCGTGCTAGCTGTCCCAGGATAGATTTTAACGGTCACTAGAGCACTAGTTTGCACCCTGCTAGCTGCACTTTTCAGATGAGCAGCAGTTTAACGGGTAAAGCCCAGGAGGGTAGGAAATTTCAGCAGGAGAGAGATTAAACTTAGAGGAACGTCGTCTTATTTAAGGAACCACTAAACCAAAATGCCTTATGTAGTCACCTAAGCTGGAATTCCAAGGATGGAACAGGCTGCCTCTCTGTGCAGCCAGCTGCAGGCTTAGGTCTGGCTGGGGGCTGAGTGCTAAATTAAGGGCCCTGAGAATCACCTTCATTCCCAGCTGATGTCTGCAGCCTGCACCAGTGATACAGTTATTGATGCTGCTGCTGTTCATGTAGTTAGTCTCAAAATCTGTACTTTCCAAAGTGTTTCACAGAAGTCTCATTTGACTTCAGTACCTTTGTCTGCCAATCTTTGCCCTAATGGTATAAACTCCCTTTCCAGTCTTAGTTCTGAGAACCCCTTCTAATCTCCCTTTCGGGACAATCTAAAGGAAGCTGAGGAGTTGGAGAATGTCTTCACTATGTTGAGTCACTCATTTTCCATCTTCTACTAAAGTCTCTGCTCTGAGGCTCTTGGCAGGGGCTGTGGACATCACCATTAGGCTCAGATGGAAACATGGCTACACTCATGCTAAGAGACAAAAATCAGAGCCCATGGCAATCTGGGGTTTGCTGTGTTGCTGTTTGCAGATCTTGGGGACTGAGTCTTGGGAGACCATCACTTACCATCTCCACCCCTGCTTCCATTCATTCACCCCATGCTTCACCAAAGTTGGTGAAGTTGGTGACTATGATGGCTAGCATTTTATTCCAAAGTCAGGATTTCTTAATAGTTGAGGTAGCTTAACTAATTCAAGGATATAAGTGTAGGATTCTCTCATTCTCTTTTTTCCCAAAAGGAATATGTAAGTAGAAGAAGATAAATTTGTAACTATCAGCTAGGTAATTTACCAATAAAAGAAAGCTTCTTAAGATAAATCATCTGTCCTCGAGTTATATCTGAAATTAAAGTGTCAGGCAATACCAAAATTTGTCTTGATTTCCATATCTTTGATGGCTACTTCATCTAACAGAAGCGAGGGAGCTGGCTGGGAGAGAATATTAATTGCTTACTTTTTGAAAAGAAGAGTTGACTAAGAAAAAGAAAACATGACTCTGTTAGCCTGGACTCCTAGGCTGTGAAAAAATCCTCACAAATAGAAGCAATTTGGTCACACACACACACACACACACACACATAAACACAGGCCCGCCCCTCCACCCCCACCCCCTCCCCTGCCCGCCCCGGACACAGCCTGTACTTAAACACACACTCGCTAGTCTGAACATGATGAACAGGTGGGGAACACAATGTTCCCACTACTACCCATGCCGTGTGCACAGCTGGAACCAAATGCTGCAGTAAGCTACAAACATCTGTCAATTCACTGTATTGCTGACAAGGGGGAAAGGGAGAGTCAATAGGGAAAACTCTGTTGCTTCCTCTAAGCTATTGCTTAATTCCTCCACCTCTTTGTACCTGTGCTAAAGCCCTTGGGAATCCCATAGTTATTGAAGGTTAATGGAAGCCAAAAGAAAAGCATCAACTCCAGGAGTGCTGTAAGGAGCTGGCTTATTCACCACCTGCCATGTTCATCATTGACTGCTGGATCAGTCTTGCTGTACTCACAGAAACAAGCGATGAGTCCTGCCATCACCTTTCTCTCTTTCTAACGTGCTAACCCATCCTGCCCCAGCTTGGAAAATTAAGCCAGGTGTTTTCTATCTCTGCAAGGGCCTCTGGCCAATACCAAAAAGACAGTAGTTGGTACTAGGATCAACTCCACCTTGAGGATGCCAAGAAAGATTGGGCTCCCAGCTGGCTCTTCGCTGGTGTGCCACCCTGCAGGGTATATTTGTGTTGCCACTACAATGTGACTTTTGAGAGCTTGTGTGTACACACACAGTTTAACATCACCTACCACAGTCTTCCAAGTCAGCCCTCACAAAGCAGCGACCTTTCCCACCACATCCAGGTGAATTATCTTGTGTGCTTTGTCCAGAAGCATGAGGAAAAGCAAACCTTGAAACAGTTATGGTGAGCAATGCTTACTTGTTCTCAGGTATAACAGGTGAGCTAGAGCCACTGCGTATAAAGGAGATATTTGTCACCAACATTAATAACTCTTAAGCTAATATTCCATTAATCTAATTAGGTAAGGTAAATCACCTTTCATATTTACTCAAAGAAACCATGGAGACGCCACGCCTGAAACATACACACGCAGGCACACACACACACATGCACACACACACATATTTTAGAGATGGTCTGGCTCTCACTGCTCCCTGGAAATAATCTTTTTTTCCCCATTCTTCCTAGTTGATAACACCAAGCGCAAACTCTTCCTTGGTAAAAAGACCACTGCCTGATAGTTTCTGAGAGACATTCGAGTGAAGGCGTTAAGAATTTAGGCTTTAGAGTAAGAGAAACCTGGGTTCTGGCACTGCTTCTGCCATTTCATAACTATATTTACGTAACTTCTCTAGACTTCAGTTTCCTTATATGGAAAAAGGGGAAAATAGTTTCACACACCTCATGCATACCCTCACAGATTAAATGTGTGAATACATGAAAAATATAGAAGACAGTGTTGGGTTTAACAGGTGCTCAGACCAGCCTGGCCAACATGGTGAAACCCTGTCTCTACTAAAAATACAAAAATTAGCTGGGCGAGGTGGCGTACTCCTGTAATCCCAGCTACTCGAAAGGCTGAGGCAGGAGGATCACTTGAACCTGGGAGACAAAGGTTGCAGTGAGCTGAGATTGCACCACTGCACTCCAGCCTGGGCAACAGAGCGAGACTCTGTCTCAAAAAAATAAAAAAAGAAATTTTTTTTTTTAATTTAGCGAAAGAGAAGGGAGTTGGAATCTCAAAACTGATGGAACCTTAAATAGGATAAAGAGGCAAATAGTTTTTTAGGGTGATTTCTTTTGCAATTTGAGCCAACTCAAACTGCCTAAAATAGAACAGAAAATGGACTGATTCAACATAAATGAAATTTATTTTAACCTGAGGCAGAGCTGGCTCTGGGCAAGATGGATGCAGTGACTCAGTACTGTCTCTAAGAAGCTGATAACTTTGTGGAGAAAGGAAAGAGGATTAAGCAAATAGAGAGTAATAAATGTAAGGAATCATGCAATCCTCCCCACCAAAAAAAAAAAAAAAAAAAAATCATATGGGAAAGAAGCTGCCTTGGTTTCTCCCAGCACTCCAAATTCCAAATGTTGTTGCTAGGAAGCTGAGATGAACCTGTTGCTTCTTGTTCTTGGATTCCATGAGATTTCAGAGACCTTACAACTACTTCCCATTTTACTTCAGCCTCTTGGAGTTGTTTTCTATTTGTGCAACCAGAATACTTGACCAGAATGAATGCTAGAGCTTTAACTTCATAAAAATAATTTCATCTTCAATAAACCAGATTCCATGCTAGACAATGATCATATAATCATCAAAACATAACTTCCAATAACTTCGATACACTGCAAAGTATTTGAAAGGAATCTTTTCTGTTAGCGTTACAGATATTCAAAAAAAATTAAATAACAGCTTTTTTTTTAAGCACCAAATATTTTCAGTTGATGACGGCACTGTAAGTTCATACTTCTCTTTGCTTAGAGATGGAGTCTTGCTATGTGGCCCAGGCTGGCCTCAAACTCCTGGGCTCAAGCAGTCCACCCAGGTAGCTGGGTCTACAGGCCTATACCACTGTGCGTGGCTTAAACTCAAGACTTTGAAGCACCGCTTTGTGCAATCATGTAGAAATGAAAGATAAACAAAAGAAATTTTAAAAGATAGACCCACTCCCGATGCCAAGCAATATAGCAAGTCTATTACAGCCTCTCTGTCCCACTAAACAGCACAACTAAAACATCTGGAAAATTCAAAAAGCAGCTATCTGAAAAGCAGACAGTAGCAGGCAGAGTGGGAAGGGAAAACAAAAATTGAGGAAGGAAGCCTCATGAGAGAGTTCCCTGTTGATTTTTTTCCTCTTTTGTCTCTCACATTTGATCCACGGAAGGCCTCTGTTGTAGAACTGAGCAGCCCAGCTGGTATGAGCAACTCAGAGGGTGAAGCTCCCTCTTTTGACAGAGAATGGTGGAGAGGTACACTGCGAGCTAGGAAATATGGAGAAACTCTCTGAACAACGTTTTTTCTTATTTGTCTTGTTTTTACTCTCCTCACCCTGCCACTAGAGTGGCCCCAAATAGGGAAATGTGCAGTAGCCATATAGGCAGCTACAACTTTGAGGAGGAAAAAACAAAGGTCTTTTCTGGCAGTAGGAACAGGGAAAGGAAGACCCTATGCTCTGAAGGGCAGAGCTGGGGAGGGATGTCAGGACACTTACTGTCTTTTTTTTTTTTTTTTTTGCTCTTTTACCTTACCGCTCTGCCCAGGGACTGAATTGGTCATGCAGAACTGGGTGGCAGGATCATGAGAAACTAAAACTCTAAAAGAAAACCTATCCTTCTGTCCAGAGGAATGGGACAATGGGTCCCTGGGAGACCAAGAGTGCATAGGGGAACCCAAAGGAAAAGAGCTGGAGAAGGGAATCTTCTAAGCCTTGTGTCTGATCAGGTGTAAGTCCCAGGCCCACCTGTGACCTGTGCATGCGTGAGACCAATGGCAGGCAGGATAGCCAACATTCATACCCCCAACATCCAAACACTGGTTACAGAAGAGATGAGACCTGTGATTTGAAGCGAACTACTAGGTTGATTTCCTGTGAACATAAACCAAACAGATTTTCGCAGGACCAAGAGTAATACTCATAAAGTCCAAGACAGAATCCAAAATTGCTCAAAATACAAAGATCCAGTTAAATGCTGGGAAGGGGGAAACGATGAACAGATGTTTAACCTGAGATGTTAGAATTAATTATCTGACAGAGTTTAAAGCAACTATTATAACCAGGTTGCAAGAGGTAAAGGTAAGTATGCATTAAGTAAATTAAAAGATAGAAGTTCTCATCAGAGAAATAGACATGCTAAAGAAGAACTGAATGCCAAATCTTAAAACTAAAAAATTCGTTCAAAAAATTAAATCTCACTGAAAAGGCTCTGTATGGGTTTCCTAGGGATGCTGTAACAAATTACCACAAACTGAGTGGCTTAAAATAATAGACACATATTCTCCCACAGTCTTGTAGGTTAGAAGTCTGAAATCAAGGTATCAGTGGGGTCACATGCCCTTCAAAAGTTCTAAGGCAGAATTCTTCCTTCCCTCTTCCAGCTCCTTGTGGCTTCTTGCATTCCTTGGCTTGTAGCAGCATCAGTCCAATCTCTGTCTCCATCTTCACATGGCCTTCTTCCTTCTATGCTTTTCCTATGCAAATCTCCCTCTTCTTTCCTTATAAAGACAAAAAGTCACCGGATGTAGAACCCACCCTAAATCCAGGATGATTTTATCTTGAGATCCTTAACTAATTACATCTGCAAAGATCCTATTTCCAAATAAGGTCATATTCTAAGGCTCTGGTTCAATGTGAGTTTGTGGGGAACACTGTGCAACCCATTACAGGCTCAGTAGCAAAAACAGAGAAGACAGAGGAAAAATTCCATGAACCTGAAGATAAATCAATAGAAACACTAAAGGAAGTTGCTCAGTCTGAAGGGAAAAATACGAGGGAAGCTTGAGACCTCAGGAATGAGGGAATAACAACAGAAACGGGAAATATTTGGCTAAGGTTGGCTAAGGTTGCCGTAACAAAGTACCACACACTGGGTGACTTAAGCAACAGAAAATTTTTGTCTCATCATTCTGGAGGCTGGAAGTCTAAGATCAAGGTATCAGCAGAGATGCATCCCCTCGATCTCTGCCTTCGTCTTCACATGGCGTTCTCCGTGTGCTTGTATCTTTGTGCCCAAATTTTTCCTATTTCATATGGGGCAGAGGCCTCCCTAAATACCTCATTTTAACTTGATTACCTCTATAAAGACCTTATCCCCAAATAAGCACATTCTGAGGTACTGGGGGTTAGGACTCAATATCTATTTTTTGAAGGGCAAAACTCAACCAACACTTGGGTATCTATAACGAGGGTAAATATATTTTTTCCTTATGGGTTATTTAAAATATGATTGATTTTAAGATCAAAATTACTACATCTGGTAGGGCTTTCAATGCACACAGATGTAACATATATGACAATTATAACATTAACAGTGTAAAGCAATTTATATAGTTATAAGTCGTCTACATTTTAATTTTTCCAGCTTCATTGAGGTGTACGTGACAAATAAAAATTGTAAATACCTAAAGTGTACAATATGATTTTGATATACATATACATTGTGAAATAAGAATGACAATCAAGCCAATCAACATATCTATCAACTCACAGTTACAATTTTTTTGTGTAGTGAGAACACTTAAGATCAACTATCTCAGTAAATTTCAAGTATACAGTATTAGCTATAGTCATCATACTGTACATTAGATACCCAGAAATTATTCATTCTGAATAACTGAATCTTTGTACCCTTTGACTAACATCTCCCCAGTTCCCTACTCCCCAGGTCCTGGCAACTACAGTTCTTCATTTATACTTTTTTAAAATTGACACATAGTAATTGTACCCATATATGGGGTACATAATGATGTTTCCATACATATGATGTATACAGATCAGATCAGGGTAATCATCATATCCATCATCTCAAACATTTATCATTTCTTTGTGTTGGGGACATTCAATATCCTCCTTCTAGCTATTTGAAACTATGTACTGTTGTTAACTACAGTCATCCTACAATGGTATAGAATATAGAACACTAGAAGTTATTCCTCCTATCTAGTTGTAATTTTGTATCCTTTAACAAATCTCTCTCTACCTCTTTATTTCCCCTATCTTTCCCAACCTCTAGTATCTTCTGCTCTACATTTTACTTCTATGAAATCACCTTTTGTGTGTGTGTGTGACATGGAGTCTCTGTCACCCAAGCTGGAGTGCAATGGTGTGGTCTTTGCTTACTGCAATCTCTGCCTCCCAGGTTCAAGCAATTCTCCCACATCAGTCTCCCAAGTAGCTGGGACTACAGGCGTGTGCCACGACACTTGGCTAATTTTTGTATCTTTATTAGAGACAGGGTTTCATCATGTTGGCCAGGCTGGTCTTAAATTCCTGACCTGGTGATCTGCCCACCTCGGCCTCCCAAAGTGCTGGCATTACAGGCATGAGCCACCGCATCCAGCTAAGATCAACTTTTTTTAGCTACCACCTATGAATGAAAACACGCTGTGTTCACTTTCTTTTCCTGGCTTATTTCACTTAACATAATGTCCTTCAGCTCCATGCCTGTTGCTGCAAATGACAAGATTTCATTCTTTTTTATAGCTGAATAGTATTTCATTGTGTATATATACCACATTTTCTATCTCCATTCATCTGTTGTTAGACATCTAGGTTGATTCTATATCTTGGCTATTGTGAATAGTGCTGCAATAAACATGGGGGTGCAGACATCTCTTCAATATACTGATTTCCTTTCCTTTGGATAAATGCCCAGTAGTGGAATTGCTGAATCATACGGTAGTTCTATTTGCAGTTTTTCGAGGAACCTTCATACTGTTTTCCATAATGGCTAGACGAGTTTACATTCCCATCAAGAGTGTCCCTCTCTCTGCATTCTCACCAGCATGTGTTATTTTTTGTCTTTTTGATAACAGCCATCCTAACAGGGGTAAGATGACAATTCATTGTGATTTTCATTTGCATTTCCCTGATGATTAGTGATGTTGAGCATTTTTTAATATTTCTCTGTTGGCCATATATATGCCTTCTTTTTAGAAATGACTGTTGAGATTACTTGCCCATTTTTTCATCAAATAAATGGTAAGATTGTTTATTTTTATTTATTTATTTATTTTTTGGCTATTGAGATGTTTGAGTTCCTTGTATATTCTGGGTATTAATTCCAAGTCAGAAGAATAGTTTACTAATATTTTCTCTCATTCCATAGGCTGCTTTTTCACTCTGTTGATTGTTTTCCTTTGCTATGCAGAAGCTTTTTAGTTCAATATAATCCCCATTTGTTTATTTTTTGTTTTGTTGCCTGTGCTTTTGAAGTCTTGTTCATAACATATTTTCCAACACCAATGTCCTGAAGCATTTCCCCTGTTTTCTCCCAGTACTTTTATAGTTCCAGCTCTTACATTTCGGTCTTTGATCCATTTTGAGTTGATTTTTACATAGTGTAATAGCTCGGGGATATGGATGTTTAGTTTTCCCAGCACCATTTATTGAAGAGACTGTCCTTTCTCCAATGTCAAAAATCAGTTGACTGTAGGTATATGAATTAATTTCTGGGTTTTCTATTTCATGCATGGTCTTTTTCTGTTCTTACGCCAGTTCAATGCTATTTTGGTTACTACAGGTTTGTAGTATATTTTGAAGTGTGATGCCTCCAACTTTTCTTTTTTCCTCAGGATTGCTTTGGCTATTCCAGGTCTTTTGTGGTTCCATACAAATTTTAGGAATTTTTTCCCACTTCTGTGAAGAATGTCATTGGTATTTTTATAGAAATTGTATTGACTATTCAATACAATACATTGTATTGAATGTAGTATGTTCATTTTAACAATATTAATTCTTCTGACCTATGGGCATGGGGTGTCCTTTCATTTGTTTGTATCTTCTATTTCTTTCATCTGTGCTTTGTAGCTTTCCTTTTGAAGATCTTTCCCCTCGATTAAATTTATTTGGTATTTATTGTAAATGTGATTGCATTCTTGATTTCTCTTTCAGCTAGTTCATTGTTTATGTACAGAAACACTACTGATTTTTGTATATTGATTTTGTATCTGCAACTTAACTCAATTTGTTTATTGGTTCTAAGAGCTTTTTTTTGTAGATTCTTTAGGTTTTTTCTACATGTAAGATTATGTTGTCTGCAAACAGGAACTATTTTGCTTTCTCCTTTCCAATTTGGATGCCCTTTATTTCCATCTCTTGCCTAATTTGCTCTGACTAGGATTTTCAGTACTATGTTGAATAAGAGTAGTGAGAATGGGTGTTCTTGTCTTGTTCCAGTTGTTAGAGGAGAAGCTTTCAGCCTTTCCTGTTCAGTATAGAGTTTATCATATTGGCCCTTTATTATGTTGAGGTACTTTTTTCTATATCAAATTTATTGAGAGTTTTTAATCATGAAAAGATGTTGAATTTTATCAAATGCTTTTTCTGCATCCATTGAGATGATCATATATAGTTTTTGTCCTTCATTCTACTGATGCAATATGTGATGTTTATTGATCTGTACATGTTGGGAAATCTGTGTACTCCTGGATACTTCCCAGGAATGCACAGATGATTAATCATGATATATCATGATCACTTCATCATAATGTATTATCTTTTTTATGCGTTGTTGGATTGGTTTGCTAGTATTTTGTTGAGGATCTTTGCATCCATGTTCATCATTGACCTGTAGTTTTATTTATTTATTTATTATTTTGGGGGGATGGAGTCTCACGCTGTCACCCAGGCTGGATTGCAGGAGTGTGATCTCTGCTCACTGCAACTTCTACCTCTGGGTTCAAGTGATCCTCCTGCTTCAGCCTCCCAAGTAGCTGGGATTACAAGTGTGCACACCACACCCAGCTAATTTTTGTATTTTTAATGGAGATGGGGTTTCACCATGTTGGCCAGGCTGGTCTTGAACTCCTAACCTCAAATGATCCACCTGCCTCAGCCTACCAAAGTTTTGGGATTACAGGTGTTAGCCACCACATCCAGCCTAGTTTTCTTTATTTGTTATGTTCTTGTCTAGTTTTGGTATCAGGGTTATGCAGGCTTAGCAAGAACTCCCTCTGTTTCAATTTTTTGGAAGAATTTGAGAAAAATTGTTCTCTAAAGGTTTGGTAGAAGTCAGCAGTAAATCCAATGCAGTCCTGGACTTTTTAGGGGGGACACTTTGTATTAGTGAGTCAATATCATTACTTATTATTGGTATGTTCAAGTTTCCTACTTCTTCTTGGTTCAATGTTGGTAAGCTGTGTGTGTCCAGGAATTTATTCATTTCCTCTAGGCTTTTGAATTTATTGTTATATAGTTGTTTGTAGTAGCCTCTACTGATCCTTTGTATTTGTGTTGTCTGTTGTGACATCTCCTTTTTCATCTCTAGTTTTATTTATTTGGATCTTCTCTCTGTTTTTCTTAGTCTAGCTAATGATTTCTTCATTTATTTCACTGATCTTTTGTATTGTTTTTCTAGACCCAATTTTATTTACTTCTGCTCAAATCTTTTTTATTCTTTTTTTCTTCTAATTTTGGGGTAGGCTTGTTGTAGCTTTTCTAGTTTTTGAGATTCATCATTAGGTTGTTTATTTGAAATTATTCTTATTTTTTGGTGTAGATATTTATTGCTGTATACTTGCCTCTTAATACTGCCTTTGCTGTGTCCTTTTGGTTTTGGTATGTTGTGTTTATATTTTCATTTGTTTAAAGGAATTTTTCAATTTCCTTCTTAATTTCTTCTTTTACCCACTAGTTGTTCAGGATCATGTTATTTAATTTCCATATGTTCATATAGTTTCTAATGTTTCTCTTATAACATTGTGATCAGATAAGATAGTTGATATGATTTCAGTGTTTTCTAATTTGCTTAGACTTCTTTTGTATCCTAACATATGATCAATCCCAGAGAATGTTCCACATGCTGAAGAAAAGAATGTGTATCCTGCAGCTGTTGGGTGAAATGTTCTATAAATGTCTGTTAGCTCTATTTGGTCTATGGTATAATTTAAATTTGATGTTTCTTTACTGGCTTTCTGTCTAGATGATCTGTACAATGCTGAGAGTGGGGTGTTGAATTCCTCAGCTATCATCGTATTGGGGTCTATCTCTCCCTTTAAATCAAATATTTGCTTTATGTATCTGGGTGCTCTCTTATTGGGTGTATACATATTTACAATTGTATTTTCTTGTGGAATTGACCCCATTATTATTATATAATGTCCTTGTCTCTTTTTACAGCTTTTGACTTGAAATCTGTTTTGTCTGATATAAGTATAGCTAATCCTGCTCAATTTTGGTTTTTGTTTGTGAAGAATATCTTTTCACATTTCTTCACTTTCAGTCTTTACATTAAGGTGAGTTCCTTATAAGCAACATATAGTTTGTCTTTACATTAAGGTGAGTTCCTTGTAAGCAACATATAGTTATGTCTTTTTAAAAATGGTAAGCATTCATCCTATTTGTATATTTTAAATGGGAGATTTAATCCATTTACATTCAATGTTACTACTGATAGGTGAGAACTTACTCCTGTTGTTTTATTTTATTTTATTTTACTTTATTTTATTTTATTTTAGACACTGATTCTCTCTTTGTCACCCAGGTTAGAGTGCAGTGGTACAATCTTGGCTCATTGCAACCTCCAACTCCCAGGTTCAAGAGATTCTCCTGCCTCGGTCTCCTGAGTAGCTAGGATTACAGGCATGTGCCACCACACCTGGCTAATTTATGTATTTTTTAAGAGAGACATGGTTTCACTATGTTGGCCAGGCTGCTCCCGAACTCCCTGGCCTCAAATGATCCACCTGCCTTGACCTCCCAAAGTGCTGGGATTACAGGCATAAGTCACCATGCCTGGCCCTGTCATTTATTGATTGTTTTCTGGTTGTTTTGTATATTCTTTTTTCCCTACTTCCTCTTTTATTGTTTATTTTTGTGGTTGGGTGATATCCATAGTAATAAGGTTTACTTCCTTTCTCTTTCTCCTTTTTGTGCTGGCTCTACCAGTGAGTTTTATACTTTCCCATGTTTTCATGATGGTGGTTATAGTCTTTTCACTTTCAGGTGCAAGTATGCTTTGAGTATGTCTTGTAAGGCTGATCTACTGGTGATGAATTTTCTTAGTTTTTGCTTCTCTGTGGAAAATTTTATTTCTCCTTCATGCCCGAAAGGTAGCTTTGCTGGGCATAATATTCTTGGTTGTTAGTTTCATTTTGAATATATCATTCAATTCTCTCTTGACCTGTAAGGTTCTGCTGAGAAATCTGCTGTTAGTCCAATGTGGATTCTCTTATATATGACTTGATGCTTTTATCTTGCTGTCTTTAGAATTCTTTTCTTTGACTTTTGATAGTTTGACTATAATGTGCCTCAGAGAGGACCTATTCAGGTTGAATGTATTTGGGGTTCTTTGAGCTTCCTGGACCTGGATGTTCATCTCTCTCCCAAGTTTTCAGTCCTTCTTCCATAGGATGCCACTGATAGGCATGACCCTTCCATGGGATGCCTGATAGCCTTGGACCAAAATCTCAAACCTCAGAAATAGCCCCATGGGCCACCCACTCAGCAGACACACCCACAAGCCAGCTGAGAAGCCATATCACCATATCCTGAGCCTGAGAAACAGCCCTCATGGGCTGTCCCAGCAGACACACCCCACAAGTTGAGCAGCAGTGTGCCTGCATCCTGGGCCTGAGAAACAGCTCCATGGGCCACTCCTGGCAGGCATGCCCCAGGCTGACTGAACAACCATGTGCCTGTGCTCCTGGCCAGAGTATCAGCCCCAATCTCAGCAAGCCAAATCCCAAGTTGGCCAGTGCACCATGTGCACACACACACATACACATTCTCCCAATGTGAGAAACAACCCAGCAACCCACTCTGGCACTACCCCCACAAATTCTCAGCCTAGGCCACTGAGACATTTATAAGTATCAGTAGTGTGTATTACAGATTAAGAAACTACATGGAGACTACACTATTGCATCCACCTAGAAGTAAGGCCAACACATCCCAACCAAACCAACACTCTGTGACCCATTCATATGAATAAGTATTTCCCTTCAAAACCTACTCCATAAAATGGGAAGAAGTGACTCTTCTATCAGATGTATAGAAATCAATGTAGGAACAGACACATCACACATGTAAAAGCAAGGAAACATGACACCTCTAAAGGAAAACAATAATTCTCCAGTAACAGACCCTAATCATAAGGAAATATGTGAAATGCCAAAGAAAGAATTTCAATTATTAATACTTAAGGAAACTCAGTGAGATATAAGAGAAAACAGATAGTTAACTGAAATCAGAAAATTCATGATTCAAATGAGAAATTATATATATACATGTATGTATGTGTATATATAATATATATACATACACATATGTGTGTCTGTGTGTGTAAAAAGAACCAAACAGAAATCCTAGAGCTGAAGAATTCAATGAATGAAATTTTTTAAAAAATTCGAGAGCTTCAGCAACACTAGACCAAGCACAAGAAAGAATCTCTGAATTTGAAGACAAGTCTTTTGAAATAACACAGACAGACAAAAAGAGAAAAAGAATTAAAAAGAATGAAGAAAGTCTGCATGATTTATGGGACATCATTAAGCAAACAAATATTCATATTATGGGTGTTCCAGAAGTATAGAGAAGGAAACAAGTGAGGGAAATGCCCTGCGGGTGTTTCTCTAGGGGGTGACCCTCGGGGCTACGTCTCAGGCCTAGTACGCAGGTACAGGGTTGCTTAAATGGCCTTAGGGCATGCCCACCAGGGGTGGCCTACAGGATTATTTCTCAGTCTGGAGCATGAGTGCGAGGCTGTTCAGTCAGTTCAGGGGTATGCCCACCAGGAGCAGCCCTCCAGGGCTGTTTCTCAGGTCTGGCATATGGGTACAATGCTACTCAGCCATGCCTGGGGAGTGTCTGCCAAAGGGAGTACTTCATGGCTGTTTCTCAGGTCTTGAGCATGAACATGTAGCTGTTCCACAGCCCCATGAACATAGCCTCTGTTCAGAGGCTCAGGGGTCTCTCCCACTTGCGGATGGGCACGCAGTGGTTTGACTGGCTCAAGAGTGGGTTTGTCCTGGGCAGGACTGCCAGACTATTGCTCCAGCTGGAAGTGCAGTAATAGGGGTTGTTCATGACCAGAGTTACAGCCAATCCAGGTCCTAGGCTCCAGGCACACTGGTATTCATCCATGTGTGGGTTTGGTGGAATGAAGATGGAGAGGTATAGTCACTACTGGCCCTCAGAGCAGGGTGCACTCCAGAAGTGGCTCTGGTCTCAAGATTGTGCTATGCTACAGGAGCTTGGCTCACAAGTGGTGGATGAGGGATGTGGAGGGCACCCTATTTGGGTAATACAGCTGTGTAAATTCCTGGTAGCTCTCCAAACTGGATTCAGGACTTCGAAGGACTGTGGGATCCTTCTGCAGTAAGGACTATAGGTATTTGGCAATGGGGACTGGTGGGAATCGGATCTTCTGCTTACCTTTTCCCCAAAATGTGAAGTCCCTCCTGACTCTGGGCAGATATGATCTGGGAGAGAGAGATGGGCTGCAGAATCCACATGCCTCCATGCTGCCCTCCTGGAGATGCGTCTCCACTTTCCCACTGCACTCTGGCACTCTCCCTTCAGCACTCCAGTCAAATCTTAACTGTTTATTCATTGTCTTGGTCCTTTCTTGTGAGAAGAATGAGCACCAGCCATCTCTAGTTAGCCATATTGCTGATGTAACCTGGCAAACACAATTCTGATCTCTGCTTGTATGAGTTTAACTTTTTTATTTTTATTTTTTGTTTTAGACAGGGTCACTCTGTCACACAGGCAGGAGTGCAGTGGCACAATCACAGCTCACCGCAGCCTTGACCTCCTGGGCTCAAGCAGTCCTCCCACCTCAGCCTCTCGGGTAGCCAGGACTACAGGCACGCACCACCATGCCTGCCTAGATTTTTAGAATTGTTGTAGAGACAGGGTTTTGCCATGTTGCCCAGGCTCGTCTGGAACTCCTGAGCTTAAGTAAGCCACCTGCCTCAGCCTCCTGAAGTGCTAGAATTATAAGCACAAGCCACTGTGCCTGGCAAGTTTAACTTTTTAAAATTGTACATATAAGGCCAGGCGCCATGGCTCATGCCTGTAATCCCAGAACTTTGGGAGGCTGAGGCAGGTAGGTTTCTTGTGGCTAAGAATTCGAGACCAGCCTTGCCAACATGTCAAAACACCATCGCTACAAAAAAAAAATAAAACAAATTGGCTGGGCATGGTGGCACATGCCTTTAGTCCCAGCTCCTTGGGAGGCTGAGGCAGGAATTGCTTGAACCTGGGAGGCTGAGGTTGCAGTGAGACAAGATTATGCCACTGCACTTTAGCCTACATGACAGAGCAAGACCCTGTTTAAAAAAAAAAGAAGAAAAAAAAAAGGATTAAAAGATTGCACATATAAGTGAGATCATATAGTATTTGACTTTCTGGGTCTCATTTAACTTAGCATAATGCCATCAAGGTGTATCCTATGGCAGGATTTCCTTCTTTTTTGAGGCAGAATAATATCCCATTTTATATGCACACACACACACACACACACACACACACACACACACACACACACACGAGGGGACCTCAAAAACATCAAGGAAAATTGAATTAAAAGATAAAAATAAAAAAATATAAGGTTTATTTCTCAACATAAGCTCCATCAAAGTAAACATTTTTGTAAGCAATAATATTAGCTGATTAGTCCATCCCTAAAAAACTAAGGGTCCTGGAAATTTAACCACATCAATGTAGGGTGGGTTTGTTTGTTTTGTTTTACATTATTAACTTTAAAAAAAAAGCTGGGTGCCTTTAAAGATTTAAAAGAAAAACAAAAGACTTAAAAGGAAACAAAAACACATCAAAAGGAACCAAATTAGGAAGGTCAGGTGGATGCCTAGCGATTTCCCATAGAAACTCTAACAAAATTGACCTTGATTAGAGAAAAAAGCAGGCCCATTATTGTGGTGGAGAAGGACTCTTCAGGTGAAGTTTTCTCAGACACTTTTCTGATAAAGCTTTGGTTAACTTTCTCAAAACACTCTCATAATAAGCAGATGTTATCATTCTTTGGCCCTCCAGAAAGTTAACAAGCAAAATGCCTTGAGTATCCCCCAAAAAACTGTTGCCACGACCTTTGCTCTTAACCAGCCTACTTTTACTTTGATTGGACCACTTCCACTTCTTGGTAGCCATTGCTTCGATTGTTCTTTGTCTTCAGAATCATACTGGTAAGGCCATGTTTCATCTCCTGTTACAATTCTTTGGGGGAAAAAATCCTTCAGGATCTTGATCCCACTTTTTTACAATTTCTATTGAAAGCTCTGCTCTTTCTACAGCTGATCTAGGCACAGCTGATCTTTGACACCTATCAAATAGAAAGTTTGCTCAACTTTAATTTTTCAGCCAGAATTATGTAAGCTGAACCAATTGAGATGTCTATGGTAGTAAATATTGTTTCTGCTGTTACTCATAGGTCCTCTTCAATTAGGGCACAAACAAAATGAATTTTTTCCTCGCAAATTGATGAGTATGGTCTGTTCACTGTGGGCTTCATCTTTAACACCATCTCATGCCTTCTTAAAGCGACTTATCCATTTGCAAATTGCTGATTTCTTTGGGCCATTGTCCCCTTAAACTTTTTGTAAAACATCAGTGATTTAACCATTCTTCCACCCAAGCTTCCCCATAAATTTGATGTTTGTTCTTGCTCCAATTTTAGCAAAATTCATGTTGCTCTAATAGAAGCTTTTTTCAAATGGATGTCCTTTTGAAACTTAGTACGGGCGCGGTGGCTCACGCCTGTAATCCCAGCACTTTGGGAGGCCGAGACGGGCGGATCACGAGGTCAGGAGATCGAGACCATCCTGGCTAACACGGTGAAACCCCGTCTCTACTAAAAATACAAAAAATTAGCCGGGCGAGGTGGCGGCGCCTGTAGTCCCAGCTACTCGGGAGGCTGAGGCCGGAGAATGGCGTGAACCCGGGAGGCGGAGCTTGCAGTGAGCTGAGATCCGGCCACTGCACTCCAGCCTGGGCGACAGAGCGACACTCCGTCTCAAAAAAAAAAAAAAAACTTAGTACCTCAAACTAGATCTTGTTCAGACATGTTATAACAAATTAGTACCTCAAACTAGATCTTGTTCAGACACGTTATAACAAATGAGTACAGGTTTATTTTGGTGCAAAAAAAATTGAAAACCATACATAGTTTTTTTCCATAACATGCATTTTTCATGAACTTTTTGAAGACCCCCTCGTGTGTGTGTGTGTGTGTGTGTGTGTGTGTGTGTATCTCATACTTTCTTTATCCAGTCAGATACTGACAAATACTTAGATTATTTCTATATCTTGGCCATTCTGAAAAATGCTGCAATAAACTTGGGGATGCATACATCTCTTTAAGATATTGATTTTGTTTCGTTTGGATATTTACACAAGAGTGGGACTGCTGGGCATACAATATTATTATTTTTAACTTTTTGAGGAACATCCATATCTACATTTTATTTGAAGTGGTAAAACATTAACTCTAAGATGACTATGAAAGGCTAAGGTATGTATTGCAATCCCTAGATCAGCCAATAGAAAAATAATACAAAGATTATAACAAAAAAATCAATATGAAAATGAAAAGTAGATATAAACAGAAGTAATTGAATAATCCAAAAAAGACAGGAAAGAGAGAACAGAAGAACAAAGAACAGAAGTGACACACAGAAAACAAATAATAAAATGTAAACCTAAACTCAACCACACAAATAATTACATTAAAATGAAATGGTCTAAACCCACTAATAAAAAGACAGAGATCATCAGATTAGATAAATAAAACAAGGCTCAACTACACGCTCTCTACAAGCAGCCCAATTTAAATATAATGATATAGATAGATTAAAAGTAAAAAGGATGAGGCCAGGCGTGGTGGCTCCTGCCTGTAATCCCAGCACTTTGGGAGGCTGAGGTGGGCAGATCACGAGGTCAGGAGATCTAGACTGTCCTGCCCAATATGGCAAAACCCCATCTCTACTTAAAAATATATATATACCAAAATTAGCTGGGATGGTGGTGCGTGCCTGTAATCCCAGCTACTTGGGAGGCTGACACAGGAGAATCGCCTGAACCCAGGAAGAGGAGGTTGCAGTAAGCCGAGATCATGCCACTCTACTCCACCCTGGCAACAGAGCAAGACTCCGTCTCAAAAAAAAAAAAGAAAAGTAAAAGGATGAAAAAAAGATATATGATGCAAATATTAATCAAAATAAATCCAGTGGCTATATTAATATCAAAGCCAACTTCAGAACAAAAATATCAAGATAAAGAGAGATATTATATAATAATAAAAGATTACATACATTAAGAAAATACAGGCCAGACATGGTGGTTCACACCTATAATCCCATCACCTTGGGAGGTAGAAGTGGGAGGATCACTTGAACTCAGGAGTTTGAGACCAGCAAGGGCAACATAGGAAGACTCCCATCTCTACAAAAAATTTAAAAATTAGCCAGGCACGATGGTGCATGCCTGTGGTCTCAGCTACTCAGGGGACTGAGATGGGAAGATTGTTTGAACCTGGAAGGTAGAGGCTGCTGTGAGCTATTATTATGCCACATAATAATATGTCGCACTGTAGCCTGGGCAACAGAAATAGTTCCTGTCTCAAAGAAAGAAAGAGAGAGGGAGAGAGAGAGAAGGAAGAGGAAGAAGAAGGAGAAGAAGAAGAAGAAGAAGAAGAAGAAGAAGCAGCAGCAGCAGCAGCAGCAGCAGGGAGGGAGGGAGGGAGGGAGGGAGGGAAGGAAGGGAGGGAGGGAGGGAGGGAGGGAAGGAAGGAAGGAAGGAAGGAAGGAAGGAAGGAAGGAAGGAAGGAAGGAAGGAAGACAAAAATCCTAAATGTATATGCACATTAAAGATCATCAAAATACATTAAGCAAAAATTGATAGATTTAAAAAAAGAAATACACCAATTCACAATGATGAGTTCAACACTCCTTTCAGGGTAATCATATATAAAGGTCCTGAAAAAACTATCAACCAAATTGACATTTATAGAACACTCCATCAACAATAGCAAAATACATACTCTTTTCAAGTACAAAAGAATATTCATCAAAATACCAAATTGGAAAGATGACCTGTATTCATACACTGAAAGACTTAATATTGCTAGATGATAGTACCTACCAAATTGATCTACAGATTCAATATAATTCATATCAAAATTTCAACTATCTTTTTATTAGAAATTTATAAGTGATCCTAAAATGTATATAGAAATACAATGAACAAGGAATAGCTAAAATAATATTGAAAAAGAAGAAAAAGTTGGAGAACTCACACTTCCTGATTTCCAAATTTGCTACAAAGCTACAGTAATTAAGACACTGTGTTTCTGGCATAAGAATAGACATATAGATTAATGGAATAGAATTGAGAATCCGTAAATAAACTTTCACATCTATGGACAATTGATTTTCAACAAGGGTGCCAAGACAATTTAATGGAGAAAAAGAATGGTCTTTTCAAAATGTAGTGCTCAGACAACTGGATTTTCACATGCAAAATAATGAACTTGGACCCCTACCTCACACCATATGCAAAAATAACACAAATTAGAACAAGGACCTAAAAGCAAGAGCTAAAACTATAACACACTTAGAAGAAAACAGAGATGCAAGTCTCCATATCTTGGATTAGGCAATAGTTTCTTAGATATGACACCTAAAACACAAGAAGCTGATGAAAAAATAAATATATTAGACTACATAAAAATTAAAAACTTTTGTGTTTCAAAAGACATCACCAAGAAAGTGAAAAAACACACAAAGCAGGAGAAAACATTTGCAAATCATATATTTGATAAGAATCTAGTATCTAGAATATCTAAAGAACCTTTATAACTCAATAATAAAAAAGATCCAATTACTAAATTCTATGTAGGCAAAGGATTTGCATAGACATTTCTCCGAAGAAGACATGCACGTGACTAATAAGCACATGAAAAGACCTTTAACAACTTTCCGTATGCTAACTTCAACTTTCCATAGATGGAAATGCATATTAAAACCACAATAAACCCAAATGTGATGAGGTGCTCCTATAGTTCTTGGGAGGTTACTTGGGAGGCTGACATAGGACAATCACTTGAGCCCAGGAGTTCAGGGCCAGCCTGGGCAACACAGTGAGACCCCATCTCTTAAAACATATGTAAACACACACACACATACAATGAGATACCACTTCACACCCATTAGAATGACTCAAATTAAAAGTTAGATAATGACAAGTATTGATAAAAATGTCATCTGCTTTGGAAAACAGTTTTGCAATTCCTAAATATGCTAAACATAGAGTTACCCTATAACTTAGTAATTCCAGCCTCAAATATATACCCAAGAGAAAAGAAAACATATGTCCACACAAAAATTTGTACATGAATGGTCATAGCCATTATTAATCATATACAAAAATATTATACTTAATATACATATACAAAAATCATATACTTAATGTCCTTTGATGAATAAACAAAATGTGGTATATCCATATATCCATATAGTAAAATATTACTCAGCCATAAGAAGGAATGAACTACTGATACTTCATTTTCAAGTTTTGGATAAAACTTGAAAACAGGCTCGGTGAATAAAGCCAGACACAAAATGCCACATATTATATGATTTCATTTGTATGAAATGTCTAAAATATGCAAATCCATAAAGATAAAGTAGAAAATTACTTGCTTGGGGCTGGGAGGAGAGAATAGAGTTACTCCTATGGGTACAGAGCTTCTTTTAAAGGTGGTGAAAAATGATCTGGAATTAAATAGAGGTAATGGCTGTGCAACCTTGTGAATAAAGTAAAAACCACTGACCTGTATGCTTTTAAACAGTTAACTTAATGGTACGTGAATTATCTCTCAATAAAAATAAAAAATATAGACCATATTCTGGCTTATAAGCAAACCTTACCAAATTTAAAATAATTGAAATTATACATAGTATATTATCTGACCATAACATAGCCAAACTAAAAATCAATAACAGAAACTTGTATGGAAAATCCCCCAAATATTTGGAAACAAAATATCACATTTCTGCAGAACACACATGTCAAAAAGGGAGTCTCAAAAGTAATTAGAAAATATTTTGAATGGAATGAAAAATCAAATATAACGTACCAAATTTTTGAATGCAACTAAAGCTGTGTTTGGAGGAAAATCAATAGCATTGTATGACTATATTTAAAAAGAAGCAAGTTCTCAGACCAATGATATACATTTTTTAAAATAAGTAAATTACGCCCAAAGCAAGCAGAAGGAAATAATAAAAAGTAGATATTAATAAAAACAAAATCTATAGACAAAGATCAATGAAACCAAAAGCCAGTTATTGGATGATATCAACAAATTGATCAATGTGTAGCCAAATTGATCAATGATACTTACACAGAACTGCTGCCTATAGGCTGCAAAGAACTCAGGCCAGTTCATTTACCCTGAATGGTTTGCTTTTTAACTTCTCAGGGTTGCTCTTCAACTTCTCAGCCTGTTCCTGTTGAAAGCCAAAATTTTAACTCAGGCCAAATAAAGCATGAGAATACAGTAATCATAGTATAATATTTCTAAGCTAATGGAAATTCTTAAAACCTTTAGGTAAAAGAAACATCACCCTAACATTAAAAAGGAGGTAGAGGTAAGGGTTGCCTGGCTGTGCCTTAGAGAGATGTCTATCAAGAATTAAAAGACTTGTATTTTTCCAAATTTAAAATATTTTGGTTTCTAGTCCAAAATATTTTATTTCAATGAAAAATACTTATTTTTTATGTAGCTACACTAGTTCTTTATGGAGATGTCAGGCAATCATGGAATAATTTTTTTAACTTTTTATTTAAAATAATTTCATACTTACCAAAAAAACTCCCAGAATAATAAAAGTCTCATATATCCTTTATCCAGATTTACCCATTGTTAAAATTTTACTCCATTTCCTTTATAATTTACTCTCTCCCTACTCCTTTTCTCTCTCCACATGCATGTGCACACACACACATACACATACACACACGAGTATTGCTTTTCAGAACTATTTGAGCATAAGTTACAAATATCATAGCACTTTACCACTAAACACTTTGGTGTGTATTTCCTAATAATATACCTGTTATCTTACATAACTACAGAACAGACACCTGTACATTGTTTTCACCAATCTATCATTTGTATTTCAATTTTGCCAACTGACCCAATACTAATTTCTTCTCCACTACAAAAGCCATTTTAGGATTACGTATCACATTTTATTGTCATGTCTTTGTAGTTGGCTTTAATGGATCATTTTCAGACTTTGTCTTTTATAATATTAACATTTTTGAAGAACAGTGGGTTTTTTTTAATATGATTCCTCATTCTGGGTCTATCTGATATTTCCTCCTGATTAAATTCCAGTTATACATTCCCATCAGGAATATGAATGTGATATTGTATCCTTCTTAGCATATCACATCCAGAGCAAATAATGTTCATCTGCCTCCCTTGGTAGGTTAATTTTGATCACACAGTCAAGGTGTTTCTTGGATTTCTCTTTTTTGTAGTGACCATTTTTTCCTTACAACTAGTAAGCAATCTGTGGCAACTTATTTTACAGTTATACAAATATCTTGCCGTTGATCAAAATATCTTCCTGGGTCTATCATCTGTTGACGATTTTTGTTTTTACAATGATGGTTGAAAAATTATTTTCTAACCTCAGCACTCTATCCTCTGACTCTCTCTGAGTCAATTTTTGGCATTCCACAAGGACCCTAATTTCTTCCCTAAGTATTTATGAATCTATCACTGATACGTATTCATGGCTTTCTATTTTTTCAATGATTTATAACTAATTATTGTTCTTAATTATTTTGGTGTCCAAATAATCCGTGATTTGACCTCTGAGAGCCCCTTCAAGCAGTTCCTGTGTGCTTGTGACATGCCCTTGTCAATTTTCTGAGTACTTTCTTGCTTTGGCTTAAGAAGAAGTTTCAGGGATTCTTCATCCCTAGATTCAGCTGTTTCTCTAAAGAGCCCTGCTCCCTGTTAATGAAGTAATAGAAACCAACATCTAGACACTACGAGTGCTCATTGCTGCTTAGGTGTCTGTTTCTGGGTCCTTTCAGCAGATAGAGCTAGGAAATATATGAATGTATATACACATAGACATAGATGTATATATACAAACACACACCTATACATATACATGTACACACATAATATATTTTAGAAATCATGAGTTCACATTGTTACCCCAATGCCTGTCCATTCCCACAGGGCTCTTTCTTGCCTTTCCCCATTCCAAATTTATATGACCCTTCTTTCACAATAAGGACCCTGACTCCTAACAACCTTAATATAGATCCTCATTTGCTCAATCTTACAATACATATAAAATGTTAATAATTTAAGAGTTGCTTCACTCATCTCACTACCCAAAAAAGAATCTTCTATAAAGAGTTCAGAGATCTTAAGTATACTAAATGAAAGAAGCAAGACACAAGAGTCACACGCTGTATGATTCTATTTATAGGAAATAGCTAGAATTGCTAAATCCATAAAGACAGCAGATTCATGCTTGCCAGGCACGGGGGTAAGAGGGAGATAAGGAGTGTTTACTTTATGGGTATAGGGTTTTCTTTTGGAGTGATGAAAATGCTTTGGAACTGGATATAGGTGGTGGTTGCACAACACGATGAATGTACTAAATGCTACTGAATTTTATGCTTTAACAGCTAATTTTATGTTACGTGAATTTCATTTAAAATATGTTTTAAAAATTTGTATGCCATTCTCCTCTATCCTGCAACCCCCAACACAGAGGAAATACAACCAAGTAGGATTGAGTTTGTATGTTTGCTTCCAGGTTTTGTTTGTTTCCCTCTCCCCTTCCTATCTTTATTTAGTTTTTTTGTTTGGTTTGGTTTTTGTTTTCCAGAGTTATTACTGTATAACTGACAAACAGAAATTGTACCTATTTAAGATGTATAATGTGATGTTTTATACATCGTGAAATACTATCACAGTCAAGCCAATTAACATGTCCACTACTTCACATCACTTTTTTTTTTTTTTTTTTGAGACGGAGTCTCACTCTGTTGACCAGGCTGGGGTGCAGTGGCCGGATCTCAGCTCACTGCAAGCTCCGCCTCCCGGGTTTACGCCATTCTCCTGCCTCAGCCTCCCGAGTAGCTGGGACTACAGGCGCCCGCCACGTCGCCCGGCTAGTTTTTTGTATTTTTTTTAGTAGAGACGGGATTTCACCGCGTTAGCCAGGTCACATCACTTTTTTTAAATGGTGAGAACACCTAAGATTTGCTAAGAAAATTCAGTTATACAATAGAGTATTATTAACTGTAGTCACCATGCTGTACACTAGATAATCATCTTATAATTGAAAGTTTGTATCCTTTGAACAACATTTCCCCCTCCCCCCAGCTCCAGCTCCCAGCCCCTGGCAACCACCACTCTAGTTTCTGCTTCTGTGAGTTCAACTTTTTTAGATTCTCCAGATACGTGAGATCAAACAGTATTTGTCTTTCTGTGTCTAGCTTATTTCACTTAGCACAGTGTCCTCCAGACTTATTTATGTTGTCACACATGGCAGAATTTCCTTTTCTAAAGGCTCAATATGTTAGATAGAGACAAGGACAGATAGATCACATTTTCTTTATCCATTCATTCTCCAGTAAACACTGAGGTTGTTTCCTGGCTATTGTGAATAATACTGCAATGAACATGACAGTGCAAATGGTCTCTTTCAAGACACTGATCCATTTCTTTTGGATAAATACCCAGAAGTGGAATTGCTGGATCATATGGTAGTTCTATTTTTAATTTTCTGAGGAACCTGCATACTGTTTTCCATAATAGCTATACTAATTTACATTCCCACCAACAATACACAAGGGTTGCCTTTTCTTTAGACCCCTGTCAACACTTTTTTTATCTCTTATCTTTTTGATAATTGCCATCCTAACAGGCATGAGGTGGTATATCATTGTGGTTTTGATTTGCATTTCTCTGATATTCAGTAATGTTGAATATCTTTTCATAGATCTGTTTGTCATTTGTATGTCTTCTTTGGAAAAAATGTCTATTCAGGTCCTTTGCCCATTTTAAAATCAGGATAATTTGGGTTTTTGTTGTTATTATTGAGCTGTGTGAGTTGCTTATATATTTTGGATATTAACCCCTTATCAGGTTTATGGTTTGAAAATATTTTCTCCCATTCCGTAGGTTGTCTCTTCACTCTGTTAATCATTTCCTTTTCCCTGCAGAAGCTTTTTGTTTGGTGTAGTTTCACTAGTTTGTTTTTGCTTTGATTGTGGGTGCTACTGGTGTCATATCCAAAATAATCATTGCCTAGATAAATGTCAAGGAGCTTTTCCCCTAGGTTTTCTTCAGGGAGTTTTATGGCTTTAGGTCTTATATTTAAGTCTATAAGACGTTTTCAGTTAATATTTGTGTATGGTGTAAGATAAGAGTCCAATTTTATAATTTTCATGTGGATATCAAGTTTTCCCAACACCATTTATTGAAGAGGCTATCCTTTCCCCCATTGTGTATTTTTGGCACCTTTTTCAAAGATTACATGACCATATATGTTTGGGTTCATTTCTGGGTTCTCTAGTATGTTCCATTGGTCTATGTGTCTGATTTTATATGGCAATGCCATACTGTTTTGATTACTCTAGCTTCGTAACATAGCTTAAAATAAGAAAGTGTATGCTTCCAGCTTTGGTCTTCCCACTCAAGATTGCTTTGGGTCTTTAGGGTCCTCTGTGGCCAACACAAATTTTAGTATTTTTTTCTATTTCTGTGAAAAATGCCACTGGAATTTTTATAGGGATTGCATTGAATTCATAGATAACTTTGGTAGTATGGACATTTTAATAATATAAATTCTTCCAATCCATAAACATTGGTTATCTTTCTATTTATTTGTGTCTTACTCAGTTTATTTCATTTATATCTTGTAGTTTTTAATTTACAGATCTTTCATCTCCTTGAATAAATTTATTCCTAAGTATTTTATCCTTTTTGATGTTATTGTAAATGGGATTTTTTTTCTTTTTCAGGGAGTTTTTTGTTAATGTATAGAAGTGCAAATAAATTTTTAATGTTTATTTTGTATCCTGCAACTTTACTGAATTTGTTTATTCTAACAGTTTTTTTGGTAGAGTCTTTAGGGCTTTCTATATATAAGATCATGTCATCTGCAATTTAACAATTTAACATCTTCCTGATTTGTATGCCTTTTGTTTCTTTTTCTTGCCTAATTGCTCTACCTAGGGTTTCCAGCAGTGGGCACTCTCATCTTTTTACTCATCTTAGAAGAAAAGCGTTCAACTTTTCACTGTTGATTATGTTAGCTGTGAGCTTGTCACATATGGCCCTTATTATGTTGAGATGTATTTTTTATACACCTAATATGTTGGGAGTTTCTTATCACAAAAAAATGCTGAATTTAGTCAAATGCTTTTTCTGCATCTATTGAGATGATCACATGGTTTTTATCCTTAATTCTGTTAATATGATGTACTATGTTTATAAATTTGCCTATGTTGAACGATTCTTGCATTCCAAGAATAAATTCCACTTGATCATGATTTATGAACCAGTCAATGTGCTGTTGAATTTGGCTTGCTAGTATTTTATTGGGGATTTTTGAATCTATGTTCATCAGGGATATTGCCTATAATTTTCATTCTTATTATATCTTAATCTGGCTTTGGTATGAGGGTAACAATAGACTCATAAAATGAGCTGGGAAGTGTTCTCTCCACTTCAATTTTTTGAAAAGTTTGAGAAGGATTGTCATTAACTCTTCCTTTTGTATTTTTATTTTTTGAGATGGAGTCTCACTCTGTTGCCCAGGCTGGAGTACAATGGCCCAATCATGGCTGACTGCAACCTCTGCCTCGCGAGTTCAAGTGATTCTCCTGCCTCGGCCTCCTGAATAGCTGGGATTACAGGTGTGCACCACCATGCCTGGCTAATTTTTGTATTTTTAGTAGAGATGGGGTTTCACCATGTTGACCAGGATGGTCTTGAACTCCTGACCTTGTGATCCACCTACGTCAGCCTCCCAAAATGCTGGGATTACAGGTCTAAGCCACTGTGCCCAGCCCATTAACTCTTCTTTAACCCTTTTCCTGTTTAGAAATAAAAGTGCAGCTTGCTGCCAGCACTCATTTAATTTTACATAAGCACACTCTTCCAGGCTGAAGCAAATCAGACTGATTTTCCATTGTGAAAATAAAATATGAAAACTGTTTTTGGAGTTATTTCTAAACAGAACTAACATCGGAATCATCTCAATCATCAGAATCATCTATTTTGGAAAAATCTGATTCATCAAATGAATCTTCAGTCAACAACTGTTCAAGAACGATGTTAACATCGTGTGTAGGAATGCTATGCTTTCAAGGATTTGAAATTTTTAGCAATCGAGAATTACTATATTTTGTAAATGGAGATACCCCTACTAAAAACAGAATGCTATAAATAGAATGACGTATTTTGTTTCCAAAGTTGATATACTAGAGCAATGCAAAAATAATAAAAGCAATATATTTTGTAGCAAAGTTATCTCGGGGTAAATGCTGCGGCTACAAGTGCCGCTGGTGAATACTCTCAGGGCAAACGGGAAAAGGGTTAAATTTTTGGTATAATTCACCTGTGAAGTTTTCTGTTCCTGGGCTTTTCTTTGTTGGGAGATTTTTGATTACTACTTCTCTCCTTACTTGTTATTGATCTGTTCAGATGTTCTATTTCTTTATGATTCGGTCTTGGTAGGTTGTATGTTTCTAGGAATTTATCCATTTCTTTGATGATCCAGTTTTTTGGTGTGTGACTGTTCATTGTAGTCTCTTATGATCCTTTGTATTTCTGTAGTATCAGTTGTAATGTCTCCTCTTTCATTTATAATTTTATTGATTTGAGTTTTTTTTCCCTTTGGTTAATCTAGCTAAAGGTTTATTTATCCTTTAAAAAAAAAACAAAAAAAAAAACAAAAAAGAAAACCAAGCTCTTGGTTTATCTATTTTGTTTAGCCTTTCAAAGAAACTTTTAGTTTCATTGATCTTTTCAGTTGTTTTACTATCTAAAATGTCATTTATTTCTTCTCCAATCTTTATTATTTACTTCCTTCTGCTAACCTTGGACTTAGTTTTTCTTTTTCTAACTCCTTGATGTATCAGGTTTTTTTTATTTAAGATATATTCCTTAGGCATTTATCACAATAAACTTTAAATTTTAAATTTTATTTATTTATTTATTTTTGAGACAGAGTCTTGCTCTGTCGCCCAGGCTGGAGTGCAGTGGCATGATATTGGCTTACTGCCACCTCTGACTCCTACGTTAAAGCAATTCTTGGGCCTTAGCCTCCCAAGAAGCTGAGATTATAGGCACATGCCACCATGCCTAGCTAATTTTTGTGTTTTTAGTAGAGACAGGGTTTCGCCATGTTGGTCAGGCTGGTCTTGAACTCCTGGCTTTAAGCAATTGGCCTCCCAAAGTGCTGGGATTATAGGTGTGAGCCACTGCACCTGCCCTTAAACTTTGATTCTATAATTACTTTTGCTGCCTTGCATAAGTTTTGACATATTGTATTTTCATTTTTGTTTTACACAGGATACTTTTTAACTTCCCTTTGATTTCCTTGTTGACCTATTTTTTTCAGGAGTGTGCTGTTTAATATCCACATATTTGTGGATATTAAATACTTAATACTTAACTTTTAATATCTACATACTTGTGGATATTAAATACTTAATTTTTAATATCCACATACTTGATATTAAAAATTTTCCAATTTTTCTCATTATTTACTTCTAGTTTCTTATTATTGTGATTGGTAAAGATACTTGATATGATTTTAATCTTCTTGAATTTCTTAAGACTTGTTTTGTGGCCTAAAATGATATATCCTGGAGAATGTTCCCTCTGTGCTTCAGAAGAATATATATTCTGCTGCTGTTGGATGGAATGTTCTATATATATCTGTTAGTTTCATGTGATCTATAGTAGTGTTCAAGTCAGCTATTTCTTCCTGATTTTCTGTCTAGAAAATCTATCCTTTGTTGAAAGTGAAGTATTGAAGTTTGCTACTATTATTGCATTGCTGTCTTTTATATTTCTTTATATATTTAGGTGCTCTGATGTTGAGTGCATATAGAGTTACTATTGTTATATCCTCTTGATAAATTGACCCTGTATCATTAGTGACCTTCATTGTCTCTTGTGATGGATTTTGAATTAAAGTCTATTTTGTCTGATATAAGTATAGCCACCCCTGTTCTCTTTTAGTTACTATTTGCATGGAATGTTTCCATTTTTCACTTTCAGCTTGTATGTGTCCTTAAAGCTAAAATGATAAAGTGAGTCTTTTGTAGGCAGCATATTGGTGAGTCTTGTTTTTCTTTTAATTCAGTCACTCTGTTTGTTTTAATTTTGAGAATTTACTTCATTTATATTTAAGGTAATTATTGATAGGTAAAGACTTACTATTAGCATTTTCTTGTTTTCTTTTTCATAGCTCTTTTCTGTCTCTCTTGCTTTGTGATTTGTTAATTTTTGGAATTATATGCTTTGATTCCTTTCTCTTTTTTGTGTATGTACTATGAGGGGTTTTTGGTGGTTATCATGCTTATATAAAATATATTTATAACAGTCTATTTCAAGTACATAACAACTTAACTTCAATTGTCCACAAAAACTCTACACTTTTACTTCTCCCCTTACCCAATATGTTATACTATTTATTTTATACTTTACACCTTTTTATATTGTGAATGTATTCATTAACTCATTATAGCTATAGTTATGTTTAATTACTTTTGTCTTTAAATATTTATACCAAAGTTAAAAGTGATTTCTACACCATTACAGTATTTGAGTACCGTTGACCCTTGAACCACATGAGTTTGAATTGTGAGGGTCCACTTATATGCAGATTTTCTTTTACCTCTGCCACCCTTGAAACAGTGAGACCAACTACTCCTTTTTCTGTTCTCCTCAACCTACTCAACATAAAGACAATGAAACTGAAGATATTTATGATTATTCACTTCTACTCAATGAATAGCAAATATATTTTTCTTCCTTAAGATTTTCATAATATTTTTTCTCTAGCTTACTTTAAGAATAGAGTATATAATACATACAACATACAAAATGTGTTAATTGACTATGTTATCAGTAAGGCTTCTAGTCAACAGTAGGCTATAGTAGTTAAGTTTCTAGAGAGAGAGTCAAGATTATACATGAATTTTCAACTGTGTGGGGGGTCAGCACCCCAACCCTTTTATTGCTCAACTATATACTGAATTTGGCTATATATTTATCTTTACCAGTGATTTCTATACTTTCAAGACTGTTTATGTCATTACTTGGCATCCTTTTATTTCAACTTGAAGAACTCCCTTTAGCATTTCTTGTAAAGTCTAATGGTGATTAATTCTCTCAGCTTTTGTTTGTCTGGGAATGTCTTTATCTTTCCTTCATTTGTAAAGGACGTATTTTCTGGGTATAATATTTTAGGTTCACAGTTTTCTTTCCCCTTAGCAATTTTTTTTTTTTTTTTTTGAGATGGAGTCTCACTATGTCACCCAGGCTGGAGTGCAGTGGTATGATCTCGGCTCACTGCAAGCTCCACCTCCTGGGTTCACACCATTCTCCTGCCTCAGCCTCCCGTGTAGCTGGGACTACAGGCGCCCACCACCATGCCCGGCTAATTTTTTGCATTTTTAGTAGAGACAGGGTTTCACCGTGTTAACCAGGATGGTCTCAATCTCCTGACCTCGTGATCCGCCCACCTCAGCCTCCCAAAGTGCTGAGATTATAGGCGTGAGCCACTGCGCCCAGCTCCTCTCAGTATTTTAAATGTTTTATTCCACTTCCTCCTGGTCTGCAAGTGTTTACTGAGAAATCTGCTGATAGCATTATGGAAATTGATTTGTACATGAGTCATTTTTCTCTTGCTGTTGCAAAATATTCTTCATCTTTGACTTTTAGTAATTTGATAATAATGTGTTTTGCTGTCGATTTTTTTTTTTTTAGTTCATCTTATTTGGTGTCCTTTGATTTCTTGGATCTGGATGTACATTTCTTTCACCAGATGTGGGAAATAATTCAGGAAATTAAGTAAGTTTTCTACCTTCTTTCTCTCTCTCTCTTATCCTTCTTAAACTCCCATAATGCATACATTTGTTCATGTGATTGTATCCCATAGATCCCATATGGTTTCTTCACATGCTTTCTCTTTCATTTTTGTTCCTCTAACTGGCTAATTTCAAATGATCTGCCTTTGAGTTCACTAATTCTTTCTTCTGCACGATCAGGTCTGTTGTTAAAACTCTCTATTGGATTTTTTTTAAGTTCTGTCAAAGTATTTTTCAGCTCTAGGTTTTCTATTTGGTTCTTTTCAATATGTTCTATTTCTTTATTAAACATCTTTGTTCAATCACTGTCTTCCTGATTTTATTCTTTGTCTACCTCTGTTCTCTTGCATCTCATTTAGCTTAAGATAATTACTTTGAATTCTTTGTCAGGCAATTTGTAGATCTCCATTTCCTTGAGATCAGTTACTAGAACGTTATTGATTCCCTTTGGAAGTGTCATGTTGGCCTGATTGTTCATAATCCATGTAGCCTTCCACTGGTGCCTGTGCATTTGAAGGAGCAAGCACCTCTTCTGGCATTTCAGTCTGGTCTCAGTAGGTAAAGATCTCCTGTTGGGTCCCTGGGCTGATAGGATTGCTTATGGGATCACAGTTGAGAAAGTTTGAACCTGGGTCATGTGGCTGCTGCTGGGTTCACAGTTAGGTCTGCAGTTGGCAAACCTATTTCCAGAGGTGTGGATCCTTCTTGGTCCCTGAGTGAATGGGACTGCCATCGGTACTTTGGTCAGTAAGGCTGGCTCTGCAACAAGAGTTCACTTCAGGGTGTGTAGTTGTGTCTACTCTTGCCAGGTGAGTGTGACTATATACTGAATTTGACTACATGTTTATCTTTGCCAGTGATTTCTATACTTTCAAGTTACTTGGACAGTTTTAAATTTCACATTGGTCCCTGGGAGGGCTACCATCAGGTGTCTGGGTGGGTTCCTGGATGGGAAGGACTGGCCCCAGACTGTGGCTGAAAGGGGCTGGAACTGAGTTTGGCTGAGTCACTCTTCAGGTGCCACAGCCAAAACTGAGGTCTGCAGGTCTGCCTCCAAGTGTACAGACAGGTGTGGGTCCATGAGTGGGCAGAACTGCTCCCAGACCATCATTGAGAGGGGTTGGAATTCGGTTATAGGGCCACTTCAGAATCAGCAATTGGACCATGATCACAAGGCCTGTAAACCAACACATTGGTAGGGATAGCTCCCCCCAGATTTCTCAGTGGCCAGTCCTATTGGTAAGACCAAGGCCAAATGGGGCTGTAAACAAGTCCACAGAAGGACAGAGTTGTTTGTTTGTCCTGTGGGAAGGACCACCCTTGCATCATATTGCATCACCACCACTTGTACATAGCCAATTTACTTGTCTTCCTTCTATAAAGATAAGCAAATGTGTGTTTATTTCCTTTTACTACACAACAGGTAATATTGTATATATGTTTATATTTTGCTTTTTTTTTCTGAACAATCTGTCTCCTAAACATCACTCTGTAACAGTTATAAAGACTTCCCTTCATATATTTTGTATAGGTGCATAGTATTCCATTTTGTGGATACATCATATTCAACTAATATCCAAATCTGCTTGAACTATTATTTTTCAATATTTTGCCATTATAAATAATGCTTCAATGACTAGTTTTATGCATATGTGCTTTCATATTGTTAGAGATGTATCTTCAGGGTAAATTACTACAAATGGGGCTGCTGGAGTGAAAAGAAAATGTATACCTAGTTATATTAGATATTGCTAAATTTCCTTTTCAGTGGTTGTACAATATTGCTTTCCCACCAGTAGGGCTGGCACTGCAACAAAGGTTCACCTCAGGGCCTGTTCTCTACAAAGCCTTGCAAATGGAGCATATGGTCAAACTTTTACATGTTGTCAAGCTGGTGGGTGAAAAATGCATTAATTTACATTTATGTTATGAGTAGAGCTGAATATCTTTTTTACATATTTTACATCTATTTATGTATTTAGCTTATTTTTCTATTATTCAATTAGCTACTTTGGTCATAGTTTAGAAGGTTTTCCCTATACCCATATTAAAAAGTAAATCACCGATGTTATCTTCTAGTTACTTGCGCTTTTTAAATTTTACACTTAGGTCTCTGATTCATTTGGGGTTCATTCTTGTGTGTGGTGGGAAGAATGGATCTAATTTTTTCAAAGAGCTATCCAGTTGTCCTTATACCATTGAGAATATTTTTTCCCAAGTGATTTGTCACCTTTATTACATAGATTTCCACCTGTAATTGAGCCTATTTCTGAATTTTCTACTCTAATCCATTGGTCTGCCTATACATGTACCAGTATCCCATTTTTAATTTTAGTATATTTTATTGTCTGATAGGGAAATGCTCACAGCTTTGTTTTCAGTGTTTTCCTAGGTATTCTTGCATATTAGTCTTCTTACAAAAACTTTATCAACTTGTTTAGCCCCATGAAAACTCATTGGCATTTTTTGTTTTGCACTAAATTTGTAACTTAGGGAGAATATCTGGATGATGCTGAGATGTGTAAGCAAGAACAAGAATTATCTTTCAAATTGTTCAAGTCTACTTGTCTTTCAGGTGCATTTTATACTGTGTGCATGTACATATTATATATATATAGTATGTGTACATATATATCTATATACATGTATGTAGTTTCTGAACATTTCTTGTTAGGTAATTTGTTTTTCTTGCTAACATAATTGGAATTTTCTCATCCACTGCATCAACTAACTGGTTATTACTTGTGTATACACACATTCTCAATAGTGGCATTATTGCTCCTCAAAGACAAAAATTGGTTTGGTGGAATAAAAATCTAGTTTGTGGGTCTCTAAAAGATCACAGTACATAAGCAGAATACACTATACCTCTGTTCAGGTTTGGTCTCAATTTTGTTATTTTATGTTGTATTCATTGTGTTTCTCTACTTGCTGTGTCCTGTCTTGCTTTTTAAAAATTTATTTAGGTATTAGAATGGTTTGCCTTTCTTTCTATTTGGAAGGTTATCTTTGCATTAATAGTTTTAAAATAATGCCCTAGTCCCCTTCTCATTAACCTTTTACTATATGGTATGTTGCTCTTATGTATCTTTCAAGTTTCACCTATACAGTGATTTATGATCTCATTTAAGCTTTCTCTCTGCCTTCTCCCTTTTAACAGCTTTATTGAGATATAATTGATATACCACACAATTCATCTACCTAAAGTAGATGCTGTTTTATTAGATACTATTTTATTATATTCAGAGTTATGCAGTCATCACCACAATCAATTTTAAAATATTTTATTACCCCTATAGCCATTAGTAGTCACTCTTCATTTTCCTCCAAGATTTCTAGCCTTAGGCAACCACTAATCTATGTTATGTCTATGTTTGCCTATACTGGACATTTCATATAAATGAAATTATACAATATTTGGCCTTTTGTGACTGGCTTCTTTTACTTAGCTTTTTCAGATAATGTTTTCAAGGTTTATCCATGTTGTAGCATTATCAGTATTTCCTCAGTTTTCATTGCCAAATAACATTCCAATCTGTGGATATACCACATTTATCTATCCATTAATCAACTGATGGATTCTTGGGTTTTTGCCTTTTTTGCTATTATGAATAATGTTGTATGAATATTCTTGTACAAGATTTTGTGTAGATGAATGTGTTCACCTATATTGGGTATATATCTAGGGGTGAAATTGCTGGGTCATGTGGTAACTCTGTTTAACATTTTGAGTAACTGCTAGACTGTTTTCTAAAGTGGCTGTACCCTTTAACATACCCACCACCAATTTATGAAGGTTCCAATTTCTCCACATCCTCATCAATATGTATTCTTATCTGTCTTACTAATTATAGGCATCTGAGTGGGTGTGAAATGACATCTTCTTGTGGTGTTGATTTATATACCTCTCCTTTTTAGATTGCATTCTCTCTACTTTGTCAGAGTATTTAGTGTTCATCTGCCCTTCATTCCACCCTGGTTTTAATGTTATTTCCACAAATATACAAAATGCTCACAGTTGGCATTTGTTTTTGCAGTCATCTTTTTGCTCAGTAATACTCAGTATCTAGTAGATTCTTCAGGAAGGGTACATGTTTACAGCATTGCCTTAGATCTGGCACATTCAAAACTGCTTATAGCCTTAATACTTGAAGGTTAACTTCGATGGATATAATCTTCACACTAAACTTCAAAATAATGTTCCACGGTTGTGCTTGTGCTTTCCTATTTTTGAAAGTATAATGTCTCTCAATCTCTTGCCTTTTAAATTTTTTTTCCTGAAGGACTTAAGGATTTTTTAAAAGAATCTTTAATAGTTTTACTATAGTGTGTCTCTAAGTCAACTGTTCTAGTCAATTTTCTTGGGGAATCAATAGACTCCTTCTGAGTGTGTACATTCATGTCTTCTTTTATTTCTGGAAAGTTATTTTCACTGTAGCCAAATATGGTGAAATACTAAGTCCTAACCTATATTCAGTATTTTGGCATTTAATGTTGAATTTTCTCTTTTTGGGGTGAATTTGTTTATCTAAGCAAAAACGGTGGAAGCAACAAAGTTTACCACAC
The DNA here is from genome assembly GCF_008728515.1 of Papio anubis. Taxonomy (NCBI): domain Eukaryota; kingdom Metazoa; phylum Chordata; class Mammalia; order Primates; family Cercopithecidae; genus Papio; species Papio anubis. Next base: position 22,323,349 of record NC_044986.1, read on the forward strand.
CAACTTGGGCAAATGCTGATGGCTTTTCCATCAACACCTCAATATCCTCCTAGGTTGGTGACAAGACTTCACTACATTATTTTCCACAATTTTATCTCAAATGACCAAAATATTTATTTCCTGTTCTTCCCAACATTAGAATGTAACGAGTCAGAAGAATGTCACTTGTAGGGAGAAGTGAAAGTTTTAAAATAGAAAAATCAGAGATGCAGAAACACCATTTTAAGATTACATTTTTTGTGAAAGCAATGAACAAGCTTTTAACAAACATTAACCAAGCAAAAGAAAAAGAACTTAAAAGTGACATGATTTTTGACAATATTAATTGCAAAATAAAATGATTTTAGAAAAAATGTGCTAAAGAGGAGTTAACCATGCTCACTACCATGGTAGGATCCAAGATACAGTATCTGGGGGAGGTCAGTGTGTTATCAAGAGTAATTCTGAGAGTTGCACAATAACTGCATGCTGGGACTTTTATAAGTCATATTTAGAGATAAGGATAAAACCGCAAAAAAAAAAAAATGATTTTAAAAGGATATTTTGAGGCTATTTATTGATACTTGGGGCATCAGGGTACTGCCATAATAATTTCATAAAGAGGGCACAGGAGTTGATTTCTCTCAAAAAGAGATAGCCACCAGAGAATTTCTGAGAATGACGGTTTCTCAAAATTTTGAGAGGCTCATTATAAATCCAATAGAATAACTAAAATGAAAACGTCAAACAATAGTAAATGTCAGGCAAGATTTGGAGCTATGGAACCCTATGTATCAACTGGTAGAAGTGTAAATTAATGCAACCACTTTGGAAAATTGTTCAATAGTGAGATCATTTGGCTGTGTCCTCACCCAAATCTCAACTTAAACTGTAGTTCCCAGGATTCCCTTGTGTTGTGGGAGGGACCTAGGGGAGGTAATTGAATCACAGGGGCCAGTCTTTCCTGTGCTATTCTCGTGATGGTAAGTCTCACGAGATCTGATGCATTTATCAGGGGTTTCCACTTCTGCTTCTTCCTCATTTTCTCTTGCTGCCACCATGTAAGAAGTGCCTTTCACCTCCTGCCATGATTCTGAGGCCTCCCCAGTCATGTGAAACCGTAAGTCCAATTAAATCTCTTTTTTGTCCAAGTCTCGAGTATGTCTTTATCAGCAGCATGAAAAGGGATAATACAGTAAATTAGTACCAGTAGAGTGGGGCATTGCTGAAAAGATAACAGAAAATGTGGAAGCAACTTTGGAACTGGGTAACAGGCAGAGGTTGGAACAGTTTGGAGGGCTCAGAAGAAGACAGGAAAATGTGGCAAAGTTTGGAACTCCCTAGAAACTTGTTGAATGGCTTTGCCCAAATTGCTGACAGTGATACGGACAATAAAATCCAGGCTGAGGTAGTCTCAGGTGTAGATGAGGAATTTGTTGGGAACTGGAACAAAGGTGACTTTTGTTGTGTTTTAGCAAAGAGACTGGGGGCATTTTGCCCTGCCCTAGAAATTTATGGAACTTTGAACTTGAGATAATTCAGGATATCTGGTAGAAGAAATTTCTAAGCAACAAAGCATTCAAGATGTAACTTGGGTGCTGTTAAAGGCATCCAGTTTTATAAGGGAAGCAGAGCATAAAAGTTTGGAAAATTTGCCACCTATGTGATAGAAAAGAAAAACTCATTTTCTGGGGAGAAATTCAAGCTGGTTTAAGGAATTTGCATAAGTAACAAGGAGCCTAATATTAATCCCCAAGACCACGGGGAAAATGTCTCCAGGCCATGTCAGAGACCTTCATGGCAGCCCTTCCCATCACAGGCCCAGAGGCCCAGGAGGAAAAAGTGGTTTTGTGGGCCAAGCCCAAGGTCCCTGTATTGTGCAGCCTAAGGACTTGGTGCCCTATGTTCCAGCTGCCGCAGCCTTGCCTGAAAGCAGCCAATGTACAGCTCAGGCTGTGGCTTCAGAGAGTGGAAGCCCCAAGTCTTGGCAGCTTCCACGTGGTATTTGAGCCTGCAGGTGCACAGAAGTCAAGAATTGAGGTTTGGGAACCTCCACCTAGATTTCAGATGTATGGAAATGCCTGGATGCCCAGGCAAGTTTGCTGCAGGGGCAGGGCACTCACGGAGAACCTCTGCTAGGGCAATGTGGAAGGGAAATGTGGGGTTAGAGCCCCCATACAGAGTCTCTAATGGGGCACTGCCTAGTGGAGCTGGGAGAAGAGGGCCATCATCCTCCAGACCCCAGAATGGTAGATCCACTGACAGCTTGCACAGCGCACCTGGAAAAGCGACAGACACTCAACACCAGCCCCTGAAAGCAGCCAGGAGGGAGGCTATACCCTGCAAAGCCCCACAGGGGCAGAGCTGCCCAAGACCATGGGAACCCAGCTCTTGCATCAGCATGACCTGGAGTCAAAGGAGATCATTCCTGAGCTTTACAATTTGACTGCCCTGCTGGATTTCAGACTTACATGGACCCTGTAACCCCTTTGTTTCGGTCAATTTCTCCCACTTGGAATGGCTGTATTTACCCAATACCTGTGCCTCCATTGTATCTAGGAAGTAACTAGATTTTGATTTTACAGGCTCATAGGCAGAGGGGACTTGCCTTGACTCAGATGAGACTTTGGACTGGGGACTTCTGGATTAATGCTGAAATGAGTTAAAACTTTGAGGGACTGTTGGTAAGGCATGATTGGTTTTGAAATGTGAGGACATGAGATTTGGAGGGGCCAGGGCACAATTATATGGTTTGGCTCTGTCCCCACCCGAATCTCAACTTGAATTGTGTCTCCCAGTATTCCACCATGTTGTGGGAGGGACCCAGGGGGAGGTAACTGAATCATGGGGGCCAGTCTTTTCCGTGCTATTCTCATAATAGTAAGTCTCATGAGATCTGATGGGTTTACCAGGGGTTTCTGCTTTTGCTTCTTCCTCATTTTCTCTTGCCGTCACCATGTAAGAAGTGCCTGTCGCCTCCTGCCATGATTTTAAGGCCTCCCCAGCCATGTGGAACTATATGTCCAATTGAACCTCTTTTTTTTCCCCAGTCTCGAGTATGTCTTTATCAGCAGCATGAAAACAGACTAATACAAATAGTATCTAGTAAATCTGAATATCTGTATATTCTATAAGTAATTCCATTTTTAGGTATATACCATAGACACATACAAAAATGTTCATAGTAGCATTAGTCATAGAAGCCTGAAACTGAAAAGGAATCATAATATCCATCAGCAGCAGAATGGTGATATAAATTGTGGTATATTCACATGATGGAATACTATATAGCAATGCCAATGAACAAACTACAATTATATATGCATCATAAATTTCATTTGTATTTTGTGTACTTTTATATATATTTTTACTGTTATAGTTTACATAAAAAAGCTACCTACAACTGAAAAATATATATGTGACTTACTTGACAATGTAATACCCTTCATACACACAGAGCATTTAAGATCAGAAGGAAAAACAAAAACCAGTAACTCACAAAATAAAGAGTTAAATTTTTCAGAAATTGTGAAAAAATATAAAAAATAAGGGAAGTTTTTTCTTCCAGATTTAAAGACTGCTACCCAAAAAGAAGCATTTGATGATATTGCACATTACAATTCTAGCATTAGCTAGATTAAAAGTCTTGGAAGTTTAGTTCACACACTGTATTCTCCATTTTGGTTAATGAAGACAAATGCCTTTACGTTACTTGTCGCCTTTCCCATTGGTTTCATATCTTGGGAAGCATTTTGTCTTTTCCTCTTAGGAATTTTAAAGAAAGGTAACATTCACATCCAAGAACGAATCAGATGGTAACTTCATGGTACCCGGGTGTGACAGTGATAAATGTCAGTGATAATTAGTTATAAATTATAAAATTCTCAGATTAATAGTTTAATATAATAATAATAAAGCTCAGACTAATTCCATGATCTTTCATATTTCATCATGTCAAACTCTAAAAAAAGGAAAAAGACAATATACTTTTTAGTGTTTGGGGGGAAAATTCAAAGTTGTGGTATTCTCATGGCAATCACAAAGGAAAAAACCTATAATAAATACACTAAACATAAAAAGCAGGGAATTAAAACATACTACCAGAGAATACAGAGAATACTACTTATCCACAAAGGAGGACAAAGAAGGAAGACAGGACTTACAAAACAACCAGAAAACAACACAATGGCAGTAGTAAGTCCTTACCTATCAATAATAACGGTAAATGTAAAAGGACTAAATTCTCTAATCAAAAGACATAGAGTGCCTGAATAGATTTAAAAACAAAAACAAAAGCAAGACCCAACTATATGCGGACTATCAGAAACCCACTTTATCTGCAATGACACATGTAGACTGAAAGTGAAAGGATGGGAAAAAGATATTTCACACAAATGGAAACCAAAAACAGAGCAGTAGCAGCTATACTTATATCAGACAAAATAGAATTCTAGTAAAAAATTATAAAAAGACAAAGTCATTATGTAAATGATATGGGAGGGGGCAGGGAAGTGCTGGGTAGGGACACGAAGGGTACCCAGCAAGGGCTCTACCCTCGGGCCTGTGCCTGCGGACCTAGGTGGGCAGGCACTCTAGTTTTCGCAACCAAATGTTGCATTTTTCAAGACCACCCTGGCCCGCCATGCCCCCATCCTATGCCTATGAAAACCCTGAGACCCCAAGACCCTAGCGGGCACAGAGACAAGCGGCTGGACGTAGAGAGGAACACACTGGCGGAAGAACACAGAAGTTCCTGATGTCAACCTCTTGAGGGGCAGAGTGGAAGAGCACACCGACAGGTACCAGCAAATGCTGACAGGTCATCAATGCGGGACAATATGGAATTCAGCCAGGGCGATCACAGGACAGTCTACCGCTGGGCAGCTCAACTCCAGGGGAAGATCACCTTCCCACTCCATCCCCCTTAGGGCCTCCCCATTCAACTCGCTGAGAGCTACTCCACTCATTAAAACCTTGCACTCATTCTCCAAGCCCACATATGATCCAATTTTTCTGGTATACTAAGGCAAGAATCTGGGATACAGAAAGCCCTCTGTCCCTGCGATAAGGCAGAGGGTCTAACTGAGCTGATTAACACAAGCCGCTTGTGGACAGCAAAACTGAAAAAGCACACTGTAACACATGCCCACTGGGGCTTTGGGAGCTGTAAACACTCAGCCCTAGACACTGCCTGGGGTTGGCACTCCCCATGACCAGCCCGTCTGTATGCTCCCCCTAGGGGTATGAGCAGTGGGGCACTGAAGAAGCAAGCCACATCCCCACTGCAGGCCCTGCGAGGAGAATAAGGCAACTTTTCCGGATGACAAAGGGGTCAATTCAATAAGAGGATATAACAATAATAAATAGGTATGCAACCAACATCAGAGCACCCAAATATATAAAGCAAATACAATAAATCCAAAGAGAGAGACTGAAATAAAATAATATTAATAGATTTCCACATCCCAGTTTCAGCAATGGACAAGACAGAAAATCAACAAAAACATATCAAAATTCATCTCTAGACCAAATAGACCTGATATTTACAGAACATTTCATCCAACTACTGCAAAATACACATTCTTCTCATCAGCACATGGAACATTCTCTAGGATAGGACATATGTTAGTTCACAAAATAAGTCTTTAACAAATTTAATAAAATCAGAATTACATCAGGTATCTTTTCTGACCACAATGGAATAAAACTAGAAATCAATAACAAGAGGAACTATGGAAACCAAACAAATACATATGTTAAACATGCTCCTGAATGACCAATGGATCAATGAAGAAACAAAGGAAATTTTAAAATGTATCGAGACAAATGAAAACACAACATATCAAAATTTACAGGACCTAGCAAAAGTAGTACTATGAGCGAAGTTTCTAGCAATAAATAACACCAAAAAGTAGCAAGATGTCAAATAAACAAACTAGTGATTCACCTTAAAAAATTAGAAGAGCAAGAACCAGCCAAACTCAAGATTAAAAGAAGGAAAAAATAAAGATGAGGGCAGAATAAAATTGAGGCTACAAATATACAAATACCAACAAAACAAGAAGTTGGTTTTTTGAAAAGACAATATAAGCAAATCTTTAGCTAGGCTACCTAAGAATAAATAAATAAATAAATAAAGTTAGAGACAAAATAGGAGACATCAAAATGATACCACAGAAATTCAAAGGATTGTTAGGGACTATTATGAGAGCAATGTAGGCCAATAAATTTGAAAACCTAGAATAAGTGAATAAAGTTCTAAACACATACAATCTACTAGGATTGAAATATGAGAAATAGAAAACCTGAACAGATCAATAATGAGTAACAAGAAAGAAGAAGTAATAAAGTCTAACATCAAAGAAAAAACCCCAGGACCCGATGACTTCATGCTGAATTCTAGCAAATATTAAAAGAACTAATTCTCCTCAAACTGTTTCCAAAAACTGAGGAGGGAATACTTCCAAACTCATTCTACAAAGCTAGCATTACCCTGATACCAAAATCATACAATAATAATTTTTAAAAAAAGAGTACAGGCCAATATCTCTGATGAACATAAATGCAAAAATCCTCAACAAAAACCTAGTAAATTGAATCTAACAACACATAAAAAAGATCATGATGATCAAGTGGAATTCATCTTAGGGATAAAAGGATGGTTTAACATATGCAAATCAATAAGTGTGACATCACATTAATAGAAACAAGGACAAAAAGAATACGATCATTTCAATAGATGCTGGAAAGGCATTTGATAAAACCCAACATCCCCTTCATCATAAAAACTCTCAACAAACTGGGTATAGAAGGAACATAATAAAGGCCATATATGGCACACCCACAGCTAGCATCATATTGAATGGTGAAAAACTGAAAACCTTCCCTCTAAAATCTGGAACACAATGAGGATGCCCATGTTCAACACTTCTATTTAACATAGTACTGGAAGTCCTATCCAGAGTCCATTCCTATGGGAAGACAAAGAAATAAAGGGCATCCAAATTGGAAAGGAAGATGTCAGATTGTCTGTGTTTGCAGATGACTTGATCTTACATTTAGAAAAAATGAAAGACTCTTCCAAAACATTACTAGAACTGATAAACTAGTAGTTACAAGATACAGAATCAACATACAAAAATCAGGAGCTATGATGTTAGTTGTGCACTTGAAAAAAAAAAATTCAGTAGCATTTCTGTATGCCAAGAGCAAACAAACTGAAAAGGAAATCAAGAGAGCAATGCCATTTCTAATAATTATAAAAAAGCCACACCTAGAAACAAATTTAACCAAAGAAATGAAAGATCTCTACAATGAAAACTATAAAACACTACTGAAAGAAATTGAAAAAGACACACACATACCAAAAGGAAATACATTCTGTGTTCATTGTTTGGAAGAATTAATATTGTTAAAATGTCCATGCTACTCAAAGTGATCTACACATTCAATGCAATCACTATTAAAATACCAATGACATTTTTCACAGAAATAGGAAAAAATTCCTAAAATTTTTATGGAATCACAAAAAACAAACAGAATAGCCAAAGCAACCCTGAGCAAAAAGGACAAACCTAGAGACACAATATCTGACCTCAAAATATAGTACCAAAACAGCATGGTAGTGGCATAAAAAGAAACATAGACCAATGGAACAGCATAGAGAACTCAGAAATAAATCCATACATTTACAGTCAACTGATTTTTGACAAAGGCACCAACATATATTGAGGAAAGGATAATCTCTTCAATAAATCATGATGGGAAAACGATATCCATGTGCAGAATGAAAATAGGCATCTCTCTCACTGCATACAAAAATCAACTCAACATGGATTAAAGACATAAATATATGACCTGCAGCTACTAGAAGAAAACACTGGGAAAACACTTCAGGCCATTGATCTGGGCAAAGATTTCATAAGGCCTCAAAAGCACAGGCAACGAAAGCAAAAACTGACAAATGGGATTACCTCAAGCTAAAAAGCTTCTGCACAGCCATGGAAACAATCAACAAAGTGAAGAGATAACCTAGAGAATGAGAGAAAATATTTGCAAACTATTAATCCAACAAAGTATTAATAACCAGGATATATAAGGAACTCAACTCAATAGCAAATACTAATACTCCAACTTAAAAATGGGCAAAAGATCTTCATAGACATTTCTCAAAAGAAGACATACAAATGGCCAACAGATATATGAAAAAATGCTCAACATCACCAGTCACCAGAGAAATAAAAATCAAAACCACAATGAGATATCATTTCACCACAATTAAAACAGCTATTATCAAAAAGACAGAAAATAATAAATGCTGCTGAGGATGTGGAGAAATGAGAATCCTCATACACTGTCGGTGGGAATGTAAATTAGTAGAGCCACTATGGAAAACAATATGGAGGTTTCTCAAAACACTAAACAGTGAACTACCATATGGTTCAATAACTTCTTTGCTGGGTACATATCCAAAAGAAAGGAAATCAGTATATTAAAGAAATAGCCATACTTCCATGTTTATTATAGCAGTAATCACAATAGCCAAGATGTGGAATCAACCTAAGTGTCCATCAACTGATGAATGGATAAAGAAAATGTGGTATATATACACAACTGAGTATTATTCAGCCATGAAACAGAAGGTTATCCTGTCATTTGAAGCAACATGGATAAAACTGGAGGACACTATGAAATAAGCCAGGCACGAAAAACAAACACATCTTCTCACTTATAAGTGGCATCTAAAAAAAATTGATCTCATGAAGGCAGTGAGTAGAATGGTGGTTACCAGAGGCTTGGTAGGGCAGTGAGAGTGGGGGTTAAAGAGGGGTTGGTTAATAGGTACAAAAATATGGTTAGATAGAAGAAATAAGATACAGTGTTTGGTAGCACAATAGGGCAATCATAGTTAACAATTTATTGTATATTTCAAAATAGCTAGATTTGGAATGTTCCCAACACAAAGAAACTATAAATGTTTGAGGTGATGGACATCACCTCAATTGCCCAGATGTGATCATTACACATTGTATCCTTATATAACTGCATGCATCCCATAGATACGTGCAACTACTTTTTTTTACAGTTGGTGGGATTCTTGTAATTGTAGGAACTCAAGCTAAAAACCTTAAAATCATCCTTCGCTCCCCTTTTCTCACACTTGCCATACAATCTTTCAGGAAATACGAATTTAAGGGTATATCTAGAATCTACTTCTCACCATTTCTACTGCAATCACTCTTATCCAAGCTATTGTTTGATTATTGACCTTGCCTTCTAATTGGTCTACCTGCTTTCACCCTTGTGCCACTAATAACCTCTACTCCTCATCACTACCTCTGTATATGTTCAACACAGCAAACAGGAGCATTTTAAATACCTAATCAAATAATGTCATTCCCCTGTTCAAAATAATGATGCAAATACTTATATATATACATATATAGTTTATATATGTATATATATTGTTTATATATATATAAACAAAACTCCTTTTAATGCTCATATTACTAACACTAATCGTTTGGTATTCTTATTATACCCATTTTAGATATGAGTAAATTTGGAGCAGAGAGGTAAAAATAACTTGCCTAAAGTCACAGAACTAGTGGCAGAGCTACATTTATTCACTTCATTCAGGATAAAAACTAAAATCCTTAGCATGACACACAAAGCCTCGTGATCTGCTTTTCTCTTCCCCATCTCTCTGACTTTATGATCTACTCTTAATCAACTTGTTTTTCCTCACTCCAGTCACACAGGCCTCATTTTTCCTTAAACATCAGCTGTTTTACCCAAAATGCCCTTCACTCAGATACAGCTAAACTTCATCTCTTATAAGACTCAAATGGCACTTTCTTAGCCAGACTTACCCATACCACCCTATCTGAAATAGCAACATCATATTTTTTCAAATACAAGTTTTAAGAGCAATTTTACGTTCAGAGCAAAATTGAGCAAAGTACAGCGCTCCCATATATACCTATTCCATATACACCCACAGCCTTCCCAACCAATGTCCTGTGTGATACATTTGTTACAGCTGCTGACGACTGATACATATGAAGACCCAAAGACCATAGTTCACATAGTGTTCACTTTTGGTGGTGTACATTCTACAGGTTTTGCCAAATGTGTAATGACATGTATCTCCCATAATATCATACCGAGTTCTTTCACCACCCGAAAAATCCACTGTGCTCTACATATTCGTTCCTCCCTTCCTCCAAACTCTTGTCAACCACTGATCTTTTTATTGTCACTAAACATATGCCTTTTCCAGAATTTAGTTAGAATCATACAGTATAAAGTCCTTTCAGATTGGCTTCTTCACTTAGTAATAAGGATTTCAGTTCTCCATGTCTTTTTATGGCTTGATAACTTATTTATTTAGGGATTTCCCAGACACCTCAGGCTCTCTATGTGACCCTGAGAGGCAGTCAGAGTGCATCAAAATGGTAAAGGCATACAAGGGGTCTGGTTGTGATACCTACAGTATTTGCCACTCCTCTTCCTATAGAATAGAGTAATATCCCATTGTATGAATGTACTACAGTTTATCCACTCACTTATTGAAAGACATCTTGATTGCCTGCAAGTTAGCCAATTATGAGTAAAGCTGCTGTATACATTTAATTGCAGGGTTCTGAGCAGATGTTTTAATATATTTGAGTAAATACTAAAAAGCATGATCATATGGTAAGAGTATGTTTTGTTTTGTAAGATACTGCCAAATTGTCTTCCAAAGTGACTGTACCTTTTTGCATTTTCACCGGAAATAAATGGTATTTCCAGTTATTCCACATTCTCACCAGCATTGGTGCTGTTGGTGTTTTGGATTTTAGCTATTCTAATGGTTGTGCAGTGATATCTCATTGTTGTAATGTGCAATTCCCTAATGATAGATGCTGCTGACCATCTTTTCATGAGGTTACTTACCATATGTATATCTTCTTGGTGAGGTGTCTGTTTAGATCTTTTGCTCATTTTTTAATTGGGTTGTTCCATTTCTTATGCTGAGTTTTAAGAGCTCTTTGTCTATTTTGGGTGAGTCCTTTATCAGGTATGTCTTCAGCAAACACTTTCTCCCAGTCTGTTGTTCTCATTCTCTTGATAGTGTCTTCTGAAGAACAAAAAATTTTAATAAAATCCAATGATGTCTTTCATGAATTGTGGGTTTGGTATTGTATCTAAAAAGTCACTGCTAGACCTAAAGGCATCTAGACTTTCTCCTAGGTTTCCTTCTAGGAGTTTTATAATTTTCTATGTTACATTTAGGTATGGCCAATTTTGAGTTAATTTCTGTGAAAAGTTTAAGGCCTAGATTTGCTTATATTTGCATATGGATGCCCAGTTGTTCCAGCACTGTTAGGTTGAAAAGAACTATCCTTACTCCACTGAATTGCCTTTGCTTCCTTGTCAAAAATGTTGACAATATGTGTGTGGGTCTCTTTTTGGGGACTCTATAGTGTTACTCTGATCCATTTGTAATACCACAGTATTAATTACAATAGCTTTATCGTAAGTCTTGAAATTGGGTGGTGTCAGTCCTCTTGACTCTTTCTTCTCTTTAAATATTTCACTGGCTATTCTGAATCTTTTGCCTCTCCATATAGGTTTCAGAATCAGTTTGTCAATATCCACAAAACAACTTCCTGGGATTTTAATTGAGATTATGTTATGTTGAATTTATAAATCAAGTTGTAAAGAATGGGCTTCTTGACAATATCAAGTCTTCCAGTTCATGAACATGGAATCTCTCTTCATTTAGTCTTATCATTAGAGATCTGTATTTTTCCTCATGTGTATTTTATATTTTGTTTAATTGATACCAAAGTATTCCATTTTGGGAGAGAGGTACTAATATAAATGGTATTATGTCTTTAATTTCAAATTCCAATTATTCGTTTCTCTGTATGGGAAAGCAATTTGCTTTTGTATATAAACCTTGTATTATGCAACCTTGCTATAATCACTTGCTATCATCAGTTGTTTTTGTCAATTCCTTTGGGTTTTCCATAGACAATCATATCATCTGTAAACAAAGAGTTTTGTTTCTTCCTTCCCAGTCTGTATGACTCTCACTTCCTTTCCTTGTCTTGCTGCATTAGCTATCACTTCCAGTAAGATAATGAAAAGAAACTGTGAGGGAAAACATCCTTCCCTTGTTCTTGGTCTTCGTGGGAAAGCTTCAAGTTTGTTTTTTTGTTTTTACCAGTAAACATAATGTTAGCTGTAGGTTTCAGGTAGATGTTCTTTATCAAGTTGAATAAGTTCTACTCTGTTCCTAGTTTGCTGAGGGTTGTAATGAAGGAGTGCTAGATTTTGTCAAATGTTTTTTCTGCATCTATTGATACATGATTTTTCTTCTTTGCCTGTTAAGGTGATGGATTACATTAACTGTTCGGTGTTTAAACAGTCTTGCAGGTTGACATTAATTTTGTGAATTCTTAGTCATTACTCCTGAAGTACTTCTGTTTCTTTCTCTTTATTCTTCTGGTCTTCACATTAAATGTATATTACATCTTTTGTAGTTGTCCCACAGTTTTTGGATATTTGGTTCCAGTTAGTTTTGCTTTTTCTCCTCTTTGCTTTTTATTTGGGAAGTTTCTACTGACACATTATCTTCAAGCTTCCTTCCCCAGCTGTGTCCAGTGTACTAGCCAATCATTCTTTATTGTTAGTGTTTATTTCTAGCATTTGTAAATCTTTTGTAGAATTTCTCTGCTATATTACCCACCCATTCCTACATTCTGTCTACTTATTCCATTAGAGCCCTTAGCATATTAATCGTACTTATTTAAAATTCCTGGTCTGATAATTCCAGCATCTGTCATATCTGAGTCTGCTTCTGATGGTTGCTGTCTCTTCAAATGGTGTTTTTATCTTTTTAGTATGCCTTGTAATTTTTTTGTTGAAAGCTAACCACAATGTGCTGGTTAAAAGGAACTGAGGTAAATAGGCCTTTAGTGGTGTAGTGCTAAGTTGTGGTCAGGAGGGGAAGCATTCTACAGTCCTAGGATTAGGTCTCAAGTCTTTTAGTGAGCTTGTGCCTCTGTGCTGTGACCTAAACAAATGTTCTTAGCCTCCCTTCCCCCACTCCCAATTAAGTCAGATAAGAAGTATAGAATTGGAGATTTCCCTTCTCCCACATGGAAAGCTAGAGGTGACTAAAGTTGGGTATTTCCCTTTCCCTGAATTGGGTAGGCAGGAGGTTAGGCTCTGATAAAATAATTTCTCTTGAGGCCAGGCTTTTTTAAGAAATACAGAATGCTCTGGTGTATTTCAAAATGGTTCCTTTTTCTCTCCCCATGCTGGGAACATGAGATTTTGGTTTTTTTCTTCTCAATCTTCACTATGAGCACCGGGTAGGGCTCCTAGAGGTAAAACTCAGAAAAGGGAGGGGATCCATTTTTGATACCCCTCCAAGGTTTTGTTTTTAAAAGTATTTGTCAAGACCTAATATATTCAAACATGATTTAATATACATATATTGTGGGATAATTACTACAATCATATTAACATATCCATCACCTTCCCCCACAAGTTAACTCTCAGACTTGTCCACATTGAGCTTCCAGCAGTTTGTCAATTATAGCTTAGGTTTTTCCTACTCTGCCCTTGGTTCCCACAAAGGTTTCTGCTTGTGGGTTTTTGATCCAGTAAGTTGTTGATTCTCTGCATTCATGTGTCTTTCTCCAATTTGGGGGGCTTCAGTTTGCTCTGTGACCTCCATTCTCTGATGGATCTAAGAAAAGTTGTTGATTTTCAGTTTGTTTAGCTTTCTATTTGTTAGGACAGAGTGACAACTTCCAAGCTCCTTACATGTTGCATCAGAAACCAGAAGTCCATTGCTTTTTTATAAATAGTATTTATCAACCTTTAATAAATCATAAAATTTACTTAGTATATTTATCTTTTGCTTGCCTTACTAGAATGTAACTATGGTCTGTTATGTTTGCTAACGTATCCTGCACCTAAATCAGTGCTCGGCATGTTGGTGAGTGCTCAGATATTTGCTGAATGATATACATGCTGATTCTTCCTAAGAAACGAGATATAAAAAATATCAGTTAGGCACTGTGGCTCATGCCTGAAATTTGGAACACTGAGGTGGGAGGATCGCTTGAGCCCAGGAATTTGAGAACAGCCTGAGCAACGTAGCAAGACCTTGACTCAACAAAATAATAACAATAATAATAAAATTAGCTGGTTGTGGTAGTGTGTGCTTGTAGTCACCCTGTTACTCAGGAGGCAGAGGTGGGAGGATCACTTGAGCCCAGGAGTTGGAGGCTGCAGTGAGCTATGATCATGCCACTGCACTCCAGCCTGGGTGACAGAGCAAGACACCTTTAAAAAAAAAAAAAAAAAAAGATAAAGAAAAAATATATCTTAGACTTTCCTAGGAAAGTCATCAGATAGAAAAAAAATGAACTTGAATGTAGACTCATATATCAACCATACTACAAAAGACAACTGTGATAACTTTAATTTGCATTTATATATTGCAGGCCACCTGGCTTCCTTGGTCTTGGAAGAAATGCAATCTGGCTGCAATACCTGTCATTCCTTTCTTCCCCCTGGATTCATCTAAGCCAATCAGATTGGCTAGCCAGGAGGCCCTCTTTCTTAATTACTGCTGCACGCACAGCTCCAATCTCTCCCAAAGCTGAATTTTTAGAAAAGAGAATGTGACCGTGGCTAAAGCATCATCACCAATTCACAAAATCACAGTCAATGTGATAGAATCAAAAGAATACTATACTAGGACAGGTGGTCCCCAGTATCCTTATACTACTTATCAGACAGTTGGCTTAAAAACCTTTTGATTTGGTTACTTTAAAATGGGATAATGTCTTATCTTACTGAGAGAAAGGGGGCAGTCTATGTGATTTTTTTGAACCTACAACTGTAAAGTCACTGTCCAAGACAAAAATTGTATTTGATATTCTCCCTATAAACAACATGAAAGATCCCAAACAAAAATAACAGCAATTAAGTATGCAAATTATAGATTATACACTTAAGTCTTGCACTTTGTTTGTGGCTTTAATCTTGCATTTGGTTTAAAAGGATGAGGAGGAAAGAAATGTGAAACTAATCAAATTTATGGCTATTACAATATATGCTTTTTCAAGTTAAAGATTAATGGGAGAAAAGTTGTGTCTGATATGGCTTTCACCTGGTTAGCCTATTTTAGTCAAGGCCCCACTTTATCAGCTTTCACCTGGCTAGCCTATTTCAATCAGGCCAGTGCAGATGTCATGGTTTAGATGGTGAGGCAATACAGTGGAGTAGAAAGAATACTGATTAAGTAGTGAAAGACTAAGGTTGTAATTTCAATGCTGATATGACACTGCATCAATGTATAAGTCATTCACTTTCCCTGGGTATTCCCTGAAAATGAAGTTAGATTTACATAGAAACCAAAGAATCAGGAAAGGAAACATGAAATTAGCTTATTTGTCTAAAATAATACACAACTGATCCTTAAATAAACAAACTAAGCATAACTAAAACTAAAGAAGTGTAAAAAATGATTATCAACATTGTCATGACAAGTTTTTAAAGGTTTAAAAGAAACCTAGGTCCTTAACAACACTCAATTTAACTTGCAGCCCAAATGGAATGCTAGTAATACAAATTGTTTTTAAAAATCTGCTCTTGGACAAACAATAGTATATAATAGAGAAAAGCTATAAAATAACTGCCAAGGCACACAGGCACAAGCAAACTCTTGTTGAATTCAAATTGTTTTAAGGCTTCCCTTGGAAGAACGGTTTACAGTACAGTATTTTTTTAAGTGGGTATGTAGTAAATAATATTCAAATGTCCTACAAATGTAATTTCCATGAAGAGTGGTAAATGAAACAAATATACATATGTATGGGTATACACATATAAACTGAAAAACAGTAATGCTTAATTCTTAGATATATCATCTATGCTAACACCCAATGAATATGGTAACAATGATCATGCCCTGAGAAAATTAACTGGATAAATTATTGTACAAAAACATAAAATTTGAAAAAGTTTGCTTTTACGGTTCTCACCTGCAATCCAAATAAATTAAGGGTTACCCAGAATTACTGGATGTACAGTATTTTTTTGAAGTGCACATCAAAGGCCAAAATCTGTAAATTTATGACTTGCCTCTAAGTTGATGATCACAGAAAAAAGAAAAGTCATCTCCAAATATTTTATTAGAAAACAGTGATTACCTCAAATCTAGGTTCATCCATGAATCTTCACTGTTAACATTTTAGTCTCTATAAAGGCAATCAATGTTCTCACTTGCCCCAAGATGGACTTTATTCCGCAGTCACGGGAGGTGCTTTGGAGGTTAGAAAAATCGAATTCTGAGTTAAATCAGATATTCTTACTTTTAAAAAAGTAGGTTACTCAAAATAGGTGTGAATTCCATTAGTTTGTGATCTAAGGGCAAAAATGTTCTATCTGTCCATAGTGTGTGTTTGACAACAGAAGATATAGGATAAACATTTAATTTTGCACTAATGAACAGTGCTAGTTAAAAGACATCGAATATATAATAAATAAAATTCAGCAAAATATAATGATCCCAAATCAGGGAAAACCAGAGAAGAACTTCTTGACAAACTGGTCACCTGCCTGAGTTGAGACAAATAAAGTTCACTTTTGTTTGTATTTTCACCTTTGTGATTTTATCCCTTTTCTCTTCTTTCATATGTTCGTATGTATGTACACACGTGTATACACATGGTACATCTTTACATTTCAGAAACTGAAAAACGAATCCCAAACACTGTGTGCACTTCTGCCATAAGAAATATGGTCATTTAGAGTCTAAAACACTGAGCATTAAAATCCACCACCTTCTTGCTCTGTAAAATAAATTTCATTAAAACTGGAGTTTCCAACTAATTTTCAAAGTTAGTGATACAATCTAAACTAAAAAAATCCAAACATTTAGATTCTTATCTCTAATCTCAACAAGGAAATTATTCAATCAAATAAAATATTTTTTAAAAAGATCTGGACATTTACAATGCCTGATTTGGAAGATAATATTTATAATATATGTTCTCAGGGGGTATAACTCAGGGGTAGAGCATCTGGCTGTATATATGTTCTCAGATATATGCACTTGTAATTTGAATAAATGATTACCCAGTCTTTAAGAAATTCCAGTAAAAAAAAGTTTAACAGTCTAATCACTTCAATCTACTAAAGCATTACAGAGCCAATAATCTAATCATTTAAATGTAATTTATTTTTATAACAGTATTCTTTTCAAGTCAGAATATTTTGTCTGTCTATTTTAGAACTAGGCCCTTCCAAAATACAGGCATTCTCTTCCTAGGCCTAAATTTTGCTAACAAAGCTAAGACTATGAAAAAAAATCTAATTCTTTAACTGGATCAGGTAAGCCACTCTGGGTCACAGATGAGTTAAAAACTAGACCTAGTAGTTATCTCAAACCTAATCTATTCCACAAAGTTAACCACAAAGTAAAGGAAAAGTTAAAGAGCAAAATGAAGAGGGAAAAACCAGCATAAACAGGTTAATTAAATAATTAAAAGTCTGGAAAAGAGCGATAAAATTTTTTTTTAATGCAGAAAAATAAGCTCAATCTTTACATGTTATTTCTAAAGAGAAGATTTAAGGGAATTAAATCTAAATAAAGAGTATAAGCAGTCCTATACTGCCCTTAACATTCTCCACCCCAATTCTTTAAGGAAATAAAATTTCTCACCTCTACTACAGCTACTTCTTGATTTTTGGAGTTCATCAGGGATTCCGTCTTTTTCCCATCGTACACAATCTCCCTAGGGAATCCTTGTTTCAATTACCATCTATATGTTGGATCATCTGTTTCCAGGCCTAACTTCCTAACATGTATGTATCCAATTGCTTACCTGGTATCTCCACTTGATTTTCCACGGGCTCTAAAACACATTCTCTTCCTACCTCTAAACAAACCAGAAGAATCTGGTCCTCTGACAAGGTTCCTTAGTTTAGTAAATACACTCAGATGCTTAAGCCACAAACCTGGGAATATTCTTTGATCCTTACCCATTTTACCCACTCAATCATTACTTCTTACTAATATGTCTTGCTAAGGGTCCCTTAAGGGTCATTCTTTCCACCCCTATTACTAAAATTCCAATCAAAGCCACTGTCATCCATCATCTGGATGACTCTAACAGTCTCTCATCTGGCCTCTTGGTCTCTAGTTGTGATATCCTTCAATCTATTCTTCTCCAGGTAGCCACAGTGGTTTTTAAAAATACATATTAAAGAATGATACCAGGAAAGATGACATTTAATCACATTGTGTAAAGGACTAGAATTTGTTGTCTTCCTTTTCTTCAGTCAATTCAATAGTTATCATTATCCTTTATCCAAAAGCTCCTTTATCCTCGTAGCTTTTGTTCTTGTGAAACATTTTAAAACACAAACTTACATAGTTTTCTTTATTAGCCAATATTATACCTTATTTTTCTAGGAAACCTGCACTCAATTTCCACCTTTAGTTACCATGACATCCTAAACAGCTGAGTCAGAGCAAACTTTCTTATGAAAGTTTACAAAAGAAAACAAAAACATTTTCTTTACATAACATGGAGATCATGATAAAAATACTATTAGGACTAGAAGGCTCAGAGCATGGGAGAATTACTTCTAAGAATTCATTTCTCCATTATAGAGCACAGTCTTCATTATAGGATATAACAACAACAACAAAATCCTGAAATTTAAGGTTTTCAAAATAGTAATATGTAAACAACATAACTATATTGAAGGACACCACTGACCATATCAAATACTATGCTGCATGTTTTTGTGCACTTATTTCTGTATACCTTCTGCATGCCATTTGCTGTTTCAAGTTTTCCAGAAGAATTTCATAGTAGTAAAAAGTCATTTCTCTCAGTTCCACATTTTTATGGTTTCATGACACTGCAAAGACTGATTTCAGGTCCAGCTTCAGTTACACACAGCATTGGAAATCTTTTCAAAGACTCTATGGCAGAACGTTTACAAATACATTATTTCCATTGAATAACAATACAGAATGACTTACTAAAATGGCAATTTTTATAAAGTCGAAATAATCAACAATATAATTCAGGTTCAAAGTATATTATGTGAAGGCTGTTTATACCTTTTAGCCTTGAATCATAATTCAGAATAGCTAAGTATTCTAAGCACAGTACAAGCCCTGTTAAACATCAGTGGAAACCTAATCTTTACCTGGAGAAAAATCCAAACTGTTAAATATATCATGTTCTTATTTAGCAATTATAAGGTAACTTTCTGAACTATGTTAAAAATGAGTTTTGAGGTGGAAGAAGAGACAAACAGCAAATGTAAAAAAAGTGTGTATTAGTATATTTTTCTATTCAAGACTAGTATTAAAATAAATTATTTGATCCACCCATAAAACATTTTTAGTAGTGGACATCAGGTTTTAAGTACTAGCTAAATTGGCAGATTTCTTGAATAATTTCTTCGAAATAATAAAAAGAAAATGGCATAGACGGCTGATGCAGATGCTACTTGTATACTGTTTAATCAGACCAGTGGAAGGTTAAATTCTCTATAATGCTTTAAAAACTTTATCTATTTTCATTTTAAGAAACAACACAGGCTGGGCGCAGTGGCTCACGCCTGTAATCCCAGCACTTTGGGAGGCCGAGGCAGGCAGATCACAAGGTCAGGAGATTGAGACCATCCTGGCTAACATGGTGAAACCCCATCTCTACTAAAAATGCAAAAAAATTAGTCAGGCGTGGTGGCAGGCACCTGTAGTCCCAGCTGCTCGGGAGACTGAAGCAGGAGAATGGTGTGACCCCGGGACGTGGAGCTTGCAGTGAGCCAAGACTGCGCCACTGCACTCCAGCCTAGGCAACAGAGCGAGACTCTGTCTCAAAAAAAAAAAAAAAAAAGAAAAGAAACATCATCAGTAATTATAAAAAGCAAATTAGATAACACAGAACATCTAAATGATGATGGTCACTGATAAAGCACCCAAAACTCTTATTAGATTTTCCAAGTAAGATGATTTTTTGGAGTACCTATAATATATAAAATGCTTCTAATGCCATTTAAATATTATTACATTATTATTAGGATTCCTAGGATGGAACTCTAACAATTTGCACAAAGACAGAATCTCCCCTCTAGCCAAACTTGCACATTGTGCAAGAAACAAACAAACAAAAAGGCTCCTTCCTTAAGGTTCTTAAGTCAGAAATGTGACATAATATACTGATTTTGTTAGAACAAGAAACTTTACCAACACCTGCTAAAAAAAAAACTGTGATAACATACAAATCTATGATGTGAATGAACATCACCCCCAGTATATTATGCTGCTGTATACTGCACAAACTGCAAAAGCTACATACTGCATGCCCTGCCCCAACTACTCTCAACAGTAGAGGCTACTCCTCCTAACAAACTTGGAAACATTTCCAGTCTGAAATACTATAAACTACTATCCAGATAAAGTCTTGATCACAGACAGGTATTTAAATTCAAAACCGTTTACATAAAGAACTTATAATATGTCAGTGGGATATTTAACAAGTGTATACAAAAGAAAGTATTTTTTAAGGGTAATGAGAACCAACTCCAGTTTTTTTAAATTTAAAAAATCCCTTATTTTTAAAGTCATTTTTTAAAGTGAAAAAATAAACCCAGAAATTTTTCTCAGAAAGGCATTCTATTCAATAACAAAGTACTGATAACTATTTTATAAAACATTCTCATATTTTCCTAATATAACAATGTTCAAGATACTCCCTTAGATACCAAGTCAATGTCACAACTCTTGCACATTCAAATTCTCCAAGATTACATAATCAACTAGATTTGCCATGCGTTTCCCAATGACTCCTAAAGACTAAACTACTCAAAAGAATAAAGCAAGAGAAAAGTTTTAGCTAAGACATTTGATACACTATCTTATCTTCTGATCAAGGCAGAAGGAGACCTTTCCTCACAAATAATTCATTTTAGTTCAAGTTTATAGATTTCAGGAATGTATACTTCTCCAGTTTATTTTGAATTATGCTATCTGCTTTCATCTAATTTTAATCATGCAAGAGTGATCATATATTCTGATTTCCTGAGACCACTGTTGCGCTGTTGGCCCTATATAACTATCGGTAGTGTCCCCTTTTCATTTCAGAAGTGTCTACTTTTATATACTTAGTTACTATACATTCTTATTAATAAACAATTATAAATTCTGCAAGGTGAAATTTGGATTCAATGCACATGGCTTAGAAATAACAGATGAGGCTGGGTGTGGTAGTTCACGCCTGTAATCCCCGCACTTGGAGAGGCCGAGGTGGGCGGATCACGAGGTCAGGAGATCGAGACCACCCTGGCTAACACGGTAAAACCTCGTCTCTACTAAAAATACGAAAAATTAGCCAACCATGGTGGCAGGCGCCCGTAGTCCCAGCTACTCGGGAGGCCGAGGCAGGAGAATCGCTTGAACATGGGAGGCGGAGGTTGCAGTGAGCCGAGATCACGCCACTGCACTCCAGCCTGGGTGACAGAGCAAGACTCTGTTTCCAAAAAAAAAAAGGAAAAAAAAGGAAATAACAGATGAAAAGCAAAAGGTTTTAACAAAAATTTACAGAAAACCTAGATAAATTTTAATGTATAATAAGTTATCTATTTTAAATGATTCAAGCTGCACAGATAAATTAGAAATTTGCATTACATTTTTTAGAGATCATTCCCATTGCAATACCTACATTTTAAGTAAAAATAAATGTTTTAAGTGTATTTTCCCTTCCTGTATCATCTACTGTTTTCATTTATATCTATAAAGTTCATAAATTATTTAGCACCTCCCCCTTGCTGTATAAAATAATCATGTGGGATTTAGAAAGTATTAAACTCTCACAAAAGGACAGCCTGACATTACCATTGCCATTTTTCTGCTACATATTAACAAAAAGCAAAGTTTAGAGCAATGTTTTTATAATATAACATCCTTGAACATTCTTATTTGCTGAGTCTCATGGAGAGACTAAATATAATTTCTTTAAAAGAAAGGCAAATTTTTGGATATGCCAATTAGTCCCATTGCAGTTTCAGGAAAAAGTATTAGCTCATATGTAGTCTTCAACAATATCCCTTATTATATTCAAACTATTTAAATATTAAATATCTTGATTTCACAGGGATATCTTAATCAGAGTTCATTTTAGTTTCTTGGTAGAAGTAATGAAATTTGTGGGCTCTTACAAGGTGACAGACTACAGAGGATATATGTTTTATACTTCTTCAAAATTTTTTATAATTTGTCATTATATTGCTTACACACAGCATGACTTCTACATGTAAGACTGATCATTTTACATTTCTGTTACAGATTAACATAAATAAAGGTGGAACAAAAATGCTTTTAGAACTCTATTTTCATTTTAAGAAACAATAACCATTTTTTTTTTAAGAAAAGACATTTAGTTACTACCTTTAAAGTTCAAGTTCCATCATCTTAATACATACACATACCTGGATACGGAATTTAAAAAACCACACATACACACAAGCTCTAGGTAGAGCTGTAATAAACAAATTCCTTTTATAAACAAAATTTTAACTGAAAAGCCACAGTAGATGGGGGAAAAAAAAAAGAAGAAAGGATATTACTTGGTAAAATCCAGTGACATCTACAATAGTTTTACAGCACATTTAAGCATTCTAGGGTTTTATATCTTCACCTGCCTTCCATTTCTTAGTTGATCCTTATAAAATCTCTAATTACAAACATAGGTTTGATCTCAAACCTAGTCATGAATTTGAGTGCCAGGAAAAGCAGAACAACAGTCCAAATTTCTATCTTAATATCCCAGCCTTAATTCAAAAATGGTTTTGTGTAAAACACAACGCCCAACTAAATGGAAAAAAAAAAAAAAAACACAAGCAGCAATATGTAATTATACAAAATAGTTATTAATTATATATGAAGTGTTTTTTAGGATGACATCCAGAACGCAACTTGCTCTGAGACTCCTCAATAATCAAATTGACTTAGACCAACAATACTGCTAAGTATTAAAAGCAGTGAAGCAAAAGAAAATATATCAAATAGTACATGCACATCTTACAGAACTTCCACTGAACTCCCCAATGGCTTCTATGCAATGTGCCTCTTTTCCATAACTGTATTAACAAATACCAAGAAAGGAAAGATGAGATTAAAAGTAATGATACTGAACTGAATTGTTTGAAGCCAGTGCCCCACATGTGGGGAAAAGTGCATTTAGTTCAGCAGCAATACAGCACAGTGTGAAGATATTGTGCTTAGACACAGATATTCCAGAATTGAAAGATGTACAAGGCAAGTCAAGATATAAAACCATAGTACACTGTTAAATAACCTTGAAACATACATATATTGCAGTTTTCAAAGAAAGACATTCATGTCATTGTACAAGGATAGGAAGAAATCCTTAAAGTTACCTACTGTAGTTTATGATATAATAAATACATATCTATATAGCATTGTATATACATATATAGATTGTGTGTGTTTATATGTAATTTATTTGCCAAATTATCCTGTTAGTTTTTGTGGATCTGCAACTTTCAGGAATGAAAAAACTCCTTTTCACTACAAGTTTCTCTTCCCCCAAACTTAAAAAATATTCATACTAGAAAAGGTCTCAATATCCTTCTCCTACCCAAAGATTCACTTCAGGTATTTCGCTTCACAACTCGTCAGAGAAGCATAATTAAAGAAATTCTAGATTTTCGACTGTAACTTTTCACTTTGCCAGTTTTTGTTTTTGTTTTTTTTAACAAACAAATACCTTTCACTATTTAAACCAGCTGATGCAAATTCTTTAGCAGAGGATTCAAACTCTAGATTTGACTGAATAAAACAGAGCAAATCAAAACAAACAAACAAAAAATCCAGTGATTTACTCTGACTGTAAACAATACATAAAATTTAAATCTCAAATCTCAAAATAAGTTAAAGAAAAATTCTACTTTCAGGGCCTACAATACTATAAAGATACAACAATTGGTAAGGGGAAAATATATATGAAAAGTTGCAACAAAATTGTTTGCCCATTATTTTTCCTAAGAGAAAGTATATCTAACTATACTACCTCTGTCCCTTAAATTTAATAACTTCATAATTTGTTGGCAAATGTTTTAAGCAAACTGGCATATCAGAATACACAACAGAAAAACATCCATCATATTCAGCAAAGAAAACTTATATAAGCCTTTTGTACAGAATTTAAAAAAAATTCTAAATGGCTATGATTCCTCTATTAGCATAAACACATAATGCAATTTTTATAAATCTGCCATATACCAATATCTACATAAATAGATACAGATATAGATAAGAAACATTAATGGCAGTCTATTTTTGAACAGTGTGTGGGACCAGCAGATTTGTATCAGACCATGGCACGATACGGACCCTGCATCTTTAAGAACTGAATGATGAAAGAAGGCCCCCCAGCAACAATCTGAGGTGGAAGGTGACTGAGTGGACAGTTCTCAATACTCATGATTGAAAGCTTGCTGCAGAGTGCCAGCTCAAAGGGAAGGCTATGCAGGTTGGGGTTGTCATTCAAATACAGTTCTTCTAGGTTCTCCAGTGTACCTGTTAAAAAAAAAAAATCAAATCAATTATTTTTTAAAAAATTAGTTGCTATTTTAAAAGTTCAACCGGGCATGATGCTATGCTGGTCATTACATATACTGAACACACATTTCCTTTAATTCTCCTTTCTTAGCTTTAAAACTCTACAACCATGGATCTCAAATTTTGCTGCATATTCAAATCAACTTGGAAGACTTTTTAAACTCCTGATGTCCAGCTCACACTCCACACAAACTAAATAAATTAGAACCCCTTCCTTTAT
Organism: Papio anubis; assembly: GCF_008728515.1. Lineage (NCBI taxonomy): Eukaryota > Metazoa > Chordata > Mammalia > Primates > Cercopithecidae > Papio > Papio anubis. The sequence goes on from NC_044986.1 coordinate 22,348,227, forward strand.
GGTAGGTCTTCAAGCTTGGAGAGCTTTGTATTTTGAAAATACATATGCCCCATCTCCAGAGATTCTGTTTGGGATAGTTTGGCACATATATAATACTTACTTATATATATTTTTAAACTCCAAAAGTGAGCTTATTATATATTCAATGTCTATAACCACTTTTCTGTTGTACATGTAACATTTTCTCAAATTAATAGATTTCTTATGTGCAAAAGTTTTATTACTTAATATGAAGCTTTCACTGAGAGTTATCACATGTATGGCAGTAAGCCAAAACTCGATTTATGAGACCTTTAAAATTTTTTTCTTAGACTATCTTAGGATACTTGTATTCTCTAGGAAAATGTCTCAAGCAATTAAATGAGATCAGGTGAATATATATACTAGAAATATATGTGTAAATTTGCCTCATGTGTTTCCAATTTTTAAATTTCAAAATTCAGAATATTTTACAGTGGTATTTATTAGAAAACTAACAGAAATAATAACTAGTATGTAATCAATGTGTTTACATGTAAGATATTTAAGCTTCAGAACAACCCTATGAGAACTTACTATTATCATCATTTTACAGGTAAGAAACTTGAGGCTTAGGGAGTTTACATACCTTATCTAAAGTCACAAAGCCAATAAGCAGCAGCGCTAGATTTTGAATTGTCAACCATCTCCAAAACCATTTTTTTTTTAATTATACTTTAAGTTCTGGGGTACATGTACACAACGTGCAGGTTTGTTACATATGTATACATGTGCCATGCTGGTATGCTGCACCCATTAACTCAACATTTACGTTAGGTATATCTCCTAATGCTATCCCTCTCCCCTCCCCCCACCCCACGACAGGCCTCAGTGTGTGATGCTCCCCACCCTGTTTCCAAGTGTTCTCATTGTTCAATTCCCACCTATGAGTGAGAACATGTGGTGTTTACTAACCTATAGTTCCTGTGGGACAGTGCACTACAAATGGAAGAACATAATGCATAGAATTACTAATTTAAAAGCTAACATTTAATTACCATGTGACCTTAATCAAGTAATTCTCTTTATAAAGCAAGATTACAACTTGCACTGTCTAAAATTCCAGGTGGTCATGTATATTACATAAAATAATGGAAACGAAAACACTTGGAAAATGTTAAGTATTCCCAAATGTTAATATTGGTTAAATATTAATATCAATTCTAAAATCTCATAAAGAAATGTTCTTTTGGCATAAAACATTACTAATTTAATTCAACCCTGTGTAATTTTTAAATTTAGAAGGAATATAAAATAACTTCTAAATTGAGGTTATACATAAAACCTACTGGAAATGTAAGTATTCCAAAACATTCTCAAATACAGTATTAATCTTAAAACCAATCCTAACAGCCTTTAGGAATCCTAACCAAAACCAATCAACAATCAACCATCAGTGCTCTATCAAAAAAAAAATCTTAAGCCTGATATAACCTCAGTTTAAAAAACAATAGATTTGTCATATTTATCTGATATACTGCTTGAATGCACAAGAGCAAATTATTAGTACAGAGTCAAGCATTCATAGGGTTCATACCAATTTCTTCAGGAAGGTGAGTAAGTAGGTTCTCTCCAAGACCCAGATGTGTGAGATTAGTAAGGTGACCAATGCCTCTGGGAAGAGTGGTCAACTGGTTGTTTGTCAAGACTAATTTCTAGAAGATTAACAAAATAAAAGACAGTTACAAATATATTTCCTACATTTAATGTAAATTAAAATAATATGTCTAAACAATAAAATAAATTAACAGGGAAACTAGATTGGATAGAATGAGAATCACTTACATTACATATTTTTCTTTCACAAAATATCATTTGTTAGGAAAACAAAGCCAGGTTATATGAACACAAAACTCAGCCCTAATACTAGAATAGGAAAGTCTATCTGATCCAAGAATTACATCAAAATCTTAAGAAAAATGTGCAATTTAGAATGGATTCCAAAAACTTTACATAACTACAAACCACTAGGATAATGTTTACCTGTAAATCCTTAAGATATGCAATTTCATTTGGCAAGGATTCCAATTTGTTCTCTTCCAGATCTAACTCTCTTAACTTCCTAAGGTTTCCAAGACCATGGGGAAGCTTCTTTAGAAGATTGTTTGATAAGATAAGAACCTAATGAGAAATTATTGATAATTTTTAGCAAATCATGAAATGAAATTATATACTATCATTGTGTGGCTTAAAATCTATTAAGCAATGCTTATTTTCCAAACAGTGAATATTAAGGGTAATGTTCAATTATATAACATATAAAATATTTAACTTACTTTTCTAAAAAAATCACCATAGTTATTAGAAAAGAGATTTTACTTGATTATATCAAAACTAATGAAAACAAAAGAAGCAATTTAATTTTAACTACATTTCAAAAAAATTACTGAATAGTTACAAATGTTTATCTAATAGGAAACTATTTATTCAAAACCCTTACAAACCATTACTAAAGGATGGTAAAAACTAACTTCTAAACTTGCTATATCAATCCACTGTATTTATTATCTGTGGTATACTTATTATATTGAAAGCATCCTGGAAGATACTGAAGAGGGGAAAAATGGCAGAGGAAGATAGCCTTTGTTCCGATAAAGTTACAAACTAGCAGAAAGGAAGGAGACAGTACTGGGTTGGGAGAAAGAGCAATAGGTAAAACAGATGCCTAAGGTTCTGGGTAAGTTTTTATGTTCATTTATTTTCCCTAATGTTATATCACCCATAATAAATACATACAATAAGTCCGAGAAAATAATAACAGCAGTCACCATGTGACTTTACTATTTGCAAGGCACTGCACTAAATGTATTATGTGCATTATTGCATTTAATCCTAATTACAACTCTACAAGATACTCTTATTATCCCCATTTCACAGCTTAAGAAACTGAAGCTTAGGCAAGTTAAGTACATAAATATACAGAGATAATTACACTCAGCTTTGTTTGACTTCAAAGCCCATGTTTTTAGCCATTAAACCACACTATTTCACCTTATTAAATAATTTAAAAATTAGATCTTTAAAAAACATGGATATGAAGGAAATTTTAAAAAAACAATATATTTACTATTAGCAAGTGTTTTCACCAAGGGATGAAAACTCTAGGAACTCAGAAGCAGGAGAAATCATCCTTAACTGAAGAGGTGAAAATAAAATGGATCTTTAATTATGGAAAAACATACTAAAAGAAAAAAGGGGATGACAAGAGGGCATTCTAGATACAGAAAACAATAGGACTAAGCTTAGAGGGCTAGAAATCGGCATACCAGATTTACAACAAAGACAATAATCAATGAGTAAATAAAATAGCAGGTGGATAATTAGGATGAAAAAGTATGATAAAGCATTCTAAATGACAGTCTGAGAATCGATAATTATTTTGGTAGACAATAGTGTAGTTTTTAAACAGACTAAAGAAAAAAATTGTTCTAAAAGATGCTTTTACAGAACTTTTCTTTTAGAGATATTAATACTTTATGGCACTCAAACATACCAACTTTTAGTAGGCAAGAGAAATTCAAAAGGACTGAATCTAGACTATTTAAGTCAACACTTCGTTATCCTATTAGGGTTGTACGTTTAAGTGAGTTCTAACATTTCTAATTATAATCTTCACCCAAACAGAAATTGTTTATTTCAATTTGAAATTTTTAAATGAGATAAGTATGGAAGGTTCTGAGGTGCTCATTTATACTAACCTCAAGAGAAACGAGACCAGACACATCCTCAGGGATCTTTGTGAGCTGATTAGTGGCTAAATTCAATTCTACCATACTGGTCCAAGTTCCAAAATCCAAGGGAAGTGATGTTAATTGATTGTCCTGGCAAAGACAAAAAGAAGCATCCAAGGTAGAACCACAAAAACAAAGTTCCATATACACTTGTTGCTTCAGAAAGAGAATTCTTAACTAAACAAAATCTTACTCTCCTTTTTGATATTTAAATATAGAAAGAAAAAAAAATCAGCAACAGAAAACTCTAAGCCTCCAAAGTTTTTTATACAGTAATGAGGCTTTTATTTGGGAGTTAAACTGGAAGTTTGTTCCTTATGTGATTGTAATGGAAATAGAAAAATACATTATACAGAGAAACACTGGAGATTTCAAAGATCCTATAAATATGTTTTTACCATTTCACAATATGTAGAAATCACTGAATAAAATATAAATGCTCAAATAAAGATATGAAAACAATAGAATAAGACACATCTAATCACATCCCATGAGGAAACCAGAATGAACTCAGGAATTCTTGAGGTGCTAAGCAGTAAAGTAGGGGAGGAAAATAGTCTTAAAAAGACAACAAATTAAATAATTAAAACACGAATCAGGTATTTACCATTTCACTTTAAAAATCCATAAGAAAAAAATGGTAAAATATATTCATCGCTGAAACAGAGGAAACAGTAAATATGGTCTTAATTTGGTTTAAAAATTAGACACGGCTGTTCACAGAAAAAAAGTATGCCACTTTAATTCACTTATAAAGTACACTTTCATCAATAATGTCTTGTACCACATTGTTGTGTGTTAGGGGTATTGGTCCTGGGAGAGGATAATCAACACCCCATCCAGCTCAATACCAACGATATATGCCAGTATGTTAACAGTGATGCTACCTCAGTGGCAGTATTATTTTATATCCTTTATGTCAATCTGTATCTTTAAAATTAGCTGCATTGCACATGGATTGTCTCATTTCACACAAAATGACCCACAAAAGAAATCCCAAGGAGCAAACATTCTTTTGAAAACCAGCTTTTTCTTTTATTGTAATATTTAAACTTGTTATCTATTTAATATTTAAGCTTATTACCTATGTATGCCTAAACTACTGACACTTATAGTATGATTTATAAGGTATTTTCATTTTTAAAAATTTACTACTGGTACTTACATGCAAATGCATAAACTAATGAACCCCTGAACTACTGTGTTTTAAGCCTATTACTACAAAATGAATGTTCAGAATCAACACCATTACCACTGCTAAATCTCATATAACCAGACTGATTAACAAGAAATTTTACAATTGTTAAAACTGTAAGAGTATCTTGAATTTCCATTAGTTTACTTATTATATACTTCCAAAGAATCATCATAAAAGATACGTACCATATTTATGAGCAAGTGTGGATGTAATTTAAAAATTGTACATTTAAGATTATAGTTTAAAGAACCACAACTATGTTCAAACGGTTCATCATGACAGGAAGAATACTATTAGCTATGTGGTCAATTCAGTTATCTTCTTTGGGCCTAAAGTTTGTCCAGTACAAATTAAATCACTGAACTTGGTAATTTTCCATTTGTTTTCTCCTTTTGCAATAAATTGCATTACAAAAGTGAAACTCGATCACTGTAAGCAAAAGGAAACTAACGTTCACCCATAAATAATTCTGATCTCTAAACATTTTGGCAAAAACCAGCTATATGTATAAATATAAAGATCTTTAATATATAATTAAGCATATTAAAAACAGCTTTCAAAAACTCTGGGTGGGAAAATATTTTTTACATGCTTTAACTTTCTTCCACTTGATGAAATGAGAATATTTCAACTAGTATGTAGTGTTCTTTTAGACCAAAATATCATTTTTAATGGCTCCACAGTATTCCACTAAAGACAAATTACTTAACAAAATTAAATCTCTATTAATAAGTTGGTACCTATGAAATAGATGGCTCTGCAATACATATCCCTACAACTATACTTTTACAGATATTCATATTTCCTATTTTGTGGGGGATAGGGAACAGGTTCTTGCTTTCTTCACCAGGCTGGAGTGCAGTGGTGCCACCATAACTCACTGCAGCCTTGAACTCCCAGGCTCAAGCAATCCTCCTGCCCCTGCCTTCCATGTAGCTGGTACCACAGGCCAGCTAATTTTTAAAAATTTTTTTGCGAGACAAGGTCTCACTATATTGCCCAAGCTGGTCTTGAACGCCTAGCCTCCAGGGATCCTCCCACCTTAGCCTTCCAAAGCACTGGGATTACAGGTGCATCAGCCACTGAGCTGGACAATGATTATTTCTTTAGGACAAATTCCTAAGGGTATGCACAGTTCTAAGATATTTGTTATCTGATACAAAGTACCCTGAAATGTCTTATTATCAGTTTAGACCCATCAGCAAGGTACAAGTACCCACTCCCCACACAATTAGAAAAAACATAAATATTAGTGGAAGTACCAGTTAAAGCAATTCCTTCCCCTAATAAACAAATATATGCTTACCTTCATATTCAGCTTACTTAATACTTTTGCTCTGGAGAAAATTCCAAATGGAATTTTATTGATTCGATTGTGTTCCATGTTGAGGGAATAGATGGTAGAAAACTGAGATGGACCACCCACTGGATATAACTGGAAGCAATTCCTAGCTAAGGTCAAACTATTCAGTTTCACAAGACTTGATAAAAGACTCTGTAAAAAAAAAAAAAAAAATGAAATAAACATAAGAATTAGAACTGTGATGAGACTCATTTTGTATAGAACAGCAGTCTCAACACAAATGCCTCAAAGGGCTTTGGGGGTGACAAATGACAAAGACTGGTTAGGGCAGTCTGTGACACCTCTTTACAGGGACAGTCACTACATAGCTCTAGCAGATTGGTACCTTGCAGAAATGTGGAACCAATGTAGACTTCCAGATTTTATAGGAGGAAACAGAACATTTTTCCAATTTTTATTCTTTGGCTTCAATTTATTTAAAACCCTGTATGGAATAAGGAAAACATGTCTGTGTGTGGAGAGGTGCCTCATGGGTGACTAATTTGAAATTTCTACATTGCAGAAACTTTAGTGTCAGACAGTTCCAGGTCTGAGTCCTGCCTCTGCCACTGGCTGTGTGACAAATCCTACCTAGTCTTAAGTTATATACCTATCTCTAAATTATTGAGATTAACATAATGATTCCTTTTAGGGAACATTAAATTCAGGAGATAATTATGCTTCCTGATACTGTATAATACACCGCTTTTCTATATGGTAAAATTTCTGAGGGCATATATGTACCCATTAAATAAGTATTTACTTAGCACATAACCCCATCTTCCCCTACTTTAGACTCCCACCATTTAACCAAAGTATTAAATATTCAGGTATTACCAAAGAATCTCTGCAGTTAAGAAGTACATAGATAAGAAATAATTAGAAAATAATATATGACTGTATATAATCAATAATCAATTACATAGAATAGGCTCTTGCTATTCAGTCTGGGCCAAGGAAAAGCAGTATCAGCATCCCCTGGGAGCTTGTGAGAAATGCAGACTCTTGGGCCCCACTGCCACTGAATCATAATATGCAGTTTAACAAGATTCCCAGGTGATCTGCATGCTCATTAACATCTGAGAAATACTAGTAAAGGCTATAAATTGTTTTGAATCTTGACTCTATCTTTAAATAGCTTGTGACTTTGGCAAGTTATTTTTCTGAACCTAGTGTATCATTATTTAAATAACAATATTTTATGGGTCATAGGGAAGACTAAAAGCGATAAAATACATAAATAACTTTACAATACCTAGCAGGGAGTAAGTGCTTAAATTTTAAATCCTTTCTCTATTTAAATTCAAAGCAAGGAATACTGGAATAACTGGAAAAATAGGATGAAAGTTGACAGCTAGATCTTGAAGGATGAAAACATTTCAAAATACTCAGAGAAATAGAAGAAACACTCTAGATTCAAAGTAAAAGCACAAGCAGGGAGAAGCAAGCACTGTGTGAGGTATGTATGTTTTTTAAACAATGTTCAAACTTCAGCTGTCCACCATCAGCAAATTGAAAACTTAGTACTTGAGGTGACAGTGTAATTGGCAAAGCCATCTGAAGGAATGAAGTAACTATATAATTGAGGATATACCTATACAGAGAACTGAAACTTGTTTCTTTATACTGTATCTTAAGAAGCTACCCTTAAAATTTGTGTATTGTTGTATACAAACAAAAGGAACAACAGAGGTAAAACTGTGGCCAGAAAACTGCATGGCAGTCGATTCACGAAAAATCTCTACGGGCTACTCAATTGAAAATAAAGGAGTTTTACTGAGCCTCATGGCAAAAAATGTGATTCTTTTTATTCTTACAACTGACTTACTTTATTGAATTGACTCATATGATAAAATGTTAATATTGAATATATTTGAGAAGGGGCAACAAGAAGGCAGCTCTTCGAGCTCTCATTTCTTAGTCACATTGTGAAACAGGGGTTGCTTATCTTTTTTTTTGGTTAGAATCAGACACATCTAGGCTCCTATTTTATACCTTCTACTAAGTTTTGTCAACTTTGGTGAATTAATTAGATAATCAATACACCTCTTACCATACTTCCAGAAAAATATCTAAGGTAACAAATTCGGCCAAAAATATAACTTCTCTTAAGCCTTATTTTGCTGCTTGATGAGGATACTCCAATAACTAGTAGGTTTATGACAAAGATTAAACAAGATAGTACATGTAGAGTACCTAGACTCATGCCTTGGGACTATGTGGTTCAAATTATTAAGTTCCTTTTACTTATATGTAGACATCTATATTAAAATAAGTCCATTTTCAGACAGTCTTCAAATGACAAAATAGTCATTTTAGCAGCTCTGATTTCAGCTATTTAATATGCCCTTATTGAAAACCACTTTCATGATTTCTTGCCTAACCCAGCTTGGGTATCTTATAAGTGCTATCTAATGGATTTTATTGTTTTCCTCACTATAAATGCAGATAATTTCACATTTGCATTGAGACTATGCTGCTTCCAAAGCACACTGATTACTTTTAAATTAAGATTTCATACTTTCCCATATTCAGTGGGACTGGGAGTGGGGCCCAAGAGTCCACATTTCTAACAAGCTCCCAGGAAAATCCATATTTCCTAACAGGTACCCAGTAATTATTAGTTTCACTTCACTGACAATAAGACTGGATATGTATTAATTTAAATTTTTTCACTTTTTTTTTTTTTTTTTTGAGACAAAGTCTCCCTCTGTTGCCCAGGCTGGAGTGCAGTGGCGTGACCTCAGCTCACTGCAATCTCTGCCTCCTGGGTTCAAGTCATTCTCCTACCTCAGCCTTCTGAGTAGCTGGGATTACAGGTGCCCGCCGCCTCACCCAGTTAATTTTTTGTATTTTTAATGGAGACAGGGTTTTGCCAAGTTGGCCAGGCTGGTCTTGAGCTCCTAACCTCAAGTGATCCACCTGCCTCGGCCTCCCAAAGTGCTGGGATTACAAGTATTAGCTACAGCGCCTGGCCTTAAAGAATCTTGGTTCTTAATTCGATTACACACACACACTCAGAAAAACTACCAAGTCAAAACATAGTAGCAGCACTTACATAAGACATTTTTTGTTACAAAAAAAAGACTTTGCAAAGCTCAATCAATCAGTAAGTCCACAATTCTTCTGTTACATTACTACAGTGAGATATGCTTGAACAACTATAAGCAAACATCCATTGTTGACATGCTAAAATAGGTAGGAAAATAAGGAAAGTCAATAGTAAAAGACTAATAATAATATTGATAAAGACAACTTTAAAAGAAGAGTATTATATTGGCTGGCCACGGTGGCTTACGCCTGTAATCTCAGCACTTTGGGAGGCCGAGGCAGGTAGACCACTTGAGGTCAAGAGCTCGAGATCAGCCTGGCCAACATGGTGAAACCCCCATCTCTACTAAAAATACAAAATTAGCCTGGTGTGGTAGTGCCTTTTATCCCAATTACTTGGGAGGCTGAGGCAGGAGAATCACTTGAACCTGGGAGGCAGAGGTTGCAGCTGAGCCGAGATCGCGCCATTGCACTCCAGCCTGGGCAACGGGAGCTAAACTCTGCCTCAAAAAAAAAAAAAGTATTATATCTTACCCAATTAATCCCTAAGCAAAATAAGTGAAAATACTTTTCTAATAGAATCAACAAAACCTAAAAATGTGTTTTAAAAAAAGATTCTGGCAATTGTTTTATACTAAATAGGCCTTAATATTATTGCATAAACAAGGTAATAATTTGAGTCACAGGAGAATTGCTGCTAATATTAATTTTGATGATAGACAATGCATTCTGTATCACTTATCATCTTTCTTTTTATAACTGAACTGGATAGGGTAGTTGAATTTTAAAACCAGCCATATAGCTTTTCCTTAATACCTTTACTGTCAGTTCCCAAAATGAAATGAGATTTACATGGTGCTAAAGTAGAATACAGCACACTTACTTTTCTCCTAGTTTTTCCCTTTTTCTTTGCATTAAAAAAAATAAAAACTTAATAGGTTCATATACCCATTCTTTCTTGTTTGGAGTTACTTTAGCAGTGGTGGTACATCCACAGCATACTCATTATTTAAACAATCTCAATGACCAACTTATTTACCCTGCTATAAAGATTTACTAGCTTTCCTTGAATTATCTTGCAGACTCACTTCAAATCTTGTTTTCTCTAATCCACTTCTTACCTCTGGTAAAGTAGAAATGTTATTGTTCTCTAAATTTAATTCTTCAAGTGCACTGCATTTTGATAATGATCTGGGTATTGCTGACAGTCTGTTATATCTCAGACCAAGACGACTTAAACTGGACAGGTTTCCTGTAAACACACACAAAAAAAGAAATTTATTTTTTACAAAATCTGATGAGCCTCTCACTGTCACAGGCTATGTACTAACTATTTAAAAATTAAAGTACTGTTTCAGCAAGATCCTTAACTTCTAGCACAAGGAACCCACACTACACTATCGATTAGGATGAAACTGAAATCACTTTTATGCTCACTTGTCTCGGAGAAATAAGGAAATATACAGCTATAAGTTAGTTTTTAAATGAACAATTAGATAAAGTATTGGCATACTTTAACAAGTTAATCTTTAGATAAGGCCTAATTTAACTGCATCAAAGCTGTGTATATTTTAAACTTACAATAATTATTCCATTTGTTCTATGTTATGATGATCCAATTTAGAACAAGTAGTTATATATAAGTATGTACACGTAATTTTGGAGAAGAAATTTCCAAATTTCTAAAATAGTATTGTTTAAAACATAAATTATTTACTGAGATCAGAAAGCTTCAATACTGAAAAGTTGGCCTGATGGTAAAAAATTTCTCAACTCCTTCCCCAAAACTTACAAACTGAAGTGAAAGTTATAGTCTCTTTTATCTAAGCATATCCAGCTTGAGCACAAAATAGCCATTATTGAATTTTTAAAAAGCAGAGCATTTTCTTTTCTTTTCTTTTTTGAGACTGAGTCTCACTCTATCGCCCAGGCTGGAGTACAGTGGTGTAATCTCAGCTCACTGCAACCTCCACCTCCTGGGTTCAAGCGATTCTCCTGCCTCAGCCTCCCAAGTAGCTGGGATTACAGGCGCCCACCACCACACCCAGCTAATTTTTGTATTTTTAGTACAGACGAGGTTTCACCATGTTGGCCAGGCTGGTCTTGAACTCCTGACCTTAAGTGATCTGCTGCCTGGAACTCCCAAAGTGCTGGGATTACAGGCGTGAGCCACTGCGCCCAGCTGAGCATTTTATTTTCTAGGTATTTTCGATTTTTCTTGCCAAGACTACATGGCCAGCTATATATAATGAATGATGAATATAATGACTTCTGTTATCATAAATGGTTCAACTCAAATTCAATTCTGCAAACAATATACATTAAAAATAAGTTAATTTTGATACAAAAAAAGCTAACAAGACAAGAATTTAGTCCAACATGCTATTTTGCTGTGGCTGATTAATTTCTTTTTTCACTTCAAATCACAACTGTTGCTATGAGATACTTGGATGGGCCAGGTTAAAATGCCAAATGCAGCCTTTACTTTTAAATTAAACAGTTATTTCCAGTGTTAGAAATTACAGAAGTGGATGCCTGTGTCAACACTTAACTTCTTGGAGATAAGTATTTTGAGGCCTTTCAGCCTTCGCAACCTCTTGATGTCCATTTCTTTCCTTTTGCTTTAATCATTGTTCAAAAAGCTGTCATATGATCAACTTTCTTAGATGCAATATTACTACAATACTTACAGAAAACATACATTAGTCTATAGCATAAGTTAAGCCTTGACACCTTAAGAGGGCACTCATTATGCCTCATGATCCTTATCTGGTCATCAATCATCTGCATCTTTTCTTCTTGTGGAAAGTATCAAGCGAGTGAAGTTACACATAATGAATAATTGGAGCTAATTTTTAGCCTTTACATTTTCAAGATAAGAATCAGTCACTGATAAAAAAATACTCCTAATTCTATGTCATAAGTTGTCAACTATAATGCAGAAAAATGTAACAACCACTTCAATTCTTCCAATTAGAACTATTCCATAGGTATGCTATGTTCATTTATTAATACATCACTTTTGTACAATAGTGTTTGGAAACTGGGCCAAGAGTTTACTAGGTCTATCTAATTAAGTGAGATTCCAACTGGCATAAAGTTGAATACAAAAGCAACAATAAAAAACCACCACTTAGCAAAGACAAGTTAATTTAGTCTTTAAAATGCTTTGTAAATTAACTAAGAATGCTTCACTTAGTGACTTCATCAGAAGCGTCTTTCTGATGACACTCTGGTGAGACGTGTCAATTCTGCAGGAGAAAAAAAAATTGACTTTCCAAAGCCTCAGAAAATTCAGTGGTTAGAAATATGAACGAGAATATTCACTACTGCTATCACTGCGTTAGGCCAGGCGTGGTGGTTCACACCTGTAATCCCAGCACTTTCAGAGGTCGAGGCAAGTGGATCACTTGAGGTCAGGAGTTCAAGACCAGCCTGGTCAACATGGTGAAACCCCGTCTCTACTAAAAATACAAAATTATCCGGGCATGGTGGTGCACGCCTGTAGTCCCAGCTACTTGGGAGGCTCAGGAAGGAGAATGGCTTGAACCCGGGAGGAGGAGGTTGCCATTAGCTGAGATTGCGCCATTGCACTCCAGCCTGGGCGACACAGCAAGACTCCATCTCATTTAAAAAAAAAAAAAAGACAATAAAAATGTTACTTAAAAGCTGGGTTGGCAGAAAATAATTTGCTTTATGACAAAATATGTTAATTAAGTCATATAATGGCAAAAATAGGGACAATCTAAATATTCAACAATAGAAGAATAATTATTTAAATTAGAAGCATCACAATGTAATAGAAAAACCGAAGTATTTTATATTATTTATATGTCCATGGGCAAGTTATTTAACCTCTCTGTGTCAGTTCCTTATCCATAAAGTGGAAATAATGCCACACACCTAACAGGGTAGCTCTAGGGGTTAGATATAACATGCATAAGATACTTAGCACCATGACTAATAGATACATAATAGATGTTCAAATATATAATTTTCATTCTATAGTATGTCTATATTCTGCAATATTTTGTACATATTAAAGTTGTTATAAAAAGTTTTAAGATGTGAAAGACTTTAGGTATGATGTTAAGTTGGGGGAAAAAAGCATGATAAAATTGTGTATTTTGTATAATTTCAACAACGTAAGAAACAGGCACGCAAAAAAAGGGAAAGAAAATGTATCAAAACTAACCGTTATCTCTGCATGGCAGAATTACGGAAGAACAATTAAAAATTTGTTTCATTTTGTCTGCATTTTTCCTAATTTTCTATATTTTAAAATTTTTTAAAATTTTGATAAGAATAGATCTATAGTTCTTTAATTGCGATGTTAGAGTGTCAATTTCTTTGATCTTCCTCGCTTTCTCTTGTGGCATTAGTGCTATAAATTTCCCTCTGCACACTGCTTTTAAATGTGTCCCAGAGATTCTGGCATGTTGTATCTTTGTTCTCATTGGTTTCAAAGCAACATCTTTATTTCTGCCTTCATTCTCATATGCAATCTGTGCAGTCATTCAGAGCAGGTTGTTCAGTTTCCATGTAGTTGAGCAGTTTTGATTGAGTTTAGTCCTGAGTTCTAGTTTGATTGCACTGCGGTCTGAGACAGCTTGTTATAATTTCTGTTCTTGTACATTTGCTGAGGAGTGCTTTACTTCCAATTATATGGTCAATTTTAGAATAAGTACGATGTGGAAGTTGAGAAGAATGTATATTCTGTTGGATTTGGGGTGGAGAGTTCTAGATGTCTATTAGGTCTGCTTGCTGCAGAGATGAGTTCACCTCGACATCCTTGTTAACTTTCTGTCTCAAGGATCTGTCTGAATGCTGACAGTGAGTGCCAGGCTCACAGTTATTTGCAAGGGAGCTCAAGCCCTCAGGTCTCTATGACTCTGTTTTATGAATCTGGGTGCTCCTGTATTGGGTGCATATATTTAGAGAGTTAGTTTTCCTGTTGAATTGATCCCTGACCATTATGTAATGGCCTCTTGTCTCTTTTGATCTTTGATGGTTTAAAGTCTGTTTTATCATCAGAGACTAGGATTGCAAATCCCTGCTTTTTTTGTTCTCCATTTGCTTGCAATCTTCCATCCCTTTTATTTTGAGCCTATGTATGTCTCTGCGCGGTGATGGGTCTCCTGAATACAGCAGACTGATGTCTTGACTTCATCCAGTTTGCCAGTCTGTGTCTTTTAATTGGAGCATTTAGTCCATTTACATTTAAGGTTAAGATTGTTATGTGTGAACTTGATCCTGCCATTATGATATTAACTGTTATTTTACTGCGGCTGATGCAGTTCTTCCTAGCCCTCATTGGTCTTTACATTTTGCATGTTTTTGCAATGGCTGGTACCGTTGTTCCTTTCCATGCTGGAGTGCAAGCCCTTCAGGGTTCCCTGGCAGGCCTAGTGGGTGACAAAATCTCTAAGCATTTGCTTATCTGTAAGGATTTTATTTAAGCAAGAGCAACACATTCCAAAGCTAGCAGAAGGCAAGAAATAACTAAGACGAGCAGAACTGAAGGGAGATAGGACACAAAAACCCAAAAAAATCACTTGAACCAGGAGTTGGTTTTTTGAAAAGATCAACAAAATTGACAGACCACTAGCAAGACTAATAAAGAAGAAAAGAGAGAAGAATCAAATCGACGTTAATTAAAATGATAAAGGGGATATCACCACCGACCCCACAGAAATACAAACTACCATCAGAGAATACTATATAAACACCCTAATGCTAAAATAAACTGGAAAACCTAGAAGAAGGATAATTTCCTGACACTTACACTCTTCCAAGACTGAACCAGGAAGGTGCTGAATCCCTGACAGACCAATACGTAGGCTCTGAAATTGAGGCACAATTAATAGCCTACCAACCAAAAAAAGTCCAGGACCAGATGGATTCACAGCCGAATTCTACCAGAGTGGGGTATAAGGAGGAGTTGTTCATTCCTTCTGAAACTATTCCAATCAATAGAAAAAGAGGGAATCCTCCCTAACTCATTTATGAGGCCAACATCATCCCATACCAAAGCCCAGCAGAGACACAACAAAAAGAGAATTTTAGACCAATATCCCTGATGAACATCGATGCAAAAATCCTCAATAAAATACTGGCAAAACCGATTCAACAACACATCAAAAGCTATCCACCATGATCAAGTGGGTTTCATCCCTTGGATGGGCAATGGTTCAACATTCAAATCAATAAACATAATCCAAAGCATATAAACAGAACCAAAGACAAGAACCACATGACATCTCAATAGATGCAGAAAAGGCTTCAATGTACCAACAGCTCCTTCATGCTAAAAATAATAAATTCGGTATTGATGGAACGTAATTCCTCAAAATAATAAGAGCTATTTATGACAAACCCACAGCCAATATCATACTGAATGGGCAAAACTGCCAAAAATTCCCTTGAAACTGGTACAGACAGGGATGCCTCCCTCTCACCCACTCCTATTCAACATAGTGTTGGAAGTTCTGGCTAGGGCAATTAGGCAAGAGAAAGAAATCAGGGTATTCAGTTAGAAAAAGAAGAAGTCAAATTGTCCCTGTTTGCAGATGACATGATTGTGGGCATGAAAACCCCATTGTCTCAGCCCAAAATCTCCTTAAGCTGATAGCAACTTCAGCAAAGTTCAGGATACAAAATTAATGTGCAAAAATCACAAGCATTCTTATACACCAATAATAGACAAACACAGAGCCAAATCATGAATGAACTTCCATTCACAATTGCTTCTAAAGAGAATAAAATACCTAGGAATCCAACTGGACAAGGGATGTAAAGGACCCTCTTCAAGGAGAACTACAAACCACTGCTCAGTGAAATAAAAGAGGACACAAACAAATGGAAGAACATACCATGCTCATGGATAGGAAGAATCAATATCGCGGAAAATGGCCATACTGCCCAAGGTAATTTATAGATTCAATGCCATCCCCATCAGCTACCAATGAGTTTCTTCTTCACAGAATTGGAAAACTGCTTTAAAGTTCATATGGAACCAAAAGAGCCTCAAGATTCCAAGACAATCCTAAGTCAAAAGAACAAAGCTGGAGGCATCACGCCACCTGACTTCAAACTATACTACAAGGCTACAGTAACTGGTAAAACAGCATGGTACTGGTACCAAAACAGAGATATAGACCAATGGAATGAGAACAGAGTCCTCAGAAATAATACCACACATCTACAGCCATCTGATCTTTGACAAACCTGAGAAAACAAGAAATGGGGAAAGGATTCCCATTTAATAAATGGTGCTGGGAAATTGGCTAGCCATCAGTAGAAAGCTGAAACTGAACCTTCCTTTACTCCTTATAATGCAGTGTACTAATTCAAGATGGATTAGAGACTTAAATGTTAGACCTAATACCATAAAAATCCTAGAGGAAAACCCAGGTAGTAAATTATCTAGGACATAGGCATAAGCAAAGACTTCATGTCTAAACACCAAAAGCAACGCGAGCAAAAGCCAAAATTGACAAATGGGATCTCATTACTAAACTAAAAGAGCTTCTGCACAGCAAAGTTAAAACACCATCAGAGTGAACATCAGGCAACCTACAGAATGGGAGAAAATTTTTGCAATCTACTCATCTGGACAAAGGGCTAATATCCAGAACCTACAAAGAACTCCAACAAATTCTACAAGAAAACAAACAACCCCATCAAAAGTGGGCAAAGGATATGAACAGACATTTTCTCAAAAGAGGACATTCATACAGCCAACAGACATATGAAAAAGCTCATCATCACTGGCCATCAGAGAAATGCAAATCAAACCACAATGAGATACCATCTCACACCAGTTGTGAATACATCATCAAAAAGTCAGGAAACAACAGGTGCTGGAGAGGATGTGGAGAAATAGGGAACACTTTACCTGTTGGTGGATTGTAAACTAGTTCAACCATTATGGAAAAACAGTATGGCGATTCCTCAAGGATCTGAACTAGATGTACCATATGACTCCAGCCATCCCATTACTGGGATATACCAAAGGATTATAAATTATGCTGCTATAAAGACAACATGCACACGATGTTTATTGCAGCACTATCTTCACAATAGTAAAGACTTGAATCAACCCAAATGTCCATCATCAGTGACAGATTGATTAAGAAAATGTAAGTAATACATACACCTCATGGAATACTATGCAGCCATAAAAAGGATGAGTTTAAGGCCCTTGTAGGGACATGGATGCAGCTGGAAACCATCATTCTTAGCAAACTATCACAAGAACAGAAAACCAAACACCTGCGATACCCTCACTCATAGGTGGGAACTGAACAACGAGATCACTTGGACTCAGGAAGGGGAACATCACACACCGGGCCTATCATGGGAGGGGGAGGGGGAGTGGATACTGGGAGTTATACCTGATGTAAAATGACGAGTTGATGGGTGCAGCAGACTAACATGGCACAAGTATACATATAACAAACCTGCATGTTATGCACATACCCTACAACTTCTTTAAAGTATAATAATAAATAAATTAAAAAAAAAATAAAATAAAATAAAAAAAATAAAAAAAAAAAAAGAATAGATCTATAATTCTAAAGTCATCCTAATTTTTTAAAAAATTGTGACATCCTTCCACCATCCTTTTTCTTTTGGATGAATATTTTACATTACAGAGATATTTTATATAATGTGACCAATTTGCATTATATGCCTGTACATGTTTTTAATAGTATATTAGACAATATATTGCAGGTTATTTCACTTAATTCTGGTTTCTAAGTCAATTTGTTTTAAAGTTCAAAATGTGCTATCTTAACAATGCAAAGACCAAGGGGGAAAATGCCAATAAACAGTATACATCATTTGCCAAATAAAGAACAAAATAAAAATGCCCAAAATTCATTTTAGAATTCCTAGTTTCCTGATATTTAACTCACTTAACTCTACGCTCTGTGATAAAGCTCTACCCACCTCTTGACAAGTGCACAGGCACACCCACGGCACTGTGCCAACACCTCTATCGTCATGATTACACCATATTATAAATGTTTATTTCATGTCTATGTCCATTTTTAGACTTAGTGAGCTATCCACTGTCAGAACCCTAGTGCAGAGCCAGACACTGGTAATATGTATTTGCTGTTTACTGAGAGTTTATTATAATAAAGCAAAAATTGAGAAACATTAAAAGGATAGGCTGTATTCTATAAAACTGTGTTTATAGAAAGGGAGTAAGTATATATTTATCTAGTTAAAAATGTTTTCTACTATCAGTTTTATCCCTTCTAAGTCAGTCACAAAATTCTATTTGTATTCTCAAAATACATTTCTCATGTTTGTCCCTTCTCCAATCCCACCCTCATCATTTTTTTTATTTTTAAGAGACAAGAGTCTGACTCTGTCGACCACGGTGGAGTGCAGTGGCACAATCATGGCTCGCTGCAGCCTCAAACT
This sequence comes from Papio anubis, assembly GCF_008728515.1. Lineage (NCBI taxonomy): Eukaryota > Metazoa > Chordata > Mammalia > Primates > Cercopithecidae > Papio > Papio anubis. The sequence goes on from NC_044986.1 coordinate 22,367,005, forward strand.
CCCTGGTCTAAGGTGATCCTCCTACCTTAGCCTCTGGAGCAGCAGGGACTACAGGCATATGCCACCACACCCAGCTAATTTTTGTATTTTTGTAGAGATAGAGTTTCGCCATGTTGCCCAGGCTGGTCTCAATCTCTGTGCTAAAGTGATCCACTCACCTCAGTCTCCCAAAATGCTGGGATTACAGGCGTAAGCCACTGCACCTGGCCAAAAACATTTATACTAAAAACAACCTATTTCCTATTGTATCAAATGTAAACACTCTTTGCTAGGTTCTAGGGGTCCCCATGATATACCTCCACCCATCAATCAAGCTACTTATTTAACTGCTGTAAAACTGCACAGTGCCACACAAGACATAGTCTCTTCTCTCAAGAGGCTTACAGTACAGTGGTTTATTTTCACAAATAACTATAATACTTAGTAGACTACGATAATACCCTAAAAGAAGTATGAACAAAATCTTTGAATGTTTAGAGATGGGGGAGACAATTTCCAACATAAAGGATCAAAGCTGGCTTTATAAAGAAAGTGAAAAAGTTAATCTTAGAAAGAAGGAACATCTCTGTCTCTAGGAACAGGAGAGAATGAACAAAAGATGAGCAAAGAGGGAAAATAAATGTAGAAGTAAGAAGTTTGGGCCCTTTACATGGTAAGGGTCATCTTCTCCATAAAGTGAACACATAAGCTAAATTGTGGAAAAAAAAAAAAAATGAGTATGGTGGTTTTAAGTTTTAGATAGCCATCCTGTGACATTTGATAAAAAGAAATGAAAAAGATACCTAGGAAGCAGCAGTAAGAGCCATCTGAGGGTAATCAGCAGGGACTTTACCATAACATTTGTGAAATAACTTGTTACAGTCACCAGCTAGTTGGTGAATCCAACTTGGCTCCCTATCAACAAATCTTCCTTCAAGATCTTCACTGACTTTGCTCCACTTAGCTTGTTTCCTTGACACAGAACCATGCTGTGCTCATCCTCACCTCCATGCTGTTTGACTGTCCTCACTGTTGTGTTCAGACTGCATTTTTCTTCCATACTGAGTCCAATGCATTTGTTCATTAAGTCATTCTTAGCCATTTTTATCAAGATCTTACTGACCTCCTCGTAAACTGAATATACCAGCATACTGTTTTCACCGTAAGTTGGCAATTAATTATATTTGGTCTTATGTTAACTGTTTCATGGATCAGTTATCTCCTTCACCAGACTGAAAACCCAGTAAGTGAGGAGCTTTGCGATATTTCTCTCCACAGAATTTGTTTCAGTGCTAAGCATACAATAGGCATTAATTCATACTTTCTTAATAATTACAAAAACTAAAACATTTCATTATTTGTCCTCCTTTCCATTAGGAACAAGACACAAAAAATTATATGAAAGGTCTATAAAAATCTATTTTCTTCAACTCATTCTTATTTTATAAAATAGCATGTCTATGAAATATAGACTTTATTGGACATAACTGAAAAACATATTCTCATCTGGTCTATCTGAATATAAATTAATTATTCTACAAATATTTGCAGGAATTTTTCTGAGATATCCAACATCTGAGCAGTCCATACTTAGATATCAGCCGGGAAGGAACTACTAACAATTCCAACTTTCTGCATTCCTCCCACCCCACCACATCACTTTTAGTTATAAAATACATAAATGTATCTTCCTGTTTTCCTTAGATAACCGTGGTTTATAGTCTGTTACATACCTATTGAGCCTGTCTCTAAGCACTTATTTATACATATAATACAGGGATTTCTTATGTTTATGTGTTTGCTTTCATATAAATGAGATCATTCTATTTGCTTCTCCCCTCCCCCATATAACAGGTGACAGAAATATTTTTATGCTGAGTAAACACAGATATACCTCATTCTATTTAACCATTGTAAAGTGTTTCATGGTATGTGTGCCATTATCTCTCCAATCATTGTTCAACTGATGACATTTGTTTAATTTTTTAAAAAAGATTTATGTAATAAATACCCTTAGACATATATCTTTGTGTACATGTGAAAATATTTCTTATGTGTCAGAGGATATAGATGTTTAAAATTTTAATAACAAAAGGTTACATCATTTTTACTTCTACCAAGAGTGAAGAATAGCCCCATTTACTCACATCCTTGTAAAATGGAGAGGGATGGTATCAACATTTTATCCCTTGCCTATTCCATTCCTATGGCCACCACTATAGCAAGGTCAGCAGAAGTGAAAATTTTCCTGCGAGTAGTGATCATGTCTGATTATAAAGAACTTCGAAATCTTCCAATAAAATTTTAATTTCCTGTATGCAGCTGCAGATAAAAAGAGGCAGCTAACCTTTAAAAATAAAATGGAAGTAAACAAGACCATCCCTTTTTCTCCTTTACATCACTGCTTTCCCTATGGAAGAAAGTTGTTCCATTGTAACAAAATGGCTGACTCGTTCACCAAGGGGTCTTTGAAGTCTGCCATAAGAGGGGAGAATTTATTAACAGAGGAAAGTCTCCATGATCTTACTCCATCAACTGACATGCCCCATTCAATAACCCTTTACAGTATCATAGTAGAGGAATACAATAAACATGTTTTTTATTCTCACTGAAAACTAAAACACTTTCTCTGGTAACAAAGATTAGTAAGGGAGCCAAATTCTAAATGTTTGTCAACTCAAATCCTAGTAAATAGAACCAGATTCTTGAAACTTCTCATCCAAAACCAAATAACTCTTAAGTTTCTCACTTTTAAAACCAGAGTAGGTTCCTAGAATTTAAAAATTACAAAATAAAAATAATGTAGCTAAATTGCTACATGACATTATCTAGTACCAAAACCAGTGGTAATTTAAATTAAGAGGTACCTCCACCTTTGTTGGATCTAAATTTTTTGCTTTTTGGTGGGGCAGAAGGGGTTGAATTTCTAACACTGTAATCCATGAGAATAGGCTATTCTGATGAAGAAATTTCACATTTGCAAAGGCCTTATCACTTGAGACTGCTGGCATATTCAAAGAGTCATCCACATTTTGCCAGAGTCCATTACTCTCAGCTAAATAAAAGAGGTTAAGAAAATTAAGGATGAAATATCAAAACTCTTTTATGCCAGAAGAAAACATCAGAAGTCTGGCTTTTATTGTGATTCACCCTCTGCAGTGGTTTCAACTCTAACCTCTCTCAATGAGTGGTTTTAACCACAAACTAAACTGCAACCTAGAAATCAACACATGCTTGCTGTAATGTTGAGCCATCTTGACTAAGAAATAAAATCACTGTTGCTGAGCTTCCGTATATAAACGTAGGCTGATCAGTGCCAATCACTGGCATTTAGCTTTCAAGTGCTTAACTTTGTCTATAAATTGTTCTGTGCTCCACTTTGACAGCTTGCTTTCTCTTATGCTGTCAGATTTTTAAAATATGGTGAAATCAAATGGCCATAAATTAAAATTAGATTCTTTCAATTTCAGCAAATATAACCAGCAGCTTTAGGTTAATTTAGTATAACTTTTGAGTAAGACTAATTTAAATGATCATAATCTTATTTTAACAAAGTAGCAAAAAAGTAGTAGGAAAGACTCAGGGTTCGAAGGATGAAATGTCAAAGGTACAATTATTTTTTCAGAAACATTAAACTAAAAGCAAACTGAAAAGTAAGCAACACAGAAATTCCTGAATGTTAAAAACCCAAAGAACACCACTATTAAAAAGAAAACTAGTAAAGTTGTTATACATATGCTGCACTGTAATTACCTAAAACCCAATTACTAAAATGACTAAAATGCTACTTGTTGGTATAACCATAATTACTGTAACATTTCTTCAGAGCCCAGTGCAACAAAAAGGCCTCTGTGAATTGTTCTGTGCTCCAGCCTTGAAGGCAAGGTTTTGTGGCATAGTTCTCTCCTAATATCATTTTGAGAAGAAATAGAAAGTAAAATATTTTTTCCTACTTCAGACCGTTTCTTCCCTGGATGACATAAAACTACTAGAGGTACCAGAAGGCTTTAAAAAACATCAGGTTCATACTTTAAAACAAAGTAACTGTTGGAATGAAGCTTAATATTTTCTTCTGATCATAGCTAATTTCTGAATGAGAAAATATTCATATAAAAATACATTTTTTAATTCAAGAAGGCAGACTAACAATTAAATCAGAGAAACTATAAATATGTATTTAAGCACTCTCTTACTTAACTGCAACTTGGTAAACCCCAACCCATTTCCTTCTGTCTCTTCCTCACATCCTATGAGCTGTCAGCAACACTAGCTACTCAGCCTGGAAGTAAATGGCAGCAATTATCACAGGGGAGTGATAGTTACTCCAGGAATGTTCATGTTAAATAAAGAAAAAAATAAAAACATTCTGGTCTACTTATAAGAAAAAAGAAAAGAAGGAAAAGGCAAGTAAATACAGTGATTTCTGGAAAGTAACTGTAAGATGATACAAGATTTTATTTTCAGTTATGAATTTAGGGCAAGATTCTTTAGTCCAGAGAAAAGAGCGTGGGCAGCTGCTTCCAGACTAGCATCAACTCTGTAGAATAGGTGTTGGGCTTTCTGTTTTTCATTTTAAGTTATACTTTCCCAGAACTAGAGTAGGATTTAAAAAAGGAAAAGTATCAGGAGAACCATAATTCAATTAAGTTTCCACTATTTAGGGTAAATTGCTGTTCTTCAATAAACGACAGTGAAAATCTCAAAGGTCAATTAAAACTGTTGAAATTTGTAAGAGACCAAGACCCAAAGGTCAAAGTTGCCCACCAAACCTCAATCTTCTGCTACATAATCAAAATACTAGGACTGGAAAGGATGGAGAAAGACAAGAGTAATTATTTTAATAAACATGGTAATTGATAAATGACTACAATGTCATAAAAAGTTTCAATAAATATTACCAATTTACTTTGCCATTTACTCAGAGTAACAGCTGTACTATACTTCGCGACAACTATCAAAGCTATATAAAAGTAAATACAGGCCGGGCGCGGTGGCTCAAGCCTGTAATCCCAGCACTTTGGGAGGCCGAGACGGGCGGATCACGAGGTCAGGAGTTCGAGACCATCCTGGCTAACACGGTGAAACCCCGTCTCTACTAAAAAATACGAAAAACTAGCCGGGCGAGGTGGCAGGTGCCTGTAGTCCCGGCTACTCGGGAGGCTGAGGCAGGAGAATGGCGTAAAAACCCGGGAGGCGGAGCTTGCAGTGAGCTGAGATCCGGCCACTGCACTCCAGCCTGGGCGACACAGCGAGACTCCGTCTCAAAAAAAAAAAAAAAAAAAAAAAAAAAAGTAAATACAATGTTATTTAAAATTTTCTCGTTAATGTTTCAGTTCTCATTGATTTCCAATTTGTAATACTGTAATCTGACCCTATAGAATAAGCTAGAGGTGAGGCATATGTGTTATTCTGAGATAACATCTAAACTACAAGAGATTAATACTAAAATCAAATGTTTTCATATTAGTAAACACACTTAAAACACAGAAGAATCACCTCTAATAGGACACTAATCCTACTTACTAGAAGACTGTATCATATATCACCACCTATGCTTTCTGTTTGCCAGGATTATTCATTTCAGTACTTTAATCGCATGCACCTTTGACTATTATTTAACAAGACTGAGATACAGACACATATAAAAATATTAAATAATAAAATATTGTTAGACTATTTGAGACAGAGAAGAAGGTCGAATGAAAATCATGCTTTATATATCTATCTGATCAGTTGAAGGAGTAGGCAAAGTTATACAGATATTTAAGAGAAAAGAGTTCTAAACAGAGAGATGGGAAGTACAAAGATCTCAAGGCTAGAATTTACCTGATATGTTCAAGAAACAATAAAATGTCTAGCATGTGTAATATCCTAAGATATACACAGTGACTAAACATCAATGAGAAGGATAAGAAAATCACTTTATAACGTTTCAAGTATCTTAAATTTTAGTTCTCCTGTCTGATTTGCAGTAGAGTAAAGCAACATTTTGTTTTTCTAAGACTAAGAATTTGGATTTTATAAAAAGTCATTTTTTGAAAGTGCTTTTAGGTGATGTTTCACTGAAAGTGATTATGATGAGATTATACATTATTCTTTCTTTTCTTCTTTACCATTCTAATTAGTTGGTTGTTCATACTAACCAAACTTACAGATACATATTTCAATGTAAAAACATACAACACAAACTAAATATGTCACTGTGTGACATATTTACTATACTGAACACTATACTGAATATATGCTGAATATATATGGCCAACAGAGAAAGCATAATATACACTGAATATATACTGAATATACTGAAGAACACTGTACTGAAATAAAACTTAAACCTATATGTTGAATTGGCCCAGAGTATACTAGGAAAATGTGATCCTGAAAAATAAACAGTGAGAAATAAAATATAGTTCTTATATTTCAGAAATCTAGAAATAATACTTTGGCTGGCCAAGCAAAATGACTAAGTCACTTATCACGGGGGGGAAAAAAAATGGACTGGCCTCATCTTTGTACATTCAGTTCCAGAAGAAGGTAGAACTATCTGTTAGTTCTACTGAGATCCTCAAGGAAAGGAAGTTTGACCCAATTATTTATATCCATCTAAACTGTTCCTGAATTATAAAAGCTACACACATACAAGAACTATAGGAGAATACTGTTCCCATGAACCATTTTTGAGAAAATGACTACCAACCAGATTGACTTCAGCCAACCAAGAAATGACTGAGGCAACTATGGCAACAGGACTGCTGATGAACATTAAGACTAAAACAAAAATGGGAATTAGTATAACAAGGTATGTGTTACCTATGCTGACAATGCAATTAACAAAATTAAGAAGAAAAAGAGACCCCTCCAGAAAGGGCAGAAAGTAGAATAAACTCATTGATTGCCTCATCTGTACCATAATTGATATTTATGGATCACTCCACCCAACAAAAGTAGAATACATATTAAACTGCACATGGAATACTTTTACTATGATGAAAGAATTCAAGTCCTATCAGGAATGTTTTTGACCACAATGGAGGTAAACTAGAAGTCAAAGTCTAAGGTTTTTGCCTTTAAAAATAATAGCAAAAACCACGATTACTTTTTTATCAACCTAATAAATAAGCCATAGATCACAGAAGAAACAAAAAGGTAAATTAGAAAATACTTCTAAAAGGAAAATACAATATATCAGAATTTGTGGGAAGCTGCTGAAGCAGTACTGAAGGGGAAATTTATAGTGCTAACTGTCTTTATGAGAATAATAGAAAGGTCTCAAATTAATGACCTCAAGCTGCCACCATAAGAAACTAGAAAAAGAACAAATAAAACTCAAAGTAAGCTGGTGAAAAGAAATAATAAAGTTCAAAATGGAAATCAATTAAATAAAAACCAGAGAAACAATAGGGAAAATCAATAAAACTAAGAGAGGATCAATAACATTGATATACTTCTAGCCAGAATGATTAAGAAAAAGCACAAGTTCCTGATATCAGGAATTAGAGAGGTGGCATTACTACAGATTCTACAGATATTAAAATAACATTAAGAATGTTATGAACAACTTAAAGCTTTTAAATGTGATAACTGAAATAAAATAAATATATTCCTTGAAAGACCCATTATGACCAAGTTTGCTGAAGAAGAAAGTAATAACTGAACAACTTAAAGCTTTTAAATGTGATAACTAAAATAAAATAAATATATTCCTTGAAAGACCCATATGACCAAGTTTGCTGAAGAAGAAAGTAATAACCTGAATAGCCCTATACCTATTAAAGTAATTGAAATTGCTTTAAAAAAAATTCCTATAAAGAAAAGTCCTGTCCTGGATGGCTTCACTGGTGAATTTTATCAAATATTAAAGGAAGAAATAATGCAATTTCATACCAACTATTCCAAAAATTGAACATATGTAGCCAGCATTACCCTGAAACCAAAAACTAGGTAAAGATAGGTTGTATAATATTACATGTGAATTTATTGTTTATTCAAAACAAATACATCTAATATTTAGAACTTCTACCAGAATGTAACTTCTTAATTTATTTCTTCTTGGTAAGCAATTTTGGTCTTATTATCTGGGTTTTTATCAAGTTCAGGGAAACATTATAAAATTAGATTTTATAACTGTATCAGAACTATTTGGCCTTCTGGAACGTCTAGTCCTATCTGCCATGACTTTGTAACTTTTTCACTTCTTTTCTACACATTTCTTTTTGATCTAGATTCTAGGGGACTTTCAGTTTATCCTAGAGACCGGTCTCTGGCTGTGTTCTCATTTGGTTATATGGAATTTTCCATTAAATTTGATTTGGCAAACGTATCTCTAAGAGTTGTATTTTATTCTTTGTTTCCTTTTTGTATCAGCCTGATCATATTTTAAACATGCAGTTTAAATATCCTTTCTATGTTCTTTTTCTCCTAGGATCACTTCTCCTTGTTCATCTTGGCCATTTTAATAGATTTTAAAGAGAAAAAAAAGCATGAAATAATTGTGCTTGGTCCTTATTATCTTGAACCAGAAATCTGATTCTCTTATTTATACAGGACATTCAGTAGAATATTAATTTTGGATATTAATAGAATAATTCAGTATGTGTTGCAGACAATCTTGCCTTTCAGAGGGACATCTAAACCATAAACCAGTTAACTAGAATACGTAATCTCTTTCCACTACAAATAGTAATATGATAGTGTCATGGGCCAAAAATCAGGGAAACATAGATTCTAATGGCTACTTATTACATCCATGTTTCAGCTTGCTTTTCTGTAAATAATTGTCCTGTATAACCTAAGACAGTCTACGCAACCCTGCTAAGAAATTCCCTAAAACTGCTTTGTTTTAAGTAATGGTAGGTAATTCAAATAAATTCTCCCAATAAAAAAATAAATAAATAAAAACATCTTCCAAAACCAAAATCAGAGAGTTAACAACATAATGACTAAGCGCCAGACCAGAAACAAGCTGGGAACCCAGATACAAGCAAAACAATGGAGATAATTCCGTCCTAAGAGCACATCCCTAACTGGAAGACGCAGCTAAAAGGCTAAGTCATTTTTCCAGCAAGAGTCAAAATCTAGGGTCTGCCAAGGGTGAGGACTCTTAGTCATCAACCTCAAGTGGGACCCTCTAGAGCTGCACCCTACCAGTAAGGGTGAACTGGAAATAAAACAGCCATCCAGTTAGCCTGTAGAAAACCTTTTAATCACTTGGGAGACCAAAAAAATCTCAAGCCTTGAACACAAATGGATTAAAGTGATCCCCTCTCTACTAGGTACCCAACAGAGGCAGACAAAAACTCTTCTGGAGAAAGGTAACATCATCACAGGCCTCAGATGATTTAGTAATCACGCCTCTGAAATATTCATGACTGGACCAAGCATGGTGGCTAAGGCCTGTAATCCCAGCACTTTGGGAGGCAGAAGTGGGCAGATCACCTGAGGTCAGGAGTTCAAGACCAGCCTGGCCAACATAGTGAAACTTCATCTCAATTAAAAATAGAAAAAAATTAGCCAGGTGTAGTGGTGGGTGCCTGTAGTCCCAGCTACTCAGGAGGCTGAGGCAGGAGAATCGCTTAAACCCAGGAGGCGGAGGCTGCAGTGAGCCAAGATCGCACCACTGCACTCCAGCCTGAGTGGCAGAGTGAAACTTGTCTCAAAAAAAATAAAAATGAAAAAAGTAAAATACTAAATATTCATGACTGAAATTATGTAAATTAAGTAGAGATGTAATTTTTCTAAATAAACATTATAGTATCCTTATACCACATTAATAACTAAAAAAGCATCAGAATTTTTAAAATTCCCTTTACTGGTATAAATTTATGGGCAATCAGAAAAATAAACAAGACTACATAAACACAGAACATATCACAGCTCAATTCAATTTTTTTGCAATTTGGCTAAGTCTCTAAAACATATTTTGAACTTCAAGTAATCTCCTCGCTTATCCCTTTAGTATTACAAATAAACAAACTTTAAAGTATACTGGCCGTGTTTAAAAAACTAAACAACAATGGTTTTATTTTTCAATATGGAATACTTTAGCAAATAAAGGACCATACCCAGTATAACAACATGCAACTCAGAAACAAGCAGAAATAGAAAAAGCCACCCATTTTGCAATTTAAACTATGACAGAATATATATACATGTAACTCAATATTCTCTCTCTTTTATAATCCCATTGGGCTCATGTCCTAAAACCTATTTTCTTTGTCAAGAAAAGGAAATGAAAAGTGATTTTAAAATATTATCATAAAAGTTTTACAACTTTGGTAATTGTGAATTTTAATCCTGAATTTTCATTACCAAATGGACCAAAAATAGTCCTGTTAATATCCAGTTAGCTATTAACAGCTATCAATATCTTCTTTCTCCTCTCATACCTATAGTATCTGGGAGATCTAGCAGTTCATTGTGCTGCAAGTCAAGGTTGGTTATCTGTGTACAGTTTCCAATCTCCTTTGGAAGGTGTTCAAGTTGATTGTGAGCTACATCCAGCGTAATGAGGTTACATAATTCACCTGTAAATTGACCAACATAAAAATTCAATAAGCATTATTTTAAAACATACTCAGATAATACTTGCAAGCAAGAAAATAAATTTTATAATTTCTGAAAACAACTGGAAACAAAACCACATTATAGAGGCAACTTTTATTTTAAAATTTTAAATCATTTAGTGAACATACTTGCATTGCAAGAAAATGAAAATTTCTTTTTTCTGTATCACAATTGCATTTTCTTTCTCAAAAACTAAGTCAACCACAAATCTGAAACCATTACATCAAGATGACATCTGATAAAATGTTGTTTGTGAATGATTACTTTTCCAACCTCTTTAAGTAACCGATTCAGTCACAAATGTTTACATATATTCCAAAATTTGAAGTACTGATTTTGTTAACCAAATTCAGCATAAATAATATCAGATACACCTTGAGTTCAGTTTGAGGGTCATAATCTACCTCAAGATATGGAAATAAATGGAAATGGAAAAGTAATTTTAAAATATTTATCTTAAAAGTTTTACAACTTTGGTAATTGTGAATTTTAATCTTGAATTTTCATTACCAAAATGGATCAAGATAGTCTTCTTAATATCCAGTTAGCTATTAATAGCTATCAGTATCTTCTTTCTCCTCTCACACCTATAGTATCTAGGAGGTCTAGCAGTTCACTATGTTGCCAAACAAAGTTGGTTATCTGTGTACTGTTTCCAATCTCCCTTGGAAGGTGTTCAAGTTGATTGTGAACTACATCCAGCTTTCAAATATGAAATCTCATATATGCTTTCGAATATGCATGTGTTCTGATGTTATATAAATGCATAAATTGACATTTATAAGTAAAAATTGCTTCTCAATTTACTAGGACTCTAAAAGGACAGAAAATAAGGTATATTTCTCCGTTTCCATTCTGGTTGAAAGGTCTGTATTGGCAATTTAAATTACCTGCAGTGTTACTGAGTTTTAAAAAACCTTTTCATTTTTATTGGTCTTGTCAAGGCTTTTCTATTATTATTTTTTAAGGCAGAGGTTGGAGATACAGAAAAGTACGAACTATAGAACTCTGAAGAATGGGTGTGTAACACTTTTAAGCCACACATAATAAACACAGGCAACAAAAGAAAAATCGATGTTAGATTTTATCAAAATTTAAAACTTTAGTGCATCAGAGGATACTATGAAGAGTAAAAAGGCAACCTAGACAGTGGGAGAAAATATATGCAAATCACATATCTCATAATGGACTGATATCCAGAATATATAAAGAACTACCATAAAACAAGACCACCACAAAAATCCTCAAAGAAGCCGATTTTTAAAAGGGCAATGGACTTCAATAGATATTTCTCTAACGATATACAAGTGGGCAATAAACACATGAAAAGATGCTCAACATCAGTAATCACTAGGGAAATGCAAATCACAACGAGATACCACTTCATACCCATTGGGATGGCTATTATCAAAAAATAGAAAATAACAAGTACTAGTAAGGATGTGGAGAAATTGGAATCTTTGTGCACTGCTGTTGGGAAATGGTACAGTTGCTGTGAAAAACTGCACAGTGGTTCTTCAAAAAATTAAACATAAAATTACCATACAAGTCAGCAATTCAACTTCAAGGTATATATCCAAAAGAACTGAAAACAAGGACACAAACAGGTATTTGTACACCAATGGTCATAGCAGCATTATTCACAATAGTCAAAATGTGGAAACAACCCAACTGTCTATTAACGAATGAATAACCAAAATGTGGTATATATATATAATGGAGTACTCTACAGACTGGAATACATTTCTGATGGGTGCTAAACATGGATAAACCTGGAAAACATTATATGCCAAGTGAAATAAGCCACACACAAAAGAACAATTTTATGATCCCTCTTATATGAGGTACCTGGAATAGTCAAATTCACAGAGACAGAAAGCAGAACGGTGGTTAGTAGGTGCTGAGGAGAGAGGGGAACGAGGACTTATTGTTCAACAGGTACAGAGTTTCAGTCTCAGACGATGAAAACGTTCTGGAGATTAATAATGGTAATCATTGCACAGCAATGTCAATGTGCTTAATGCCACTGAACTCTACAAGTAAAAATGGCTAAAATGATAAATTACATGTTATGCATATTTTATAATAAAAAAACTTATGGGACATAGCTAAGCCAGTGCTAAGAGGGAAGTTTATAGCACTAAATTTTTACATTACAAAAGAGGTAGGATCTCAAATCAGCAATCTAAGTCCATCTCAAGAAAATAGAAAAAGATAAAAATAAGTCCAAGCAAGCAAAAGGAAGTTAATAAAAATGAGTATAAATCAATAAAAATGAAAACAAGGAAGAAAGAGAATAGTTAATGTAAATATAAGATGGTTTTTTGGGGGAAAAAATCAATGCTTATAGCCCTCTGCCATGATTTACAAAGATAAAAAAGGGAGAAAACACATATTTCAAATATTAGCAATGAAAAAAAGGAATACAGATCCTACGGTGTTTAAAAAGAGAAAATGGACATACTACAAAAATCTTTGTAATTAGATCATAAATTCAAAAACTTAGAAGATATAACCTAATTATTCCAAAGCCAAACTACCAAAACTCAATCAAGATGAAACAGAAAACCTGAATAGTACTATAACCATTAAATAAATATTTGTAACTAAAAAGTTTTTCAAAAAAGAAATTCTAGGCCCAGATGGCTTCACTGCAGACTTTTACCAAATGCTTAGAAATGAATTAACACCGATTTTATGCAATGTCTGCCAAAAAATAGAGGAGGAAACAATTTCAAATTCATTTTATGAGGTATTACCTTGATATTAAAATCAAAGACAGTACAAAAAAGAAAACTATAAATCAATGTCTCTCATGAGATTTCTGTGTCAGGAACTCAGACACAAAAATTCTCAACAAAATATTAGAAAACTGAATTCAACAATATAAAAGGGATTATACATCATGACCAAGTACGATTAGGATTAATTCCTGATATGCAAGGCGGGTTTACTATTTGAAAATCAATCAATGTTATTTACCATATCAACAGTCTAAGGAAGTAAGATCATTTGATGATTCATACAAGGAAAACTTTTAACAAATTCAAAATGCATTCATGTTAAAAAACCATCACCAATTTAGAAACAGTGGGGAATTACCTCCATTTAGTAAAACGCTTCTATAAAAACTTACAGCTGACTTCTAGTTTCCAATCTAACACACAAAAAATTTTGAAGTCATTGCTCCTGTCCTCACAACAAGAAAAAGGCTCAATAAAATGAAGATTATCAACTCTTCTTATATCCTTTTGAGATCTGAGGACAAACCTCTGCCCCCAGAACTGGAGAGAAATATGATACAGAGTTACCAGGAGTAGAAGCCACAGCTGGGAGCTTGGTAGGAACACTTACTGAACTAATTAATTCGTTCAGACAAAAAATTATTGCTATGTACATTCTCTTTTTTCAGGCCCAATACTGGGCACTGAAGAAACAGACTACAATATACCAAATGCTCATAATTCATGAAACTTACAACTCGTAAAAAGACAATGTGATTTGAGGGAGGCTACAAAGAGTCTCTGCTCCAATTAGGTCTCCTTCATTGCTTGCTTATAAAATTTCACCATTAAAGAGCCATTCTTTTGGATCTTCATGGCCATTCACCTCAAAGTTCTTTATCTTTAAGGTAGTGACCCTTTCACTGACTCATTCATGAAAGAAAAACTTACTGTGCACCTACTGGAGATTCAGCAGTGCAGGAAACGAAACAAGTTTCCATCTACATGAAAGATTCAGCAGTGCAGGAAACAAAGCAAGGTTCCATCCACATGAAACTTACACTGTAGTGTGCATGGAGTGGGGAATCATAAAATAAAGAAATAAAGTGTCAGGATGTGATAACTGCTGTAAACAACAAGAAGAAAACACACAAGGAAAGGAAGTTGGAACTGTGACTGTTGGGGGAAGATGGGGTAGGGAAAAAAAGCATGTTTGAACTGTGACACAGGGGGTTGGGAGGGGAAATAGGCAGAAAAGGAGAGGAGGGAAAGAAAGTGAGAAATCTAGGGTCTTAAATATCACCCTAAGGAATCTAGACCATTTTGACCAGATAATAAAGCACAATTTAAAGTTTTTAAGCAAACCATGATAATCAGAGTACTGCTCTAAAAAGTCTGTTTTCTCTAGATTTGAATGGATGGACTGGAGAAAGAGAAAAAATACAGAGCCTAGGTTGACACAACTGCAATTAGGCCACAAGAAATAGTGTGAAAGTCTATACTACATCAATGGCAGTGGAATCAAGTGAATGAACAACAGGCCTACTATCAAGAGGGACAGAAAAAGTGACAAGACACTTTGGGAGCCCGAGGCGGGCGGATCACAAGGTCAGAAGATCGAGACCATCCTGGCTAAAACGGTTAAACCCGTCTCTACCAAAAATACAAAAAATTAGCCAGGCATAGTGGCGGGTGCCTGTAGTCCCAGCTACTCGGGAGGCTGAGGCAGGAGAATGGCATGAACCTAGAAAGCAGAGCTTGCAGTGAGTCGAGATTGCGCCACTGCACTCCAGCCTGGGCGACAGAGCGAGACTCCGTCTCAAAAAAAAAAAAAAGTGACAGGAATGTGGTAGAATAACGCTTTTCAGACAACATATGGTGAAGGCCTGGTTCTTTGTCTTTTGCTTTTCCCAAGTGGTTGTAGATGAATATTTAAAACACAAACTCACACACTTGGATGTCTCAGCAATGTCAAATTGTTACATAAGATTCTAAATGCGGCCGGGCGCGGTGGCTCACGCCTGTAATCCCAGCACTTTGGGAGGCTGAGGCGGGTGGATCACGAGGTCAGAAGATAGAGACCACGGTGAAACCCCGTCTCTACTAAAAATACAAAAAAAAAAAAAATTAGCCGGGTGCGGTAGTGGGCGCCTGTAGTCCCAGCTACTCGGAAGGCTGAGGCAGGAGAATGGCATGAACCTGGGAGGCGGAGCTTGCAGTAAGCTGAGATCGTGCCACTGCACTCCAGCCTGGGTGACAGAGTCAGACTCCGTCTCAAAAAAAAAAAAAAAGATTCTAAATGCTTCCTTTCAGTTTCTGTTAATTTGGGCAAACTAGTAACAAACAGTTGGTGGCCCAGTACTTGTCTAGTGAGTAGGCTACACCTTGACTAGAACTAGAACAACAACAACAAAATTCTCTGATCCTAAGATATTGAGCCTGGGTTGATAGAGAAGATAAGATGCAATTATGAGAGAGGAATGGAAACCACAAAGAAGAAAAGTTGAGCTGAAGTTATAGTTTGGTCATGATGAATTTGAGATACTAGTGTGACATCTACGTAAAATATTTAGTGGTTAATTGTGGGGTAAAAAACATGAAGAAAATGTTACCATGGTAGAACATTTTTGTCCTAAGAGAAAGTTGGATTTAACATCTGCAAACATTGAGCTCTTCTGGCTAAGGGTAATGGTGGAGTCGTGTTGATAATTTAAAACTGTGGATAAAATATTTAAAGGCATATAGGGATACCAAAGTTAAAACTAGAGGGAATTTAACCCTTAAAAAGAAGGGAACTGTAGTAGGCAGACTTCTAAGATAACCCCCAATGGCCCTGCCTCATGAATAATTATATACATTATCTAATTACCCCTCCCCTTGAGTGTGGGCTAAACTTAGTGACTTGCTTCTTACCAATAGAATATGGCAAAGGTGATGGGATGTCACATTTGTGATTCAGTTACTAAATATTGTGACTTCCATCTTGCTAGCACTTTAATGATTTCTTAGCTTACACCCTTTGATAAGGCAAGCTGCCATGTTGAAAAGACCCATGTGAAAAGGAACTAAGAGCAGTCTCCAGCCAACAGTCAGCAAGAAATTGAAGCCCTCTCTCCAGCAACCTGCTAGGAACTAAATCCTAACAAAAACTACATGAGCTAGGATGTGAATCTTTTCCCAGGTGAGCCTTCCCAAGCCCTGGCTAACACTATGGACTGAAAAATCTTGTGAGAGACCCTAAATCAGAAGGTCCAGTTAAGTTGTGCTTGATACCCAAACCAAATAAACTATAAGGTAACAAATGATTGTTGTTTTAAGAGTTATCTTTCAGAGCAATTTGTTATACGACAATAGACAACTAGTACAGCAATCACATGAGATTCACCTTCATAAATGCCTTTTTATAAAGCTTTTACCATGAAGTTACTAAAAAATCTGCAGGTGAAAAGTAAATCTCAAGTCAAAAGCCAAAGTCCTATTGCCAAGAAGCCAAAGGACAGGGTTCAGGGTTATAAGAGTGACTGGAATTCAAGGTTGGATACTCTGTAAAGGAGGAAATCACAAAGAGCAGAGTCCTAAAATCTGCAAATACACACTCCTCAAATGTTTGCCTGACTCCGAAAATGCATGTGGGAGAGGAGACTGCAAGGAGTCCAAGGGGAGAACCACAGCTAAAAGGCTAAAGGAGCTGAGCAGAGAGTTCAACAGTCGCCAAAGTTCTTTAAGAGTTTGGATTTTCAGTCTTGTCAAGTTGTTGGAGAGTAAGAAAACAAAATTCCAAGAGGGCTATAACATAGGAGAGTAAAGACCACATCTCAAAACTAAGGAATTTACCCTAGGTTTAAGGATATAACCAAATAGCATCACCCTTAGAAGAGCTAAATCTAAGTCTCTATGGTCAAGGTGACTCAACAGCAATTTAACTGCCTAGCAGAACAAAATGTAATACTTTTCAGAGGATAACGGAATCCATAGTAGTTACAGTACTAGCTATTTATACTAGCCAATCAAGAATTACTAGACTGTCTTCTATTTACCACCATGGATGCAACTAGAAAATGAAAAAAATGTTTGAGAAAATGGTTTGCAGACTGCAGACAATACCCATATATGACTGTGCTCCCTTGTATCAAAGGAAAACAATAGGAGGTCCTATGATTGCCCCAGGTTACTGCCTGGAGCCAGGTTCTAGGTCACAGAAAAAGCAGAGAAGGAATACAGAACAAGCGCCAATAGTTATTACTGTTAGGGCAAAATATTTTAGTCTAGGAAAGCCAAGATGGTTAGAATTTGTGAGGCAGAATTGGAGACAGAAGAGAGTAGCAAATAGATTTGTGCAATCTCCAAGAAAGACTTATTCAGTCTTTGCCTAAATTCTTATCTGCATTAGGTGCAAACAAACCACCAAAGGCTAGGCAAAGACCTAGCAGCAGCAACCCAAACAATTCCCAGCAGTCACACAAGGTTGTGAATAGTTTGAATTCCTACCAGTCACAAAACAGACCTCCTAATATATAGATTTTCAGGGAGTCATCAAAATTTATTACCTTAGCAGTGGGGTTAAATTAGATGTAGACAAAAGGCTACTAAAACTACCATAACAAAGCTTAAAAGCAAGCCAGAAAGGATTAAACTGACTACAGAAAAATTTAACTGTATGCCAGGACAAAGTCCAGCACTATTAAAAGAATACAACAAAATCCAAGACTTAACAATGTGAAAATCTTATGAAGCTCACATCCAATTAAAAATTACTAAACATGTAGGATGGGTATGGTGGCTCACGCCTATAAACCCAGCACTTTGGGAGGCTGAGGCGAGAGGATCACCTGAGGATGGGAGTTCAAGACCAGCCTGACCAACATGGAGAAACCCCATCTCTACTAAAAACACAAAATTAGCCAGGCATGGTGGTGCATGCCTGTAATATAATCTACTCAGGAGGCAGGAGAATTGCTTGAACCCGGAAGGCGGAGGTTGCGGTGGGCCGAAATCACACCATTGCACTCCAGTGTGGGCAACAAGAGCAAAACTCTGTCTCAAAAAAAAAAATAAAAAAAATAAAAAAATAACTAGACATGCAAGATGCAGGAAAATAATACCCACACAAGGAGAAAAGTCATTCTGTAGCAACAGAAACAAAAATAAAAGATGAAACTATAAGACAAGGACAGTGAAAAAGCTATTAAACAATGAGCTACATATGTTCAAGGTAAAAGAAAACTTGAATAAAAATGACACCCAATGGAATGTATGGAAGTGAGAAATAAAATACCTGAGATGAAAACTTCATTGTATAGAACAGCAGATTTAGACACTGAAGAAGAAATGATACACAGCAGCAACAAAAAAATAGCTATAAAACTATCTAAAATATACACGGACACACACAGACAAATAGAGCATCAATGACCTAAAATGTAAAGTCTAATATATATTTAATTAGAGACTCAGATAATAGAAAAAAAAAAACAGGACCAAGAAAGGGAAAAGTTACAAGAAATAATGGCCAAAATTTTTCCAATTTTGATGAAAACCATAAACCTACAGATCCAAGAGGCTCATAAACTCCGAGATAAGAATAACAGCAGACTTCTTGTTAAAAACTAGGAAGGCTATAAGAAAATGGAGAGGTGTCTCTAAAACACTGAGGGGGGAAAAAAGGAAACTTTCAAACTAGCATTCTATATTAGGAAAAACAGCTTTCAAAAATGAAGGCAGCAAGGTGTGATGGCTCACACTCTTAATCCCAACATTCTGGGAGGCTGAGGTGGGTGGATTGCTTGTGCCCAGGAGTTTGAAGACCACTCTGGGCAATATGGTAAGACCCTGCCTCTACAAAAGATACAAAAACTATCTGGGTGTGGTGCACACACCTGTAGTCCCAGCTACTCGGGAGGCTGAGGAGGGAGGATCACTAGAACCCAGGAGGTCGAGGCTGCAGTGAGCCATAATCACACCACTGCACTCAAGCCTGGGTAACAGAGGGAGACCCTGTCTCAAAAAAAAAAAAAAAAAAAGCAAAATAAAGATTTTAAAATAAAGCTTAATGAATTCATTTTGAGCAGACCTACACTACAATATGTTAATGCACGTTCTTTGGGCAAAAAGAAAATGATTTGAGGCCGCGTGCGGCAGCTCACGCCTATAATCCCAACACTTTGAGAGTCCGAGGCGGGCGGATCACCTGAGGGGAGAATTCGACACCAGCCTGGCTAACGTGGTGAAACCCCGTCTCTACTAATACAAAAATTAGCCGGGTGTGGTAGCGTACACCTGTAATTCCAGCTACCCGGGAGGCTGAAGCAGGAGAATCGCTTGAATCCGGGAGGCAGAGGTTGCAAGGAGCCAAGATGGCGCCATCGCACTCCAGCCTTGGCAACAAGAGCAAAACCCCGTCTCACAAAAAAAAAAAAAAAAAAAAAAAGAAGAAGAAAAAGAAGAGAAGATACAGCAATGAATACTAAAATTAGTGAGCAAAAGATTAGGGAAAAACAAGGTATCTGCATAGTCTAAAAACATCTCCCAAGATAAATTTAAAAGAAAAAAATATTAACTTTAAAGTGGAGAAGCACAGCAGAAATCACATTAACCAACTGGTCAAGGTCAAAATCACCAGTAATGAGACTTATCAATATGAATTGATATAATTCACTGGAAAAGGCATCACAATCACCACTGTGGTATCCCTGACAAAAAAACCAAACTCAAACTAGTCATGAAAAAAAAAAATTAAACGAAAAATGAGTGATATGCTATAAAACATCTGAGTGGTACTCTGCAAAAGTATCAATGCCATTAAAGGAAAGCCTTTCAGTCTTTGCTTTCAGATTGTCAAAGATCAGAGGATACCATGGACACATACATTACTATTAAAAATGTCACATGGGCCGGGCGCGGTGGCTCACGCCTGTAATCCCAGCACTTTGGGAGGCTGAGGTGGGCGGATCTCGAGGTCAGGAGATCGAGACCATCCTGGCTAACACGGTGAAACCCCGTCTCTACTAAAAACACAAAAAATTAGCCAGGTGTGGTCGCGGGCACCTATAGTCCCAGCTACTTGGGAGGCTGAGGCAGGAGCATGGCGTGAACCCGGGAGGCGGAGCTTGCAGTGAGCCAAGATCGCGTCACTGCACTCCAGCCTGGGCGAACAGAAAATGGACATTAGTGGAAAAACCGGTGAAATTAACTAAAATTTGTAACTTAGTTTATTGTACTGTATCACTGTTAATTTCTTGCTTCTGATCACTATACAATGGTTATATAGGATGTTAATTAATATCAAGAAACTGAGCGAAGGGTATATGGAAACCTTCCAAAATGGTTTTGAAACTTTTCTGTAAGTCTAAAATTTGTTCAAAATAAAAATTGTTGAAAAATTGTTTAAAAACGTAATTTAAACCTTAAAGCAAAATAGGATCAATGTATTATTATGGGACTTACGATAGCGAAGAAGTAAAATGTATGACAATAGTTGTACGAAGAATGGAAAGAGGGAAATAAAGGTGTTCTGTTGTGAAGTTCTTAGAATATATGCAAAATAATACAATATTATTTCAATGTAAAATGTGTCAAGTTATGATATGTATTGTAAACACTAGAGGAAACACTAAAAAACATCCCACAAAGATGTGTAACTAATATGCCAAAAGTTTACATAGATGAAACTTACATTTAAAAAATACTTAATCCAAAAGAAAGCATGAGAGGAAGGGAAAAAAGGAACAAGTGGCTGTCAGGCAGGACAGAAACACAAGACCTAACTATATGCTGCTTACAAAACCCATTTTAAAAAGCTAGAAAAAGGTATACAATGCAAGCACTGTATGACACCGCTGAATGTAAAACATTAACAACCAACTTGACCTTGCTGATATTTTACAATCCTCCAAAAAACAGCAGAATATACAGTCTTTTCTTCAACTGCATTTAGAACACCTATCAAGACAAGCCCTATTTTATAAATCAAAGCAAAAAAAAAAAAAAAAAATCTGAAAACCTCTCTCACATATTTGGAAACTGAACAATTAACTTCTTAATAATCCATGGATCAGAGAATAACAAGGGATATTTAGAAAATATTTTGAATAATGAAAAGACAACCTATCAAAATTTGTGTGCTACTAAAAAAGTACTTTGAGGGAAATTTCTAGCTATGAAATAGTTATATAATGAAAGAATAAAGGCCTGAAATCAATCTAAACCACCAATTTAAGAAAACAAAGAAAATCGTATTAAGCCCAAGGAATTAAAAATAAAAACAAGAAAGCATAAAAACAAAAGATTTTTTAAAAGATCAACAAAACTGATACACATCAAGCCAAACTGATAAGCAAAGACAGCAGTCCCAAATTACCAATTTCAAGATAGAAAAGGGACCATCACTATATATATATATATATATATATATATATATATATATGGAACATTAAAAGCTTAACAAAAATATGAACTTTAAGCCAATAAAATCAACAAACTGCACAAAATAGACAAATGCCCTGACAGATCAAACCACAAATTTTCAATAGAGAACAAATAGAAAACATGAATAACTATGTGTCTATTAAATAAACTGAATTTGAAATTCAAAACTTGTCCATACACACACAAAAAACCCTACTCCCAGATTGTATGGCTGATAAATTCTACCAAACATTTAAGGAGGAAATAATACTAATTCTGCACAAACCCTTCTAGAATATAAAACAAAAGAGGAAGAAACATGTCTCAACTCATTCTATGATACGAGGACATTATTACCCTGATACCAAACCATGACCAAAATTTTTAAAAAAGAAAGTAAAATTACAGATCAATATCAATGATGAATACAGATTTTAAAATCCTTAAAATTTTAGTAAATTAAATCTAGAAATATATAAAAAGGCCCTTTGAAAATGTACCTAGTAGGCAATCAAAGATTGGTAAATGAGTAATTTAGGTTTGTTTCACGGTTATAAACTCTCCTTTACTCTTACTTGACTCACATTTAGGATTCTTACATTCTAAAATAACCCTTGTTCTTTATAGGGATATTTTTCAAATATTCAGAGTTTAGCTCTATAACATAGCAAATCTTAATAAAATACATTTGTAAAACTATGTAATTAAAAAGAGTTGGAAATACTCATCCCACAAGTTTGAACAGATTTAGAGAGGTCAGATTTTATAACAGAACATTATTTATACTTGTCTTAAAAGCTTAATTATCCCTTTTCATTACAAAGACGACTTCAGGGGCTCTTCTAAGCAAGTGTTTCTGCAACTAAGGGACATGGACAAGTGACAATGTTCCTCTGACTTTGTAACATGCTGTCTTTAGGGTTCCATGTCTGTCCCCCTCTCTTTCCCGTATCTCAGCCAAATGGAAAGTAAACTGTCTCCTTTGAACCTATCAAATCCTTCTAAAACAGTTCAAGTGCTATTTTTCTATGTTCTTTTTTTTTTCCTCCTGAGACAGGGTCTCTGCCACCCAGGCTGGACTACAGTGGCAAGGTCACAGCTCACTACAGCTTCAACCTGCTGGCTCACGTGACTCTGACTCTCCCACCTCAACCTCATGCGTAGCTGGGACTGTGGGTGTGTGCCAGCATGCCCAGCTACTTTTTTGTAGAGATGGGGTTTTGCCATGTTGCCCAGGCTGGTTTCAAACTCCTGGGCTCAAGTAATCCACCTGCCTTGGCCTCCCAAAGTGCTATTCTGTGTTCTTTTTTTGCCTCCTTTAGCAATAATAACTTCTCTGGGTTTTTGTTGTTTAGTGAAAAGCATGACAATTTCATAACAGTAATAAGTAAACAGTTCATTTGTAGGTTTCTAATGTTTCATGCTGGTTCCCAGTCGAAAGGAGTTATTTATTAACAACTATGAATTCCCTTTACTGATTTCTCTTTCCTGCTAAAGTAAGTTACTTATTAGCATTTGTACAAACATTCAAATGAGATTATTAAATAATGTTACCTGGACCATATAAGCAATTGTATCACTCCTGGCAGTCCTGAGAGAATTTCAAGAATTTTAGTGATCATAAGTTACAATTTTAGTTAATACTGAAAATATTACTGAAATATTATAATGCTATACTAAAATAAAAATATATAATACTAAAATCTTGAAAATACTAGTTTTTATATATTATAAAGTTATAGTAATAATACCATATTATAATACTATAATACTAAAATATAAAATAAAAATAGGTTAATAGTACTGAGCTTTATTAAATTTCCTTCAAGCCACATTTATTGAAAGCCTACCACTTCACGTCTAAAAAACTTCACAGAAAAATTACATAATAGGAGTTAAACTAAATCACTAAGGTCAACTTTTTGAAAAAAGTTGCTGACTCTGTTCAATATGCTTTTATATAGAAATATTAAATATATACACATGTATATGTTGGTTATATGTACATCATTTGACTTATGATAAAGTCTAACACCCCCATATCGCAGAATAGTAAGAAACTGATTTTGTTTTCAATAAATGTTACTGAGTCAAATAGGTAATTTTAAAAATGCTGATTCTTAAATGTAAATTTAAGGAGGTGAAAAAGCTCTATGATGAAAACAATGAAAGAAATTCAAAGGCACCAAAAAATGGAAAGACATTCCACGCTCATGAATTGAAAGGATTAATAGTGTTACAATAATCATACCACCCAAAGTGATCTACAGATTCAATGCAATCTCTATCAAAATGCCAATGATATTCTTAAAAAATGTATATATATCCTAAAGTTCATGTGGAACCACAGACGACTCTAAATAGCCAAAGTAATACTGAGCAAAAAGGACAAAGCTGGAGGGAACACACTGCATGACCTCAAAGTATACACAAAGTTAGGGTAACCAAAATGCACAGTACTGAATAAAAACAGACAATAGACCAATGGAATAGAGAACCCAGAAATAAATCCACATATTTACAGCCAACTGATATTTGACAAAGGAGCCAAGAATATACATTGAAGAAAGGACAAACCCTTCAAGAAATGGTGCTGAGAAAGCTGGATATATATATGCAGAAGAATGAAACTAGATCCCTATCTCTCACTATATACAAAAAATCAACTCAATAAATTGAAGACTTACATGTCAAGAACCAAAAATATAAAACTACTAGAAGAAACAGGGGAAACACTTCAGGACAATGGTCTGGGCAAAGATTTTACGGGTAAAACCTCAAAAAGTAGGGCAAACCCAAGCAAAAATAGACAAATTGAATTATTTCAAACTAAAAACTTCTGCAGAGCAAAGGAAACAAAGACTGAAGAGACAACCTGCAAAATGAAAGAAAATATATGCAAACTACTCATCTGATAATAGATTAATATACAAGAAACTCAACAGCAAAACAATAATCATCATTATGATTTAAAAATGGGCAAACAATCTAAATAGACATTTCTCAAGACATACAAATGGCCAAAAGGTATATGAAAAAATGCTCAACATCACTAATCATCAGGGAAATGAAAATCGTAAGTACAATGAAAGGGTATCTCAACCCTATTGGAATGGCTATCATCAAAAAGGCAAAAACAACAACAACAACAACAACAGATACTGGTGAGGATGCAGAAAAAGAACTCTTATACACTGTTGGTGGGTGTACCATAAATTGGTACAGCCACTATGGAAAACAGTATGAAGGTTACTCAAAAAACTAAACAAAAACCTGCCATATGACCAAAAATCCGACTACTGGGTATATATCCAAAGGAAAGGAAATCAGTATATCAAACAGTTATCTTCACTCTCTTATTTATTACAACACTATTCACAATAGTCAAGATATGGAATCAACCTCTAACAACAGATGAAGAAAGAAAATGTGGAATATATATACACAATGAAATGCTATTCAGCCAAAAAAAGAATAAAATTCTGTCATTCACAGCAACATGAATGAGCCTGAAGGACATTATGTTAAGTTAAATGAGCCAGGCACAGAAATATAAATACTGTTATGTTGTCTCATGCTAAAAAAGTTGATCTCAAAGTAGTGAGTAGAATAGTGGTTGCTAGAGGCTGAGAAGGGTGGCGGGCATTGGGGAGCAGCGGGATGGGGAGAGGTTGGTTAATGGACACAAAACTACAGCTAGATAGGAGGAATTCTATCTGTTCTAAATTCTGCTATTCTATAACACTGTCGGGTGACTTCAGCAATTTATTGGATATTTTCAAATAGCTAGTAAGGAGGATTTTGAATGTGTCCAATGAAAAGAAATGATAAATGTTTGAGGGATGGATGTGCTAATTACCATGATTTGATCATCACACATTGTATACATGTACGGAAACATCACATTGTAAACCATTGTAAACCATAAATAAGTACAATTATTATTTCTCATACATATGAATGCTGTGAGAATTGCTTTGTAAATGAAGATGATCTGGGTTCTCAAAAAGCATATACTTTAATATATCAGATAATTTTCCTAAGCAAAAAGGTTGACAACTAGACCCACATGAAATTGTATACTACATAAATATGTAGCATTTTATTGAACCTACAATGTAGGTAGAACACATTTTTTAAAATACTCCAACTTCTGTTTTTATAAAGAATAATAAATAAGGGAAACTTTAAAGAAAGAGAAGAAATCCTAAACACACAATTCAGAGAGAAAAGAAATCACAGGAATATTAGCAAAATACAAAATGAAGTTTATATCTGGTTTCAATGAGCAACAATTTCCTTCCCAAAAAAATAAAATCCTTTAAAACTTCACTGTCTACAGTTGCCTGAATAAACAGATTCATTATTCAAACTGACTATCTGGTGTCCCCTGCTCTAACCCACTCATAAACAGAGAATATACAAAAGCACATCTTTAACAGGAAACTCAAAGGAACCAATCAGTTGGGAAAGGAGGTTTAAAAAAGTGGTTATTTCCTGTTTTCCCTCTGAAAACATGGGTTCTTGACTGTCTTTGTGTAGAGTGAAGAGTCTTTTTCAAGATTAGAAATGGAGAAAAAAGGAATGGATCACTGATCTATAAAAGAAAGCAATGACTAAGGTTTCAATTTATCTACTTAACCCAAAAAGAGGGGATGTTTACTTTATTTGTCCATGCCTTAACATACAAAAGGAGAAAAGTAAGTGAACATTACCAAATGAAAAGTTTTCTTAACTACTTTCTGATATATTATCTCTGGCTCTAAACAGTCTGTTCCAGTATCTTTTTACTGTTTTCTGCCAATTTTTACCCATGTAATATGTACCACTGGTATCAAATCGCATTACATTAATGCTTAATAGGATAAATGTTCTAATTTTAATATTTTTTTCCTATCAAAGCAACAGCATAGCCCAACCTTGTGCAGTGGTTAAATTCCAATTATATTATTTAAACTAAATAGTAGGCTTTATTTCGAAAACTCCTAATTTAAAAAAAAATTATTTTTATTTTTTAGAGATAGGGTCTAGCTCTGTTGCACAGGCTGAAGTGCGGTGGCGCAATCATCACTGACTGCCCCTCCAATTCCTGGACTCAAGGATCCTCCTGCCTCAGCCTTCCCAGTAGTTGGGATTTGAGGCATGAGTCACAGTGCCCAGCTGAAAACTTATATTCCTCAAATATACTGCTGAATACAAACTAGATGGCATGATTTAAAGTGATATATTTATTCAAACAATGAAGAATAAGCATCTAATATAAATCTAATATATATTTATAAATAATGTAGCTCTAATATGCATAAATGAAAGTTTAACAAAACTATAATTAGCATATATTTTGAATTAAAAATTCCCTGTTATGGGTTTCTGCAGTAAGTCAAATAAATTATATTAAAGGTGTTTAACACTTTAAAAAATGTCAAATTTCCATTTTATTTGATCATTGAGCACAGGTCTTATTTTATAAACATTCTCCAAGGAGCTCAGAACTTCTTTTAAATTAAAAACCCATTAAAGCAAGATCTACATCACAGAAAATAACTATTTCTGTCTTTCTGTTATAATAAAAGATAGCTCTCAAGAATTAAAAACAAATATATAGTGATCAGGAAACTGCAAATCAGAACTACAATGAGATACGAATTCACACCATAGAATGGTTATAATAAGAAAAGACAGATAACAACAAGGATACTGAGAATGCAGAGAAATTGGAATCCTCAAACACTACTGGTAGGAATGTAAAATGTTGCAGTCCCTTTGGAAAACAGTCTAGTAGTCCCTCAAAAGGTTAAACAGAGTTACCATGTGACTCAACAATTCTACTAGGTATATACTCAAGAGAAGTGAAAACAAATGTCCACACAAAAACTTGTACACAAATACAGTAACTATACTCATAACAGTCAGAAAGCACAAACAACCCAAATGTCTGACAACTGATAAATGGATAAATAAAATGTGGTACGCTCATATAATGAACTATTATTCAGCAATAAAAAGGAATGAAGTACTGATACATGCTATAACCTTGATGAGACTTGAAAATATTATGCAAATTAAAAGAAACCTGTCATAAGAGACCACATATTATACGATTCTATTTATAGGAAACATCCAGAGAAAACACTAATCTATAGAGACAGAAAGTAGATTAGTGTTTGCCTAGGGTTAATGAGTTAGCAGAAATCAGGAGTGATTGCTTAAGGGTTCAGAGTTTCTTTTGGAGGTACTGAAAATGTTCTAACATTATCTCTGATGGTTACATAAATCTGAATATTCTAAATATCACTGAATTGTTTATTTTTAATGTGTAAATTGTACGGTATGTGAATTATATTCTAATTAAACTGTTAAACCGAATCCTCCCCCCAAATCTTGTGCAATGGCTTTCAACTGCAGTTGCACATAAAATAACACAGGATACACTTTAAAAGTACAGACCCTGGAGCTACCAGAGAATCAAAATCTATGGGGGTGGTACCCACTTTTCTAGATTGTGGGGACAGTATAGTGGAAACGACCAAGACTTACATTTCAAATTCTGACTCTGCCAACCTAGAAGCATGATCTTCGGTAAATTACCTAATTTTCCTACATTGTCAGTTCCTTCTTCAGTACAATGGGAAAAATACCTATTTCATTGGGTTACCGTAAGGATATAAGATAGTATATTTAACGTATACACGGACAGAACAATGTATAGTATTATGATTCATGTGCTCAAACAACAGCCATTCTTATTATTATGATGTTATTTTTACTAACATTTATTTTCTTATTCCCTATAAAGAAACAGATGACGCAGACTTCTGCATGTTTGCCCCAGATCCATGCATCTAAGTTAAACTTTACAAATCATAATTCCTTATGAGAAACATTAAATTATACTTTTAAAAGCAGTTTACTTTCTGATGCCCTGCTTAGAATGAAACAAGCAACACTTACGATATTACCATTTTTACAGAAGTCCAGCAATTACAAAAACACAAACTTTAGTAATGTCACTAATTATGGGAAGGAGCCCATTAACAAATTCAATGGCTGTTTTTAAAATTACAATTTAGGAATAAAGGTCAAAAGACTAGGTAGCCACAAATACAAGCCATATAATTACTTAAAATATGCCAATTTTAAAAGATACATTCACTTTTTAATAAAAATGCTATCTATATGCTCAAGAACATATATGTATGTTAATTCCTAGGTAATTTGATAGCATTTCTATGGAAAAAGTCCTTAGAGATTTGTGAATTAAAGTCAGACTTTTAGTACTGAGTGTAACACTTACACAAAACAATAAGAACAAAGACAGGAAATAACTTTTATATTTCTATGTAGAAATTCAGCATTTATTTCTCCAATTGCCTGTAATTCTATTCCATAACACGAGCCATAACACGCAGGTCAAATTTTGACTAAATATGACACTAAAACAAGTCCTTCAACAACCACATTTCTATCTGAAGACATGGAATGGAGCATTTTCACTCAGAAATTCCTGGGAATATTTTAATATCTCATGAGTAAGTCATACTCTGTAGTACATTACTTGAGAAAACCTATCATAAATTTTCTAAACACATTAAATTAAACCAAAATTTAATTAACATTTGGATTGTCTAGTTAAGAGTTAAATGTAACAAGTCATACTTAAAATTTAAACATCTTTTTTCAAAGCTAAACAAAATATTAAAACATCCACAGAATATCATATCTTTGAAAAGCTGCAAAGCCTAAAAATCAGAAAGTTTATCACTCATTATAAGACCAATACTGAAAGCAACAATATAATCTTTATTTTTTTCAGAATAAAATAAACTGCCTTTAATACAAAAAGAAAACATCCTTTAAAAAGCTTCATAATCAACATTTTATGACAATTTTTATAAATCTTATAAAAAGGGCCCACAAAGGCAATACCTTTATCAATTTTTCAAAACTGATGTCAATGGATTACTATATTCCAAATGTTTCAGAATGTTTTTCCATAATTAAAAATGCCAGAACTAATTTTTAATTTTTTACTGACATGTTCACATGTGTATATTCCCTATGTTTTTCTCCTACTACCAGGCTTTAAAAAACATTTTCTTTGTTTTAGTACAAGTTAGCTTTATATACAAGACTGGAATGAAAATTACCAAAATGCTAACAGCGTTGCATTTGCTACAGGTGACGTTTCTTCTACCGTTCTAAATTCTTGTGTTATTTTTAATAAACATGTAAGTACTTTCAAGATGCAAGAAAAATTTTTTTCCTATTTTCTTATGACACTGCTCTTTCATAAAGCTCTGATTTGTCAACCTTTTGTGGTAAATTAGGTAGAAAGTGATGTGAATTTAAACATCTTTCAGATAAAGATGGAAAAGTCAGAGAATGAGAAAATGTAGTTTTCATATATCTAATAAAATTGTATCAACAGATACTTTAAAAACAGGTAGCAACAACATGAAAATTAGGCAAACATCTTTTCTTCTTTAAATGTATTCTCCAACGAAAGTAAAAGAAGATTAGGTTTGTGTGGGAAAGATCTAATTACATCTATTTTCTAATTCACTTTTTAAGTCTATGAAACAATTTCAAGCTGTGTACTATTAACAGTGCTGAAAATGGAATAAAGTAAACCATTTAAAAAGTTGTAATTTAGAAATAAGCTGTTTTTAGGCAAGTATCAGGCATTTTTTGATATGAAAAAGCACTCAAAATTATTTAGCATAACAAACACTACAAATAATAATAATCCAAGGCCTCTTACCAATTTCAGCAGGTAGTTGTTTAATTTTGTTCTCTCGAATGCTAAGCATGCTGAGTTTTGACAAGTTTTTGATGTCCTTTTCCACAGTAGTTATACGATTAAAGCGAAGGTAAAGAGTGGTGAGAGAATCCAGCCTATACACCACTGAAGGAATTTCTCTCAGTTTATTATGCCGTAAATCAAGCATCCGCAGCTTCTTCAAGTTATCAAGAGAGTCAGGCAAACTGGTAAGTGAATTTTCACTTAGAGCCAATGTCATGAGATTTACTAAACATCCCACCTCTGCTGGGAGGGACTGCAATTTGTTACTGTATAAATAAAGTTCTGTTAATTGAGTCAACTCTTTGATTGATGATGGCAATATGTGTATAGATCTCTTGGATAAGTCCAAACGCATTGAATTCTCTTCCCGGCATTTGTTGAGTTCTTTAATCACCTCTGCATTGCTGGATTTTTTTCTAGTCCCAGGTGCTGGGTTTGGCCGTTTGATCGTATTGTCAACTGAAAATGCCACCCCTGGTTGGGCAGCACTGGAGTCCTTCTTTCCGTCTTTGGCATCTTTCCCTTTGGTCTTAGGTTCTTTTTCTTTGCTCTCTTTCCCAAAACCTCCAGAAGCTTTTGCCTCCTTTTCTCTTTCCTTGGCTGATGGTACTTTGGGATCTTTTTCTTTAGAGTCTTTTTCTTTTCCTAAACTACTACTCATGGTGACTCAAGCCTGGACAAAAACTACATGAACTCCTTTTATTTTCCAGTAATTGAATTCAAAGATGAAGAGACAAAGATCCTACACAATCAAAAAAGTACTGGCTCGAAGAAGTAATCAGCATGCAGTAACATCCATCTGTTACATGTTGGATCTAAAAGCACTATGCCCATTTCTGATAATGCATTCCAACTGGTAAAATAGTGCTGGTCAATCAGTGATTCATTAGAATTCCTGAAATATAATATAGAGAGTATTAAATTACTTTAGATAATTTATATTAAGTAAATAGGCTCTGAAAAACAATCTTATTAGAGTTTGTCATTTTCCTCTGATTTCATTCTTAAATATTTATGAACATCCTTTATTATGTAAAAATCCATTTAAAACTACACAGCTTAATAAGGCTGGCTCTACCTTCAAGAAACTTGAAGTCTAATAGGAAGAGGTAAGAATGTAAGTTACTTTAGTATAAAATTTTGTAAGAGCTAAAAAGTGGAAGAAACCACAACAATAAGCTTAATATTTATTAAGTCCTTTCTATGTACTAGCATTATTCTGAGGAATTCACATATATTAATATAACACATACAACAGCCCGATGAGATATATTGTTATCCCCATTTTATATAAAGAAACACTAAAGCACAGAAATATTTTTAAGTAACTAACTTTGAGATCTTGGAAACATGATGGAGCCAATATTCCAAATTAGGTAGTATGTGCTCACAGCCTACGTTCCTAACCCACTACACTAAAACAGTTCTATCTACAATTGGCAGATAGCTTTAGATAATAGAAAGGATTTCAATGGTGGTGAAGATAGAAGGGAGAGCAGTCTGGCAAAAGAAAAAAAATGAACAAAGTGAAATATGTATGAAAAACAGCACAGTTCAGGGAAAGGGGCATTAAGAATCCGTACTTTAATAAGCACTCTATATGATTCTGATGGAGGTAGACCTGGGGATCATCTTTGAAAACCAGTGATAAAGGGCAATGTCCGATGATGTGAATATTCTAGGGACTGAAAAAGTGAGAAAGATCAATGGCACAGAGTTCTTAAAAGCAGAAAAAGTTTGCTGGTAAAATGACAGGCCGAAAAGATTGGCAAAGGATAAAAAGATTAGTAAAATATTTATGGAAGGAATCAGTCCTCCCTAAACATTTTGGAATTTAAAATTAGTAATTCTTATTTTGTGACTCTATTGTCAACTCTATTTATCTAACTGATAATTATTTGGTACTTGGGATTAAAGATAAAATAACTTCTTACCTGACTAGCTTAAGCAGTTAAAACAGTTATTAGAATTTTGTCAGACTACCAAAAGGATGTGATAATGTTAAGTGCTAAGGATTCTGCTAATAATTTATTTTTACAGGATGTGAACCCCACTCTATATACAAGCTTGCAGTTTAGACAGCCAAAACACTCACATATAACAAGTAATTGATAAGACAGTATATTATTAAATCCTCAGATGAGTGGCATATGCTATAGCACTTTTGAGAAAATTGGTATCAGTGAGAACGGTTGAGAAAAGCATACAGGAAGGACTTAGGCTAACTAGTCCTGGATTAACGGGTTGCGTTCAAGCAACTAAAGGAGAGGCGGCAAAGCATTACAGATGGGTGTCATGAAAAAGAAAGTTTTGCCTAGAATAAGGAATGGAGCTTAGTTTGCACAGGACACTGAAAATGTGTCACTTTGCTGAAGCAAACGGTCAAATGTGCAGAAATAACAGGAACTGGGGTAGAGGATGAATAATCTGTAAATCTGAAACTGCACAGTGTGAACTTTACTGGTATATAAGATTCTACAATTAAACAAACACGTCATTATTTGCTAGCACACCAGGAGAGCTCTATCTACTACTACCCACCCCTTTCGAAAAAAAGAAAAGAATTATTTTGCACTACAATGGAGAGAGACTAAGAAAAACTCTAGAGATACTGATTCAGAAAAGAATGCTGATAAGCCAATATGAAAATACATTTACTAAAACCATACAACTGTAAATAATGGGAAGTATGCATAGCTAAAGGGTTACAGGCATTGCTTATCAATTTGTATTTAAGAAATGTCACTATATCAAGTTTCTGGAATCAAATTTCTATTTAGCAAGATATGTATATCCTAAATTTAGAAGGACACCTCCTATATAAAGATCAAATGAGATATATAAGGCGTAAAATCACATATATTAAGTACAGAGGATAGAACAAGACTATCCCTATTAAAAGGTAAGAAAACTTAGAAAGAAATAAAAAGTTAACTTTTCTAATGATAAAAACGAAAAAAGAAAATACATGACCTGAGATATTTGTTTAAAAATACAAATTTCCAGGCTCCATCACAAATCACTGAATCAAAGTTTTAGGGAGAAGGGGTCTAGGTATTTTATAAAAATAAATGCCTCAGCAAAAGCTTATCAAGTTCGGGAAATACAAGATATGACCAAATGTAAAATCTGAACACCAGTATATTTAATATTATAGTTTTCAAATATAATTAAAAAATAATGAAGGTTGAAGGTAATGGGTGGGTCAAGAAACTGTATTAATGGAAATACAAGTTATTAATAAAGTTCCCATTGAAATCTAAAAGGACTTCCCATAATCTATAATACTATCCACTGTATCTGAAATTCAGACTGATACTTGAACTGTCTGATGGGTTTACTGCAGTGGTGATGAATTTGAACTAGTGACCCACAAACTCATCCTGTAGCTCTTGTACCTAATGAGATTTGCAGATATATATAGTTCAGTAATAGCTCATAAGAAATATAACTAGTCAGAGAATAAAGCTTTTGACCTTGACAAAATCACTATGCTTTACTTAAGGGAATTAACTCACCAGCCAGACTTAGCTATTAACTAAAAATTTCTCACATCCAGTAAAAATATTTTTGGCCAAGAGAACTAACAAGTTATCTGACAGTCAAAAATTAAGTTCTGGATCTAGTTCAGACCTGAATCAGGTGACACTGTCAAACATTTTAGATAAGAAAACATATTGAGAGTAATCTTTCATGTTTCTTGGAAATAAGTTATTTATTTAATAGTTGTTTTTTAATCACTTCAACTCCACTATGTTTTGGGGGAAGGCTATATTTGCACACAATTTGAATCTTGTACCCACTTAGGTAATAGAATACACAGTACCCAGTCTCGAAATGCTTGAAATCTAGTGATAAAAGCGTAAAACTGCATCAATAATTAAGCTGAGGCTGGCAAGGAGGTTGTTATACTGGGATCTTTACTACCCCAGAGGACTCTCTTATTCACCTCCACCTAATAACTACCGCATATGAAGCACTTGATATGTTAGCTCCCTTGAATACATTTAACCATTAGTGACCTCAAACAAAAAAACTATAAATTTGGCAGGCGTGGCAAATTTGCTAGGATTACACGTCTGTAATCCTAGCACTTTGGGAGGCTGAGACAGGTGGATCACTTAAGGTCAGGAGTTCGAGACCAACCTGACTGACATGGTGAAACATCATCTCTACTAAAAAATACAAAAATTAGCCGAGCGTGGTGGCAGGCGCCTGTAATCCCAGCTAATCGGGAGGCTGAGGCAGGAGAATCGCTTGAACCCAAGAGGCAGCGGTTGCAGTGAGCTAAGATTGCGCCACTGCACTCTAGCCTGGGCAACAGAGAGAGATTCCCCCAAAACAAAACAAAAACTACAAACTTGGTGGAGCTCTGAGTTGATACCATTTTTCTCTGGTACATAACTATATTCCAAATTATGAAAACTCTGAATTTCAAATTCCTAAGAGTTCCTCTAGTCCCAGTTTACAGATGAGAAAACTGAGGCACCAAAGTCAGATACCTACTAAGTGACTAACGAAAAATTCAAAACCAGGTCAGCCTGGTAAGGACTCGAAAGCCCAGATATATTCTTCCCCCATCCCATGTTGGATTTCGGAGATAAACATCCAAATCATGATTATATGAGGGTGTTGATTACAATTCATTTAGGCTTCTAATAGCTTCTAAGTCAAGGGTGAGCAAATTTTTTCTGTAAAGTGTCAGATATTAAACACTCAAGGCTTTGCAAGACAGATTGCTTTCTGCTACAGGTACTCAATTCTGTCATTTTAGCAGAAAAGTAGACAATATGCAAATGAGTAAGAGTGGCTGTGTTTCAATAAAACTTTACCAAAAACAGACCTCAGACTGGATTTGGCCATCAGGCCATAGTTTGCCAAGCCCTGTCATAAGTCAGTGTCAGGTTTTAAATCATTCCTTTCAGGAACTATATTTTTATGCAAATTGGACACAAGAAGTAAAAAATGTAGGCTGCCAAATTTGGAAAGGCTGGTTATTCAAATTTAGTAATTTGGACTTTATCATGCAGACATCATGATTCTTTCAACTCTGATGTTCCAGCAGTATACTCTCAGGGGCTGCCAAGAGTAAATATAAAAAGCCAGTAAAGGACTCCTGAAGGAGAAGAGGCTATGATTACAGTCATATTTTAACAAAATTTACCTGACACTGTTAAGAATGATTGTAAACAGGACTTCAGAAGGAAGGCAGAAAATTTAAAAAGCTAATAATTTCGTGTTTAATCAGTGCCAGACATTTTCAGCAAGAATTCTCTAATGTTCAATCAGTGCCAGACATTTTCAGCAAGAATCATCTGGGGAGGTTAGAAATCCTAGCCTCTAATCCAAGAATGCTAACAAAATAAGTATCTGTGGTAGGGAACAGTAAGCTGTATGTTTAAAGAGTTTTCGAGGTGATTCTATGTAGAGGCAAATTTGGAAGTCACTGCAATAGTCCACGCCAAACATGATAAAGGTACAATCTAACTATTTTTAGCTACAGTATTTTGGAATTTTGTAGGTTCACTTTAGGTTGTCTCAATGTTTAGAGAAATGCTACTGGCATTTAATGGGCCAGGTCTGGGGATAAGAACTATCCTTGCATACTGTACAACCTTCAAATACCTACAAATATTCAACCTGTGTAACTAGGTGAAATACCTGTTTATAATTTTGAGCACCTTGAATCTAATTCCATTTTACACAAAAATTGCAGTACTTTTGCACTATTCTTTAAGAGTTATTTGTTATTTCTGATGATCACTGATACTCATACTGATCTCGGTATCCGAGTCACAAATATAACACATCCGTATCAGTTTGCACTTCTAACAATTACATTCATGACATATGTACAAACTTTTGCTCCTCATTGCTTTCTGGTATCGTGCTTGAACACTTAAGTACTGAAACATAAAATGTATAATAAATTCTTCATTGTTTTCTAATATCATTGTGCCTAAGCATTTATATAACATACAAAATGTACAATATTTTTCTTATATATCTCCTTTAAGAAATTACATAGATTTTTAAAAATAATGTAGGTTACTATCATTTTAGAATAGTAAGGAACCGTTACAGAATGTTGCATAAATGGGATATTAGGTCTGATGTATTTGAGAACAATTGGTTTAAACTACAAAGGTACTAGGAAAACACAGGAAAAATTCTAGAGACAGAAAGCAGCTGGGGATGAACAGGAGTAGACAGAAGGAAGGGATTCAGGGTAATGTCTGAGTTGACAGCTTAAATCAGGTGGATGCAGCATGATTATTCAAGACAGGGAACATAGAAAAAAAGAAAATTAGTAAAATTTTGAACAAATTTATACTGAGATTCTAGTCTAGTCCACACTTGAAAATGTGATTTTAGAATAAAGGAGGGAGGTCTGGGCTAGAAATAAAGATACAGCTTTGGTGTCAACAGCAAAGGTTTGAAATGAGAATATCCACAAAATGCATGTAGAAGATGATACTGGTACTCTGCGGAAGATAAATATTTAGAAATGGATGGATGGGCCAAGTGCAGTGGCTCATGCCTGTAATCCCAGCACCTTGGGAGGCCGAGGTGGACGGATCACGAGGTCAGGAGATCGAGACCATCCTGGCCAATATGGTGAAACCCTGTCTCTACTAAAAATACAAAAATTAGCTGGACATGGTGGTGCACACCTGCAGTCCCAGCTACTCAGGAGGCTGAGGCAGAAGAATCGCTTGACCCGGGAGGCAGAGGTTGCAGTGAGCCGAGATCACGCCACTGCACTCCAGCCTGGCAACAGAGCGAGACTCCGTCTCAAAAAAAAAAAAAAAAAGAAAGAAATGGATGGATGACAAAGCCCTCAAAGAGAAACAGAGGTACACATAAACTAGGAAAGGGTATTGTCAAAGCAGCAGCCAGTTCATCTATTTAAATTTTAGAAAGAAGGAGTAGTCAAAAATACGTAGCATACTGGCAGAAAACTTAGCCTTAGAGAAGAAGGATCTTTTTTCCTTTCAATTAAAAAATGAGAATGGATTCAGCTACAAACAAATTTTGTTTGAAGGGAAGAGGAATAAGAGAGAGTTAAGTGAGATTATCATCTCCAGTTACATACAGAATCATATTCGTTTGGTGAAACAGAAGCAAATTAATCTATTGAGAGCAAGAAAGGCAAAGTTTGCTAAGGCGTTGATGAAAGAAGTAAAAAGGGAATAGATGAGGACATAGACCAGAGATAAATAAAATTGCTGAGTCTGATAAATTTTGATATCATTAATTTGTAGTGGCATCAATCTTCAAAACTGTATTTGGCAATCTAAATTGTATTCCTAAATTAATTTAAAGTTGAGGGGATTCACAGAGCAAGTGTGGCAGAACAATAAGGAACCAGACAGTACAGTTTGGGCTGGCAAGGAGAAAAAAGTGAACCTAATAAGCTATTCGTTTCTTAGATAATTAGAGGAAAAAGGAGAGATCAAGGAACTGGAAGAGTGACTTGGAAATTGTGGGGGTGGGGTGAGGGGATGTCTTACCAATTAAGAATCTGATGTTCTTCCTGCAGGAGAATTTACATTTATCCACAAACATATAAGCACGGCATTATACACACCAGGTAAAAAACTATGTTCAATTAAGTCAAAGAGTTGGTAAAACAGACGAGCATTAAAAAGCTAAAAAGACAGTAAATTATGGCAAAACAAAGCAATAAGCTTTCAATCACAACAGTCCTAAGAATTTGAGAAGAAATGCACTGATTTACTCAAGCGCGTATTGGAGGCAGAGTTGCTGAAACTAGAATACAGAGCTATTGATATTCAGGGCACTATTCTAACCAATCTTGCTGACTACAATAACGTATCTTATCTGATGAACCATTTGAATGGCATGAAAGCATGGAACAATACTACAACCAAAGGTACCCATTTATGAATATTGCTATTTCCAAACTTAAATACAAAGATCAGCAAATTACAGAAAGAAAATCTCTATTAAGTTAATGTTGCCTTAGGACAAACACCCAATAAAGAGCTTGTTTTCTTGATCTCTGAACAAAGTTCCAGGTTCACCAGAAAAGGTACCCTGATGTCTAATTCTGCAGGTCAACTAAAATTTTTCTTTCAATTAAAGAGGCTACAAATATATTTAACTTACTTACAAGAAGCAGCTACTTATGAGATATTTCACTGGCAATATATACACATTAAAAGGAATACTTTATTTTTTTATTTTTTATTTTTTTGAGACAGAGTCTCTCTCGGTCGCCCAGGCTGGACTGCGGTGGCCAGATCTCAGCTCACTGCAAGCTCTGCCTCCCGGGTTTACGCCATTCTCCTACCTCAGCCTCCCGAGTAGCTGGGACTACAGGCGCCCGCCACCACGCCCGGCTAGTTTTTTGTATTTTTTAGTAGAGATGGGGTTTCACCGTGTTAGCCAGGATGGTCTCGATCTCCTGACCTTGTGATCCGCCCATCTTGGCCTCCCAAAGTGCTGGGATTACAGGCTTGAGCCATAGTTTGTTATTTAAAAAAAAGGATTTTGCCCACAGCCCAATCATTTATTTTTTATTTCTCCTAAACATGAAATACATAATTATATAAGGTAACGGAAGCAGATAATCTAAACCCAAGCAGATCAAGATAAATGTAAGATTTAAAACATTCATGTTATACAAGACTATCATTTTTTAACATGTAAGAAGAGTTTTCAAACTGGAAAAGTCTTCAACTTTTTATTCCACAATTTCAACATATTTTAGGACAAGGAGTGCTGCTGTGAAAAACAAAGATTTTTTAAAAAGCAGCAAAGTATCACAGGACATTAGGCAAAGAAGCAGAATTACAAGCAGTTATATCCAAAGAAGCGGAGTGGTCTTAAGGTATAAAATGTTGTCAGGAGTTTGAGACCTGCCTGGCCAACATGGTGACACCCAGTCTCTACTAATAATACAAAAAAAAATTAGCCGGGTGTGCTGACGCACACCTGTGGTCCCAGCTACTCGGGAGACTGAGCTGGAGAATCACTTGAACCCTGGATGCGGAGGCTGCAGTGAGCGGAGACTCCAGGAACTCCAGGTGGAGTGCAGTGAGCGCCACTGTACTCCAGCCTGGGTGAAAGAGTGAAACTGTTTCAAAAAAAAACATGAAATGTAAAAAACCTGTTGGATGCACAGGAGTCATTTCAGGCAGTTAGGCACATGCAGATAGCAGAGGAAGCTATTACAGGTGACTCTGCAAAACCTACACTTTAATTCTCTACATGTGTCAGTGCATGTGCTACCCATACATACCCATATATTTGGGTTGCTTGACCCATGTACTTAAAAAGCATATATTTAATAAGGTTTCCATCATTTACAACTCTGTCATATCTTCCAATTTTGATGACAATGCCCTTTAAATTATCTGATATTATTTTATTTGCTTAACTGTTCCTTATGCCTTTATACCCTTCCTTCCCCCTAACTCTTCAATGAGAACAGGAACTTTGTTCAGTGTTGAATGAACATTGTAATATCAGAAAATAAAACATGTAATTAAGTCTCATATTTCCATTTCTACTCTAAGACAATGTGCTTTAGTAAAAAAGAAATTATAATATTTTGGTTGAAACAAAAATTACAGAAACAGAGCAATGACATAAAGTCGTATTTATGTATTTCTTGGTTAAAAGATTCTGTTTTCCCCCTGAATTCCCTTTCACACTACAGGTTAACAGATGTCCCACACATGATATTGCAAGTAAGAATTTATTAAGTCAGCAGTTAATGAGTCTACACAAAATTCTGCATACAGAGACCTCAATAAATGTCTTTTAAACTGAACTGAGATAATCAATAGATTTTCCCCCCAATCTCTCTAAAAACCTCCTACCTCATTTGCATCAGACTTGATTTCCTTCCCAATCAGATCTTTATCCCAAACTGCTCCATTTCAGTAAAAGACAACATTCGGTTAAGCAAGAAACTTAAGAAACTTAAGAGTTATTCCTATTCCTCCTTCATTTCCCATATCCAAACCTTTGGCAAGCATGGTGGACTTTAGTAAAAATGAATCACAAATCGTCTACTCTCCACATTCATTGCCTTCACTGTACTCCAGGCTCTCATCATCTCTCTCTTGAACTACCTTGGCCTGCTGATTCCCACATACTTTAAATCCATTCTCCAAAAAGTGAACAAAGCACTTTTTATCCAAATAGTTCAAATTACTCTCCTGCTCAAATTCTCTAATGGCTTTCCACTGTAAGCAGCACAAAATGTTACAGAGGACCAGAAATGGCTAATTTTTCAAATATTAATTAGAAGAAAAGACATCTTAGAGTTGCTCCATTAAATCTCAAAATGAACATATTTTAGGAAAAGGTTTCCCTGCCTGTCTCTTCAAACTTCTCTCTTACCAATCTCTCATTGGCTTACTATTCCCCAGTCACACTGCTCTTTCTGTTCCTTGAAAACACCAATTTCTTTCCTACCTCAAGTACTTGTCCCTGTTGCCTCTGCCTGGAATGTTATTCCCCTATTTTCACATGGCTGACTCTTTTATTAATATTTAG
Source organism: Papio anubis (assembly GCF_008728515.1). NCBI lineage: Eukaryota > Metazoa > Chordata > Mammalia > Primates > Cercopithecidae > Papio > Papio anubis. The sequence goes on from NC_044986.1 coordinate 22,408,009, forward strand.
GATTCACCTCAAGCTTCACCCCTTAAATAAAGCCTTCTCTGACCATCTACCCTGTTTTATTTTCTTCAAAACATTTATTAGTATATGAAATTACTTTACTCTTTTATGTTTATTTGCTTATGATACATCCCATTTCCCTGCAAGAATGTAAGCTCTGTAAGACTTCCTTCCCTAAGATAAGAGACCTTGTCTGTCTTGTTCACAGATATATTGTTAACATCTGTATCAGTGCCTGTTTTATAGTAGTTGATTAGTACCTATATTAAAATAACAAAATATTTAAACTTTAAATTCAAAGGCACTTTTAATTTCAAAGTGATTTGAGAATCTGCTGCAAAGAAACTAGCTGATACTACCCCTTTATTTTGATGCTAATATAAACATTTATCATATAATTAGGTAGTGAATGAGATGATTCTAGATAACCAAGTCTTCTGATTCCATAGTCAATATACCCCTGCCACCCTAACCATGCTGCCTCTCTCATGTTAAAAAATGTAGTATCAGAAAATAAAACATGCACTTAATTCAAATATTTCAATTTCTATTCTAGGACAATATCATTTAGTAAAAAAGAAACTGAATTTGTAATATTTAATATTAATGTAAGTAAATATTTTAACTTAATAGTATATACTGTGACACTAAATTGGAATATAAACATTAACAAATTATACATAAAAACAATGGACTTTTTTCCTTTAAAAGAAGCAAACAGCAGCTTTTTCTGAAGACAAATTATTTAGAATAAAAGTATAATTTTTCAACAAATTGTTGGTCAACGAAAACTAAATTAGTGCTTATAGACAAGCCAAATTAGAAAATAAAATGAACGAAGACAGATGACTTCACTTAGGTTAAATACATTAAAAAGTAATAATTATATATAATTAAAAATGTGTTTCTTTTTATATTATAGAAGAGGTATCACTGGATATCCATTTTTAAAGTATATTTCCTTTTCTATTCCCCCCAATCCATCAAATATGTGGCATAAGATGGTAGGTTTAAATATATATATACACATCAAACCTATCAAAATATATATATACACATATGTGTATGTGTGTGTGTATATATACATATATCAAAGATTTACTGTAACTACACACAAGTTATACAATCCATCAACTGTGCTCCTTGGTGTTACCCAATGAGATGAAAACTATGTTCACAGAAAAACTTGTACACAGATGTTTACGGCAGCTTTATAATTGCCCAAACTTAGAGGCAACCAAGATGTCTTTCAATGGGTGAATGAGGTACATCATAAAAAATACAATATTAATGAGCGCTAAAATGAAATGAGCTATCAAGCCACAAAAAGACACATTTTAAATGCATTTTAAAAGAATTTTAAATGCACATTTCTAAATGAAAGAAGTCAATCTGCAGAGGCTACATACTGTATGATTCCAACTATGAGACTTTCTGGCAAAGATAAAACAGAGAAAATAAAAAGATCAGTGTTTCTGATCATTAGAGAAACGCAAATCAAAACTACAATGAGACACCATCTCATGCCAATCAGAATGGCGATTACTAAAAGTCAGGAAAAAATAGATGCTGGCAAGGCGGTGAAGAAATAGGAACACATTTAAACTGTTAGTGGGAATGTAATTTAGTTCACCCATTGTGGAAGACAGTGTGTCAATTCCTCAAGGATCTCAGGAAATACCATCTGACCCAGCAATCCCATTACTGGGTATATAGCCAAAGGAGTATAAATCATTCTACTATAAAGATACACACACATATATGTTTATTGCAGCACTATTTACAATAGCAAAGACTTGAAACCAACCCAAATGCCCATCAATGACAGACTGAATAAACAAATGTGGTACATATATACCATGGAATACTATGCAGCCACAAAAAAGAATGAGCTCACGTCCTTTGCAGGAACATGGATGAAGCTGGAAGCCATTATCTTCAACAAACTAACACAGATACAGAAAACCAAACATTGCATGTTGTCACTCATAAGTGGGAACTGAACAATGAGAACACATGGACACAACACAGGGAGGGGAACAACACACACCAAGGCCTGCTGCAGGGTCAGGGGCAAGGGGAGGGAGGGCATTAAGATAAACACCTAATGCATCCAGGGCTCGAAACCTAGATGATGGGTTCATCGGTGCAGCAAACCATGATGGCACATGTATACCCATGTAACAAATCTGCACATTCTGCACATGTATCCTGGAACTTAAACTTTAAAAAAAAAAAAAAAAAAATCAGTGATTGCTAGGGTTTGGGGAAGTAAGGATCAATAGGTGGAACACAGGAATTCTCAAGGCAGTAAAGCAATTCCCTATGATACTATAGGGATAGCTGTATGTCATTACACATTTGTCAAAATCCATTGAACCTACAACAGTAAAAACCCTAATGTAAACTATGCGCTTTCGGTGATAATGATAATATGTTAATGCAAGTTTATCAATAATAATGAATGTGCTTACTCTGATGCAAGATGGTGGTAACGGGGAAGACTTCGCTTGCAGGGTGGAAAAGGGAATATATGGGAACTCTGTACTTTCAACTCAATTTTGCTATGAACCTAAAATTTATCTAAAAGTGAAGTCTATATTTTAAAAATGTAACTGGAAAAAATCACTTAAAATACTGCTTTATTAAAAAGTTGAAAAACCAAAATGTAAAGGCAAAAAATTAAGGTTTACAAACTAGTATGAAAGAGGGCAATATTTAAGAGAAACTAGTAGTTTCATTGTCTGTAACAATCTACAGAGGACCTCTTAAGCCTGTCCTAACTCAAGAATAAAAACAACCCTATGCCTGTAAGTTTTAATCAATTGAAACAACATTATTAGGCCAGGTGGGGTGGCTCACACCTGTAATCCCAGTAATTTAAGAGCCTGAGGCAGGTGGATCACTTGAGGTCAGGAGTTCAAGACCAGCCTGGCCAACATGGTGAAATCCCATCTCTACTAAAAATACAGAAAAATTAGCCATGGCTAATAATCCTAGTTACTCGGGAGGCTGAGGTGGGAGGATCGCTTGAACCCAGGAGGTGGAGGTTGCAATGGGCCAAGATCAGATCATGCCACCGCACTCCAGCCTGAGTGACAGAGCAAGGCACCATCTAAAAAAACAGAAGAAGAAAGAAAAAGAAAAAAGATATTATGAATACCTATGTATCAGAAATCCTCTCTTTTTGCAAAATAATTCCTATAAATGTCTGAACAGAAAAATGTAAAATATCAGGGAGAGGGAGGAAGACTTTTTAAAAAGTTCTAAATCTCTAATTAGGTAACAGACTTGGGTTAAAACTTTTACCTAAAATCTCATCACTACAAAGTGAAATCAGAATTAAAACAGTCTGACATCAGCAACTAGAGGACTGAAACCTTTCTGAATGACTTGCTACAAAATATAAGATGACCTGTTCCTTTCCATTCTACTGGTTTTGGTATTTTATGTCTGAGTTCAAATCCCAATTCTGTCTGCATAAGATCTTAGGTATTTCTGTAAATTCAGTTTTCCTGGGTGAGCTATTTTTTTCACTACTGATTATCAGAAGAGAAAAATTTCCCACAGTAAAATTAGAAGCAACGTCATGCATAGAACTTAAAAAATAAAAAGACCTTTGGTATCTAGTACAACCACCTGTTCTACAGATGAACTGATCTGTGCCCAGTTATGGGGCCAATTAGTGGCAGAGGCAGGAATGAACCAAATTGTTCTAATTTCACAGTGCTCTGCTATCTCATCCTACCTCCTCCAAATGATGTTATTTCCACTTATAACACATCAAATTAGTTGAGTGACTATAAATTCTCTCATTCATAAATATACAAAAAAAGTTACTAAAATCATTTGCAAGACTCAAGAACAAGTATTTGTATTTTCCCAAAGTTAGGTGCCACCATGTTAACTTTAATGAATTATAATTGACAAATAAAAAGTGAATATATTAAGGTGTACAATGTGATGTTCTGATACACATACACAATGTGAAATGAATACAACTGAATTAACATATCCACTAACACACAGAATTATTTGTGTGAGAACACTGATATACTTTCTTAGCAAATTTCCACTAAAAGACACAGCATTAACTATAATCATGCTGTAAACCAGATCTCCAGAACTTATCCATCCTAAAAAATGGAAACTTTGTACCCTTTGACCAACATTTCCCCCATTATCTCCAATCCCCAGAAACCACTATTCTGCTCTCTGCTTCCATGAGTTCCACATTTTAAAATTCCACATGTAAGTGACATCAAACAGTATTTGTCTTTCTGTGCCTGGCTTATTTCACTTAGCATATCAGCCTTCAGGTTCATCCACATTGTCACCAATATCAGGATTTCCTAGATTTGAAGGCTGAATGTCACATTTTCTCTGTGTATTCCTCCATCAGTGAAGACATAGGCTGATTTCATATCTTGGTTATTGTAAACAATGCTTCAATGAACATGGGAATGTAGATATCTCACAACATAATAATTTCACTTCCTCTAGATATATACCAAGAAGTCAAAGAAATGAGATTGATGGGTCATATAAAAGTTATCTTTTTAATTTTTTGATGAAACTCCATACTATTTTTCAGTATGTGGCTGTACCAAGTTATGACAGTGTAAAAGAGTTCTGTTCTCTCTTATCCTCACCAACACTTACAGTCTTACTATCGTCTTTTGGATAATAGGTATGAAGTAACATCTAACAGGTGTGAGGTGACATCTCATTGTGGTTTTTATTTGCATTTCCCTGATGATTAATGATGTTGAGCATTTTTTTCACATACCTGATGTACATTGTATGTTGTCTTTTGAAGACCATCCACGCAAGTCCTTTGTCCATCTTAAAAAATTGGGTTGTTTTTGTATCACTGAGTTCTTAAATATATTTTGGATATTAAATCTTTATCAAATGTATGCTTTGCAAATATTTTCTCCTATTCTGTCAATTATCGTTCACTCTGTTGATCATTTCCTTTGCTGTGTCAAAGCTTATTCAGTTGATGCAATACCATTTCTCTATTTCCGCTTTTATTCCTTATGCTTTTGGGGTCACATCCAAAAAATCACTGCCTTGACCAATGTCAAGAAACTTTTCCCTTTGTTTTCTTCTAGTAATTTTACAGTTTTAGCTCTTTAAGTCTTTAACCTATTTTCAGTTGATTTTTGCATATGGTGTAATGATTTTCATTTGAGTTTTTATATATAGTACAGGAATGAAATTTTTATGCCCATGCTTCTGCATATGGATATTGTTTTTCCAACACCATTTATTGAAGAAACTATCCCTTCCCCATTGTGTGTTCTTCACATCTTTGTTAAAGATCGACTGATGGTACACACGGTACAAGCTTTCTGTTCTGTTCTACCAGTCTTTACCTCTGGTTTTATGCCAGTACCACACCATTTGGACTGCCAGGTTTGTAGTATACTTTGAACAATTCTGGAGGCATCGGGTAGTATGATGCTTCCAAAATTGTTCTTGCTATGGCTGCTTGGAGTCTTTCATGGTTACATACAAATTTTAGGATTGTTTTTTCTATTTCTATAATACTGTAGGATCTTTGAAGAAAAAAAAACTTTTAAAAAAACTGTCTCTTGATCAGAGAACTTAATCCATTTACATTTAAAGTAATTGTGGATAAAGACTTACCAATGTCATTTTGTTGTTTTCTGACTATCTTGTAGTTCCTCTATTTTTTCATCCTCTTAATGTCTTCCTTTGTGATTTGATTTTTTTTTTTTTTTGGTAGTTATATGCTTTCTGTTTATCTTTTGTGTATTTACTACAGGGGTTTTTCTCCACACGATGTATATAAGACATCTTATAGTTATAATAGTCTGTTGTTAGGCTGATAAAAATTTAATTTCAATCACATACAAAAACTCTAACTTCTCCACACCCTCTCCAAGTTTACATTATTGAGGACACAATTTATATCTTTTTATATTATATAGCTATCAACAAATTATCACAGCTAAAGCTTTATTTTGTTCCTTTGATGGTGTCACGCTTCCCTGATCATTTGAGATCCTTATGGACTTGCACGGGTTTCTACATATTTGAAGAAGTAGGCACCTCTCCAGTCTTTAAAGAGGAGCTTTAACATAGGAAGCCCTTTACCAGTCAGTCTGTCCAGAGATTCTGGACAGTATGGCTAGCATTGTCCACGAGTAGGCTTGCTGCTTGACTTCTCCAGTAGGCTAGCCTCAGTTACCAGGTTCGCAAGGGTGGGTCTGGAGACTGGTTCTGTGGGATCTGGCCTGGTGCCCTAGGTCCATGGTGCCAGCCTGGCACTGGGTTTCACTAAGATGGTTCTAGTGCTGGGGTTCACAGTAAAGTTGGGTGCTCACTTGACTCTCCTTCCTGCACTTGGAGGGTATCTTTCTCTATACTGTGCTGCACAGGCTTGGGAAGGGGTGAAACAATTAATGTGAAACTGTCCTTCCTAACCTCTTCAATGCATCATTTTTGTATCTATGCTACACCCGGGTGCTACAATCTATCATTTGGAATCCTTAGCTCTTGTGAAGGTATTTTTGTCTATGAATGGTTATTCCAAATGTTTCTGTGAAGAAACAAATGCTGAAAACTACTATTCTGACATTTTGCTAACATCGCTCTTCCTATTTAACTTGTAAGTATGATGAAGTCACTCCCTTGCTTAAAAAGTCTGATGCCATCCCATCTTTCAAAATAAAAGGCAGGTCCTTACTCCAACCTCTAAGACTCCACATGATCTAGCCCCTACTTCTCTAGCTTTTCTCCAACTCTCCCTGCTAGGTACTTGCATTCCATTCACATTAATCTTGCTTTTCTCTGAATGCAGACCTACATGCTCACACATTAGGTCTTTGTTCTAGCGATTCCATCTGCATATATATAGCCCTTTCTCTCAAATATCATTGTTTGTTCCCTGCTCAAATATCTCATTCTTAATCTACATATAAAATAGAAATGTATCTTTCCTATTATGTTTACCCTGCTTCATTTTTCTTTACAACATTTACTACCTGATAAAATATATTTACTTATTTATTTTGTCTATCATCTCCCTCTCCTCTATGAAAGTGAAATCTGTGAAAGCAGGGGCCTTCTGACTATTTGGTTTGCAGCTGTATATTCAGAGCCTAGAACATGGCCAATACTAGATGTCCAAGAAATGGTTACTACATGAATAAAACAACAAATTAATATATCTAGATATAATTTTTTAGAATAAATTTCTTAAGAAATATAAATGATCAGCTTCAAAATATCTGATATCTCAGTAAAACAAAAACTAAAATGAAAAATATAGAAGGCATAGTATAGAATTATGTCATTCCCATTCCCATACCCATCAGAAGCTACCACTACAATAATAAGATATCAAGGATTTCACTGAGTGATATCATGATTATACTATTCAAACTTAAGAGATTTTTATTTGATTAAAATATCCTACTCAGGGCCTAAGTAGGATGAAAAGGACAATCCCACAAAGATGCAGTTCTGTGTAGGGTATCAGTCAGAACAGGAAGAGATGAACACTGACATATTATGGTAACCCACAAGAGGTTTAAGAGGCCAACTGGGATACGGTGGGTATGCTCATAGGAAAATAGCTCAACCTAGAGAATCAGAACCTGACGGGGTGAGAAGAACATCCACAGGTAGTGATTTGGTAGTGATGAACCAGAGTGTGATACTGGAGTCTAGGAGAGTGAGGAAGATTTCTACATGATAGGCTTGATGGTTAAAGGGGAGGCTGAACATCATGAACAGTTAAGACTTCAAGCAAGGTGAAGAAGGCATTCACACAGAGGGTAAGCCTAGCATGGAGAGTCAGAGTCTGAGTGGGGTTGGGGTGGAGATAGGGAGAGTCAAACATGGAGGTTTGTCAGTATGGGATGCCAAAGCCCAAGTGGAGGCGACATCACAGAAAACAGCAGAGTAAGGATCTCTAAAAACTCTCTCTTCAACAAAAGCACTAAGAAAACTGGAAAATATAGTCAGAATCACCTTTATCAGAACTCTAAAAATTAATAAAAAGCTTGCATCCAAGTCGCATTTATTTTTAAAAAGCTTAATCTCAGTAAACATGATGAGTTTTCTAACATTTTAACTTGCCCTAGTCCCATCCCTTGCTCTCCAGATCCACAGTAGTCTCGAAGAAATGACAGGTCACATTCCCAGTGCACTCTAGAAGCTACCTTAAAAAGCAGCAAGAGTTGTAGCTCATTCAAAGCTTCATTTCCCCCCAAATTACTACTTGACTGATCTTGTTTCCAGGAAGACCCTATTTGCAATGTGACCTGACTCAGAGCTTGCACAATGCAAAACGACTTGTCCCCAAGGAGATATTTACTGAAAAAAATTACAAGAAAGTGTTTTATACCATATCTACTTGAAGCAGTGAATAACAGTTGGAGCAACAGACTAAAATCTTAAAACGAAAAGCTGAGAATGAAATACCTATAGGGACTTTGAAAAGCTCTGACATATTACTGGGAATCTAGAAGATCATACACATGCTTAAGGCTGTGTGCATGCTCAATAAAGACCTGAAAAGGCCCTAAGCTTTGAAGCTCTGCACAAGCAGGACATTAAGGACAAGGCAGAGTTGCCAACTACCCAGCTGAGTGTTGAAGGCATGCCCCAACACACACACAGAGAATCCTCTGGCAAAGACTAGGAGATTTACTGGTTCCAGTCATGTAAAGAAATCTTTGTCCAGTCATTAGAAACAACTAAGCTAACCAACTAGACACTGAATGATCTACTGAGGTAGTCACACACATCAAATAGAGCTTGCAGAATTAATTCACAAAAGTAATTAAATGAAGAACCAACTACAAGTATTCCAACAAACCCTGGAGAGAGGCAAAATGTGCTTTTCATAGTTGCCAAATTATTTTAAGTCTCCACTATTTTGATATTTTTACGCTATTTAGAATGTCCACATTATTTCAAAGATCATTTATTTAAAATGTCCAAACGTAATTTTCAACAAAAAATTATAAGATAGGCAAAGAAACAAGAAAATATGAACCATACACAGAAAGAAAAGCAAATAACAGAAACTGTCCCTGAGGAAATCCAGATATTGGACTTATTAAACACTTCTAAGTTGGCCTTTTTTTGGGCTCAAAGATACATACTTTTTATTTGTGATCTGGATTATCTTCATCTTCCACTGTAGGCAGAAGGAGCATACATAAAGGTAGGATCCATAGATTTTCACTGGATAATGGTAAAATGTAAGAGGGCCTGGATAAGCACCAACTTCAAAATAAAAAGCAGAAAATAGTATCACAACGGAATATCCTAAGAATAGATATAACAATTTATCATGGAACAAGGAGCTTATGAACTTTGTAACATGTCACATTTCAGATTTCATAATAAATTTTCCACGGTATGTTTTTGTCATTCTCAGTTTTTCTATAAGAACAAAAAGGCAGGGAGATAATAGGCAGGTTTTCCTTTGAGACGAGCAAGAAGGAGGAGACTGGTGAGATCAAATCCAATCCGTAGCCACATGGGGCAAAGTTGGGGCAAAAGAGGATCTGAAATGATAATAGGTGGAAGAAGTGTGCTAAAAGAATTGGTAGAAAGATTCTGGGTTGCCAAGAAGAAAAGGAGAACGCAGACTGTTAAAATTGATCCATAAAAGGCCAATGTGACTTTCCCTGACCAGAATTCTTAATTCCATTCCTACTGCCTCAAGATTAACTTCCTTGTTTAGATATAGGAAAATAAGTTCTCAATTTTACAAACACAAGTTACTCACTCTTAATATTTAACATAGTGAGACTACTTTTTGTTGTTGTTGTTGTTGTTGTTGTTGTTGTTGTTGTTGAATGAGATGGAGTTTCATTCTTTTCATCCAGGCTGGAGTGCAGTGGCTCTATCTCAGCTTACTGCAAACTCCTCCTGCCGAATTTAAGCAATTCTCCTGCCTCAGCCTCCCGAATAGCTGCGATTACAGGAGTACACCACCATGCCCGGCTAATTTTTTTGTATTTTTACTAGAGATGGGGTTTTGCCATGTTGGCCAGGTTGGTCTCGAACTCCTGACCTCAGGTGATACGCCCGCCTCGGCCTCCCAAAGTGCTGGGATTACAGGCGTGAGCCACCGTGCCTGGCCGTGAGACTACTTTTTGTTCTCTAGTGAGTCAGCAAGGTTTCAGTGTTCCAGCAGGACAACTCAGCCATTTATTACTGATCAAGCCATAGAGTTGAAGACACAGGCTCACAGAAGGTTGTGATAGCTCATGTTCACTTAGGTAAAAGTTGTAAATGAAAATTTAAAATCAAATTTCCTGTAAGTTATCTATTTTAAAAATGTTCAATGAACTAAAGGAAAACATGCCTATAGAACTAAAGGAAGGCACAAGGACAATGTCTCACCAAATAGGGAATATCAATACAGAGATATAAGCTGTTTTTAAAAGAACCAAGTAACGTGGAGTTGAAAGTGCAATCACTGAATTGGAAAACTCACTAGAAGTGTTCAACAGCAGATATGAGCAGGAAGAAGAAAGAAACAGCAAAGTTGAAGATAAGTCAATTGATATTATCCAGTCTGAGGAACATAAGAAAAAAAAAAAGAATAAAGAAAAAGAAATGGAGCCTCAGAGATCTGTGGAATATCATCAAGTGAACTAACATACTCACAACGGGAGTCCCAGAAGGAAAGAAGGAAAAGAAATAATGGTTAAAAACATCTCAATTCTGAAGAAAAGCATCAATCTACACATTTAAGAAGCTTAACAAACTCCAAGCAAGATAAATTCAAAGACAATCCACATGAAAGTCAGATGATTATCAAACTGCTGATAGAATTCTTTATCTTAGAAAACTGAGGATGAAAAAACTGAAAACAAAGGCAACAAGAGATGTGACTCATCATGTACAAGAGATACTAAATATTAACTTCTCATCAGAATATTAATTTCTCATCAGAAAATATAAAGGCCAAAAGGCAGTGGGATGATATATTCAAAGTTCTAAAAGTATTTTTTTAAACTGTCTAACAGGAATTCTATATCCATAAAAACTATCCTTCAAAAATGAAGGTAAAATGAAGACATTACCAGATAAGCAAAAACTCAAAAGAATTCATTGCTAACAGACCTGCCCTATTAGAAATACTAAAGTGAGTACTTTGGGTTGAAATGGAAGGACACTAGAAAGTAATTCAAATATACATGAAGAAAAAAATCATAAAAGAAAAAATCAATACACTGCACTTCATCAAAATTAAGTTTTGCACCACAAATGATCTTGTTAAGAGAATGAAAAAAAACAAGCTATAAAGACTGGGAGAAAATATTTGAAAACCATGTATTAGACAAATGCCTTACAGTTAAACATAAAAAGAACTCTCAAAACTCAACATTAGGCCAGGGACAGTGGTTCATGCCTCACTTTGGGAGGCTGAGGCAGGTGGATCACTTGAGGCCAGGAGTTCGAGACCGGCCTGGCCAACATGGTGAAACCCCGTCTCCACTAAAAATACAAAAATTAGCCAGGCATGGTGGTACATACCTGTAATCCCAGCTACCTGGGAGACTGAGGCACCAGAATCACTTGAGTCTGGGAGGCAGAGGTTGCAGTGAGATAAGATCGCACCACTACACTCCAGCTGGGGCGACAGAGGAAAATGCTGTCTCAAAAAACAAAAAACAAAAAAATAAAAAACAACAAAAAAAACCCTCAACATTAATAAAAGAAATAATACAAGTAGAAAATGGGCAAAACACTCAAGCAGACATTTCACGGAAGAGGAGATACAGAGAACAAGTATGTTCAAGTAAGATGTTCAGTATCACTAATCAATAGGCAAATGCAAATTAAAATCACAATGACAGATCACTACACACCTATCAGAACTTAGAAAAAAGAAGTGAGAGATGGGGAGAGAGAAATAATTTAAATACCAACTATTTTAAAAATTAGTTGGGTATGGTGGCATGTACCTGTAGTCTCAGATACTTGGGAGGCTGAGGTGGAAGGACTGCTTGAGCCCAGGAGGTGGAGGTTGCAGTGAGTAGAGACTGTGCTAACTGCACTCCAGTCTGGGCAACAGAGCTAGACCCTGTCACAAAAAAAACCAAACAAACAAAAAAAAAAAACAACCAACACAAATACCACTATTTTGTCTTTCCTCAGGAAAGACACATGTGTGTGGTCAATCTATAGAAAGAGTGTGTGAATCATTTTTCAACATATCCAAACATTCTATAAAATGTATACCAATTATCCAAGTGGCCAGGTTGAGTGGATGGTGACAGTTCCTCAATTTGTTAAAAGAAAAAATCTAAATTAAAGACAACAGAAAACCATTAAATAACAGAGGAACTGATAAAATCATCACAGTAAATAAAGATGACAAGAAACAGAATCAGTAAATTGAAATGTTCATAAATGTGCTGTAATACCTAAGCAGCACCTGAATAATTTGTTAATATAAACTCCATATAAAATTGTATAACTATGAATAATTGAATTCACATATACGATACATGCAAAATCACATGTATTATACTTTCAGCATTTACAGGACTTTGAATGGACATTTTCAATATACACTATTTTCACATATATGCTGACTTTTGAACCTAACCCTAAAGATGTGCCTTCTTCCGAATATGATTCATTTCTTTTCTAAGAAAAATATAAAGTATGTCAGAGTTATGCATCTCTGAAAGAAGCACAGAAGAAATAGATGAACATACACCACAATTAATATAAAGATTAGACACATAAACCCCAAGAAACTTTGATGAAACAAGACTAGGAAAGGCAGCACTGCTTTCTAGTCTTGGCAAACTGAGTAAAATGAGTGGCCAACAAAATACACAAAATCCACATGTATCTCAAAAAATTTTCTCAAAAAAAAATTTTCTCCTATCATTTCAGTCCTGATTCTATAGAAAGCACTAATAATTTTTGTCATTCTGGTAGTTAAAAGAGAAATTTCTTCCAATGATACATTATGTCTAAATGCATAATTCATATAACCAAGAAGCCAATTATTTTCAACAGAAAGGTATCTTTCTGAAAAGTATGTTAAAAAAATAATATATTCTATAAATTTAAATTCAGTACCTTAGAGATTAACTTCATAGTCATTTAAGTCCACTTTTCCATTAATAGTAGGAAAATATCTCCACAATTGACCAATAGGAAGGGATGATGTAGCTCAACTGAGAAAAGAATCCGACTCATCCATTCTTGGCCTGTGCACCAATTCTTAAAAACTAGCACTGATTATTCCTTAGTATAATACTGGTAAGGGTACGTGCTTATTTTAAAACTACTTTTTCTCTTGCCTAGCAGAAAAATAATTCAGAGAAGTGAGGGGGAAACTAGATGTCTAGAAACTTGAGTTCTACATATATTAAAGTTGACATACCGCATAATCTAACATCAAAGATGACTCGATATCTCACCTCAATTCTCATGTTAAGTGGAGATACCACCTAGCTTTCCATCTCAAAAGTAATGTACTCAAAAGTAATCTCAGAACTTTTGGAAGCCAAGGTAGGGGGACTGGTTGAGGCCAGAAGTTCGAGACCAGCCTGGGCAACATACGGAAACCCTATTTCTACAATAAATTAAAAAAAATTGCCAGGCATGGTGGCATGTGCTTATGGTCCCAGCTACTCAGGAGGCTAAAGTAAGAGGATGGCTTGAGCCCAAGAGATAGGGGCTACAGTGAGCCACAATCGTGCCACTGCGCTCCACTCTGGGTGACACAGGGAGACCGAGTCTCAAAAAAATAAATAAATAAAACTTTTAAGGCAGTAAAAAAAACAGCAAAAAAAAAAATCTAGAGTTACAGGATTTGGTTCCAATGTGACTTAGGCAAAAGCTACACTTCTAGGCTTCAGTTTTTACATCTGAAAAATAAGTCAGGAGGGCTACAAGATTTCTAAAATTCCTCCTACTAGGACTTAACAGAAAGTAGTTCCAAAGGAGATCAATTTTTGATGTTTAATACATAGGAGGCACTCAAGAATTACTTTTAGTCTGGAAAATCAACTGTAACAAAATTTCCATGTCAAAAAACTCTCAGATTTATAGAAAACATACTACCACAGTTAAATGTTCTTATTATATTTACATCCTGGGACAGCAATTATTATTTATCCCTATTAAAAAGCAACTGACATGCAAATACATGTTTTGAAATACCATAACAATACACTGATCTGAAAATATTCTATAATATATTCTCGGCATTTCTCAAAATGTATTTCTACAACATTCAGTTCCATTATCAAATAGGTTTGGGATAAGATGTGCTTCCAATGTAATTACACTCTTTAAGTAGAAATTATTAGTGTTCTATACATTCTTCGCAAAGTACATTATTGTATTACATACAAGATACCCCAAATTTATTTGGATCACAAAACCCTTTTTGAGAAATATCTATCTATATCTCATAGTGTTTCAACTGCTCAAAGTACACTTATTTAGTACTAAACACACGCACTATCATCAAATTAAAACACTGAATTTTATTATTATAAATTATTAAAAATGTAATTGAGATTTTAAAAATACTGAAATGATCAATAACTGAAGTAACAAAGGCTAAAAACTGAAAGCTCCAATAATCTACCAAGCATTAAAATTTTCTGTGAAGCTATTAGATGTGTTTTTATATTTGAGACTAAGAAATATATAGTCAGTCACATAAAAGAAACAGGGTGGAAAAAATACTTAGCTTCTCTCAGGTGCCACAGGTAAAATGAAACTCAGGCAAATGAATATAAGAATATGTTCAAATCAGAGAACAGAAGAAGGCTTGCCCACTAGCTATCAAAATTTTTCAAATGTATTTCTTTTAACAGATAGGGCCAATTAAGTGAGGAAATTAAATGGACATTACCCTTGAAAAACAAGATGCCATTTAGAATACCAGATTATTCCAGAACTAACATTCATTAAGCCAAAGGACTTAAAAATATTCTAGTAGCAGAACTTAGCACATGAAAGTTTAATTTTCAGATTCAGGTGAAATAATCATCATCATCTAAGGCAAACTGTAGAACTGATGAGCCCTCTAAAACTAAACTCTAACTTTAGTTATTAGTCTTTAGGCATTAGTCTCTGGTCTCATGCTTAATTCTTAATTCTAGACTTAATAGTTTCATTCTTAATGCTTTCTAATGCACAAGACTTCCTAACTACAAACTGATATAATCAAACTCATATGTTAAATTGTGATTTTGTTTAATTAAAAAAAATTTATCCAAAAGAACCTCTGTAAATGAACTATTTTTGGCTTTCAGAAAACTGCATCAAAACATTTTATTCCTTAAAGTTATCTTAATTCTGACAAAACTGGACTGACCTATAGCTGTTAGGATTTCTGATTTTAAATGGCAGGAGAAAGATAGCATGGTCCCCTCTTTTCCTCTTAAAAATATCTGAAAACAACTAGGAGAGGAGAGTGAGAAACAGAAACACAAACTACATCTTCAACAAACTAGGACATATCCCTAACCACACTATACGAGAAAGTCTACTAAATACAGTGAAGGTAAAGAGGGATGCTAGAAGAGCTCAAGCGAGGGAAATGGCTTGCATCTTCAAATCCTAAAACTATTAGTTCAGTTCTGTAAATTACATGACAGTCAGAAAAGCAAACCCAACAGTCCCTTGCTTGAAACATCTGAAGCTTTCACAGACCTCATTAGGCATCACTAAAACAGAGTCAGGATTGGACCAAAAAAAAAAAAAAAAACAGGACATGCCCTTTCCTAAGAAAAGATGATGCAGACTAATCAAGATAAATACTGCTATAGTAAAATTACTGTTTCTCAAAGATTTAAAGAGAGAATCCTTTGAGAATCTATGCAAAAAACATTACTATCTTAACATGTGAAGGAGAAGGGAATCAATGTTTAAAAATCAGTGAAGCAGGTTGGGTGTGGTGGCTCACACCTGTAATCCCAGCACTTTGGGAGGCCGAGGCAGGCGGATCACCTGAGGTCAGGAGTTTGAGACCAGCCTGGCCAACATGGTGAAACCCCGTCTCAACTTAAAAAAAAACACACACAAAAAAATTAGCTGGGCAGGGTGAGAGGTGTCTATAATCCCAGCTACTCAGGAGGCTGAGGCTGGAAAATCACTTGAACCCAGGAGGTAGAGGTTGCAGTGAGCCAAAATCGCACCATTGCACTCCAGCCTGGGTGACAATAGTGAAACCCCATCTCAAAAAAAAAAAAAAAAAAAAAATCAGTGAAGCAATATCTAGAGTATTCAAGAATTTATCCCCAGCATGAAACCAACAGTTAAACATCACTAAATATACAAAACCCTAAGGAATATTGTTTTCATAAACTTTAAGAAAATACTCGACGATAAAGTTCAGCCATCTAAAAGATTTTTAAAAAACTATCCGAAAGAACAAACTTTGAGCATTTGAATGCACTCAACTATTGGTCTAAAACTATGGCAATGGCTACAGAATGTAAAGTAATTGTTACAATTCCTGATAATGTTTTTATATAACCAACAAAATGTGAGAGTAAATAGATTAAGGAATGCTAATAGCTTTATACTGTACTGCTTTACATCTTTAAGTATATTTCCATTGTTAATATACCTTATCTCTTAGTCCATTAGCTATAAAAGATGAGGCTACAACCATAATGCTATAATAAATACAAATGAGCTAAATAAATTCATTTTTTAAAAGTCTCAGATCAGATCTCAAAATAGAATGTAACTATATGAACACAAGACTCCCCTAACCCCCAAATCTGAATGGATGAAAATGAAATAGAGATTTACATATTCAAAATGACACAGGCATTTATAAGCACAAGGATATTCACACTAGCATAATCTGTAACAGCAATATATGGAAACACCTGAATGTCCACCTACTAGGACCCGGTTAGATAAATTAAAGTTTATCAAGGGAATACTATGTAGTTAATAAAAAGAATAGGGCAACAATTGAGTTTGTATAGCAAATGGGCTAAAAGACTCCAGAGCCAAACTGCCGGATGCTGGAGTTCACCTTCCAGCTGACAACTTACTAGCATGTCATTTAAAGTTTCTGTGCCTCAGTTTGTTCCTCTGTGATAAGGGAATAATATTTACCTACTTCTCACGTTTGTGATGAAGATTAGTAATCAATACAAAAACACTTTAGAACAGAGCCTAGAACAAAGCACTAGGTAAGTGTTAGATATTATTACAGTTAAGTGAGAAAAAGTGAACTGTAGAACAGCATAGTATGCTATCATTTACAAAAAACTTAAAATATATACATATATGTGCATAAAATATACATATACGTGCATAAAATACACATATATGTATAAAATATGTGCAGAAGGATGAATACACTCATAGTAGTTTCCCAGGAACAGAAACTAGGTAGAAGAGGTTTCAGAGTGGGAGAAAGATTTACTTAACCTTTCTACACTTTTTGAATTTTACACCACATGCACGTATGGACTAGACAAAAACTACTACTTAAGTTACCTTTAAAACTCTTAAAGAATCTAGGATGACTAAACACAGTGCCACTTTTCTGGTTAGTTCTCTGCCTGCCATGCCCAAGCTACATTCACTCAATTCAAGGGTCATACAAATAGCAAATTCTCAGAGGTAAATGTATATCCCCAAGATATCACAGAGTTCAGGTATTTCATGTTGTCACCATATGAAATTTAAAAGGAACATATCTTAGGAGACAACACTGCAAGGACATATGTAAAGGGAGTGTTCACTGCAATGTGCATATAAACAGCAAAATATTGGAAATAACCTAATGTACATCAATAGACTAAATTATGGTACTATGCAATATTGTATGGATATTAAAAATGACAGCATAGTATAACTTTATGTGTATAAATTATAATTTTTGTATATAAATAAGAAATAGTAAATTCTAGACTCTTTCCACATGGGAATACAGACATATTTCATCTTTCCATTGACAATGATTTGTGATATGGTTATATCATAATTTAATCATTCCTATTATCAACTGATAATTAGGTTGTTTCTATTTTCCATTTTTTAATCTTGTTTTCACCAAGATATATAATGCTTCACTGAACATAAATCTTCCCCCACAGGGACTAATATTCCCGTAAGGCAGATTCCTGAAAGTAGAACTGTCAGGTCCAAATTAATATGCATTTTAAATTTTTATATGTAGTTTCAAACTGCCTTCTTTCAAAGAGCCTGCATCAACTTATACTCTTCCAGTCTTGTAAATTAGTAATCATTTTCATCAATCTGATGTATGAAAAATGATATATTATTTACATCTACGTAATTATTAGTAAAAGTGTACAAATATTTCCATTCCTCCACCGTTTGTGGTATTCATACAAAACACAGCTAAAAACTACATCGTGCCTAACACACACTGTGGCTTTTTTAATTTGCCAGAATTTAATCTTTGGGAGCCTCACATAAAAATTCAAACTTTTCATTAAAAAAAAAAAAACAAAAGATACGGGCATCACTGGACTGGATCCACATTTCTTTTGTTTGTTTGTTTTTTTAGAGACAGGGTCTTACCACATTGTCTAGGCTAGAGTGCAGTGGCTGTTCACAGGTGTGATCAGTGTGCACTGCAGCCTTGAACTCCTGTGCTCAAGAGATCCTCCCACCACAGCCTCCACAGTAGTGGGACTACAGGTGCTTGCCACTGCGCCCAGCTCTGTATTTCTTAATGTCGAAAATCAACTGGCATTGAAAAGGAGCTGCCCTCTCCAAGTGTTCTCCAATTCAACCACCTCATATATTTCCCCTACTGGGTTCACTCATTTATGTTACCCGCCTGGTCTCCTGTAATAATTGAAGTTTAATATCCCAGTTCTATTGGTTTATTTGGCTACATACTGGCTATTAAGATTCTTTGTATAAATGATACTAATACCTTATCTTGCACAAACATAAGTATTTACTGTTAATTTTCTTTTAACTTAATCATATATAATCATAAATATATATAAAATTTTGAAAGTCTAGAAGAACATCCATAAAGTGTTAGCAATGCTATCCTTCAATTACAGGTGATTTTCACTTTTTATCTCTGTATGTATACCTTTTAAATATATACAATGAGCAATCACTCCTTTCATAATTAGAAAAAAAAAATACTCTCATTTTGAAATAAAATATATGTAACACTAATCATTACGTTAATTTTTAAACTGATAAAGGATAAAGCCAATTAAAACTTTACCTACAAGGAAAACCTGACTGCATAAGAGACCTATATAATAATCAGAGATCATTTAGTCTATGATTACCCATAAAGAACTTAATAGATTTACTACTTCCAGCCAGAATTACAATATAAATTGTTTTTACAAGTGGCATTCAGAAGTACATGGAATGATATGACTCACTCTAAAGTTGTAAAACAAGTTTTTGAACATTAGCAGTTCAGAAAACCAATTTTCTCCAATTATATTTAAATTTTTATAAAGATAAAATATAAAAAGTATATTTTCATTTGGTCAACATTTATACTAAGTGTAATGCACTTAGTACACCTTGCACTTTGCAAGGTGCAAACCAGGCGATAACAATAAAGCATGATCCTTGCCTGAAAGCTTATACACAAGTGAGTAAAGCAAGAAAAAAGTCGAGTAAGTGCTGCTGAAACACACAGGGAAGGCACTTGAATTAGCCTTGGAGGTTACAGGAATTGGAGGTTAGCCTTGGAGGTTAGCCTTAGAGGTTAGCCTTAGAGATTATGTAACATCTAAGCAGGAATCAACCAAAAAAGGTGAAAGGGGGCCAGGAATTCAGGTGGTGTCATCCTGACTTCTCTCTCCCCTTCGATGTTTACATTCTGACAATCACCAAATCCTATCAACTTTTCTCCCCAGATTTCTCAATGCCATTGGCTTCTCTTCATTCTCACTGCTATTACCCTGCTACAAGGTATACCAAATTCTGTCTTCTAATAGCCTTCTAACTGGTCTCACCATATTCACTTTCCCATCCTATTCTTAACCTAATCACTATGTTGTAATTAGTGATCTTTCAAACACTGAAATCTAATCAGGTTAATGTCCAATTAAAAGAACTGAGGGCAGCCCTCAGGATTAAACCCAAATTTCTTAATAATAATTCACATGTCTTAAAGATCTGGTCCTTGCGTACTTTTGCCACAACTCTTAATATTTCCCATCTTGCACTATGGTCACATGAACTTCTTTCACATCCCATGGCAGAGCCTTCTATCTCCTGTCTCCAGGACTTTGCACAAGCTATATTCTTCTGCCAGAAACACAGATTTACAATTCTTCACTGAGCTAACTCCTACTTACTCTTCAGACCTCAGCTTAGAGGTCTGGGAAGCCTTTTCCTAATTATTCAAAAGCCTTTCTGCATATCACCTCCTCTGTGTTCCCACTTAAAACTTCCCCTAACAGAACACTTACCATGCTATTATTAGACTTGGCAGGTTAGTTGTCCGACTCTCTCATTTAAAGGTAATGGGAAAATAGGAACCCTTCTGCCTTTTTCACAGTTGTACTCTAGTACTTAGGACAATACTTAGCACATAAAACACTTATATTTATTGAAAGAACAATAAATACTTGCTAATTCGGCTTTATCTGCCATTCTAGACAGCAATTTTTACTCTATAAAGTACTCTACAACATTATGAACCCATCGAGCACAAAATAAATGCCCAATAAATACTGGTTGAATAACATGATAAATGAACAATAAACAAGGTTTCACCTCATGCATGGAGTTCCCCTATATCCTACTTAAAATTAACTCCAGGTCACTCAAATTTTAACATGAATACCTAAAAATGACAAGATTTCAATTGTATTTCCCATTATTTATTATGATGTAAAGGCTTCTTATTCTTTTAAATATAAAGAAAGAGCTCTCCCACTTAAATCATGTAAAGCTATATCTTTTTGCAGTTTAAGAGTTTAAAAGGGAACTTTCAAAATTAGAAGACCAAAAGATTGGTCCAAAGAATGAGAAAACACCCAAAATTAACATGTTCAAAAGAATGTTACTGTTTACAGAGAAATGGAAAAGCACATCTTTAAGCAGCACAAGTAAACCTGAGGTAGGACAATGTTGCTAAAGGCTGTCCACGAAAAGAAAATGTTCTACACTTGTCCATTTAACTAGAACTATGTCAAGAGTCCACAACTCATAATATCTTCAAATTCATTCATTCAACTTTTTCTCTCCTTGGTAAGGAAGCAAAATAAAATACTTTGGAAAGACATGGAGAGACATGGGACCGATTTATTTTACATAGTAGCAAATGGGAGTTGTTTAGGAAATCTGCATTACTTCTTATGGGAAAGCAAAAGACTTCACGTGTAATTTATATTCTAGGAAAACAAGAGTTAGAGCAAAGAACTGAAAATTCCTGTTTACCCAATCCACAATATAAACCATAATTGGGATTACAGCTCTCTTGTACAACACTTCAACTCACCATATGCATAAATTGCAAAATTCTCCACCAAAGTCTAACAGTTAAAAGGCAGGGTAGGGAAGAGGGGATTTAAAAGTCTCAAAAGTACTAAGACTAAGATATAATGGTAAACGTCAAATGGTAAAAGACCAAACATTATCTGAAAAGTTTTAAATGCCAAACACTACCCAAAAAAAACAAAGATTTACTTGTGAATATTTGCTTAAATTGCCTTTCTTGCCAAGGAACTCCAAACATGTCATACACAACTTAAGTATTCCCAAGATATACTTTACTTCTCATTTCCCATGCAAACTGGCAATTAAAAAAAAAAGTCTAGTTATTTAATTACCAGTGTAAAGCAAAAAAGAAAATTTAACTGCTACATACACTAAGATGACTACAATATTCAACATAGTATTTTCAAAGAAAAAAAGATTTTCAGATCTTTTAAGCTAAAAAATGTTAATTAAATTTAACTACTACCTTTTTGTACATATAAAGCCATACATTTCTTCACTAGGTCTATCTCATTATAAATCCTTTCCATTACTCACTCTATTAACTATCAGAAACTGTCAGAAAAAAAATGAACAAAAATAAATGCACTATTAATAACAAGACTAGGAATGTGTGGTCTCAAGGTATCTTATATTCGAGTATCAGTCAGTATTTAGTAAGTTGCCATGATTATAAAACAGCTAGCCTTTCTTACACTTACATAGTCCATTTTTTTTTTTTTTTTTTTTTTTTTTTTTTTTTTTTTTTTTTTGAGACGGAGTCTCGCGCTGTGTCACCCAGGCTGGAGTGGCGCGATCTCGGCTCACTGCAAGCTCCGCCTCCCAGGTTCAGGCCATTCTCCTGCCTCAGCCTCCGAGTAGCTGGGACTACAGGCGCCCGCCACCACGCCCGGTAGTTTTTTGTATTTTTAGTAGAGACGGGGTTTCACCATGTTAGCCAGGATGGTCTCGATCTCCTGACCTCGTGATCCGCCCGCCTCGGCCTCCCAAAGTGCTGGGATTACAGGCTTGAGCCACCGCGCCCGGCCACATAGTCCATTTTTGAGACTTAGAGAAAGACCTCTACGGGCCGGGCGCGGTGGCTCAAGCCTGTAATCCCAGCACTTTGGGAGGCCGAGACGGGCGGATCACGAGGTCAGGAGTTCGAGACCATCCTGGCTAACACGGTGAAACCCCGTCTCTACTAAAAAATACAAAAAACTAGCCGGCGAGGTGGCGGGCGCCTGTAGTCCCGGCTACTCGGGAGGCTGAGGCAGGAGAATGGCGTAAAAACCCGGGAGGCGGAGCTTGCAGTGAGCTGAGATCCGGCCACTGCACTCCACCCTGGGCGACACAACGAGACTCCGTCTCAAAAAAAAAAAAAAAAAAAAAGAGAAAGACCTCTACGTTCAACTATTTATATACTATCCTAACAATTTGGTTTATTAAATAGAACTTATATAGTTTGGGTTTTAAAAATATAATCTCATTTATCTCTGTATTACATTTTTAAAAATATCACAAAGCAAAAATCTTCCTCATATAAGATCAAAAGAAACATAATAAGCAGCCATACTCAATTTAAGGGTAATAAGGAATTTCTCCCATCAGAAGTTACTCAAGATACTGAAAGGCAGCTCTTGCTTGTATTTTTTAATATACATAAAGGGATACTTTATTTTTGTAATTTAACACATTAAACACAACCCTACAATTTCCAACTGGTATGTATTATCTACTATCTTGTGAATATAATCCTGCTATGTCCTGAATTGTGTCCTTCCCAAATTCTTACGCTGAAGCTATAACCTCCAATGTGATAGTATTTGAAGATGGGACCTTTGGGAGGTAGTTAGGTTTAGATGAGGTCACAAGGGTGGGGTTTTCATAATGGGATTAATGCCCTTGTAAGAGGAGACCAGAGAACTTGCTCTCTCACTTTCTGCCAACTGAGGATACAGCAGGAAGACCACCATCTGTAAGAGACTCTTCATTTGCTCTGAACAGAAACGGCTGGCACCTCAATCTTGGACTTTCTAGCCTTCAGAACTGTGAGAATATATACTGTCATTTAAGCCACACAGTCTATGGTATTTTATTATAGCAGTTCAAGCAGATTAAGAAAATCTCAAAATAAGATTCCCACATAGGCTAAAGAAGCTTTGATATGAAAAAATTTCCATACCACAAACATGTAAATCATACAGTAATTTGCAAGTAGAAAGTGATATACTATTTAAATCATGCCAGGAAGAAAAAAATGTTGATATTAGTGATTCTTAGTTGCTCTTGGAAGCAACTCAAATATTATCAATTTGCATAATCAGTTATAAAAACTGGATAATGGCCATAAGATGTGCTAATGAACAATTTTTATTTTTACCACATGAATCTAGTATTTACAGATTATCAATTTGCAAAGAATTTGAATATGACAAAATAAAAGAAAACTTCAATTATATTAAACAATTTCAGCTTTCTTTGATAAAATAAAAATCTTCAAGATCTTGGCACAGGATCATTGTTGCTATATTATGGAATTTTTATATATACGCATATATACATGCAAGTATCAGGTACAATTGAGTTCCAACTGAGAAAAAGCCTGGCAAGTTTTTTCCTATGCATTAAGGTATTATTCACAGAGCTAATGCTACAAGAGTTACACAGCTGACTTTTTTTGAGACAGGGTCTGGATCTGTCGCCCAGGCTGGAGTACAGTGGCAAGATCTAGCACAGTGCAACCTCCATCTCCTAGGCTCAAGCCATCCTCCCACCTCAGTCTCCCAAGTAGCTGGGACTACAGATGCATGCCACCACACCCTGTTAATTTTTGTATTTTTGGTAGAGACGGGGTTTCACCATGTTGCCCAGGCTGATCTCAAACTCGTGAGCTCAAGTGATCCATCTGCCTCAGCCTCCCAAACTCCTGGGATTACAGATATGAGCTACTGCACCTGCCATACAGCTGACGTTTAAAACAAATTTAAGTCCATCCTTTTTCATATCACAAAATCTTTTATCTGAAACATTTAATATTAATCTATCTTTTACAACTAGTGCAGGCTCAACTTGGTCCCTTTATAAATTAACAAAATAAGCTAGTAAAAGTATGTTTCATCAAATTCCTTTATAAACATATTTTCCTGAATAAAAAAGTAAATAAAAACTACTGAACTTTTTTTTAACAGTTTCTAATCAATTTCAGTATCTGGTTCTCATAGGCTGAAACAATGCTACAATGACTGGGTTGCACAACAGTCTGGGGAAAATATTTTTTTTGTTTGTTGCCCAGGCTGGAGTGCAGCAGTGCGATCTCAGCTCACTGCAACCTCTGCCTCTCGGGTTCAAGCGATTCTCCTGCCTCAGCCTCCCAAGTAGCTGGGATTACATGCATGCATCACTGCACCCAGCTAATTTTTGTATTTTTAGTAAAGACGAAGTTTTACCATGTTGCCCAAGCTGTTCTCTAACTCCCGACCTCAGGTGACCCACCCACCTCAGCCTCCCAAAGTGCTGGGACTACAGGTGTGAGCCACCACACTCAGCCAGGGGAAATATTTAAAAAAAAATTATTTTCACTAAAAGCTTTAAGTATTGTACACAAGCATCATCGGAATATTTATATCAGAGTTATCAAACTTTTCCTAATAAAAGAGTGTTGTGTTTTAAAAATAGTGACTCCATTTTAAAAGTCATTTTTCTCAAGCCTCCAAATAATTATTTTCATAAACCTTATTTGCAACCTAAAACATTACCACCTGACTTATTCAAACATTCACTAACCATCATTATATCTGACTATCTTAAGGTGCTTGGTGCCCAACACAAAGCCTGACACAATCTCACATCATTTTGAGGTTTCAATATGCTTTGTTCTTGTCCCAAATACTCATATTCTGTTGTACTACTATAAGCTATTACATAACAGGAGGTGGGGAAATTTTAAAAAATACTGCAGCACTACCAGCCATTTAGCATACTGAGTTCCCACAGTTGCTTAGTGGGTGTTCTGAAACTAGGCCATTTTCTAGTATTAAGAATTTCAAATCACTACTTCCAAAGTACAGAAATAAATGTCTTCAAGATTAAATCATAAAACCTTACTATTTTAAGCCGCCTAGTATATAAGCATCCCATTTCTATGAGTTTAGAGTTGCAATTAGCACAAGGTAGATAAACCAGTATTTCTTTTAGGAGCAAAATAACTAGCTCTCCCACCTACCCTTATAGTCACAGACTTCAAGAGTCGCAATATTTAAATAAAACATAATTTATTTGAACCAGATATAAAGCTCTGGTGAAATTTTGAATTCACCATATATATATATATATATATGAATATAAATTTTGAATTCACCATATATATATATCTCCCAGATATATACAAACCCAAACTGAATTAAATATAATCTATTTCAGGTCACCCAATCTGTCAGACACCACATACTTTTAGCAAAGAACTATGACTTTCAACCTAATTTTCCCAGTCCAGGTAACCAGGAAATGCCAAGGAATTAAGCTTATTTTCTTTAACAGAATAAAAGTGGAAGAAATACTTAGCTATTTTGTCTTATCAATGCAACAGGTTATGTTTTCATTAGAAGTGGATCAAGAAAAACATGTTGCTACTCAATTTTACATATTTCATAGCAAAGTAAATAAACACATAATAAGTATAACATCTACCTCTACAAATTATAAGGTGGTATATTATACTGCACTGATTCAGTACTTTCAGATAATTTGTTTCAACTTAATTTTGTTCAATAAATACTGTTACCTAGTATGTTTTACCTCATTAAGCAAGCCTTTCCAGTAAGAAAAGCTTAACACAGTAAGTTTTAAATTGTATCATTTTGAATGGAATTTTTCCAAAATACATGATCTTATGTTATCATTAACAAAATTTACTAATATCTAATAATCTCTTCTTCATGATCCTAGATCATTATTTTTATACTATTTTATGTATAAACAAATAGTGTCTTGAAATATTCTATTTGCCATAACATCAAGTTGCTATAAACTGCTGTTTTTACAAAATGTCTTGCATCTGCTTTTTGAGTGTTTTTCTTCTGCTCTTATTTTCAACTCTGTTATGCCTCTAGGAGTAATTTCAGTCCTTTTTACATTTGGTTACCAAACTTTTAAAAATTGTACACTATGTGAGAATAAAAATGCCTAAATTAAGGCTTGACGGACTCTAAGAACAGAAAATGTGTGTTTAAAAACAAGAACATTATGACATCTCTTTGTCCTTCCTTTGGGCCTGTTCAGTTTGTTTTGGAGCTGTAGACTATTCATCTAAAACTAATTTTTCCACTTGGAGCCTACAAAGTCTAGACATTGTATACCGGTGGAACAGTAAGACAGACAGACATACTCAATGCTCATCTTGAGGCTTACAGTCTAGCAGTAAAGACAGACATCAAACATATCATTACAAAAATAGTGTTACAAAAAAGGAAGTACAAGCACTAGGACACCTTAAAACAGAAGAACCTAACTAGGGATCAAAGGAAGGTCTCCCAAAGGATGGGATACAAAATTGAAGCCTGAAGGGTGATTAGAGTTTAGCCACACGAAGAGTTCATGAGGTAGTAACCAAGCAGATGACACCAGATAGTTTTAGTTTCCTAGTAAGTAATCTCAAGATAAATGACGTGTAACAACATGTTTAAGGCAATTGCTAAAATATGAGTATTTTAAAAAGAAATTTCTCAAATTTCTATAACAAAAATAATTACAAGGATCAAGAAATGCAAATGAGTGTTTCAACATAGAAAACTATGGCACTTTGCAGGGAATGGAGTTTGGGACATCAAAATTAGGCCTCACTATGCTCTGGAAGAAGTATTAAATTATATTGCATGAAAGGTCAGGCGTGGTGGCTCACATTTGTAATTCCAGCACTTTGGGAGGGCAAGGCAGGTGGACTGTTTGAACTCAGGAGTTTGAGACCAGCCTGGGCAACACGGCAAAACCTAGTCTCTACAAAAAATAGAAAAATTATCCAGGCATGGTGGCACACACCTGTAGTCCTCGTTACACGAGAGGTTAAAGTGGGAGGATCACTTGAGGCCAAGGAGGTCAGGGCTGCAATGAGCCCCATGATTGTGCCACCGCACTCTAATCTGGATGACAGAGCGAGACCCTGTCTTGAAAACAAAACAAAAAAAACCCCACAAAAACAACAAAAAATACTGCATGAAAAAGAGACCCTGTCTCAAAAACAAAAAAACCCAAAAAATACTGCATGAAAAATTACTCAATTCTCAAGTTCAGAAAACTTTTAAATCATACAAGACAATTACAAAGTCTGCTTCTAGGATATAACTGTTGACCATACAGTCTGACTTACCTAAAGAGAGGCACTGTCAAGTAAGTATGGAAGGTATTTTTTAACGTATACTCAAAAAAGAGTACATTTTAAATGATTATACAAAAAAAAAACTTTACTAAGAATTCTAAGAAAGTTAATAAATGTTACTCTTAACATGAAACATAAATGCTGACAAAAGATATTTAAGTATGTTTTTTTTAATTTTTTTGAGACAGAGTCTCACTCTGTCACCTAGGCTGGAATGCAGTAGCACATTCTTGGCTCACTGCAACCTCCATCTCCAGGGTTCAAGAGATTCTCCTGCCTCAGCCTCTGGAATAGCTGGGATTACAGGTGCCTGCCACCACGCCCAGCTAATTTTTTGTATTTTTAGTAGAGACGGGGTTTCGTTATGTTGGCCAGGCTGGTCTCAAACTCCTGACCTCAAGCGATCCACCCGCCTCAGCCTCTCAAAGTGCAGGGATTACAGGTGTAAGCCACCACGCCCAGCCTTAAGTATGATTTTGAAACATTATCATTATCCAAGTTCTAAACCTGGGAATTATTACCCACATTACACTGATATATTCCCCTTGTATTTAATTAAAATATTAATGAAAAATAAGTGAAAATGTTTCCCTTCTTTTCACAGGTGTTGAAGGTAAAGCTTTAATAGTATGGTCAACATTAATACAGATCTGCAGTTCAAAGCCCAAATAAAATTAGGAACATAAGAAATATTACTATTAACAATAATATAAGCTGTAACCGAAGCTTATATTACCATGTAACCTAATATTACCGTATAACCAATATTATTATTAGAATCCAAACTGTTACTCTTCTCTAATTGTCCAAATGGACCTAAACATATCTAACCTTTGTGCTTTTACTACCCTCCTCTATCCTACTTATTCCTCAAGTGTTTGTTGCAGTCCTCTCCTCCAGTAGGCATTGCCAGTTATATGTGCAGTCTGAGTCTTAACTCATCTGAGTTTGCCAGTGTATACTGCTGTTAAAAGCATGTGTCACATTGTTTAACAATTAACTATTGACTTGTCCAGTTCATGCAACAAACTCTGAACTTACTGAAAGAAGGAAACATATTTATCTCTGTATCCAGAGAGCCTGGGACACACACGGCATTCAGCAGAAGTTCCATGACATTGGTGAATGTGAAACTGTAGTTACTGAGAAATATTTATAGAACAAAATTGAAAAGTTAAAGACTATTTGCAAGACTGAGAAAGTACTGAAAGCAGGAAGAAGTGTCATACAACACAAAACTGGAAACTGAAAAAAACAAATTTAACTGATCAAATTAACTCCAAGTTGTAGAAATTATGTGTCAGAACAGGCGATTTCCACTTTACCTCCAAGACATTAGAAAAACTAAAAGAAAAGAAGATTTATCTTTGTCAGCTGTAAAATTACTTAAAATTACAGGAATTTTAAATAATAATTGAGGGCAAATAAAGTATTTAAACATTAGAAGTCTTCCTAGTGCTATAAACAAAAGATAGTCATGCAGAAATAATTTATAAAAATATTTCAGGTTCATGTCACACAGAGACCAATTATACCCTTTTTAAAGGTCTCCTGTAATGTTTTAGCTACAAGCAGTATGTTCACTCTTATAAATGAATCCTTAGCTTTTAGAGCATGTACTACTTTTTGCAGTTCTGACCTTTAGAGAAGTTGGAATGAGATATACAGTGTGAAAATGAATTAGTGTTCTTTTAAGTCTTGATAATGGGAACTGCATGCTTTCTCAAGAAGCACATATGCTACCATCATCTCAAAAGCTTAAGGATCCTTTTGTGTGTATAAACTTTGCTTTGTGTGTATAAACTTTGGTAATCAGAATATCCTTTTGTGTGTATAAACTTTGCTTTGCTGAATTAAAGATGCTGTGTTAAAAAGTTGAGACCCGGGGGAAAATACCAAACAAAACCAGAATGAACACTGATTTATATTAAAATAATTCAATTACATATTTTAGAACATAAGTTTCTCAGACTTATGTATGTATGTTTCAACCTGCAATAACAAACACTTTTAAAAACACTCTATAATATATGAAGTTCAAGCATACCACAGGTCATCTGTAATTTAGAAATTATTCAGATTTTAAAAGTCAGTTTAGACAGTCAGAAAACATAAAAATTTACTATATTAAGAGAAAATATTTCAAAAAAGATCTACAGGGCATGACTTTGACGCAGTGTAACATGTAAATGAAACAAAATTCAGAAGGCCAAGCAGTTAAAATAGGGGATTACAAGAATAGCAGATGATGATATATGTCCATAAATTAGTCTAAGATTCAGCCAACTTATATGTCTAATGCATAACCTATAAAGCATGAAATAAAGGTCTACCAACAAGCAAAAATACCAACTCACTTACTATTTGAAGTACTCATTTAAGTATCACATAAAAGTACTTAATGTATAATTCTACTTCTAAATTACAGTTTCCATCTATTCATCTATAGCAAAATACCAATCCCTACTAATCTTAAGAAATGTCAAAATATCCAATTTATATTTAAATTTCCTCTATCAATTGATATTTTATAAACAAGTAGCAGAATTCTCCCAAGTCCAAGCTACAAATCTCAGAACTCACTGAAGGATTTGTGAGTTAACTTGTTTTGTTGTTATTGTTTGGGGTTTTTTTAAATCTTATTTTGTTATAAGCATAAATCTTATGCTTTTCCAAACATGAAAGATACATGAATGATATAGTAAACCAAATTCTAAAGATATATTTCACTTAATCTTCAGCCTCCAAAAATATGCATCCTTATATCTACATATAGTTTATATCTTTTAGTCAAAACACAGATTTTTGTATTTAAATATTTTTACAAAAAAATCAAAATATCTGAACAGTTTAAAGAACAGTCTTCCAGAAATATTAAATTATACAACAAATATTGAAAATGAGTATTTTTAAGGCAAATATGACTATAATTTATCCACCTGTATAATAAAGAATTTCAGCTTTATTCACTCATCCTCCATAATTCATACAGGTAAGTCAAAGCAATAACTATACCAACCAGTATTCGGAAACCATCTTTGGAAATATTCCACATACAATTCCAGTTTATGTCTCTCTGATGTGGAGAGAGAAAAGTCATTCTTCCCTGACCCAAGTCACAGAAAAAAACAGTATCATTTTAAAAGCCTAATTCCAGCCAGTATGACATAGGAATTTGTAATTTTCATGTTTCTATTTAAACATGAAATGTTTCAAATTTCCAACTGGCTTGTAGTTCACAAGTTGATGCATGACCTTTACTTGCTACAACTACCAGAAAAACAGCTCTGATGATGTTTTTCTGATCTTTCTGATGAACTTTCTGAATACGGTAGTTTAAAAACTAAAAAAAAGATCTAGCTGCAAACTACTAATGTATATTTTAATATCACTCTTTAATCCATAATAATTTATGAGAAAATTTTTAAACTTAAAAATTATATTAATAATGAGTAATCAGAAATGTCAACTTTTAATGTAGCTGTTTCTTCGAAAACTGAAGGGGGAATGTGGGGATAGTTAACGGATATAAAAAACACAAAGAATACGATCTAGTATTTGATAGCACAACAGGGTGACCATGCTCAATATATTTAATTGTACATTTTAAAATAACTAAGAGTATAATTGGATATTTGCATCACAAAGGGTAGATGCTTGAGATGATGGGATACCTCATTTACTCTAATGTGATTATGCATTGTATGCCTGTATCAAAATATCTCATATAACCCATAAACACCTACTATGTACCCATAAAAATTAAAAACTAAAAATAAAACTGAACAAGCACCTTGGGAAAATGCCGTACCCTTAAAGACAAGTCCATAATTTGAAACTGGGATTTCAATATTGTTTTATATGTTGGCTTTATATTAAATTTCAGCCATTTGAAAGTTACAAATCTTAGACAAAGCTTTTATTTAGTTTTGTCTTTATTTTTGTCTATTTTTCAAATGGGTATTTATAATTACATAAAAAGTTTACAGTATACTTTATGTCCAAATAGATAAAAGGTTTATCATACTCAATTTAAGTTTCATATGAGAATGGTCATTTGCATGCTTTATTCCTAAAATTCTTTTCACTGTCACATAGCAAAACATCAACACTTGGTAAATTCAAATTATAAATATAACCTTACTGAATGTTACAAATTGGATGACATAGCTAAGTCTCTTCAAGTACACAGTAACAGTTCTACAGTCCATGGCATGGAGGATGAGAGTAAAGATTAGTAAGTACACTAATAAACTGAGGTCTTTAAAATTAAAACTAGTTTTCAGTTTTTGCTGCATTTAGTTACAAAAAACACTTGGTTACACAAGTGTACCTTAGGATTCTGAAAAACATAACAAAAAGCTTTTGATATAGTAGTCCCTCTTGACAAGAAACTAGACGCACTCGGTATCGACGAAAAGTATACGAAATGACACAGGTGTAAGCCTAGACACTGCTGGTAGTTATCACGCTGGAGGCAAATACTATACAGTCCACATTTGCAACCTAATTTTGCTTCAGCATCCCCAGAGACTTCGAAAATATTTCTTTGGGTAGGTTGCAAAACAGTGCTTCCTCTTTTATTCTCATCACCCCCATTACGATACAAAGCAACAGACAAGAAAATCAAACAGCCAACTATAAGGGCTTAAACACACACACAAAGCATCTTCTTTCTAGCTCCCGAATCGGTATTTATCCCACCTGTTTGTAAATCCATAATTCCACAATAACACAAACTGCCTGCTGAAAGAAAGGAGGGAAGAAGAGAAAAACAAAGAAAGAGGAAAAAGAAAGAAAAGAAATAAAGAGAAAGGCAGGCAAATTAATGCTTTGGAGTCATTACTCTTCCACCTAGGCATGGGGGGAGGGGGATGGTACAAAAACAATGGATATTGAGGGGCTGGGGGAAAAAATCGTCTTGCCCCGAAGCCTCTTGTGTTATAAGCCTGGGGGAGTCGGGGGAGAGTGAGACTACTTTTCCTCTCTCCCTAAAAGCTGTGCTATCACGGGGAGAGGTTGCCATCCGGCATGTTCTACGAGGCGGTCTCGAAGGGCTACAACTCGCTTCGCCAGGCAACACACCCAGAGCCGATCCAGCACTCTTCACTCAAAGGGTTTTCAGAGAGAGGAGAACGGGAAAGCAAGGTGGGCTCTAGGGAGGGGGCGCGAAGAGACCCCACCCTGTATGACCGCCGCTGCGCCCGGGCCCTCGCCAACGATTTACACGACTTGGGCGCCCTGCGGACTGGGCCCGGGGCCCCCGGGAACCGAGAAGAGCGAGACTGTCCGCCGGGCGCCCCCGGCCCGCGCCCTCGCGCCGGCTCGCCCTCGCCCAGGCGCTGTCCTGGCCGCCCGCCGCCGCCGCAGGCCCGGCCCCGGCCGCTGTCAGACCCGACCGCCTTCCTCTCCGCGCCGAGCTGCGGGCTCCCACGCGAGCAGGCTCCGAGGGCCCCGCACTCCCGGAGACAGCACCCAGGAAAGCGGCGGCGGCGGCGCCTCCCAGGGCCCCGGCCCCTCGGGCCTCGCCCCGGCGTTGCCGGCTCGCGCCTGTCAGGGCGCGCGGGGCCTCCCCCTACCGACAGCCAGCCCGACAGCCCGACGGACAGGAAGGCAGGCAGGAAGAACCGACCAACAGACACCCTCCGCCTCATCGGCCCCGGGTTACCGTCAGGAGCCCCGACTCCGCCATCCTCCTCGCTCGCCCTGCTTCCTCCTCTTCCTCCTCCTCCTCCTAAGAAGCGACGCTGCCCAACCGCCGCCCCCCGCCCGCCCCTCCCCCACTCGCCCCGCCCCACCCGCCCCTCCACTACTCTCGCTCCAGCCTCCCCGCCCCACCCCTCCGGCGTGGGCCCGTCACTCGCTAGGCAAGAAAAATGGGCGGAGCCGGGGCAAGCGAAGCTGCCCAATCAGAGAAGGGCAGTGGCGCCTGCTTCTCTCTCTCCGCCCTTTTCCTTTCCTCAGTTCCTCTACGCCGTCTCCCGCCCACTGGGCGCCGCTGGCTAGCCGGGCTACAGAGTAAGCCTCCTGCAGGGTAGAGTGACAACTCTCCGATCGGAAGTTACTGTTGAAGCTAAGGCGGCCATAACTGATAATGGCAACAGGAGTTTCCTGGCTTCCTGTTTCCAGGGTGACGTAGATTTTTTTCCTTCGCCAGTCTCACCGTTACCCGGGGCAACAGCTGAGCCGTCTGGGAAGGGATGCATCTGTAAGTAAGCCCAAAGAGGTACCGTGGGTGACCAGACATCCCATGTTAGACAAGTTAATTCATACTCTGGACTACACGTCCAGTTTCCCGGCCCTTATTTTACTGAGACATCTGGTCACATACGTAGATGGACTATAGTTTAAGGCTCCGAAAATCCCTCTCCTGCCCGGAAGTTGCATTTGGCACTTCCGAATAGGGTCATGGCGGAAGGGGGTAAATAGCCTCGCCGCCCATGCCCTAGGGAATGCCCATTCTTGACCTCAGTTGCAAAGTGAGGTGAGTCCCTGGGCCCCAACCAGTGGGCCGGACCCGAGCCGGACGGTCCCTGTGGGACGGAGCGCTGAAATGGAGAGCGGGGCTCAGGGCCCCTTCCGTTAGAAGCTGCTTTTCTTTCCGGGCTGGCCTAGCGGCGGCCCGCCCTCCCTCCGCCCCCCTGAGGCTCCCTGTGGGGTGAGGCAGCGCTACAGGCCGCCCTAGCCCAGCCAGAGCCAGCCTGGCTGGGAGGGCCCCAGCGGGGAATGGGCGCGGACCTCGGGCGGAGCTCCTAACTCCGGCAAAATGGAGCTCCTGACCACGCCTCCGCAAGTTCCTATTAAGTACTTTCAGTCTCTGGCCTTTAGAGGGAAGAGAATTCGGGAACTTGAGAAAATAATTTTCCACCTTCAGCTATAAAAGAAAAAGATGAACCCCTACAATCAGGGCAAGACCTCTATCTTTTTCCCCTGCCACCTGCCTTCTCATTCTGAGTTTTCCCCCCTTTCCGCGTTTGTCCTTTGAGTCTTTGTAAGCTTTGACTGCGGTTCTTGTGGTGGGATATACTATCCTAATCCTGCAGGTCTACAGATTCTTAACGTGTTGAATATTTTTGAAAATACTGTATTGCTTTAATATGGCCCTTTACAAAGTTATCATACATTATCTTGTAGTTTCTTCTGTATGCTTGAGTCAAGAACTCTCAGTCATCTTGGTAATACCGGGTTGGATGCTTAAAGCTGCAGCAAAAAGACCAGAACTTTCAGGTAAAATTGAAAATTGTTAATATCCAGCCAGTCAACAAAACCTACCTTCTCGACTTAATTTCTACTTCCCTGGTACTTACACGCCAGCCAAAATGAACTACTCTTGTTTCTTGGCGGTTAATTACTGAAATCTGTTGTAGCACTCACCTTTTGTGATTCTGTCTGATTCTGTTATTCGTGGAGATGTGTTTCCAGATTCTCCCCAGCAGAAAGTAATTCCTCTGAGTTTAGCATTTTTTGCACGTCTTTTATGACAATCAGTATGTTATATATATATAATAGCCGCTTATGTTTTTAACTTCACTACCATGTCTGCACCTAAATAGAATGGTTTGTATCAGATTCGTCTTCCTGTCATTTTCGCCCTGCACATGATATTATTTTGGTAAATACTTACTGAAAGTTTGAATATCTCGGGTGTCTCTTGGATGCCCAAGACAGTTCCAGCCAAGTTTTAGAGATCTTCAATTTATCAGAAATTCAGCTGAGCGCCTGCTACTCAGCCTTTTTTTACGTTTCCCCTGTAAAGTCTTTCTGACATGATTTTTTTCCCCAGTGTTTTATTATGAAAGTGTTCATATA
This sequence comes from Papio anubis, assembly GCF_008728515.1. Lineage (NCBI taxonomy): Eukaryota > Metazoa > Chordata > Mammalia > Primates > Cercopithecidae > Papio > Papio anubis. The sequence goes on from NC_044986.1 coordinate 22,443,638, forward strand.
TTTAAAAGCTGAAAGAATTAAATAATTTAATGAATATTCATATACCCGTCATCTAGATGCAGCAGTTAACATTTTGCCATATTTTTTTCATTCCTCCTCATTTTTTCATTGTTGTAAAAAGTTGCAGACACTTATTGTTAGGCAGACACCCTTAAGACTTTGAGCATGAATTTCCTGAGAATTTTGAAGTTCTCTAGCAAAACACAATATCATTATTACAGCTGTTTTGTAATGTTTAAAATCTAGCCCAAGTGCTAATTTTCCTAATTTACCCAGGAATATCCTTTATACCTTCTCCTTCCCATTCTTGCAAAAAAAAGAAATCAGGATCCAGTCAAAATTTTTCTTCAGCTTTAATGTAGTGGAGTTCCCCCATCTTTTTCCCCCTGTGACATTGGCATTTTGAAGAGTTCAAGCCAGGAGTCTTTTTGGAAATGAGCCCCCCTTTTTTCTTCTTGTAAACCAGAAATTAGTCTAGAGGCTTAAGTTGAACATTTTTTTTTTTTGTAAGGATATGTCACAGTGTTCATACTTTTCCAGTCATGACTAAGCCTTCTCAAACGCCAAGTATACGCACCTTTTCCATGATTTGCTGGTTAAATCCATCTCACTTCTCAGCATGCTTACCCCTCTCCGGTGTCCTACAAAGAGAAGGGTAGCATTTAATCATGTGTGTATAGAGTATGTGTTAGTGCCTTGGGTTGGCAACATAGACTGACTACCTTTAATAAAGTGTTGCTGCTACTTTGCCTATTCTTGGAGCTGATGCAATGTATTTCTGCAGTAAAGTGTACTGATGTCAGCATAGTTTATGAGTTTCAACTCCTGGCACCCTGCAGACATTGTTGAAAGATGTGTGGGCCCTGCTATTCAAATACAGATGAATCTTGATGTTATCAAAGCAAATACCAAGGCAACTGTTGGCCATCTGGTCACATTCCAATTTAGGCATTGTTATTTTTCTCACTGAAATTCTCATGCAAGTCTTAATTGGTCCTGGTGTTTTTGTGATAGCTTTTTGGTAGCATTAAGCAGAGCCTATTAAAAATTACAAAATCAAGATTATACTTAACACTTAGTACATTAGATACATCCTCTGTCTAATGGGTAGATAAGTGTTTGTGGAATTTACTTCATAATCACAAAAGGAAAATTCTCAAGACTGCCAACCTCATATACTCCTAGCCTAGACTTATATTTGATCATGAAAGACAAGTGAAAGGAAAAAACTGCACATAAGGGAGCGGAAGAAAATGCTCTGGGAGGACAGAATCTCTTAGATTGGTATAGAATGTTTTTAGCCATCATATTGAAAATTACGAAATGCGTTCCGTTAGTTGCTTCCTTTGTGTAGAAGGGAATTTGCTTGTGTGGGAATACTCCAGATTTAAGTGAGGCAAAATAATATACCAATTAAGATCACAGGTTTTAGCATCAGACCTGGGTTTCAGGAATAAGACTATTCAATAACTGGATGACCTTGGACAGTCTACTCACTCTATTATCTATTAAACGGCGCCTTGCCAGGTGTGGCTCACACCTATAATCCCAGCACTTTGGGATGCTGAGGCAGGTGTATCACTTGAAGCCTGGAGTTTGAGACCAGCCTGGCCAACATGGCAAAACCCTGTCTCTACTAAAAATGCAGAAATTGGCCGGGTTTGGTCTCACACACCTGTAGTCCCAGCTACTCAAGAGGCTGAGGCATCAGAAACGCTTGAGCTTGGGAGGCAGAGGTTGCAGCGAGCCAAGATCACGGCACTGCACTCCAGCCTGGGCAACAGAGCAAGACCCTGTCTCGAAAAAGAAAAAAATAAGTAACATTTTTAAAAAAGAGCCTTAAAACCGTTAGGGATTGTTGTACAGAATTAATTCAAATATATATAAAGTGCTTTACCTCAGTTTATATAGCACATGGAGTGCAGTCAGTGTATGGTAGTTAATAACTTCTAAAGCAGTCCATTTAGGGGACGTATTGAATTCGGGCACATATTGACATTGACTATTTAGTGAGTGAAGGAATGAATCTATGGCAGTAGTTCTCTTAAGTTTAATGTGGGGGACTTGATTAAAAGTTAGGGTCCAGCTGCCGTGGATCATGCCTGTAATCCTAACAATTTGGGAAGCTCAGGTGGGCAGATCACTTGAGCCCAGGAGTTTGAGACCACCCTGTCTCAAAAAATACAAAATATTAGCCGGGCAGGGTGGCATGTGCCTGTAGTCACAGCTACTTGGGAGGCTGAGGCTGGAGGATCACTTGAGCCCAGAAGGTCAAGGCTGTGGTGAGCCATGATCACATGACTGCACTCTAACCTGAGCAACAGAGTGAGATCCTGTCTAAAAAAAAAAGAAAGAAAAAGTATTCTGATTCAGCAATTCTGATTTCTGGAGAGCTCCAGAAAAATCTGTATTTTTAATAATTGTACAGGGAGTTTTGATGCAGATGATTTGGGGACTGGGCTTTGAGAAGCACTCTGTAGAGTATCAAACAACTTTTCTCTTTCCTTGCACACTGTTGAAATAGCTAACTAAATATCTCAGGTGTGAGCAAATACTTTTTTAAAAGGTTAATAGCTAACATTTTTAGGACCACTGTCTAGTATTGAATTTTGAAATAGGAAGGGTTATTAGAAAAAGACATTTTACGTGAGTAGGATGTATCATTACTAACTTAATAGTAGTGTCTGCTACCGGATTTTCCCAGAGCCAGTGGCATCATCCAAGTTCACCCAAGAAGAATTCCCGTTCTTAGGCCTAGGCACATTTCAGAAGCTAGACACCACACATTTTATTCACATGAGCTTGAATTAATTAGCTAAATCGAACATGTTGGAACATTTTTCTACCAGCAGATGCCAGATAGCAAAACAGTAGAATCTACTGTAGTCTCCAATATATGACATATGATGTTACTTGGCATCTCCAGATAAACATTATCAATCCAAATTAAGCATTCTGCTAGCATGTGGGCAGTTGCTTGAGTGAGTATTACTACTTTATGTTTGCTGAAAAATGCATTCTTTCTAGGCTCCCCTTTTCACCTTTTTCTTATATTTACATTCAGAAATCTAGTATGTTTTTGAAAATTCACCTATCAGTTAACCACAAGTCTTGGATAAGACAAAAGATAAAAATTTTGTCACCACCCCTACTCAGCACCCCCACAGTAGGCAGGTTGAATTTACTTTAAGGAACCCAACTTAATAAATATTCACAGAAGAAAAATATTCTTTACATAAAGTATCCTTTACAGTCCATGGCCATGATTGCTCCTGACTACTCCTTCAGTTTCCAGAGATTGTATTTTTGTATCTCAATGCCCATTAATAAAATTAGCTTGGCATATGTTCACAGTGGCTCTGTGTTTTACTGTAGTTGCAAAGTCAAATGCATACAATGGATGGGCAAGTAGTAAGAGGAAACAATAGGCAGTAGGAAGGACTGGAGAATTCCAGAGCATGTGCTTACCTAAGTGAAGCATCACTTCCCAGCCCTAGCCAAATTTTGCCATATTGAAATGTGGGCTTGATGTTGCCAGATTTGTCAAGTGGAGCTAAAATTTGGATTTTTCGTGAAATTTCCTGATTTTTAAACATCGGCTCAAATACTTTTTAAATACCTGTAAACCAACAAAATATTTAAGTGGATAGCATCCAGGGTTACCAGTTTATGACATGTATGTTTCTTAACATAAAAACGTAAGTGGTGCTTTTGTTGAGAATCTCAAAATGCTATAGAAATTTTTTCTTTTTGCCATATGTCAACTGCATTTACTTCTGTAGGTTAGGCAACAAGTCACTGTCATCTCCATCAAAAATTCAAGATAGATTATTTTATACAACAAGCCTCTGTTCCCTTGATTATAATTTTAAAGGTTTTAACCTTTGCTGCCCTTTTGAAAGTTTGTTCATATTTTCTCAACTTTGAGTTCTATTATGAAATAGGTTTGCTTTATTATCATACTTTTTAAAACATTTAAGAACACAATTTGGCAGCACATAGTGCTTCAAAAGTAAGTGAAACAGGTTTTTAAAGAAAAGCACCTCTAAATAGATCATGCTGTCTTATACCATGATATTTATGAAGATTCAAAGATTTTTAGAGACAGAAGATACCGTATGGTAATCTAGAACAAGCCCTTTATTATAGCAATATGAAAATTAGTCCTGGAATAATAAATGTCATACTGTATTTCTAAGGACTTTTACATCCACTTATCACTTGAACCTTACAACCCAGGACAGATAATAAACATATTTTGTATGAGAAAATCAAACCTCTAGTTAGCTAAGAAATGTATTCAAGGTCACACAGCTAGTTAGCAGCTATGACCAGAGTACAACCATGTACCCCATTCAAAGTATAAATGTGAAATAGAGTACAACTAGTTAGCACCAGAAAGCAACCCTGTACTTCATTTAAAATATAAAGGTGAAATAGATTGATTAGAAAAAAATGACAGACTCTAGTATAAGCTTCTGTTTTATTTAAGTCACACATTGGATTTTACTGTCATAGTATTTAAAACACATGGAATCCTAGGGTATGCTCAAGCATTCTATTTCTAACTTTAAAACTGGGGTATTGTACAATAAGCATAAGCTGATAAGTTTAGATACATTAATACAGGGAAAAAGGTATTACAATGAAGATGTAGTGACAAGTGAGAAGTAGTAGGCATATATTATGGAGAATAAACACATAGACCCATGGAATGGCTCCTTGGGGCTCCCAGCAAAGATCAAATACTAGATTAAGGAGATTTAGTGTGGGGAGGACAGTTTTAAAAACATCCAAATCCCATCCTGAACATTTTTAGAAACCAAGACTTGACTTTGGCATCCACAATATGTTTTCATTTTGATGTTTCTGATCCATATGTACACGTTGTGAGTAATCAGGAATTGGAGTTTGAATTTTAGTAATTTAGTCTCCTTCTCTGTCTGTCCCCTGTGTGGCCACAGCTTACATTTTCCAGATGGCTAGATGAAGATAGGTGCAGTGTAAAGCTAATTGCCCTCTTCAGCTATTCAACCCAGGATCAGTATCTTCTCATATGAGCTGTGATATAAGCTGTCATATAATTTGTGATATGATGAAGATAATTTAAAAATGCAAAATTTGTAAGCTTTTAAAGTGTTGTATATTTCTAATTAAGCTTGGGATTTGAAAGTTTCAGTGACATAGTGTTTAAATAATATATAATGCTGTAAACAAAATCTAGAGTCAAAAACCAGTTTTTTTTCCTAAGAGATTTATTTCAGAAAGCATCAAACATGACAACTGGAATGCTAAATCCTCAAATTAAGAAGACAAAAAAAAAAAAAGCTACATGTTGGTTAGAGCCATATATTGGTCTGACTGTGGCACAGCTCCCCTAAACTAAGGAGGAAGAAATGTGCTTTAGTCAATATGCTGCACTTACTTTTTCATCTACCTCATTCCTGAGATTTACTGTTTGCCTCATATTTTATTTTCACCGTCCTTTGTAAGGGTTATTAGTGTCTTCAAAATTTCCCATTTCAGTAGAAATTTAAGATTGTATGTTACTTCAGCCTTTGTTGGCTTCTGCACACCATAGTCTACGATTATCTCTCCACCGTCTTCTTAAATGTTGATATTCCTTCAGTGAAGCACCATACTAAACCTGCAGGGGACCTCCCTGTCAGTCCTACAGATGCAGCATAGAGAAAACTGAAAAGAGACCTTGCCTTTGAGTAAGGCAGACCCGAGTTCAAATCCCATTTCTTCACTTGTCAACTATATGATGTTGGACAAGATAACTTTTCTTAAACCTTGTTTTAGTCTGTTAAATTTCATCGTATATATGTGTACCCAATATATAATTTTACCCATGTGCCCGTTCACCTCCCGCTGCAGTTGGGAGATGCAGTGGGAAGTGGATGGGCACATAGGTAATTTGATTATAAAATCACCCGTTATGGTGATAAAAGTTATTTTCAAAATTACTGCAGAAAATTCCTTAAAAATATCTACTTAGTTGAAATACATGCGTGACTTCATACTAAACACTGTGTTGCTATTGTTATTCTTAAGCAAACTAAAATTTAAGAGCCACTAAGCTAACTAAAGAAAAGAAGCTAAGGTAAATGTCTTGACATTTAAACGATTCTGCCTTTCATGTAACTCTTAAGAGTATAGGTATTGAGAGAAGAGGTGGAGAATTCTAAAATATTTTTGCTTGCCCATAGGGTTTTCATCATGCTTTTTTAGTAACAAGCCTCTATAACTAATACATGTTAATAAGCTTATTTTTTCTGAAAATGTAATTTTATGCCAACATTATAATGGTACAGTATGGTGAGAATTGCTGACATTCATTGAGCTCTCATGCAGGGTTTGGTCTGATGGCTTTATATGAATTATATCTTTAATGCACCAGCCATCTCAAGTTGATGCCATTGTAAGCTTTATCTTGCAGTTGAAACAAAGGCTTAGAAAATCAAGTAATTTGTTTAAGCGACTAATCTGACTTCAGCTGCTTCTTTCAACCACCATATTATACTCTTGTCTCTTTTTACCATCACCCCACCACTCACCATCTTGCCATATCTTTCTTGAATGATTATATCCACCTCTGTAGCTTGCACTACTGTACAGTTGACTCTGGGCCTCCAGTCCTTTTTACCTTCCTCTTGGACTTCCACACTCTGTGAATCTAAACCGAACTCATGGTCTTTACTCTTCCTTCTTAACCTTCTCCTCTGTGTTTCCAATATTAATTAATACGGGTATATCCACAATCATGTTAGCTCACTTTAGTCGTCCGTGGTCATTTCATTATCACCCACTGGCGGTGGGGGGTGGGAAGGTGGAGGATGTTTGAATCTCAACTTCTTGTACCCTTAATTACCTCATATCTTCTCCTCTTAGTGTCTGTTATCACTGCTTTAATTCATACTTTCATCATCTTACCTAAACAATTACAGCTTCCTTACTAATCTTTCCTCTAGTGTCTCTTCTCATTTTTCCTTCATTTTGTCTAGAATATGTGTTTCCAAAACATGAATCATGTCACATAACTGCTTAGAACCATCCAACTAGCTCCCTTCTGACTATAGGATACAAAGTCCAAATTCAGCATTGCAGACTGAGTGTGAACTGGCCTCTACCTGGTCACTCCCACCACAATACCTGTTGCACACTGTACATGCACTGCACTCTAGCCATGTCCCCCAACAGAACACTTATTTTTTTAATGCTTCTTCATTTGAACATATTGTTCACTTTGTCTATAACATCTACCCTTTGCTATACATCTCCTTCTCTGCCTAGTAAACCCCCATTCAACTTTCTGGGACTAGCGCCAATGTCATGTTTAATGATTCTTTTTCAGAGACCACCCATTGTCCCCTATCCTTGGCCAAGTTTTTAGTAGTTTTCATTTCTTAAGGCACAATAGGCATGCTTTTATTAAAGTACATTGTATTCAATTATAATTACTTATTTACGTGTGTCTCATTCCCTACCTCACCTCCACCAAAGAAAGGAACTGGTTCTTACCTACTCTGTCTCCCTCACTTAGCTACGGCTGGTACATTATAGACATTTAGTATGTTTGTTGAAAGAAAAAATCTGTTCGTATAGGCACTTTATCATTCCAAATTCTTTTCACGTTACATTTGTTAGTTTTCTACTCTGAAAGAGTAATGCTTTTGTTGTCACCTAAAACAATGACATTCTCATGTTTATCACTCTAGTCTTTACTGTCCAGTGTTTATTTCCAAATAGAATACAAGGTACAGCATTAATTTGGCCTATCAACTCATAATTTCTGTCCACTCTAGAGATTTATACTTTCTTGAACAAAGAACTAGGAGCTAGGCTCTTTTCCCAAATATGTAATAGGTATGCAGGGAAGATCTTCGTGAAGGATTCTATCTTTTTCTAAGACTTTCATTTGTAGGTCTCCTGCAAGTCTACAACATTTAAGTTCAAGAGATGACGTAAGAGCCAACCTTTTCTGGCCGGGCACAGTGGCTCATGCCTTTAATCCCAGCACTTTGGGAGGCTGAGGTGGGTGGATCACGAGGTCAGGAGATCAAGACCAGCCTGGCCAACGTAGTGAAGCACCGTCTCTACTAAAAATACAAAAATTAGCTGGGTATAGTGGCGCATGCCTGTAATCCCAGCTACTCGGGAGGCTGAGGCTGGAGAATCGCTTGAACCTAGGAGGTGGGGGTTGCAGTGAGCCGAGATTGCACGACTGCACTCCAACCTGGTGCCCGAGCAAGACTCTGTCTCAAAAAAAAAAAAAAAGGCCAACCTTTTCATAACAAAATTATATAAATCTTAGTCTTTACAGTTTGAAGGGTCCTGCTGTTGATTGCTTTTGTTTCTATGAAGATACTTGCCTAATGGAAAATCTATTGAGGGTATCATTGTTTTGCTGGCTTGAGTTAACCACCACCCTATCATGGCTTTTACTTAAATCACTGCTTCATATACTTCCCTTTGCCTATTGGACACTTGTTCTGAAAAGTCTCATAAGCATATCTGAGTCATTAGATTCCAAAGTTGAACTCTTGTCTTTCCCTAGCTTTATGATTTCACAGTGTAGCTAGTTGCTCAATTGAAGCACCCATTTTTCACCTGCACCTAAACTATTTGAAATACCCCTGTAATTGTCCTCCTGAATACATTTAAATCTGTTCAGGTCATTCTCATTCTTAAAATATTTCAGTGGTTCTCCTTATTTCCTTCAAAATCAATTTGACTGCAGTTTGGTTTGGGTTTGTTTCCAGACAGGTTGCTCGTAACTTTTTTTTTTTTAATAGCATTCCTTGCCTCTCCCATAATGCACCATGTGCTTTGTGTTGCCCATCTTCATGCCTCTCCACAAACTGTTGTTACCTGCACCTAAAGTTCCTCCCCCACCATTTGTACCTGACACAGTTTCTCCCTATTCTGTGTTCCCATGGCATTTTTACAAATACTTCTAAGTATAGAACTTATATTGCATTATGCTTCTTCGCTTATGTGCCTATTTCTTCTCCCTCCACCCCCATCCTTCAGGATCCTCAAGCCTAGAGACTGCCTTAGTAAGTCTGACGCTGAATTAAAATTTCAATATAAGACGACTTGCCATTTGAATACTTCAATTTTGTTCCTAACCTTTTCTTAGTAATGGATGTTCATGTAATAGAAAGTAGAAATAAGGCCCATAAATAACCATTAGTTAGCATTTTGGCACAAAATATTGTACTTGTGTCACTAGAAACCCCCATATCAGAATATCCTTGTGATAGGAGAAAAAGATGTCATTTTTGCCAACTCTACAAGTCTTTTGCAAGATTTTATCTTTTCATATTTAAATAATTCCTTTTTAAAAAAACAGCTTTGTCCAGGATGGTCTAAACTTTTCACTTAACAGAGAAAAAAGTCATTCTTCACTTGATTTTAATAAATGTTACATTCAAAAGAAATACAGTTTTTACTAATTTCAAAATTAGTTATTTGTAAATACTGGTATTTTCCTTAAATGTGCGTCTTACTACATATGCCATATTGAAAGCGACATTGCCCTAGGAATACAAAGTGTGTTCTAGGCAATACTGGTCCCATAATTGCACTTTTAAAGAATTCCAGAATCACATAACTTTAGGAAACAATATATACTCAATTCTCCTGTTTGAAATGTATCACATACTTTAGCATATTAAAGTTTCTAAAGAGTCCTGCTATTAAAAAGAAAGTTTAACTTTTTTCCTTCCCAGGGCTTCTCAAATTTAATACTATGGAATCTTCTCAGAAAGTCCGTAAACATCTCAAAGAACAACGTGGTTATTGTATTGATCATCAGTCTATATACCAGGATATGCATATCCCTCAAGATGCCTGAAGACAATCAGAGGGGTATACAAGCAAGTGAGGTTAAGAACAATCAGTTTTCAGATCCTAAACTTTTATATGTGATGTCTGCTGATAATGCATTCCCTGAGAAAATGGACCTGTGGATAAACCATCATGCTTCATCTCATTTCCTGTCTCCCCTTTCACCATTTTTCTTTTTTTTTTTTTTTTTTTTTTTTTTTCTTGAGACAAGCTCTTACTCTCACCTAAGCTAGAATGCAGTGGCGTGATCATATCTCAGTGCAACCTAAAACTCGGGCTCAAGCAGTACCCTCACCTCAGCCTCCCAAGTAGCTGAGACTAACAGGCACACTCCATCATGCCCGGCTAACTTTTTTTTAAATTTTTTGTAGAGATGAGGTCTTGCTTTGTTGTCCAGGCTGGTCTTGAACTCCTGGGCTTAAGCAATCCTCCCACTTTGGCCTTCCAAAGTGCTGGGATTCCAGATGCGAGCCACCGTACCAGTCCCACAATTATTTTTCTAAGAATGTATGAAGGAAAGGCATCTCTCTAGCCTGGTAGAATCTTACTATGACAAAATGCTCAAGGGAATAAACATCTCTTAGGAGCTAAACACAGAGACAAGGAAACATTGGTAACTCTAGTAAGAAAGACTAAGGGCTTTGCTAATTATTAAGTAGTGCTTTTGCAAGTCAAGAGACTGTTCTCAGCTTTCAGCAATACTGAAGGAATACCTAATTGAGTAGTCTGCTAGTCATTTAAAATTATTTCTTGATGATAGGTCACTACATGATTGTTAGCATATAACTTAGGTTCAAAGATTGAAAAAAATTTTCCCATTCTCAGTGTTTACATCTACAAAAATGAAGAATAGGGTCGGGCACGGTGGCTCACACCTGTAATCCCAGCACTTTGGGAGGTCAAGGGAGGGCGGATCACTTGAGGTCAGAAGTTCGAGACCAGCCTGGCCAACATGATGAAACCCCGTCTCTACTGAAAATACAAAAATTAGCCGGGTATGGTGGCACGCACCTGTAATCCCAACTACTCAAGAGTCTGAAGCAGGAGAATCACTTGAACCCAGGTGGCAGAGGTTGCAGTGAGCCGAGATCTTGCCACTGCACCCCAGCCTGGGCAACAGAGCAAGATTCCATCTCAAAAAAAAAAAAAACAACAACAACAGAATTGTAGCAATAAGTAAATTTTCAGCCATGTATATACATGAACTAATTGAGAAAATAAAGCTATGTTCTTATTAACATACATGGCCAATAACTTTATTTTTATGTTCAACAATTGCTTTATCAATGTGTAATGCATTTTGACCAATTTCGCACCAATTGTAATAACTGAATCCAAAATATTTTAAAGTTTATAAACATTTTTGTAGCAAAGAAGTATGATAGGATGATCATTAAAATATCAGGCATGAGGCCGGGTGCAGTGGCTTACACCTGTAATCCCAGCACTTCGGGAGGCCGTGGCAGGTGGATCACAAGGTCAGGAGATCAAGACCATCCTGGCTAACACGGTGAAACCCCGCCTCTACTAGAAATACAAAAAACAAATTAGCCGGGCGTGGTGGTGGGTACCTGTAGTCCCAGCTACTCGGGAGGCTGAGGCAGGAGAATGGCGTGAACCCGGGAGGCAGAGCCTGCAGTGAGCCGAGATCGCGCCACCGCACTCCAGCCTGGGCAACAGAGCGAGACTCCATCTCAAAAAAAAAAAAAAAAAGGGCATGAAAATATGTTGCACTAGAATAAAGTGGGTTGGAAATAGAGGTCCAGGAAGAAAAAAAGATGATATAAAACTTCTAACTTAAAAATTAGCTTCTTTTTATTAATGGATGATGGTAGCTATCAAATTGCTGTTACGTTTAGATTATATTGGATGTTTTTAAAAGACTGAGGTAACAGTTATTTTTAAATATGCTGGAAATTATATCCTTTATAATTTAAATTTATGATAATAAATTTAAATATCAGTGTATGAAGTGATGCCTAGTTTTCCCAAATCTCTTTGGGAGTATGCAAGTAGAAAATTTGAAGACCACTGATAATATATTCTCCAGGTTCAGAAGGAAACTTCAGTGATCTAGTCTGGTCTCACACCCATTATTTAGTTTGGTTATCCAGCTAAATCACACCAGGGATTTTTTTTTTTTTTTTTTTTTTTTTTTTTTTTTTTGAGACAGAGTCTCGCTTAGTCGCCCAGGCTGGAGTGCAATGGCGCGATCTCGGCTCACTGCAAGCTCCGCCTCCCGGGTTCCTGCCATTCTCCTGCCTCAGCCTCCCGAGTAGCTGGGACTACAGGCGCCCGCCGCCCGGCTAATTTTTTGCATTTTTAGTAGAGACGGGGTTTCACCGTGTTAGCCAGGATGATCTCGATCTCCTGACCTTGTGATCCGCCCGCCTCGGCCTCCCAAAGTGCTGGGATTACAGGCGTGAGCCACCGCGCCCGGCCTGGATTTTTTTTTTTTTTTTTTGAGACGGAGTCTCACTCTGTCGCCCAGGCTGGAGTGCAGGGGCGCAATCTCGGCTCACTGCAAGCTCCACCTCCCGGGTTCACGCCATTCTCCTGCCTCAGCCTCCCGAGTAGCTGGGACTACAGGTACCCGCCACCACACCCGGCAAATTTTTTGTATTTTTGGTAGAGACAGGGTTTCACCGTGTTAGCCAGGATGGTCTCGATCTCCTGACCTCATGATCTGCCTGCCTCGGCCTCCCAAAGTGCTGGGATTACAGGTGTGAGCCACCGCGCCCAGCCCCCGCACCAGGGATTTTTAACTTGCCAAATGTGTATGATTGATTTGAAGGCAATAATCCATCCTAGACATGCCTTTTAACTCTCACTCCTACAGCAGAGTAAAATATTTCATAACAAAGATTTGGTTTTCCTTCAAGTTTTTCAGCATTAATTTTAGACATCCAGCCAAATAGCTACAACAGGTTTGCATACCTTATCATGATTTTGGAATGCACTGTTCATCAAAACTATTATCTCTGGGAGAAATTACAAACTTTAGAATCTACGTAAGTAAAGGAAGCAGCAGATTATTTTCCATTTACCTAGACCAAGGCCTTCAAAAAATGATGAATTGACACTGTATTCTGTGAGCATTGTAAGTTTGGTTCTATTAATGTAAGAAAAATTTCATTTTCTGTAATTTAATGTTTTCTCTTAAAATATGCCTTGACAATCTGCATCATTTTTTAATTTGGCATAGTATTCCGTTCTATGGATGTTCCATGATTTATTTAACCTTTGATCTGCCGGTGAACATTTAGTTAGCTTTATCTATTGCTGAACATTTTGCTATTCAACACGATGCTTTAATGAACATTCTTTTTTACATTTGTGTTGTTTCTTTACAGCCAATTACCATGTCAAAGAAAATATGCATATTTAGTTTTAGTAGATACAGTACTGCAAAATCCCTCTAAAAAAGCTTAACAGTGCTAATTTCCCTATACCGTCCCTACCTGTGGATACTATCAGACTTTTAACTTTTTGCTGTTTAAAAAGACATTACACATGCACTAATACACACAAAAGCAGTCTTTGTTTAAATGTCACCTTCTTAATGAGGTCATCATAATTTTCCTCTTAACATTGAACCACCACCCCCCTCAGCATTCCTTAATCCCCTTTACACTATTTTCTGTAGACCTTCTGGCATGCTGTTGTTTCTCTCTTCTTACTCTAGACTGTAGGCTCCAAAAAGGCAAAGTTTTGAGTTTTTGTCCTGTTCATTATGAACAATGCTTGGCATATGATTTAAAAAACTCGCATATTTATTGAATTAAATGGCCATGGCAGTTGTAGAATACACGTGAATTTCAGCCATAGCTGTTATGTTTCTCCTTTGGCCCATCTGTCCCTGGTTTAAATACATCTCACCTGACAAGAAAGTTCTCTTAAAAGTAGCCACAACTGCTTGGAGTGCATTACTCTAAGAAAATCACCCATGTCTGGCTATTAGCAGGCCATGTGGGAGAAGGAAATACTGTCTGTATAGCAACATTAGTCAACAATAGGCTGCATATACAACAGTGGTTCTATAAGATTATAATGAAGCTGAAAAATTCCTGTTGCCTAATGATGTCATACCCGTTGTAATGCTCATGATATTATGGCAGAACACTTTACTTTTTCTATGTTGATACACAAATACTTACCATTGTGTTACAATTGCCTACTGTATTCAGTACAGTAACATGTACACATTTATAGCCTAGGCCCAGTAGACTGTACCATATAGCCTAGATTTCTGTTAGGCTATACCATCTAGATTTGTGTAAGTACACTCTTAGGATGTTTGCACCATGACAGAACCACCTAATGATGCATTTCTCAGAACATATCCCATCATTAAGAAATACATGACTGTACTCCTTCCTACTCTGGACTCCCAGGGCAGTTGATTATCAAAGTAGAGCCCAGCCAGTGCTGGCCATCCACCCACCACCTTGCTTATTTTAGCCCTTCCCTTCCTGTTTCTTTCCTGCCAATGCCTAAGGGGGCCTAGAAACAAGAACCAACCCTATTAAAACAGACATTCTATCCAGGCAAGTGACTGGCACTGATCTGCCCCACACTAGGCACAACCTACTCCCTACCATCCCTTTGGCTCCACACCATTTACAGTAACAATGGCACCTTAGTCAAACAGAGAACTGAGGTTTGGTAGAGCACCAAGTTTCATTGTTTTTGTCAGGTCAGATTTTGGATGTGAAAAAGGTATCAGACTAAGAGAAAACAAAGGATAGTGATAATTCAGAGTAGCTGGAGTTGCTTACGCTATATAACAGCTAAGAGTTGTTCATCTACCACTTTAGCATTTTGGTGATACATATAAAACTCCTTAGCTCCTATGTATTTCCTTCACATTTATCAACATCTATAATGTCCTCCCTTTCAGTGGCATATCATGTCAGGTTTGCTTCAAATAAGGAAACGTGATCATAATGAATATTTTCACTGTGATATATTTAATGGAGAGGCTAGGTGGTATTTTTGATACTTTAATTCAAGGCTAATCAGGGGGTCTGCAATGCTAGTAACCTTCATCCTAACCTGGAGGAAAAAAAAAAAAAAAAGGCAGTGATCACTAGGTACCACTGGCAGGCCTAAAAAGAAAAGAATATTGTAGGAGAAGCTGTGCAGGCTAAGGAAATTGTATATTTATTTACTTCACATTCCATTTAGTGATGAGTTGCTTTATTCTTGGTCCATTACTTATTTCATCATCTCTCCCAGCTAGAGCAGTATAGGGGTAAAGTTTGATGACAGAGTTCTGGAAAGCAGATAGAGGTTTTCAGGAACTTAGACATTCCAGAATAAGAATCTGAGCAAGAGAGAGGAAGAGACTTGAATACAGAGTAGGAAGCTTTTATTAGGAATGTCAAAGTAGTGGAGCGGGAATAACAAAGACCAGAAGAAGCTTCACTTGATTATAATTAATTTGCAGTGGTTGGTAAAGGCAGGCACCAAGCCAGATTCACCACTTTATAAATAATAAATCTGCGGGGGTGATGTGAAAGATGCATGGTAAGGTTGCATCAGCAAGGTGAATCACTTGAGTGGGTGGGACCGTCTAGAAAAGCATCTGTGTTTGGAAAGGGATCATTCTACAGCTTAGTCCAGAACACCTTGAACACAGCATAGCAGAATTTTGGCTGTAATACTTGGAGCAAATGTCACTGGCAAAAATGGCATATATGCTGGGATGTTCATAAGAAATACTCATAGTTAAGTATTGCTGGTCCTTTCGCATATAGAATCTCAGTATTAGAGGAAAATAGTAAACTGAAACTCTACCTTATTTCTGTTCTTTACGAGCCAGTTTCACCTATTGTATTACTTCATTATCAATTGCAGCTGTGTAGCCAGTGAGCCATAGGATTCTTTTTGTTAGGCACAAAGTAGAAACCAGCTGTTGAGACAAGTAGGAATCTTATGTTAGCCTGCCAGTTCCTCCTTTTCCTACCTACCTGCCTCACCCCCCGTCTCAAATGGTGGTCATGTTTTTTGTCACTCACCATTCAGGGGAGATGCTATCAATGAACCATGCTGACTACACACAAATGCCTTTTCCTCAGATGATATTAATCACCTTTGCCTTAAAAACTGAAGCTCTTCCAAGTTTTCACTATGAGAGAAAAAAAAATTGCAACACCTAGCCTTGTAGTTAACACCACAACTGAATAATGGAAGTTGACATTTACAGTAACAATGGCACCTTAGTCAAACAGAGAACTGAGGTTTGGTAGAGCACCAAGTTTCATTGTTTTTGTCAGGTCAGATTTGGATGTGAAAAAGGTATCAGACTAAGATACCTTAGTATGTGATACCTAGTAAGACACTAAGATACCTAGTAATGTTTATGTGAACTATCCCAAGGTCACAGGAAATTAATGGCAATATTATACAAGGTTAGGGTAGTTCACTTTCTATAGGAATTTGGATTTTACTTCTTAAACTACAACGGAAATGTCTCAGGCAATCTGCTTTGGGAATTTATTCTTGAATAATACTGATTTCTCATTGAAGGAAAAAATACTGTATCCAACAACTCAGATATGGCAGAATTGAAGTCAATGTTCCGGGAAGTTCTTCCAAAACAAGGTATGTACATCACAAATATTGAAGTCATTATTATAGGGACTAAACAAGTGATAGGCAGTGTCACATAGGAGGCTTAACAGCTAAACATCTATAGCTATTGTGTTCCGTATTATCCCATTTACTGTCTACTTTTACTATATGCTTTTTCATGATATCCAGTAAAACAAATAAAACATTGTTTCTTACACCTAAAATTGCCAATTAGCTAATTAATTCCTAAAATTGCTAATTACAATATGAATTTTTTTTTTAAAGAAATAGGTTCTCACTGTGTCACCCAGGCTTGGGTACAGTTGGCACAATCATAGCTCACTGCAGCCTTGAACTACTGGGCTCCTGCCCTAGCCTACTGATATGCTAGTACTAGCCAGGCATGGTAGCACATGCCTGGCTAATTTGTTTTTATTTTTGTAGAGACGGGATCTCAATGTGTTGCCTAGGCTGGTCTCAAACAATCCAACCCCTTTGGCATCCCAAAGTGCTGGGATTACAGGTATGAGCTACCATGCCCGGCTCAATATGAAACTTCAATGAAAGAAATAATGGAATTTACTGTAATGTTAAATAAGGTCTGAAAGTGGAAAAAGAGAAACCTAAAGCAACAGTAAGAAAAGCCAAAGGTTTAAACATTCAGTTATTTGAATATTTATGTTAAATATCATACTTTGCTATATTTTTTGCACTATGTATATATATTCTGCCAAATCTTATTTTAAAATTAAACTTCTGACACAAAAAGTTGTGTCTTATGGTAGCATAGCTTGGGTAGAAAGCTCAAAACTTGTCTTCCTCAGAAACACCCTAGTAGTAAGAAATGCTGCTTAGAGTGACAATGATCTTTCTGGTCCCACAGCAAAACTCAGTTTAGGTACAAGAGTTTTTCACTGACAACAGATTAATTTTTTAGACCTTCATTCTAGCTGCAAATCTAACTACCAAACAACTGGGTTATCTTTCTTGAATTAATTCTTATTTCTTCTTAAACTTAGGGCCATTGTTTGTGGAAGATATAACCACAATGGTGCTGTGTAAACCCAAACTTTTACCCTTAAAATCTCTGACTCTGGAAAAACTAGAGAAAATGCATCAAGCAGCACAGAATACAATTCGCCAACAAGAAATGGCAGAAAAGGATCAACGGCAAATAACCCACTGAATAACTGAGCACTTTAGGGAACAACCTACATTATCTACTATTTAACAATAACTAGAAAATATGCTTCTGTGTGCTGAAAGTAGTATGTGTTAATACTATCAATAAAATTGAGAGTATTCATATAAATACAAAAATATCCAAGATTGATGAAATTTGTATTATGAATATAAACACTGGTTTGTATTGAACATAAACAGTTGAACTATGAACCAAGTTTTATGGGGTTTAAAAGTCATGTTTTTAGAATTGCAAATTACATTATTTGTTCACCATTGCTATTGCTATCTTTTATAGGTAACTTGCTTGGGATCTCTTATAGATAACATTCTTGGGCACAAGGGACTAAATACAACTTTTATATACAGAGGATCTTTATGTTTATTAAATCTGAAGATACATTCCAATCTTGCATAAAGTGTTCAATGAGCTTTTACATTACATAAAAAACAAAATTTTTAAACCAATTTTATGTGCTGTGTCACGTTTAATGCTATCTTGTGTGACCAGATCCTACCAGTAATAACAAAACTGTCTTAAACCTCTTTTTTTTTTTAAGACAGAGTTTCGCTCTTGTTGCCCAAACAAGTGCAATGGCACCATCTCAGCTCACTGCAACCTCCGCCTCCTAGGTTCAAGCTATTCTCCTGCCACAGCCTCCCAAGTAGCTGGGACTACAGGCATGCACCACCACGCCTGGCTAATTTTGTATTTTTAGTAGAGATGGGGTTTCTCCATGTTGGTCAGGCTGGTCACAAACTCGCAACCTCAGGTGATCTGCTCACCTCGGCCTCCCAAAGTGCTGGAATTACAGGCATGAGCCACCACGCCCCAGCCCTTAAATCTCATTTTTAAGAAACCCTCACCTATTCTGTGGGCAGCTAACTTTTAATTACATTAATTTTAAGGACTTGAGAATAAAATGACTGCATTTATCATCCAAGTGTCAAACAATAAAAAACCTAAAAATGGTAACTATATTTATATAAGCCGAGGAAGTATGGGCTTGGATAAAACCCATGAGGTAAATATGAACATTAAACTTGGTTTTAATTCTAACGGACTGTATCTAAACCTGTAATTAGTATACTCCTAACAGTACCCTCATAAATTCTGAATATAATTCTTGTTTGCTACAGTCAATATTTGGCAGTTTAAATTAGCATAGACCTTGAGGCCTTGCTGAGTTATTAGGCTATGTAAAAGAGGTTAAAAATATGATAATTCTGTGTTACTAATTGGTAATATTTTCTCATACATTGGGTAAATGTCAAGCTTTGGGTCTTTGGAGTATAACTTTTTGTAACACTAGCCATTATTTGGTAACAGAATTTAAGGATGATGGAATGATTGAAGGTATAACATATTTCTAAAACTTAATTAAGCTCTAGGTCAGATAACAATGGAGTAAAGTGATACCTGCATTTTTTTCCCCAGTGTAATCTTAATTTACTATTGTACTTTTCAGTTGAAATTTTGTAGGGAAAAAGTTTTCAAGGAACACTAAGATTAATAAATTCACTAGGTTCAAATATGCTTCCTTATGAGATTTAAACTTTACTGTGTGAAATTAAAGTTTAAGAGACCTAAAATAATGTACTCCCAATAAAGAATCAACACTGCTTCACATGTTTTATTTTGGTGTACATTCTTCTAGAACCAGGTTCATTTTTCCAGTTTTGTAGAAAAATAGATGTTCCAGCCACAATTTACTTAACTGTCTAGTCTTTTAAGACCAATCAGTATGTTCCCTGGAAAGATGAATAAGTCTCATGACTAATTTTTAAAAAATTCTTTAAGACAAAGAAACAACTTTCTTTTTTTACTCCCAAAGCACAGTATCTCAACAGCAGCAGCCAACATAGGGTTTTAGCAGCTTAACTTTACCCCCTAAATAAAGCTTTGTATAAACCAGTGATTTTACTACAAAAAACACTGTCCTTGAAAGAAAGGAGTGGCAGTCAGACATCAATGCAAAACTTGGAATGATTAGGTCATAAACATGGCACTTACAAAAGGTAGCTTATTAGAATATTCCACTTAAGAAGAGGTTACTTTTCTGTCCCTCCTTTGCCCCCTCGAAAAAAAAAAAAAAAAAAAGAAAAAACATTTCCTTTAAAAATTCCCCTTAAATGTAGGTTTATAAAATGTCAGAAATGCCTTGTACCCAAAACAAGTGCTTAAAAAAAAAAAACTTGTGCTAACAACTCTTACAATTCAGATATATATTTTTAAAACATCTAAGACTGCACGAGTTCTTATATTCAGTAGCTCTCTGGTTTAAGACGACCTCCATCTCCTTCGCTTACAAAACGCTTTCTGCCCCTGTAATGAAGAAAAAAAACAAAGACATGAAAACAGATACAGATTCTGACTATAGTCAACAAAAAAAATTAAAAACTTGGTATTTTTTTGTTACGTGTTAGCTTTTAAAGGGTTTTCCATTAAA
The DNA here is from genome assembly GCF_008728515.1 of Papio anubis. NCBI lineage: Eukaryota > Metazoa > Chordata > Mammalia > Primates > Cercopithecidae > Papio > Papio anubis. The sequence continues at coordinate 22,463,701 of NC_044986.1, forward strand.
AAAAAAAAAAAAAAAAAAAGCATGCCTCTAATTCCTTTGGAAAAGACTCCCTACTATGTATCTTACCATAAAACATCAATATCAAATCTGAGTTTTTGTTTTAGTAAGTTCACTATCCAAACAGTCATATTAAAAAAAAGTTGACTCAAACTAAAGCATTTTATTTAGAAATTTAAATTTATTTCTAATTATTATTTGTAAGCTTAACAGTGAGCCAAATAGGAAACACTAACATAATTCAGAATTATGCAAACTGGAGCTGTGGAACCTATCAAAATATCCATGTTTGACAATTAAAAAAAATAAAAAGTTTTATCAACTGTAGAAAAGCCATAACTTGAATGTGGAAAAAAGAAATCAGAATCATAGCCTATGCCCCATGTTGGGATTTGTGCTTTGTCAAACTCAAGAAGCCCAGCTCTATAACGTAACCACACTCTAGCTAGTGGCAATAGCCCAGAAGGAACAGCTGGCCAGTGGCCTAAAGCAGTAAGTGGGAAATAGAAGTTGGGCAACATTAGCCCTTACTCTCTGACCCTAGGCCAACAGGCACAAGCATGCAAAACCACACACAAATGTGCACCTCACCCAAATAGGCTAAAGATAAAGGACCCAAGTCAAAGCTATATGGTATGTATACACAGAAAGTTTATTGCCTCACATGACCCTTGAGAATAAAGCCACACAGAAACATTCAGACTTTCAAACAGAGGCTGAAAAACTTTCAAAAAGTCAATGCCAGGGTACTGGCCCCTTTTCATATCAAGTCTAAGTGGAAAACAGCTACATCATCTTGAACATAAAGGCTTCAGACTACGTATTGAGACCAAGGTAGGGAATGAAGAAGCAGTCAATAATAATAAGGCCTGCCAAAGTTCAGAGTTTTTACTAATGTATACCACTTGGCACATCCATACATAAATCCTGCCATCACCAAACTAATGTCTATATTTCCAAATATTTCTAGTAAAGCTATTAAACTATCTTTCATCACTTTCTTTTCCCTCTCTTTTAATGGCTTCTAAAATTCTAAAGCAAAAGCCCCTACTAGGAAATATTTTTCTGAGTTTTAATTCTTACAATGCACTTAAATAAAAATATCAAAGCTTAAGAAATTTTCCAGATAAAAAATTGTAAGAACTTAAGATTATATAAAACTGACCCACACAAGCAGTAAGTTTGGCTATTACTAAACATTTATATTATTACATTATAAGCTTCATTATTAGCTTTAACAACAACAAAAAACTTAGCAACTCCTTAAGAGTTACATCCTAGTAGCAAAAAAATAGCTCCAAGGAAAATCACCCACACACATACACTTTCCAGTGAGAACATCCTCCACACACCCCCCAACACACACACTTTCCAATGAGAACATCCAATTAGACCCAGTTCTCCAACCTGTAAAAAAGTCAAGGAAGCCATGTCCAGTACAGGTAAGAGCCTAGATCTTTGAAGCCAGAAAAGTCCTGGATTCATACTTGGCTTCTACCATGTACTAGCCATGTGACCTTAGAAAAAGTATACCTCCCTAAGCCTCAATTTTCTCATCTTATCACTGATAATACCTACTCTAAAATAACACTGAAACTACTTACAACAAAGGAACTGCTCCACAAGATTAGTTTCTTTCAAATGAACTGGGACTTCATGAGGCAGTCCTGTACAGATTTACAAGGGGGCTAAAACAAGCTTCGCCCTTCTTTCTCCATGAACTCACAAGAGTCATGTTCTTCAGTGACTTCAGGGAATGATAAACTAACTTAGCACTTAACTTTCCCAAAGACCTCATCCACTATTTTATATTGAGAAAGTAGTATTTAAATAAAGTACCTTGAAGGACAAAGATCTCTAAGTTGTTTGGAAATTATTCCAGACTGAAAACATTCTTCTACAAACCGCTCCAGCACAGAGTACGAATGTGGGACATCCAGATTAATGTCTGGAATTTCGTTGTAAATTCTCTCATAACCCTACAACAATGAAATTACACACAGAATTGTTAGCCAATATAAAATATATGTCATAAAACACAATCGATCCATCACTATGTCATCAATCTATATTTAAGGCCAAATGTTCAAGTGGTTAAACTGAAGTCTGATTTGAATAGTAAGAAGCACAGAAAGTAGATTTGTTACAGTGTTTTACAACTGCTCTCTTTTATTAGAGTCAGGAAATAACAGACACTGGCAAGGTTGAGGAGAAAAGGGAAGGTTTATATGCTGTTGGTGGGAATGCAAATTAGTTCAGCCCCCGTAGAAAGTGGTTCGGAGACTTCTCAAAGAACTCAAAATAGAATTACCATTCAACCCAACAATCCCATTACTGGGTGTATATCCAAAGGAAAATAAATCATTCTACCAAAATGACACCTGCATTTGTATATTTATCGGGTACTATTCACAATAGCAAAGACATGGAATCAACCCAAGTGCCCATCAATGGTGGATTAGACAAAGAAAATGTGGTACATATACGTCCATGGAATGCTACATAGCCATAAAAAAGAACAAAATCATGTCCTCTGCAGCAACATAGATGCAGCTGGAGGCCATTATCCTAAGAAAATTATCACAAACATAAAACCAAATAATGCATGTTCTCACTTGTAAGTGGGAGCTAAACATTGGGTACACACAGACATGAAGATAGGAACAATAAACACTGGGAATTTCAAAAGTAGGGAGGTGGGAAAGAGGACAAGAGTTGAAAAACTACCTATCAGGTACTGTATTTACTACCTTAGGGACAAGATCATTAATTAGAAGCCCAAACCTCAGCATCACTCAATATACCCATCTAACAAACCTGTACATGTACCCCTCTGATATCTAAAATTTAAAATATAAATTTAAAAAATAAGTAAAATTGGTTACATAGCTTAAAAAATTTTTTTAAATACTGTTCTCTTAAAAGAGCTGTAGGCAGACACCAGACATTGGGCAAACTCCTTTCCCATTACTTCTCTATATACACTTAGTACGTTCTTTTAAAAAATACAGGCCAAACACAAACCTCACAAACATTTAAAACAAGAATCATAAAATTTTAAATAGGAAAAAAGTACTTGATAATTTGTTAAAAGTTAAAGGTTCATGTTTCTCGCTAGATATAAAATAGAAATTGTCACATCTTAGAAACCGAACCCTTGAGGTAGAATACATAATCACATTTGTCAAAGTAGGTTAAAAAAAAACCAAAAAACCCACTGCAGTGTTACTTTCCAAGAAATGGTTGCAAAAGGTTCAAACCTCAAACATTACCATTAAGAAAAAAACATATAGGCATAATAACACTAAACATACCTAAAGAAAAGTCACTGACAATTCATAATCTGTATTCAATCATATATTTAAGGCATAATCCTAAAAGTTGTTCAAAAATAATGTTATACTTACTCTTTTCATTTGGTCTACAGTAATGGTAGAAGACTTCCAAAGGGACTTTAATAAATCCAAAATCATCTTAAATGTACTTTCTCCAGTTGACTCTAAAACCATTATAACAGCCTAAAAATTGAATCAATGAGTGAATTTTTGGTTAATTTATATATGAAACCGCTCCTAAATGTATCAGATGCCTTTTGTAATAGTAAAAATTTAAAAACCACTTCCTCCTTTGATATTAAAAAAAGGATGTACATTATTTAAAAAGCATAAGTCACTATGGTACAAAAAGGAACACTTAATAATTCTCTTTGACATGGCAAGGTAATCTTACTTCATATACAAGCTCATGGTGAAAATGAGGTACTTCCAGTTCCTTAAGGCAATGTTCAGCTTCAGATATGTCTCCAGAGAGTAAATATTCTTTCAGCAGCATATCAATCTATTAGATTTAAAAGTTGAGATGTGTTAGAATTCCTAACTTTTAAAATATCGTGCTTGCCTACAGGATTATTTGCCCTCATTCCAATATAATGAAATAATGGGTAACAGCTAGTAACATATAGACTGGACATGGTACTATTATCACAGAATTTTTCATAATTAAAAAATAAATCCCCAATTTTTAAATGGTTCATAATTATGACTCAAATGCAATGCTTCAGTGTGTCTGAATCACTGAGATCTACGAGTAGGTTTATAATGGACGTGTCCTGGGTTGTGACCATAATGCTTTAGTGTGCCACTAAAAATAAGGGATTTTAAATACCACTAGAGGGCACTAACAAAGTTTCAACATAAAGTGGCATAAATATTTCACTTCTATCAAGATGCTCTTAATAGTGCACTGAGACCCAAAAAATGAGAGATGATAATGGGGTATTACTAGACAGGGCAAAGATTTCCACACAGTTTCTCTTTTCTCTACAACTGAGAATTTGAAACTCATTATCTAAAATGTTCAATAATTCAGTTTCCAGCTGTAAAGAAACAAGTCTTGATTTTCCTGCTCAAACTTGAACATCTCAAAAAAGTGGGAGAACTTTTTCAGCACAAGAGCTTCAGCTAGGAATATTTTTGCCTATATGTTCTTTGTTAAAATCCTCTTTGTATTTGGTGGGCACATATCTAGTTGTCTGAATGTTGAATGCTGGCTGACTGAATTAAAAAAAATCGTATTTAAGTATCCTTCCAACTTTTATAATGTATTTTCATAAAAGGTAAAGTAAAATTTAATTGCTGTCATGCTTTAGAATGTAATATTTACATGTAAGTAAATATGTATTTAAATATTTACATGTAAGTAAATATTTAAAGCACAGCATTTGAATATATTTACTTTATAATTACAAACTAATACATAATCATGCATCGTTTAATAGGGATACATTCTGAAAAGTGTGTTACATGACTGTCATGGTGCAAACATCATACAGTATACTCACAGAAACCTAGATGGTATAGCCTACTACACACCAGTGCTATATGATATAGCCTATTGCTCCTAGGCTACAAATCTGTACAGCAGGTCAGTATATTGAATGATATAGGCAATTGGAACACAATGGTATTTGTGTATCTAAACATAGAAAAGGTACAGTAAAAATACAGTATAAATGATTTTTAAAATGATACACCTGTATAGAGCACTCAATATGAATAGAGCTTTCAGGATGGAAGTTACTCTGGGTGATTCAATGAGTGAGTAGTTAGTGAATGTAAAGGCCTAAGACATTACCCATACACTGCTATGCACTTTATAAACACTGTATACTTAGGCTACACTAAATTTATGAAAAAACAAAGTAACTGTGCTACAACATTACAACTGTCTCCATATCACTGAAGGATAGGAATTTTTCAGCTCCATTAGAACCTTGTGGGACCACCACCATCCCATGCAGTTCATCACTGACCAAAACATCATTATGTGGCACATGACTGTACTTGTTATTCAAATCATATTACTTATTTTTAACATTTGTTACATAACTTTAAAAGTATTAAAAATATACCCCATCAAATTCCATGCACTTCTGAGAATAAATTACAAATACATTTATACATTTCTAAAAGTCTTCTTTGATCCAACCCTTCCATGTAAGCGAATATCCAAATAATGTCAACCTCAAACTCATATACTGGTAGTTTTATTTCCTTTTTTATCTTGTCAATTTTCTTTATTGAGAGAGAATTCATACACCATAAAACATCTTGTCCAGTTTCCAAAAATATTAATTTTGGAGAGTATTACCATCTTAACAATATGAAATATCCTAATCCATAACCATGGGATATCATTCTATTTTTATTTAGGTCTTCTTTAATTTCTTTCAACAAGTTTTACAGTTTTCAGTGTACAAGACTTGCATTTCTCTTGTTAAATTTATTCCTAAGTATTTTATTTTTGATGCTATCATAAATGCAATAATTTCATTTCAGATCATTCATTCCTACTGTATATAGAATTGAATTTTGTGTACTAATCTTCTATCTTGCAACCTTTCTGAACTCATTTTTTAGTTAATAGTTTGGTTTCAGTCTTGGGGAGTTAAAAAAATGTGGATTCATTCAAATTTTCTGAATACAGATCATGTTACCTGGGAATACAACTAGTTTTATCTCCTCCTTTCCAATCTGGATGCCTTTTATCTTTCCTGCCTAACTGCCCTGGCATCTTTACTATTTTTATACCTCAATTTTTCTAATAATTATTTAATTTTTAAAAACAGATACTACAATCACAACATTACAAACACTGACTCATCTCTTTTAACATATATAAAAGCAAAAATGGTCAAGTGCTCTAACTACATTTTGAACTCCCTAACACTTAAGCTAGATACACATACACACACACACCCCTCATTAAAAGATTTACTAAAAATCAAAATTACAGTTACATGAAAAGATTATCCTCAAAAATCAGAAGCACATGAACTACAAATCTTCTAGTTGCATGCCTTTTCTTAAAGAGATCTGCAGATAAGGAGTTTTTTTTGTTTGTTTTTTGGTTTCTTGTTACAGAATACCATAATACAGCCAGAAAAAAAAAATCCACAGGGAATAAATCTGGCATTTTAATGCAATAAATCGCTTTTTTTTTTTTCCTGAGACACAATCTTGTTCTGTCACCCATGCTGGAGTACAGTGGCGTGATCTTGGCTCACTGCAACCTCCGCCTCCTGGGTTCAAGCAATACTGGTGCCTCAGCCTCCTGAGTAGCTGGGATTACAGGTGCGCACCACCATGCCTGACTAATTATTATGTATTTTTAGTAGAAATGGGGTTTCACCATGTTGACAAGGCTGGTCTCGAACTCCTGGCCTCAAGCAATCCACCCGCCTCAGCCTCTCAAAGTACTGGGATTACTATCAATTTTCTTTTAAAACATGCATATGGGTAGTGAACGTCCTCACAAAAATCTAACACTCTGATCTACTCTAGCGCTCATAATTCCTAACTCATTATTTAAGACTATCTAGTTTTAATTTACTTATATAAAAGCATATTTATTGAATAGCTAAAAGACAGAAAATCTCATTTCAACAGCATTTGAAAATTATTAATAATATGAGAGAAAGATTTCAGGCATTCCTCTGAAGTTCATAGATGGCTTGCTTATAATTATTCATGAAAGCCCTTTTAACAGACTCATTTTTTATCATATAATTTATAATAAAAGCTCATAAAGTCAAATATAAAAGAATTATTTCATTTTCCAATTACAGCTGTAAGACCGAACTTAATTTTTGTCCATAAAAATAACAGCTAGTAGCCACAATTTATTTCACTCAGAGGAATACATATAAATTAAGTTAAAAACAATACCCAATCATTACCTCTTTAACAAGGTGATTGACAGATTGCTGCCCACCTCCAGAGCCCCACACACTATCTTTACGCTTTCCACCTTTAGACATGCTCAGAAGCACAGTAGCCTTATCCAGAGCAGCTCTACAGAGAAAGAAAAAAAATTTAAGTTTGGTAGCTGGACATACCTAAAGTTTACCAAATTATGGATAAAGCTTACAAAATCCTATATGCCCTAAATCTTTCACAAAACATAAAAGCAAAATAAAATTCAAAACACTTTTTCAAAACAAAAAGGAGCAAAAAAATTTGATCCTCATGTTAATATTCTCATGCTTTATTTCATTTCTCCTTCAAGAAAAATCAAAACACATTACAAAATAACTGATCTACACTGAGAAGAAACACTTCATATATAATTAACTTTCACCTAGATCCATGTCTTCCTACCCAGGAAGACCATTTCACTATGATGTGAAGTAGCCCTAGAAAATTAAGTTAATATACAGACCTAAGGAAAACTAAGACATGGCTGAGTCCAAGTCTCCAAGAAGTCAAGAAAAATCATATAGCATAACTCCCAAATGTCACATTTAGTTATTCCAAATATCATATTAATTATACTAAATCACAAGAGTGAAAAAGACATTTTCTGACTAAAATTCCTACAGTAGATAAACACAAAATAAAACTATAAATGAGGCCTCTCTTGTTAATGTTATCCATCTTATTAGAATATTAAACTACTACAGAATGCTAGAACCTGAAAACAGAACTTAAAAGATCTGTCCAATGGCTTTGTTTCATAAAGAAACTGAGGCCCAAAGAAGAGTGGCTTGACATGAAGGTAATTAATGATTTAGCTAAACTCCAGAACTTTTGCATTATAGTACTGTCCTCTTCCTGGTATGTCACGTCAACATTCTCTCCATTTTAACAGTGGAGAATATAGAGAAGTGACAAACAGATGTACAGAGTGTTTGATTAATGCCAAGTGTCATTTCAATATGATCCTGTAGAATTTTCCCCTATTTTGAAATTCTAAGTAGGAAAAGTGATTTACTTACCTAGCCTGCACACAATCTACAGTTCCTTTGTAACTATCAATATAGGTATTACATAAAATTCCATCTCCAACAGCTCTAGCAATAAACTGGCCCACCAACTGTAATAAGGAAAAAAAAAAAAAAAAGAGCTATATAAAAAAATCTTAAATAACTTTTATAGGACACAATTTCTAAATACATAAATGATGATGATTGGCTGAAGTACACAATCAGTACCTGAAAGATGCTGGGAGTTTTTTTTTAAAAAAAGCCTATGTAGTACCTGTTATGCCTGGCATACACTCCCACATCTTAACCTTCAAGTTAAGTGCCAGAGTGGGGGCCACCTCTGTTGTGCTCACTAATGAATTCCTAACACCTTGCACACTGCCTGAATACATAGTACGTGATTTTTTTTTTTTTTTTTTTTGAGACAGAGTCTCGCTCTGTCACCCAGGCTGGAGTGCAGTGGCGTGATCTCAGCTCACTGCAACCTCCACCTCCCGGGTTCAAGTAATTCTTCGGCCTCAGCCTCCCAAGTGGCTGGGACTACAGGCGCACACCACCATGCTTGGCTAATTTTTACATTTCTAGTAGAGACGGGGTGTCACCATCTTGGCCAGGCTGGTCTCAAACTCCTGACCTCGTGATTCGCCTGCCTTAGCCTCGCAAAGTGCTGGGGTTAAATGAATGATTTAAGGTCAAGTGAAGTCTTCTTAAAAAAAAAAAAAAAGAGGAGGCCGGGCGCGGTGGCTCAAGCCTGTAATCCCAGCACTTTGGGAGGCCGAGACGGGCGGATCACGAGGTCAGGAGATGGAGACCATCCTGGCTAACACGGTGAAACCCCGTCTCTACTAAAAAATACAAAAAACTAGCCGGGCGAGGTGGCGGGCGCCTGTAGTCCCAGCTACTCGGGAGGCTCAGGCAGGAGAATGGCCTAAACCCGGGAGGCGGACCTTGCAGTGAGCTGAGATCCGGCCACTGCACCCCAGCCTGGGCGACAGAGCAAGACTCTGTCTCAAAAAAAAAAAAAAAAAAAAAGTTCTCTCAAAAACTAATCAAAGGAATTTATCTTGTGGAGAAAGAAAAGTTGTTTAGAAATAGCTGGAAGTATGTTCACAGCATTACTTATTATAAAAAATGGAAATTAGTGTCCAAAAATAAAGCTATGGTTCAATGGTATGTATGTAAAATGGTATATTATGTGGCCACAGGGAAAGATATTTACCATATTTCATGGTATGAGAAAAATCAAGTTTACAAAATAGCATACATGGTATGATTCCATTTTTTTAATTTAAAAAAATTAAGGATTTATAGAAGTCATACACTGATATATACCCACAGAAAGGAGAATGGAAAACAACACCAGTAGCAGTTTTTGCTGGCCTTTTTTCTTTCCGGCTTTTATTTTTCAAAAATTCTACAATAAATATAAACTTATATAATCATTTTGTTACAGTACGTGTATTGGTATAAAAGGAAAAAATGTCTGCATTAGAATCACCACTCAATATCTCATACAGACTACTGTCTGTCATAAGTATAACAGAAACAGCATTTAGGAACTGACATGCCTATATTCTATTTCTAAATTAATGTTTTAGGTAAAATGATTTTACCTTGATTAAAAACTTTTGACAATAACAATTTCACATGTTTTCAAAGCTACAAAAGGGAAGAGTCTTATTCCTGACTTTTTATAATAAACATTAGTGAAGCAATCGTAACCTACATTTTTAAAAAATCTTAGTTAATAAAACAACTACATATAATAAAGACTATATGGCAAAACAAAAAAAAAAGAACTAAAAACTACACAGATCATGGGGGAAAAGTACAACATAACATTAAATTTATAGCATGATGAAGACCATGTTTAAAAAACAAAAGAACTAGGAAAAAATACACCGAAATGTTAGAGGGGTAGTTCGGTGTGGTAGGAAATGTGGGCCATCCCCTTCCATCTACTAAAATTTCCTAGGAGTACACATTACTTCCACAATTAGGAGTATAGTCGTGGGAGAGAATGAACAAAAAGAAGAATCATACAAACCTGTGGTGCTCTAGGAGTATCCAATGCTAATTCAGGTAGATCTTTCAACAATTTATCAAATGATTTTTCCACATCACTTGTGCTCATTACTGTCCCACAAAGGTCAGAAAGAAGCTTAGATGTCATCTCTCTATGACTAGCCTTCCCCTCCAATGCTAAGGACACTGCCAACACCGGTACTCCACTTTTCATTTCACCAAGATTTAAATCTCTTAACATTTCCTGTTCAAAAAAATAATTTAAAAACATTTTTAACGTGTATCACTACCTACAGTTCAATAAACTTTTATTTTTGAAAAATCAAGCTTTTATCTATATGTCTTTACCTCTCACTCTTTGGAAATAATCAAAAGACACAGTCATGTTTTAGGAGATAGGATAAATACACCTTTTTTCCCTGTGCATAAATTAGACATTGATCCACTTTGTCAAGCTTTAACTGCCTTAACATCGCTAAATTCAAAAATGTGAAATACATTTAAAATACTGTCATGGGTCACTTAACGACATGGATACATTCTGAGAAATTCACCATTTAGGTGATTTCATCAGTGTGCAATCATTATAGAGTGTACTTACACAAACCTAAATGGCATAGCCTACATGTAGGCTATATGGTATAACCTATTGCTCCTGGGCTACAAACCTGTATAGTATGTTACTATACTGAATACTGTAGACAACTATAACACAATGGTTACCTATCTAAACACAGAAAAGATATAGTAAAGAGTATTATTTGAGACCACAGGTATATATGCAGTCTGTCATGGAAACATCATTATGCAGCTCATGGCTAGTTCATTAAACTACATAATATTGCTAAGATTGGTATTAGGAGTAACTAACCTGCCTTACAATCTATTATTTCTATAAATACTGTTTTATGAGAATTTGTGGAGAAATTCATTTTACATTATCATAAGCTATTTATATTCTACTTTTCTTCAAAGCCTTCTCTTGAAATAAAAATTCACTTTACACTTCTGTATCAAGTTTAAAATTAGATCTTAAACAACTGTTTTTAAATGGGATTATTGGTTTAAAATTCTGGGGTAAATTTAAAATTTCCTATTAGAAATATAATAGCTGCAGCTAATACTTATTGACTAATGTATCAGGCATTATAATAGCCTCTTTATTTATATTATCTTATTTAATACTCAAATAGCCCTTTGAGTATTAAATTATCATACCTATCATACTCAAAGCAGAGAGGGCACACAGCTGGAGTAGCCAAACTGAAAGCGGAATAAAGGTAGTCTGACTCTAGAAGCTAAGTTCTAATTCAGTTAGAGTGCCCTCCTCTTTAATGAAAGTTTTCTTAGAATCTTTAAATCATGATACACTACTAAGAGAGTGCCAGAACTATTTCACAGCCACCTAACTGGTGTCCTTGTTAGTAATCTCTTCTCACTCACTACAGTTCATCTTCATTGACTGCACTTTAACAACTAATCCATTACCCTCAAACACGATACTCCTCTTTCCTGGAAAACTATCTTAACTGGCGAACTCCTCACCATCCTTCAGAACAGCAGAGAATCATCTCTACTATTACTCTCTATTTTATGCTTTCCAAACCTACTCAGTTAATAGATATGTAGTATACAGATGGTCTTATGCGAGGTAGATAACAAGATTTCAACAGTCCCTGCCCTCACAGACTCATGGAAACTTTTCCTCTATAACAGAATGTTTCACATACTTTAATAATCTGTTTACATATCATTTCTTTCACTTGACTGGGCTTCAAAAGGGCAAGAATCACCTATTACAAATTCCTCCAGATGGTATGCACAGAACAAATATTTGTCTTATATTCAAATCCTACAAATCCAAAGATAACAAACCTCACAGTACCAGACAAATCATAAAAGTCTAGTCTAAATTTTAAGAATCTAAATGATCAAAGTCTTCTAAGGGTTACAATTATATTACTTTAATTCAATAATCCTAACTGACCAATAGTTTTATTTTATCCTAAATTTACTTTATGAACAATTCATAATTATTCTCATGGTTTCTAATTCTTTTTCAAATCTTTATTATTTGTGGGTTTTTTTTTTTTTGGACAAAGTACAAAGAAATTTTATCCTACTTCTGAACATACTTGAAATAAACGTCAAAAAAATGAAACTATGTCAGGCATTCTTGTCTGAGGTCCCTGAAGAGGTTTCAGGGGGGTCTATAAGTGCCCTCAAACTGCTAAAATTATATCTTATAAATTATAAAAACAGATTTTATAAATTCATATACATTACAAATTATCATTATAAAAATTATTAAACTATTGTCATTTTTCAGAGAAGAAAATGGCACATAGCTCTCATCACATCCCAAATATATAACTATTTTAATGTAATGAGATTTTATTCCATTTCTTAGAAACTCACTTATGCAAAAGAAAATGATTAAATTTATTCAGTGACCCAAGATCATTCTAGATGTATTTTGCTTATAAAAGATGTCTTCTCTCCTATATTAAATAAATTACACTTGCAACTTTAAACCTACCGCAACTTCATTAGTATCTCCATGCTCAAAATATTCCTGTATGATTGGTGTTAAAGTCTTCTCAAATGCCCTTTCATCCAAAGGCAAAACTACAGTTTCATAAACACAGTTCTCCTGTGAGGGGAAAAGGGAGTAAGAGTTATAAAAAACAAAATGCAAATAAACAAATGAAATTGTTGTATAATTTTATATTCTAAGTAGTTAATAATGCCCACTTAGCACAAGACAAAGACATGCTACATACATTCATCACATAAAAACAGAATCTAGGCCAGGCAAGGAGACTCACACCTACAATCCCAACACTTTGGGAAGCAAAAGCAGGAGGTTCACTTGAGGCCAGGAGTTCAATACTAGCCTGGGCAACATAGCAAAACCCTGTCTCTACAAAAAAATTTTAAAAATTAGCCAGGCATGGTAGCCTGCACCTGTAGTCCTAGCTACTCAGGAAGCTGAGGCAGAAGGCTCTCTTAAGCCCAAGAGTTTGAGGCTGCAGTGAGCTATAATTAATTCATCACTGCACTCCAGCATGGACAACAAAGCTAGAAAATAGTAATAAAATAATAATAAAAATAGTAGAATGTGTATGTCACTGCTCTTTTACAAAATCAGAATAAGCCAATATATAGATTAGAGCCATTAACCATAGCAAATACATAATTTGCTCCCAACCCCCATGTCTTAATTTTTTCTCTCAAAATTTTTATGTCTCTCTCAAAACCAATCTTTCGGTAACCAAAAAGCTTCATGATGGCTTCCTATCATATATGGTATTTTAGTTAAAACTTCACTTTTAGAAAAAATGAAGCAGAAACCAAAGCCTTCACAATTAGCATTATTATAATAAAAAGTATAACACAAAGATCAAGGTTGTAGTGACAGAAAAAAATCTCTAAGGAAAAAAGCACTGTTCAATTGAAATTTCAAAAAGAAGATTAACATACATCATCGAACCACTCCTCTCTCCCCATGCAAAACAAGCTCTGAAATGTAGTGCCCCCCCTTATCTACAGGGTGTATGTTCCAAGCCCTGTCAGAGGATGCCTGAAACCACAGATAGTACCAAACCCAATAAATACTGTTTTTTCAATCTGATAACCTAGACAGCTACCATGTGACGAATGCACGAGTAGTGTATACATTGCAGATACACACTGGACAACGGAATGGCTCACATCCTAGGCAGGATGAGGTGGATGAAGCTGGACAGCGGGAGATCTCATCACACTACTCAGAATGGCATGCAATTTAAAACTTATGAATTACTTCTGAAAGTTTCCAATCAGTATTTTCAAACCACATTGGACCATGGGTAACTGAAACTGCGGAAAGTGAAACCACGGATAAGAGGGGACTGCTATATTTGCAACCTGTGACTGGCTTCAGCCTAAAAACATATACTTGAAAGATTAAGACATTTTTAGCAAAGATTCTACAGTACTTGAATCCTACTAGTTTCATATTTTTCATATTCTCTTAGAAATATTTCCATGTCCAACTATTACTTAAAACAGTTAAATACATACATACAACACACAATAAAAACAATGTAACATATACTCTTAACATTTTCCTGTCTAAAATTTCCATCACCGTGTCTTACCTTATGCAAAGACATGATTTTCAAAAAACATAATCAAAATGTTTGGGATTTGCTTCAAAATAATCCAAAACAGGGTAGGGCAAACAGGCCAAGAGAAGACAGAGAGTAAATGGAATGAAACAAGACTGCCTATGAGTTTGTAATTATTTAAGTTTGTAAAGCTAAGGGAAGAGTACAAGCAGATTATACTATTCTACTTTAAAATTTCCATTAAAAAATATTAAAAATTCACTACACAATCTTATTAAAAATTTACATTTTCAGCATTATCCCTAAAAGATGCACATCCCCAAAACAAAATTTATTATATAGTTACCATTCTAAACTGTAATATTCAAAAGCAACCTAGTATCTCTAACTCATACTATTCAAAAGAGGATATTCTCAATTATCATTACTATAGAAACAAACTATATTAACAGAATTTACTGAAAAATGGTCAACTTAATAATCCTAAGTGAATTTGTAAAGAGCTATTTTTGACTCACTACGGAAACCAAGTGAAAGTTATGCATATATTACTGTCAGTTTACTTGGTTTCCTAATCCAAAACATATATACATATGATTTGACACATGTATGAGTAAACTACAAACATGAAGTCAAAAAAGTTCATAAACATTTTAAATCTTATGAAAAAGCAAAGCACTGATACCTGGTCATCATCATAGTTAGGATCTTTCACATCTACCTCCTCCACATCATACACCTGTCCAGGTGTACCCCAGACACCTTTGCCTCCTGCACCACCTGAAAAAGTTTAGAATTGAGAAAGAAAAAACATAAAATTCATCAATTTGTTGAAATCTAAAATAATCCTAAATGTTCCGATGTTAAATAACAGCTAAAAAAAATTGTATTTAATGTCTATGTTAGTTTTTTTTCCAGTTTTCTTTCCCTATTGGTTTCCTTTTTGTTCAGACCACTCTTTCAATATTTCTGAAAACATTAAGTTCAAATAGCTTATGAAGTTAAAAACTAAAAAAGCAGATACTTTAAAATAAAAGCAAAAACAAATAAAGATAAAAAATAGCTATACTGAGGACCTCAAAGGGGATGATATTGCAGCTGAGCTCTAAATTTTATTCGACATTTCTTTGGGACCAAGACAAAAAGAAACATGCTGGGCCAGTAAAGCGTAGCATAGAAAACTCAACAAGGGAAAAATTATTTAACAAAAAAGGACAGTAACCACCATAAAATATTTTAAAGTCAAATACAGTACTCTTTAAATATAAAAGTACACATTAAACCACACTATTAAGCAATATATTACAAATATAGAAAACAATACTAATTGCTTTTAAGCATTAACAGCCCTGAAAATTCTATTTTCTAAATACAAAACAACCAACAGAAGCTTAACAATTCCAATTTTCGAAGTTGCTTTTCTACATCAACTTACTGAAATGTTTTAAGGACCAATGCACTACATTATTTTTTAAAGAACCTTTACAATGTCACCAACATTTCTGTTTTTGGAGGGTTTTATTTTGTACCAACTATATCCTTGCCATCAGACCAAAACAGAATCTGATAACCAGGTTTCATTTTGATATAAACCATGATTGCAGAGCCATTCAACAAAAATAATTTTTGACATCACAAAAACATTTTACAAGAAACCTACGCTATAAATTGAAGTTCCCACCATTCAAAAGATGATGAAATCATCAGAAAACTCTTAATCAACAAATATTTGTCTATGACGTGCTAGTCACTATTTCAGGTACTAGAGATACAGCAGTGAAACAGACCAATGCACTACAGAACCCAAAATAAAGAGCTAATGAGAACTCACAACCAGATCTCGGAAAACATTAAAATTCAGATCCAGATGTTATCAATCAAATTTATGTTTACTAGTAGTAGTAATGGACATAATTATATTAATTGAATAAGTATGATGGATTTCTGACTCCTTTCAAACTTAGAGAACATATGCAAAACTCGTTAACAGTGAAAAACATCAGTGCATATTTTGCTGGAAATAAACCGTTAACATTTTGCTAAAGAAAATTAAATCTACTCAAACAAGAAAAAAGATCAACCTAAAGAAAAAGTGAGATAGTCCTCACCTTATTACTAAGTAAAAATATATACAAACTGTAAAGCCTCTTACTATCACTGTTTGAATTTCTCTCATTCCTAGAACAAGGAAATTGTAGTACAAGAACCAGACAATTTTTTTCCACTTATTTATCTTCCATTTGTTGGACATGATATATACCAACCTTTCTTTGGTAGTCCCCTTCCTTTCCCAGATCTGGATCGCCTATCCAGCAACCTTCCCTTTGGACTGGTTGGCACAGTTACTCCACTTCTAAGGGCGTCACTCCCATTGTCGCTGACCGAATCGCCTCTGCCAGAGTCCCGGGATGAGTTTTTCCTTAGCCGCCTTTTTGCCTTGGCATTAATTCTAGCTTCATTAATGGAGGATGCTGAAATCCAATTTCCATTTATTTCATTCTTTATTTCCTCAGTCCCAGTGTTTTCTTCATCACCAGAAAAGAGACAGTCACTTAAATTATCAGGATCTTAAAGAGAAAAATGAAGAAAGAAAATTCTAAGTATTTTAAGTATCTACTGTTTTACAGACATAGTGGTAAGTTAGATTAGGTTGAATCACATGACACGACCATTTTTGCGGGTAAATTACAGTCGCATATTGGGAATTTCATCTACTTCAATCTAATAAACAACAACTAAATGAGATTATTTTTCACATTATCAAGGAAAGTAAACCAAGGCACTGAATTTTAACAAAGTTTACCAAAAGAAGCATGTTATTTCACGTGTTTAGATCATAAAATCTATGCTAACAGCAACACCAAATATAAAACCCTTAGACTTTTATGAGCTAAGAGAGTTAAGCAATTGGAGATATTAAGAAAAGACAAAGCATCTTGAGAAGAGACACAAACTAATATTTATAGAATGCCTACTATTATTTATCAGGCATTGTACTAGACACTCTATCATTTATTTATGCACAAGTTTGGCAGTTAGTTATTATAACATTGAGGACAGATAAGGAAACTAAGGCTGAGAATGTTTAAATGATTTGCCAAACATCCCGTAACTAGGTATAAATACTTAAGATCTATTAGTAATCCAGAAAAGAACGAAAGGAATTCAGCAAACAATCCATATGATTGTTAAGCTGAACTGCTGATGCTTTACTGCCTCAAGATAAAGTCTGCTTTCAAGAAAAGCCATCATCTCAAAGTCCTAATTCATCTCCCTAAACTGTTCTCATATTACTTACCATCCTGAAAATCTTCCAGCCTATATAAAATTGATTCTTCTAAAAGAGATCAACATACTGGAGTTTCCAGTGGTTCCCCTACTTAGAATGTCACCCTCATTGTTATTTTCAGTTATCAAAATCCTTTAGGATATAGCCCAAGTCTTACTCCCTCCATTAAAACTTCCCTTACAACTCTAGCTACAGTAACACTAATTGCTCACATACTATTCATTCAACACGTCATGGAAATCACTTTCTTTTTATATAACAGTCTTTTTCTTCCAACTAAGTCATACGCTTCAAATGAGAAACCACAACTAGACTGTATGTCCTTCTCTGCATCCCCATCACCTAGCAGAGTGTCCTTCATACTCAAATTCCATGGAGATCAAGTGGAGGCACTTGACTTTGCCCTGAAAGCTCTTTAAGTCAGAAAGGTTACTGAATTAGCTACCACTGGGCCAGAGTTTTGTTCATTATTGTTAACTCAAATCAGAGCTGAATCACTCAAATCATTTTCTATATGCCTAAAGATAATTATAACATGTCAGGTCTATGTGCATGGACTTTAACGTTTTAAGATATATTCAAACCAAAAATTTTCATCAACCTATAAAAAGCCTACATGTGTTTAAATCTTTACAATTCTTGACATACTTAGGAAGGTGGAAATGTTTTATTTTAAACAAAATCATCTATTAGAGCCAAATTATTTCACTAGTCTCCTAAGTAGTCTCCCTGCCTCCAGTCTTCAAACTATACTGAATGAAGACTGATTTTCTCATGCATGCCCTCACTGAAGATCCTTTAAAAGTAATCCCATTATGTCACAAAAAATGTAAACTCTTTTTTTTTTTTTGAGACAGAGTCTCGCTCTGTCGCCCAGGCTGGAGTGCAGTGGCGCAATCTCAGCTCACTGCAAGCTCCGCCTCCCAGGTTCACGCCATTCTCCTGCCTCACCCTCCCAAGTAGCTGGGACTACAGGCTCCCGCCACCACGCCCGGCTAATTTTTTTGTGTTGTTAGCAGAGACAGGGTTTCACTGTATTAGCCAGGATGGTCTTGATCTCCTGACCTCGTGATCCGCCCGCCTCGGTCTCCCAAAGTGCTGGGATTACAGGCGTGAGCCACTGCAGCCGGGCAAAATGTAAACTCTTTACCTTGTAACTTGATCTTGCCCTTGCTTACCTCACCAGAATCACTGCTAACTACTCCCACACTAAAATTGTCAGAGCTTAAGTTAGATACCATAGGAAGGAGATGGGAGGGATTCATTTGGCAGAAGAATATTGAGTATATTACAAAAAGAGGTATAAAGTGGGAAACCACTAAGAAAATGTTTCAGTAATTCAGTCACAAGCTAACTGGTAAAGAGCAAGGGTAGTAACTGTGGGAAAATAATAATGTCATACTTTTAAAGAAAATAATAAAGGCTTTTAAGCAGAATGTATCTACGATTAAAGAGAAGTGGAACAATGCCTTAAAAGTTTTCGAACTGGTGAGAGGCCAGTGTTAGGATGGTGTGTTTGGGACATCATCACAACCATCAGCAGTAATTACAGTCTTAATGGAAGCAGCCGTAGTACTGTTTCTTTCATCATTACCACTACTATTGTCAACTATTAGATTCCAGGTTCCACACTACATGGTACCTATTAGATACCAGGTTCTATGCTAGGCACTTTACATATGTGGTCTATAAGCCTCAAAAGCTGTAGAAAGAAACTGTTTATCCTCATTTTACAGAAGGAATGTGTTTCACAAGAAGTTACATATCTAGAAAGGATTATGGCTAGGATTCAAACCCACATTTTTAATCCCATATGACTATAACTACAGAAAATACAAAACTGGAATACAGCAGAGTATTGACAGCTAAAGAAACAGAGATGGACAAGGGAGTGAAAGTAAAGAGAGATAAACAAAAATGATTAAGTAGAAGGGGCAGAAAGACCAGGATCAGATAAATTAGATGACATTTTCATGTAAGAGTGGATGGTTGAGAAAAACATTAAATATCTACCTGTAACATAGTGCTTTCATCATTGCACTATTAAGGTGAACCACAAAACTAGTCCAGAAGACACAGGACTCAGAACTATAATAAAATGTCTTAAACTGTCCCTTGGAGTATTCAATTTAAATGTATCTATTTCCCATAATCAAGTTTTCTTTTCTTCAACCATTTTAATATTCTTTCAAGTATGTTTATGTCTCTGCAGCAGTAAACATTCTCTCTCAGTATAATTTATATATTTGACCTTATAATTTTTAACCCATGTTTATATTAATTGCTTTATATTTTGTTATTCATACTAACCTAAGTGTTGGAGTTCCATAGCCCCTATTGAGCTGACTTTAAGAAAACCAAAATTAAAATGATAACCTGAGTACAGAATGTGATGACTTCAAAATTGTTTTCTATTGTGTACTAATTCCCTCTTTCTGAATTCTGACATCTCAATAGTAACCACTCTAATTGTATATGACCACAGCACCCGAAAATCACATTTTCAATTACTGGTGTCCAATGAGTGGCATAATTAGAATATTACCACATTTTCATGTATTACATACCTAGTATGTGCTTCACAGACTTAACACACATATACAGTATCTCACTAAATCCTAATTATAAATCTATACAGAGGGTGTTTATATCCCAATTTTATACACTAAGAAACTGAAGGTCAGAATAAATAACCTACTTCCTCCAAGTAAAAGAGTAAGAGTGTGACTTGGATTGCTATAGAAAGAATTTACTACAAAGAGGGTCTGTCTTACGCCTATCCAAATATTGAAGAACAAGTTTTTTATTTTAAGGCAGTGCTGGACAGAAGCACCAAGAACAGGGTTAAAACTAGGTCTTATTGTAGTTAGGAAAAAAAAGTATACATTTTAAAGCTATGTTTCTATTTCTGATAGAAATAGAATGCAAGTTACATAAGAAATTTTAAATTTTCCAGTAACCACATTAAAAAGTAAAACCAGGTGAAATTAATTTAAATAAATTTTATTTAATCTAATATAACCATAATATCATCTCAACATGCAAGCAATGTAAAAAATTATTGAGATAGTTGACCTTCATCTCAACTCAGAGTAGCCACATTTCAAGTACTCAACAAACACATGTGGCGAAGCCCAGTGGTGCACACGCCTGTAATCCAGCTACTGAGGAGGGTGAAGAGGGAGGATCACTTGAGCCCAGAAGTAATAATAACCACATGTAGCTAGTGGTTACCATACTGGACAGTGCAGAAAAGTAGCAATTACTTATATGTAAAATATATTCTTAAACTCTATTACCATCCCCATCTCAATTAAGTAGGTATATATTACCCATTTATAACCCTAAAGCATACTCATACAGCTTCTGTACATAGCAGCACAGAAATGATCATTAATTACATAAAAATTTTTTCAATTTTTTACACTTTAAAAAGATCTGTAAATAAACAATGGTAAAGAAGCTTCAAATTCAACATGTTTGTTCAGATCAAAGAAAACTATGTATGTTGTAAACAATAGTGAGTTGTCATTGAAGAAATAAAGATGTAGTAATGAAATACACTTAAAATGACAGAAAATACACAGCTTTCAATATTAATAAAATTATAAGGCAAAGAATTATCTAAAGTATACCAATATGAACTGTTCTCACTATTCAGATATTATACAGTTCTAATTACCTTTTTGGGGAGATGATTTTGAAAACTATAAATACATTTTAAATCGTCTTGAGCTACTCACATTTGGTCATCTATTCCACAAAACTTTGTTCATTTTTATGATAACAACATACTATTGAAGCACCATGGAGAATTAGGGAAAATACCCTAGGTAATTCAGAATATAAAAATTATTCGTTAAGAAAGATATCAAAAGATACCAGTAAGTTAATATTACAGAAATCACTAACTAGCCCATGTGAAAATAAGCAGGCTCACTATTCTTCTCTATTCTGTACTACATAATGCAGGATAGGAATGTGTGGAATGTGAAAGGATACACAGAAAAATAGGACGTGTAATGAATTCCCATGAAAATAAAAATCACAAACCTGACTTTAAAAATAATATAGCCTGTTTTCTTATAGCATGAATAAAGCAGTATTTAAAGATAGTTTTTCTATCATGTTTTTATAAAATATGGAATGGTCTGAAGCTTACTCACAACATAGTCAAGGTTCAAGATATTCAGCCCGGGCAACATAGTGAAATTCTCTCTCTACAAAAAATAAAAAATTAGCCTGGTGTGGTGGCACATGCCTGTTGTCCCAGCTGCTGAGGAGGCTGAGATAGGGGAGGATCTCTTAAGCCTAGGAAAGTGGAAACTGCAGCGAGCCATGATCACACCACTGCACTACAACCTGGGTGACAGAGCAAGATCTTATCCCAAGACGAAGAAAAAAAGAAAAAAAAAAAAAAAGGAAATTCTTACTTACCTGCAGGGTTTACATTCAGTATCTGCTCACTTTCTACATCCATTTTTCCTTAATTTCACTTGCACTGATTAAACAAATTACCAAATGGAAGTCTTCCTTCAGAATCTGTTTTTTTAAAACAAAAAAAGAAAGCTTCAACATCTTTTAAACTGATGTAATTAAGCTGAATTAAACTTACTTAAGCACACTGTAAAAACAAACAACAAAAAACATAATTCCATTAAATAAAAGAGTTCACTTTACTTTCAAAGACAACTTACCCTAATTAACATTTGGTTCCAATCTTCTTGATAAATTTATCTAAGTCAAAAAAAATTCCAGATTTCAGTATGTGCCAAAGCACCCCTTTAATTGGAATTAAAAGATATGTTTGCAATATGTGTCAAGTTAAAAAAAATACACACATCCAAATCTTTTAGGAATACTAAGCCTCAAAATTAATCTGATGTACATATATAGGAATATAAATACTGGATAGTTCCCTACCAATGAATTATGAGAACTACTCCAAAATAAAAACAACAGTTTTAGTTAATAAAGAATATCACATGACTCTGTTATTTTTCACATTACGGCATATCTGAAAGGCAGATATATCTGCCACTCATTACCTAGGTCTATAATTACCAGAATAAGACTTTGAGATTGGGAGAAACTTTTAAAATCAGCTTTTTTGATAATATTACTTATATGAGAAATCCATTTTTAAAAAATCTGATCATTTCAGAAAGGAGTAAGTACAACGAGATAAGCATCTCAGTATTTTAGGCCTCAGTTTCAAAATGGCTTAAAAATTATTAATCCTGGAAGGTTTGATGAAATCAGTTACCTTTTAGACAATTAACTTAGTGATACAGATCCAATGTTATATGAAAGAAATATCAAAAGTTTTCAAAAAATATATTACCAGAAAAAGTGCAACCAAATTAAGATTTCAGAATCTCTCTAGAAGTATTTTTTAAATAGTGGTTTAGAGTACTTAAGTGTATGTTTAAGTCACATAGTTTGGATATAAGTCCTTCCAGTCATTTACAATCAGGCTGCTAGCAACGTGCTCTTCAGAGATATAAAATGCACAAATTAATGGAAATGCCTAATAATTACAGAAAAGCACATTTTTTTTCCATATAACGTAACCTACTGTTAGATGTCATTTAAGGATAACAATGATATATGCAGAGCCTCCTGGGACTCAAAGGTGAAACTGACTTTTAAATTCCACATTATATACTATTATTTGCTAACACAAGTTTATAGCCCTTTTCTTCAGAAAAGGGTACTATTTTGCGAAGCAAAAACAAATGGACCTTGTGTTAAAATTGTAAGGTTTTTTTTTTTTTTTTTTTTTTTTTTTTTTTTTTTTTGAGATGCAGTCTTGCTCTGTTGCCCAGGCTGGAGTGCAGTGGTGTGATCTCTGGCTCACTGCAAGCTCCACCTCCCAGGTTCACACCATTCTCCTGCCTCAGCCTCCTGAGTGGCTGGCACTACAAGTGCCCACCACTACGCCCGACTAATTTTTTGTATTTTTAGTAGAGACGGGGTTTCACCGTGTTAGCCAGGATGGTCTCGATCTCCTGACCTCATGATCCGCCCGCCTCGGCCTCCCAAAGTGCTGGGATTACAGGCGTGAGCCACTACCCGGCCTATAAGCTTCTTACTATGGCATAATCCTCAGACTAACATGCTATCATATTGCTTGGGAACTTAACAAAAAGGTGAAATCATTCTCTAATTCTATTTAGAATAAAATAATGTGAATCTTTAAAATCACTTTTTAATACAACTCCCGCCAACTTTAGATATGAAAAAAAATCTTAAAAATATGTAGAGATTCATATAAATACATGAACAAAAATGATTCGCAAATCTAAACATTCAGCATCCTTCATGGCTGAAAAGGCTACATTCTGGTTTAATTCCATGCATGAATTACATATAGGAAAGGAATAATGTCATATATGTTTCAGTTTTTTAGAGTTCCATTACAAAGTCTTTTTCATTCTTGATGAAAGCATAACCTTTGAGAGAATATTTTCTGCAGAGCCCAATAAGTGAAATGATTATAACTAATGTTTATAAAGCCCTTTACAATTCAAAAAGAATTGTACATGTATTATTTAATGTACCTTACAGAACAATCTTCAGGTAAGTATTCCACCTTACACACAACTAAACAGATTCAGAGAGGATAGGTGATATGTCCAATGACCGCCAGCTGCTTAGTGGAACAGCCAGGACGAGAATTCAGACCTTCCAAATCCAGTACTGTTTGCACAAGTTCAATCCAAGATTTTAATAACCCACAGGAAGATTATTTTCAAGGGTTACCAGAAGCTTATTAAAACAGACTTCTGCTGTTAAATCAAACTTTTAAATGCTGTTTTCCAAACACTAAAAGTAATTATTTTAAACTATTATACAGAAGGCATTCCGTCAAACAAAGAAAACTGTCAGGAAATGACTACCATCTCTTTTATTAAGATAAAAACAAAGTTATCTTAATAGTCCTGTGTCGTTAGGCAATGATAACCTGATCAAGAACTCAAGTTATATTTGAGAGCAACAAACACGTTTTAAGAGTTTAGATAAGCATAAGACATGTTCTACGTTTTTCTTCTCTTTAAAGTAGTAGGATTTTTTCCAATTTATTTAACCACCCTTACTTGGCCCAAACAAGAAAATATAAAGCAAAAAATCCAAACCCTATTTCCTTCATACTAACCTACAAAAATGAATTTTCGATGAGAAAACTATACATACAAGTTAGAAGAAAATGAAGGCTGACATTAAACACTGTCCTTTTCTTCAGTGTTACATGAAACAAGCAATCAGAAGTATTCAATTGCCAAAACATTCCCTAAGAGATAGACCCTCCACTCTCCCACGAAATATATATGTATTTCCTGAAATATACCTCATAAATTGCTCTGGCATTTTGGGGAGTCAAGCTTTGGCCATTTATTAACTAGGATTACTTGTATTCATTCTCCGGCTACAAACAGCTAATTAGCAGCTTAAAACCAGCTAAAAGCATTCTACTACAGTAATGCAAAAGTGAGCACTACAGATAACATTCAAGTGGCATTTATTTTTGCAGTCCTAACAATTATTTTTCCTTTCACATTAGTACCACAGAAAAAGCCAATCAATTATAATTCAGACACTTACTGAAATATTAAGGTATTCAATAAGCCTATAATGAAGGAATATTAAGGGTATAAATGCCAGTAACTCCTTGCTTAAAAAGCACTTGGTGGTTTCCCAAAAAAAGTCACGTTATCAAAATCATAAAAATTAAAGTAAAAATACAAGTTAAAAAACAAGGGAAACCCTTTTTTGCCAGACATGTAGTCGCATTTCTGATCATCATTTGTAGACACTACACAGTCGCTGGCTATGTAGCGAGTTCTCACAAGGGGTAGGTGGGCGACATTGACGTCTGCAGACAGTTTTGAAGCTCTTGCAAAACTCCATGTACGTTACAGCATCAAACTGACAAATGCAGCAGACGGCATGCGTTTCACAGAAAGGGGGCTCCCTTCCCAGCTTTGTTTTCTCTGGGAGATTATATTTTACCTGAACTAAAAAAAAAGAGACCCTTTGCCGGAGGACTGGCTCGGCGAAGTTCGCGCGGGGCTCGGGCGGCGGGCACGTGTTCGCTTCCTAGGGCCCCCCTAGTGAGGCTAGCGCGCGGCCCCTCCCCACAGCGGCCGGGCCCTTTCTCCCGCAGCCGGCTCAGGCCAGGACCCCCGAAGTCCCCAGCCCGGGTCGGCCCCCGGAAGGGGCTGGGCCGGGGCCAGGAACGGAGCTCCAGGATCACGCCGAGCAGGGGGGTGCATCTTCAGAGAATTCCCAGGGAGAGCAGGGGGCGGGGAGGGCGCGAATCTTCCTCACAGGATTTCAGTCCAGCCGGAAACACGCCTTCCAATCCCGGCCCCTGAATTCAACCTCCGCCAGAGGGGGAGGTGGGTTGAGGGAGACCTTCGAGGGCAAGCGCCCCGCGCGCCCCTCTCAGTGGGAAGAGGGCTCCGGGAGGGGGCGGGCCCGCGCCACCACGCTCCAGGCTGGGCCCAGAAAGAGGGAACCGGGCCGGCTGCCCGCAGTCCGGGGCGTTGGGGCGGGCGCGGCTGGACCTATGGGGCTACGAGGAGGCAGCCGGGGCCCCGCGCCGCTGGCCCGGACCTGACAGGGCCGCGGCCCCCACGCCCCCGCCCCCTCCCATCGTGCGGCTGCCTCCGAGGGGGCATAGGGGAGAGGGCGCAGTCTTCCCGAGCGTGTGAGCCGCGCCTACTGGTACTGACCCCTCCGGCCCCTGCCGCTGCTCGCCCAGGTCCCTGGTCAGCCGGCCCCGACCCCGCTCTTCTGGCTCTGCCGCCGCCTCGGAGAGTCTCTGGCCCCTCTCGCTCTGTTTGTTTTTGTTTTCTTCTACCCAGTAACACGGGGGCGAGAGGGCGGCGCTTATTGGCCAAGGCCGGGTGGTCGGCTGGCCAATCGTGGCGGTGGAGCCGGAGCTGAGGCGGAAAGGGGAGAGGAGTGAAACGTGGAAAGTTGGGGAGGGGCACGGAGGGCGCATGCGCTTGTGGTTCCTGGGACTGGCTGGAGCGGGAGCGGAGCGGGAAGCCGGGGTGGGGGTGTGTTGGGAAGCGTGGCGAGATGGGAGCGTCGGGAAAAGGGCGGTGCTGGGGGATGGGAACGAGGATGAAGCTGCCTAGTCCCAGCTCACCCATTCTCCTCACAGGGCGTTCTGCAAACTGGGCAGAAGCACAGGTTTTGAGCTTCCTGACGTCGCTGCCTCCATTTCTAGACACTCCTTGGACGAACACTCCAAGTGATCAGCCTGCCCGATTCCTCCTCCCTCTGGCCCCTGCTTTCTCCATGACTTCTAGTTTCTGCAGATCCCATGCTAAGAAGTTTCTCTCAGCGAATCCCCTCAAACCTTTGAGATAGAAATAATTCCCATTTCACAGATATAAAACAGGCCCCAAAACTCTTTGAAGTCCCTTTGCTAATCATGACTCGCCAAGCCTCTGGCGTTCAAACGCACTAATTCCGGACTCCGGTGCTGGGAATCTCAGCCATGGCTACAATTTCTGTATTGAAACTTCCACCTCCCCTCGCTGTTCTCTCTGACTTTTCCTCTTGGCTGCATTCGTTTTGCCTGGTCCTGTCCTTATTCTTTCAACGTCACGGTCCCCTGAGGGTGATAACCAGAACCTTATGCTTCCTCTATGTTCCCAGGAGGGGACTTAGCCACTACCTCTCATAAGATTTTTCAGTTGTCTGATGGGCAGCACCTGAATGATTGCTTGGTCCCTCCAGAACCCAACTGCCTCATCCCGCACAGGCCAGCGCCTTCCCTTGGCTGCCCAGTCACCCTGCCTGGGAATCATCTCTAATGCTGCTATTTCTCTGCGCGCGCACACACACACACACACACACACACACAAACCTTCACTGGCTTCCCACTGCCTCTCTTGAGTGTCAGCGCCACGGTCGGTCGTTCAAGGCTCCACGATGTGACTTAAAGACTTTCAAGCTGTGTCTCCACACATATCCCTATATGCCTCCTCAACCCCTGGTAATTCTTTATATATCACCTTGAAATGTCTCTCTTCTCATCTCCTATCTCTGCCTGGTGCAATCCTTCTGTGCCTCATGGCCCTCCCTAGTAGTTTTTTATTTTGTTGTTGTTGTTGTTGTTTTATTTAATTGAGGCAGGGGCTTGCCCTGTAGCCCAGGAGAATGCAGTGGCATGATCACAGCTCACTGCTGTCTCGACCTCCCTCAACCTCCCTGGTTCAAGCGATCCTCTCACCTCAGCCTCCTGAGTAACTGGGACTACAGGTGCCCCTCACTATGCCCAGCTAATTTTTGTATTTTCTGTATACAGGGGGTTTCATCATGTCGTCCAGGCTGGTCTTGAACTCCTGGGCTCAAGCAATCAGCCCACCTGAGCCTCCCAAAGCGTTGAGATTACAAGCGTGAGCCACCATTCCTGGACGCTGGTAGTTTTTCTGGAGCCTCGTGATTTGATATGATCTTCCTGTCCCTGGTTCTTCACCGTATTGGCTTGTCACACCTCCAGAGGCACTGATCACATTCTACCTGGCATTATTTTATCTGAGTCCCTGCCTAGCGCTTCTGCCCATTAGACTGTAACCTTGTTTAGGGAAAGACCTGTGTCTTACTCATCTGGGTTTTGTTGTTGTTGTTGAGACAGGGTATTGCCCTGTTGCCCAGGCTGGAGAGCAGTGGTGCAATCTCTGCGCACTGCAGCCTGGACCTATCGGGCTTAAGCCATCCTCCCACCTCAGCCTTCCAAGTAGCTGAGACTACAGGCGTGTGCCACCACACCCAGCTAGTTTTTTGTACTTTTAGTGGAGACAGGGTTTTGCCATGTTGCCCAGGCTTCTCTTGAATTCCTGAGCTCAAGGGATCTGCCTGCCTCGGCCTCCCAAAGTGCTGGGATTACAGGCGTGAGCCACTGTGCATGACCCACTCACCCGTTATTGTAGTACTTAAGATACCTTGTTTATTTATTGTGCCTGTGCAAAATACACCTTGATTTGAGTTTACAAAGATTCTCAGCAGTTGGTGGTCATCCTCATCTCCTGGGCAGTGGCCTCCTGGCCTGGCCAGTATCTGAATTAGTCTCATAATTCATGTTCACTTTTTAAAATCAGAGCTTCCCAGACCTCAGTTTTGTTTTGTTTTTTTCCATTATCTGCAGCTGTCTCCTTTCCCCTCTCTCACCTATACTCTACTGATCAGTGACTGCTGGTCCTTTGTTACCATTCTTCTCTTTCTCCACATTTTTCTCTTCTCATTCCCTTCAGTTCCCAACCCTTTCCTTCTTCCTCCCTGTCTTCCATTTAGTCATTCATTGAATGTACTTACTCAGCACCAATAGCATAATCAGGCTGTGTTGGATAAGCATCCCAAGATCTATGAGATAAGGAAAGAATGGAATATGATTACCAATTTTACAAAGCATCTAAAACAACCTGTTATGTTTTAGCAAATTGCCCCCAAAGGACCCATTAGGGAGGAAAATGTTCCTGTCCTTTTTGCATATTATCTCAAGCAGTACCCATGATGGCTGCGGGGGGATCATGGGGATCCCAGAACCCACCTTTGAGAATGCTGCCATATTTGCGTGTGGTTGACAAGGTTGGGCCAGACACTCAGGAAATGGGGTTGTAGCCCTACCTCCCCCACTAACTTCCTGTAAGAACTTCAGTCCCTTTCAGGACCTTTTTCTTTACCAATAAAATTCAGAAATTGGGCTCAATCACTAATTCCCAAAGTATTTTCCAAAGAACACGAATTTTGTGGAACTTTGATATGATGCAAAAAAAAAAATGTGGGAGGGATTGTTCCATGGTCAAATGCTCTTGGAAATAACTCGTTTAAACAAAGATAAAACTGTTTCTTTACCCACAACTCTTCTCAGTGTTTTGTTTGTTTGTTTTTTGAGATGGAGTTTTGCTCTTGTCGCCCAGGCTGGAGTGCAATGGCACTATCTTGGCTCACTACAACCTCTGCCTTCCGGGTTCAAGTGATTCTCCTGCCTCAGCCTCCCCAGTAGCTGGGATTCTAGGCACCTGCCACCACGCCTGGCTAATTTTTACATTTTTAGTAGAGATGGGGTTTCACCATGTTGGCCAGGCTGGTCTCGAACTCCTGATCTCAAGTGATCTGCCCGCCTCGGCCTCCCAAAGTGCTGGGATTACAGGCATGAGCCACCGTGCCCGGCCTTCTCAGTGTTTTTAATAAACTCTGTGCCTTTAGCATCTTGGGAGACCAAGGTAGGAAGATTAGTAATGCTTCCTACCTTGTTTGAACACAGAACATTTTTTTCTCAAGATACCCCAGAAGCAGTGTTACTTAGAAACCAACTTGGGAAATATGGATGATAGCCACTATCACCAACATTCCTTCCAACTGTGTTGAACACTAGTCACCTGTGCCTTTGCAGCTAAACATTTTTTTAAAAAATGTTTTTAAGAATAAGCTGAAAATGGAAAAGTATCCAAGTGCCAAGAATTTTTGCCTACCAAATCAATCCAGAAATATTTTGGTGTGTGCCTATTCTGTGAAAAGCACAGTTGATTCAGCTATGTTCTTGGTAAAAGGCATTGTACTACTTTAGGGTAGGTAATATCTGAAGCCTAGAGCTGCCCAGGCTTCTGGGCCACAACGTACATTTTCATTTCACGTTGTAATTGTCACAAACTAGGTTTCTGTTACCTGAATCCCTGTGCCTATGGGCTTATGTTAATTTAGCTATTAGATGACAGAAAAGGAGAGGGTCCTTTCCCCTGAACTCACTCTATACAGAATAATGGAATTGCAACTTCCATTTCCCTTGAGAATGATTCATTCCAAGAGTTTAGGAGAGGAAGGGAGATCACAGTTGCCCAGAACAAGACAGCTGTTCAGAGATGGTAACAGAAGCTCTGTGCTGTGTGAGCAGATAAACGTTATATACCTCATCTTCCCCGTACTACTCAGGCTTAAGCAATATTGAGATACTTGGAGGGGTGCAAGTGTTTGGTTTTGTCAGGGGAGAGGGTGGGAGATAGTTTCTATTTTTTGCCTCTTAAGACAAGGTAGTGACCCTGTCCCTAACTAGCTGTGTTGCTTTGGGTGTTTCGCTTCCTCTCCCTGGGTGAATTGAATGCTTCGATTTTCTGTGCTGTAAAAGAAGGAGGTGCCCACCGCAGGGAGTTCATAAGCAGTCATTCAGTTCTAATACCGTGGGATGCTGAGCAAGGTACTGAGTTGGTACCATGGGAGTCCTGGGAATGGAGAACAAGAGATAAGAGTTTGCTGACTGGGTGCGGTGGCTCATGCCTGTAATCCCAGCACTTTAGGAGGCTAAGGTGGGAGGATCATTTGAGGCCAGGAGTTCAAGACCAGCCTGACCAACACGATGAAACCCCATCTCTACTAAAAATACAAAAAAAAAAAAAAAATAGCTGGGCATGGTGGTGCATGCCTGTAGTCCCAGCTATTCGGGAGGCTGAGGCAGGAGAATCTCTTGAACCCAGGAGGCGAAGGTTGCAGTGAGCTGAGAGCGCTATTGCACTCCAGCCTGGGCGACAGAGAGAGACTCCACCTCAAAACAAACAAAGAAAGGAGTTTGCCACTGTTGGCAGGAGAGGATTCCACTGGGTGTGGACAGAGGGACTGTCAACCCAGGGGCTTTCTCCTAATGCACAGCTCAGATAATATCACCTCCCTCCATCCCAAAGGCAAAGTGATGGCTGGTGTGGGTTTAGGAGCACTAATGAAATAATTTGGGTAAAGTACTTGAAAATGCATAGTTGAAGGCAAAAGATAAGCACCTAGATTTACTATTATTGCCTTTGGAACTCTCCAAGGCTTTTTCATTCTTTGGGTAAAGTCTTATTTGAGAGTTCTGTTTCTTAATAAGCAACATTCATGCCCCTAAGTGAAATTGAGAAGAATTTGTCTTTCTGGGGAGTAAGAGTAGGTCTTAGCCCACTTGCTTCCTAAGAAATTGTAGATGCTGCTGCCATTTGCAGCAACTTCATCTACCTGAACTGATGTCTCGTCTCCTTTTGTCAAACCAAAGCCTGAATTTTGAGAATTCCTGTGAGGCGGAAATTGCACTTTAGCGCAAATGGTAAAAGACATAAAACATGTTTTGAAGAGAGAGCTGCATAAAGAATACTTATAATAATGATGATAGCTGACACTTGTGTTGCCTTAAGGTTTACTGAGCACATTTGCATAGACTTTTACCACCTCCCTATGAAGTGGACAAGATTCTGTGCTTTAAACAGGAGGGAAATAATGAAACTTGAGCAGGTCACTGGTAATCATGGGACTTTTATCCTGAAAGGAAATTTGGGGATTCCGTAGTCCAAATCTTTTATTTTACAAATGAAGAAACAGACCCGGAGAAGTTAAGTGAGTCACCTACAGCCACACAGCTAAGTTAGTAGCTGAGCCAGAAGTGCATATGAGATCTCAGTGCCCAGCATTGTAGGGAATGTGCAGACCGGGAATCTGGACCTTCTGGCACCCAGGCTGCGATGGACTTTCCCTCACATGCCTCTTGATTGAAAGCTAAATTTCTAAGCCCTAGAGGCTCCTGGTATCAGATGAATCCATCTGAGGGGCCTGAAAGTGGGGAGAGGGAAAGGGTAGTAAGGGTTTTACAATGTTTAGAAACCCTTCAGGGGCATTTCTAGCATGTCTTTCCTGGGGTAAAAAGCAAGCATAGAGTAATGTGAAGCATAGTTCAAAAAACAGATGCAATATTTTACTGTAGTATGTACCAAGAAAAACTGAAAGACTACTAAGATTTTATTTCCTCAATTTAGGTTTCGAAAGATTTTCTTAGTACATTTGTCTTTTGTAGGGTTTTCCCCCGCTCAAATCACTCCTACCACCTGAGATTTAGAAAAAAGCTCAATTAACGTTGAGGAACTCTAGCAAGAAATCTTTCCCCCACCATAACCCCCGTCAAAACACAAATTTTACCACATCTCCTATACTTGGCCTAAGTTATAAGCCTTTGAAAACTCCAGCTCATTAGACTTTTGCAATCACAGACCATTCCACCCGATGCTTTTCAGCGTTTTTATAACTGCCACGCCCTGCATTTAATAGTGTTGAGTCAGGGTAGAGAAGTGCTCCTCCAGTTGTATCTCTGGGGGCTTTATTTGCATTCTTCTGGAACACTGGGTCCTGGGCTAGGCTTCACATGTCTCAGAATTAATCCTCTTTTCTCCAGCTGCCCTGAGTGCACATAGCTGCCATCGTGCCCTCCTCCCCTCTATGTCTGCAGTGTCGGCTTGCTTCCCAGACAAGGAGATAGAGCCCAGAGAGCCTGGTATAAAAATGAGGAACTTTCATTCTGGAAAATAAATGAAATGAATGATCTTGGGTTGTGATTAAGACAGCCAGATCTACAAGGAAGTACAAACAGAGAAGGCTAGAGAAGGGCAGGGATAATGCAGGGTTGAGGGAGGGGGGTGGCTCAAGAGACAAATGTTGGGTAGAAGTTAATTAATGGAACTAATCGAACCTCTATTTATTTTGAGCAAAAATAAATAAAAGTACTGGCAAGAGGAAAACAAGGGAAACCCAAGAAAGATGTTGCTTTTTGTTATTACAAGTGTATAATAAAAATGAAGCTTAGGCCCCTGGAAGGTCAGAGAAAAGAAGAAAGTCCCAGGAGATGACCCAGTGAGGACAATTTGCTCGGTTAACAAATGAGCAAACCAAGGCCCAGACAGAAGTGGTGCAGCTCCCAGCAAGTCACAGACAGAGCCATAGGCCCTCATTCCACTGCCAACAGCTGCCTTCCTTTTCCGTATAGTTCTCTGCATGTATCTTGTCCTTCTGCCCTTTTTTTTTTTTTTTTCTTTCCAAAAAGCTAGGAGGACAGCGTCCAGAAAGAAAAACTAGGACTGGCATTTGTAAACAACAGCTCCAGGAAGTCCCCAAGTTCTGCAGTTGAAGTAACATGATTGACAGTCATTCAGCAGCACAATTGACAAAGCCAACATCGAAACAGGAACTAGCAAACAACAGGCCACCCTCCAAGAACCAAGAGTTCAAAAGAAAGAAAAAAATAACTGCTCAGCGGACAACTGAGAGTCTTACTACCGTTTCTTGTGTTACACAGGTCTATGATACGTTTTGTTTTCAGAGAGCCCTCTTTGAGGACGGTAAATCTAGCCCGGTGCTTTATTGGTTGGCTTCAGAGGGTGCAAGAACACCCTAAAATTTTTTGCGAGTTTTATTATGAATATGCATTTGATGCCACAATGGGTCAATAACTTTTTCCCATAAGACCCCCAAAAGAATCATGTCCCAGAAAAGATCAAGAACATCTGGAGTATATTACTACATTTATGTTATTACATCTTATTACGTTTGGGCCCATTTTCAGATTGGGTGTTTGTATAGTAAATGCATCTGATAGTAATAACTAAAGCATACCCTGAGAATGAACCTGTATGACAAATGCACCTGAATGTGTGTTCCGAGCTAGGGAATCTGGAAGTGGCCAACCAGGAGATTCGTTCCTTGTCTATTAGGAACATCTGAGTTCCCAGACCATCCTCTGAAACATGGGCTGTACAGCGGCTTGAGGTCCTGAGTTTTGGGTTAAGTGAAGGTTGCCAGGCGGAGGTTATTAGGGAAAGGATGCTAGGTGAAAATGATATAAAAACTGCATGCCTTTTGCAAGCAGTTGTGGTTCTCCTGTCCAGCCAGCCATCACTGCACCATGCAGTTATCCTGTCCAGCCCACCACCACTACACTCTGTCTCCTGTGGGTAAGCCCCCAGCCAAACCCCATATCTCATTTGCTGGCTCTAGGTCTCTTCTTCCTCCTCTTGACCCTGGTGCCATCCCCATTGGAGTAGATAGGGGTTTGATACAACAGTGTTTCATCAAGAGAGGCCACCAGACTTACCTTTCCTCTGTATGTCAAACAGGTGCAGTGTCAAAGTACTTCAAAGTAACAGTAGGAAAACAAAACAAAATTGGTTTTTAAGACAGCAGTGGTCCTAAAAAGAGATGGATTGTCATCTTGGAACACCCAATAGTAATTCTAGTCAGACCTGGCACCTACCTCCCATTTTGATGACTTCAGTGGGCCAAAAATATAAGCCGAACCTCCCAACATTTCCTAAACAAAAGTCAGCCCTGTTATCCATGAGTATATCTTTAAAAAACTCTTGAACTTATTTAAGAGAGGAAGTATTACATGATGTCTCTCAAAATATGCTCCACAGATGTTCTACCACAAAAGGGTTTTAGGATGAAGTAAATTTAGGAAAACTGCTAATGATCTCCCCTCTTAGAAAATCACAATAAATAATGGTGTTTTAAAGGCTCTGAGAAGTTCTGTCATTAGTAACCCATTCAATTTTCTTTAACCCCATGTTTGCTGTTCTTATCTGACCATAACACTCTTTTGTACATGGTGTCTATTAACATCTTATGGAATACATATTGGAAAACACATTCAATGGACTGAGATCTGGACTAGAAGGCAAGAGGTTTGGATTCCGATCCTAGTTGTGCTACTAATCGGATGTATGACCTTGGGTAATTTGACTGCTCCAAGGGTGTAGAACTTAAAACGTTTCCCAGATTCTTTCTGGGGCTGTAATCTATCCAATATGATCTGTGAGTTGGCTGAGATCTGGTCTAAGATTCTGCTTATAGCCATTTTCCACGATTATGCATATTTTCTTCCAGGAGACTGCATGGTGCAATGATTTCGCTTATAAGCAACCTTCTCTTAAGAACTCTTTGGAGAGATAAGGCAAATGTCGAGGCACCAGAACAGAATGTAACCAGTGCTATAAAGCTGGGTCAGCTTTATTCACTGTGATGAGTATGTGTGGTAGGTCCATAGCCATAGACCTCAGCAAACACAAAGGCAGCTGACTGGTGGCCATGTGCATTTGATGGGGCTGGTTTTTTGGAAACTATGCAACCTCTTTGAAGCCAGCAAGGTTTTAGCAACTGTGATCACATAACCTTAAAGAGAAAACTCCTCTTTTCAAAGAACCAAAGTTATTACTGCAGGTATTGTTGCTCTGTGGGAGAACCCCCTATCTCAGAGAAAAGGAGTGCTGACTCCAGCTTACCTTCAAAGGCATTTGAGTCAGTAACAGCCCTGACAGCAAGCTTTCCCAGGGAATACTAGAGGCCTGGGAATACTTTAAGTACCACCTGTGAAGCGTCTTGAGCTCTTGCACAATTATTATATGTCGTCTTAATGCGTCACCCAGAGAAGTAGCCTGGGGTGACACATTAAGACTACACGTGCTTTCTGCATCCTAGGCACAGGAAGCACTATAAAATTTCCACAGGCAGATCATGGGGAAGACATCTTAAAAAGCAGAGGCCGTGGGGCTGCAGGCAACAGGGCCAGAGATAAGTCGGAACTTGTTCCATGGAAGGGCTTTTCTCCAGCCACCACCGCGGCAGTACATCATGTCTTTGTATTGAGGTGGGGCTACATGTTTAGGCAGGCTGTGCTGCGTGCAGCTTCCTACCTAACATAAGGAATCTTCTAAAAATAAATCCATATCATTACCCCTTTGCTCCTTGGTGCCTCATGAAATTTAGACAGTTTAGCAAAGCATGCCTGTACCTTTCCAGCTGAACTTTACCTTGTGTTTGAAAGCCTGGGCTCAGCAAACGGAGTTCTATACAACTGTATAAAAGAATAAGGAAGATTGCTATATACTCCAATAAAAATCTCTCCAAGACTACATTAAGTACAAATCAGTGTTAATACATGCCACTTTTGGATGAGAAAGAGGGGTAAATAAGAATATTCAGACTCATTTATATTGACATAAACACTGAATAACATTTAAAAAGCGAATGTAACTGTTTACATCTATAAGGGCAGTAGGCAGTTGGTGTATATGGGATGTACAGAGACCAGTAGGAGATGCCAGGAGGGGAACAAGACATATATCTATTTATATTATTGTATTTTTTGAACATATTAAAAAGCATAAAAGCCTGGGCTGTGGAATCAGCAGAACTTGGTTTGACTACTTGCTCTTCTATTTCCTAGTTTTGAGTGAGTTATTTCACATTTTCTGATCCTCAGTTTCCTCACCTGTAAAATGGGGATACATACAGTATCTGTTGAATTAGGGATGTTATTCAAATTAAATGAAATTATGTTTGTAAAGTACTTAGTAGGATGCTTGATATATTGCAAGTATCTAATAAATAATAATAATACTTTAATTGCTATTGCTATTATTTTTACTTATTGAAATCTAACTGAGCCTTCAGCCTTAGGTAAAGTAATGCTTCCCATGAGAAA
The DNA here is from genome assembly GCF_008728515.1 of Papio anubis. Taxonomy (NCBI): domain Eukaryota; kingdom Metazoa; phylum Chordata; class Mammalia; order Primates; family Cercopithecidae; genus Papio; species Papio anubis. The sequence goes on from NC_044986.1 coordinate 22,500,672, forward strand.
TTTTCCCCAGGCCAGGGCAGAGTGAACAGCCTCTTCCTCCGTTCCTGCCATGATATGCCTATCTGTTATCATGCTGCTCCCCAAGCTCAGCTGCTTGTTTTGACATCAATTCCCCACTGGACTGTGGCCCTCTGAAAGGCAAAAACCTTGCCGCTGCATGAGGCTTATTGTAGGTAGGTGGTTGTCAATACATGTTTGGTGAAAGACTAAAGGAACTAATAGGATTTCTGTTTTCTGTACAAAAGCCTGTCTGAGGCTGTCCATGGAGTTTTACTTCCTGGTTTAGCCTGGCAGATGCCTGCCTGTCATTTTCTAGGTGTGTGTGGAGCTGCTCAAGAGAATGAACTGCAATAAGCAGCCCTCAGCACTTGCAGCTCACACTTGAGTTTGCTGTGAATTTGCCAGGAGGTGAACTGTGGCCATCTGTAGAGGCCTCCCAGGAATGGCAGGAAGCTGAAGCTCTCCAGGGACTGCAGCCATGCTGGATCCCAGGCAGAACTTGCAGGCTGACACTCCAGCTGTCCCAGCCTGGGGCAGAACTGATGCTTCTACATCAGCCCGGGGGCTAGGCCCAATAGCCCCAGAGCTGTTCCTGCCCTCCCTGAGTCTGCTCCTCTGGGGTGAGGCCTGGTTCAGAGGAAGAGCTGACAAAAATAAAACCAGAGTGACAAGGTGCTGTGCAGGAAGTTGCAAGTCTGAGAGCCAGAACAGAACACAGGTACCTGGGTGACATACCACAATAAAAGTTGCCTGAAGAGCAGACCATAGAACAAAACCCCGACTGTATTTGCATTTGTGGCTTTCTTCTTTTAGAAGTCAAGCCAACAATGCCTACTGTTGCCAAGCAGATCTAAGCCCAGGATGGACCTCTGCCACTAACCAGCAGGTTGAGTTTAAACAAGAAGCCTCTCTGAGCCTCACTTTCCTTGTCTGAGAGCCATGGGAGAATTATAGAAAAAACTAGATACTAAAGGATCAAGCATTTATAAAATAAATATGTGTCTGTCCTTCCTGTACTATTGAGCTCTGTTGAAGGTGAGAAAGACAAGGCTTCCACAATCTTACCACAGAGAAGCATGTACCCCACACATATATACACATAATACACATACACCACACACACAGATACACACATGCCGTACACCACACACATACACCCCCATACACACCACATAGATACACACACACCCCCATACACATGCTAAGTGTAGAACATTTATGAAGCAACAACTGAAGAATTTCACGGTTCTTCCATTGGCTGCTTCCTAACTAGAAACAGATTGCCTTACCCTCAGCTGTTTCTGGGCCAAAGTTCCTCTAAATGTGGGTCTACTCCTGGTAATTTCGTTTCCTTTTCTCAGTTAACAGTCATGCGACACCATTGCCTGGGTGTCCTCTGCAGCCCTGGCCTTTTATCAGTTCATAAATCCAGAAACAGAAGGAATGCTTACAAAAATGTATGTGGACTCCACCATTTATTGAGTGACTGCTGTGTGCCTGTATCCTCCTTGGTCTCTCTGATCCTCATCACATCCAGTAAGATACTGCTATTATCCTCCTCACACAACAGATGAGGAAATTAAAGTTCAGAAAGGTCAAAAAAATTGCCCAAGGCCTCACAAGCAGTAAAGGGCAGGCTTGAGATTTGAACCTAAGTGATCTATTAGCCTGAGCCGTTTCAACACAAAACTCAATCCGAGCTCTTGAGGAGTTCTCAATCTACTGCCCTAAATACTGCCCAGGCCATTTCTCTCTCTAGTTTCCACGTGGATCCTTCTTGGCCCGAGCTCCCTCTCCTCCCCTTTTCCCTCTTGGAGCAGATTCCTGCTGGCAAAAGGCTGGTGGCCTCCACTTCCCTTGCCCCCTGCCAGTGTAGGCAATGCAAACTTCTCACTGGAAAACACCATGCCCTCTGGACAAAGGCTCTGTGTGATGTTCTAGGACCTGCCCAACAGGCCTTCTCTGAAAAGACCCAGCTGGAGTAGCTGTGCTGCCAGGCCTTGGATGGGCAGAGTTCATAAACAGCGTCTCCAGTCATGGAGCTCCAAATGCACCCAAGCCAGGTGCTGCCTACCTCAGTGCCCAACCGGCCCCAGGCCATGGCCAGCCAGAGCCCTGTTCTGGGAAACCAGCAGGGCAACTGGATGTTCAGGGGCTGAGGCTGTGGGTGGGCTTTTTCACAACAGAAAATAAACTTCTGAGTCAGGCAGACCCTGCTTTAAATCCCAGCTCTACCACCTTCTACCTGCCTGACATTAGGAAAGTGGCTTCTACCAGGCATGGTGCCTCACGCCTGTAATCCCAGCACTTTGGGAGGCCAAGGTGGGTGGATCACGAGGTCAGGAGTTCAAGACCAGTCTGGCCAACATGGTGAAACCTTGTCTCTACTAAAAATACAAAAATTAGCTGGGCATGGTGGCATACGCCTGTAATCCCAGCTACTCAGGAGGCTGAGGTAGGAGAATTGCTTGAACCTGGGAGGCGGAGGTTACAGTGAGCTGAGGTTACATTTCACTGTACTCCAGCTTGGGCAACAGAGCAAGAGGCCATCTCAAAAAAAAAAAAAAAAAAGAAAGAAAGAAAGAAAGAAAGTGACTTCTGCTGCCAGAGCCTTAGCTCCCTCAGCTATAAATGAAACTCATAACATCTACTGTTCCTAGCCCAACACTTGGATCTCAGTTTCTTCATCTCCTGAAATAGAAGAGTTAGACCACATGACCTTGAGGTTACTATCTGAAACACTCCCTGTGCAGGCTGGGGTGAAGGTGTCCTTCCTGCTCCTGGGTACAGTGAGGAATTTAGATGTCTTTCACAAGGTAAGTTCATCCCTGTGGGAGAGTCCCTGTTTTAATTCAATAAATTTTATTGGGCACCCGATAATGCATGCCATACTAAAGCTTCAACGTACAAAGATAAACAAACATAGGCCCTGCCCTTAAAGAACTGATAGACTAGGCCAGCAGGAATGATAAGACTCATAAAAACAAGTATTGTACATAGTGGAAAGTGATAAGCGCACTAGGAGGGGTACAGATAAAAGACTAGGAATGTTGAGAGCAGGCAGAGGGTGATTCTGGGCTGGGAGGGAGCTAAAGATGTGGCCAGTCCATAAAGAATCTTGAATGAGTTTAGACTTTATAGGGCCAACTGTTGAAAGCTCTTAAAGGTTTCTGACCAGGCAGTGGGCTGATCAGAGCCATGGGGCCTGGAGTCTTTTGTTAGTCTTCTACCATCTGGAGTAGTCAGACCATAGAATTTCTAAACGGGAAAGGGCCCCTTTCCACCATTTTCACAAGGGTTTTGTTCCCTGGATGAAACAGTTCAAGATTTGCATAAAATGTGCAGCTGTCAATGGCTGCCCTTTGTTCTGGCCCTGAATCTTCTGCAGCATGATGCCTACTGTCTTTCTTCTCTGTGCCCTCTCATCCAGCTGTCTCCCTGCATGAAAGACAGGAGAATGAGGCACATGGGGCAGGAGGCAGGGACCCAGCTCAGGGAAACAGTCCTGCCTCAACAGAGTCCCCTGGGACCTTTGCTGCCCTACCGCCTTGCCTTGGCCCAGGTCCCAGCATTATGGGAGGGAGTCGGCCTGTTGAGGAGAGAATGTGTCAGTGAGTTGCAGTGGCTTGAGTCTCCTGAGAAGCATGCGTGTGTGTGTGTGTGTTCAGGGCTAGGTGTTTTGCAGCTGATTTCAATCTGGGTCAGAATTGTGCAACCCTCAGCATGTTGCTATCTAGAGAAGATAAGCTTCAACAATCCCTTCCAGGACCCGCAGCGATAAACTAGGGCTCTGAATGTAAACACAGCTGTTTAGCAAGCTCTAATTTCTGGAAATGAAGGGGCCTGCTGCATTAGCAGAAGGGATCCAGGTGTACGATGGAGTTGTTTAAGCCTCCCAGAGAGGCTACAGCTGACCCACTCTTCTGAAGAAAAATCCAGGAGAGGTGCTAGTGAGCTCTGCCCCAGCCACGCTTCCACCACTTGACTCATCCAAGCCAAAACTGACAGGGCCATGGATGGAGAAAGACACCCACTCACTTGCCGTGTGGCCTTGACTGAGTCATCTTGTCTCATTGGCATCCATGTCCCCATCCGTAAAATAGGGCTAGTGCAGTAAAACCTCATCAGTGTGAAAACAAAGAAGAAAATCTCAAAAGACCTGTGAATGAGCAGAAGAAATGACTCTGCTTGTCAGTCTCTCCCTTTTACTCAGAGAAAAGTCCCTTAGAGTTCCTCCTGGAGCCTGTGTGTCCTTGGTTTACGTGTTGAGAATATGATTGGTTTTCTGGCTTCTAAGCCTATCGTACATGACAAACAATTCAAGAGCAGGAAGTTCAGCTGCTAGAGATAGGCACACTGATTGCTGACAGAAACATAAAAAACAGAGAGAGAGCAAGGAAATGGAAAGAAAAACTGTAGGGCAGAAGCAAGATTTTCCAAAGCAATGGGAACGGTTTGGTACTGGGGCAAACGCATTTACACGTGGCAGTATCTACAAAGCCATCTGCCTAGGAGACTAGTATGACGGTTGATACTTACAAAGGCTTTCCAAGGACATTTCAAATGATTGTACTCTGTAACTACTGTTTAACAAGGCAGGGCTTTTACCAAATGTTATTTTAGGAAAATTTTCTTACAAATGTTTCTAGTAAATAAAGTTTTGGTGCTTAAGTGGGAAACTTTTCAATATCTTGAAACTTCAGATATTGGAAAAGATGTAAATCTTTCACGAGTGCTCTGGAGGGCACAGTTATAGCTGTTCTCTGCATGCCAGAGTTTGATCCGAGGATCAAATCAAATAATAGAGATGCTATTGTACTGAAAATGTATAAAACACTACCCAAATTAACCACTAGGACAGTGAGGAGCAATCACTTTGGTCTTGAATTATTCTTCTTCTTTTTGTGTGTGTGTGGTTTTTTTTTTTTTTTTTTTGGAGACAAGAGTTTTGCTCTTGTCATCTGGCTAGAGTGCAGTGGTGCGATCTTGGCTCACTGCAACCTCTGCCTCCCGGGTTCAAGCTATTCTCCTCACTCAGCCTCCCAAATAGCTGGAATTACAGGCATGCACCAACATACCCGAAGAATGTTATACTTTTAGTAGAGACAGGGTTTCACCATGTTGGCCATGGTTGGTCTCGAACTCCTGACCTCAGGTTATCCACTGGCCTTGGCTTCCCAAAGTGCTGGGATTACAGGCGTGAGCCACCATGCCCAGCTGGTCTTGAATTATTCTTGAAGACTTAGAAATGATACTAACAAACATGTTTGTTGATGAGTTGGCCTGGAATGTAAATTCATTTTGCCTTCACTTGAATTTCGAGTGTGAACTTTTCCCAACACAGATGCCACACCCACTGTGGGAGGCAATAAAAGGGGGAATCAGGAAATAAAATTTGCGACCAGAAGAAATGTCCTTGTTCAGTGAGTAGAGCTGTTGTCTTCACGTCGGGGTAAACACTGCGGGCTTGTAGAGAAATGCAACCCATTGAGTTACACACCTCTTTCTGGGACTCACTGTGCCCTAGGATAAGGAAAGGCACCCAAGAAGCATGGGGCTGCCCTCAAGAAGCTTACGGTCTAGTGTTTTTCAGGGCTACCAAGGTGGCTGCCCAATATGAGATATTGACTGAATAACAGCCCTCCTGACACTTTTTTCTTTAAATACATTTGACTACACAGATCATAATTGTTTATGTAGAAAAAGAAAATATAGATGATAAGATGAAAAAATTGACATCTGCAACCCATCACATGGAAATAACCGGTATTAACATTCTAGTTAATAATCAATATTAACAAATTATAGAATTGTTTATATAAGTGAGTACAATAATGGGATCATATTTGACACTGACCTCTTTTACTCAAAAATGAGCCCCCCCAGTGCATTTAGAGTGATGAGAGAAGACAACCTCAGAAACACATCCTGTATGCTGAGAATATAAATTCTTCATCTATTCCAAATATAAATTTCTGAAATATTAAAGATGCGATTATAAATATATGGAGCTATAAAAGTATTATAAGAAAACAGATGAAAATAATTTCATGACATTAGCATGGGGAGACTGCTTATGCAAGACAGGAAACCCAGAAGCCATGAAGAATATTACAGATTTGAATATTGAAACATTTTAAACTTCTACATGATAAAAGACAGCACAAAGTTAAAAAAAAGATAGACCTAAGTAAAATATTTACAACACTTAAAACGTGAAAGATTAATATTCCTAATATCAAACACAGAGCTCTGGCACCTCAGTACCTGCTTTAGATGCTGATACTCACCCCTGGGAGCTTCAAAACACGGTGTCTTTTCTCTCTGCCAACAGATGTCCATGCTTAATGTACAAAAAGTGCCTATAAGTAAGAACAACTCAAACATCCAAATAGATTAATAGGAAAGAAATATAAACACAGAATTCACAGAAGAAAGGCAAATGACCCATAAACATAAAAAGATGTTCTCTGTTGTCAGGGAAATGCAATAATTAAAAACTTGATAGTACAAAGTGCTTGCAAGGATATCTGAAGTTCTCTCACGCACTGCTAATGCAAGTGTAGATTGGCACAACTTTGGGAGGAAGGTGATTTCATAGAATCTACTAAAATGTTAAATGTGTGTCCTTTTTGACCCAGCAATTCCATGTTCAGTACTCTGTCTTACAGAAATAATAACACAGATTCATAAACCTGCACATCCATTGCAGCAAGATTTGTAATAGAAAAACATTTAAACCAAGAAAAACATCCATCAGTAGGTTGTGTTAATTATCACTTATGCATATTAGGGAATATTATACAGTCACTGAATAGTATGATATTTTATCTGTGTGGACTTGAAATGATATACACATATTGTTGGATAGAAACAAAGCGAGTGTCAGATCAATATGTACACTAATATTTAGTTAGTGAAAATATGCATGTGTATCTATATCTATATATATTTGTGGTGTCAATATAAGCCTAGGGAAAATCTGGAGGCATTTGAAGCAAAGTATTATTGATACATGCCTGGGAAGGGTATTGGATTGGTGAGGAAGGAGACTCTTCTCTTTACATGTATTTTTTTATAGGTGAACGTATTCTCTCTGCTTTGTATGTAAGTTTACTGAGGCTTATAGAAGTTGTCATTGCCAAGGTCAAATAATGGAGCTACTGCGTAGCAGAACCAGGCTCTGGGTGAGGTTCATTTGGCCCCAAAGCCCATGTTCATTTCACATTGGTAGGCTGCTCCCGAGGTATGGGGTTAGGAAGAATAGCTTACAGGATTCTACCTGGGATCTTAAGGACCCAGGCAGACAAGATTAAGTCTATGACTAGCCCTGGAGGCATTGCTTGGATGTTTCTGGAAGCAGAGGAGAAAGGGTGAATTGCAGGGATATCCTGGGGACACACCCTGCTTCCAACCTTTGCCTCTGTTCCTGGAGGTGCTAGGCGGTGGTCACTGAGTGGCCTGGATTGCCTTTCTGGGATGCTTTTTTTCTTCCTCTCTGTACCGTTTCCTCAGTGGTGAGTTGTGAGAAAGATGATGTGCCTGTTGTCTTATCCACAGATTTTCTGAGAGGACAAAAGGAGATTACTGTGGACTCCTCTAAAGGCTGCAGCCATAAGGAAAGAGAAATTTCTAATCTGAAGAAATGAAACAAAGTTACAAATGAAACAAAGTTAGAAAGAAGTACTTAGCCTCCTGAGAGGACCATCCCTGCACCCTTGCTGTGCTCAGGAGTTCTTAGAGGCTAAGGAGCTCTTAGAGTGAAAATGTGAAAAAGGCCTTAGCAGGCAGCTTTGCCCTGGGATGCCGCTTTCCACCTTGTTTTTCATGTGCTGGTGCTGCTTTTGGTTAACTCTCTGACCAACTGCCTGAATCAATATGACAGAGCAACCCTATCCTGGTTGACATTCCTGGGCTTGGCTTCTCCCCTGCCGTTCTCATGGCGCTCACCTGATCCTTCCTCCCGGACCGTTTCACACAGAGCACTTCTAGGTAGCCATGCCCTGGGCAATGTGACTCACTGACCAGCTGACACACTTCAAATTCCAAAGCTGTCAGTGTTCACTTTGACTCATCATCCTATTGACATGTACATGCAGGCTGATCAATTTCCAGTGACCTGCCTCTGAATAGTAAAGTCCCTGAGGACAGTGACCATGTCCATGTGTCCGCTTTGTTCACCAATTGCACACTCAAGACCATAGAAGACTCCTAGAAGAACCTGGTGACTAAATGAATATAGGAAGAATCCACTTAGACTCCCTTTTCCCCTGCCATATATAACAGCTTAAGTCATTGCAGATAATCCACTTGAGCAGGGATTGGCAGACATTTTCTGTAAGCAATCAGGTAGTAAGTCTGGGCAACATAGTGAGACCTCACCTCTACAAAATAAATTAAAAATCAGCTGGGCATGGTGGCAAGTACCTATAGCCCAGCTGTTTGGGAGGCAGAGGTGGGAGGATTGCTTGAGCCTGGTGGGATAAAGGCTGCAATAAGCCTGATGGCACCACTGCACTCCAACCTTGGCAACACAGTGAGACTCTGTCTCAAAAAAAATCTAGGTTACCAGGCAAGAGGCAAAATCGAGGCTATGATATAGGTACTTAAAAAGCAGAAGAGAAAACAAATTCCTATGATATTTTTATTAGTGAAATTCAAAATATAATAATGAGTATAGTTTTTAGATAGAACAGGTCTCCTAATAAGAAGATTAAAATTCTTTTTTCAGAAATAGCATTTTCCTTAGTTGGGGTTCAAAGTATTCTATCATTAAAATCAATTGCAAATGTTCATCTGTTAATGCTGATGGGTAAAGAGATTTTATGTATTTCATATTTGAAAATGAAAGTTGATTTTCACATAATTTGCATATGTCATAAAATATTCTTTTAATTTTTTTTTATTGATTCTTAGCTTGAGGGCAGCACAAAAATAGACAGTGGACTGGATTTGGCTTCAGGCTGTAGTTTGTCAACCCCTGCAATTGAGGATACTAAAGAGTAAAATATTCTCATTCTCTCTCTCTCTCTTTCTGGCCTCAATCTCCCAAGTCCTGCACTTTCTAAAACCTTGGGGTTTCCAAGACACTTTCACTCCTGTTCTTGGTGCCTCTTCCTTCTCAAAGAAGGAAACACAAGTCTGAGCCTGACAACTCCAGAGAAGAGGTCCCAGGGACTTCGTTATTTCTCAACTGAGCAGAGTCAGAACTGCTGCAGGCCTTCCTTTTCCAAAGCTGGCATTAGCTCTTTGTCAACCACACAGAAACCGCTGGGAAGGGCTTGCCTGTGCTTCTTCTCCAGCTCAAACCACAGAAGAAGGTTGGCCTCAGAGAGGCTGGGTAATGGGAAACAGTTGTGCTTGCCCAGCTCTGCTCACAGGGGGAACATATTCAAATGCATAAAATCTCATTGCATCCTGAAAAACGTATCATTTTGAGAAGACAGTAGACCACAGCACAGAGTTCAGTGTTGGCAAAATGACATAAATAATGCACTACAGGGACCTCACCTTTTGTAAATATAGAGAATACTAAGGAGATCAGATACTTGTGAAAGCATCAATCATTCATGGACTCATTAATTTATTCAACAAATTTTTCAAGGGTCTCTCATGTGCCAGGCACCATATCAGGCATGACCATACTGCATACTGCAGAAAAGAAGACAGTCTCTGCTGTCATGAAGTTGTAATAGTGTTCAAGAGCATTTGCTAAAGCCCACTGTTCCGTGGTATATTATAAATATTCCTTGAATTAAAATGATTGCATGGTGAAATAGTTGGGGAAAACAGGTTACTTGGTTGTGAAACCTTTCTGTGCAGATTTCCATTGAAAGTCTCAAGAGAGAAGTATATAGAATGCAGCCTTCCCAAGCTTATTTAACTATGGCCTTCTTTTGTGAGTTGCATGTTGTGGCACCAGAGTCACATGCAACATAGTTTGGAGAGTAGAGCTCTCAGGACCACTGGGCACACCCAGTGTGGGTTGTGCACTGAACAACTCTGGTGGGACCACTCTGATAGACTACCATATTCATGGTGCCCCTGAGATGTATGAGAGTGGTCATGATCTCTGTAACTACAGGGCAGAGCATGGGAAGCACAGGGTTCATAGGACTACTGCTCAGCTACTAGCCTCTTGCTTTTTCCCACAGAACAGCAAAGGTGCTAGTAATTTTACCCAGCATTGTTTTTGCCCCATCAGTGTGAATGTCAACACAGTGAGAAAGGTAAATAAAATCTCAATGTGGTTATAAAAATAGGTTTGACCTCATGCAGGGATCTGCAGACCACACTTCGAGAACCATTGACTTATAGCTAGCAACCCCAGAATTAGACTGTGTCTTTTTGATGGTACTGACAAAATCACAGGGAAGATTTTGATTGGTCCATTTGGATCATGTTCCTCATCCTGAATCAATTGCTGTGATGGGAGGATGAGGATCTCTGATTAATCACACCTCTCTGAGAAGGACAGGACAGATGGGCCCATGCAAATCACAGGGAATAGGTTCCTGCAAGAAGCAGTGGTTTTCTTGCAGGAACAAGAGGGAAGGGATATTGCACAGGCAAAAATAACTTATGTACAACATCAATTCAATAGGGTAAAAGAAGTTGGTGCCTAGACTAGTGGCTGGGCCTGTTCCTGGGAGAGCCCGAGGCCAGCACCAGGCAGGAGAGTGAATTATAGGTGATGAGAAGATTCTTAGGCAGGAGCCCTGCCCCTGAGGGCACCAGGTCCTGCAGCTAGTTTAGCTCAGTCCAGCAGGCAGGATGAGGCAACCAGACCCAGGTTTGTTCAGGTTGTGTGTGTGGCTGCAGCGGTGGGTACTATGTGTGTTTGCAAGGGCAGGTGCTTCTCTCTGTGGCTCCTATCAACAATGTTGGGGTATGACTGTTTATATGTTTCCTATCTTAGCCAGACTTGATTCAGGAATTGGAATCCAGTGGGTCTTCAGGAGTGGCTGATAGAGCAAGGCAAAAGGGATTCAGATATTAGAAGCTGGGGATGGAGAATGATTCTCTGGGCCATTCATAAGTTGATAGAAATTTGTTATGTCACACCAGCCATTGCAGTTTAAAAATGGCATTCATTCTAATACAATTTGACCTGTCTGAGCTTTTTCACTTTTGCTGTTTAACACTCTGAATCTTCTACTTACTTACACTCAGAATTACTGGTGCACTGAACTAATACAATCAATCAGGAGCATTCAACTCTAGTAAACAAAACTCTTCACTCCTGAAATATTCTCATTCTCAGATGTCCTCGATGCCATACTTTCCCAGATTTCCTCCTAATTCTCTGGCTGCTGCTTCTCAGACTCTTTGCACATCCCTTAGATGAGGGAAGTCTTTAAGGGCTCTGCCATAAAACCTCTTTTCTTCCCTCCAGGCAATCTGATCTGTCCCCAGGCTCTCAATTACTAAAGACATTTCTTTCTTAGACCACTGCAAACCACACTGCCTTCTACATGCACAAATACGTCCTTTGTGTACTAAGTCTCCATCAATACTCTCCTCAAGAGCCTGGGATAATCAGAGCAATCGGTACGCTATTGGCACCAACACTATCATAAACCCAAACATACATGGGTGGGTGTGGGGGGTGGAGGGGTCAAGTCATTTGACCATCCAGATGTCCAGACTATGGTATGGGTGTGGGGGGATGTGTGGATGTGGTTCTGTGCATGTGCCTATTTTTCTTTTTCCTTTTTTGAGATGGAGCCTTGCTCTGTCACTGAGGCTGGAGCGCAGTGGTACAATCTCAGCTCAACGCAACCTCTGCCTCCCAGAATCAAGCGATTCCTCTGCCTCCTGGGTTCAAGCGATTCCCCTGCCTCAGTCTCCCAAGTAGCTGGGATTACAGGTGCACACCACCACGCCCAGCTGTTTTGTATTTTAGTAGAGACAGGGTTTCACCATGTTGGCCAGGCTGGTCTTGAACTCCTGACATCAAGTGATCCACCTGCCTCGGCCTCCCAAAGTGCTGGGATTACAGGTGTGAGCCACTGTGCCTGCCCACATGTACCTATTTTTCTATCCATCTTTCAAGTTGTCATTAAAATGAAACAAAATCTATGAAGACTAGGAGAGGACTTGACTATAGCCCCTTGAGAATATGTGATTGCTCAACATTTAACTGTTTAAATGAGTTCGTCTTATGTGCAGGCACATGGAGTAGGCACTATGAGGGCTACAGGGTGAAAACAGGGTGAAGAGGAGAGGACTGACCCAGATGCATGACTGTCAACAGAAGAAATTTAAGAGCCCGAAGCAGTCCAGTCCCAGCACGTTGTTGTGTACTAAAGAATCTAAAAGAACTTCCCCAACCCAGATGATTGAGCTGCTCTACTTAATAAGAAAAAGAGAGAGAGGAGTAAATGCTTGGCAGTTAAAATTTTCTTTAGCAAGAAAAGGGAAAGAGATAGAGGCTTTGCATAGTCCCACAGGAATACTTGTTGAACCAGGAGCCAAGAGAAACAGGCAGATAGAGGGGTTGCAGCCCAGGGCCAGGATGGATGTGAGTGTTACCTATGACAGGGCATCCTGGGAAGGCTCAGATTTGAAACTGCCAAACGTGACTGCTCTCAGGAGCTTCATATGCACGCATGCACACTTGCACACATGCATGTGTGGACAGACACATGCACTTGCACACACGTGTTTAAATAATAGGTTGATGTCTTTCTCTGCTACTTCACACCAGGAGGGAAGGAAGCCACCAGGATAATGGTCTCATTTCCAGGGAGGAAAAGGCCTGGGAGTGAGGAGGGGAGGTAGGGGGAAAAGGAAGTGACCCAATGAAGTCACCCTGCCATTCAGTGGAAGAAGCAGGATGGGCAGCACAGGGTTCATATGGCTTTCCTGGACTGGCTGGGCTGTCTCAGATGGGAAATCTGGGCTGTAGAGAGCTTGGGGGATTTATCTCATCCCAAAGCAGAAGGGTTGCATTAGCCTAACTGGCTTGAGACCAAGGCATCAGAGGGGCTGAAGTCATACTCCTATCCCCACACCTGAAGTAAAACTAGCCACAAAAGACTGGACAACACGCTGATGAGTGGCCTCCCCCAGATGAAGAAGCCCCATAACTGGGGAAATGTGGAGCTGGAAGCAGGAAGGGGCGGCAGGAAGGCAGCCTACGGGGAGAAGACCATGCTTCCCCAGGACCTTAGAAAAAACAAGGGAAAAGCTGGGAAGATGAGTCTACAGAGAGAGGGAGGAAGGGAGCCCCACTTTGGCCACCCAGCTGCACCCTAGTATTTGAGTCCTCAGCCTCTATGGTGTCTAGCAACCAGATGTGGAGTCTCAGTGTTCTCTTGGTTGGGGAAGACCCCTGGGAGAGCTTAGGAGACTCCTGCTGATATGAGTGGGCTGCGCCCTGACTGGCCAGTTCCCACCTCTCTGAGCTGAACGCTGTTGCTGTGACAGGATCATGCAAGAAGCCAGTCCTGGATATGCTGAGTGTGCCATGCCCTTTGCCGGGTGCTGAGCAGTGGGAGTATAAATAAGAAAGGGGAGAGGCTGTGCTCAGGAGGGGCTCAGGAGGAAATCGTGTGTCAACACAGGTGCAGCTGAAGTCCAATCTGCTCTGCAAATCCCACCCCGGAGCAGAGCTGCCAAGGCTGCCTGCACCCTAGGAATTGCCAAAGGCCTGCTCTGAGCTCAGAGCCTGTGGAAAAAGTCAGTAAGGTTTTATTAGGAGTTGGACTTGTAGATCTGGGATAGGTAGGCAGGAACCCCTGAGACTAAGAGATCTAGTTCCCTGGGGGCTTTCAGAGCTGGTCCCATGCCAAGCTTCAAAGCCTCCTTCTCAGGCCCTGCTCTCTGGTAATTCCTCGCTGCAGGGTATATGTGTGGCTGGGAACAGGTCAAGTTTAATTATTAATCATCTGGCTGGCCTAATCAATCTAGACCAAGATCTCTCTCTTCCAGGGCTGTGAAATTCCCACTCACTGACCCAAGTCTCCCAGTGCTTTTTAGACATGAAGAGAAGAAGGTGCCAGGAGCCTCCCTGCAGCCCTTGGGTCTTTGGAGGCATTGATTAGGTGTGGGCATCAGGCATGCAGGCAGGCGTGGCTTGCAAAGTGCAGGGTGAACCAAGGCCATCCACCCAGTGTTGACAGAACTGTCATAAACCCTGCTTTGTTCTCAGCTTTGCCTGGGAAGGTCCTGGAGAACTGGGTGGGCCTGGCTAGGTGGAGGTGCAGCGTGAGGACAGACAGGTTTGGGGAGGAGATGCCCCTGGGGACAGAGAGAGATGCGGCCTACATAGGAGGCCTGGCTCTGTGGCTATAGAAGAAGCCAGCTGTTAAAAGACCAAGCTTTGGGCAACGTAAGCAGGGCTCTGTTATCCACTGTCAGAGCCAACCGCCAGCCCTAGGAGAGGGGGACCAGGGAAGGGAAGGATGGCAGGGGAAGGGAAGGTGGTGGGTGGGTAGGGTGCTCCCTGGCACTGCTCCAAGAACCCACCCTTCTCCTATGAGCCAGCCAGCTGTGCCAGTCCTCATGGCACCTGGGCAGAGTGTGATTGGGCAGAGACTTAGGACTCAGGTCTCTGTTGCTCCAGCAAGTCCCAGAGGTGAGCAAGGGATAACTTAGTCCTTCAACTAACATTCACTGGTATCTGCTCTGTGGTGGGGATACCAGTGTGCACAGGGGAAGCAGGATATACTTCTTACCCTTGGAGACTCAATGACTACTGCAGAGGCAAATCTAGAAACAGATAACAAGGCAACATGATAAGGGCTATAAAAGAGGGGCCTCTTGGGAGGCCCAGGCGGGCGGATCATGAGGTCAGGAGATTGAGACCATCCTGGCTAACATGGTGAAACCCCATCTCTACTAAAACTACAAAAAATTAGCCGGGCATGGTGGTGGGCACCTGTAGTCCCAGCTACTCGGGAGGCTGGGGCAGGAGAATGGCGTGAACCCGGGAGGCGGAACTTGCAGTGAGCTGAGATCGCGCCACCACACTCTAGCCTGGGCGACAGAGCGAGACTCCGTCTCAAAAAAAAAAAAAAAAAAAAAAGAGGGGCCTCTGTGTATGTCTGGGCTAGGGGTACAAAGTGTTCTGGGACACAGTGGGGTCCAGTAATACCTGCAGGGAGGTCAGAGAAGCCAAGGAAGGCTTCGTAAAGAAGATAACACCTAAGTAGAATGTTAAAAAAAAAAAAGTCATAGTTTCCAGGTAGACAGAAAGGGCCAAAAGGTATTCCCAGCAGTGGGAAAACCATGTGCAAAATCAAGGAGCTGGAAGGGGGCTATCTGGGAACCCCTGAGGCACTGAGCATGGCTGAACCACAAATGGAGGCTGTGGGGGTGAGGTGGGTGGAGAGGAGGCGGAGTTAAGTAGTGTCTGTAGAAGGCCAAGCTAAGGCATATGAGGAGCACAGGAGGCAAAAACCACAGAGACCAGGTTGGCCGACCCCAAGCAAACCTGCCTCATGGGTAGACTCCTCTGCTGGGGGTGGGAGGATGGTGACAAGGACCGTAGCTCCCCCACAGGCCCATGTGGGACAGTTCGGGTAGAGAAGCAAGTCTCCGCTCCTATCTTATTGTGATTGACAGCAAGTCTCTACTCCTATCTTATTGTGATTGACAGCAAGTCTCCACTCCTATCTTATTTTCTCCTTCAAAACCTCTGGCACGCACAAGGCACACATCAAAGGCACAGACGGGAAAACTGAAGCAACAGAAGGTAAACATTTGTCTACATCTCAGAATGAGTTCATTGTAGATTTGACCCAGGAACTTAAGGTCCTGATTCCCAGCATGGGAATCTGTCCCTGAGCCAGCAAGCTCTCTTCTTCCTAGGCTTGTATACAGTGATGGTGAGAGATCTCATAGGCAAACAGGGCACACCTTTTGCACCCCTCCTCCCTAGGCCGCTCCTTATCAGATATGAAGGGCAGTTCCCAAACTCTGCCAGAGGGAGTCAGCACTTCCCAGTCAGGCTGGGTTCCCTCCTGGCTGTGGTCATCCCTTTGGGGTAACCCTGAAGAATAAACGCTGGAAAGGTTTATTTTCCCCCAACAATCCAGATAGCAGGGGCCCCACCCTAGAGCTCTCTAATGTTGGGTGGGTGTGGCAGGGCAGTCAGGTAGTAGAGATGATGGTGACCTCCTCCTTGGCCTGTGAACACTGGTTCCTGGAAGTTCAGCCACTTAACAGAGATATTTGAAAAACAGAGCTTGAAAAAAGCCCAAACAAAAATTCATGAACTCCAGCCAGCATACTCACTCTCAGGTGGGTTGGGCAGGTGTAAGCAAGGATCAGGCCTTCGGACACTGGGAGGTATTGCCCTGACATCAGGAACTACTTCACACAGACCAGGAGCCATCCCAATGTCCCCTCCAAAGGGACTCCCACTATGCTCTTCTCCAATGTTGGGCTGTGAGCTCCCTAAGGATTTTTCCAACACCTCTCAGTACCTCTGTGCCGTCCCTCAGGAGAATTATTCCAGAATATAGAGTCAGGTAGAACAATCTCCCCAGATAACCTGGAATGCTCTCTCCAGCCTAAGGACAGAGCATGTTTTGTTTTTTTGTTTTTTTTTTGTTTTTTCTTTCTGCCATGGCTCCCAAGAGGCTTCCAGTCACATCTCTTGCTGTATGAACCCTTACAGACCATATATTTGCTGCCTCCAACTTTCTTCAATCCTTGTTTATAATTTTTTTGTTGTCTTAATGAGTGCATCATCTCAGCTCCATGTTGGAAACAGGTGTCAGGCAAATCAACAATTAAGTTTCACTCAGGAAGGAGAGGTCACAAGTGCAATGTGGCTAGCATTTTGGGGCTGTGGGAAATCCCCTTTTGATCACTCCTCTTTGTCCCCAAGTCCCCTGAGAGCAGAACAAGCCGCTTCTCTTTCTTCTCCTCCCTGAAACAGGAGGAACTTGAAGAGCTCCTGGGGCCCTCCTTCCTCTCTTGCCCTCAGACTCAGCTCCCCTGGCAAATTCTCCTAAGTGAGAAGAAGGAAGAAACAGTATTTATTTGGGTACAGTGCTGTGGGTGGAGGCCTTTCTTTATCTCCTTTCTAGGGAGGAGAGGTACTGGAGAAATCAGTTTCTGGAATTTAACAATCAGGAATTCAGTCATAGGCAACTGAAGTATTGCTGAATTAGACTTTCTAATTCATCCAAGCAGCTCTGAGCAGACCCAGAGTCTAGAGGCTTTAGGGAGATGCAGGAACAGGAGGTAGGCAGTGGAGAATAGTGGCTAAGAGTGTGGTTTGACAGTCATGTGGACCTGGGTTTGAATCCCAACTCTGCCACTTATTGGTCGTCTGACCCTTGACAAACCACTTTGTCTCTCAGAGCCTCATTTTCCATCTATGAAATGGGGAGAATAACAGCACCTGCTTCTCCAGTTGTGAAGAAGCCAAGAGACAGTGCCCCTATGGAGTACACTGAGTGTGCCATGCACATGGACTCAGGAATCAGCAGGGCTGAGCTGACAGCAGTAGTGGCTCATGGAAGAGGAAGAGAAAGTGTGTGTGACCCCAGAGTTCCTCGCTGACAGTGACATGGCTCTGGGCAGTGGCCCTGTTCGTTTTCTCTCCTCTGAGAAAGGATTGCTGACTCCACACAGCTCTCTGTCCTCAGCGGCAGGAATTCCATCAGATCTCGAGGAGCCGTTTAATAACCACAACACTTCTAGCCGTTAACAAAGATAAAGAGAGCGCTGGAAAATTGACTTATGCCTAAGCACAGTAAGTACGAACCCAACTAAAAATCATAACACATGCTCCCAAACCCAGTTTGATGACTGTGACACGCTCCCACCCCCATCCTTCGCTGGCTCCCCCACCCACCAGCTGCCACCAGCCCCTTCTGCCATGGCCATGCTGGTCTCTGCCTCCTACTGTCAAGCCTTTTTCACACTAGAGCGTCCCTACCTTGAACGGTCTCCATTCATATCTCTCCTGACCTACCACCCAGTAAAATAAATGCCGCTTCTATTCTAGGAGCTGCTGGGTGCTTCTATTCTAGGAGCTACTGGGGAAGTCCCTGGTTGACATCTAGGGCAGTGTTACTCTAAGTGTGATCGGTGATCTGCACCTGCATTGAATTACCCCCCAGGCTTGCTGATGCAAATGCCTGGGCCCTCCCCACGACCTAGTGAGTCAGAATCTCCATGGGAGGGGCCAGGAATCTGCATTTTTAGCAAGCTCACCAGGTGTGGCTGATGCACCCGAAGCATGAGAATCCATGATTTCTCTTGAGTCCCTTGCTGAATGCCAGAGTCCAGCTAGGACTAGACCTGGAAAATTCACAAGATAATGTAATTGAAATATCGTAATCTCTCCAAGTAGCCCCAGCAAAACTACTCAGGGGATCTGGATTCTAGTCTTGGTCCTATACCAATAAGCTGTGTTGCCTCAAACAAGTCATGTCTCTTCTCTGGGCCTGTTTTCTCACTTATAAAAGCAGAGACTTGGAGGTCTCTTGGGCCATCCTTCTCTAACATGCTTGGAATTTCACTCAGGATAGGCACCCTTGTAGGATCGTCATGGTGGGAAAAGAGAACGGGGAGTCTACAGGGTTGAGCCCAGATGTCCAACCACTGCCTAAGAGGGTAGTTAACAGTTGCTGTTGCCAGGTTCGGTGGTTCATGCCTGTAATCCCAACATTTTGGGAGGCTGAGGTAGGCAGATTGCTTGAGCCCAGCAGTTTGAAACTAGCCTGGGCAACATGGTGAAACCCTATCGCTACAAAAAAATTAGCCAGATGTGGTGGCACATGTCTGTAGTCCCAGCTACTAGGGAGGCTGAGGCAGGAGGATGGCTTGGGTCCAGGAAATAGAGGCCATAGCAAGCTGAGATCGTGCGCCACTGCCCTCCATCCTGGGTGACAGAGTGAGAGCCTGTCTCGAATAAACAAACAAAGAAAAGCAAACAAGGTTAGTATCCAAGTGCCCTGACCTAGTAAGGCATTATGAGGAGTGAACCCAGTGTCTAGGCTGTGGCAGAGTCAGGCAGGGGCAGCCTGGAGTTGATCCCTGGGGATAGGTATGATACAGGGAGTAGGTCTGAGTGGCAGTGGTCCAGCTCGGTGGACTGGCTCAGAATCAGGCTCTAGGGCCCACAGAGATATTAGAGAGCAAATGGGAACACCCGGGCTTGGGTGAACAACTGCAACTCGAGGGATGGGGGTGTCCCTGGCTGGGTATCTGCATTGCACAACTCCAGGGGGTGCTATCCTATAGGATACAATGTGGACGCCCTCTCTAGAGTTGTGCCACGTAGAACAACAAGCTAGGACTAGGCACCAGGGGTACCCCCAAGCATCCTGGATCCTGAACTTAGGGCAACAGAACCAGTCTAAGCCCATTCACTGCTTTGACCATCTGGGACATAGATAGCAGTTGCAGAAAAGGAGGTTTCCCTACCCCTCCTGGTTGGAAACTGGAGGCCTGAGCTTGGTCCAGGGATGACCACAGGAGGTGGGGGTGGGGTGCAGACAGCAACAGGTTCAGCAGGAACTTTCCTCAGACCTGCAATCTGCTCCCAGGAATTGCAGGCGGCCCCCTCACTTTGCCCTCTGGGTCCAGGCTGCCCAGCCCCTCCCTGTTGACTCAGGAGCACTGCCAACAAAAGGGAAGGGCCCAGAGAAGGTTCCGGGCCATTCAAAGGACTGGCCAACCGGTCCCAGAAGACTGGCATTGTTTTGCTAGAATAAACGGTTGAGAAACAACTTAAGAACTCCTGAAATTTGGAGGGCTGCTGTCCAGATTGCAAAAACAAACAAGATTTGGTGATCTGCAGCACACCAAGTGCTTCCACCAGCAATTATCTTAACCCTGAAACAACCCTGGGAGGCGATTCACATTCTTTTTTGTTTTTTGAGACGAAAGTCTTGCTCTGTCACCCAGGCTGGAGTGCGGTGGCGCGATCCCGGCTCACTGCAACCCCCGCCTACTGGGTTCAAGCCCTTCTCCTGCCTCAGCCTCCTGAGTAGCTGGGACTACAGGTGCATACCACCACGCCCGGCTAATGTTTGTATTTTTAGTAGAGATGGGTTTTCACCGTGTTGGCCAGGATGGTCTCAATCTCCTGACTTCATGATCCACCCACCTCGGCCTCCCAAAGTGCTGGGAGCCACCGCACCCAGAGCGATTAATATTCTTATCTTCTTTTACACCCAAGGAAGCGGGCCTTAGGAAGTCATGGGCTAACAGGGGCAGGGCCAGGCCTCTGCTTGGGCCTGCTATTTCCACTGCAGCACTGACCACCAGATATTCATCTTCACAGGGGATGGAACTGCCAGAAATGGCCTAACCCTGGTGCGGGACACTGGGTAGCAAAGCTAGGAGTTTATAAGAGGCCAAGAAATGTTCATATCTGAGCCTCCAAAAGGACAGCAGCCCCCACCTAGTCAGACTCATCCTCCAAGGATCACCCCTGAGAATCTGTTTCTCTCTGGTAGCCTAACTGGAGCCCTAAGAAAACCTGTTTTGTCCTTTCTGTTCAACCCTTGAAAATAATTCATAATTCAAAGGGACCAAATGTCAGCCTTTCTGCTTGGTGAGCCTTCCCCGGCCAAATGCCAGGGACCCCTGCATGACACAGAGTCACTCACTCACAGCTTTCAAATTCTCTTTATTAAAAATCTTTTCTCTTTTGTAAAAACAAACACTTTGCAGTCAGTTATACAGATCAGGAAAAGTCGTGACAATTTATAGGACACTCAACGAATTTCAATACTTTACAAGTTCAAACTTAAATTAACTTAGTGTTTTTGTTTTTCTCATAAATTCAAAAAACAAACTCTGGTCCAGTTCAAGTATAATCTAATTATCTAACAGGTCACAGCCTCAGACTGTCCAAGAATGGGAAACCCTGATACTAATGGCTGCTGCTCACACCATCAAATTTTCCAAATTCTTTGGGGATACTGTCTAGATAGATGCTATTTTGGGTGTTAACAATGAAAAGAAAATTATACAGGCCTTTTGTTATATTAACCTGGGGTAAATATGAATCTGTTGCTCAAGGTAGCAATTGCTCTTCAGCATCCTTTTCTGGGAGACACTTTGAAATGGCTGACAAAACACTGAAAAAAAGCTTTAAAAAACAAATCAATATTTTCCTGGTTGCCTTTAATACTGCATTGTGTGTGGCACACGTAGGAATAAAAAGTGCAAATCATAGGGTCGGTGAAGGACCACGCCAATGGAATTGTATAAAAATAAATAAAAATAAATACATATGTACACAAGTATAGACTCTTAGATGATTTTAAACTGAAGGTTCTGATTGAATGCAGATAGTGCCTTATCTCTTTCCCTCCCAGGGGCCCTCCCTAGCTTTCCAATATGAAGGCCAGTCTATCACATGGGAGCCATAACACTACACGACCATCTGGATTTCCGGAAATGCTGCTGGGGATGGGAGGTGGGGGAAGGCAGGGGTGGAGCAGAATGAGCTGGTGAAGTCTGCTCCCACTTTGCTAGGGGATAAAGTGTCCAGTCTCTCTGATAATGTACAGTTCTAGCCTCCGATAAAAATTGTATGCTATTTCCAGCAAAGTTCAGCAAGAAGGCCAAAGAACTGCCCCCAGAATTCCCTTCAGTGGCAAGAAAGACACACAAGATCAAAGGTTTTCTGAGAAATGGAGGAGGCAGAGCTGGTCTCCAGAATGCCAGGTTCAAACCTGTGAAGTTCCAGGGGAACAATCTGGGCTGAGCCACGATCTTCAGACTTTATTTGAGATACCAACTTTTCAGCAGCCCCCATATGGTCTTCTCAAAAGATAAAATTACAACAAATTTACTTTAAAGATCTTAGCTGGCTTTTATTTTTGATTCTAGAATTGGGCAACATGTCATTCTATAAAATAGAATGAGTGTTCCCAGGAGCTGAGCGGAGGAGGTTGGCTTTATAGACAGAAAAGGGCTGAGGAAAGCAGACACAAAGAACAAAAACCAGACTGGTCATCTCAAAGTTGCTTTCCTTATAAAGGTTAAAACCAAGGACACTTCATCATGCTGGTTAAAACTGGCCTGTTTGGGGATTTGGCTATTCTCTTTCTCTCTCTCTCTCTCCTGATTTCTTGGAAGACAGAACTTTAACATGAGTGACTCCCTTTTGTTTTGGTCTGTTGGGCCTAGCGCAGGAGCTCAGTTCAAACCAACAGCCTCCTATAAATTTTATTTAATAGTCTGATGATGATGATGAGTTCAGGTTTCTTGCTTCTTCCAACCTTTCCGCATCACACCTGTTCAAGCTGGTCTGCTTTCACCTGGTGCTTGCCTTAACTGTTCTCTCTCACCAGCTCCCATGAGTATGTCCCTTGCCATGACTGCATGCTTTCAGGTTTACACTGATTATTTTATGTTCTTCATTTGTTCCCTTTGTGTGCCTCAGTTACCTGATACAAAATGTCAGCCTTGAACTAATCTCTCTGCCCTTCCTCTATTAGTACAGAGGACAGAATGTGCAGTATGATCTCACATGCCATAAAAAGGAAAATGAAAACAAAACAAAACAAAACCCTACACAGTCCCTTCTCAGTCTGCCTGCCCAAGGTCAGGAATGAAACAACAGGAACTGCCTAGGGGAGAGTGACCTGTCTTCCTTGTTTTATTTTTCCTGGGCTAAGCTATGAAGGGTGCTTTCAGGAGAGTATCTCAGCTCAGGAAAACAGCTCCACGCCCCACTTCTTACCTGCCCGAGGGCCTCTCTATGGCTGTGGCTGAGCCTCATTTCCCCCAGCACCTTTATCCCATACCCTTTCAATGGAATATCAGACTACAGACCCCACAGCCTGAAGGTACCTACCCTCCAGTACCAGAAAGAGCAGTGGGAATCAGGACTTTTCATAACATTTTGGTATCAAAGTCTGCACAGGCAGTCAAACCCAAGGAGCCCTCAACTATCTGCCCAGCTGGAAAGGGTCCACCTACAGACACCCAGCAAACTTCAATGCCACTCTTTGGCTCTGCAGCCTTCTCTTTCCTTAGCTTCTCCCCCAACTGGGGGGCCATTTAAAAACCATCCCATTGAGAGGAGGTTGTACCCCAGAGTGCAGGCACCATGGCTGAGTGAAGGACAGATGATGTTTCCTTGACTTAAATAAGCTCATTTAACCCCCAAAACAACTCTGTTTTCCACAGCCTGGAACTGTGTCTCAAGCCAATGCTACACATTGCAGAAAGGCCAGCATTCTACCTAAACCCACGCCAACTGCTGCTTTAGCTGGAGGAAGATGCTTCTGTTTTTATTTTTAATTATAGTGAATTTGTACCAAATTCATTGTCCAGAATAGAACAAACCCTGACATCTCCTGAAATCAAGAGGAGGGAAGTAAGTTTGGAGGAAACTTATCAGAGCTTCCACAATGAAGGGCTCTTTTCATCTTCTCTAAAATTCATTTTATTTTACTTTAAGGCATAAGTCTGGCAGACTTCTAGAAGAACTGACAGGATGAAAGAGTTATTAAAAACAGGGGCTTTTCAAAAGGGTGGCCCAGCTGGAGGAAGAGGTTAATGAAGTCCCTCCCAGCTCTGCCAACAGATTGTCCGTGATGTCCCCTCACCGGGACTGCAGACCCGACTCAGCTCCCCAACGCAGGGGATACACGGGACACCAGACAGAGATACTGCTGTAGACTCACTGCAGGGGTTCGCCTGACCCAGGAATTTCCATTAAACCTTTTCCTTGCGTGACTCAGCCAGGCCTGACGTATTAGATCCTATCAAGAATTTAAACACCGTGAAAATCCCTGAGAAGTTGGGTTTTGTGAAAAGGAAATGATTCTTGGCACATAAGGAGAGAGGGAGAGAGAGAACAAGAGGAAAAGAGAGAAAAACAAATTGAAAGATGGTTTGAGAGAAACAAGAGTCAACAGGGAGAGAGTTGGTGACCCTCAGTGGGCTGGACACACCTGGGTGACTTGGCTCCTGGAGACATTTCATGGGCATTTCACTGAGTCTCTGGGAACAAACGCAAGCAATGTGCCCTGCTTGGTTTTCCTTCCTCTCAGGCTTTAGTCCTGTCCTCAGAATCAGGAAGGCCCCGCTTCCGCAAGCTCTCCTTTCCAACCTTGCAGCAGCAGTAGAAGCAGAAGCATCAGAGCTTTTTCCTTTCGAATCGCGGCACGATTCCACTGTCCTCCGGCCTCGGGCTACCTGCCCCCTCCGTCTCCTTGAGGCCCTCCTCGGCCAGCTGGGACAAATATTTCTGTGGAAAGAAGAGGGGAAGTGGAGGAAGGGACACATTAGTAGGGACCTAGAAGGAGAGGAGAGGAGGGGACATGCCTCGATCATCCCTCTCCTGGCATCTGTGCCCAGCTGTGGGGTTTACCCTCTTCCTGGTTCATAGATCCCCCCTAGGGCTACAGAACTTATGCTAAGTACCTCATTATGTTAGCTTACAAGTAATAGATGTCTCCTGTAGAAAAAGTAGAAAGTACAGGCTGGGTGTGGGTGTCTCACACCTGTAATCCCAGCGCTTTGGGAGGCCGAGGCGGGTGGATCACCTGAGGTCGGGAGTTGAGACCAGCCTGACCAACATGGAGAAACCCCATCTCTACTAAAAATACAAAAAATTAGCTGGGTGTGGTGGTGCATGCCTGTAATCCCAGCTACTCAGGAGGCTGAGGCAGGAGAATCGCTTGAACCTGGGAAGCAGAGGTTGCTGTGAACCGAGATCACGCCATTGCACTCCAGCCTGGGTAACTAGAGCGAAACTCTGTCTAAAAAAAAAAGAAAAAAAAAGAAACAAAGAAGAAAGAAAGAGAAAGAGAGTAGAAAGTAGAGCTATAATAGCAAACACTTCCAAAGCCCTTATCTAGTGTGAAGTGCTGTTCTAACTGCTTGACTTAAATAAGCTCATTTAACTCCCAAAACAACTCTGTTTTCCAGAAACAACCCAAGCTCTAGGCAACATATCTATGCCTAAAAGGCAGAGGGAGGGAAGCTGGAAGGCAGGGTAAATGAGCGCTGGCCTATGGCAGCTGTGCAAAACAGCACCACGGCCTGACATTTGAGACTCTTAACAACCTGTTTCCTGTCAGGGCAGGCTAGTGGGTGGGGAGCCTTGGAGGTCTTTTGGCAGATTTGAAAATGGGCCTGTCTGTTCCATCGCTGAGGGCTGCCTCTGCATGACCCCAGAACACTCACTGCTATGACTGGCCTCGGCCCAACACTGTGAGCCAGGTCGGGCCTTTCTTGGGCTATCTGGACAGGTTTGAGGCCCCAGCTGGGGTTCTCTGACAGGGCAGCAAGGAAAAGGCAAAGAGCACTGGATTAAGAGACCGAAGGGTGCAGACCAGTACGGTGGTTAAGTGTGTGCACTTTGAAGTCAGATGACCTGGGTTCAAATCCTAGCCCTCAGCAGGCAAGTTATCAAATATCTCTGACATCTGTGAAGGGAGGGGAATAACAGTAACTACCGCATAAGGTTGCTGTGAAGTTGAAGAGAAGCAACACAAGGCGTTCAGCGCAGCGTTTGACACAGAATAAACACTCAGTCATGTGGGCTTTTCTTATTAGCACAGCACCAGCCATATGAGTTGGAGAAAGCCACTCCTCTTCTCCCAGCCTCAGACTACTAATCTGCTAAATGGGAGGAACAGTTGTCCTCACCCTCCCTTCTGGGATGGTTTGAGGGTCAGATGACAGGGTGTGTGTGAGATGACCAGGTCTGCCTGCTCTCTCCATAGAAGAGACTGCAGTTGGCTTCCAGAAATGGGTGCAGCCTGACTGGGAGAAGAGCAAATGGTGGGTGGCAGCAGGCAAAGCTGCTGATGGAGGGCCTGGGTTCTCCTCTGCCTTGGCTCAGGGAGGGTAAACCATGTGCTGAGGAAGGCAAGTGAATGAGTGTCCAGTACATGGACACGTTCTGCTCCAGGGCCTGGAGCCAAGCAGGTATCTAGTTTTCCTATCGAGCGCTGGCTCCACCTGTTGTTCTGAATCACTCTGGGTGGGTTCTTGCAGAGCCGTGACCAGCCGTGGGGCACAGCACAGGCTGCTCAGAGAGAACGGAGGCTCCTTCAACCTGCTTCCTGCCTTTAGGAGCAATCTCTGGTCCTCAACTCAAGGCCCCTCAGTTGTGTTAAGTTTAAAAGTTGCCTGATTCAAGTGTCAGTCATCACCTGCTGCTTGGGGTGGGGGAGACTGTGTGGACGGAGGCATTCTGTCAAAGCCACTGACAGAAATCCTACCTGGGAAGCCTGTGGTGGAAACTCCCAGCTCCCCAGCCGGTGCACCAGGTAAAGCTGCACTGCTGCTGGCTGGCACGAGGGGCTTAGCCAGTGTCTACCCCAATGTACCCCAAGGCCACAAGAATGGCTCTGGCCTGCTGCGGGGAGGGGAATCTGCCTGGGGGTGTGGCCCAGAGGCTCAGAACACAGTGCAGTCCACTGCCCTGGGAAACATACATGAATTAGAATTAGAGGCCCTGGCAAGTCTGAACTCTTCCTGACTTCCAAGGTGACCTTGAACTGTGTGGCCCCCTAAAGGGCTGCACAATACCACTGCAAATGCTGGATGAGAGAAAAGGTTCTCACGCCAACATAGCAGAGCCTGACATAAGGATGGTCTACAATACAGACTCTCAGGCCCAGCCCTAGAGAAAACAAGTGTAGGGTGAGATCCAGGAAGCTGCATTTCTTTTTTTTTTTTTTTTTTTGAGACAGAGTCTCACTCTGTTGCCCAGGTTGGAGTGCAGTGGTGCGATCTCAGCTTACTGCAAGCTCCACCTCCCAGGTTCAAGTGATTCTTCTGCCTCAGCCTCCTGAGTAGCCTGGATTACAGGCACGCGCCACCACGCCCAGCTAATTTTTGTATTTTTAGTAGAGACGGGGTTTCACAATGTTGGTCAGGCTGGTCTCAAACTCCTGACCTCGTGATTCACCCACCTCGGCCTCCCAAAGTGCTGGGATTACAGGCGTGAGCCACTGTGCCTGGCCCAGAAAGCTGTATTTCAAAAAGATGCCAGCTGGTACAAAGACGAAGGTTTGGGAAAATCAGGACCAGATGATTTCCAAGACCCCTTCCATCCTTGCCATTGTGTAGGTTTCATCTTGTCGGGAAAAGGGATGATTATGTCTTCAAGCTAGATGACTTCCCTCAGCTGGCTTTGTGGGACCCAGTCTGACCCTCCTGCTCTGGCCAAGTCAGGCCTTTCTTGCCTTGCCCCTGGAGAGGCCTAGCCCTGGGCCACAGGCCCTGTGGCTGCCTCAGCACAGAGCAGCTGCTCTCCAGGGGGAAATCAAAAGGCTTAAATGACCTGAGTTTGGGCATAGCCTATGAGAGTCCTCTGCAGATGGTGACCCAGGCCATGACATTCTGGGTCTCAGTTTCCAAGACAAGTATAGTAGAGTGAAAAGACTAAAGTGATTCTGAATCAGGCGATTTGATCCTAGGCCCAGTAACTCACTATCTGCGTGGCCTTGGACAAATTACATAGCTTCTCTGGGCCTCAATTTTCTCAATCATTAAACAAGAAAGTTGGCCCATATCTGAGTTTTTGTTGTTGTTTTTTTGTTGTTGTTGTTGTTTTAACTAGGCATGCACATTTGAATCTTTTGGAGAACTTTCTTAAATTACATCTTCCTGCAACCTGCCTTCCACCTCCAAATTTTACTAAATATCTAACTTAGTACCTGTATTTTAGAAATACTGTTCAGATGAGTCTGGATCATGTCCCTGGTTAAGAACGGCTAAATCAGTCACTTTTAAACAATTTAATGATAATAGTAATGCCTAGCCTGGGATTTGGGCACAGCCACTGTGAGGACTCCTTGAGTCAAAGCCTTGTAGTTCAAATAACTAGTGTGATTCCTTGTAGTAAAAACAGCAGGTGTCTTGAGATACTTACCCCTGGCCATCTGATATACCATGTCTTCTGTTAAGCTATCAAAACCTAGCCCATGCCAGAAGTTAATCATGAAAACCACATTCTAATATATTACATATTAATTAGGTGTATATTATAGAATATATTACCATATTTCATTGATCTTAAGACACATTTTTTTCACACATTAATATCTCTGAAATAAAAATGCATTTTACAGTTGGTGGAGTCTCATCACTTGATTTGCAACATTTTTTTTTCTAGTTGGTACGAAAAAATAATGGTGCCTTACAAATGATGGCACCTTAGACTGGGTGAAATACGGTGTATACAGTATTTTTTATATGTCGTCTTTTAACATACTATACCATTTATTTTATTTATTGCTTGTCACCTACATTAGGATGAAAACTCCATGAGAACAGGGATTTTGTCCACTTTACTGTTGTTGTTACAGTATCCCCAGTCCCTAGAATAGTGTCTGGTACCTAGCATGCCTGTGGTAAGTATTTGCTGTATGGATGAACAGCTAAAAAGAACAAAGCAGTGGTTTTTTATTCTAGGAAGCAGGGATACCTGCATAGGGGAACAGAAACAGAGAAAAACTGGAACATTCGGGTCTTGTGGGAAGGGGTCAGCCCCAGTCACAGGCCGGAGGAACACTGGCCTAACTTGAGTTACTCACAGTATAGAGGGAGAGGCGGATATTGCCAAAGCCAATCCAAACAGGATGTTTTAAGTACTAAAGTAGAGACATGTGCTAGGAGCAACATGGGAGGTAGCCACCATGTGGAGAGCAGCCTGATGGAATCAAGTCTATGGGAAGATCAGGAGTTCTCCGAGTAGTGGAAGGAGACAGACACAGAAGCAGGAAACAGCTTGGTGTGCTTGGGGAATGGTAAGTAACCTGTGGCCTGGAGTAGGCCTTGCAGGTGGGAGCTAGACTCAGAGGCAAGCAAGGCCGAGGACCCCAGACACCTGGCCTGGTTATGGAGACTGAGGAGCCCCTGGCATGCTGGGCAAGGAGGGTGGATGGTTACCTGTAAGTTCCTGTAGTGGACAGCACTGCGGCAGTGGCTCATCTTCGCTGTCTCCTCACTCGTGTAGAACAGCCCACACAGCTTGCAATAAAAGCCAGTCCTGGGAACCACGAACTCCACCCCTGGGGAAGGATGGGGGATAGACAGACAGGGTTAGGATGGCGTGGGAGGCAGGCCCCTGTGTCCTGGCAGCCATCAGGTAGAAATGGGAGCCACGAGCTCCACCCAACACTTGCTGTTGACCTTGGCTGTTAACAAGCTTCTCCAAGCCTCAGTTTCCTCATTTGCAGAACAGTCACAAAGAGACTCACACCCACTCCATTCACAGGTGGTTGTGAATATAAGGGATGGACTTGGCAGTGTCGTAAGCACTTAGCCATTCCACGGCCTGCCACTGGCCTGTTCTCCTACTATCAGCCTCCTTCCAAGAACAAAAAAGGTGATTTCTGATATTTCTGATATTTCACTTGTTGGATTTCATTCTCCACACTGTACCTCTCTCTGCAGCTGCTGTGACCAGGACTCTCGAAGAATTCTCTCATTTTTGTTTATTTTAGAATTATGTTCTTTACAGAAAAAAAGCAAATAAACAGAAGGAAAAAATCACCCAGAGTCACTCCAATCCAAATATTTTCCTCCACATGATTAACCTATATGTAGGCCTCTTTTTGTGGGACCGTTTTAGTCATACCCTAATTACAATTCTCTGTCCTCTTTTTTTCATGCAATTGTATATCATTAACACTTTCCCACTTCCTCCAGTCTTTATATCTGAACCATCAATTAGCATTTCATTTGTGATTTATTAAATATAGGTCCCAGAATTCTGGGAGGCCTTTTGATTCCAAGCAAAGGAAAAAAATGGCACCACCACCACAGAGGGGTGACAATGTCACAGCCAGGGGATTCATCCTTGAAGGGATGGTGGCTGCTCCAGCCTCCACGAAGGTGTTCTGCAGATCACAGTTCTCCTCTTGAAGACACAGTCAATCAGCGGAGTGGAAAGAGCCCAGCACTGAGAGGGTTGAGGTCAGATGCTAAGAACTCATGTGACCTGGGGAGAGTTAGCCGAACTGCTCCTGGGACTCAGTTTCCTCACCTGAGAATGGAGGTAGGAACACATGTACTGTTTACCAGGCCCCTGACTGTGCAGTGCCAGCCAAAGGGCAGGGTGTGAGGGCCGGGAGAAGCAGGACCCATCAGGGAACTAAGAAAGAGGGGTGATGCTTGGAACACCCAATCCCACCTGCAGGTTTGGGGGCAAGCCTCTCTTTTCTGCGGCTGGGCAATGGTTTCAGGTCCGGCCATCCTGGGTAGAAGGGGGAAAGGGGCCTGGGAAAGGCAGAGGCAGGGGAACAGCAATTTCTTGCAGGGGTGGGGACAGGAAAGGTCTCCACTTATGACAACCGCTCCAAGGCACAGCGTGGCCGAATGCAAGCCCAGCTGCTTGGGTGGCTTCACTTTCCTCCTCCCACCTCCCAGGACACCCACTGAGCTAAGTGCTTAGGAGACCCTGTCAGAGGCAAGCAGCCTACACTTGTCACTAGAACTTTTTTTCCATTTCAAAATAGCCACTTATCAGTGTGAAGGGCAGCTCTGAGGGAGGGAGATGGGAGGGAAGGAGGGAGCCCAGGAGGCCTGCCCGGACTGACAGTGAGGCTGCAGTCCGGGGCCTGAGGTGTCCTCCTCAGCCTGGCTTTCTCTAACTGCCACGTCGCAGGCTACACGCCATGCCCTCAGCAGTGGTCCCCAGAAGCGAGAGGGCCTCACTCAGTCCCAGGTGCCCGGAGGGAGGTTGAGTGTCCTTCCCTTCCTCTGTGCAAAGGATGGAAAAGTGGCCCCAGCTTGGGCTGTGGGGGCCAGTTCTCCCCTCCACCTCGCAAACAGGTCCTGGCTCCTGGCTGTTGGTGCTGGCAGAGGCGCATTCAGCAAGGTCTGCCTCCTTCCTCTGTTGTTACAAAATAGTTTTCCCTTTGCTGCTGCTCTGCAGGGAGCCGAGACCCCCACAACACAGGAGAGGGGCAGCGGGGATAAAAGGAGGGCTTTGATCAGAGCCACACTCTCAGTCCCGTCCCAGCCTCTGAGCCAGCTGGGTGGTACCAAGGAAGAAGCCCTGGGATTTTTATTAAGCCCTCTGTTGAGTCCCCTGAGTCCCTGTCAGAGGGACCCCCAGAAGGGGTACAGCTGCCCTAGGAGCTACCACAGACCCTGAAGCAGGGATTGAGCTGGAGCCAAAGCCCCTGGCAGTATAGCTGGAGTTATCCTCTGTAAGTTCTGGGAGAGAGTGCACCTGAACAAAGACTTCTACTGTCAAAAAAACAAAAACAAAAACAAAAACAAAACCCTTGGAAGCCACAGTGTCATGAAGAGAAAATAGAATGTAGAGTCAAACCCAACTCTTACTTATGCTGTGTGACCTCAGGCACACTGTTTACCCTCTCTGAGATTAGTTTCCTCATCTGCGAAATAGGAATAATAATGCTACAAGTGATGTTTAGGGGAAGCACCTATCATTTTGCCTGGTGCTCAGATAATACTGGTTTGGAGACACGTGTTAAATATTTCATCACAGAAGCTGTTAATAACTGCCTAAATGTTGGCCCTCTCACCTGAACCCCAACCTCTCCCCAAGGCCACCTGGGGAACCCGGCTCCACAGTTTGGTGGCAACTTTCTTCCCTGGCCCTGGCTCCGCAGGTTCGGGCAGTACCAGGCAGCCACCAGGCAGAGAAGAGAAGCCTGGGTTGGGAGAAATCCCAACAGCTGCTAACTTGGACCAGAATAACGGGGTTGCTGCAGACACCACAAATCCCACTGCACAACTCAGGACACTTCTGGAATGTGAAGGGGACGTGAAGAGGCAGCATCAAGACACACTGATGTGTTCTGGAGCCACTCAATCCTCCATTTTTTAGCCTCTACTAGGATCATGAAAGCTCCATTTGGCTTCTAATAATAGCTCATGGCACGGGTAATGATAACTCTGTCATCCTAGTAAAGCTGGGATGGATAGAGGAGGGAACTTGCACTTTGCAGGCAAAGCTGTTTGTTTCTACTGATAGCAGGCCTTGGCAGGCTCACACTGGCCAGGGTCATGCAGAGCTGGCCTGGATTTCAAGTGCAGTGTACTTCCCCAGCCATGCCCACCCCCAGTCCCTGAGCAACAGGACTGGCCTCCCTTTCTTCCCAACTGGAAGCCCAGTCTTTGACATCCCTTATTTCAACTCTATGCTTTCCACAGGGACAAAGCCAAAAAATTGTCTCTCACCTCCCTAGAAGTCTCCATGCCAGTAGTGACCAGCCCTGGAGGGTAAAGGGTTATGCAGCCCCAGTGAGAGGAGCCATAATAGGTCTTAAATATTTCATGAGTGAATAATAATAATAGACAACCCTTATTAAGTACCTCCCACTAGAAGCCACTCAGACCTTACCAGTATTTGTTCACTTAATCCTCAAAATAACTCTGCATAGTAGGCTCCTATTACTATGGCTGATTCACAGATGAAGAAATCCAAGCAGAGAGGTTAAATCAGTTGCTCTTTGTCATCCAGCCAGTAAGTAGTAGACAGGGGATTTAAACTCAGGGAATCAGATACCACACACTGTGTTCGTAGTTTCTGCGCAAAAACTGCCTTTCCTACACTGTGCTGCTGCCTGAACTGGAAGAACCCAGAGAACAGAGTGATCTGAGATCAGAAATCCTGAGTTCTTTTTTTTTTTTCTTTTCCTTTTCTTGAGACAGGGTCTAACTCTGCTGCCCAGGCTGGAGTGCAGTGGCACAATAATGGCTCACTGCACCCTGGATCTCCTCCCAGGCTCAAGCAATCCTCCTACCTCAGTCTCCCGAGTAGCTGGGACTGCAGATGTGCACCACCACTCCTGGCTAGTTTTTATTTTATTTTATTTTTTGTAGAGACGGGGTCTCCCTATGTTGCCCAGGCTGAGAAATCCTGAGTTCTAACCTGCATTTGCTAATGTCATCTTGGGTAAGTCTCTGAACTTCAGGTTCCTCACCTGTCAAATGCAGAACCTCATCCCATACTCTTCCTTGGGGGACCAATGAGATAATGAGTCTCAAAGCTAACTGAAGACTAGTAACAAGTACAATCTGTAAAAGCCCCGATCTGAAAACAACCCAAATATTTGTCGACACATGAATAAATAATGTGATGTATCCATATCTGCAATGCAATACTCCTCAACAATAAAACGAAACAGACTGGCCAGGTACAGTGGCTCACACCTGTAATCCTAGCACTTTGGGAGGCTGAGGCAGGTGGATCACCTGAGGTCAGGAGTTGAAGACCAGCCTGGCCAATATGGTGAAACACCATCTCTACTAAAAAAGACAAAAAAACTAGCCAGGTGTGGTGGCAGGTGCCTGTAATCCCAGCTACTCTGGAGGCTGAGGCAGGAGAATTGCTTGAACCTGGGAGGTGGAGGTTGCAGTGAGCCGAGATCACACCACCGTACTTCAGCCTGGGCAACAAGAACAAAACTTTGTCTCAAAAAAAAGAAAGAAAGAAAGAAACAGATTACTGATCCACCCAACAGTACAGATGAATCTCAATGATGTCGAGCAAAAGAAGCCAAACTAGCACATACAACATGATTCCTTTATGTAAAACTCTAGAAAGTGCAAACTAATATTTAGTGACAGAAAGGAGATCCTTTACCTGGGGGTTGCACTGCGGGGAGGGAGGGGTTACATAGGAGACAGGAAATTTGAGATATGATGAACATTGTTCCCAGTCTTGACTGTGGTGATGGTCTCACAGGTATATTTATAGGTGAAAACTGATCAAACTATGCACCTTATGTGCACTTACTATATATCAATTATACCTCAATACAGCCAATTTTAAAAAGGCGAGATACTAGTTTCCTCCTAACTGGTTGGGAAAGATTAAAAACTGATAAAATCCAATGGGAGGTGGATATTGGGAACTCTCACTCAAGGTCACAGTGAAAACTGATACCATCTTTTTGGAGTGCAATTTAGTAGCAATTATGAAAATTTAAAATGCAAATACATACGACCCTACAACCTCCTGGCTAGGACGCTATCCCACAGGAACACTGGCACACACATACCACTGAATAAGCACATCTGAAAGGCAGCAGAGAACAAAGGCTAAGAACATGGCTCTAGAGTCAGATGACTGGGATTTGAACCTGACTCTGGTTTTTGCCTGTCCTTAGCTGTGTGACTCTCGATCTCAGATTTTGTATCTGTTAAACAAGGATAAAAGCAGTACCTACCTTATAGGTGTTTTGAGAGGGTTAAATGTGATAATACATGCAGATCACTAGGAATGGTGCCTGCATGGGGAATGTTAACAATAAAATCTTAGCTATTAAAACGGGAAAAAGAGCAGACAGCCTACGTGTTCACCAGCAGAGGAAAGATCAGTCATTTACAGCATAGCTTTTACGATGGAATATTTGCAGTGGTTAAAAAGAATGTGTTCTCTATGTACCGACATGAAGAAATCTCTAAGACCCGCTACTAAGTGAACTTGTAGAACATTATGTGTGTAGTGTGATCCTATTTTTGTGAGAGAAAAACTGTGGGCATGACAGTGGTAGGCTACCTCTGGAGACTGGGGAGAGACTACAGGGAAGAGATCAGACCTTTAATATTGACTTGATATGGTTCTTATTTTTTGAATTTGTTACAATAGTCTTTCACACTTTCTGTAATGAAAAACAGTAATAAAAAGACACAAATGACAAGGTAGCAGAATTTATTCTTAATTTTTGCTAGTGTCAATTAGGTTCCAAGTTCTTGGATGACAAGAGACTTGCGTTATATTTCTTGGTTACCCCAGAGTGTCTAGCACAGTACCATGTTATCCAGTAAGTATCTGCTGACCGGCTGAATGCATGAAGGAGCCTCTCTTCTCCTGTAGGGTGGCCTTTGCAACTGTTTTCTAGAGCTAAAATACTGAGGGTCATCTCAGTTTATTCTAAGGTTAGTATTTCTTTTTCCTTCTTTCTTATGTTTTTGTCTTGGGAGATGCTGTGCAGCAAATTTATCCCTTTTAAAAAAAAGAAAAAAAAAAAAAAGGAAGTTTGCTCTCCAGATCTGACTAAAAAAATGGTACATCTGGAGGGAAGAAATAGTAAGACTTTTTTTTAAAGGAGAAGGGGAAAAAAGAGCAAGGTGGATGGAAAGGATGAGCCTCCACACTGACCAGCCCCTGCCTGCATGATCAGACACGTGGTCATCAGGCATCAGATGACCCGTGCTTCTCATGCTTCTGTGTGACACTTTCCCAGATGACACTTTCCCGAGCTCTCCTTCTGAGCAGCTGCTACTACTGCTTTATCTAATTACTTTCCGACCTTTCAGAGCTAATGCGAGGACTCAAAGATGATATAGGCTGGAGTTGCTGGGTTAATAGTTTTGTCAGAATCTCCCAGGGAATTATATTAAAGTGCCTTCACTCCCTCCCCGAGACTCTGCTTAACTCTCCTCTTTGAAAAGGGATTCACTCCTAGGTGATTCCATCAGTAAACTCCCTCCCCACTTCATTCCCAACACTTCCACCATTGAAAAAATCACTGTCCCAATTACAGTGAGAAAACTAAGACTCAAGAAGGGGTATGACTTATCTAAGGACACACAGTCACCCTTAAGTAGGAAGGACAGAAACCCAGGTCTCTCTGCTCAATACCCTTTCTATGAACTAGGGGGAGTCTGTCCCAAACACAGTCTATTCAGCATCATTGCCTCAAAAGAGTTTGTCCTCTAAGAAGAAAAAAAATGTAGCATTGTTCTGGGAAGGGCTGGAGCAATGAACAATAACAGAAGAGGTTCATTTCTATTGACTTTATGGAGGCTGCTGGGCATTTGCTTTCCTGCCTGAATAAGGGCTAGGCTTAAAGCCTCCATGTCATCAAGAATAAAGCATTCCCTGACAGGAAAGACAAGGCTTCTTAGCTCTGGGTCCCAGGGCAGTGCTATTCAAGGCGTGTGTTCACGGAGTATCTAGTCTACTATAGGAGACTGAAATTGCAAGAAGCTTTACAGCTGCCCCTTGCAAATCTAGGTTATTGCATCATACATTTAAAATAATGATAGGCTGGCCAGGTGAAGTGGCTCACGCCTGTAATCCCGGCACTTTGGGAAGCTGAGGCAGGAGGATCACTTAAGCCCAGGAGTTGAAGACCAGCCTGGGCCACATATGGAGACCCCATCTCTACAAAAAATAAAAATAAAAAAATTAGCCGGGCCTGGTGGTGTGCACCTGTGGTCCCAGCTACTTGGGAGGCTGCGGAGGGAGGATCACTTGAGCACAGGAATTTGAGGCTGCAGTGAGCTGAGATCATGCCACTGCACTGCAACCTGGGTGACAGAGCAAGATCTTGTCTCAAAAGGACAAAAAACAATGACAACAACAAAATGACAAAAAGCCCTCTCAAGTTCTTAGAGGTGGCTATGGAACAGTTATTTCCTAGACCTGAATTTCAGTAAGGACTGTGTGTTTTGCTTACCTAGAGGAATGCTAAGTTCACTGAACACATCCTCTGGTTCCCAAGAAGGCAAAGAAAGGGGCTGTTTCAGTTCCACTTCAGTGTACTCTGGTGACCTCACCTCCAGAGATTTCATTTCCACATACCTGGAGTTTTCTGCAAAACATGAACCAAGGCAAAAAGAAAAGAAAAGAAATGAAATACAACACGCCTCAATGAGTCCCTGAAATTCTATCCCTGCATAGTATGATTGGGAATTGTCCGTTGGACTGCTTAATCACATAAGGCTAGGGCAACGGCTGCTAATTAGAACCAAAGCACTGTCATTAGGAGCTTTTTCCACCGCCAAAAGAATGCCACACACAATAAAACTTGGCAAATCTTTGCATTTGGCCCAGGGGGATGGGCTACTGATGGCTTCAGTTGAGAAGATCCACCCCCCATGCCTCCCATCTCAGTATCATTCCATCTCTGCAGGCAGAGGAATTACTGACGGGCAAAAATTGTGCTGACGTCCACCGAGGCTAGCAAAACAGGCAATACCATTCTCTCCCCAAGCTTGTCAAGCTGTTATTAAATATGAACCCCAAACACTGGGTCAGCTAATGAGCCTCTAACACTGGCACATGTTGAGACCTATACTGCAAAATAAAAGGGGTTTGACTGGAGTGAAGTGAAGATTTCACTGCTCCTTTATTCTTGCCTTCTCTAGACAGAGGCTGGGCCTCAGGGTTTCTCTAGCAACAAGAAGGCATTTCACGGCGGGGTTTCCATGGAAACTCAGATCCATGCAGGTAAAAAACAGCTCAGGTCATCTTGACATGGAAAAAATCCCAAGCCTCCCAGTTACCTAATAGTTCATGCCACCCACAGGGCTCTGGGTTGAAATGTTCATTTTTAAGCCTTTCCTCTGTATTTTCTGTCCCCGACTCTCACTTCAAAGCCTGGTGTGCTGCAGGCTTTCTGTAAAGCAAATCCCTAATTATTTTCACAGTGAGAATCTTAAAGGCTACTCTCCCTCCCTTCCCCCAAATCCCTTGATGGATCTGAGGTTCCACTTGGCAGAGAAGACAGGGCTTAGCCTATTTTAAACTCTCTCTTTCATGATGTCACAGTGCCGGGCATAGGCCCAAAACGTCACCTCCAATGGAGTAAGAGAAGATCCTAAAACAAGTCTTGTATCACCGTCAGACCCTAGCAAAAAATGGGTCTGAGGTAGTAAGAAGGGGAACAGCTGTACCCTTTAGGGATCCCCTGTTCCTTCCCCTTCCACTCCTTTCTTGCCTCCCCTATTCCTGCCCCCATCACACAAATAACAGCCTGGGTGGCCCTCTGCTGTGCAGGCATGAGGCTCCTCCTGATCTCCTTTTGCTGATAACTCAATCTAATTTTAGTTATCCAAGTCCATCTGGGCTCCTGTAAATGCAGAGAAGTCTGCCCTGAGTTTGCTTGTCAGAAAACATGCAGCCTCCGATCTGACTTCCTTTACACCACTTGCCTAAAATCGCTAACAGTTTAGCCAGGCTTTTAGAGGCTTGCCTCTGTTACTAAATCACTTTCTGCACCCACTTTAATGCTAGTTGAAACCTTACTTATGTTCATTCCAGCCTGCACATGCTCATACTTTATCAGGTGAGCAGGGGTCCAATCAACCCGACCACCCATGAGGAAAGGGGAGGTAGTTACCCGGGGTCAACACTCCTTGGCAAGCTTGGCTTTGGAGGTCGGTTTCGATGGGGGGGCTGGTTTTCTCCTCCAGAGGGCTGCCTTCGCAAGCCCCATCTTCGGGGGTCCCCCTGGTCTTGCAATCATCGACAAATGGGCTTGGTTGCCGGGCCCTCTCCTCTGCTGGCTTAGGGGAAGACATTTGCTGGACTGTAGGGGCTGGATGAACATCTGAGCTCTCCCCTCCCTTTACCTCCTTCTCGTAGCAATCTGAATCCTCCAGGGAGAGGCCTGTCTCACTTTCAGCTGGCTTCCGCTCAGCATCCAGATTTAGGCCAGGCATTTCCACGTCCATGTCACTGGGACAGCTTGTGGAAGCACAGGGCAGTTCTCTGGGTGACTTGAGGCTGATTTCTGCAGCCCCATTCCCTACGGCCTTGACTCCCTCCTTGGGGAAATCCTGGGCCAGGTCTAGGTCTAAGGTGGTTGTCACACATGAACATGTTTCTGGGCAGATTTTGTCTTTCTGGTCAATGGGCACAATTTCTTCCAGCTCTGGGATGTCTGGTTCCATGATAAAATCTTCTTCTTCCCCAACCTCGTCCACTGTCACCAGCTCCTCCATGTTAGTGGGATACCAGCTCTCCCCCTCTGCCTCACTTCCACTCTCCCAATCTTGTTCCTGTACAAAAATGCAGAAGGAGGTCAGAGGGTGGTTGAGAGCATTTAACCGGAAGGCACAAGACTTGGCCATGAGGACCCCTCCAATCAGGAAGAACCTGAGCATTCTTACCTCTACCCGGTACAATTACTGTGAACCACTCAAGTCCAACAGCACCAACTCATCCTTAGGGTGATGCTCAAAGTTTGGAATAAGCCCTTAATGCTTAATCCACCGTATTTAAAGTGACACAAAGAATTTCAAGCCCTAGTAGATAACAGGTGCTCAATATACAGTTTTTGAATGCATGAATAATGAAGTTATAAACTCTAAATACTTACTGGAACATCTTTCTTGCATCTGGGTCACCACTAAATGTAACTGCAGCAAAGCCCCTCACAAAATTCCCCCAAGCACCATCTCCCAGCAGGGGTACATACACTTCCACAGTCAAAGCTCCTACTTGGCCCCTTCTAGAACTTTCCCCTTGGCATCTGCAGCAGCCCATGGACTCCTGACTCCACAGAAAGATTTAGGAGATCAGCTTTCCTGCCAGCGATACTCATCTCTCCTGCCTCTCCTGACTGGAAAGGCATGAAGATGGCCCCGTTCCAAGGACATTTCTTTTTGTTGTGGCAGCCCCAGCCCAGGAGAACTGTAACTGGATTTTTCATTTTAATTAAGTAAAACAATCTGTACAAGCACAGTAGATGTCTTGTTAATCCTAGGGTCTGGGCCTGCTGAAGTCAGGGCCCCAGCTTGAGTGCCTAAAGCAGCTTCTCGCCCCATCCCCGCCAAGGGACTTGTCTATTTTGGGAGCCTGGCTCTGAAGCCTGAGTCTTTTTTTGGGCACATGTTTTCTCATGGGAACACAGCCAAGTTGCTGGAGAGTGAGCAGAGCTCAGACATGTGGGTAAAGATCGCTTCAATAAAAACTATCCGAAGATTCCAGGCACAGCCACTCCTCCAAAGTAGTGCTAGGAGGACTGGTTCATTCATGTAACTAATGGTGGGGTCTCAGCCATATTCCATCTAGCAGGACATCACCAGGCAACAGGGGGACTCCTGTGACTCAGTCCCTCATGGCAGAAGTGCAGAATCTGAAATAAACTTTACCTTCTTTGTCCTTGTGTTTTCCGGATCAGAGAACTCTGCTTCTTTCTCTTGTCTGCCCACTGATTGAGGGCTTTCTTCCACGCCCTCCTGTTCCTCTTTTCCAGCCTTACCAAAGGAAGGACAGAGCAAACCAAATCAACAGTGAGCAGTGACAGGGAGAAGAAAAAAAGAATGATATTGAATGCAGGTCCCAGCTCTCAGAGGGGTTTCACATACAGCATTTTCTTTATCCTCCCGGAATCCCTCAGAGGCAGCTGCTATTAGCATCTTCATTTTATGGATCAGAAAACTGAGGTTCAGAGAGGTTAAGTAATTTGCTCACAGTCACACAGACAAATGGAGGCAGAGAAATGTCTTGAAGCCTGGCCCGATGTCTTTAGGGGGCAGAAATCCCCAAACTGGGTATTTTTTGCAGAGTAGAAGCAGCCAAACTACTGGGCCGGCCAAGACCCTGGGGTTAAATCATTCAGGACACTTATAGGTAGAAAGGGCGTTGTCACCCAGTCAGAGTGCCCTCGCACCTTTCTTTTGCTCTCTGTCCTAGAGTGACAGCCCAAACTAGCACTCCCTTTCTTCCTTCCTTGTATTCCTTTCCCCCAAATCAGGGCCCTCACAGTAATGCCCATGTCTGTGAAACTAAATAATTGAAAGCAGGCGTTTGGTTTGAGAATTAGGGCCTCTAACCAACCTTTAAGACAGGGGATCAGCAAACTATAGTCTGCAGGCCAAATCTGACCTGCAGCCTGTTTTTGTATAGCTTGTGAGCTAAGAATGAATTGTACATGTTCACATAATCACATTTTAAGTGATTATAGAAGTGCCTACATAAAATCTGCAGTTTTGCCTCTTGGCCCACATAGGCTAAAATATTTACTATCTGGTCCTTTGTAGAAAACTTTGCCAGCTCCCATGTTAGAAGTTTCTGGGGGATATTCTCCCATGACTTAAACTTTGTCCACCAAATCAATGACTACTCCTGGGTTTTCTCAGGGGCAAGTTGCAGTTCTAGGACATTCTTGGCTGAGGTTGGTTCGAAGTAAACCACTCTAGTTCTGATTTCTTACAATCAGACATACCTCTATGAGCTGACTAGGAGCCAGCTGGAGCAGAAGCTCAGGGCTGACTGGTTTCACCAGTTATTACCAGACAGGGACGCATGGTTCAAATCCCCAAGTCCTTTCTGTTTCCAGTGTTTGCTGTGAAGATTCCACCAAAAGCTTTGCTGAAGTCTACCGCACTAGCCTGAATGTAAAGCAGCTACAAATACCTTTTTAGCTATTACAGCTTCTACCAACAGGTGACTTTATTTTTATCTCCCGAATCAACTATGCATGGCCCTCTCTTGTCAAAATGAATAATCCTTACCCTTCCCAAGCAGCTCCTGCAGCCGCACTCCCAGATCAACACAGTAAAGGAACCCCCTTCAGTTCAAGTTGGGAGAGGCAGGGACAGTCTTGCCAGCCGGGCTGAAAGCCCTCCACCAAGCAGACCCCTGCTCTTCCTCCCTGCAGGCAAAGGAAACAACCTTTCAGAGCTTCCCTTTGCTCTGGGATCACTTCCAGGAGAAGGCAGCAGCTCAAGGGGAACAGATGGGTGCAATGGGTGCAACGGGTGCCCCCAGCTGCCCACACCAGCTCATAGACTGAGACTGAAACGCCAACTCTTGCAAGCAGGGCTCTGCCACCACAGGGCCTGAGCTACTGAACCACTTCCAAACTGGTCTCCCACTTCTGCTCTGTACCCTCCCCCAAAATCTATTCTTGCCAAGGCAATCAAGAATGATCATTCCAAAATGCAAAAATGATCACATCCTCACCATATTGTCTTTTTTTTTTTTTTTTG
This sequence comes from Papio anubis, assembly GCF_008728515.1. NCBI lineage: Eukaryota > Metazoa > Chordata > Mammalia > Primates > Cercopithecidae > Papio > Papio anubis. The sequence goes on from NC_044986.1 coordinate 22,542,279, forward strand.
AGATGGAGTTTTCCTCTTGTTGCCCAAGCTGGAGTGCAATGGCACGATCTCGGCTCACCGCAACCTCTGCCTCCTGGGTTCAAGCAATTCTGCTGCCTCAGCCTCCCGAGTAGCTGGGATTACAGGTCCCGCCACCACACCTGGCTAATTTTATTTTATTTTATTTTATTTTTATTTTTAGCAGAGACGGGGTTTCACCATGTTGGCAAGGCTAGTCTCGAACTCCTGACCTCAAGTGATCTGCCTGCCTCGGCCTCACAAAGTGCTGGGATTACAGGCATGAGCCACTGTGTCCAGCCTCCTCACTGTATTTTCTTGCTTAAATACTTCATTTGCGTCCCCTGGTACTTAGGATAAAGGCAAAAATCTTCCACCTGCCTACAAGGCCCTGTGTAGTGTAGGCCCTGTTTATAAGTCGGCCTCACCTCCCGTTACTCTAATGCCAGCTCTCTGCTACGGCAACGCTGGAGCCCTGGAGCTGCTGGAGGCCCTTGTGCACGCTGCTCCCTCTGTCTTTTCGCTTTCTTTTCACCCAGTCAATACTCACCATGCCTCCAAATCTCAATAGTCACAGCCTAACTCTGAGAAGGATCGGATTTATCACAGGCACTCAGCATTGTGTACCTTCATCTCCTTCTTAGCACTTAATAGTCAAGCTCTTCTGTTGATTTGAGAAATCACTGGATTAGCATTTCTCTCACTGGACTATGAGCTCCGCGAGCCCAGGGGTCATTTCAGTGTCACTAACTGTGGTCTCAGTGCCAGGTGCTCCACAAATATTGGTCAATAAAAGAATGAAATTGGTAGAAGGGGGTGGGGTGAATAACAAGTTCTCACCTGTCTTTCCACATGGTTGGGTCTTGTCTAGGCTCTGAAGCGAGCATAAGGGTTTTAAAATCTTCTCCTGTTATGGATTGGTTATACCAGGGCTTACACTCTAGGGCTTCTAGATGGCATCCAGCCCACAGCTATGTTTTGGTTTATACTAGGCATTTGTCTTGCTCTAAGAAAAGGGAGATTTGACAGCGTGGCATGCATTCCTGCATGACAGCTGTAGAATGGAGCTGAGCAGTGGCTCCAGCCCCACAGATGGCACCACTTCCTCAGTCAACCATGGTCCCATCACGCTGGCCTGGCTCCAATTATCATTAGCCTGGCTTCCCTTCCCTAGGCATCTGGGCTTGCCACTCTCGAACCCCTCTCCCAGTAGGATGTAGCAGTGTTTCTTCCCCATGTTTTCCTTATCTGTGACTTGATTTATTTCCTCCTCTTTATGGTCTTGTGGCCAGGATTGGGTCTCAGGTACGGATGTGGCCACCCATCACCACGGAGCAGCACGCACACTGACTTCTCAACCATGGGCACTTTCTCCAGAGAGCTCAGGATTTTTTAATGAGCGTGAGCTCTTTAAGGTAGTACAACAGCCTTGTGATCACACCCATTTTACAAACAAGAAAACTGAGGCAGAAGAAAACAGGGTGTGACCTGGTTCTCAGAAGCCAGGCCTTTGCCTCCAGAGTCTGGGTTCCATCCTTCATACCTTCAACAGATACCCACTGGACACCCGCTCTGTGCTAAGCCCTCCTCTAGGGACTGGGAACACAGCAGTGAACACAACAGACAAAACTCCCTGCCTTGTGAAGGTTACACCTGGGAGCCGGGGGTGACAATAGACACTAAGTAAAATAAAGACATTAAGTGATAGGTTTGAAGGTGGTAAATGCCACCAAAAACAGGAAAGTAGGGAGGTAGAGGAGGGAGTTGGGGTGTTGAGATGGTCTGCAGTGGTGGGGAGGGAGAAGAGTGGGTTGGGGTGTTGAGATGGTCTGCAGTGGAGGGAGGAAGCAGGTTGTGGTGTTGAGATGGTCTGCAGTGGTGGGGAGGGAGAGGAATGGTTTGGGGTGTTGAGATGGTCTGCAGTGTGGGGAGGGAGAGGAACGGGTTGGGGGAAGAGATGGTCTGCAGAGGTGAGGGAGAAGAGGGTTGTAAAGGAGGATGGACCAGAAATGGGAGGGAGGGAAGATGGAATGGTAGTGGAGGGAGGGAGGGAAAAGGAATGAAGGTGGAGGAATGGACAGTGGATGGAGGGACTGGAAATGGGGAGAGGAATGGCTGGAGGTCTCAGTGGTGGAGGAGAGGAGTGGATAAAGATGGAAGATGGAGGGAGGGGAGGGTTGTATGGATGAACCCGTGGAGGAATGGCTGGGATGGCCCAGTGGAGGGGAGGAAAATGAACCAGGTGGTGGAAGAAATGGTCTGCAGTGGTGGGGTGGGAGAAGAGTAGGTTGTGGTGTTGAAATGGTCTGCAGTGGTGGGATGGGAGAGAAATGGGTTGAGGTGTTGAGATAGTCTGCAGTGGTGGGAGTGGGAGGAGCAGGTTGGGGTGTTGAAATCGTACGCAGTGGCCAGGGAGAATAGAGAATGTGGCCATGAGTAAAGACAAAGGAGGCGAGGAGCAAGCCAGGAAGACTTGTGACTCCTTGGCAGCAGCAACACCTGTAAAGGCACTGAGGGCGGGAGGTGCCTGGTACACTGGAAGAACAGCAAGCCCTGCTGCCTTCATGCCAAAGTTCAGCTGCCACCTGTTATCTGACTCCTGGGGCAGCCCTGTGGGGTCTGGGCTTTTCTCAAGTTCATCATACAGAGTTTGAGGACAGTGCAAAATACTCTCTGTTCTGCTGTCATTCCAACACAGTGTTGGACTGCCTGGCTCCAACCTAAAGAAACAATCTGTGAGGGGCCCCAGTAAGTCCCTACTGACTCCACCCCAAGGCTGTAAAAGGCAGAACCAACTTGAGGGACAGAACTGTGGGGAAACTCTTGGGACTTTCTGAGACTCTTTTTCCATCTGGGCTCTTTGGCTGACACATAGTGTCACCTTAAATGAGCAATGTTATACAAACCGATGAGAGCAGGGTGGTAAAACAGTAGGAGAAATGGGGTCGTCAGAGCAGAGTCTCAGGAGTGTGAGTAGAAGTGCAGGGAGCAGTTCTACCTCTCAGCCTAGGGGGAGAGAGGGTTGGCAGGCTGGTGGTATCCACATGAAGCCCAGGCTTTCCTTGAGCCCCTGCCAACTCTTGCTCTCTGCCCATCATCCATCACCAGCAACTGGGACCCTTCCAAGCAGATATACTTTTAAAAATATCCACTGGTTCACCAGGTCTTTGGGATGCAGTTCAAGTCCTTGGTGAGGCACACAATGTCTTCCATGAGCCCACCTCACCCTCTTCCCTAATCTCATCTCCTGTGCTTCCCCCTGCTATGCCAGTTAGGAAAAATTGTGGCAGACTTCGTAATGGGCAAAAAAAGACTACTGGGTGTCCTTTCACTGGAATGCTGGGCATTTGTCTAGCACATCCCTTCAGGGCATCTGATTCTATAGAAGTCTGCACCTTTCATTGTCTCGAACTGAGCTATTTTACAACCATATGAAGTTGCAGAAATCAGATCCTAATACAAAGGATTCTTGTTCCTAGAGATACACAAGAATTGTCTCTGCTGGAGATGCAACCGATTCCCTGCCCCCTGTGGAAGGGGCCACTTTTACACCTATTAGCAAATTCATTTGAGCATTCCTGATTGCCTGTATATGTTGCCTGCTCTTTGGATTCTCTTTCGAGTTGGTTTTTGCATCTTATGATGCCCTCATTAATTAATGAGTTGAATAAAACCTTTGACATGTATTCATTATATATTTGCATCAGAGTCATGATTTTACTCTTTAAAAACATTATCCCTACTATGTCCTAAAGATGCAGCCATGCCAAGTATCTCCAGGTTTTTCAAAACAGTCTTTCTTTTTCACTTTTGCCCTTGCTTCTGCTTCTATCAAGAACCCTGGTGGGGCACGGTGGTTCGCGCCTGTAATCCAGCACTTTGGGAGGCCGAGACAGGAGGATCACGAGGTCAGGAGTTCGAGACCAGCCTGACCAACATAGTGAAACCTTGTCTCTACTAAAAATATAAAAATTAGCCGGGTGTGGTGGTGCACACCTGTAATCCCAAATAGTAAGGAGGCTGAGGCAGGAGAATCACTTGAACCTAGGAGGCAGAGGTTGCAGTGAGCTGAGATTGTACCACTGCACTGCAGCCTGGGCAACAGAGCGAGACTCCATCTCAAAAAAAAAAAAAAAAACACAAAAAACCCAAACTGCTTTTTTCTACTTTTAATACTCAGCTCAAATATCACCCTCTCTGAGTAGCTCTTTTCCTGTTCCTGCGCAGAGTTAATAATTGCCCACAGAGCAGCTCATTCGCTGTAAATGCTGGCATGAGTCCCATTGTATACAAATTATTTTTATATTAATAGGTCTGTTTCCACCATTGGACTTCAGTCTCTGCTATAACATGGACTATGTCCTATTCACCTTTGGCTCGCCTATACCTAGCACACCACCTGGCAAAGTGGCACTCCATCTACACATGTGGGAACGAATGCTGAAGTAGGGTGACTCTTCGGTGTTCATGGAGTTGAGATTTGGGCTCCTTATTTGCACTTAGTATTGTCACCAACTCCCAGGTCAGAATGACTAGAAGATACGTGTGGAGGATTTAAAAAATTAGGCTTCTTATGCATATTGCCAAACCTTACTTATCCTACCCCTACTTAAATATAGAAGGCTCTGGCAAGAAGGAAGTGTACGCCAAGTTGGAATATAAACCTGGTAACCAGAACCCTCCTTGTGATGCCCCTTTGTGAACTGAAGCACTGCTGCAAGCCCTCAGACCTTTCAGATGCTGGAATGAAGGTGCCAGCCAATTGCCATGCATTTTTTTTTCTTTTTTTTTTTTGAAACAGAGTTTTGTTTTGTCATCCAGGCTGGAGTGCAATGGCATCATCTTGGCTCACTGCAACCTCTGCCTCCCGGGTTAAAGTGATTCTCCTGCCTCAGCCTCCTGAGTAGCTGGGACTACAGGGGTGCATCACCTTGCCTGGACAATTTTTATACTTTTAGTAGAGACGGGGTTTCACCATATTGGCCAGGCTGGTCTCAAACTCCTGACCTCAGGTGATCTGCCTGCCTCAGCCTCCCAAAGTGCTGGGATTACAGGCATGAGCCACTGTGCCTGGTCGCCGTGCATTTTTATTAGAGTGGAGGTAAAACACTGTGGACAGCTCTGGGCACCCAGTTTAATTTAGTGGGTGGTGGCGGCTTCTCTTTCACCACCTCTCATCAGAGCTCTAGGATTGGTAAATGCTTTTGGCAGGAGGGAGGACAGAATGAACCAAAGATCTAATCTCCCTTGGGAGGCTCTTTGGATACAAACACTTCAGGGCCACTCCCTACTGGACAAACAGGACTACAGGTCTTTCCATCAAGTCCCGCCCTAACTTCTAGTAAAGGCAACAGGTGCCGTGGGATTTGGAGCCAGATCTCCTGGGTATAATTCCGGGTCTGCCATTTCCTCACTGTGTGTTCTTGGACAAATAACGTAAGTTCTCTGTGCCTCAGTTTCCTCATCTGCAGTAACAATAGTACCAAGCTCAAAGGTTGGCACTCAAAACCTGTGAGGATTAAATGAGTTCATTGAGATAGTGTCTCGCACAATGCCTAGCACATAGTAAATAGCCAGTAAATGTTCATTCATTCAATAAACGTTCATCCTCATTATATTATTACGATTATTCTCCTTCAGGGCCTGCCTCACCTTACCTGGGGAAGAGATTGATCATTACCTCATTCTCTGCCACTGTGTTTTCTTTTCTATCATCAGCTCCTTCTTGGTCTCTATCAGTTCTCTTGGTTTTATTTTTCTCATTCTGCTTGGACTTGGCGCCCTCAGGGGCCCTAGTGACCTTTGGCCCCAGCCCATCTTCCTTGCCTGAGTCATCGGGATGGGGGTGTCTGCTTTCCCGCAGCCTGGCCTCATCCTTCCTCCTGGACCTCCCAGGGCCATCCTGCTGCTGCTTCAGATACTTGTCCAACTTGACTTTGGGCTCTTTCCGGTAGTAGCCATCTTCGCGGCTTTTGTAGCTGGACACAGAGTGGGGCGGGTTGGGAGATCCAGACCTCAGGTACTTCTCTCGGTGGGACCTCCCTCCTTCCGGTCGCTCGTCCAACTCAGCCTTGTCCAGTTGCCGGGGGTGGTGTTTGCGATCATGTGCCCAGGGGTCCATCCTGTCCCTCTTGTCATCCCCGTTCTCCCTCCAGGGAGCCGGGTCTCGTTCTTCCTCCCTCCTGGCATAAGGAGAGTGCTCCCAGGAGTCCCGGCTATTGCCCCAGTCAGCCCGGGAGGGGCCCGGAGGGCTGTGGGAAGAGCTGCAGGAGGTGAAGCTGGGAGTGTGGGACCTCGGGGAGAGTGACCGGCTCACCGGACTACGAGACCGCGGCCTTTCTGGGCCATATCTGTGAGGGAACCAAGGAGCAGGATTTAGAATCTTCACGCCTCCCATCCCACCCCACCCACACACAGATACAATCTCTCTCTGAGATATACTGTGTACACTCTTAACTCCCAACTCTACACAACCACATAGAGTGGTTCGGGAGAAAGCCTTTTCCTCCCTTCTGGCTTCTGTGCAGGGGACTTCTCCTAAGCACAGTACTGGCCACTCTCTATCCCTTTACTCATCCTGCTCCTGGGAACTAGGAAGAAGAACTAGGTTGCTTTGGCTCAGCTCCAGCTTGCCTTTTGTTAGAAGGGAGCTATGCTCAGGGAGCGGACCTCTGACTCTCCTCCTGGGGGTGTGCAGGGTGGGCACTGGGGGGCAAGATTGCCCTAGTCCAGCCTAGTGGGTAAGGCTGCCCAACCCTGGGTGCTGTTAGCCGGCCTCTTAGCCAGAAGACTTGAAGCCACTTCTACATTTGGGCTGTATCAGAATAAAGCCAACCTCTTAGCCTCCACTTTTCTCATTTATTTCTCAGCTCAATTTATGCATGGAAAAGGGATGCTAATTATTGGGGAGGGTAGGCTCAGAGGTTAAAAAAAAAAGAATTAGGAAGGTATTTTAGGGTTGGAAGAGACTCTAGAACTCCGACCTACACATTTGAGATGAAGAAACTGAAACCCAGACAAGGACCCCAACCTGTGTAAGGTTCAGAGCAAGACTCCCTAAGCTCCCTCCGCTCTGCTGCAGAATTGCAGGTGGCAGGATGGGACTTTACACGTCTTTTAAAAACCCAAATAATCATAATTTTTTTAGAAAACAGATAAACTAATAAACAAATAAAGATAGCAAGCCTGAACAGTTACATACAAAGATATACACACACATATACACATACACTTTGAAGACTGTTTGGTTATTAAGCAGGTCAACTGAGTCATATATCCGATACTCTAAAAGGATGGGCATTTTTTCATTAAGTTCCTAAATACAGGAAAACCACGCAGCCCTCACTGACCAGGGGACACCGAGGTGCATCTCGCTAGGACCAGGCTGCCTTGACCATCATGGGGGAAACAGCCTGGGCTTGTGTCCTCTACTGGGAAGTGACAGCACCGCCTACGGCCACTGCAGCAAGAATCCCAAGATGTGCCAGCCAGGTGCCTGCTCCTGCAGTTTTCTACCTCGGTTCTCTGCAGGAACTATCTTTGTAGGGGAGTGACAGTGGTCAAATTGTAGCCCCAGCTTGGCCTGATCACAAACTTCGGCTGGAAGAAATGGGTTGGAAAACTGAATATATTCAATGTTCAGAGAAAGTGACTGTTCAAATAACGGATTTTTTAAAACCATCTACATTCTACTTCCTACACCTACATTCAACTCATGAAAAACCAAGAGCTGGTTCTAAACAGAAGCCAGTTTAGACTTCTGGACTGGTGTTTTTCATAGGGAACATGGAAAAGTGGGACCCAGAAAAGCAGATGGATGGGGTAGGGGCAAGAGCAGGGCACAGCATGACTCAAATGCCCCTAAGAATGAGAAACAGGAGTGTGTTCCCACTGCCCAGAACCTGCCTGGAGACTTAGGGCTTGGGGCCTCACCTGTCTGCTTCCCGGAACAGGTCCCTCTCCCTCTGGGAATGGATGTCCTGGATGATGGCAGCCACAGCCTTCCCGGGTTTCTAGCAAAGTCAGAGAGATCACCATCAGATCAGAGATGGCCTTGCAAACACCAGAGGGAAGCAGCTCTGACCTGGGTCATTCACTGCCTGGTCCACCAAAAGGGAAAAAGTGCCTTGTGTGGAGAAGACAAAAGGTATAATCCAATGGATGAGTGTGAGTATAATGCTAAACTGGGTAGGGCCGAGTGGCCCAGAGAACACTGAGTGGTGGTCCATCGAACTGGGGAAGGAAGGAGCCTGGTGTTCACATCCATGTGCTGGAGACAAGCAGCATTTGTTAATACCCACCTCTGCCTGAATTAAAAAAATAAAATAAAATGTGTAAGAAAGAAAAGGAGAGAGGGATGGAAGGAGGGAAGGAAGGAAGGCAGGCATGCATTGTAAACTTGGAGAGACTTGAAGATCATTGACTGCAGCCTCCACCTTTAATATCTATGGAAACTTAGAGCCAGAGAGGTTGAGGCAGGGTCTCTGCTCTGCACAGCTCCAGGGTCACCAGCCACCTTGTGTTCTGTGCAGTTGGTGACTCTTGGAGTTGTGTTGGGTTAAGGAACACTTCAAGGTCACGCAGATAGTGAAAAGAATCAGGACCTGACACCAGGTATTTTAACTCCAAGTTCCTTTCCATGCTTTCCATGCCCTGTGCCCCCTTCAACACCTCATGCACAGGCATCAGCTGATGCTTAAAGTAAATCTGTGAGGAGGGTGGCATAAGCTGGGAGTCGGGCTTCACAGCTGAGAATAGTAGGCAACCAGGGCTCCATCCTTCCCTGAGATCATTAGACGGTGGCTATGCCAGGACAGGACTAACCCCAGCCCCCCATTCCCAACCAAAGCCCTTTCCTAAACCCAGAATGGACACACGATAACCAAAATAAATAAATAATAAACGATTAAAAAAAAAATTCGCAAGCACAAAAGGCAAGTCAGGAGCATCTTCCTGAAGATGATGCAAAATTCATCCTTTAAATAAAAATGTATCAAGCAGAGCAAATTTTATGGAATATGAGTTATATCTCAAAAAAAAGCTGATTTTTTAAAGACCAAGGCTAATAACCCTCAGTCTATGTAAACTTTTGATAATGAGTCTTATTAAATTTAATCAACTGCTTTTTATCCTTGATTTTTTTCTATGTAATTTGCAAGGAATCATGCATCTTTTTAAAATTTTTTTTAAAGAAACGAGGTCCTGCTCTGTCACTCAGGCTGGAATGCAGTGGCACAATCACAGCTCACTGAAAGCCTCAACTTCCCAGGCTCAAGTGATTCTCCCACTTCAGCCTCCCAAGCAGTTGGGACTACAGGGGCTCATCACCACATCAGGCTAATTTTTTCAGTTTTTATAAAAGACAAGGTCTAGCTATGTTGCCAGGACTGGTCTTGAACTCCTGGGCTCAAGCAATCCTCCTGCCTTGGCCTCTCAAAGTGCAGGGATTACAGGCATGAACCACCACGCCCAGCTAAATCATGCACTAAGAGCCATACAAATGTTAAAAAGCATCATGTATCTCATTTGACAGATGGGAAACTCAGGTCCAGAGATGTGATCTAGCTGGACTAGCACAGTATGAGTGCTCTAAGTGGCGTGGCTGATTATCTGTTATTGTTGAGATAGAGGGTTGGGCTGGGAAAAACAGAGTAAAGGTGACAATGAAGGAGGAGCTGCCTGCAGTTTCAGGGAGAGAGGTCAGGGCTAGTACACAGAAAAGAGACATAAAATGTTCAAGTGAGGGAGGGACCTCACCTCTTGTCATACGGAGATGCAAAGTGAAAGAATGTCAAAGAGAAGGCAGTGACTCCTTCATCTGTGCTTGTGAATAAGTCAGAGGTTTTAGAAGTCAGCCAATCCCCCATTCAAGAAAAGGCCCAGGAACTCAGCACTGGGCAGGATGTCCACCAGAAAAGGCACCACAACTTTGGCAAATGGTCCCTTATGTCAAACTGAAGCTGCAGAGATCGACCCTTTATAAAGCACCTGAAAGTGCCACCTACAAATAACCAGATCACCCAAGACTCGCACTGGCCTCCAGCACCTCAGCTGCTTAAACTAGACCTTGTTCAGACCAAGGCCAAACAAGGATAGAAGCCAAGGCTGTTGGCATTGGCCAAGAAGAAAGTTGCTGTCCAGGATGTCTCCTCCCACCCCAGCGTGTGGCTAGAGACCACCGGTCCTTCAGCCAGGGTCGGCTGTCACTTGGGGTAGAAGAAGAAGGCTCACTTGAAGCTGATAGAACTTAATGTGGATCCCACCAAGTGGGTCTTCTTCCTGCCTGCCCACCTTGGGCCACACAAGTGACTCCGGCTACTGTATCATCAAGGGAAAGCCAACTGGGATGGCTAGTCCCTGAAAGGACCTGTCACAGCAGGCACCAAGGGAGCAGCAGAGCTTGGGAAAGCTGGTGGGAGCCATCAGGACCAAGATCATGTCATGAGATCTGCCATCACCGGGGAGGCCACACCCCAGGTCCCTCCCAAATCTGTGGTTTGCATTGCCACATTAGAATGGACAAAGGCTAAAGAATGTGTCCCCAAACTGGGATAAATGTATCTGGCAACTCTTTAGAACATAAAAATAAAATTCCCCATGGGAATTGGATGGGGAGCTTTCTGTTGTAAAAAGAGTCCCCAAGGTTCCAGTTTTCTTCTGCTCTTCTGGAACTTCATATTCTCCTGGTTATTCCTTCCAGCTCAGATCCAGGAAAGGCCGACGTGGGAGGAGGATGGTCTTGGCAGGGAGCGGCTGAGGTTTTGCAGATTACCCATGGCAGAGTGACTATGAGGGTGGGGCTCAGGCGCATGGGGGCAGGAGCAGGTCAGGCCAATGTCAGGGCCAGAGGCATTCCACAAGCTCTCGGTCCCTTCTGCACCTTGGTTATCACAGATGGCACCCCCAGGCCCTTCCCCTCAGGGGTGCCCCCAATGAGGGGCAGAACAGGCTGATCAGACACTGCAGATGAAAACATCCTCTAGTGGCCCGTGCAGTTTCCCAGGAGTCAAAGAGGTGCAGTTAGAGTGGACTTAGAAGAGCCTCTCCTTGGCTTAAACCTTCCTCTGTCCCTTATTTTCTTAACGACAGAACGTCCTCCTGGGGTCGCTTTCAGCCCATACCTCCTGGAGTTACTTCTATCCGGATCGCAGGTCCCCCGTGAGGGGCCTCCTACACTGACGGTCTTCACACAGCCAGCACCAGCACAGAGCCTGGCATGGAGCAGGCGCTGCCTAACACCCATCTCAAGATGCGTGGCTGGAGAGATGGAAGGAGGTGGCTGCAGAGAATGAATATGAATCTGCAAATACTACATGCTGGGGCTAGTGGTCACAGGTATTGTGATCCCTCCCAAGGATCAGAGCATTGGTTCTGCTATTTTAGGTGGTAATTGCAAATTCTTTGGTGCTCTGTGGACCAGCTGTCAGCTGCCATCTGATAAGGGGACAGAAGCAGCCAAAGATTTTCAAATAAGAGAGTTGACTTCTGAAAGCCCTAAGAAAATTCTCTCAACCTTCCTCTTTGACCAGCTTCTGTATCCTGTGGGTAAAGGCATAAAGAGGGCAGGTGAAACAAAGGTGATTACAGCTTTGTAATCAAAAAATGAAATGGGAGAGAAAAGAGTAGGTCTATGATAAAATTTTGGTTACCTTTTTATTACAGAAAATTTCAAACATACACAAAAGTAGAGAGAATGGTTTTTGAACCCCGAAGAATCTATTACCCATCTTCAGTCAATGATGCTGACCAATCTTGTTGCATCTTGATATGGTTTGGTTCTGTGTTCCCACCCAAATCTCATATTCAATTGTAATCCCAGATGTTGAAGGTGGGGCCTGGTGGGAGGTGATTGGATCATGCGGGTGGTTTTTAATGGTTTAGCACCATCCCCCTAGTACTACTCTCATGATAGAGTTCTCACAAGATCTGGCTGCTTAAAAGTGTGTAGCACCTCCCTGCTCCCACTCTAACTCCTGCTCTGGCCACGAAAAACATGCCTGCTTCCCCTTTGCCTTCCGCCATGACCGTAAGTTTTCTGAGGCCTCCACAGCCATGTTTCCTGTACAGCCTGAGGAACCCTGAGCCAATTAAAGCTCTTTTCTTTATAAATTATCCAGTCTCAGGTAGTTCTTTTTTTTTTTTTTTTTTTTTTTTTTTTGGCGACAGAGTCTCACTCTGTGGGCCCAGGCTGGAGTGCAGTGATGCAACCTCGGCTCACTGCAACCTCTGCCTTCTGGGTTCAAGCAATTCTCCTGCCTCAGCTTCCTGAGTATCTGGTATTACAGGTGCCTGCCACCATACCTGGCTAATTTTTGTATTTTTAGTTTAGGTTTCACCATGTTGGTCAGGCTGGTCTTGAACTCCTGACCTCAAGTGACCCGCCCACCTAGGCCTTCCAAAGTGCTGGGATTACAGCCGTGAGCCACCCTGGCCTGGACTCAGGCAGTTCTTTATAGCAGTGTGAGAATGGACTAATACACATCTGTACTCACCACCTTCCTTCCCCACCTCCTATATTATTTTGAAGCAAATGTCAGACATTGTTATCTTTACATCCTTTCTGCGATGACCATGATCCCGCTCAACAGCCCCACAAGGGACCATCTACAGTGCTCAGAGTTAACACATCTTGCTGCTTTTAAGACAAGGTTGAGATTCCAAGCCCCATGTAGTTCCAGAAAAGTGCTGGCATATTAAGAGGGAGGCACCACCACTTGGAACCTCAACCCAGGAAGAGTAGCCCCAGCTGTGCCCGCACCTGGCTGGGTCACCCTGGGTCAAGGCTTATTGCCTATGGGAAACTCACTTTCTCTACCTGTAAAGATGGGTTAATGAGGCCCATCTGGCATCCACCAAAACCCTCAGGGCATGGCAGGCTACACCTGTAAAAGTCACAGAGTGCTTGGCCAACATGAAGGGAGCTGCTGGAGAGTTTCATGCCCTCTGACAACTCCACAGCTGTTTCACACACTTCAAGAGTCCTAGGAAGACACTGAAACCTTCCAGATGAGCCCAGAACTCATCTAAGCCAGATCCTGTCAAGGCAGCCCCGACTGTTTCAACATTACCAGGCTTTCTAGGCTCGACATTGTCACTCACCCGACTCCTGCCTGGAAGCCCTGTCTCTCTTTAGCTAATTCTCCCCTTCTTCAAGGCCTCGTTTAGGAATCTCTTCCCTTTTTCACACCCCTCAGTCATACTGCCTTTTGCCATGGAACTTCTGGTCGTCCCTGTACTTATGCATTCATGTTTAAATTTTGTGTAATTTTGCACGAGAATAATTTGTCTCCCAGTTGGAGAGTGAACTCTTCCCTAAGTGAGAACCATGCCTTGTATGCTTTGTAACTATCAGTACATAGAGAAGACTCTCAATCATCTTCCCAACTGAGAGCACCATGGACCATTCACAAGACTGCTTCCCAGGGCCAGAAGCCCTCTCTGTAGTGAGGAGGCTGGCAAGACCAGTGGCTCTGAAACCAGGCCCTCTGCCCTCAAAAACACCTTGGAGTCTCATTCCCACCCCAAGCCTACTAAAGAGAATCTCTGGGCAAGAGGACTCCTCCAACAAAAAATCCCCTGATGACTCTCTGATGAAGTGACTGGGAGACACTGGTTTACATTATTCCAAGTTCACTTCTGCATCAAAGAGATTATGATTCCATACTTATTGACGACGTTTCTATAGAACAACCCAGAAAATATTCCAATCGTCTTGTCCAGGTCTGTAGGAAGAAGGCTACTCACTTTTTATTGTTCCTTCAGATTTTCTCTTTCTTATTCATTTTGCATATTTATTAAACATCTATCAAGTGAAAGGTTCTGCCTCAAATAAGCTGAGGAACAGAACCTTTGCCACAGGAAGTATATGGGGAGATAAGATATGTGCATGAGGAAATATTCAAGAGAGGAAATGAAAAATACCTTAAAATCTCTCCTTTCTCTCCCTATACTTTGCCTGGTGAGCAAAAGATACAGTTAGAGGAGAAAGAGCAATCAGAATTTCTCTCCACCTCTGCAAACCCTGGTGGGACCTCACATGCAGCCCCTTTGGTCCAGAGATACACAGGGATACAGTGTTTGCCCTGTACCTTCCCAGTAGCCACTGTCCTTCCTCCTGATAGCAGCTGTTCCTCCCTCATCTTGCTCCAGAGCTCTGGGTGGGTCTCTGCCCCAGCTCTGAGGATGTAGCAGATGACACAGGTCCAGCCAATCACAGAATGACCTAGCCCTGGCCTGAGATCAATTTAGGGATGTGCCCCTGTGCTAAGCTAGTCCAGTCAGAGCTACTCTCTCAAAAGTCCCAGGACTTTTGTGGGAGCTTCTAGGAAAAAAACTCAGGCTTTTCTTGCTGAAGGAAATGGAAGGGGGAGTAAGAACTGCTGAGGTCACTGTAGCTATCATGCCACCTAGAGGACAGAGCCTGGGCTGCAACGGCCCACCCCAGGGAGCCCCCAGTAAACAAGGCCAAAAGAGCAGAAGGCAGAGTGGAGAGAAACCAAGTCCTAATGAGGGTCTCTGAGTCCTGAATCCAGCCGTATCTGCAGCCAGAGCTACTCCTGGACTTTTCATTTACATGAATCCATAAATTCTTTCTTTTTTTTTTTTTACTTAAGCCAACAGGCTTAATGGAGATGAATTTCTGTTACTTGCAGACAGAGATTCATATCAACATAGGGACCATAAAGCATGCATTACTATGTAGTTGAAACATACATTAAGTTGTTTTCACATCTATTATTCCATGCGACCTTCACAATGACCTTAAGAGGGAATATGGCGGCTTGGGGAGCAGAAAAGCCCTACTAAAGATCAGAAAACAATGTGTTCTGGGCCCTTTCCATTCAAAGTGTGCTCCGAGGACCACCAGCAGCAGCATCTCTTGGGACCTTGTTAGAAATACGCAATAACAGCACTACCCTAGACACGCTGAATCAAAGTGCGTTTTAACAACATCACCGAGTGATTTGTAGCACACTGAAGCTCGAGAAGCTCTGTTATAATACTATCTCTGCTGCTTCTTGGCTGGGTGACTATAAGCAAATTACCTGATTTCTCAGGGTTTTTTTCATGCAGACAACAGAGATCATAATAACACACTATAACAATGCAGCTTTAGTGCAAAACCAAAACAGTACTAAGTTTTAATCATAGCTCTTCCAGTAGCTAAATACAATCCTGGGCAACTTACTGAACTTCTATTAGCTTCAGATACCTCATCTGTAAAACTGAGATAATAATAGCTGTCTAACAGGACTGATGTCAGGATTAAATAATGTATGTAAAGTGCTTGGTACATTACTTGCTCCAGAGTACCAGGACTCAATTAAAGGTATATATTATTGTTATTGTTTTACTCTTATAATTACTGCTATTATCCACCCTACACACCTCACAGGGTACGGTGAATTATGAGACTCAAAAGATAATACATGAAAAAAATGCTTAAAGCCAAATTACTCAAAGTATAGTCCTTTCCCGATCTGTAAACTGAGGTTCACAGAGGTTAAGCAACTCTTCTAAGCTCACCAAAGCAGGAAGTGGTAGAGCCCAGGCTGACATCACCATCTTCCAATCTGGGATAGGTCACATGGTTGTCAGTGGTTCTTTGTTTATTTGCTTTTACTCCCACCAGACTGAGCTCCTCGCCCGCTTGCTACTTCTACCTCCATGGCACCTGGCCCAGTTCCACCCACGGTGAGCACTCAGTGCACATTTGCTGAAAGCAAAACTCGACCATCTGACCTCTTTAACCCGTGTTTTTTGCACCACCCCAAACTATCTCCCTCAGGAAGGTATTACTATGCTTTGGTACTTTAATTAAGAAGCCGATTACTGCCGTTAATCTTAATCAGAAACTTATGACAACCTCTCATTTGGAGACCAAAGTTCCACTGGGAATTTAGTGTAGAAATTCAATTCTAGCCCCGACGGGGAGAATCCAGGAGAACAGGAACTTTGGCCGGATACAGAATGGGGTGGGATCCTTACTTGTCTGAAAGAAGCAATATACTTTCATTAGGGGGGGAAAAAAAAGCCAAGTTCTGCCGGAAGGAGAACTGTTAGCGAAGGAACTTCAGAGGCAATGATGCAAGCAAAGCAGATTCAGGACTCTGGAAGCTGGTTGACACAGTACCCATCTACATATGGAGACTTGTCAGAATGCCAGTCCTAGCCACTGAGCCTTTGTCTTCTGACTTCAACCTTGAAGGTGGATTAAGGCCTGTGGGTCTTGGACAAAATGGATCCTAAGTCAATGTGGAATGAGCTAAAGTGAACAGGAAAATCCCTATTAAATGGAACAGTAGAAAGCACAAAATAAGAGGGTAGATTTAAACACAAATATAGCAATAATTACAAGAAATCCAAATAGACTTGGTGCTCCAGTTAAGAGAACTCCTGCAAACCAATAAGAAGACACAATGCAAAAGAAAAGCATGGGCAGATGACTTGAAAAGAAACATCCCATCAAAGAAGATCCAGATGGAACAGCCAACAAACAATGAAAAAGTGCTCAACTTCCATGCACAATTAGGAGGATAAAATACAAAACTGTGATAAACCAGCCAGGTGCAGTGGCTCACACCTGTAATCCCAGCACTTTGGGAGGCCGAGGTGGGTGGATCATGAGATCAGGACATTGAGACCATCCTGGCCAACATGGTGAAACCCTGTCTCTATTAAAATACAAAAAAAAAAAAAAAAAAAATAGCCAGGTGTGGTGGTGTATGCTTGTAGTCCCAGCTACTCGGAGGTGAGGCAGGAGAATCGCTTGAACCTGGGAGGTGGAGATTGCAGTGAGCGGAGATCGCACCACTGCACTCCAGTCTGGTAACAGAGCAAGATTCCGTCTCAAAAACAAAACAAAACAAAACTCTGATAAACCATGATACTCTCCAAGATAGGCAAAAATTTAAAAGTTGGACAAGACAATGTGTTAGCAAGAATGTAGATCACTGAAAACTCTTTTTTTTTCTTTTTGAGATAGAATTTCACTCTTGTTGCCCAAGCTGGAGTGCAGCGGCACAATCTCAGCTCGCTGCAACCTCCACCTCCCAGGTTCAAGCAATTCTCCTGCCTCAGCCTCCCGAGTAGCTGGGATTACAGGCGCCTGCCACCATGCCCGGCTAATTTTTGTATTTTTAGTAGAGATGGGGTTTCACCATGTTGGCCAGGCTGGTCTCGAACTCCTGACCTCATGATCTGCCCACCTCAGCCTCCCAAAGTGCTGGGAATACTGGCATAAGCCACCACGCCCAGCCGAAAACTCTAATACACTACTAGGAGGAGTATAAATGTGAGACAACTAATTTTGAAAAGAGCTTGCTGTCATCTAGGAAAGTTGAGGTAAGCATGCCTTATGATGCAGCTATCTCAATCCTAGTTATGTATGTACCTCTAGTTGTCTGCTCAAGTGCATATATACCAGGATGACATGTTTGAGAAGGTTCAGATTAGCCTTGTCCCTAAAACAACTCAAATGTCCATCAACAGTAGAATGGACAAATTGTATAGCCATACAATGGAAATGTATATAACAATGAAAATAAATAGACACACCCAACAACATGGATGGCATCATGTTGAATGAAAGAAGCAAGATCTGTAAGAACACAGCATGATTCCATTTATGTAGAGTTCAAAAACAGGCAAAACTAAACCATGATATTTAGGGAGGCATATACAGGTGATAGAACTACAAGGAAAAGCACAGATATGATTATCATTGAAGTCAGGAGAGTAGACAGGGAGGGGTTGAACATGAGGAGGGACTCACAGGAGCTTCTGGGTGTGTCCATATTCTACTTCTTGACTTTGGTGGTGGTTTTATGGGGTTTATGAGATCTCACCCATTATTACTTTTTAAACAGCACAATGTATAATCAGCCATTTTTCTGTGTGTTCTGTTATACTTCACAATAAAACAAAAAAGAAGGGAAAGAAAAGAAAGAAATGTAGATCAGCTAAAACAAAAGCAAACCCTGGTTTGGAACTATCTGAATGCATTCCCGAGTTCTGACAGTGGCCAATTCAGCCAAGAACTGCTTAGAAGGGCTTATATGAGGCTTAAGACGTAAATATGAAGGAGAGAGAAGAGAGCAAGAGATCAAGAGGGTGACAGAGGAAGAAAAAGTTACTGAAGGTCTGTATAGGTGGAGAAGGTTGTATTCAAGCGTTTATGCCTGGAACTCCCAGAACCTTTCCCTTCTGACTTAGTTCCCCTGTAAACATCTTCTTCTGGAAAACTTTCCTTGGCTCCCAGGTAGACTTAAATGCCTCTTTGCACTTTGTATTTACCTCAAAAGCACTTTTCTTGCCATGCTGCAATGGTTTGCCTCAAGATCCTCAAAGGCAGTGTGTCATTTCTGAATCTTTTCCTATCCTCTCCTTTCCACCAGCATTTAGGTCAGTGCCTAACAAGAAGGAGAAACTCATCTGGTGCTTGTTGAATGACTGAATGAACAAGATAATGCTTTACCTTGAGCTGCAATTCCTTGTATCTCTTGGACATCCGAATGAGCAACTTCTCACCATTGATCACAGCAGATTTTTCTTGATAATACTGGACCATGGCCTGTGCAGCTTCTGTGTAAGCCATCTCTAAAAAGGCCTAAGAAAGAAAGGAAGGACACTCATTGGACTTGACTTTAATGGTCTTAAACAAGATTCAGTACAAGGCATGATTCCATGTCTATGAAGTTCAAAAACAGACAAAACTAATCAATGGTGACAGGAGTTAGCATTGAGCTTCTCTCTCAGGTGGGGATGGGGAACTGATGGAGAAGAAGCATGAAGAAACCTGACATTCTGGAAATGCTCTATATCTTTACCTGGGTGTTAACTATATGGGTGTACACATGTAACTAATGGAATTGTACACGTAGGATGAGTGTACATTACACACTGTAGAGTATGTGTTTTATACCTCACTTAAAAGGAAAAAAAAAGTCAGTATAAAGAAGAGATCTCTTTGATCCCATCTGTTCAAAGAGACCTTTTTATAAACATCACCAAAAGAGCTCATTATAAGATGGCCCTTTCCTGAT
Source organism: Papio anubis (assembly GCF_008728515.1). Classification (NCBI taxonomy): domain Eukaryota; kingdom Metazoa; phylum Chordata; class Mammalia; order Primates; family Cercopithecidae; genus Papio; species Papio anubis. The sequence continues at coordinate 22,561,319 of NC_044986.1, forward strand.
CCCCAGGGTTACCAGACATTGTTCTTAATTATGTATGTCTGTCCCGGGCTACATCATGCCATAGAATCCCTCTGAGATGGGAGAGTTCACTAACCCACATTTCCCTGGAGGGGCAGTTGCATATGTGGCCTTGAGCTGATCCCTATAAAACTTGCTATTTGGTGGTGATGGTGACAGCAAGAGACACAAGCTTTGGTTATTTGAGCTCTTATTTTCCTTATAAAGACAGAAACATACTCAAAATTCAGGAACTCACAAACCCCTGGGCTTGAAGGAAGGCCATGTTGTCGTGAGTTACAGAAAAAGGAAAATTCCCCAATTATGTTTCCACAGCATCTTTCTTCTTTATTTAACTGCTCTGATAAAACACAGAGAAATGGGCTTTTCCACTCAATCTGTGTCTACTGAGAGTTCCAAAGAGACTGTCTTGACTGTGCATCAGTTTACCCCAGTAGCTGGTGTGGTGAATTTGTTGCTGCTATTGTTTCTTGGATTTGTTTGGTTTGTACTATACTGACAATATACTGATCCTGATTCCTCAGTGCTACAGGGGAAAAGGGGTCAGTGACAGGGAAGCTCTCACTGTGAGCCCCTAACTCTCTCGTTTCCTTAAACTAAATGGTCTAAATAAGCTCATTCCCTTCCTTCTCTCATACTTATTTCTGAATTTCAGATGCACGGCTTTTCTCCATGCTATCATAGTCTATGACATTAGCGTGGGCGACTAAGAAGTCAAGATTCTTTAGGGTTTTATTTCACATTCTGCCACCCAGCTTTCTAAGTGCCTCTTTCTTGATAAACATTTTAGCACCTCTAGCTCTCACTTGTCAAATGGGAATAATACTAATCTAGGGACTCTCACTACATCAATGTTACAAGCTGAATTCTGTGCATTTACCCAAAATAGAATTTCTGAGAAGTAGGAACAGAGACAAGTGAGTAGTCTCACGCCAGGTTGATGGAGAGAGATAGCTGATGACCTGATGTGGCTATGAGTCTCCAAAGTTCAGCCTTCTTTAAGAAAAGAATTTTTCGTATTCCTGTTCCTCTGATTAATAAAGTAAAAATATTCATTAAAAGATAAAATATTCTGATTTTTGACTGTTGGGAGTATAAACTCCCCACCTGACTTTAGAAATGAAGACAAAGGTACTCCATCCCCAAGGGCTCAGTCAACTCCTACAGGTTAAGGATTCTTAGTTCCTTAGATTTACTAAGCATCCATCCATTCTTACACTCCTACTCTCCTGCTGACATCAAGGACCAGGAAAAATACCTAGTCCCAGGTTCTTGGCTGGCTCCAAATCCAGGTCATAAGATAGGATAGGCTTAGAAGATAAGACTATAGCATTAGCTCAGGGGGTTGACAACACAGTGAAGAGATTAAAATCCATAGATTTTTATTTTGGGTGTGCCAATTACCCTTTCTATGTGAATGAGCACCTCATTCCAAAGCACCTCCTCTCACCTCTAGACAATTCACAAAGGCCTGTATCCATCACTAGAAGGATAGAGTGAAACTAGGGGAAACAAAAAAACATCACCAGCAAAAACGTCTATGCCATGCCAACAGAAGGCCAGCTATGCAACAGCTTTTTATGTTAAGAATGACTTCTTTCAAAAATTATATCGTTCCCTTTCACTAATGTGTGGTATTACACTGGAGTGAAAATACCCAGACCTACCTGATTAGTCGACTTCATGAGGATGTAATTAGTGACCTTTCCGAAGGGCAGCCCCAGGTTAATGACGTCATTCTCAGTGCAGCTTCCTTCAGGGAGATTGCAGATGTGCACCACGCGGCCAGCCCCTTTCCGCTGTGCAAACTAATAGCAACAAGGATCAGTCGCGGTCTTCAGAAGACGGTTCCCTTTTCCCCTATCTTCCAGACATTCCTAATGGCTATCTTTCCCCCAAACAATGATTGTAAAACTATAATTTACAAAATTAGTGCAGAAAAAATCCATTCACAGACACACATAAAATATCAATTGTATTCTATCTCTTTACAAAAGGATTCATAATATATATATATTTTTGAGACGGGGTCTCACTCCCATCGCCCAGGCTAGAGGGCAGTGGTGCAAACACGGCTTACTGCAGCCTTGACTTCTGGACTCAGGTGATTCTCCCATCTCAGCCTCCCAAGTAGCTGGGACCACAGGCGTCCACCACCATGTCACAGTAATGTTTTTGTTTTGTTTTGTTTTGTTTGAGACAGAGTCTCGCTCTGTCGCCCAGGCTGGAGTGAAGTGGCGCAATCTCAGCTCACTGCAAGCTCCACCTCCTAGGTTCACGCCATTCTCCTGCCTCAGCCTCCCCAGTAGCTGGGACTACAGGCGCCCATGACCCGGCTAATTTTTTTGTATTTTTAGTAGAGACGGGGTTTCACTGTGTTAGCCAGGATGATCTTGATCTCTTGACCTCGTGATCTGCCTGCCTCGGCCTCCCATAGTGCTGGAATTACAGGCGTGAGCCCCGCGCCTGGCAATAATGTTTTTTATAAGCAGTAACAACCAGGGCTGTGGAGGATATGAGGAAATGAGCATATCCGTATGTTGCTAGTGGGAGGTTGAGTATCGATAAACTTTTGAGAATACACTTTAGCAATATTAAATAAAACAAAGTATACAGAGCCCATGATCCTGCCATTCCCCTCTTAGAAATGTACCCTATAGAAATAATAGCACCCCAATATGTGATGGCTTATGTGCAAGAACATTTATTACAGTAATTTATTAGGTGGCAAAAAATTTTGGAAACAGCCTGAATGTCCAACAATAGGGAAATGTTTGAGTAAATGATGGTTTAATCATACAATGGAAAACTACAAACCCATGACAAGAAGGAGGTAAATGTGCTGATATAGAATAATTTTTTTAAGAAGTCAGAATCTTCCTGGACCACTCGGACTAGAATGCAGTGGCACAATCATAGCTTACTGCAGCCTTGAACTCCTAGGTTCAAGCCATCCTCCCGACTCGCCCTCCCGAACAGCTGGGACTACTGATGGCTTGAGCCATCACACCCAGCTAATTTTTTTTATTTTTATTTTTTGTATAAACAGGGTCTTGCTGTATTGCTCGGGCTAGTCTCGAAATCCTGACCTCAAGTGATTCTCTCACCTTGGTGATATGGAATACTTTTTAAGACAGATTGTTAAGTTAAAAGCAGGTTACCAAGGGGTATGTGTACCATGATGCCATTTTTGGAAAACAAAACAAAAATATATGAAAAAAGATGAAGCAAGTGTTGTAAAATTTTGATAATTACTGGAATTGGGTGATGGGTATACAAGGATTAATTATACTGGTCTCTACTGTTCTGTATGTTTAAAATTTTTTGCAATAAAAAATGCTTAAAGAATGTCAGCACAAACAGACAAAGATGTGGAGCATACATATCAACCTGTCAGTGCTGGTTATCTTCAGAGGAAGGCAGTAAGATGAGACATGATGAACCTTCTTCATATATACCTCATATTGCTTGACTTACAATTCCAATAAAGAAAAAAGAACATAGAAAAGTTTATGAGAATGTAATATATATGCATTGACATTCACAGCAGCAACCTGTGGTTTAGGGCAGTGGTTTTCAAAATATTTTCAGCTTGGAATCCTTTCTTCAGATAAAACTGATTTATACCAATGTATTCAACAAATAAAAGAGCTATTCTGGTCAAACCTTGGGGTCTGGCACCCTGGCGCCACCCCTACCTGGCAGTCTCAAAGGCACCTTTAAGGAATACAGTTTGGAAGCCACCATTTGGCCCTAATCAAAGCTCCTTGAGGGAGGAAGTGTGTCTGTTTTGTGCAAACCTTAATCAGCCTAGAGTCTCTGGGAGGGTCAAGAATTAGTAACCATAAGCCAACCCAATGTGGAAGAGAAGGATATAATTTTCCAAACCTGAAACACATTCTAATAGCATAGTCTCCATTTGCATAATCACAATTTTCTATGTTAAACTGAACTTCAACATCTAATTACATTTGATGTGGGTCCGACTCTGCTAAGGTAATATAGGGGGAAAGTCTAAGATATCATCCCTAACAAGGGCTAATACTTGGGTAATTCTACCATGAAAAGCCCTCGTTTGTCTCATTTGAGCTGAAAACAATTACAGTCCATAAGAATTTCCTTTTATGGTTCAACCCTGAATTGTAGAAGCCCAAGTGCCTCTTTCCGACCTCCCACTCTGCAATGTCCAGAGGTCAAGCACTTTCCCAAAGGGGAGCAAGGATTCAGGCAGCTCCCAGAGCAGCTCCTCATCTCCCTAAAGTGCAAATGCACTCTCCATCAGCTAGGAGACTTTGAGTCTGAGCCTGGCTAGTGAGGACTGAACCCTTCTGCAGAGATGAAAGGAGGAGTGCTATTAAGAAGCAGAATCTTTGCCTCCCATTAGTGTGAGTGTTCACATAAAGATGCAGACACAGCTGAGCTTTCAAGCAGGGCAGAGTAGCTGGTCCTCTGAGCTTATCACAAGGAGGGCTGAGGCTGGGCGCTCTGCCTGGTCTCCTCTTAGCGAGGCATGTTTCTGCCCCATGTGACTTTGCTGTGCTTGGCCTGTGCTAATGCGTGCTTGGACAACGGAGCAGACACCCAAGGCAGTTCCGGGCCTATCCTGCTCCTGGCCCATCCAGTTGCCTAGTGAACAGGCATGAGGGCCAGTGCCTCTCTCATTGTCTCCTCCAGACTGAAAGGACAACTCGAGAGGCTTTTATTGGAACACAGCACAGCAACTGCGGCTGCTGGGTAGTAGAAAAAACAACCTCGCAGCTGCCGGTCACCAGAGAGAAGTATTCATGCTGTAGATGTCGTTACCAAAGGCACTAAAGTGAATGGGTCGCAATTAAAATTTCCACTCAAATTTTAAAAAGACATCTGAGTTCCTTCTCTTCCAAGATTTTCATCAGAAATAGGAGCCGGATTTTACCAATTCCCTTGTCGTCATTTATTAAGATACGAATGAGATTTTTAGATTCTTCCAGATAATAGTGATTTGGAGCTTTCCAATTATGAGCTACATCAACTGCAAATGGTTATGGGAGTGCCAAGATATTGATCCCTCAGGCTGAAGGCCAAGTTCCTCCAGTAACCATGAACAGCTTCTTCAGTTAAACCATTTACTTCAGCAGATTATTTTCTAAGTGAGCCATGAAATGAAAATCTTGAGAATCTCTGGGTTAATAGTTTGCTTTTGTGTGGTGTCTGGCTTCAGGGCATGTGGTAAATCCTATCCAGTTAGAAAGATAAATTAATTTTTATGTGTTCTATTCTTTTGTCAATATTTTATTTAGGATGCTTCATCAAGTTCTTTTCTGCCATTGATCTGAAATATCTTTTGGTTGTTGTTAAAGTCCATTTAGGTTCAAAACCATCTATGATTCATACGAGATGTAGAATAGTAAGTATTATCACTCTATTCTACTCTCATTACACTTTACATAAACATTGCTATATGCCACAGGGCATATTTGCCCTATGCCCTGTGGGAGATCTGAATGATGAGGGAAAAAGGGAGGGAGGTAGGGAGGAAAGTGAGAAGAGAAACAGGGGGAGTGAGGTCCCTGAGTGGTACATCAAAAGTATAGTTTGTACATCAGAGGCACTGGCAATCCTGAGTGCCCTTGAGCAAGCGTCACCATGCTGTGCAGTAATTCTCAACCTGGGCTCTCTTATAAGCCCTTAAAGGTCTTCGAAGGTAATAATACTACAGGAAGCAGGGGGCTAAACATTATTTTTGACATTGAAAAATGCGAGTTGAGGTCATACTTTGAGTTTCTTTATCGATATGGTAATCTGGTGTTAAATTCAATTAGGCCTGAGGATGCCTCCATACTTTGAGTTCTTATGTAAGGAACTGCCGTTTAGCACATCAACTAGGTGAAAGCCTGAAGTAGTGTACTTTTGTAACAAATAGCTGAGTCTCAGCCAATCACAGCAGCCAAACTTCAGTTAATCACAGGCAGCCGACTGATCAGACCATGTTCAAATTAGGCAAATACGGAGCTGTAACCAATCAAGCTGTTTCTGTACCTCGCTTCAGTTTTCTGCCCATAAATGCTGCCTGCCCACGTGGTGCAGAGGAGCTCTCTGAACCTCTTCTGGTTCTGAGGGCTGCCCAATTAAATTAAACTCTGTTAAATGTAATTCATTTAAAATTTGTCTTTTAACACTGGTTAGCTCTTAGGTTAATCAGAAAGTCTAATTGGTGTGTCTCTGTCTTTGATTAATAAAAATGGGTCACTAGTTAGTTACTTATTAATACAAGTACTTTGGCAGACAAAATCTTTCCAAATCTGAAAATGTGGGACAGTGGCTGCTGGGGGTGGAAGTAAATAATGAAAGGGGACTTGAGCTATAAAAAGCTTGGAACTTTCCAGTGGAAAGAACATCCTGCTAGAAAACAGAGGACCTGGGTTCAATCCCCAGCTCAGCCACTGATTAGGTGCATGACCGAGACAAACTAGTTTCCTTTTCTGAGCCTTAGTTTCCCCATGTCTGGAATGAGGGAGGTGACCTGTAGGTCTAAAGTCCTTTCCAGATGTAAAAAATATATATGCTTATGTGGCTCTAAGTTCTAAAATTCTACTCCTCCCAGACGCCTTGACAAGCTAAACCCCAAGAACCAGGATAATGATAGCTTTCTCCAACTGTGCTCAGCATAAACAGGAAACCCATGTCTTTCCCACTCCCTGTCCCAATGAATGTAATGTTTGTCCTCTCTCTCCATGTAATCGGCTGTTTAACCATGCAACCATTTCCAAGCATGTTCATCTTTCAGACATGTTTGTCTGCGTTAGTAGTGGTCTCATCTTTATAGGACTGAAGATAAGCTCCAAGCAGTGAGCACCTTGTTTATGAACCCTGCAGCTCCCTGAATAATTGTGCTGCCACAGTGGCTAGAAAGAGTTGAGATGATACACAAATGAACTACAGACACCTGGGCCTGGGGCCTCTCTGAGAACAGACTCACGTCAAGTGTGAGTTTTATAGTCACCAAGTACCAGAGTCAGGGAAGTGGGAGAATCAGACAGACCTGAGTCTGTACTGAATTTCTCCATGCCCAAGTTGGCTTGTCTGTAAAACAGGGGTAATAAAAACAGATTCCATAGGACTGCTGGGAAGATGAAATGCCACCGTGAATGTACGGTGCTTTGCTGCAATACCTGGCATTATGTAGGCTCCTGTAAATAATGTTTATCTCCTTCCTCCCCCCAACAGTTAAAGGATATGTTACAATGATTCTGGATTGGGAAAAATATTGGTGTGATTATGTAAGACAAGGTCTGTATTCTTAGGAAATTCAAGCTTAAAAAGAAGCGAAGAGATACAATGTCACCAATCTACTCTAAAAATAATGATTTAGGGGAAAATGCATAGCTGATCAGAGGATGGATAGATAGAGGAAGATACAGAGAAAATGACAAAGCAAATGGGGCAAAATATAAAGGAGGAGTGAAGTTAATCTGGACAAAAGTTATATGGGAGTTCCTTATACCTTTTTTGTAACTTTTCTGTAAGTTTGAAATATATTAAAAGTTATCAAAAATAAATTTTAAAAGACATACTGTAGGGAGAAGGGCAGGTCAAGGTGTTGCTGGGCTCTGTCTGCTGAGCGCCCAGGAGCCACCCATAAGACAGGTGCATTGAAAACTTTCTAGCAGAGGTCACATCTCTAAGACAGCTAAGTTGCAGGGGAGTGACCAAAGCCCTAATTACCAAGCTAAAGGGATAATCATCCTTTTGCAGCCTCAGGGAGGCTTTAGCCTGCCTGCAAGCCAGCACTGACTTTGAGTACCCCCACATGGGATCAGGGGCCTGGGTTGTGCATTTTCACAAGCTGGGGCTGCACTTTTAAAACCAGATGGTGCTCCTGATGGTTCATATGGCTGGGCCCCAGACCTCTCAACTGACCCTCAACTCTTTTATAGCTGGGGAGAAATGCAAAAGAAGCAAACAGACTTGTATATGAAGATTCTGAGACCTTTCATTTCCCCTTGGTGCAGGTAGAAACAGGCTTCACAGATGAGTTCAAATAAGAGGCCCAACTTCAAATAACTTAGAGTTGCAATAAAAATATGGCTTACGGCAACAGGCCTGCAGGGTGAGGTCTCTCAGACTGCTTCCTAGAGCTGCGGAGTGTAGATTCCATCTTCAGTAAACGACTTCTGTGCTCCAGCCTGATCTCTCTTAGATGTGACCTAATTTTATCTGGCACAGAGTCTGTGGGCCTCTGCTGGTTTTGTTCTAAACATGCCTAAGAACAGACATGGCAAATATTTCTCTCTCATGATGTTGATTTATTACCTGTTATGCAGAGAGCAAGATGTTGATTTTGAACCTATTATGCAGATAGCAAATGGCTGTGAATTCCATAGCTATGGATCTTGGCTTAACTTAGAGGGTAGACATTGCCTTTACTAATACTTTCAAATATTTTATAGAGCATATTAGCTTTGACTTAGAGTGAATTAACTTCTACTGGTAAATCCACAGGATTGCCTACGGATCTTGGACGATTCACCTGTTTAGCAACTTTAACATCCCTGGAAACTGTAGAGTCACAAAATGTTAAAATCGGGAGGTCATCTGGTCCACGCTGTATATGAGGACACTGAAACCTGAGAGAAGTTAAGGATCTTAATCTGTGGTCAATTAAACGGTGGCAGATTTGTGACTAAAACTCAGATGTCACTGGTAAAACCTATCAATCGCAGACTTGACAAATTAAGGTAAATACAAAAGTGAAGTTAAAAAATAAAATAGGAACTATTTATGTTCTGATGTGGAAAGATGTCTAGAAATCAATTTAAATATGTATTGAAAGCTTATGTTAAGTGAAAAAAAAAACCAGATTATATGACATTATCTGATTTGTGCCCAAAAAATTACTTTTACTACTGAAACATGTACACATACACTAGCTAGAGAGATATATAGTTATAACAAAAGCATTTAGCTTCGGTTTTCTCTGCAAAGTTGACTTTTGTATTTCTGTTACTGTTAAAGATTGTTTATACAATGTTCATACTGCTTTTCCAACAAGAAAAAGTAAGATTTGTGGCCGGGCGCGGTGGCTCAAGCCTGTAATCCCAGCACTTTGGGAGGCCGAGACGGGCGGATCACGAGGTCAGGAGATCGAGACCATCCTGGCTAACACGGTGAAACCCCGTCTCTACTAAAAAATACAAAAAACTAGCCGGGCGAGGTGGCGGGCGCCTGTAGTCCCAGCTACTCGGGAGGCTGAGGCAGGAGAATGGCGTAAACCCGGGAGGCGGAGCTTGCAGTGAGCTGAGATCCGGCCACTGCACTCCAGCCTGGGCGACAGAGCGAGGCTCCGTCTCAAAAAAAAAAAAAAGAAAAAAAAAAAAAAAGAAAAAGTAAGATTTGTAAAAAGAACAAATTCCGAAGCAAAACCTACCCAGGGCTCCTGTCTCCTCATCTTTGTCCTCTTTGAAAAAGCACAAGGTGGCCCCTGCTGGAGGGACAGGAGCAATGACAGAGCTGGAATGGTGGCTGAGGGGGCTGGTAGCATACGCCACATCAATTACTAGTCCTCATGCTCAAAGAAGTCAGGAGACCAGAGTGCTCTGAGCCATGTGTTCAGAGGGCCAGGGCAGACAGATGCATGTTCTAGAAACAGAAAGTAATCTGGGGTGCAGCCTGTGACTTACACCTCTGGCCTTCCACAGACATTTCTACTTTCTTGAGCCTCCATTTCCTTATTTATACAAGTTCCCCAATGTGCAGGGTCTTGGCGAGAAAGAAATAATAAAAACACGGTGTATCATCCCAGGTCAGGGTGGCCCATGTGTGACAGTGGCACTAAATAAACTCCAAGGTGGCTGTGAAAACCGCAGGGTGGCTTTACAGGGACGGTCACAGAGAAAGTGCACCTCGGGCAGGCACAAGAAAACTATTAACAGGCTGAGAAGACCCCGAGGCCCCTTCCAGAAACCTGATTACTCTGTTTATGTCAATTCAGGCAACCAAGGGGAAAGTGCCTGGCCTCAAATGGCAGAAGCTTAAGTGAAAGTGAACACCCATCTCTGGGGACCCTGGGGTGGGATGGGAGGGGTGGGGGACAGACACAAATCACCCCACCACTAGCAAACACAGCATACAACTGTCAGTGCAGTGTCCCATCTCTGTCAAAACTAAACACGCCAGCCTGGGCAACATGGCGACACCCTGTCTCTCCAAAAATTAGCTGAGCCTGGTGGCGCATGCCTGTAGTTCCAGTTACTTGGAGGCTAAAGTAGGAGGATCACTCGAGGCCAGGAGGTGGAGGTTGCAGTAAGCCGTGATTACGCCACTGCACTCCAGCCTGGGTAACACGGCGAGACCCTATCTCAATAAATAAATACATATATAAATAACAATAAAAAGGAAAAGAAAAGAAAATGAGAAAAAAACCCAAACAAAAATAAACAAACAAACAAGGCAATGAAACACTCAGACTCCAACAGAGGTGGGAGAAGTTTAAATGCAGCCAAGTCTGTCCCCAGAAGGGCTTGGTGGCAGGGGCAGATGGTCTTTGCGGTCCTTTTAGATTTTGTGGCAGTTCGGATATATTCTGAAGGCTCATTTCCAGAGCTCCGTGTCACTTTGATTTTCTCTTGCTTAAAAACAGGGAGCTTTAGAGGCAGTAACTGCTCTTCGCTCCACAGACATTAGTGATCTGATCAGATAGTGGCGGGGTCCTGGCTGTTCCTGGTTTCACTCAACAAAATGTGTTTCTGAAAAGATGTATGTAAATGGAATCAGACATAAAAAGTGCTGGCACAGGACCAGACCTCACTTGTGGAGGAAAATGAGATCTCTATGGGGGCTGAAAGGGAGATAACTGGGGAATTTCATTCCCCTCATTATTTCTTTTCTGTTTGCATTTTCACAATAAGCATAAGTTTTGTAAGCAGAAAAACAATAGAAATGTATATGCAAAAACAACTCACTGGGCACTCATTGGAACCTGGAAAAATATCCTTTGGCAACAGAGTAATCACCCCTTATCTTTGAGGTAATATCTTTGGAGGTCGGTGTTTGTAGGCAGAAAGAAAATCAATAGTTTCTCTGAGAGACTCTCCTGCTACTTAAAGGAGCCTCGCAAAGTATTTTTCAAGAGTGGATTAATCATTTCTCCATTTCTGAGCTTGTCTTCAAATGTCAATGTTCTTGCATTTCAGGTTTTCCTCAAGACAGATACACCTGCATTCAATTCTATTTGCTGGCAATGGCAAACCGGGGGACCAGCATCTGACAGAAGGATGTGAATGAACATCAAGCCACTGACAATGTAGGGATTGGCTGGGGCAGGCTTTGTCCTTGTCCCTCAGGTAGCCTTGGGGAGGCTCATGTGACCAGCAAGATGTCACAAAAGTTATAATGATAAAACCAGACAAATGCTGATTCTCCCCTTCCACAGGGTCTGTAGAAAAAGCCTCCAAACATCTGAGTTCATCTTGGCAGATGCTGTCAGAGTGCAGAAGAATGTGGATACCAGGTGTGGCTGGCCTCTTCAGGTTGATCCTTGAGTGGCCAAGGCCAGAGAAGTCCCTGTCACCTCCAACGCAGCCTCAGAACCTCCCAAGCGGCTTGTGGGGCGGAGGGAGGAGGAGGTGAGAGGGGCTTACTAAAGAGAAGGATCACAGCAAGGAAGAGACCCCTCAGATCCTTGCAGAGAGGCTGCAGGGTTTAGTGGTTACAAATGAGGCTTCCAGAGCTAGGCTGCCTAGGTTTAAATCCCACCACCTCCAGTTACCAGCTATGTGGCCTTAGATAAGGTACTCAGCTTCTCTAGGCTTCAGTTTCCCAACTGTGTAATAAGGATGATAATAGTATCCACCTCACAGGGTTGTCTAGAGGATTAAATGAGCTAATACAAAACAAAAATGCTAAGAACATATTGAGCACTACATAAATGTTGGCTATTGTTGTTATTATCATCCTACAATGTCTGGGGCTCTCTGTCTCCTCCTAGCTCCCAAAATGTTAGCTCTCTGTCCCCTCCTAGCTCTAGCAGAGAGCTGTCCCCTAGGTCTCTGTCACCTCCTAGCTCCTAGCAAAATGTTTCTTGTGTTGCTTCTCACCAGGCTCAAGTCAGATAAACTCCCCATCTCTAGGCGTTTGGAGGAAGTTGCACTCAGAGCTCCTAGGAATTAATTAGAATCAACACACAAATCATCAGATTGCTTGTGCTTGCCCACTGGTGCATAATTTAAAAATACATTCATGGGAACCTCAAAACATCTCTAAGGTGGAGTGAGGGTGACCCTGGGTATTACTAGACAGATTTGTATAAGGGGAACACTGATACCAAGACTTGGACAAAATCCTGTGGCCAGCAGACAGAGCCAGCCTTAGACAGGGTGGGTTCCCCTCCACTCTTCACAGCCAAATTGGGTTAAAAGCGCTCATTACTCAACAACAGCCATGGTTACTTCACATGTACTTGACAGTTCCCAAATCATTGTCCCTTATATTATCTCATTTGATCCTCACAAGGGCAAGACAATACTGGGTCTATGCCAAGCCTTGCTCCCACTGTCTGGTGCTGGCCACTGAACCAGAAGCCTGGGCTGCAGGGCTGCATGGGATGTTCTGAGATTCGAGGAATAATCAAAACAATAAATTACACAAGCTGGATGAAAATCCAGTTGTTTACTTTATCTTCCAAAGGCATTATTGTTCCCACTTAAGGAAACAGCCTCGGAGAAGTAACGTGACTTGCCTGGAGACACACAGCAAGTGGCTCCAGAAGTAGGACTTGAACTTAGGTCCCTAGAGCCAAGTCCATAGGAAAGGGTCTCTGGCTCAATGGGCAGCACTGGAGGGTGGGGAAGAGACCTGGGACAGACTGCAGAATGTCCTGCCTGTGTCTCTTCTCTCCCTATCCACCCCGGTTTACAGAGGGGCTCAGTTGATGCCATCTCTTCCCCGTACCCATATCCCAGGTTGGAGTCAATTTACAAGCCCTGGCCCCTGCCCACCTGACACCCAATCCAGCCTCCCCCATCGTGGTCACAGTCCCTCCCCTTCAGTGCCTGGAGTGGGGTCTCAGGGCAGGGTTGTGAGCACAGAAGTTCCTTCATGGCCCACACCTCCATCAGGACAAGAGGTCATGTCATCAGGAATCTGACCTCAGAGGACAGGCCTCACTGAATCTAGCCATTGCAGGCTCCTGGGACTGACCCGAAGCTGCCATTGACCTGGGCGTGGCTCTGAGTGAGCAGAGTGCAAAGAAGGAAACCACAAAATTCTCTTTCACCAAAATGTGGGCTTCTAGACAGGGACTCTCTCAAAGCGCTTCTCCTATTCAACATCACAAATCAATGCACACGAATAAACAGAAGCCTGGGCTCAGGCAGGCCTCACATCTCATCACGAACCACCTCGCTTTTCCACTTACTCACTCCCCAGAGCCTGAGAGCTGCACTTCATGGCTTACTGGCCTGATGTTTTGCATGCCAACACATAGAAGGGACAGCACGTGGAGACATGCTCTTGTGAGTTTGTGTTCACTCGCAGGACAAGAGAGAAAGGCTGCAGCAACTCACACCACAAAAACACAGGCACAGGCTAAGGCATACAAACAGGTGCCCTCCAGAGGGTTCAGACAAACACATTTGTTTTACAGTCAGCTTTCCTCCCACTCCCCTTTCTCCTGCCCAGGGAAGAAGAAGAGAAGTCAGATGGTGGGTAGGGTGGTGGCACAAAACAACTGAAACCCCAGAGAGAAGAGGAGCTGTCACCACTGGTGAAAAAGGAGAGACGAAGCTTAGGAGCTTTGGAGGACTTAAGCGTATATTGTAGAGAGAGCAAAACTAAAAACGAACAAACAAAAACATTATACAGCACCAACTGGTTCCTCAAGGGGCCAACAAATGCTCAGCGCATAGTCCTTATTTTCACACACTTTCTGGTTCGAGCTTCAAAATTACCTTCTCCTAGGAAATAACCCACTTCAATAAAACATCAAATAGTCTTAAAAAAAAAACATAAAAAGCTCAAACTTATTTTTTTCTAAGCCAGCGCTGAATGCTAGAAAGTCCAGGAATGCCTTCAATTTTAAGGATTTATGTCAGCTTCTTAAGTCATGTGTTTCCATACTAGATGAACTGGATTAAACAGCTCTTAACTTCTGTCTGGGGATGTTTTTCTGAATGACACAAAGCCAGATCAGCACCTGTAGGCCCATACAAATGCTTGAGGACAACAATGACAATGGAGAAAATGGTTTTTTGTTTGTTTGTTTTGAGACGGAGTCTTGCCGTCACCTGGGCTGGAGTGCAGTGGCGTGATCTCGGCTCACTGCAACCTCTGCCTCCCAGGTTCAAGTGATTCTCCTGCCTCAGGCTCCCAAGTAGCTGGGACTACAGGTACACACCATTCATGAACCAATCTATGGCCAGCAAGTATGATGATCTCCCGGGCTGCCTGAGTCACATGCTCACCTCACTAGTGGTGATATCATCTTGGAAACTAGAGAGTGTGATTCCCAGAGTGGTAAATTGAAGGGTACAAGGTATAAATGAGTCTAGACCTCAAAAGCCAGCCAACTCTCTATTCTTTAAGTGAAAAAGATGTTAACATCCTCCCAGTCTGTGGCATGTCAGGTGCATACTGAGCATGAAGAACACAGTGCTGGGGAAAGCAACAAGCATTTCAGGGTGACCGGCACACAGAGAGGTATCTGAGGCAGGGCATGGTGGCTCACACCTGTAATCCTAGCACTTTGGCCACCTGTAATTCCAGCACTTTGGGTGACCGAAGCAGGAAGATCACTTGGGGCCAGGAGTTCAAGGCTGCAGTGACATATTATTGCACCACGACATTCCAGCCTGGCTGTCTCAAATAAATAAACAAACAAATAAATAAACTAATAATCATTTTCATTAATTTCTGGAGAAAATGTTTCTGTACTCACAGTTGTCCCCGCAGAAGCCAAAGGAAATGTGGGGCTTGACTGAGCAAATGACCTTGCTGGAATGGGCACGTATGATGTTCCAAGATTTGAGGCATAATCTAAATGACGAATTACACAAACTCGATGAAAACCCAGAACTTAACATCAAAAGTCATTATTAGGACATAAGCAGGCGTACAAAACCAAACCTTTCCCCTTCACATATTATTAGTGATTGACATGACTATACCTCTGGACATGCTGATAATCAGCAAAGCTTTATGCCTAAAGTATCTCAGAGAATACTGATGACTCCAGACAGCAGGCCCAGTGCATTTTAGTGTCTTGGGATCTGTTTGCTTTCTATATGCATAAGAAGGGGACATCAGGGAAGTCCTGGTTATTAAAGATGGGACATAATGTGCCTGTGGGAAGCCCAGTTCTGCTTCAAGCTGCTGACCTGTAGGGCCTCGCTCACCTTCATTCCCAGCAGGGCTATAAACAGCTGTGCTGTTAGGAGAAGCACACAATGTTCCCTCTGCCGAACCAAGTATACACCGGATGCCAGCACTGGAGAGGGCGAGAAAGGGAAACCGGCTCCCCAATAAGTTAAACAAAGAATTAGCATGTGACCCAGAAATTCCACTCCTAGGTATAGACCCCCAAATAGTTGAAAACAGGTGTTAAAACAAAAACTATACCCAAATGTTCCTAGCAGCACTATTCACAATAGTCAAAAGGTGGAAACAATCCAAATGTCCATCAAAAGATGAATAGATAAACAAGAATGTGATATATACATGTAATAGAATATTGTTCAGCCATAGAAAGGTTGTACATATTACAACATGGATGGATATACCTTGAAAATATTATGCTAAGTAAAAAAAAAGCCAGTCACAAAAGGCCACATATTATATGATTCCATTTACAGAAATGTACAGAACAGGCAAATCCATAGAGACAGAAAGCAGATTGGTGGTTGCCAGGGGCTGGCTTAGAGAGAATAGGGAGTGATTGCTTAATGGGTATGAGGTTTCCTTTTGGAGTAATGAAAATATTCTGGAACTAGAGAGTGGTAACATTTGCACAATCTTGTGAATGTGCTAAATGCCACTGAATTGTATACTTCAAAGTATTTAAAATAGTAAGTCCTATGTGAACTTGACTACAATGAAAAAATATGAAAGCCAGAAAAGGGAGGCACACGCGCGCACACACACACTTCCCGCCTCCACACGCGCGCACACACACTTCCCGCCTCCACACGCGCGGGCACACACACTTCCCGCCTCTACCCGGTGTTTTCTGCTTAGCATTTACCACCAGGGATGCTGTAATTTTCTTGTTCATTTTGTTTATCATCTCTCTGGCCCCTGTGAAGCATAAGCTCCTTGAGGGCAGGAACTTTGCCTGTTCTGGTCTCTGCTGTTGCCCCAGGACTCGAAACAGCGTATGACACACAGTAAATGCTCAGTGAATATGTGTTGAGCCGATGCATGAGCCTGTCCTCCTGAACTGCACTTACTTTTCAGAGAAGACCAGGCATTTCTGAGCGTGCAGCTTGCCTTTCACATGCAGCTCCCAGTCCTAGGTCAGAAAGAAAAAAAAGTGACCAAAGTAGAACTGAGTCCATGGGAAGGCAAAGGATGAGCACAGAGTCACTGGCCAGGCAGGGAGCACAGAGCTCCCAGAGGCTAGACCACCCCTGCGGACACATCCCCCACCCTCCTGCTCTCCCTCCCAGGCTCCTCCCACTGTTCCTGCCTCCCCATCCAGCCTTTGCTCCATCGGCTCCTCATCCACACATCTCATGCCCATCTTGAACAGGAGCCCGGACTCACAAGTTGGATTCCCTCTACCCCTCTCAATGGACCCTTGCACCCACAACCTACCTCCCACCTCCCACCCCTTCTCCTTTCCCCCAGGAAGACCCCATCTATTTCATATCCAGTTGGGAGAATCTGGCAGGTAGACTCACAGTGACTTACAAAGCCTTAGAAAAGGTTCATGAGAGACAAAATCCTTGAGCACCTCCCAGTGTCAGCTAGCCCCCTCCCAAGACTGGAGGTCAGAGGGCATGTCCCATCTGGGTCACAGGGATGCATTTGGATGATGTGACCCAAATAGAGGTGAATGACATGCTGCAGTGTGACTCACACTCTGCAAGGACATTATTATGCTTTTGGACAGGATAAGAGATGGGAGGCAGGGCAGCCCAGTGCTTAAATGGTGCAGGTTCTGGAAGGGTCAGGCCCACATTTGAATCTCCACTCTGCCACTTTCAAGCTGGGGAGGTGGCAGGAGGAAGGGGCTGAGAAAGTCATTTCATCTCTCTGGGCCTCAGTTTTCTCATCTGTAAAATGAAAATCATAATAATATCTGCCTCATAAGAGTTACTGTTGGCACACAGAAAGGGTTTAATATATGGTAATTGTTATAATTTTTGTTGCTTCAAAATATTTCACTGCACCTGCAATACATTTTTTGGGGGGAAATTATACTATCATACATCTCTGTGTGCAGCAACTCAAGGCATTTTCCAACCACCGGGAAGGTGTCATGAGGCTCTATCTCCATTTTGCTGATGAGGAACCTGAGGCTCTCTATAACTTGTCTTGGTTCCAAGGGGGAATTAATCTGTTTCCCCTGATCCAAAATTCTGTTTTTTTTCCTTTCTAACTCACTACAATATGGGTACTCAAGGGGCAGTAGCTTTTAGGTATACCACAGGGGAGAAGCGCTCCATAAGAGGGCAGGAAACTCGAGTTCCTGAGCCCCTTCTCTGCAACCCAGATGGGGTCCTTTGCTCCCCTACTCAGTCTCAGCTTTCTCATCTATAAAAAGTGTGTAAGAATTTCTGACTCACCTTCAAGCAAGGGACTGGTCCTGATACATTTCTGAAATTCCTTTGGGTCCTAATACCTATGATTTTAGTCAAGAATACTGATGGCAAAATTCTGTTACCCCAATGCAAAAGTTCCTTGCCCACTGGCAGCGTGAGTTGGGTCGTGGGGAAAGGCCTGCCCAGGCTTCTAGCTGTGGCTCCCAGCCTGTCTTGGACAACTCACCTTCAAATCAAACACCTTCTTGTCACAGATGCTACAGATATGTGGCAAGTGGAGGGGGGCCACACCGTGAAAGTCGTTCAGCTCGTGAGCCTGCAGGGGCCGCACAGAGAGCAACGCTTGTTCCTCCTTGGCCCTCCGCCCAGCACCGATAAAACCCTGTTTGCTGTTGTTAAGCCGACCCCCGAAGGAAGGAGGTGTCCTGTCTGAGGTTGGTTCCTCGGGGTCATACAGCTCATAGGGCTGGTTGGGGGGTGGAGGCCACATGGGACCTGCTGTGAGATCAGGCTTGCTTTGGCCAGAGAATCCATGGGGGCTCTCCCATTGGCTGTTCGTGCCCTGCAGCAGTGGCCCGACCTCGCTTTTCAGGCCCCCAGCCTGTTCAGCTGGAAATCCGCCAGCCACATGTGAACCTTGGGAGTTGGGTCCGTAAAAATCTTTGGAAAAGGCAGCTTGACCATCCTGCCCTGTGTGGCTGTAGTGCCCTTCATAGGTCACGCTGCCCGAGGTTGAGGCCGAGGCCGCCAGGAAGCCGGGCTGACCATCTGTTTCAGGGCCATATGTCTGGCCAGAGCTGGCTTTGCCATACTCATAGAATCCTGTTGTAGCTGGAGCAGGCCCAGTCTTGCCAATGCCCAAGATGACTGCTGGCTGGCCAGGGGTCTGAGGCATTACCCCAGTGAAAGGATGCATCACCATGGCATTGGGGGGCTGGTTGGGAAGGTTCATGGAGGGTCCAGGACCTCGTGTCTGGCTGGGGGGTGAAAAGGCAATTGCATTAGAGGGAAACCGGGTACTGGGTATGGTTACAGCATGTTGGGGCACCCCAGCATGGCCGTGGGGGGCGTTGATCACAGATGGATGCCTCAGTTGATTGAAGAGAGGCTGGGACATGGCCACTTTGGAGAGGACTTGGTTCAGGACTGTGGCGGCCGCAGTGTTGTTGGTGACAGCTGTCTGTGCCAGCTTCAGCCGGTGGAGGGTGAGCTGGGCCTGCAGTTGAGCCAGTTGGAGACTGGCAGGTGAAGGAAGCAGAGGGTTCGGGTTACTGACCGAGAACGGGTTCTTGTCCAGGAGCTTGGCGGCACTGCAGGAAGACAGAGGTCTAGATGCACAGCTCGTTTTCAGTGAGGGGGGCAAGGGGCTGTTGTTTGTTATCTGTGGTCCCCGCCCCCACATAAACAAGACCTTCCCACACAGGTCCCACATACAAGTGAATCTGCAAAAACCTGTGCTTACACATACTCATTTGAAAAAAACTCCAATGGAAAAATTATATGACAGAACGTTCAATTTCACTGGCAAGTAGAAACATAAACTAAAACCATTCGAAATAAATATTCGTCTAGCAAAATAGCAATTTTTTAAAAATGACACTGTGTTGGAGAGAGAGTAGAATAGGCACAATGTCAGTGATAATCAACGCATATAGCTTTGTTAAAAGATAGTCTAACAAAATGCATTTATTATAGACATATTCTTTGACCCTGGAATTCAATTATATAAATCTAAACTGAGAAAAGGAGCTCAAATGAAGATAAAATTTGATACCCAAAGATGCTTAATACTATATTATTTAAGAGTCCAAAGTTGAAAATTACAAATATCCAACAATAGGGAGATGGGATTTGAACTGAGGAAATTATGGTACACCAACATAATAAAATATTAAGTAACCATTAAACTTGGTGTTTAAATTTCTACTTTATTATGTAACATTTAGGACATTCAAAAAAGAGTACCCAGCACCAAGTTTAAGACAGAGAACATTCCAACACGATAAATCTCCCTTGGTTACCTGCTTTCCCCACCTCACCCTTCCCCATCATTGCCAATGGTAAACATTATCTTGAATTTGC
Source organism: Papio anubis (assembly GCF_008728515.1). Classification (NCBI taxonomy): domain Eukaryota; kingdom Metazoa; phylum Chordata; class Mammalia; order Primates; family Cercopithecidae; genus Papio; species Papio anubis. Next base: position 22,581,154 of record NC_044986.1, read on the forward strand.
CAAAGTCTCTGTTACAAAAAACAAAAACAAAACCACTTTAATGACATGAGAAAATCTATATGCTCTAATGTTAAGTGAAAAAGGCAGGCTTCACAATTGCCTACACAGTGGATCGTGTTTACATTTGTGCCAAACACTGTTTCATCCTTGTCCTCATTTCACATCCAAAAGCAACATGAATTGTCTTCCTGTCTGAATACAGGCACAAACAAACTCAGCATCTCCTATACTCTCACAACACGAATCATTTCTGACACTAGATGTGTGGGAGGTTTTCTCCACACACCAAGCAAGCAACCAGTTCTGCTGTGGACCCCAGCTGGGTGTCCTCCAGTTCAATTCTGACACTACCTGGAGAAAGTGTCAGATCCCACAGGTTGATGGCTCAGCCCCACAAGACTGTCCCCCACTTGGATGTCAATCACAAGCCCCAGCTTGTTTTACTTGTACTTCTGACCAACTGGCTGTAAATCAGAGTTAGACTAACTTGCTAGAGAGGCTCCCAGAACTCAGGGACTTGCTTAGTTTTACTGGTTTATTAGAAGGGATAAATGACAAAGGATGCCAGTGAATACCAGATGGAAGAGGTGCACGGGGCAAAGTGTGTGGGAAGGGGTGCAGAACTCCCACGACCTCTCAGGCACCCCCCTCTCCAGGAACCTCCACATGTCCCAGTCCTTTCTGAGTTTTTATGGAGGTTTCATTGCACAGGCATAATTGATTAAATCATTGGCCATTGGTGATCAACTCTACCTTCAGCGGCATTCACCTTCCCTGAGGTTGGGGGTGGGGCTGAAAGTCCCAATCCTTCCATGCTGCCGTGGTCTTTCCAGTAACCAGATCCCATCCTAACGATACCTAAGGGGCTGCCAGACATTTGTCAACTCATTAGCATACAAAAAGATATTTATGTGATTCCAAAGACTTTTGGAGTTGTATGCTAGGAAACCTGATGAAGACCAAATCTCACAATATCACAGTTCCCTTCAACTGAGCTCTCAAACTCAACTAGCATAAGGAATAACCAAAAAATTACAAGTAAAAAAATCTGAATTTGAAGTAGTGGGCAATAGTAGACTCTCACCGAATGTTACTGCACAAAGGGTGTCTGTCTGACATGTGTCTTTCATGTGACCTATATTGGTTGGTTATAGTGGTTTCTGGACCAAAAATCAGTGTGCATGATCTGGAAACTGGAAAGACTTTCCCAGAACGTCTGGGATATGTGGTTACCACAGGCAGGCAGGGAATCTTTGGTTAAGACCATATTTTCCAGGTTTTAAATTCCCCTCTGAAAAGTGGGTGTCATCAGGAAATATGTTCAGGATGTTGATAAACTGGAATTCTAGGACATTTGAATGGGGAGAAGGGGACTGGAAAATTGGAAATTGGGGTTGCCATGGACAATGCATGCTGTACAATAAGCATGCTTAGGCAGTACAGGGTAGACATTTGCATAACTGGGACACCTTAGTCTCTACTGTCACAGGTTCTGTACAGTAAAAATCCAACGATAATGAAACAAAAAGGAGATCTGTTCATCTGTTGTTGGACACTTAGGCGGGGGACTAGCTCAGGTGAGGAGGAAAAGGGCAAGTGACATAAGCTGCCACACTGTCTTGTTGGAAGGGTGTTCCCAGAACGTCAGGCACACCCACATTGAAACGTAAGTACAAAGCACATTTGAGAGCCAGATAAAATACCTTTGTTATTCTTTCCCATTTGTATGAAAAATCAAAAATTGCCTATAAGATGTTAAAAAGGCACCACCTTCCCCAGCCAGCAGCCCTGCTATGCTCCAAGGGCAGCACCAGCTAGCTGCATTTTAAAATATGGGGGAAGAGGGCGCTCAAAGCTAAAGGTAGTTACAGCCCTGTTCTCCTTTGGGGAGTCGAGCTGGTTGCAAACAAGCCTTGGGGGCCCTTTGGTGACCCACCACAAATTCAACAGCAGCAGAATGGGGAGGCACCGATATCTATGTAGGCACGAATACGGAAGGAAGAGGAGAATGGATGATCAAGAGTCTGACGATAAATTTCGACTTGTGTAATATTAAGTAGCTGAGCTTTAGAAGAGCAATTAAGCTTAACTGAAAACCCTGGCCACACTGGGCCAACTCTTCCTCCCAGGTTTGTCCATCATGCAGCCTGTTCTTGCTAACAAGGCGATAATGAGGTGCCAAGTTGGTTTCCATGACCAGAGTAAGACAAGGTTGGTTTTGTTTTTCCCAGAGAAGTCAGCTGTATTTTCTAAAATTGCATTCTGGGCAGGAGAGAGCTCTTAGTAGAGATTCCCCTTTGCCCCTGAAAGGACATGTGAGGAAGAGCTAGCTTTTCGACTAGGAAAGCCAGCCACACTGGGTATTTGCAGGTCAGCCATGGGAAACCTGTCCTTTTCAGAGTATGACCCAGGTTACAGAAGTTAATCCATTCAGATTCTGCAAAAAATAAGAAAACTAACCAGGTTTTCTTCCTAACTTTTGCTTTGACTGGAAAATTTTCATCATTCTCAACTTTAGTCAACCTTGAGTAGAAGTGATTTCACATGAATCATCAGAGCTGAGCACCTGTTTTGATCCAAACACCCTAGACAAAGAAGAAAAAACACATCATACTATTTTTTAAAGCCCTAAAATTCTTAGCCTGCAATAGTTAATAACCTGAAATTCAGGTGCATATAGTGATCATATTTCTGAACCAAGAATTGGGGGGCATAATCTGACACCCCTGGAAGCTGGAACTGATGTCTCCTGCTGTCTTCCCACACTCCTTAGTTTGTCACTTTTATATCACTTAGCACATCCTGCGCCTTGGGTTAAAAATAATTGCGTGCGTGCCTTTCTACTCCATTAGACATAAGTTCCACAAGAGAAAGGAGTATGTCTTGGAGAATCTTGTATTTCCTCAGCACACTGCCTCCCACTTGATGGGCACAAAGTAATTGCCGTGAACAAAATGAAGAAAGAAGATAATGGGTATGGCTCATCAGAACCTGGTGGCTTTGAGGCAATATGGATACCTCTTTTATGAGTACACAATTCTGTGGAGAAAAACCCACAAAAAGCTCAAAAAGGACAATCTAAATACACCCAAGAAGCAAATAAATATTGCTGTTGTGAATAACTAAACCTATAAGCAGGTACAAAGTCACCTTCCTAGAGGACTATCTACAATTCCCCACTCCAGTGCAGGAGCTTCAGTCTACTCTTTCTCTGTCTAAGTCCAGGTTTTTAAATAGAGTGGATAATCCCTGCAGTAGGCTGAATAATGATGCCCTGAAAATGTCCACATTCTAACCCACAGAGGCTGTAAATATGTTGTCTTACATGGTAAAGGGGACTTTGGAGATGTGATTGAATTAAAGATCTTGATTATCTGAATTTCTGAATTTGGTATGCCCAATGTAATCACAAGAGTCCTTCTAAGATGGAAGCAGGAGGATCAGAGTCAGTGAGAAGATATAAGGATGGAAACAGAAGTCAGAGAGGAGAGAAGATGCTTTGCCGCTGGCTTTGAAGATGGAGGAAGGGGACATGAGCCAAAGAAATGCAGGTAGCCTCTTAGAAACTAGAAAAGACAAGGAAACAGATTGTCCCTTTAAGCCTCCAGAAGGAACTAACACCTTGACTGTAGTCCAGTGAGGCTGGTTTTGGACTTCTGACCTCAAGAACTGTAAGATAATAAATGTATGTTATTATAAGCCACTAAATTTGTGGCAATTTCTTACAGCAGCAAGAGAAAACCAGCACAGTTCCCAAGACAATTAGATGCAAAAGCAACTTCCACTAGAGAGGCGGTGGTAGGTGTAGGGGCTGATTGGATCTTGCTGGTATGAATTGATCCCCCCGGAGTACAGACCATCTAACCAAACATCCAAAGACCCTCTGGGAATGTAGTCAGGGGCAAATTCTGCACAAATAGGGGCCCATGCAATATGTCTCAGATCTGGCTAGTCCAAGAACCACATCCCTCTGGCTGCAGTGATTGGCTCAAGGGGGAAGACTCTCTGATACTTTGCTGGAGCTATCAGGCATGATTCTCTGTCATGCCACGGTTGCTAAATTGTTGTTAAGCCATCACTTAATGACAGCCTGCTTGAGAATAAAGCCAAGTCAGAAGATGCTGGCCTGAAGACAGAGGTACAGGCAGCTCCTTGATGACCTCCTAGGAATGCCTTGAGCCAGCTTCTCCTGAATCCACCCTGGACTTTGCTGGACATGAGGCAATGCATTTCCTTTATTTGCTTAAAGAAAGCCAGTCTACATAAACCACCAGCATTTAACCAGCTTTTAAAGATGGTTCCTTTCTGTGGTCCACATTGACTCGAAGGTTCCTGGTCACCCTCCAGTTTCCTCTGCAGGAGTGGACTGACTGTGAGGACCCAGTAGTTGGAGCTACAGGGTCACTATCATCATCGTAGGGAGAAAAGAGGATTAGAAGATAAGGAGTGGATAACTGCTGAGAGAGGAGGGAGCAGGCATGGGGGATGGGGTTTGAGGGATCCAAGAGAGTCTTAACATCTGCTTGGTGAACCGGGACTTAAGGGGCTGTGGAATAACAAGGGCACAGCTGAAACGCAGTAGAGTGAATGTGCATAGATGTATCAGCAGACTCTCTCCTGCTACTGTCCAGTCACCCAGAAGCAGGAACCAAGAACCACAGCCCAGAGCACGGTAGTGCCTAAACTCATGCAACCGGCCACATTTGCAATAAGCACAATATCTTCCAAGATAACCAGTGCAGGAATTTAAATTCACTTCCAGTGCAACTGGCTGAGTGGCGAATGTGCCATTTCTTCTTTTGTGCTAAAATATAGAAAGTAATCGAGGTGAGAGAGCTCATGACCAGGCAAGAAAATGTTTTCTAGGTATGACAACACTATAAAGATGTGGCCAAAAAAATGCAATGCTCACGGTCACATCTTTAGAGTAGAGTTGAGAATTTATGATCTTTCCATGCCTTTATGACACATTCCGCTAGTGTCAACACAGGAGAGACTTAAAGCAAAGAGAGGATTAATGTCAACTTAACTAACAAGACCTACATTATAGTTTTCCTTCCTTCTGAACCATTTTTCTTTAAAATATTCCTTATTTATGGTATTGTAGGTGGGAATTTCCTTTTAATATTTATCTTTCCTAGATCAAAAATTCTCAACTCCGCTATAATGCTTTCAGAAGCTAGGTCAGGATATGAACTAGAGAGGGACGTCCCTGAATGCCAGGTTACAAAGATGACAATGATAACACAACAGTCATACTGGGGCTAAAGTTCAAACTCCAGCTAGTGATCACAAATTTGAAGAGCAAGGTGAGGCCTTAGAGACAATTTAGTTTAACTCACTCATTCTACAGACAAAAACAAAACAAAACAAAACAAAAAACAAACACACAAAACAAACCCAAACAAAAAACTGCAAAAGCCAACGAAGTTGGCATCCTCTGTGAATCAGCCCAAGTCACACACCGAGACAGAGAAGAGCTGGGACTAGAATGCAGGCTGCCTCTGTCCTCAGGACTGAAGGAGTGGCAGTGGTGGGATACATGCCTATCAACATATACCAGATGAATTTCCTCTTTGCAAGGAGAAGATGAGGCCACACACTTTTTGGATAGTGCTCTTTCTTGATAACAATAGGGCTGCTGGGTCTTCAGTAGCTTGGCCTCTGTGACTAATTTTGAGACTGCTGGGTCAATGCTGCTATTCTGTGTTTGGCCCTTAGCCATGACATTACCATATGATGATTCATATCACCATGACACCTCTTGGACTGATTCATAACAGCAATAATAATCCTATCATCTCATCTCTCTTTTGTTTTGTGTTTTTCAGTCGGTGTGTTAATAAGTGTTCTCACTTCATTAGCTGTCTCATCTCCAGAACAGCCATATGGACAGCTAAGTCAAATATGACCATTTCCAGTCTATAGTACGAAGACTGAAACGAAGAAAGATCAGATGAACGTGTGAGGTCATCCAGTGAATAAGGGACTTGACTGGGACTTGAAGGAGGGTTTTTAAACTGTAAGGTCAATATTCTATCCTCTGTTTACACATTCATTAAAGGGAGCTCCACAAATCATGTTTCTGGGCCTACTTCCTTCGGGCATGAGTTTAACTAACATGTTTGGTACCAGATCCCTGGGCTTTCAGTCCATCATGCTGTGTACGTTGTTTATCAGGCAGAGCATATTCTCACAGCCAGGGGACTATGCAGTCACAATGGGGCAGCTGGTGGGTTTAGAACTGACACAAGAGGCCTGCTTTTCCTGCTGGACTTATTAGAAGGACTCAAAACCTGCCAAAAAGAACTGATCCTGCAGCAAATGCAGAGAAAATGATACACATTCTGCTAGTGTCATCACAGGAAAGACTTAAAGCAAAGAGAGGATTAATGTCAACTTAACTAATGAGAACCATAGTATAGTTTTCTTTCCTTCCTTCTGAACCATTTTTCTTTCTTTAAAATATGCTTTAATTTTATAAAATAAGGGTATGGTATTGTAGGTGAGAATTTATTTTTAATATCCATATTTGGTTTTCTTTTGAAAATTGTAAAATACAGAAATATGAACAGGAAAACAAACACCTATGAATTCAGTGCCCATTATCCAAAATGAACAAATGCTACTGTGATGGCATTTTGCTTCAAAATTTTTTAATGAAAGAATATTTGACAGACAAAGTTGAAGTCCCCTTTGAGACTCTGCTAAGTCCAATCCCACCCTCATTTCCCCAGTGACATCCACATGCGGTGTGTGTATCTGTCTGTATGTGTCCGTCTGTATCTACATATAGAAAAAAAACAGGAAAATAAGGGACTTTTTCCACATGTGTGTGTTTATAAAATAGCACATAGGACTGATATCAACAAGATTTCTCCTTAAGAACGAATGCATAACCTACCAAGTTTCCTCTAACACACTGAAGATGGAGAACAGTATGATGGAGTACAAAATCAGGGAGCTAGAAATCAGAAAACCCAGGCCTGGCCCAACAGCCCTTATTTACTCCCTGTGGGATCCTAGGTCAGTTCGTTTCCCTGGATCTCAGGGAGTTTTTTTTTGTAAAATGAGAAAGCTGGATGAAAGGATCTTCAAGGTCTCTTCACCTTTGAAATCTGATAGCTCTAAGGTTTAATTTCCTCATCTGTCAAATGGAGATCGTAGTGTCTGTTCCACTCACTGTGAAGATCAAACATGATGTGCAGGGGCTCTGGAAAGTATGATCATGATATTAGCTATCATTATCATTGCTCACAAATTAAGCTATTTCTGCGCCTGGCCGCTCCTGAAAATGCTTTTAAAGAAAACATCGTTATATATACAGTCATGTATATATAACAATGGAGATTATATATATCCATATATAACAATGGAGACATGTCTTGAGAAATGTGTTGTTAGGCAATTTGTCATGTGAACATCATAGAGTGTACATACACAAACCAAATGGTGTAGCCTACTACACACCCAAGCTATATGATATACCCTATTGCTCCTAGTCTACGAACTTGCACAGCATGTTCCTGTACTGAATGCTGAAGGCAACTGGAACACAATGGTGAGTATTTGTGCATATCTAAATATGTTTAAACCTAGACAAGTACAGTAAAAATGAAGTATTATAATCTTATGGGACGACCATTGTATATGCTATCTGTTGTTGACCAGAACATCGTTATGCAACCCATGACTGTATATGGCTTCGTTCAGAGGCATGTGTTGCAGGCCAGCCAGCATGAAATAATTTCATTCCCTCTAACCTTATTCTGTTGGGCAGTCAGTTCAGCACAGAGGCTCTCTTACCTATATCCCTGAAGATTTAGTAAATGAAATACCAAAAATACCTTATTATAAAATTCTCTCCTCTACAAAGACATTTCCCAGATGGACCCACAACTTTCAGAGTGAAATGTGGCTCGAATCCACTTAGGACAGGAATTGGTTTGTCTGAGATACGATTATTAAGAAAATCCACACTGGGCAAAAATTAATTGGTTTTGTGCAGTCTCAAATTGAGGAAGCTGGTTTGACTTCTGGGGTTAGGGGAAATCTTTCCATTTTCTCGGTAACATAAGATCTGGTGACCGCTCAGCTGAGAAACTTTTCTTGGAAACATCTGAGTCTTTTGTAATGGAAAAAATGAGCTTTTCGAAATGTATATTTTAAAACTGCTATACAAAATTCTCTAAGAAACCAAATTGCTAATGTTTATACACACAAAGGAAATATATAGGGATTTATAGATCAGTCCTGCCCCAGTGATCAACAATGTGCACATGAGCATTGATGTCTTGGCATATACTGGCCCCTCTCCCTGCACAACCTCCTCCCTACTCCCCTTCACCTAGACATCTACCATCCTTTGAAATGTAGCTCACAGGACACCTCCTCCAGGCAGCCTTCTCTGGTTTCTGCTCCCATCTAGTGTGCACTGATGTCCCTTTCATGATCTTCAGAATGCCCTTCTGCTCCATTAACCTCAATTGTACTCTCTTCTAACTCCACCACCTGCTCTTATAATTGTCTACTGAAGCACTTGCCTGACTTCCCCACTGTTCCATGATCATTCGAAGATAGGAACTATATGTGTCCCATACCATATCATAATACCTGGCACATGGTAGGTGTGTGGAACCAATAAACACTTCTATCCAATGGGCTAGGCATGGTGGCTCACGCATGTAATCCCAGCACTTTGGGACGGTGAGGCAAGAGGATCACTTGAGGTCAGGAGTTCTAGAGCAGCCTGACCAACATGGCGAAACCTGGTCTCTATTGAAAAAAAATACAAAAATTAGCCAGGCATAGTGGTGCACGCCTGTAGTCCCACCTACTCAGGAGGCTGAGGCAGGAGAATCACTGAGATCACACCACTGCACTCCAGCCTGGGCAACAGAGCCAGACTCCGTCTCAAAAAAATCCATAAAAAAAACAAAAAAAAATTATCCATGGACACGCCTGCTCCATGTATGTGTGTATGTAGATAATAGCTGTGCATTCTCCGTTCGTTTTCTTGGCTAAATGTTCCCTGTGTATTGCTACAATGTTTTGAAAGATGAAGCTCTGCAGAAAATGTGGATTAGATTCAGTCTTTGAACACTGACAAAATTACGTAAATATCACCAACTACATCAAGTATAAAATTTTAAAGTATTCAACAAACAGGCTTCTTGTCACATTTTTCCTTTTAACTAAATCTGAAGAAAATGTAATTTCAGTGTGTGCCTCTGAGGCACTGTTAGTGCCTAATCTACATGATGTTGGGATGAAACCTATGTTCCAGGAGTAGTCCCCATGTTCTGTGAATTTTCTTCTCAGCAGTTTACACCACTGAGATTTTTTTCTATTAAATGTACAAAGATGGTTATAAAATTCAAGCCAATTTGAAATTAAAGAATTTTGGAATAATTTTAAAGAATTAAAATTCTTAAATAGTTGGTCTTTTTCTAGAGTTGCCTGTCGATTAACCTAGACATTTTAACTGATGTGATTTATGCCAAATACTAGAAGTCCACATGAAACTGGAGAGGCAATGTGGGCCAGTGTGGGAGGAGGAGTGTTTGGTTATAAGTAGACCAAAAGCAATGTCACCAATGACTCTACATCTTATTGACTTCATGTCACCCTATTGACCTTAGTTTTCTCATCTGTGAAATGGGAGAGTCAGATGAGACAACATTTAAGGTTTCTTTATACCTTATGATTTTAGGATGGTGGGTGTTTTCTTAAGGCAGTTATTCATGACACATAGAAAAGTCAGGATGATCTGGCCATGATGCAGAGACAGATGCCAGGACTGAGGTATCTCAGTTTCTGACAAGGTGAAATAACAGCAGTAATTCAAATTTTGGTGGGCAGCCAGAGAGAAGAACTTCCTAAAACACAGATGCTGGGCCCGCCCCTCACCACCACCCACACCCTCATCTCTGTGTCTGACTCAGAAGATCTGGGGGTGGAGCTTGAACATGTACATTTCTAACAAGTCCAGGTGAGGCTGATGCTGCACTTTGAGAACCACGGCACTAGAATATTTTGAAAATACTTTCCAACTCTAAGAATCTATGGTTTAAGTTGTAGGGTACATGTGCATAACGTGCAGGTTTGTTACATATGTATACTTGTGCCATGTTGGTCTGCTGCACCCATCAACTCGTCATTTACATCAGGTATAACTCCCAATGCAATCCCTCCCCCCTCCCCCCTCCCCATGATAGGCCCTGGTGTGTGATGTTCCCCTTCCTGAGTCCAAGTGATCTCATTGTTCAGTTCCCACCTATGAGTATAATAATAATAAATAAATTTAAAAAAAAAAAAAAAAAGAAAAAAAAGAAAAAGAAAAATAAAAACGAGACTCCGTCTAAAAAAAGAAAAGAATCTATGGTGAGGTGGCTGGGGACAGTGGCCTCACACCTGTAATCCTAGCGCTTTGGGAGGCCATGGCAGAAGGATCACTTGAGGCCAGGAGTTTGAGACCAGCCTGGGCAACATAGAGAGATCCTGTCTCTTAAAAAAATCTTTAAAGTGGCCAGGCATGGTGGTGCACAACTGTAATCCCAGCTACTTGGGAGGCTCAGGTGGGAGGATCATTTGAGCCCTGGGTTTTGAGGTTACAGTGAGCTATGATAGCACCACTGCACTCCAGCCTGGGTGAGTGAGCAAGACCCTGTCTGAAAAAAAAAAAAAAATCTATAGTGAGTTATCAGGAATTGAGTAACCCCTGTATTTTAATGAGCTACTTCTACTAGCTGCAAGTACACCAAGAATGGACTTCCTTTTCCATGGGGGTTTCAGACAATGCAAAAATAATTTCAAGAGACACATGTAATTAATCATATAACTACCCTCCCTTAAGAGACATAATCAAGATTTTCAGAACATTTGGGCTCCTGTAATAAAAACACTCAAGGTTCAGGAAACCTTAGGTAACGTAGATGGTTGAGTGATTGACTTGGCGTCATATTACCAGGTTTGTGGGAAAGGGAGAAAGCATACCTCCATCCACACTGAGTTCACTAGTGCAGAGAACAGAAGGTGAGCTTCCAGAAGGCTGAAAGTTCTTTAGTCAACACCCACCCCTATCATTATAAAAAGCCCGTTCCAAAACTCACCCTAGAAGGCTTAGGCTAAAAAAACCAAATAAACAACCAAAAAAAGGTTGTTGATAAAGTCATTTCTATCACTAGATCTCAAACTTGGTGGCATTTAGGAATTACTTGGGAAGTTTTAAAAAGTACTGGGGCTTGAGTCCCACTTTCAGAGATTGACTCAACCAAGGCATTGGAATTTGTAATATTAATAACTCCCCAGGAGAACAATCGTGCAGCAAAGTCTAAGAATTACCAATCTATAAAAGAATAGAATCAATCTGTTCTTTATTACTTTGGGTTCCATAAGCCGTTTTTTGTCACTCCAAACAGCATGGCCTTTTGTCTTAACTGACCCTGAAGAATAAATACTGAAACTTTTACAAGTCCACAAAGGGTTACAAGTCCACAAAGAGTCAAACACATCGAGCTAAAAATATTTCTTAGCTCTATTGATGCACCTTTCCATGCAATTCAATAACTATTTTTTGCAATAAGATTTCCCCCAGAGAACACATACAGTTTCTGCTGCAGAAAGCCAGGTGAGGTTTGCCAGGGGAGGAGTTTTGCCTTCTAAATTATAAGCACCTTGAGGACATCATCCACATCCTAGAATCTTTCAAACTCCCAAGTGTCTACGTGGCTCAGCACTGGGCAAATTAGAGGCACTGAACAAACAGTCGTTCAACTGACTTGAAATTATGACCGTCTTAAGCTTGTGGGAATGTAGGTCTTACCCGAATACTCTGTTTCCTTGTGAAGGACGTGGTATATGTTTCCATGTGTGTTTTGGGAATGTGCACAGTTTCATTCCTTTACATTCCTTAGATTAAATGAGAACATTAAGATTGGGGCTTTGTAAATAAGCCATATAACTATTTATTGAGAAAAATATCCCTTTCCCAAAATGGATGGAAGTTTCTGGTACCTTAAGACACATACCTTTCTGACTACAGCCAACAAAATATAGATGTCGCCCAAGGCAGAGAATATTATATGTGCCTTACTTTTGGCTTTTGCCTCTATCTTACAAAGCTGTGGCCATAAGAAAGTTACTGTAGAGTAGAGATAAAAGACAACCCCACAACGGTTAGATACACAGGCCCATCTTCATCACATTTGCACGTGCCATTCTGGATATTTTCTTAGAACACCACAAACTAAACCTGTGGTCAATTAAGATCCAAGCAGATTGAAAACTGCCTTGGCTGAGGCCAGAAAGAATGGTTAAAGCTTGAAGGCTGATTTTTTTTTTCCTTGAAACTGCTCTCCTGTGCTTTCCCCAGCTACCCCATCCATTGCTAATTAGAAGCAGCCAAGGCTTGACATGTACACTGTTCTCTATGGTAAAATTGATTATTATATTACTATGGAAAATAAGGAAGTCATTTCATTCGAAATATCAAATTCCACAAAAATCATACATGGCAGCTGTTAGCATAAGCACGTGGGGGAGGGGCAAGTGTGTGAACATATTAACCCTCTCCCCTTCAGTTTTCTCACATCTCAGAATTGCAAGAAAGAAAAGATTCCAGTGCATATAAGGCAGAAACCAATGGCACCAATGGCAAAGCTACATAAAAGATATTTTTAAGGTTAAAAAAAAAAACTCTGTGATATAAGATACCCCGTCCATGCTGTTTTATGAGTGTGGATTTGCTTTTACACACTTGCAAGCAGAAAACTAGTATTCCTCTACCACGTGTGTTGAAGCTACTTGTAATTGCATCAGATAGAGAAATGAGGTGAGTCATGTTCGGTTGTGCTTGAGTCTGCTAACAGACCATCATGTCCATGTCCAAATTTGTGCCCTGAACCACATGACAGAAGTTTATAGACTTGCTTGCTTGCTTGGCGACAATGAAAATAGTTTTGTTTAAAAACTTAACTTTACTTAAAGATCTCTAAGAGGTGCTGAAATTCATATTCCAGCTACTTCAGGGGTGCTCAGAAGCCATTCTCAAGCTTGTTTCTTGGCGAAATATCCCCTGCTCATGAATTTTATCACGGCACTCCCCTCCTGGTCCAGAATGAGTCAACACTCAACAGATACGAGATGTTTCAAACACCTTTAAGTTCATTTTCCATCACTGCCAAATTCCAGCAATTAACACAAAACACCTCACCCTTAAGAGATGTCCATCATTTATAAAGTTTTGGGATTCTGAATGCATCCCCTTCCATTCTCCCAGATCTGGTGATAACGCAATCTGTTTTCCAGTAGCCTCGCGACTTTTCTTTATAGAAGAGTTTAGTAACCGGCGTAAAAAGAGCATCGAGACTTCCTGACATTAGGATCGCTGATTTCACTGGGGTCATGAGGAGCTGTTTTAGGTCACATGTTAAACCGCCGTTGTGAATCATTTGTTAATTTTTTTTTTAAACGGAGGGGGTGGGGACACAGACAAATCGCACACTCATGCACAAACGCTCAGCGCCGAGAACATGTTCAGAGGTACTGCCTGAACTGGAGAATTAAAAAAGAAACAAATAAACCTTGATTTCTCCCCTGTGCTGGGGAAAGGTACGATGACGTCATGCAACCTTACCTTTCTGAAACAGACCAGGGTGCCTGGCACGACGCGCTGACCTGTGGCCACCGAAGCCGGGAGTCATTTTGGGTGTCGCGCATGTGCCTCCCTAGAAAATTCCAATGACATTCTACCAGCTTTCTGCATGCCAATCATGACAAGCCTTCAATCAAACTCTCCCGAGTCTGGAAAGGGGCAGCGGAGGGGGTATGCAAGCAAGGGAGGGAGGGAGCGAAAGAGAAAGAGCAGTGCCTGAGCATGGCATACCCGCCTGGAAGGGCAGTCACATGCCACTGGGAGCCATTCCTGCTGCATTACACACGCTGAGTGTAAATGGCAATGGCAAACAATATCAGTCGATGTTTATGCCACATGTTCTCAGCCTCTTCACGTATCAACACCCAAGCCAGCTCTATGCAGACAGGCCTCCTGAGAGCACTTCTGACGGAGAGATCTAGGGCTGATCGCGCTGACCATTTTTAATAAAATTCCAAAGTCTCACCTGGTTTACTTCTCTGTTTTTTGTTGTTGCTGCTGTGGGTGGTGGTCTGCTTGTTTGTTTGCTTGCTTTTTACTCTGGGTTTTCACGGGTGAAAATTTGGTCCTGAAGATACCCTAAAAATCCTTAGCAATACAGCTACATCAGACAATCCCAGCGAACTGACACCCAACCAGCAAAGCTCCAGAAACACTTGCCCTTCTTTATTTTTGTGGAACAGGAGATGAACGGAGACGACCCATCATCTCACCTACCCAGTGGTAACTGCAATTCCTTTCAGTAGGAAAGGTGAGTTCTCCTTTGCTCTAAGCAGTGGCTGGGGACGATTTTGGCCCCCAGGGTAATGCTGGAAACAGGTTGTTGTCAGAACTGAGGGGGGTGATGGGATGCAACTGGCATCTACTGGGCAGAGACCAGGGATGCTGCCAAAATCCTACAATGCTCAAGACAACCACCACAAAAGAGAATTCTTTGGCCCAAGATATCAATAGTGTTGCAGTTGAGAAACTGTGCTCTCAGGCTAATGCCTTCAACCAGTCTTGCAGAAAGTACAATACCAAACAAACAAACAAATAAACAAAAAAATAAACAAACAAACCAAGAAGCCCCTCTCTGTGAGGAAGTGGCCAAAGGCCCTGGCTGGCCTCATTCAGAGTTTGATTACTTAGAAATGTAACTTTTCTTCCTAGGAGCCACCGTTCTCCTGCCAACTTTTTTTTTTTTTACTTTCCTCCTTCCAAATCTCACACTGCAATCCTTAAACACTCAAACCAAACTGAAACTTCTTGTGATTTTCTAAAATCAAAATCTGTTGTCACAGATTTTAGAATGATGGATGCAAAGCAACCATCATTCCAATTTGTCCTGTCTGGGACAGGCTGATGTCCACCTGCGATGCCTGGTGTCCACTATAATCTCCTACCCAAAACAGTCAAAAGGGCATATTCCTTTTAAAAGGTCACAACTCCCCAGTGAGCTTATAAGTGACTTAGTGATTGAAGCTTACCAGATTCTCCTATTTTACTTAGCCCCTTGGAGGAGATGGGGCTTGGGGTACCCTGGCATCGGGGGACTTTCCTCCTGCTGGGACTGAACTCAGACCCAGTGTGTGACATTTCTACAGTTACGCTGAAAAATCAAAGTGAAAGTCAGTTTGACCAGTCTGTTTCTAGCTGCCCACCAGAGGTCCTTCCATGGCCCACTTGCCCCAGTGAGCTCCCAGGAGAGCCCAAGGGCTTTTTCTTCCTAATTTAGTCACAGCCCACAGGCTGCCTCAGGCTCCGTTGGCCTCAGCTGCTGACTCAGTCACAGACACCTAAAAGCGCCAGTCCCAGCTCCTGACCTGAGGGAACCAGACAGCCTGGCCGCGGCTGCCTTTCTCTTCTGGCCTTGAGTGCTTCCCATGGTCTACTAGGTTTCCCCAAACTGCAAGGTTCTACTCCAGTGAGCAGGTTTGGCCCTTCCTCTCTCCGTCTTCTTTCATTATGCCCAGAACTTTCTTAGACTAAGAGTTTACTGAAAAGTGCCCCACCACACACATCATTCCAAATCCACATAGAAGGCTCTGCTCCTGTCTGCCATTGAGGGAGAAGCAGTGATGTGCAGTGGTTAAAAACAAATGCCTGAAACCTGCCACCCACAGCCAGCCACAGGAAAGAAGGATGAGGACCACACCTACCTTCAGGATTATGGTAGAAGCCATGTGTCATGTGGTGCAGCCAGAGCTGTGTATCTGCTATTGCGAGCTCCATAACATGACACACTGAATGTGAGCTTGATTATTAAAATAAAAGGAACCCTCAGACATGGCCTGGAATGCAACTCCCAGGAGAATAAATGTCGATACTTAGAATAAGCCCTTCTAATTGTATGGTCCTAGCTCCTACCCAGAGACCAGGACACAACTCCAGATCCAATCTGGAAATGAAGAGGCACAAATTAAACACCCCAAATGAAAATTCAGTTCAATGTCGTAGGATGTATTGAGTACCTACTGTATACTAGCACTGTGCCAGGCAAGGAAGGAGGGGTGAACATGTGGTAGGTAGTAAGTCTGGGTGCACAAGGCATTATGCTACCTGCTTCACACATTCTCTTGATCTTCACAAGTCTTAAGACAAATTAAGATCACTATCCCCATTTCACAGATGAGAACATTGAAGCTCCAAATGGCTGAGTACCTCACCTAAAGTGTCAAAGCCTAGTATGTGGTCATTTGAAACAATGTTTGTTGGATTCCAAAGACTTTGTACTTCCACTAACGCACTTCCCAATATGCAAGGTGTATTTCTAGTAGAGACGGGGTTTCACCATGTTGGTCAGTCAGTCTGGTCTCGAACTCCTGACCTCATGTGATCTGCCTGCCTCGACCTCCCAAAGTGTTGGGATTTTACAGGCATGAGCCAGTGTGCCAGGTCAGTTAATCCTTTCTTTTACTCCAAAACTAGTATTAAGGCAAGAGGTGGAAGTTGGGTTGGGAGAAGCACATGGCACACCTGGCCCCCATGAATACTGTTATTTATTATGATACTATGGGTCTCTTCCGGTACCAGGATAGACAGGGATAATCTGACCTCCACACCGGGGACGTGTCCTGTAGCGGGTGGTATAGTGGTCCTCACTGGAGTAGACGAGGGCGTTAAAACACAATAATGTAAGGAGGCAACTGGCAGTGATATACATCCCGCGTGTGGGGACAAAGGCAGGGAAAGACTGAGATCCAGTGAATATAATGAGAATTCACCTGGGAGGTGGGGTGGCTACGGCTGGCTGCATCACCCACTCACTGTGTGACATTCAGCCGTTACTGAGTCCTTGTGGTTCAAGTCGCCCAAGTGCCAAGTACACGGAACTTAAGGACATACTATGCTGCCATTAACAAGTGATATTTACTATTCATTTACTATTTAATGTTAAATCTAAAGCCAGTGCACAAAATTGTATGTATATTACAGTTACAGCCATGTAAAAGGCAAAATAACCCTTTGGTAGGAAAGAAATCCTATTGGAGAACATACCAAACTGTTAACAGGAGTTGCTGTGTTTAGATGGTAGAATCATACGTAATTTTTTTCTCCTCTTTCTTCTTGTAAATTTTCTAAATTTTCTCCCATGCAAGTACTAACCAGACCTGACCCTGCTTTGCTTCTGAGATCAGATGAGATCAGACATGTTCAAGGTAGTATGGCTGTAGGCTAATTTTTCTTTTCTTTTCTTTCTTTCTTTTTTTTTTTTTTTTTTGAGATGGAGTCTTACTCTTGTTGCCCAGGCTGGAGTGCAGTGGCATCATCTTGGCTCACTGCAACCTCCACCTTTCTGGGTTCAAGTGATTCTCCTGGCTCAGCCTCCTGAGTAGCTGGGGTTACAGGCGCCCACTACCACGCCCAGCTAATTTTTTTTTTTTTTTGTATTTTTAGTAGAGATGAGTTTTCACCATATTATCCAGGCTGGTCTCAAACTCCTGACCTCGTGATCTGCCTGCCTCAGCCTCCCAAAGTGCTGGGATTACAGGCATGAGCCACTGCACCCAGCCAACTAATTTTTCTTTAATAAACACACCTATTTTTAAATTAAAAATAATTTTTATAAGACAAAGGAATTCCTGGCCAGGCTCAGTGGCTCACACCTGTAATTGCAGCACTTTGGAAGGCCAAGGCAGGCAGATCACAAGGTGAGGAGTTTGAGACCAGTCTGACCAACATGTTGAAACCCTGTCTCTACCAAAAATACAAAAATTAGCCATGCATGGTGGCTAGTGTCTGTAATCCCAGTTACTTGAGAGGCTGAGGCAGGAGAATTGCTTGAACCCAGGAGGCAGAGGTTGCAGTGAGCCGAGATCACACCACTGTACTCCAGCTTAGGCAACAGAGTGAGACCCTGTCACACACACACACACACACACACACACACACACACACACACACACACAAAAGACGAAGGAATTCAACTGGGCTAATATTGACCCATGTAGCTTATAGAGTCTTCCAATGAACCCCTCAGATGAAGGTGTCTAACACAGCCCCTTTCTCAAGAAGGGATTTCTCTCCTGGAGAACCACATGCTAAAAGTAAGGGCAAGGCACATGTGCATGGGAGGGATCTTCGTGAAGCACTGCCGCGTTTACACATGAAGCCAAAGCACCCAATTCAGGTGGGTTTTCACACTTATATTCTGGGAAGGTTCTTTGCAAAACGAGATGGAACATGCCAGCACATTGTTGAGGCATCACAGGTACTCATTTTATGATCTCAAACTTCTCCATCGGAGGGATCAAGGTCATCAACATCGAGACAGCTTCTTGGTACATGCCACGGCTTGAAGCTCACAGCCTTCCCCTGTGCCCCCCACCACCACTGAGCTAATTGCAGACAGTCAGGTAAGACCAAAGGAAGAAGGCAGAGTAACTGGTCAACCCATGGAGGTGGGCTTGGCTCTGTGGCCTCCAATTTAACATTTGGATCCTCTTCGCTTGGTTTCATATACCTTTCAGGGTGGTACTAGGTCATTGTTTTTTCTTGGGCTATGTAAGTACAAAGAGAGGAGTAGATTCATCGTTAAACCAATGACAAATCCAGGCTAGTCCAGGATTACAGACTCTGCAGCAGAGCCTCCTCTAATCCTCAGCACACTGAGCCAGCATTGGCTACCTCATCTCTATTTTCGCCTGGGAATCTCACTGGAGCCGAATCTCCACCCATGCTGGATGGACAGAGCTGGTCCCTGCCATTGCCCCTCCCTCTGCCCCTGCTGGGATTAACCAGTGGCTGCTTCGAATAGCCCAATTCTTGCCCAGGAGGTAGAGAGGCTTCCGTGGCCTGAGAGATCCCAATGCATGCATGGCATGTGAGAAAACCACTGGAAACATTCCTGGGGCCTTTCTTTTTCTCTTATTTCTTCTTTCCTTTTCTTTCTTAATCCTTTCAACCTAAAGTGGCAATTCAAGGTGAAATCCTCTCTAAACACCAATTTCTCTTTAAAACCAGGACTGACTACTCTATCATTGCAATGGAGGAAAATAGAAAAGCTATGCCAGAAAAGATGAGGTCTCAGCCCCATAGGATGAATGGAGGACTGTATGTGGAATACAAAGCGACCCCTTGAAGGAGCCATGGTAGGGGTTCCAGCCTCTTGTTACCAGAAGATGCAAGTCCAGAACAAAGGCAGGATTCGTTCCCAGAACGAACAAGTTCAGTGACGAAAAGGCTACATCCTGCACAGACAAAGGCCGGCCACAGCCATTAGCAGAGGAAACCAGTCAAGGGTTGTGAGTCAGCCAATGTGGGAATGAGTCCTTCCTAGGAAAGGAAATAGATTCTTTGTTGAGCAGGGATTTTAACTCCTGTCTGGTTAACTGTTATTCCTTTGTAGGTTCTCCAGAGGCCCATAAAACAGAAGCAGGAAGCGTCATTAAATGTTCCAGATTTGCTCTTTAAAAACTGACCAGAGCTTCCAGGCAGAGATCTCACGTTGGATCCACAGGGTGACATAGCCTCAGGACCTTCGCACAAGCTGCCCTCCCTACCTGAAATGTCCTTCCCCTCATCGGCACTGTCCAATAGGATAGTTATTTACCACATTTCATTATTTAAATTTAAATTATTAATATTTCATTTAAAACACAGCTCCTCAGTTGCATTAGCCATATTTCAAGGGCTCAACAGCCACATATGACCAGTGGTTACCATGCTGGACAGCACAGTACATGTCATCAGTGGCAGGTGGAGGGTTCTGCTGGGCAGCGTTGCTTTATGTTTTCATGTGACTGAGTCTCAACCTCAGGTCCCAGTGCTACTGTCATCTTCTCAAAGAGGCCACCTCACAGAGAGTGAACCATATGTGATGCCTTAAACTTAGGATACCTCCCATCCTATTACTGGATTTTGTATGTGCATGTGGATTCCTCTAAAGCAGGACATATGGTTTACTCTCTGTCCTCCTCCCTTATCCTACCTTTACCACTATAAAATTACCTTATCTTGTGCTTTATTGCTTGTCCCTTCCCTGGAATATAAGCTCCATAAGGACAGGGATCTTAGGGCAGGCAGTGGCTCACGCATGTAATCTCAACACTTTGGGAGGCTGAGGCAGGTGGATTGCTTAAGCCAGGAGTCTGAGACCAGCCTGGGCAACATGGTAAAACCCGTCTCTACAAAAAATACAAAAATTAGCCAGGTGTGGTGATGCACACCTGTAGTCCCAGCTACTTGGGAGGCTGAGACAGGAGGATTGCTTAAGCCTGGGGGCCAGAGATTGCAGTGAGCTGAGATCACACCACTGCACTCTAGCCTGGGCAAGAGGTGATCCCTGTCTCAAAAACAAAACAAACAAACAAACAGAAAAAGACAATCTTGCTGTCTTTTCTATTGCTGTATGCCCTATGCCTATGACAGCACCCGCCACAAGCAGAGCTCAATATCATGAATAAACAACTCACAGTAGGGTCTATTCCATGACTCTGGGGTTAGAGGACACAAGCCACCCAAAAGAACTGCAGCTAATCCTCCCATGTGCCAACATAATGTCTAAGCATGGGTCCCATGAGGAGCATCTGGGAGGCTGAGTGTTGAGAGGGTGCTGACGCAGTAGCAGAGTAGCCAAAGTCCAACTTTGTCCAATTCTCCTCTAAGAACACCAGTTGCCTTTTACCTCCCAACAGTCAACGCCCAGTGCTGTGTGTAGCACTTTGCACTGTCTTCATTCTCTACTTTTGCAAAAGAGCAAAATATCCTGTAATATAGCATTAGACAGTCTTCAACATGGTATCACTTTTAGTCCACATGCACATACAAAAACAAGTAATACGATGGAATGTATCCTAAGTTTAAGAAGTTAGTATCTTAATACTTTGCATATTCTGTGAGTACTTTTGGATGCCTCCTCTGGGACAGGAGAAGGAGAAAGACCCACTCTACTCCAACTTTGCTTTACTATTTACTTCAATTAAAATTTGAATGGCAAGGATATTACACTCAGCAAAACATGATCTCCATGGCCAAACACCCGGGGAGTATAAAGATATAAAAGTTGGAAAACATATCACATGTCACATATTACTGATCTCTCATAACAAGCTGAGTACAAAAGTAACCTTTGTTTAGGATCAAAATATTCAGCAACATAGAGGAGTAGAGCAAAGAAAAAGTGTGTGCTTGGGAGAATAATAAGCAATTAGAAAGCAAAATAAAAGCAAGTGGAATCTGTGCTCTGAACCAAACTAGGAAGGAATCTTCATAGTCAAGGAAGCTGGGGACTGGAAACTAACAGTCCAATAGCTTGCCAAAGAAAAGAGGGGGCAGCTTGGAGAAACTCTGGCAGTATATCCTCTAATTCTTGCTGAGGAAACAAATCTGATTGTAAGTTGTTTTCCCCTGAAAGAGCACATGGCAATTGTTTGCTGAGGCTTTAACTGATCTCTTAGTGACATTAATAAGTGCACCAACCTCACTTGTGTAGGAACACTGCAGAACACTGAATTTTGAGAGAATTGGCAAGGAGATACCAAGTTTGGGTCCATCTAAGTTTTATTAATTCAAATTCCAGTATCCATTCTGAAATGATTTCCAGGAAATGGGGTCTACTCTGATGCATACATCATGACAACCATATGGTTGTACGAGACCTGGTGACAGCCAGAAAGATTAGCTCCCACCTTCAGGCTTTCTGCATTTTGTCTTTTGCTGAGTCTTAAACAGAGAAGCACAATCGCCTCCCTGCCTTGACCAAATGATAGAACTCCTCTGGACAGAAAGGTCACATTCACTGCCATGAGCCCAGATGTGGGAGGAATGTGCATTGAGGTATGAGGAGGGAAGAGATGCCAGCTAGGCGGATCAGCCACATCAAACCTCATGAGCAATGGGATGACAAACATCCTAGCCAGATCACTCTCACAGCCATCCTCAGTGGCTCCTCTAAATCTCAGTTTCTCTCTTAGGTGGGCACACTTGTGTTCTCTGCATAGGAAAAGAAAGACTAGAAGCGTTCTGAGGGCAAGGACTCCACAATACCCAGCATGGTGCTTTTCACAGAGGAGAAGCCCATTAAGTGTTTTCTGAATCTGTAAATGATTTACAGGCTTTTCCTCATGTTGGTTATAACATCAGAGGTTTCCATCCAAATCTGGGATATGAGGACTGAACAGTCAAGAATTCATTCTTAACACTCGAGGTTTAAAGTTTTAAAAGCGTGATCCAACACTAACTGGCTAAAGCGTGATGTTGAGGGGAGCCCAAGGACTGGACTCACAAACCTGGCCCAAATTTATCCACTGAAGTATCCTGAGCCGTGGCCACAGTCAGGAATCCGCGATCATTGTCACAGACGCACGTTGAAGCATTAAAGATCAGGGCATGCATGGGAGAAGAGGCTGCTGACTAATGCTGTCTCCACAGCCTGAATCAAAGCCAGCCGCCCTAACTTGAAGAGGCTGGATGGTGGCCACTCCAGGGCAGCTCAGGACCAGGCAGAGGTGACTGGGAAGCCAGCTAAGAGTAGTTTTCCCTTGGTGGCCATTTTTTTAAGGCAAGGATGAAACTTATTGGCCAACAAATTAAAGTTACCCCCTGAGGAAACATTAGATGGCATCCAGCAAGATGGGTTTTTCCATTCCCCAGGGTTAATGTGCAACCAGTAAAAGTCTCTCACCTTTTTCCCCCAAGACGTCGACACCAGGTCAATCTCCCAAGTGGCTACTAATATCTTAAAGCAAATACAAACTTGTGGCCCTACATTCGCTTGATTTTTTTTCTGCACCATAAATTTCTAAATTTCCTAAAGACACATAACACAGACATTAAACACAATTGCATAATTACACACAATAGAAATGTAATAGCTATTTCCTATGAGGGAAGGTTAGGTGATTGAATTATTGGATGAGCCTTCAGCTAAAAACAACTCTGAGTAAGTAACCATAAAAACACTGAAGAGCTAAATGATACCACATCCCTACCAGGCTGATTTAGGGAGAAAGCTTGACCCTAAAGAGACTCGAGGATGATTTGAGTGCCAAAGCTGCTTTTGCCTTGCAGACATCAAAGGGGTAAGGATGACAGATGTCAGAGCCCAGAGGACATCTGATGTAGACTCTTACAGGAGACCTTTATCTACAGGAAGCTGGGTCCCAAGGGGCCACACCCTCAGGATTAGGATGAACCAGGACTAATCTGTCATTTCCTGTTCCCCCCAAACCCATGGTCCCAGAGAGAAACCTGAGCAAAGCAAGACAGGAAGTAGGAAGGGGATAAATTTACCCCTGAGATGTGACCAGAGGCCTGCCCTCATCCAGATTTGCACCCCCGGGTTCTATATCATACATGGACAATGAATTTTGTTTGTAGTAAATCCAAAAGGCAACCAGAAGGAGAGTACACTCATTCTAAACCTCAGGGAATCTCCACAAATAATTTCTTTAAGGGCAATAACTAGTGAAATTGTCAGGCGTATCAGAAAAAAGATAATCAGGCATAGAAGGAAATAAGGCAACATAAGTGAGAACGAGCATAAACGGCAGAGAGCAGAAACAGACCTGGACACGCTTCAGATGCAAACTCATTAAGTTTATATGTGCTAACCACATGAAAAAGTAAACAAGCTTGCAAATACCTGCAGGGCACCAAAAACTGTAAAAACTGACCTAGTAGATTTGGAAAAGAATCAAACAGAACTTCTAGAAAGGAAAAATTTAATAACAAATGAAAATCTTATTGAAGTGTTTGGCAAAAGATTAAAAACAATAGAAGAGAGAATTAAGAACCAGAGGTCAGATCACAGGAAATTGTTCAAAATACAGCATTAAAAGCAAAAATATGGAAAGCACAGAAGAGCAGATTTAGACTATGGGGATAAGTCAGAAGGCCCAACATATATTTGATTGGAGTCCCAGAAGAGGACAATGAGGATGGGAATGAGGTAATATGGAAAAGATAAAAGCTGAAAATTTTCCAGGACTATTGAAAGACACTAAGGGGTCAAAAGACCAGAGAATCCCAAGTAAAGTAAATATAAAGGAATGTACACTTAGACCCATCATAGTTATCTGTGATCACAGTGATTAAAACCAAGAGAAAAGCTTAGAGAAAAATAAATATACAGATTACCTTAAAAGGAATGATACTTAGACTAACAAATATTTCAACATCGGCCGGGCGCGGTGGCTGACGCCTGTAATCCCACCACTTTGGGAAGCCGAGGTGGGCGGATCACGAGGTCAGGAGATCGAGACCATCCTGGCTAACACAGTGAAACCCTGTCTCCACTAAAAATACAAAAAATTAGCCAGGTGTAGTGGTGGGCGCCTGTAGTCCCAGCTACTCAGGAGGCTGAGGCAGGAGAATGGCGTGAACCTGGGAGGCGGAGCTTGCAGCGAGCTGAGATTATGTCACTGCACTCCAGCCTGGGCAACAGAGCACGACTCCGTCTCAAAAAAAAAAAAAAAAAACTGAACATAAAAACTGGAAGCCAAAAGACAGTTGAATAATATCTTTAATACACTGAAATAAAATAATGATAAAATAATGACCAATCTATAATTCTGATGTGGAAAGATGAATGACCCCCAAAGATATTCAGGTCATAGTCCCTGGAAGTTGTGAGTGTTACCTCACATGGCAAAAAGACTCTGCAGGTGTGATTAAGTTGAGGATCTCAGAATTTATGTAAGGTAAAGAGGGATTTGACACAGAGGAGGTGATGTGACAGGAGAGAGATTTAGAGATGCTACAATGGCTGCTGGCTTTGAGAATGGAGAAGGTGGCCATGAATCAAGCAGTGCAAGGAATGCAGCATTGCAATGCTGGGAAAGGAAAAGATTTCCCCCTAGAACCTGCAGACGGAGTGCAGCTCTGCAGGTACTTTAACTTTAGCCCAGGGAAAAACTGATGATGGGCTTCTTCTGCCTTCCAGAATCAAAGGAAAATGAATTTGTGTCGTTTTGAGTCACCAGGTTTGTAGCAATTTGTTACAGCAACCAGAGAAAACTAAGACAACTGCCACAAATACCCTGCCACAATGAAGTGAAATCCAGGAGTTTTCAGGCACACAAAGAGTTCATCACCAGCAAAGGAAATTCTAAAGGTTACATTTCAGGCAGAAAGGAAGTGATTCCAGATGGAAGACTGGAAACACAAAAAGGAATGAAGAGCAAAGAAAGTGACAGATGCATGATGAGTAAATCAAAATGAACTTCCACCATGTGGAACAATGTATTTTGTTTGTGTTCTTTAAAAACATAGAATTAAAATACAAAACAATGAGAGAAAATAAGTGGGGAGTGGTTAAACATTTTTAGAGTGTTCCAAGGACCTTGAGTTACTCTATGGGAAATGAAAGTTTTGATAAACTTTAGACTGTCAGTATAAATATTATAATTTCGCCCTACACGGTGGCTGCCTGTAATCCCAAAACTTTGGGAGGTCAAGGCCGGTGGATCACGAGGTCAGGAGTTTGAGACCAGCCTGACCAACATGGCGAAACCCCGTCTCTACTAAAAATACAAAAATTAGCCAGGTGTGGTGGCACACACCTACAATCCCAGCTACTCGGGAGGATGAGGCAGGAGAATCGCTTGAACCCGGGAGGCAGAGGTTGCAGTGAGCCAAGATCTCGCTGCTGCACTCCAGCCTGGGCAACAGAGGGAGATTCCATTAAAAAAAAAAAAAAAAAAATATATATATATATATATATATATATATATATATAAAATTTTATATATATATATAAAATTTCTAGAATAGAGCATATAATTCTCCAACTAATAGAAACACAAGTGGTAAAATTATATAAATTATAGAGAAAAGCAAGGAAATTACACAAAGGTATAAGTGAGGAAGGAGGCTGGGATGGCTGAGGGGACCCTCAAGGGCTTCTGGATGCCAGGGGCATCCCATTTATCGATCCAGTGATAGATACATAGGTGTTTGCTTTATTTGTTAAACTTTGCATAGATGCCTTAAGTATTTTTTTGGTGTGCATGCAAAATTTTACAATGAAAAATGATTGAAAAAAATAAGCACATACTATGCATTTCAACTACATTCTATATCCAGGAATCTTCTTAGTTCAGTGTTTAGCAGATCAAAAATCCATACACGTGTTCACACAAAAACCTACACACTGATGTTTATAGCAGCTTTATTCAGAATTGCCAAAACATGAAAGAAACTGAGATGTCTTCCAGCAGGTGAATGGCTAAATAAACTGTAGTACATTCAGATAATGGGATATTACTCAGCGCTAAAAGGAAATGAACTATCAAGTCATGAAAACCCATGGAGTAAACTTAAATACACATTACTAGGTGAAAGAGGCCAGTCTGAAAAGGCCACATACTGTATGATTTTAACTATGTGACATTCTGGAAAAGGCAAAACTACAGAGACAGAAACAAGGTCAGTGATCGCCAGGGGTTAGCGGGGAGAAGGGATGTATAGGAGGAACACAGATGGTGTTTAGAGCAGTGAAACTATTCTGTGTGGTGCAATAATGATGGATACATGTCATCACGCATTTATCCAGACCCACAGAATGTACACCACCAAGAGTGAACCCCCATGTAAAGGACAGACTTTGGGTCATTATGATGAGTCAGTGTAGGGTCATCAATTGTAACAAAAGTACCAGTCTGGTGAGGGATGTTGATCATAGGGGAGGCTGTGCATGTGTGGAGGCAGGGGATATATGAGAAATCTCTGTACTTTCCTCTCAATTTTGCAGTGAACCTACTCTGAAAAAACAGTCTTTCAGGGGAAAAAAAAAAAGTGTGCCTGAGCAGAGGATCTGCTCTATCTCCCCCAAGTTCCTTCCCAAAACCCAACAATCAGTAGATTTTTTTAATTTCTATTTTACAATTTTGGTCCTTTACCAAATAAACTTTAATGTTATTTAACAAAAAACCCACAGAGGGGTTCTCCAAAAACGGTTTCATCCAGTCCCTGTCTAAAGGCAAGTAAATTACTATTATACCTCATTTATGGATGATGCAATTGAAGTCTAATGAAGTTAAATGATTTATCCAAAGTGTGGTTGCCATGACGGTTTAGGTGCAAGAATGTATTTGGTTATAGATTATAGAGGCATAATTATGATTTTGTCAGACATTATTTTGTGTGTAGGAAAGGCAAGGATTGGAGTCATTTTTCTTTTAAGAAATACAGTGACTTAGGCAAAAGACACGGTGGGGGCATGTTTTTTATTTTCTTTTGTCTTTAAAGTATCTTTTTGGAGAGTTGTATGTCATCACAGAATTATAGGCTTTGTGAAATGATGCTGTGGAGATGAGTAAATGTCGCTTTTTATGTTTGTCACTTTATCTCACAGTCTCTTAAAATTCATTTCTGTAGTCAAGAGGGGCCCTTAGAGAATGTCTTGCCTTTCATCTCTGACTTTCTTGTCATCTAGCACCTAGACAGGTTTTACAGAGATATCCTGTTAAGGTCTGAAGAATCTGTCCACACACACACAAATAATTTAAGATGATTGAGACATTGGTTACACTCCCTGCTTAGATTGATAGCAGTGATAGCTATAAGTACGCAGCCCCAGTGGAAAACCACGCTACCCTCCTCTTATCTTCAAAGCCCTCTCTCTGCTGGCAAAAAGGAAAGCATGCCCTACGTCACTCTAGTCTAATTGCATCTGCCCCACTTCACAGATGAGAAAACTCAGGCAGAACAGATCAGCAGGTCTGCAGGTAAAGCAGAATTCCACAACTCCCATTTTCAAATTACCAGCCCACAAATGACCACCTTGCTTAAAACACTGGTACCTCCCTAGGGACCCATCACACCCTTCCTTCACCCCACCATACCCGGGTATATTTCTTGGCTCCTGAAAGACCAATAATGAAGCCCAATTAAGCTGGTACAGTGATGTCAGCAGCATGCTGCTCCTTCTCAGTCCCAGAAAATTCAGAATCTCTGCCACTTGTCAGGGAACACACATTCCACTACAGAACACCCAGTTCCACCCTGTTAAGGAAAACAGCAAGGTCTAGAGCTTAAAAGAAATCAAGCAGGGCCTATGAATTAAGAGGTCAGGTAAGTAGGAAGTGAATGCAATGAAAACAATTTCCCTACACTTGGATAGAACTTTATGCTTGTGACGGTGCTCTTCCCCACGCATTCTTCCTTCTCTGCTCCTCTAGCAGTTGTAACCTGCCCCACAGAGAGCAGAGAAAATGTGAGTACTGGCAAGGGAGGAGGACCTAAGCTAGTAATCAGTCCAACCCTCTTGTTTTCCAGAGCGCACAGCCTCTGGGAGGAAGGTCCTCACCCACGGACGCAGCTTGCTGATGGCAGTGATAAGATCAATCAGGATTTTGGGTCTGGCAATTTCCACCTATGCAACAATAGCTTCCACCTTTCATGCTGAGGTTGGTAGTTGCTCTGTGTTTTCTTAAAATGTTTTTAAACATGGAACTATTTCTAAGTATAACAAGCCCTGTGTCCCCACCAACCAGGATTAACCAATGTTAACATTTTTATCATTTTTCAAATGACGGATAAAGCTAATGTCCCCCGTCCCATCCTCTCCCCTCTCTGTCCAGAGGCAACATCTATGTGTATACTTCTAGGCCATAATCTTATTCCTATACACCTGTAAATCATAATACTTTAACCTAGTCAAATGTATCATTTTTTTCACTTCAGAGTTGTGTTTTTTGGGTCTTTTCTAAGGAATTCTTTTTAACCTCTGAGGTCATAAAGATATTCTCCCGGGGTTGGCTTCTGACAGTGTTAATGTTCTGATTTTCACATGCTGGTTTAGCTGAGATGTATCTTGGTGTGTGTTGGAAGATGCAGATCTAGTCTTTTTTTTATAGAAAGCTAGTTGTCTCAAGATGAGTCAATGATGTGCTCAGCCTTTCCCACTGGTTCATCATGCACCGTTACCTCATGCTAAATTCACAGTGATTCTTAGGTCTGTTTCTCTGCTCTTTCATCTGCTTTCTTGACCCTTTTGTTCTTTTTTAGACGTATCAGACCTACAAATCTACCTTACTCTTCCAAATCAATTTTAGAACTGGTTTCTGTACTTGCAAGAGAAATCCTGTTGGGATACTTATTGGAATTGTCTTCAATGAGACACTTTTACACAAATGAGCTATCCTATCTATGAACATATCACATTCTACTTATTATATACTTTATGTTTTATGATTTTTCTATTAAAGAACTAGGCACGTTTTATCTAATTTATTTCTAGGTACCCTACAGTTTTATTGCTATTGTGAACTGTATCTTTTTTCTATAACATTTCGTATAGGTTATTGTAGTTTGGCAGAAATGCTATTGCTTTCTGTACATGGATGCTGAATTTTCAAAAGTATTACGTGTAATGAAAGAGGTAAGCAACTTGTTGAAGGTACACAACCATACCATCTTCACATAACAAGAATTTGTCTCTTACTTTCCATCCTTGTGCTTCATTTATTTTTCTTGTCTTACTGCATTGGCTAGGTTCTTCAGCACAATGCTGAATCACAGTGGTGATATTTAGCATCTCTATCTTATTTCTGACTGTAATTGGGAATGCTTCTAAGGTTTTCCCAGCAAGCAAGATGTTGGTCATAGGATGTAACTGTCTTTTTCATGTTCTCAGATTACATTTTACCAATTAGTAAGCTCCTTGAGAGTAAGGCCTAAATCTCATACGTTTTCCCATCCACCACAAAACACTGTGTGTCACACAGTAGGCAAATCCATAGAGACGAAAACCACCTAAGTGATTGCCAGGGAGAGAGTTACTGCTTAATGGGCACAGGGTCTCCTTTGTGGGTAATGAAAAAGTTCTGGATACTAACTAGTCCAGGGACACACAACTAGTAAATGTGATTATAAGAACCCAGTTTTTCACTGTAATTTTAGGAGTCAAAAGAGAGCTATCCCCTACATCTCTACATTGTGCCCAAGTCCAGTACATTCTCCCTGATGCCTCCTCTGAGTGATCCAGGCCTCAGTAGCCCTTGTTTCCAGACACACACATGGTACACACCCTGGCATGAAATGCTATCTGCCCCATATCACTCTCTGGTTGTTTCATGCACACCGGTTTAGTTCCCCAGGTAGACATACTCTGAGCTCTTTGAGTCCAGGACCCAAGAGCCCTCCCCACAGGGCTCACTGGCTTGACGAAAAGCATACCAATTGCTTATTTATAGGTTTCACAGTTTTAACTTGCATTTTAGCTAAAATGTTCCCACGTTCTTTTGGTTAGCAAAACATAACAGGCTCTCCTTTTGCCACTGATTTAATCTCAGGAAATGCCTTTTTGCCACAGAACTCCTAAACCCATTGCTGCCTATTGTTTTCTCATTAATGAAAAAAAAAGTTAACACTACTTTCTCCATTTACTCATAAAAGTTTCATTTCTCTACTTCACACACTGTGTGAACATTAAAAGGTGCTATAGGTTGCATTTTAATAGAGCAAGACAGTAAATAAAAGCATATGTAATTACAGCTTAGGAGTTTAAACATGTAATGTTTTAAACAAGTTTTACTTCACTTGAAAAAGTGTTCTCTTTTAGAAAGAAAACTTTCTAAAAAGTTTTCTCTTTTTAGTGTATTTAGAAATTAGCAAGGAAAACCCAGATTAAAAAGTCATTTAATCTACCTTCTAGCCTTGGATGCAGCGCTTACTTTTGGCCCCAGGCAAGCTCCTCAAACCCTGGGTGTTAGTTTTCTTATTCACAAAATGGAAATAAAAGTGCCTTCCTGTTAGTCTTAGAGGAGCACTGTAAGCTGCAATTAAGACAACAAACAAGAAAGTGGGTAGTAAAGGGCAGAGCCCTGACTATAAGGGAGAAACTTGGGACAGAAGATCTCTGAGTCCAGAAAGGGAAGAAAGGAGGTGGCGATGACTGTCTCTCTCCATCCTTGGCTCTAGGTCTATGAATCACTGATCAGCTGGTATAGCAGGGGCTCTGAGCCTGGGTGGGGTCTGTGGAGGTCGCCAGTGGATCTGAAGGGGGTTGAGAAGCCAGTGCTACTCTGCCAGAATGACCAAAAAAAAAAAAGTTTTTAAAATGAATGCTCAACTTTTCTCCCAAATGATAATGCAAATACCAGTAATACACAAGCAGGTGGTGGTGATTTTTAGTGAGGGTATTTTTCAACTTTCTATTCTGAAATACTTATAGACTTGCAAGAATTTGCAAAAATAGTACAGAAAGGTCTATGTCCTTATCACCTATCTTCCCCAATGATAACATCTTATATCACTATATTACATGATCAAAACCAGGAAATTGACATTGGCACAATACAATGGACTGGACTGCAGACCTTAATCAAATGTTATCAGTTTTTGCAGACACTGTTAGACAAACAACTATAATGGTGCAGAGGGTAGAAAAAAAAAAGAAGTGGTATAGAATTATTTACATCACTGGGATGAAATCAATACAATGTAATTTCGATAGGCAGTTCATGAGTATGCAAACAATATTTTTTATTACAAACAATGTTTTTCTTCATGATTGAGTCCATTGTGACGGGATGATATTTGCAGCATCTTACTCCAGTCCCCCATCTGGGGAGGTGAAGAAATCTCCCACAACAGTTCTAGAAGAGTCAGGGAGAGACAGTTGGGCATCCAGTGCCCATTGCAGTCCTAATTCCAGACCCTCTCCATAGTTAGCGCTGCCTGCTCCCAATCCAGTCATGCAACATCATAGAATTCCCACAGCTTTAAGGGCATCTCCAGGTGGAATTTGGTGCCAGCCTTGAAATACTCCAGGTCGACTGAGCAATGCCACCATCTGGTGGTCAGACAAAGAACTAAGGAAAGCAGTGACAGCTCCCCGTTTGTGGGTCTTATCACTTGAGCCACCTTTTAAATCTACTCCAGGAGGCTCTACTTAAAGTATAGCCATAATAATATTGTAATAAAGAATGTTTTGCAATGAGAATAACCACTCTACAGTGGCTTAAATATGGCCACAAATTCCTGGAAGCCCCTCCCATTAAGAGGTGAGTCTATTTCCCCATCCTTTGATTCTGGGCTGGGCTCCTGACTTGCTTTGAAGCAGAATGCACAGGAGGTGATGCTGTGTAACTTCCAAGCCTCCACCTCAGTTGGCCTCAGAGCTTGCTCTTTACCCTCTTGGAAGACTGCCACTTTGTGAACAAGCCCGCGCCAGCCTCCTTCAGCATGAGATTCTAGTGGAGAGAGAATCTCCATTTCTTCTGAGGTCCCAAGCATATGAATTCCAGCCAAATTGCTACCAAACGTAGTGATGAGCGAGCCCAGGCAAGAACAGCTGAAGGCAACTCAAGTCATAACCCACCAATCATGAGAAATAATAAAGGGTTCTAAACCACTAAGTTCTGGGGTGGTTTATAATGGAGCAGTAGATTTCAGCATTCTCAAATTATTGTTTTAAAAATCTCTCCTGTGGACAAGCTTGAGGTTTATTATTACTATTTTAAGCTGGATTACTAGGCAGGGTATACATCACTATTTCCATATGGTAAACCTTGCTCGTTGCATGCATTTTGAATATATGGCATACTTTGATCTTCCTTTGCATTTTCAGCCCTTGTCACATGTTATCATGCATTCATTCATCAAACACCAAGCATGTTGAAAGTGACAGCTCCTGGAGTAGGCACTAAGGATGTGACATTGAATTGGATATGATGGCTACTCTTGAGAAGCTCATGGCTATTGGAGAAGATACGTGTGCAAATGCGTCATGACAACTGAGTGACCACTCCCAGTGGAAGCAAGGAAAGGGGCTACATTAGTCAGGACCCAATTAAGAAGAGAGAAACCACTCCAAATCCCTTGGGGAATTTAATCCAGGGAATTTATCATACAGGCAAGAAGGTAAACAAAAACTAGTGGGGACAGGA
Organism: Papio anubis; assembly: GCF_008728515.1. Classification (NCBI taxonomy): domain Eukaryota; kingdom Metazoa; phylum Chordata; class Mammalia; order Primates; family Cercopithecidae; genus Papio; species Papio anubis. Next base: position 22,614,124 of record NC_044986.1, read on the forward strand.
GTAGCCATAGAGCCCTGGAAGATCCCCAGCCACTGTCGGACAGCCAGCCACAGAGGAAGGGGAGGAATACCCTGGCAGCCCCCTCCTGCCATCCTGCAGTCTCACCCCAGTCGCTTGCACTGTTCAAACCCAGCAGGCGCCTGGAAATGCAGCCTGTAGGGATCAGCCCCCTGGGATGTGAAGCACAGCAGGGGAAGAACAACACTTATGACTTGCCATGGTGGTATTCAGGCTGGAAAGTCTTTACAGCAGAGGCAGTGGCTGGGCCAAGCCTTGACACTTAGAAGAATCGAACTCTATTTGGAGATGTTTTGCAGTCACATTTGGGTTTGCCCAGGAGAAACAGGGATGAAAAAGCAGAGGGTTTGTATTCAAGCAATTGCTTACAACATTTACCCAAACAACAGTAACCACGAGGAGAGTGACTGTGCATAAGAAAGATGCCGGCACCCCCAGGGAGGAAGTGCTGGAGCTCCGGAGAGGCAGAAGTAACCTCTCACTCTTGGCTCCTTTTGGTGCTGGGAGGACGTGAGGTCAAGGCCTCAATCCGTTCAGTTGTCCTGAACACAAGCCTCTTGACCCACATGGTGGTCGCTGTATTTCACCATGAGCCAAGCAAAGGACCAGGATGTTCAAAATACAACTGAGTCTTCATATCAGCGGATTTCTTTCCTTCTCTTTTTAGTACAAGTGTACATATCTTTAGATTTCTTGTTTCAGTAGCTAAATATACATCTAAACTCATTTGAAATGAAATAGGGACTGGCTCTTTAACATTCTAAAGTATGGTTCGCAAACTTCAGCAGGCCTCAGACACACCTGCAGGGCTTGTTCAAATACAATATCACTAGCATCCAACCCCAGAGTTTTTGTACAGTAAGTCTGGAGGAAGGTTCGAGAATCTGCATTTCCACCAAGTTGCCAGGTGGATATTGCTGCTGGTGCAGGACCACACTTTGGGAACCAATATTCAAAGGTATTAACTTTCCTCCAAGTTCTTTTATTTTATATATCACCCCACCTTCCCCTTTTCATCACCTTGGTAGTGGTGTTTCCCAGCCACAAGCATCAGCCTGGTGCTGGTGAAACTACAGCTCCCAGTCACTCCCCTGGAGATTCTGAGGGCCTGGAATGCTACCTTCAAGGGCCCCAGGTGAGGCACATCAGGGCGACAGAAACCACAGGCACCCTGCAAACCTACTGTGTGCCAGGCATTGTGCTTGACAGTGATTGACGGGTGCTATTTTGTGTGGATCTTCTTTACACTTCTACTTGCATTTCCTCTGTAGGGAGAGGTATCTGAGGCTCTGAGAGGTGAAGGAGTTTGCCCCCAAAGCCACACAGCCAGCAAGTGGAAGAGCTGAGGCTCAAACTCAGGAAATGTGACACCACCCTGTCCCTGTACTCCCAATCATTCTGCTCTATTTCTTCCTAATGAAAAGGGGCCTGGAGCCCCTGCCAGGATCACTGACAAATTTCTCGAGTGAAGAGAAGCTGATCTCTTCCAACAAGGAACACCAAATAAAAATAAAAGGACAGCTGGGCACTGTGGCTCACGTCTGTAATCCCAGCACTCTGGGAGGCTGAGGTAGTCGGATCACCTGAGGTCAGGAGTTCTAGACCAGCCTGGCCAACATGGTGAAACCCCATCTCTACTAAAAATACAAAAATTAGCCGGGTGTGGTGGTGTGCGTCTGTGGTCCCAGCTACTCAGGAGACTGAGGCATGAGAGTCGCTTGAACCTGGGAGGCAGAGGTTGCAGTGAGCTGAGATTGTGCCACTGCACTCCAGCCTGGGCAACAGAGGAAAACATTGTCTCAAATAATAATAATAATAAAGGACAATGTGGGCATTGCATGCATCATGCGTGTACGTGCCTCTATATGTTTGTGTGTGTGTGTGTGTGTGTGTGTAAACTGAATCAGAAGGCTGTGAGAAGTTGAGAAGAGGGACAAGCTTTGGGCTAAAGTTGACCATTAAAACGTAGTAATTAACAAATAAAAGTGTACATATTTATCACGTACAACATAAAATAAGACATACCATGTTAAACTTATCATTTGAATGAACTGTGAAAAAAATAACCCCAGTTAGTCCATGAATACTCTTACCCCTTTTGGCAAGCCACTTAATCTCTCTGTGCCTTGGTTTAATGATCTGCAAAATAGAAATTTATTTACCCCATTGGAGGTTTAGAGAATTAAGTGAAATAATGAATGTGAAAGCCTCTATTTAGGCTCATAAGCCTTTTTCCTCATTGTTGGTAAAATATACATTTCATAAAATTACCACTTTATATAAACATTTCAAAACTAATTTGTAAAATACATTGTGTCTGAGTTCCTTAAACACGGGAATGATTAAACCCTGAGGTTCTCAGAACCCTGCCAGGCTTGAGGTACTCTGAGAGTGATGGCTTATGCCACAGTGAGAAGGCTTCACACAGTTCCTTTGCAACTGACTTGGTGACAGCCCAGGCCGCCTTCCAGGGAACACATCTTTCCCAGGTCCATGCTCAGCAGAAAGCAGATCTTTCATAGTGAGAGGTGGAGGTGAAGCAAACTGTTGAAGAAGATGCAGATGAATCTCTTCACGTTTCTAGCATCAGCCCTCTACTCAAAAACCCAAGCCTCTGCTTTTTGCAGCTTTGGGGGGTTTGAAATATTAACCAAGGCTCCCAACTACTACCTAGATGCTTTTGAAATAGATGAGCTACTAAAATATAGACCAGCTGACTGAATGGTAGCAGTAGTGGTTGGATTTGTGTGTCAAGTTTGGGTTCTGTTTTATTTTGTCTTTTGTAAAAGAAAGAAATCACGTTATGAGAAAGTGAAACTTCTGTACAAAGAAGTTTGGGGGTAAAGAAAAAAATCTTGGGCTCAACCGGGTTTCTTGCCTTTAGTAGCTCCAGAAAAAGTCCAAGATGAGCACACTGCCAGGGGACTGTCCCAGGCCCCACACTCAAGACCAAGGTCCATGGGTGCATGCTGCTAAGGTTCCAGAGACTTCAGTGGCTCATGCAGCAAAACTGTCCAAGTCCAAGTCCTGTGTCTTCTTCTCTTAAGTCATGCGTGGAAAGTTTGTCCATTAGAGATCTGGGAAAGGCCTCCAGCCTGGGAGCTAAGAAAGAAATGGCTCAGGAAGCTACTGAAAAGTGAATATTAAATACATTGTGAATTGTATGTATGCCTACTTCCCATCTACTGTGACTGACTTGGGAGAGGGCAGTAGTGCAGAAGGCTCCTCTGATGAGGCAGTGCAGACAGAAAAGTTAGGCTGGAGACAGCAGATTCCTCTGGCAGAATCGCAGAACATCAGGGCAGGAAGGGACTTTGAGGCTCCTAGGTTTCTTTATTGACTTGTCTTTTACAGGAACTACATAATAAACTAGCTCCTAGGTTTATTTAATCTACAAAAAAGGGTGGTGCACTAATTGGGGTCAGGCAGAACCTGGTGTCTCAACTCTTAGTCCACTACATTTCCCTCCCTCTGTCAAATTGGGCAGAGATAATTTCAGCAGCTTTTGGGTTCTGCCCTAGAGAAGTGTACATCCATGGGGAGACAGGCATGTAAATTGATCATCCTCACACTAGATGGGAAGTAGGCATTCTAGAGGGGCAGGACCCTAGAAGAGGTACTGCAGGGCTCTCCTGGGGAGGGAGGTGGGTCATGTACTCTGGTCCTGGAGGGGTTCCTGGAGGAGGTGAGGTCTGAGCTCAGCCTTGGTGAAAGAGTAGGACAAAGCCAGGTGATAGGGGGGCAGGGGGCAGCCTTCAGGTACATAGCTACTGGGAGTTGAAAACAATTTCAGGCTGCCACAGAGTTGTGAATTGACAAATGGCAGAAGGCTTGGTGGGGCAGTCTTGGAGAGAAGATAGAGATTCGGGAAAAATTCAGGACTGAAAGCTGGAAGAACTTGGTGAGTGGACATGGAGGGGCTAGGGTAGAGGTGAGGGAAAGGAAGGAGTCAAGGATGACCTGTGGGTCTCTTTGGCTTTCTGAGTTGATGGAGGAGTCATGTGGAAGACAAGGGCTGAGTTTGCATGAGCTCAAGTTCGGACACATGAAGTTGTTGGTGCCAGAAGATATAATGTGGAAATACCTGCAGTTCCCTAAATACCGACATGTGGGGCTCAGGAAAGATGACAGGTGCAGACACCTGTTATTTCTCTATTATCTGTGCTTTCTATGTTACCTCTATAGGTGATTTCTTATTTTACCTGTATCCACCCTAACATATATTGAATACCTGTGCTTATTCACAGGAGCTTCTTGTCTGGGAAGGAGTAGAAGAGGTCCTAGGTGCAGAAGGGTATGGAAGGGAAGGTCAAAGGATGTGCTGGTGGGAATGGGAGAAAACTGAGAAGGTGAGACAAGCTGGAGGAAATGTCAGGAGCTGCTGAGAGAAGCTCAGCCTGATGAGAGAAGAGAGTTGACATCTTGAATGGTCAGGAAGTGAAGGAAAGCCCAGTTGAATGCCACCCAATAAAAAAGAAAAGACAAATGCAGATAGTAAAGTAGAGAAGGCTCCGAAACCTGGGTAATAAGAGCCACGTCACCCTGGACAGAAGCATCCAACACCACATATCTCCAAGGATATTTCCCCCACGCTGGATCCAGCTGACTTCTGCATCCTCTCTCTGCACTCACAAGAGCTAACATGGACATCCATGCATCTGCTGGACAATGTCCCCTAGAGCGAATGTCTTTATATGTTTTCACATACATAATGATATTATATCTGCTGCCATCCTACTGAGTAAGGGGATGAATAAAGGTAAGAAAAAAAACAAGTCACTTTAACTCAAAAAGGAGTCCTCAGGCCACTTAGTCAATGTCAAGGTGGCCATAAACTTGCTTTCTCCACCCCTATCCAGCCCTGGTGGGAGAGGGAGACGTCGGGGGTGGGAAGGAGAGAAAGGGCTCCATTTCTCCGGTGGATCCATAACCCAGCTCTGTGAAAGGCAGTTCCCCACACCTGGCTCCCACTAGCTCCCCTGCCCCTCCCTCTGCAGCAGGGCCTTGCGCAAGCTTCTCTTCCCAGCCCCCACCCTTACCCATGAACACTCAGACCAAGCTGGTACTACCCCAGGCGCCAGTTCTGCCCAGTCCATTAAGGTGTGGCTGATTCAAAAACACCCAACTTTAAAAAAAATGTTTTCTGTCTACGACACAGTCCTTTTGACCTACACTAGATGGTCTCATCAGAAACAAAAGCATCCTAACCTTCCAAGGTCAACATTACTCCACCTCAACCCACAGCCACAGTCATCAAACACACACCCAAGCCAACAGATGTTTACAAAATTCTAAACAGCGCTCTTTCAGAACTCTGGGGCGAGCTACCCTGGGGCCTCCAACTAGACTTCCTGCCCTGGCCTTGGCCTTGACAATGAACCTGTTTCATCTCAGCAGTTGGCCTGGAAATGCCAAGCTTGCCTTAGTGCCAACGTTTCCAGACAAGTCTGCATTGCTGAGGATCAGGGGCAGCTGGAGCAGGTCTGGGCACTTGGAGAAGGAGGGAGAGGGAGACAGCACAGGGGGGCTGGGAACACCCAGTGAGGGCAGGAGGACCCAGACGGGCAGGGCCGCTGGGAGTGGCTTCTTCACTGCTTGTGGGCTGTGTTAGTCAGCCAGGTTACACCGAAGCCTCATGCCTTCATGGCCACAACAGCCACCCAGTACTCAGGCCAGGGGTTTGACCTGCTGGATCTCAGTACATTTCCGCAGTTCAGTCCTGCACCCAATACTCAGGCCAGGGGTTTGGCCTGCTGGATCTCAGTGCACTTCCGCGGTTCAGTCCTGCATGTGCTGGATCTCAGTGCATTTTCACAGTTCAGTCCTGCAGGTGGGAATTGTTAATACCCATTTAGAAGATCAAAGTTGCCCCAAGTTGTACCATGAGGAAGCGTCCCAGCCAGAATGTTAACACTGATGCTGGTGCTCTTTCCCCTGCCACTCTGCCTTCCACCACCACGTCAGTCCTCCAGTTCTTTCTGGAAGGCGGTAGAAAACTGGTTTCCAACTTTCCAATCCTAGACTTTCTTTCTTTCTTAAGCCTACACACAAGCACTTTCCCCTAATGTAAAATTCTCTGAAGGGTCAAGAGATCCAACAGCTCATCAAAACAATACTATTTTGAGAGAACATTTTGGATGAATATAAACATTATGAGGTTGGGGAATTTTGTCTATTTTTGTTCACTGCTGAATCCCTAGTGTCCAGGGCAGTGCCAGACACATACTAACCCAGAGTGGGCACCCAATCAATGTATATTGAATCAACACTCTTCCAGATTGCAGATTCTTGCAAAATTTTCATGATCTCCTGCTCAAATCACTTCCTAAAGACACAGCATGACTTCAAGAGCCCTCAACTATACTAAAGTAGTTACATACATATCGCATAACTCAGACTATGCAGGCCTTGGTCCTCAGGAGACCACGCTCCACTCAACAGACAGAAAGACATCCATCGGATCCTGTGCCCAGCCAGAAAATGCCACCTGTGACAGTCACTTCCTGACTGTCCAGACACCTCCCCACACTCTCTCAGTTATACATAAACTCCCTGAAGGATTGTGAGCAGTTGTGGACCATTTCAAATGCTTCCTACTAATTCCTGTAGCTGAATAGGCCCTTCCTGCTCTGCTGTGACATGAAGTTGCAAGGAATGCGAGGTCTGGAGAGTTCTCAGACCCACACACCTCACGGCTGTAAGTCTGAGCTCCCATCACAGGCATAAAGGCTGCAGCCCTCACACCAATCTCAGCCTCACCACCTCCCCATCCTCAATCCTGCCTCCATGCTCTGGCACCTTGGCACTCCTTCAGCTCAGGAACATGCCCCACATGCTCTTCCAGCTTCTTGGAAAGCTTCTCCCTCACCATACCCTGATATACTCTCCTTATCCCTCCAATCTCAGCTGTGTCACTGTTTCAGGAAAGCCCCCCTTCCATGCCACCCTCTCCCCCAGCCCAGATCCACTTCCTATGTCATAAGTGTTAATCCAAACTGCACCATTTTGTAAGCTCCCTGTCATTTCGCAGACCTTGGTCAAAGTGAAACATTCCACGGGGGGTTCAGGCCGTGAGAAACAGCCTGACCAACTGCCTGACTTTGTCACATTTTGCTGGGAGAAAGGGCAAGGAACATCACATTCCGCTGGAACAAGGGCCAAACCACCTCATCATGGGAACACATTATCAACATTTTCCCAGGCAGTAGGCCATGCCCCGCCAGGCCCCTCCTGCTCAGGCCTATAATTGCCCCAGCCTATAAGCAGTGGTGGGCACTGGTGTTAAGCTGGTCCCCTACCTCTGGAGGTTTTATGTTGGACAAAAAGCCTACGTTTTGCTGTAGGGCCGCCAACTCTCTCTCCATTTTTCTTTAACCCTCACCTTCCCTTTAAAAAACCTAACAGCAAGCTGTCCTGGGATCCTGTCTCTTTCCTCTTTAGCACTTACCTCCATGGCAATCATACTACCGCACCTTGGTGTTTGCTTAATTAACGTTGGCACAAAAGCAGAAACCACATCTGCTTCTGCTCCTTACTATTCCCAATGCCTTGCACAGTGCCTGGCATATGAATGATGATTAATGATGACAAGAATCTAGCAGTAGGCAAGACATGGTCCTATAACCCTGCTAAGGCAATTTAACAACCCAGCAATTCTACCCCAGGTGTATACCTGACAGAAATGTGTACGTATGTACACAAAAATGTTGACAGCAACATTCTTTGCAATAGCCGGAAACTAGAAACAACCTATACCCATCAAGAGTAGAATGAATAAATAGTGGTGTATTCCTGTAATGGAATACTACACAGCAGTGAACACTAACCAGGTACAATTACTTGCTACAACATGGATGAATGTTACAAACATAAAACTGCGTAAAAGGAAGTTAGACACAAAAGAGTATATGCCATATCATTCCAATTATGTTAAACTCAAAAAAAAAAACACAAACTAATCTATGTTCAGAGAGGTCAACATTGTTAAAGATCGTCAGATGCTGGAGAGTGACTCAAAAGGTAGCCACTTGTTTCTGGGGTGCTGGTAGTGTTCTGTTTCTTGATCTGGATGCAGGATTTTAGGGATATGTTAACTGTATAAAAATTTATCAAGCTGTTCACACATTATTTCTATACATTATACTTTAGCACCTTAGTCATTTCAGATTGCTGTAACAAAAAAACCTTAGACTGGGTAACTTAAAAGCAATAGAAATGTATTGCTCAAAGTTCTGGAGGCTGGGAAGTCCACAATCAAGGCACCAGCAGATTTGGTGCCTGGTGAGGACCCGCTTCCTCATAGATGGTGCCTTCTTGCTGCCTCCACTCACATGGTGGAAGGGGTGAACAAGCTCTGTTGTGTTTTTGTCTGTGCTGTTTTTTTTCTTTTTTTTTTCTTTTGAGACAGAGTTTCACTCTTCGTGCCCAGACTGGAGTGTAATGGCGTGATCTCGGCTCACTGCAACTTCTGCCTCTCAGGTACAAGCGATTCTCCCGCCTCAGCCTCCTGAGTAGCTGGGATTACAGGCGCACGATACCACACCCGGCTAATTTTTTTGTATTTTTAGTAGAGACGGGGTTTCACCATGTTGGCCGGGCTGGTATCGAATTCCTGACCTCAGGAGATCTGCTCACCTCAGCCTCCCAAAGTGCTGGGATTACAGGTGTGAGCCACCGTGCCCAGCCGGGTCTTTTTTATAAAAGCACTAATCCCACTCATGCCTGCATGACTTAATTGCTTCCCAAAGGCTCCACCTCTCAATACCATCATCTTGGGGATCAGGTTTCAAAATATGCATTTTGGAGGGATACAAACATTCAAACCATAGCATTCAATAAAGATTTGCTGAAAAAAAGGAAAGAAGGCAATTCCTCCATTAGGTGGTAGTGGATCTCAATAGGCCCACAGGGTGTTTTGGCAGAGCCAGAGCACAGCCTCCACTGCTCTAGGCATGTTTCTGCATTCCCAGCACACATGGACACCTGCAACTACCATGTCCCTCTCAGTTTCTGTCATCTGGGTGGGTTTCTTTTCTTTTTTTTTTAAGATGAAGGTAAATATTTAAACTTCCTCTCCCAAGAAACTTCAGAAGAAAACAGGATCAGTATTCAATGACCTAATCCCAAAAGTGTATAAAATTTAAAGCAAAGACAAAACAAAATAAAATACTTTATTCTATGCAGAAGTTCTATATGACAGCGTGTTGACATGCACAGATAGTGTGTGATTGAGAAGGAAGAAAGCAGCAAGGAATGGAACTCAGTGAAAACTGGGTATATTGTGTGCAAACGGCATTTGTAGAGAAGTAAACGTGATGGAATATAATTTGGGAAGATGGAGTTTATATTTTAATTTTTGTAAAAACTGCATTGCAATTTTCTTGCTTTAAGCAACTCCTTCGCAAGCCCGCTGGTTGCAAAACTGTGACTTTGTAATCCTAAATATATGTTATTTGGGATTTGCTGCCAAAAAATTGTGTGTCACCCTCTCCAGGTCTGAAAGTGTGAATGTTCCCAGCAAATGCACTTGTGCTCTCTGAGGAAGACAGGCTGGTGTGTGGAAGGGTCGGTTCTGCCCACCGCCTGGTTAATCTGCCATCAGAGGGAGATGGGTGGGAGATACCATTTCCTCAAAGCCTAAGCTTGTGGTTAAATTCCAGAGCCTTTCACTCTTGGGGTGAATGTTCACTAATCTAGCCATGAGACCAGCAGTCCTGAACAAATACCCCAAACTCCTACTAAGATGCATGTTAATTAGCAACTTTGACTTAGGTACCTTTTGTGCGTGAGTCAGTGTCCTGAGCTCTACATATAGTAGCTGATGCTTAACTAGAAGGCATAAAACCTTGAGATGAAGGCAAACTGGTGGGGCAAACAGGCATGCTCATGCCCTAGGTGACTGTTTTTCATCAAAATAAAAGCAAATATACCTTTCACCCAGCAATCTTATTTACAGAAATGTATCCTTCCGATGGATTCATACATACATGCCAAGATGGGTGTGCAAGGATCCTCACTGCAGCACTGTCAGTAACAGTAACCTATCAGAAACAACCTAGATTAATAGGGGGCTGGGAAAACACATTATAATAATTTATACAATGGAATACTATTCAATCAGGACGAAAGCACAAGGTACGGGCTTGTGTGCAAACAGGCTACAATCTCTTCAGAGATACATTGTCAAAACGAAGTTAAGTATGGTGGCTAGAAGGTATGTATGACATGTTCCTTTCCACATAAAAAAGATATACATGCAGATACATGTTTATGGTAGTTCTCCCTTATCTGCGATGGGGGATATGTTCCAAGACCCCTACTGGATGCCAGAAACCTTGGACAGTACCAAACTGTATATATACTATGTTTTTTTTCTATATACACCTGTAATAAACATTCACCTTTTCACTTAAAGGAAGCACTTTATGGCTTCTCTTGGGCATATCTGAATCACTGGCATCACTACTCTTGTGCTTTGGGATTGTTATTAAGGAAAATAACGGTTACTTGAACACAAGCCCTGCGATACCTCAACAGTGGACCTGCTCACTGAGATGGCTCCTAAGTGATGCTAGGGTGGGTGGTGTATACACTGTGGATACACTGGCAAAAGGATGATTAATGTCATGGGAAGAACAGAGTGGGACAGTATGAGATTTCATCATGACACTCAGAACAGCTCACAAATTAAAATTTAGGAATTGTTTATTTCTGGAATTTCCCATTTAATGTTTTCAGATTGCAGTTGACCAAGAGTCACTAAAACTGTGGAAAGTAAAGTCGCAGATTCAGGGGACATGGGTGGGGAGGTACTGTGTATAGGTAAAGAATATCTCTGGGAAGATACCCAAGAAACTGAGTCAGGAGCCCTATTTTACAAATGAGAAAATATCTACTCTTAAGATTAAAATTACTGATCTCAGTGGGTTGGGGGGTCTGGGTATATTAAGGACACTCGAAAAAAAAAAAAGTTAGAGGGAATTTTTGTATTGGTTCCTTGATAGAAAAAAAAAAAGACAGCATCTTGGCTTATAGAATAAAATGAGTTCACCCACAGGATTTAATAGGGTAGGTAACAACATGAAATTCAACACAGATGCAAATCCATATTGAGCAGAGGGAATCATTTCCAGTGACACCTGTAGTTCAAAGAATACTCAAAACCATATCTGAAAGTAAATGACTCATGAATGCATATGAGTGCCCAGAGCCAATCTTGAGGGGCCATTTCTCTACTGACATAGCAGTATTTGTGGAACTGACTTTCCATGTTCTAGTCTCTTCTCCATCCCTCTTTCTGCTCCTACAATCTCACCATCCTTTTGCTCAACATCTCATCCAAGGAAGCACAAATCATTTTCTCCCAGGACAAACGAGACCCTCTTATCACACGCTATGACATTCTAAAAACCAGATTTAATCAAGAAGATATGTTGGAATTAGAATGCTTCTTTCAAGCTCTAGCCCAAAGACAAATAATTCAAGACAGAATGTCGACCTTCAGTGAATGATGATAATTATCTCCTCATCCAATGGAAGGGAGGGGTTGATTTATTTTTACAAAAGAAGAGAAGAAATGCATCTGGTGAATGTGGTTAACAGACATTCGCAGGTATAATGAAAAGACAAGAAAAAGACAGGCATGATTAAACATCACACCCACACAAGCTGGTTAGCTGAAGTCATGTGTCAGCATCTCTGAGGCTGTTCTTTTGAGAAGCACCCCAGATGAGCAAACCGAATTGCTGGGGATAAAGCATGTCCATTACCTTGCTTTAGAGATGATTATCTTTAGAGCGAGAGCGAAAGTAGCTGAGCGAGCAGTTCCTGGGCATTCTGCAAAGTCACAGGCATCAGGATGTCAAAGGCAGCCAGAAAGCGCCAAGCCACGCCAGTGTGGGAAATGCGTGGCCAAAGTGAAGCCAATATTTCTCCAGCTAAACAAAAATGCCAGGCAAGATCCCCAGGGATTATGAAAGGGAATGCACCCCTGATCAACCGTGACCTCAATCAGGGTGCAGAACCCCAAGGAGCTAGCCCTGCATGGGCAATTCTATTCATAGTAACCACAAATCACTGCATGCCTCCTCTGTGTACCCGGAGATCATTTATCCAGAGGCAGCGTCGTCCTCCAAAAGACATTTGTTTGGGTAGGTATTTGGAAGCCACGTCGTCAATTCTCCCCGCCATACATCCGGCTCTGTACCGTGTGGTTTCACCTCATCCTCCCTCTCAACATTACACATCCCCAGTCAGGGGTGAAGGCAGGGAAGGGGTCACTGATTCTGCCCTAGAAGAAATATCAGGGTTGGGGACAGGGATGAACTGAATTGAGACACCATGAACCAGCTCTGGAGCAAGAAGCGCAGAAAGAGATCCCAAGAACAACTTCAAGTAAGTAGTAAAGAAACTCCATTTTCTGAAAGAGCATTGTTTGTTGCTGGCTGTAGGGATCCTTCCAGAGCCTTACAAGCTTCCCTCCTGCAATACGGTGGTGACGGTGCTGAGACAGAGACGGAAAGGAAAGGAAGCAAAAAATCCTGACAGAAGTAGGATGTCCAGCAGGGATCCTGGTACTTATAAGAATTGATTCCATATGGAAAATAGAAGAGCAAAAGGAGATTTTCTGAGCCTGGTGAGTAGCCCTGATGATATGTGTCACTGAGAGTAGTCATTCTTATTTCCAGGTTCTGCAGCCTGGGAAGATTTCCTAGGGTTTCATGGGGTCTGTTATGGGGAACGAGGAGGGATGCTGATGGTTCCAGAGGTCAACACAGTCAATGATTTCCAGTGAGGTCTTCAAAACTTCTAGACTCAGGGGACCAAGTTCTCACCCTTGACATGATCTCAGTCTTCTCAGAGCAGGAGAAAGAACGAGGCTCCCTGAAGAGTTTTCACTCTGGAACCCAACGATGGGTGTGCATGGCCAGCAAGGGCAGAATTTATGTGGCAGTGACTCACACTCAGCCCAGAAGGACCCTGTACCCCAGAAAGGCAAAATTTGAGTTTGAGAAAGAAAAGAAATTTAGGGAATGATTTCAGAACCTAAGAATGAACCCTAACTGCTGGAGACAGAGCAGTGAATTGAATTTGCCCTTGGAAACCTGGTTTTGCCTCTGTCAGAAGTCAGGATAGGTGGGCAACTGAAATCATCTGATGGAGAAAGGAAACATTTCCCCTAAATCTTTAAAAGGAATCTGAGAGGAAGCTGGAGAAGGGATGTCCATCTTCATAAAAAATAATTCTCATAGGAAAGAGCATGGAGGAACTGGGAAATAACCATGACTGACAGCGCGTCAGAGAAAGAAAATCCATGCCAAGCTCTCCACAGAAATAGCAGGGGCGAGGGGACAGGAGAACAGGAAACAGTGGAGATGACCACGAAACAGATAAACCAACGAGAACTGCAACATGGGGATACTGAAGGATGCTGTGTATAAGAAATACTCTGGAGAAAAGGCAAAAATCAGGGGAGGGAAAAATGTCACTATCAGAAGGATGGTTATTAAGATAAAAAGTGGCACTGTTTGAGATGCACAGTCCTTTTAGAAAAACATAGGTGAGAAGATTGAGGAGACAAGAAAGAGCTCTAGATGTGCTGAGAAGATGGACCTGAAGGTCCATGAATGTGAGATTAAGAGGCATCTAATGCCAAATGCAAGGGTAAGGATTTTAAAAGACCAGATTTATACCTCGAATCTTACTGCAACGGTAAACTTAGTACAAAAAAAGGACATTTTGCAAACTAAGCTGAAAAGAACACTCTCAGCATACAACTAAGGAAAACGCCTGAAGAAGCCTAAACCTGAAGTGGACAAAGAAATGCAGCTTTTGCCTTTGGGAGCCATTGTAACATAAGAATGTCTATTTTCATTAGCACACTCTCAGAAAATTCTAAGGTGAATTAGCCTAGATAACAAGACAGGGAGAAATGATAATTTCTACAAATTATAATATAAAAGGCTTCTGAAAAATTATTTTTTAAAGATCAAGATAAAGATGGCAGTACACATAGAAAATGATAGAATTGTAACTAAGGCAGATTTATGAACTCAGCTGAAAGGGGTGGATTCCTAAGTTTTTCAGAAAGAAATGGGATATGGCAGAGGGAACTTGTGACCCAGGGTACAGGCGTAAGACCCTATGGATAGCACATTACTGAACTCATGGAAATCCGAAACACAATTTTAGCTTCTCTCTTCATTGATCACATTCATTTATTCTTTACCAAGGAAGCAAATGAATTGCCATCTTCCTTGTTTCATTCTCTCAAGGAAAGGAATAAAGCAGGGAAATTAGCAGCTTCTTTGCTTCCTTGTTTTTTGTTTGAATTTGTGGGCAGACATGGAGGAGGTGAGAGGAAATAAGAAAGCAGGGAGGAATCTGGTGATTTCCCAACATGGATAACAACCAGCCCCCAAATATCGAGAACTGGCCTCATGCAGAGTACCTAGAGCAAAGACTGCCTTTCATACCGAGAAAAGATAAAACAGTTTCACACCGCACACTCACTCTGGCCAGCGAGTGAACCACTGGAAATACTTATCAGACGGAGTTCTAGACAAAGCATGTAAGTTACACAAGGCTAAAGAGTTCTAACCCACTGGTTTCTAATGGGGCCAGTGTGAAGCGACTGGTGCAGTGTGCATGCTCTAAGCAGGATGGGGGGCGGCTTGGCACTTCAAGGAGGAGGGTGGGGAGGTAGAAAGAAACCAGGAAGGATGCCTCCCTCCTCCTTCTTCCTGATTCCCTGCCTGCTGGCCTCTCCCACATGACTTTGCTCTTGCAGTTATTTGATTGGGAAACACAAAGGAAGGAGGAGCTGGGCATGGGGTCTCAGAGCTTCTCGTCCTCACTCAGGAATCCAGGAGAGATTGTAAAGGGAGCACTCAATCCCAACGCAATGAGCTTTGGAGAGGAGGACACGCTGGCATGGTCTGAGGGCCATTTTACAGATGAAGTTCCTAGCAACTTAAAGCTTGTTCAAGGCCACAATGTCAACAGCACAACCAGGAGGAGAACCTCACCCTGTCTGACTCCAGAGTCTGCACAATGCTGCCTCCTTCTTCTAGGCTAGAGGAATCCTCGGGACAGGAGCTGTGTTCATTTCTGCTGGAGGACCTGTGACAGGGGGGAGGAGCATTCTGGAGTGGGACACCCAAGAAAGGAGGTTGGGGGATCTCCAAGCCAGGATTAATGAGGTTAAAATCGGGCACATTCAATTTGCATGTTCTTAAACCTTTGCCATGGAAACTTTGCCTTGGCATTGCTATGTTAACGCACAGTCAGGAGAACAGAAGTCAGAGGAAACCATCTCGAATGTGTTCTAAGCAACCAATTAGCTGCTGTCATTTATCCAAGGGTCTCCTTCTCCCAGGAAGCATGCAGAGCTAACAAGGCAGATGAGCACCTGGTGCTTGGGACCAGTCTTAAAAAGAGGGGCTGAGCGTGGTGGCTCACGCCTGTAATCCCAGCAATTTGGGAGGCCAAGGCAGGCGGATCACCTGAGGTTGGGAGTTTGAGACCAGCCTGACAAACATGGAGAAACCCCGTCTCTATTAAAAATACAAAATTAGCCGGGCATGGTTGCGCATGCCTGTAATCCCAGCTACTCAGGAGGCTGAGGCAGGAGAATCACTTGAATCTGGAAGGCGGAGGTTGCAGTGAGCCGAGGTTGCACTCCAGCCTGGCTATCAACGAGAGCAAGACTCTTTCTCAATAAATAAATAAATAAATAAATAAATAAATAGGGAAGAAATGACATTAATGTTCCTGACAGAGGGGGTCAGGAGAGGGCCTCTCCAGCATTCCAACATCCTTTCTAGGGCGCAGGTGGGTGCAGTCCCCCTCAGGCCTGTCTGCACTGCAGCCAGGGTACAAGGGCCAGTGTTCTCTACAGTGATAAGGGACGGCTAGGAATCACCCCTGGAGCCTCTAAGTTATCACATCTGACTTTTAGGTTTGCGTCTGCCAAATCTGGGAGATACGATCTCAGCTTCTGCCCTCCTGGGGCTCATAGCCTAGCAGAAGAGATAGATATTAATCAAACTGTCAAATAATTGTGAAACTGTGGGTTGGTCAGTGCATCAAAGGAAAGGGTAAATCAGAGGGTGCGAACCTTACCTGGAGTTGGAAAATTGTTGGGATTTGAAAAAAGCGTAAAGTTTACTAGGTGAGAAGGAGAGGCAGGAAGGGCAGAAAAGAGAGGCCCAGGCACCAGGACCTGAAGGAAGAGACAACCCCTCGCAGGAGAGAGCTTTGGGAACAACACATGTTATTTTATCGACTATTTAAATAATTACCTGGTAGTTAAAGGATTATTAAAGGTAGTGAAAAGGATTATTGAGGTTAAAAATGGGAGCCTTTAATTCGCATGTTCTTAAATCTTGTGCCATAAATTGCCTTCTCTGTATCCAAGATACTTTCTCATGCTGAATTTCTTATACACCTAGCAAAACGCTTGAAGAAATTATTGCAGCAACAGTAACCAATGGTTGCAGCAACAGTAACCAATACTCTGTCTCAGCAAACAGTATTAAAAGCCCATACGTTACATGCTTCAGTGCACATGATTCTGACAACAACCCTATGGGCAGGGGAGCAGTGAAGAAATTCTGCCCAAGATCACACAGCCTGGGTGTGACAGGGACCAGATCTGAACCCAGGCCCAACCAGTTCAAGGCTGTGTGCATAAACAGGGCAGTATCGCTCAGGGGGTCAGCAGAGGAGGTAGAAAGATACGCAGGGACAGCCTGCTGTCAGTCCTGAGCCCTGGCGACTTGGCAAGCCTCCTATGACATCACCTGCCTCACCTGTAAAACTGGGATAATGACACCTGCCCACCCACCTCCTTGGGTTGTTGTGAGGCTTAACCAAGTACATGTGAGCCTGACGGGTTGAGAGCACCACACAAACGAGAAGCACTATGATTGGGCAAAAACACGCCCTGATAATAACTTCCAGTAGGCACAATGAATGACACCCTCCCAAGACCACAGACATAATTACAGAGAAAGGAGAAAGAGAGAAAATTGAAGTCACTCCCCCTCACCTTGACCTTAGGCATAAAAATGAGCACTAACAGCAATTTACCCAAGTCTACCAAAGTCTACCTGTCTAGTAAAGAATCAACATTATCCAAAAAGAAGTCTGGCTTTTCCCCTTCCCTGGACTCTGAGAGGTAACCTCTACACCCTTAGACTGGACTGCCTGAGAAGAGTGGGGACCTTGGGCTACCCAGATAGTCTAATAACATGATTTATGGCAGGGGCTCTGGGCCATGCAGCATCAACTCAATCTCCAGAGAGGTTGGAGACCTGGGCCAGCCACACAGTTGTCAGCTACATGAGTGAGCCCCAGTAAAAACCAGGCTCAAGAAATCGCATTTGACCCAGCAATCCCATTACTGGGTATATACCCAAAGGATTACAAATCCTTCTACTATAAAGACACATGCACAGGTATGTTTATTGCGGCACTATTCACAATAGCAAAGACTTGGAACCAACCCAAATGCCCATCAGTGATGGACTGGATAAAGAAAATGTGGCACACATACACCATGAAATACTATGCAGCCACAAAAAAGAATGAGTTCATGTCCTTTGCAGGGACATGGATGAAGCTGGAAACCATCATCCTTAGCAAACTAACACAGGAACAGAAAACCAAACACTGCATGTTCTCACTCATAACTGGGAGTTAAACAATGAGAACACATGGACACAGGGAGGGGAACATCACACACCGGGGCCTGTCGGGGGATGGGGGAAAGAGGAAAGAAAACATTAGGACAAATACCTAATGCATGCGGGGCTTAACACCTAAATGACGGGTTGATGAGTGCAGCAAACCACCACGGCACATGTATACCTATGTAACAAACCTGCACATTCAGCACACGTATCCCAGAACTTAAAGTAAAATTTAAAAAAAGAAAAATATACAAAATTAACTGATAAGCCCCTTATAAATAAGAGCCAAGAGGGAAGTGATTTGGTCTTCTCTATATCAAAATGTTGCATATGAGTAAACAACCAGACAACTAAAACAGAACAGAAAGTTTAAAGGTAAACTCAACCACATACAAAAATTTAAAATATAATTGAGATAGTGTCTCACATCTGTGAGAACAGGATGGACTTTTTAATAAATAGTATTGTGACAACTGGACAGCTGTTTGGAAAAAGATACAACTGCAGCCCACATCTGACACCAAACACCAGAATAAACCGTGCGTGAATCAGAAACCCAAAAACTGAAAAAATGAATTAGGCACACATACTGAAATACGATGCTGTATCCCAGAAATACATACATTATGTGTCACCTAAAGATAAAAGGGGGAATTTCTTACTATAAAAAAAAAAAAAAGCTGGGCACAGTGACTCACACGTGTAATTCCAACACTTTGGGAGGCCAAGGCAGGCAGATCACTTGAGGTCAGGAATTTGAGACCAGCCTGGCCAACATGGCGAAACCCTGTCTCTACTAAAAACACAAAAAAATTAGCCGGGCAGGGTGGTGAGCACCTGTGATCCCAGCTACTCAGGAGGCTGAGGCAGGAGAATCACTTGAACCTGTGAGCTGGAGGTTGCCGTGAGCCAAGTTCACGCCATTGCACTCCAGCCTGGGTGATAAGAGCTAAATACCATCTCAAAAAAAAAAAAAAAAAAAAAAAAAAAAAAAACCGGCTGAAGTGAGCTTTCCTGTGCACCTCTGCCCTCAGCTTATTTTAATTTGTATCTTTTTGCTGCAATAAACCATAACTTTGATCATAACTACTTTCAGTAAGTGCTGTAGGACTTTCTAACAAATTATTGCACCTGAATGTGGTCTTGGAGACCCTTGAACCTGCAACTGGTATCAGAAGTGAAAGTGGTTTTGAGGACCCCAAACTTTGTAGTTTTTCTCCAGTGTCATTTAATCCTCAAAAACCAAAGAGGTGAGTGTTGGTCCCACCTCACAGACAATGACACTAAGTAGTTTAGAGGGCCGTGAGTCGTTCATGATCCCATATCCAGTGGGTGGAGGAACTGGAGTTAATCACCAAGCTATGCACCAGTGAAACTCTCATTGGGTGCAGAGTAATCCTGCCTCCATCTGCTACCTGAGAGTAAAGGCAAGTGAATAGAGGGCGTCGCCCATTGCTGATGCTTGGAACAGTAACCCATGCCATGAGAGGATAGGGAAGACCTTAGAACGTGCTCTAGTAGGGAAAAATATGATGCTGTAGAGATGCTGGGTGCTATCATGACCTTACCATCTCCAACTCTGAGACAGGCCACCTAGGACAGAGACACCCACAGCAGCCCTGAAACCCAAACCTGAGCCCTTTCATGGTCAGAGCCAAACCAGTCATCAGGAGCAGGAGGCTGGTCAGCAGTGATGCAATGCCTCCTGGGACAGAACATTCCACTGAGAGGGAGAGGCCGGCAGAGGGGCTGCGTCAGGGGAGCAGGGAGGCGGGTGCCCAGAGAGAGGGAGAGTCAAAGCAGGAGTGGGCAGATGGGGCAGCCAGTAGCACATCTGCCCCCAAGATGAGGATGGGGTCCATCTGCCCAGCACCACTGCCTGCCAGGATGGGGTGGCGGGGGGAAGGAAGGAGGCTGCACACGCAGCAGATTCCACCCCCAGCACAGAGACCAAGCTGTGGCTGTCAATCCTGCCTCCCGTCTCAGGGAACCTGGCGTGACCAATGCTCTCAGCTTCCTATACACACGCCACCTCAGCTATATGCCATACAATTAGTTTTACAAGAGCAGCAGATTTAACGCTGCCTCCCTGCAATAGCTCTGTGGGCTCTGCAGCCCCTGAAATGCACAACCAAACAAGATGTCATACTGAAAATCCAGGTTGATGTGCTCTATTTCTGTATTTTTTTTTAAAGCCTGCACCTCTGCAATTGTTTTCCATTTTATGTTATACGTGTACACAAAACAGAAGACAAATCTAGCCAATCAGATTGTCTCATTGTCTTGCTTTTGCTTTATCCTTAAAGTTCATCAATCTAAATAATACCTAGTTATAAGGGATATTTAGCAAATAATTGTTTAGGAGAAAGATTTTTAACATAGAAGTAACTGAGAAACATAAGATTCTTAATAATAGTAATGTGAATTTACCTGGGACTTTAAAAGCACCCCTCAGGGAATAAGCACTGAAACAGGTGTTATTGACCTATGGGTCCCCACAGGGGTCCATGAATGGGTTTCAGGATGTTCATAAAAACCATGAAATTGAAATTGTTTGCAAAGTCATCTAAGTGCACGCTCCAGAGTAATTTTTCTGAGGTGAAAGTCCAAAGCTTTCATCAGCCCTTGAAAGGGATCTCTGATTCCAAAATGTTAGCACTACTAGTACACTCAACTCTGGCACATTCTTGGTCTCATTTACTCCCAAGTCATTCTTGTGAATTACACGGGGTGAGAATGATTAACCTGCCGTGCAGATGGGAAAGAGCTATGATCATCCAAGTTCATGGAATGGTGTCATTTGCTCAGTAGAGTTCAGTGAGAGTGTTTATCACAGTCTACCTTGCAGTAACTGCGATCCACACATATTTCTCTACCCAAAACTTTAAACTTCTTGAGGACTGGGCCTCCTCCTCGAAGTCCCAGCACATGCTAGGCATGCAGTCAGAGCCCGAGCAGTCAAGTTCCTGAGGGGGATGCAGGCAGATCAGGATCAAGGTTTCCAGGCACTGCCTTAGGAAAGCCGGTGCACTTACAGTAGGTGCCAAATAAAGCATTTCCTGTGATAATGGTGATCTTGCCTTCCTTGCCTACTGTTCTCATTCCCCAGATGATTCACATGAAGTGAAAACATCTGCTTTGGCTTCAGAGAAGGACTGTCTCCTCCCTGAGTCTTGTGCCAGACCTCTACAGGTCAACGATGTGACCTAGCACATCCACAGCTACAGGGATGTTACTGGGCCTGTCAAGGTGACTCTTTGTGGGGAGAAGCCAGGGAGTCAATGCTTCTCCCCACTCACAGTGCTAACGTGATTCAAGTCAATGGTTCTTGCTCTGTCTCCAGAAACAGAACTGAGAAAATCTTAACAAAGCACTCTCAGGAAATAGCAGGTAAGAGGTGAGGCCCCAGGAAACATCTTCAGACTTCCCCTCTCAACAAATAAGTTGCAATTTTGCTGAAAGGCTACTTCAGTTCTGCAGCTCCCAGCTTGGAGCAATTTCAACCTGAGCAGCCTGCAACCTGTCGGAGCAGACGTTTTACAGGTAGTCTGGTGTGGTGTATTCTGAAGCATCACTAGCTTGAAGGCCCAGCATCACGGCATCAGTTTTGTTTGTTCATTTGTTTTACCACTGCCACAGAGACAAACGGGTTCTGCACACACACTGGCAGATAGGATTTGTCTGTCTCTTTTGATGGCTAACGATTGACTTCAGAATACAAGCCCTGAAGTCAATAGACCTGACTTGGACCTTGGCTTGGTCTCTTACCTGGTAACTTTCGGCTAGTAATGTAACCTTTCTGAGCCTCAGTTTCTGCAGAGCTGTTTAGAATAGTAGAGTGTTTAGAATACAGTATCCGTCATGTACTAACAAATGAATACTATTATTATTTATACGCGGAAGAAAAGATAAGCCTATAATCGAAGTAAAACTCAGCCCAACACTTAAGAAATTTCATTATGAACTGAGAATCACGATAATTCTGCCTTCCCTGTGCACCGCCACAGAGGAAGGGCTGTGCTCATCTGTACAACAGGTTTAAAAAACCTCAACAATAAAGACACATAAGCCAATTAAAAATGGGTGAAGGATTTGAATGTGTCTCCAAAGAAGATATGCAAATGGCCATTAAGCACAGGAGAAGATGTTCAACATCGTTAGTCACTAAGGAAATGCAAATCAAAACCACAATAAGTTTCCCCTTCATACCCACTAGAGTGGCTAATATCAAAAAGACGATAATAAGCATTGCAAGAATGTGGAAAAATTGGAATCCTCCTTCATTGTTAGTGGCATTGGTGTCAAATGGTGTAGCCACATTGAAAAACAGTTTGTATGCTCCTCAAAATGTTACACCGGAAGTTACCATATGATCCAGCGATTCCACTCCTACATTATCCCATGTATATGAAATGTCCAGATGAGGCAAATCCACGGAGACAGGAAGTAGATTACTGGTTGCCAGAGGATGAGGGAAGGGGAAAGGAAAGGGATGGGGAGTGACTGCTAATGGGCATGCAGTTTCTTTTGGGGGTATAAAAATATTCTGGAATTAGTGGTGATGAATTACAGCTCTGTGAATATATAACCACTTACTTGTATATTTTTAACGGTGAATTTTATGGTATGTGACTTACATCTCAACAAAGCCGTTATTAACAAAACGGTACCCACCTCCTACCTTATAGGGTTGCTGAGAGGAATTTTTTTTTTTTTTTTTTTTTTTTAGATGGAATCTCACTCTGGCACCCAGAATGGAGTGCAGTGAGGCAATCTCGGCTCACTGCAACCTCTGCCTCCTGGGTTCAAGCAATTCTCCTGCCTCAGCCTCCCGAGTAGCTGGGATTACAAGTGCATGCCACAACACCCAGCTAATTTTTATATTTTTAGTAGAGACAGGGTGTTGCCTTGTTGGCCAGGCTGATCTCAAACTCCTGACCTCAAGTGATCTGCCCGCCTCGGCCTCTCAAAGTGCTGGGATTACAGGCATGAGCCACCGCACTCGGCCGGCTCGGAGAATTATGTGAAGTCCCCTGTACACGTCTCAGCCCTCGAGCTCCTTTGCCAATGGTATCAGAGATGTCATTAGTATTATCACTGTATCCTCCAAGGTTACCTGGGGCACAAATAAAAGCATACAAACAAGCTGATAACAGTGATTAATTCTGGGGCAAGATCTGAAATGAGAGTGGCGGAAAAAAGAGACTTTAGCTTTATATGTAATGTTTTAATATTTTAAAGTAGCATGCATTCATCTATTATTTGTGTGATTAAATTTTAATTTTCACTTAGGGTAGTGAAACTACTCTGTAGGATATTATAATGGTAGACACATTTGTTCGAACCCACAGAATACACAACGCCAAGGATGCTCCCCACTGTAAACTATGGACTCGGAGTGATCACAATGCTTCACGCAGGTTCATCAGCTGTAATAACTGTACCACTCTGCTGGGGGATGCTGATAATGGGGGAGGCTGTGCATGTGTGAGGGAGGGGGTAGATGGGAAATCTCTGCACCTTCCTCTCAACTTCGTTGTGAACTTAAAACTTCTCTAAAAAATAAAGTCTATTTAAAAATTATTTTTAAAATGCCTGCCGTTGTTCTTGAAACGCATCTTCCCATTAATTATTTCAAATCATCTTGCCTGACAACCATAATTAAACACTGACAGCAACTAAGAGCCAGGAAGTCTCTGTAGAGGAAACAATGCACCAAAAGAAATCATGATTTCTAAGACAATTAACTTAATTGCTCTAAACTACATCATCCCCTCCAAAAAATTAATCAAAGGCAGACAAAAGGCAGGGGCAGAGAGAGGGAGAAGGAGTAGGTGCCTAAGGAGGGAGCCCTCCCCTCCACAACTGGCACAGGAGATAAATATCTGCACCCTGACACCCCAGTATGCCTCGTTCTAACACCCAAAGTCCTAGATGCATCTCCCCGGAGACTGGCTGCTCTGCCCGCACATGCTCAGGGCTGTAGGTGAAGTGAGGAGGAAGACTCTGCAATAAATGGCCTTTATCTGCTTATCACACCTATTTTTAGGCCTTCATTTTATAGCTTGGTAAAATGAGAAGGTGTAGAGAGATCCGAGTACCCAGCTACATTAAGATGTTCCATGAGAAATAGGGAGACACTTTCACAAGCAAAACCAGAGTCGGAAGCCACAGGTTGTTTTTGAAGATGACACCAATTAGGGAGGCTGCAGAAGAGCGTGCTGATTTGCCCTTTGGTCATGTGAAAAGGCACAGTCAGTGCTCTGATGATTTACCACTGGGAGGACGATGCCTGGACAGACCCAAACATGGACAGACACGCACACACTCACCAGTCCCGTCCCTCCATGGCAGAACTTATCAAGGCCCATGGGAAATGGAATTCACAAGAGCAAATGTTCACACTGCCCACTCTGAGGCCCACTAGAGGGAAGGTAGCCAATGTTCTAACAGCAGGCAGGGCCCTCATTAGAAACAGTCCAGGTTCGACATTTCTATATTCATTCAACAAACAGGTGAGGGGCTGCAATATGGCAGGCATTGCTCTAGGGGCTGGAGATTCACTCAGCAGGGAACAAGACAAAGTCTCTCTTCTCATGGAAATGACATTCCAGTAGAGGACAAGTAAATGTATAATGTGTCAGGCAATGCTTAGTGCTAAGAGGAAGACTGAGGAAGGAAAGGGGGACAGAGAGTGAAGGGGGATTAGGGGGTCCTTGAGATAGGGCCAGGGAAGGCCTCTCCATGTGGCGGCAACTGAGCAGGTGCCTGCAGGAAATAAGGAAGCCAGTCCTGTAGAATCCGGAAGGAGAGGGTTCCAGGCAGCAGGGAGCGAAGGCCATACCTGAGGAAGAGCAAGGTAGCCAGTGAGAGAAATGTCAGGGAGAGCATGGGAAATGAAGTGAGAGAAAATGAAGGTGAAGGCCATGGAGGGCCTGCCAGGCCACAGTGGGACCTCTGGCTTTTATTCTGATAATGTGGGAAGGGTCTGGAGCGTTTTGAGTATGGGAGGGAAATGACTAGACTTGCATTTTAAACAGTCACTCCAGCTGCTGTGGGAGACCAGGCTGCACAGGCAGGGTAGGACGGGCACCACAGGGATGCAGGTTAGGAGAGCAGGCTGCAAGGGCAGGGTGGGACGGGCACCGCAGGGATCCAAGTGGGAGGTCATGTGGCCTGGCCCAGGTGGTAGCAGAGGAGGGGTGGAGAAGTGATTCTGACTGTGTCTTAAGGTAGAGCTGAGAGGATCTGCTGATGGACTGAATGTGGGGAGAAAAGAAAGATGAGAGTCCAAGATGACGCCAAGGCTTCTGGCCCAAGGCTATGTTCCAGTCCTGCGGTTGCACAGCAAAATGTGGACTAGAAAGTAGATAGGAGAAGAATGTCACTTTCCTGGAGAGCAAAGGTGGTGTGAGGGCCTGAGCACTCCCAGGAAGCAGCTAGTCCCCTGCTGGTGGCCGGGTGCCCACCTCCTTGGCATCAAAGAAACAGCCCTGAGGACTCCACTAGGAATGAGGCAGGCTTGTCAGTGCAGTGACTGGAAAGGTGGGAGGGTGGACTGAACACTGGAGTTCTCCCAAAACCCACATGTTGGCATCTCACCCCCACTGTGATGGTATCAGGAGGTGGGGGCTTTAGGAGGTGATTAGGTCATGAGAACAGAGCCCTCATAAATGGGATTAGTGCCCTTATAAAAGAGATCACCGCCAGGGTGCTGCTTTGCCCCTCTTGCCATAGGAGGATACAGCAAGAAGCCATCTCCAAGAACCAGGAAGCTGTCTCTCACCAGACATCAAATTTGCTGGTGCCTTGATCTTGGATGCCCCAGCCTCCAGAGCCATGAGAAATAAATGTTTATTTAAGCTGCCCAATATAACAGCCCAAACAGAATAAGACAGGGATGGGGGAGGGAGGAGGAACCCTTTACACACATTATCTCGTTGAATCCTTAAGAGGCACATATTACAATCCTTGTTTACAGATGAAGAAACTAAGACAAAGACGACAACACTGGATGAAATCTCCAACTTTAGTAAAAAATACACACAGGAGAGATTCTTTGTAATCTGGGATGGGAAAGGCCTTCCCAAGAAAGACACAAAACTCAGAAGCCATAAAGAAAAAGACGAACAGGTTCAAAGTCCTAAAAATTGAAAGTGTTGGCCTGATGAAAGAAAAACAAAAACAAAACCTAAAACTCTACATACATATACCCATGAGACAAAAACAAAAACAAAATAAAACCCATTTATAAACAAAACTAAAAGCAATATTTACAACATCAATAGCATGGCAGTGAGATCTGTTAGGAATTAGGAATTTGTCAAGTCAATAAGAAAGACACACAATCGTGTGTTTAGAAAGTGAAATCGATGAGTATCAATTAACAGAAGGGGAAATGCAAGAGACCAAGACCTCCGTGAAGGGTGCCCACCCTGCAGTGTTCAGAAGAACGAACAGGAACAACAACCTCATGTGTTTTCATCTTCAGGACTAGGAAAACTAAAACTGGCTCACCTTCATTGTTGGTGAGGATGTGGGAAAACAAATATTTCCTGCTCTGCAGGTGGGAGTCTGAATCCAAACAGCCTTTTTGGAACACCATTCGGCAGAATCTACCAAAATGTGTCACATATATGCCCTGCAACTCAGCCATTCTATTAGAAGACTCTACCTACAGATATGCCTCCAAATGTATGTACAAAAACAAACACAAACTTTCCCTCTACAGAAAAAGACAGGATGATGATAACTCGACATCCATCAACAGGGTATTATTTAAGCAGATTAACTATGCTATCAAATCTATGAAGTCTTTAATAAGAATGAAGCAGAATTAGGCCGGGTATGGTAGCTCATGCCTGTAATCCCAACACTTTGGGAGGCCGAGATGAGCAGATAACTTGAAGTCAGGAGTTCAAGACCAGCCTGGCCAACATGGTGAAACCCTGTCTCTACTAAAAAAAAAATTCAAAAATTAGCCAGGCGTGGTGGCAGGTGCCTGTAATCCCAGCTATTCAGGAAGCTGAGGCAGAATAGCTTGAACATGGGAGGTGGATGTTGTAGTGAGTAGAGATCACATCGCTGCATTCCAGCCCGGGCAACAGAGTGAGACTAAAAAAAAAAAAAAAAAAAAAGGAGTAGAACTATATGTATTAACATCAAAGATCTCAAAAAAAAAAAACAAAAACAAAAACCTAAAAAAAGTTATAGAAGAATACATGTGATAACCTACTGTATATGCTAAAAAATAAAACAAACTATGCATGTACACAAACATACAGATAGAAATACTAAAAAAGGGGCTGGAAGTTTGTACCCCAAACAGCTCTCAGTGGTAACACTTTTTTTGCAAAGGAGAGTCCAACTGGATAGAAGTGGGGAAACATGGGGCCCTCCTCTAAGTACTTGGTCTTCTAAGAAAAACTAAGATGTCTGAATGTCTGTCATTATGAATTTATATATTGCTTATAAAATGGAATATGTTTTAAAAACTAGAGGATGATAATGGTATTTGTATTCAAACTATTTTAAGTGCATGTAACAGAAACCCAACCCAAAGTTGCTGAAACAAAAAGGTGAAGTGCTGGCTTCTGTCCTTGGGAAGCCAGGGGTGGTGCTCACTCCAGGCCCACTGCATGCAAGGGAGGAGGCCATGTGGCCAAGCCTCTGTCCCCTGCCCTAGCTCTCAGGCTGCTTATCTGTTTTTCTTCATTCTCAGAGGATATTGCCACATGTCACACAAAACAGATGCCTGAAGCCCCAGACTCACATTCTTTCTGAGCAGCCCGTGTGCAAAAGGGATTGTTTCTCTCCATTCGCTAGTCCCAGGGGAAATGCTAACTGGGGTTGCTTGAGAATGAGGCTCCTCCCTTGCACAGTGAGTGGGGCCAGTGCAATGGAGTGCTTTGGGTCACCTGCCCACTCCAGTGAGTGAGGAAGGCCCCTTTGTGATTCCATGACTGACAGCCACAGTAGGACCACGTGGGACGGATGAGGAGTTCCCCTCAAGGAATTAAAACCAGAGGAAGAGGGATGGGAAACTGGAGCAGGCAGATGGAGCAACAGACACCATAATCCACTACAGACCACAAGTGAACAAGATCTGAAGTGAGACCCAATGTCGCACAGCCAGTCAACGACAGGGGTGGGATTCAAATCAGGTGGGAGAGACTTCAAAGCCCACACTCTCTCCGCTTCACACTCAGTTCACTCCAGATGGCCAGGGACATCGATGTCATCTCTACAGTAAGCCCTGCAGAAGTGAAGGGGATTCTTGGGGGTCTGTCACCCAGGAACTCCAGTAAACCCACCACATTCCATAAGTTTCCCTGAAGATTATCATCCTTGGAACAAAATGGGATTTGCACAGATGGCATTTTTCTGGAGAGAAGGAGGGAGATGGAGGGGGAGGAGGGCAATAGAATATTTACGAGACTTGAAGGTCCCAACAGTACTTCTAAAGAATAGGAAAGAATGAGGGTGTAGTGAATTAAATATGAAGGCTGTCCCTGTAGACCACCTTCACCAACCTCATCATCTATTAAACACCTTATTTTGCATTGCAGAAGGAGCTTGGAGAGAGAATGAAGCAGGCAGCACACAGTAGTGTCCTCAGAAGCCTGCAGCTGAGGATTGCCACACTAGTGTAGGGGCCTATCACAGGAAACACAGATAAGACAAATGTGACATTAAACATTTCTTTATGCAAAAACCAAACAAACAACGAAAAAAAATCAACCGATGTTTAAAAACACAATTACAGGAAGGATAACAAGCACAGTTGTAAATTCAAAATTTCCATGTTTTAATCTTTTTGTTTTGTTTTGTTTTGTTTTTTGAGATAGAGTCTCACTCTGTTACCCAGGCTGGAGTGCAATGGCACAATCTCAGCTCACTGCAAGTTCCACCTCCTGGGTTCACGCCATTCTTCTGCCTCAGCCTCCTGAGTAGCTGGGACTACAGGCACCCGCTACCACGCCCGGCTAATTTTTTTTTTTTTTGTATTTTTAGTAGAGATGGGGTTTCACTGTGTTAGCCAGGATGATCTCGATCTCCTGACCTCGTGATCTGCCTGCCTCGGCCTCCCAAAGTCCTGGGATTACAGGCATGAGCCACCGCGCCCGGCCTTAATTCTTTTACTCTATACTCCAGTCATTTATTCCCCATGAATATGCATACTGAAATACCCACTGTCTTCTGAACTCTGATCACCGTTTCTTGTACTCTCACTCCAAGTTAGGACATAATAACTTGCAATATTAGATCACCCAGATCACCCCAATCCCAAATCCTACTCTTTCAAAGACAATTGCGTGAATAAAGGTAAACAGTACATTTTTAATTGTGCCAGATGTTACATAATTGAGACCTGGTCAATGGGCCTCCATCTAGGCCCACCGAGCAGGAGAAGCAAGATGCCCTGGCACTCTGGGGTGAGGGTGGTATGCAGTTGTAGGACTTGTTTCATGGCAGGAAATGAGGCTAAGCCTTGCCCTGGAGGGAAGCATCTGGGGCCTTCTAAGGGGACTGCTTCTGCCCCTAATCACACACCTACCATTCTACCTCCCCATTACTAGGAAAGAGAAAAGACCAAGACCTTCACAGAGAGGTTGCCTAAATTATTGATTAGTCTTTTCCAAACTGGAAAATTGGCAATACAGACTTCACTTTTCATCACTTACATTATCCCCTTTTTACAAATGAAGAATGTGATACTTTCCGAGACAACTTCGCTGCAAGTCAGTTAGAGAGTCAAGAACATAATCAAAAGCTGTGGAGAGACTTCTAGTGCTCACCTTCATCTAGTTCTTTTCTTCTGGGCACACAGGAGGATTATACTTTCAGCCTCCCTTGTAGTTAAGTGAGGACCATGCCATTAGTTCTGGCCAATGGGCTGTGAGTAGATGTGATGCTATCTCCAGGCTGGGGTGCTACCCTTCAGTACTGTAATTGTGATTGTAATGTAATTGCCGGGGTGAGACCCTTCTGTACTCTCTTCCTGTCTCAGTGATCAAGGCCACGTGTTCCAGTTAGCTCAGCTGTAAGATGGTAGAACCCCAGTCATCCTGAGCCCCTGAGGAATCATATGGAGCAGCCCCTCAATATTCACCCAACCAAATCATGTAGGATTTGTGAATGAGTGAGAAATAAAATTTTTGTTGTGTTAAACCTCTGGGGTTTTGTGGCTACGGCATAAACCTAACCTACCATGACTTAACAAAAAAGCCTTTAGTCTAGCGGAGGCCTAAGATATGTACATAAGTAAGTACAATGCAGCAAAGGAAAACTGACATTTGATGGCCTGAACCATCTACAGTACTCAACCAATGTCTGATGAAGGAGTGTATGCATGGCTTACATGAAAGTGCTGCAGACAGTGTGATGACACGAGATGGAAACATTCACTTCCACTTGGAGTTAATCAGTAAAGAGTGATGGAGTATAGAAATACAAATATTAACAAATTACGGGTTTTTTATTTGTTTGTTGTTGTTGTTGTTGTTGTTTTTGGACAGAGTCTCACTGTGTCACACAGGCTGGAGTGCAGTGGCACGATCTTGGCTCGCAGTGGCATGATCTTGGCTCACTGCAGCCTCTGCCTCCCTGGTTCAAGCGATTCTCCTGCCTCAGTCTCCCAAGTAGCTGGGATTACAGGAGTCTGCCACCATGCCCAGCTAATTTTTGTATTTTTAGTAGAGTTGGGGTTTCACCATGTTGACCAGGCTGGTCTCGAACTCCTGATCTCAAGTGATCCGCCCACCTCAACCTCCCAAAGTGCTGGGATTACAGGCTTGAACCACTGCTCCCAGCCAATAAATTACATTTTAAAAACCTGTTGGATTACTGTTATTATTTTCATCAACATCATTTGGGAAGGCAATCCTTTTTCCCTGGGACATCCCTCCAACAAGTGACTTGAAGACCAGGTGACAATTCAAGCCAGCTGGAGCCTCTACCCTGAGCTGCTGGGTCTCCAACCAGATCAACCACTAGAGAAGGATTATTCTTGGAAGGTGGACCATGTTGCCCCTTCTCAAGAATTCTAAGGGGCTGAGGACAACGAGGAAGGACTGCCTCACCTGGCATTCTATCTGCTACTCCTACTGGTGACTTCTGTTGGGCATGGGCCACCCACAGCTCCCAGAGGCTGTTCCTGCCCTCTTGGGGCAGTAGCTCCTCCTGATAGCTGACAGCAGCTGCTCTCATCAGCAGGTCTCTCGGCAAGTCCTAGAAGCAGAAGTTGCTGTTGTCAAGTAATAGGATCTTCTAGGAGTACCTTGGGTTGGAAGCTCTTGGGTCCTCCTTTTCTGGCCCCTCTAGCAGTTCCTAGGAGCCTAGATGGCCACATGGTCAGTTCAGTATGACTACAACCACTGCAGAGCACAGCTTCAGACAGGCCAGTGCTAGGCCAGCTTTATTTGTTGCAGCAATGGTACTAGAGACATCTGCCAAAGAATACTCCTTTACACAACCTTTTCATTGCCCTCCAAGAACTGCAAATATGGTTACATTTCTAGCTACCCAGCATGGGCAAGACCCAGGTTCATGAGCTCTTGAGTCAGGGAACACTCTCTTCTTTCTCAAGAGGGTCTCCTACCATTCCCTAATCCCGACTATGCCAAGGCTCAAGTGTCTATTCAGTAGGCTTAGCATGTCCTAAAGTCCTCTTCCCATAGCCCATCTTCAGAATTAGGAGCACTGCCATGACTGTAACTCCAGGCACAGATCTGCTTAGCCAGGTCCTCACAGTAGATCTGTAAGTTTCATTCTAATAACATTCCTGGGTGATGATCCTTTGGGCCATGTATCTTCTAGGGATTAATATGTTTGAATATTATCAGTCTTCACAACGAAGTATTTCTTACTGTTCCAAACTAGCCCGAAAAGGTAGTCCTTAGTGGTCCGGAAAATGCACTGGCACAGGGATAAGAAGCCTGGGATTGTGGTTCCAGACTTGCCACTTACTAGCTGGGAAACCTGAAAAAATAATCCCCTCCCTAAGCTTCTACTTCTTTATCCACAAATTGAGGTCAGACCTGCTCTACCTACTTTAGGGAATGGTTGCAAGGCTGACATTAAATTGATGAATGTGTGTCTCTTTCAAAACACTATACAAATGCTGAGTAGAATTTGTCCATTTATTCTTTAATTTGCCAGTAATGCATATATTTAGATAATAAAAAATTCCTCAGCAATGCCCTAAATGCCCAGTAGTAGTATTGAATTATTAAATGACTAGTCTGCCCCTTTAGCATGCAAAGTGTCACAAGGGACACAGGAGATTTAGGGCCTCATCTTTGTTCCCTAGTGATTTACCCTAGTCAGGGTTATAATTTTATTGCACCTAAAATGAGAGTGGAGGGGACTCAGGATATCATCCAAGCCATGTTCCTTACTTAACAGTGAGGAAACTGAGGCCAGGAAAGATTATCTAATAACCAGCAACAGTTATAATACTAGCTAAGCCTAGTGCACGTTACTCTCCATAGGAGACTTGTTTAGGACCACACAGCAGATCTGTGGCCAAGCCAGGCCTGGAATCCTAGTGTTGGCTCTTTGGCCAGGACTCTTTCCATATATTTTCCATATAAATCCCCTTCTCTGCATCTGCCCCGTTAGTCAAACCTGTATGTCAACTACTTATCTTCTGTGATTCTCACACTAAAAGCCCTAAAGAGCAGAGGAATAGAGCAAGCACTGAGAGAGTGGACAGAACAAAAGAAGCATCACAAGAGGTATCCTGGGGGAAAATGAGGTACTCAAACAGGAAGGAAAAGACACTTTAAAAATATGGAAGCCAAAGTGAGAGGTGACCCAGGATGACAGCAACCATTTTAAGATACTCTATAGAGGGTGTAATAGATGTGCTGGGGAATTACAGAAAAGACCAAAAACAGTTTATGCCAAACAGAATTATATAGTGGAGTCCAGGTGACGAAGTACACACTCATGACATAACTGAAAGGTAATTATTGGGGTCTCTAGATCAGTTTTTGGGGGGCGGAGCATAGAATCTTGTTCTGTCACCCAGGCTGGAGTGCAGTGTACGATCTCAGCTCACTGAAATCTCCACTTCCCAGGTTCAAGTGATTCTCCTGCCTCAGCCTCCCGAGTAGCTGGGATTAAAGGCGGGCACCACCATGCCCCACTAATTTTTGTATTTTCAGTAGAGACGGGGTTTCACCATTTTGGCCAGGCTGGTCTCAAACTCCCGACCTCAAGTGATCCACCCGCCTTGGCCTCCCAAAATGCTAGGATTACAAGGGTGAGCCACAGTGCCCAGCCTCTACATCAGCTTTTATTGGCCTCAATCGATAAAGATTGAAATATTCTAGTGAACCTCTTCCTGTCAAGCCCAGACTATGGCAGTAGCTACTAAATTGCAGTAGCTTTTAATTTTAAGACTCATCTCTGTTCACAATGATTACTACTACCACCACCACTATTATTGCTACTGCTATACACAACCACACATACAAACATACACAATATCTTAGGGATGACAAAAATGAGGACCAGAGCTGGCATATGACTTACCTGCGAACCATACATGAACTCACAATTAACTAACTGTAACTGAGCACCTTGTTTCGTTTGATGCATCATTTCCTACTGAAGAATGACACAAAATAATATAAAACGTGATCTTAATTAAAACATATAATTCAATTGGAGAAAAAAGAAAATAAAATGCTACTTCCATACTTGGATCCTATCACTTATTACTATTACTGATACTAATAAGAGATTACCATTACTAATGTTAATAAGCTTCCTGAATCTGAAACAATGCTAGCACTTTCCCACTATAGATCAACAACATATTACTTTACAATATTAAATGAGTAACAATCATAAACAGAGGTGAGGGACAGAGGAATAAAAGGGATACAATCCCTGTAGGAATTCAGAATCCTAGTAGGTAGGAAGAGAGCACATTTGTAAAACTCTGAAGTCCTGTTTTCCTAGTACCTAGCATTGTATGCAGGTGATACTAAGCATTGTGGGATAAATGCATGAATAAATCAATAATCCTTCTGGATCAGACTGATAGATAAAGGAGGCTGGCTTATGCGGGAGTCTCAGTTCACAAGGTACAAACATATAATGCCTTCATTTTTTACATAACTACCCCATCTGGGCAATGTCAATCCCTTCTCTGTCTTTCCCCATGAGTGGGGACTTTCTTAAAGTCATCTTAACCTTAAAGTCATCCCTTGACTTTTCAGTCACTTGCAATTATCCAGTCTCATTTAGATTTCTAAGACTCAACTCAGTTCATTTCAAAACTTCAGTCTCACAGCTGATTCCACATTCTTTTCGTCCCCTCAGCCAGGCAAGAGCTATTGCAGTGGTGGTAGCTTGGAGTAAAGGTGGCAGTAGCCTGCCCTTCCCACAGCTCCCCTCTCCTGGACTCTTTTCTTTTCTTTTCTTTTCTTTTCTTTTCTTTTCTTTTTTTTTTTTTTTTTTTGAGATGGAGTCTCACTCTGTCTCCCAGGCTGGAGTGAAGTGGCATAGTCTTGGCTCACTGCGGCCTCCACCTACCGGGTTCAAGCAATTCTCCTATCTCAGCCTCCTGAGCAGCTGAGATTACAGGTACCTGCCACCACGTCCGGCTAATTTTTGTATTTTTAGTAGAGACGGGGTTTCACCATGTTGGCCAGGCTGGTTTTCCTGGCCTCTTTCCTGCACTACTGGATAGGGGCGGCCACGATCGCCTGGCTGGAGTCTAATCACACACGCACCCTACAAGTCCTCCATGGTCTTGGGCTGGGGGACGGTAACAAGAGCCTCCTCCTAAACCATTCCTCTAGATGACGCTGGAGAAATCTGGATTCCCCTATAAGAGTGCGCCTCATGACAACCTCCACATGTAGGAGCCTTCTGGTTCCCCAAGCAAAAGCAGTCCCAGCCAACCGTGGCCTTCACATCACCTGCCTGCCTCCACAAGTCCAGAGCCCAGGGCTCACACGAAGCCTGTCTTTGGGATAAGGGTTCCTGATCTCACTTCTCCTTCTCCTGTGCCAGGAGCCCAGGGCAGGCAGCAGTTCCTGATGACACACGTGTTTAGCTGGAAAACTGGATGCCAGGGTGCCCTATCTTCATAAGAAACTTTGGAAAAAGGAAGTCCCATGATTCATCCCCCAAAGGGGAAGGTGGAGGGAAGGACCAGCTTCTCTCCAAGAAAACTGCATTCTCCAAAATGTGAGCTCCTTCTCCCACCTCAGTCTTTCCTACTGGGGCTGGGAGTTTAACTGGGAGGCAGAGAACTGAAGATGGAAAAGCAGCTCTCTGAGGAGGCCCAGTGAGGCAGCCCCAATATTCAGTTGTTCTCCAACCTTAGAACCGGAGGCACCATGAGATGGGGCCGGCAGCAGGACCTACCTCCTGGCTGTTGAGAGGATCAAATAGCAATCACATGGGAAGTGCTCAGGCAAGTGGGAGCACACAGTATACGCTACAGAAGTGTCTGATTATTGTCATCATAATTTGGAGTCTTGGCTACATTTCCAGAGTATTGGGGAATATCCAGTTCAGCATGACCACCAGCTTGTTGCACTAAAACCCACCTCAAATACAAAGGAAACTGCTCAATATGGTCATGGTCCAGTTATCGGTATCTGTTTTCACTCATCAGCACTAAAGAGACCTTGGACACCAAGGATCAAATAGCATGATAAAAAAGTTGATCGAATTCAGTGGTTTTCACACTTACTGCTTTCTAGAAATGAACTCTTTCTTCATATGAAATACTAGGTGAAAGCCTAAAACAGAATGCTGATGTGAGCAAAGCTGGTCTGGAAGATGTGTAGGAGGGCACACGTCTTGGAGTCCCTGGGGTTCCAAGGGACAAAGGTTTAAAAAAAAAAAATCTGTTAATCTCTAATGGGTTTTGACTTTTTTATTTGAGCTTTATGATTTTTGAAATCATAATTGAGGCTGGGTACCACAGCTCATGCCTGTAATCCCAACTTTGGGAGGCCAAGGTGGGAGGATTGCTTGAGTCCAGGAGTTTGAGATCAGCCTGGCAACAAAACGAGACCCCCATCTCTACAAAATCTTTTTAAAAATGCCAGGCATGGTGGCACATGCCTGTAGTCTCAGCTATTCAGGAGGCTGAGAGGGGAGGATCACCTGAGCACAGGAGTTCGAGGCTGCAGTGAGCTATGATCATAACATTGCACTCCAGCCTGGGCAACAGAGCAAGATCCCATCCCAATTAAAAAAAAACAAAAACAAAATAAATTATGATTGATCTTTAAAGTCATGTTTAAGATGTGCCAGGGCCTTTAGTGAAAACATTTCTGCCCACAAACAGAAAAGTAAGAGATGGTCCCTCCTCCCAGGGTCAGGGCAGACACTCCCTCTAGCAGAGGGGCAGCAATGCCGGCCAGTGTGGGCTGCTCCCAGAACGGCCTGCTGTCTACTCCAGTGTTCCCAGCACGCCTGCGGGGTTGCCCTCTCCTAGGCAAGTGTCCAGCATCAAAATGCCAGGGTCATCCCCTGGTTCTTTGACTCTTGATCCCAGCATTTAAATCCTGGCCATTTCACAAGCAGCAGGAGGGTATTAGCCATGCCACATTGTACAGCGGGGATGAGATGTCAACAAGGGTTTAGAATCCAAAGCTGTTTAGCTCACATTGAACCTGACCCTGCATCAGACAGCTCCGTCCTGGTTCAAAGGCGAGATGCAGCTTTGTTAACAGCAACACGTCTGACCTGCTATTGAGGGATGAGGTGAGGAGAACATTAAAAAAGAAAAAGAAATGAGAAACAAAGACACACTACAAC
This sequence comes from Papio anubis, assembly GCF_008728515.1. Taxonomy (NCBI): domain Eukaryota; kingdom Metazoa; phylum Chordata; class Mammalia; order Primates; family Cercopithecidae; genus Papio; species Papio anubis. Next base: position 22,650,630 of record NC_044986.1, read on the forward strand.
TGAGAGCCAAGGACTCAAAATGAAATAAAATTCCATCACTGCCTCATGTGAAATTGGATGCCAGGCCCAGATTATTCCTAAGTTTACAGACTCCCACTGGACGTTTCTGCCACAAACAGTCCCGCCACCCCAGCCACATTCTCAATCACTCTGAGCCATTTCTTGAACTTCACTAAATTTTCTGTGGTTTCCCTCAGTAATAGGAATCCCAGGATCCTCAACGCCCCAACAGCGCCTTCCAGAATGGGAACCAATTAACAGACTTTCAAAAAATTCTTCATTGTTTCTTGTTTCCCCTGAAACACAAAAATAATTCCTCCTTGTTGTAAAAACTTGAACTCAGAGCTATAAAACTTAGAAAGTGAAACTCATTTGAAATCCCAGCTTCCAGCAATAGCCACTATTAATAATTTATTAATAATTTGAGGAACAAGGTTTTATTTCACCTGTTTTTATCTAGCAAAAATATATATGAACCTACATATTTTACTAAAAACTAGTAAATAAATGGGATTTAGTTTTATACTGTATGAAACAAGATAAAAATGTTTTAAAACACCACTTCTCTAATACTTTGAAAATAGTTGAAAAAAAATTATCTATGTGAAAGTTCATCAGGCTGGTCCTCACAAATTCACATACGGAAAAAAATAATCTGATAAATGTTAGTTAAGATTAGGATTAAAGTTCAAAAGTCCAACGCTAGCTTGAGCTGAACTATTGGGTAGCTGATGCATAGGACCAGCTTCATAATTGGCAGGGCACGCTGCAAAACGAACATGTGGGGCCCTTGTTCAGAAATTAGCAAGAATTTCAAAATGATGATTACCAGAGCATCACACAAAGCACAGAACCCCTTTAAGCCTGGGGCCCTATGTGACCGCACAGATCACCTTCCAGTGAAGCTGGCCCTGCCAACGCTCATTCATTCAACCATTTTATAACCAAGCGTTTAATTCATATGTTTTCTTTAATTTTTTATTGTTATAGGTACATAATAGGTGTATCTTTTTGTGGGGTACATGTGGTGTCTTGACACAGAGGTACAAAGTATAATAATCATATCAGGCAACTCAAGCACTTATCATTTATTTGTGTTAGGAACATTACAATTCCACTCTTCTGGTTATTTTTAAATATACAATAAGTTGGCCGGGAGCGGTGGCTCAAGTCTGTAATCCCAGCACTTTGAGAGGGCAAGACGGGTGGATCATGAAGTCAGGAGATCGAGACCATCCTGGCTAACACGGTGAAACCCCGTCTCTACTAAAAAATACAAAAGAACTAGCTGGGCAAGGTGGCGGGTGCCTGTAGTCCCAGCTACTCGGGAGTCTGAGGCAGGAGAATGGCATAAACCCAGGAGGCGGAGCTTGCAGTGAGCCGAGATCCGGCCACTGCACTCCAGCCTGGGCGACAGAGCGAGACTCTGTCTCAAAAAAAAAAAAAAACAAAAACAAAAACAAACAAACAAATATATATATATACACACACACACACATATATATACACACACACACACATACAGTAAGTTATTGTTGACTATCGTCATCCCGCTGCACTATCCAGTACTGGGTCCTATTCATTCTATCTTACTATATTTTGTACCCATTAATCATCCCCTCTTTCCGCCCTCTCTTCCCAGCCTCTGGTAACTATCATTTTACTCTCTATCTCTATGAGTTCAGTTGTTTTAATTTTTAGCTCCCACATATGAGCAAAAACATGCAAAATTTGTCTTTCTGTGCCAGCTTATTTCACTTAACATAAATAATGTCTTCCAGTTTCATCCATGTTATTGAAAATGGCAGGATTTCATTCCTTTTTATGGCTTAGTAATATTTTTAAGGCTTCAGAGCTATCCTGTTAGCCTTTTAAAACCATTCATTCTGTGTTTTAAAAATGTTTAACTTTCTCTAGGAAATAAATCAGCAGAATGGCAGGCAATAAAACCAGGAAAAACATTTTTTTAAAGTGTATTTTAGCTTGATCTTGATTAACTTATATGTTTTTTGATGTATTTTCCGTTGAAATGAATTGGCTATGCAGCTAATATTGTAAAAATACAATATACATTCTGGAATATCAGGTTAGCAAAAACAAAATCTTAAGCTCCATTTTATATCCAACAATCTACATCTGAGATTATTTACAACAAGAGATGTTTTTCTAGGATAGACTTTCTAATACGCTTCTAATTGTTTAAATTAAGAATATGAGCTTCCTTCCCAATATTCTCTGTAGCCGTCACTAGCCGTCACTAAATAGATTTCCCTTAAAAAGGGGAAAAGAAAGCCTTATCACTTGGCAGATTAAACTGTACAAAATTAAGAATTCTCTTTAGCTCCTTTAAAATGCAACAGGTTCATTTTACAACACACAATTGCTATGTAAAGTAGCCATCCTAGAGCCTCCCTGGGTCATTTAAGCGTTTTTCCACGTTCAACATGAGCTATGTCATGCATAAGAATAGCTTGATCTTTTATACACGATGAGAATACCGAGAATTCCTTCTTACTGCTATAAAAGGCTCACAAAAGCCACAGAAAGGCCTGGACCACATTCTTTGGCAATTATCAGTATGAGGAGAAGGCAAGACAAAGACAGAGAAAGAGAAGGAAAGTGATTTGTAAATGGCCTGACTACAACCAACCCTCTTTGATTAGGAGAAACAGCTGCAGAGCCTCTTTACCCTCAAGCCAAGGAGAAACACTGTTGGTTTTGAGGTTCACCCTCCAGACAGACAGCCCAACACACTGTCCTGAAATTTCCCACCCTTTCATCCCAAGAGAGACCAGAATAACTCTCCCATCCAAGCTTGCATGGACACAGCTCAGAACCTCTAGAATTTATTCAAGCTTCCTTTGGAGTTCAATGTGGTCACTCAATGAATGCTGCTTAAACAGAACCATTGCATTTCCTGGTGGACATCAGAAAGAGAAAAGGGAGGCAGCTCTGTGACTGGTCACCTTGAGCTCCATCCTCAAGGTCCAGGGCTGTCCCCGAGACACACAGATATTGCCCATTCCAGATGGAGAAGGGAAGACAACTCACATTTCTTAAGAACCTACTGTATGCCAGTGCCACTCCAGATACTTTATGTGGATCATATTATTAACGCACACAAAGCTCTACCATTTTGCAGATAAGGAAGATGACTATAGCTATGAAGGTGACTTGCTCACCTTCATAGCTATAGTGAGATGGAGTCTCACTCTGTCACCTAGGCTGGAGTGCACTGGTGTGATTTTGGCTCACTGCAAACTCCACCTCCCAGGTTCAAGTGATTCTCCTTTCAAGTAGCTGGGATTACAAGACTCCACCATCATATCCTGCTAATTTTTGTATTTTTAGTGGAGATGGGGTTTCACCATGTTGGCCAGGATGGTCTAGAACTCCTGACCTCAAGTGATCCACCCACCTTGGCTTCCCAAAGTGCTGGGATTACAAGCATGAGCCACTGCATGTGGCCAAGCATCAGTAGTTCTAAACAATGTCAATAAGAAGCTACTCCTTCACAAAAACAATTATTTTGTTGGTTTAGGTTCTAAACAATTATTGCAACCACTGTTGAGATTAATATATATGTAAGTTTCAAATTAGCACATGTGTATTACTTATGCTTTCATAAGCATGGTATTTACATGAAATTTATTTGGGGAACTCTCAGATTTGTAGCTGCTCATGCAAATCCAGACTCACCTACACACATAGATTTAGAAAATAAATTCATACTAGTTTAGAATCAATTCATTTTCAATTCCATTTCCAACACAGTTTGTATCTCCAATCCCTGCAGTATTACTGATTCTCTGGTTAAAACAGATTTGGTATAAACAGTGATAGCACAGTGATTATAAAAATGAAAAATCAGATTTTAATTCAGATGTGAAATATTTTATTGAATCTGAGTAGTATATTTAAAACTTACATCCATTCTTCTTCAACCATTCATTGTTTACAAACTAAAGGAAAAAATCAAGAAAAGTACTGCTGACTGCATGATTTTTACTGAAAATAATGTTGTCATATAGAGGACAGTAATGTGAAAAATTATCTGTTCCAGGTGTCAAACATACTCTGTGAACTTTCACTGCACTCCATCAAAATGACCCAGTCCACAGAAAGAACCAGCGTCCTGCTGGAGTCTGGGAAAACCACTGTGTGACTTGGCCAACAATCGAACTTTTTGTTCACGATGGTGAATCACTAAAACCAGCCATTTTCCAGCAATGCCATGCTTCTGTTTTCTTCTTGTAAGAAAAGTATACCCTTTCTAAGGGATTTATCACTACGATAATCCTTATCTTTAACTAAAAATATAATATTCCATGCAAAATCGATAGCTTTTCTTCAAATTCAAATATTTCCAATTTTTTGTCAAATACAAAAGACCATCAAATTCCCAATCTCAGGTATCGGTGGCACCAACATTGACAAGCCTTTCCCAAACCTCCAGTCTGTCCTCATCTCCCACCTCCCACATGGCTGCCCCCTGGGCTTTTTCAGGCCTGCTGTAATTTGCCTGCACACAATCTAATGGCTCTTCTTTCCAGTCACTCAATTCCCAGAGCTAAGATTCGACATGTCTTGAAGACAAGAAGATGAGAACTGTCACCATACCATCTGAATCCCCTCCTCTCTCTTTTCTCTTACACAGTCCTGGATACATTGTAAAAGCCAGTGGCCTGTTTTAATTTATTTAACAAATACTAACACAATGCTAGCTGCAAGTCAAAAAGTAGAACATCCATTTACTGTTGGGAGGTACAAATTTAAATAACAAAGTGTTCTTTTGTAATTATTAAAGTAGTAAACCTAAACATGTAATTACCATATAACCCAGCAATTGCACTGTTAGGCATTTTAGGTATTTTTCCCAGAGAAATGAAAACTTACGTTCACACAAAAACCTGTACACAAATGTTCATAGCAGGTTTCTTTGTAATAGCCAAAAACTGGAAAGATGCCAGATATCCTTCAATAAGTGAATGGTGAAACGAACTGTGGTACATACCTACCCTGGAATAGTATTCAGCAAGGAAAAACAATGCACCACTGATACGCTCGACAATTTGGATAAATCTCCAGGAAATTATGCCAAGTGAAAAGGCTCGTCCCAAAAGGTTACACACTGTATTAGTGCTTTTATTTTATTTTATTTTATTTTTTGAGACAGAGTCTTGCTCTGTCGCCCAGGCTGGAGTGTGGTAGTGTGATCTCAGCTTACTGCAACCTCCACCTCCCCAGTTCAAGTGGTTCTCCTGCCTCAGCCTCCTGAGGAGCTGGGACTACAGGTGCACACCACCACACCTGGCTAATTTTTGTATTTTCAGTAGAGATGGGGTTTCGCCATACTGGCCAAGCTAGTCTCCAACTCCTGGCCTCAAGTGATCTGCCCGTCTTGGCCTCCCAAAGTGCTGGGATTATAGGCGTGAGCCACCGTGCCTGGCCTGATTCCATTTATATAACATATTTGAAATGACAAAATTTTCGAAATGGAGAACAGATTAGTCCTTGCCAGGTGTTTCATCAAAGGGAGGGAGGTGGATGTGGTTGTAAAAGGCAAAGCAAGAGATCCTTGTGATGGAACTGTTTAGTATCCCAACTGTAGTGCTGTAAACATGAACCTACATGTGTGATAAAATTGTATAGGGCTAAACACATGCACACATACAAATGAGTAGAAGTAAAATGGGAAATCTTATTAAGAGAGGTAGATTGTAACAATGTTAATATCCCGGCTGTAATACTGTTCTACAGTTTTGCAAATTGTTATCACTAGATAAATGGTACATGGGAACTCTCATCATTATTTCCTTTTTTAAGTTTTATTTTTAATTGATACATTCTAAATTCTTTCTTTTCTTTTCTTTTCTTTCTTTATTTATTTTTTTGAGACGGAGTTTTGCTGTTGTCGCCCAGGCTGGAGTGCAGTGGGGAGATCTCAGCTCACCACAACTTCCGCCTCCTAGGTTCAAGCAATTCTCCTGCCTCAGCCTCCCGAGTAGCTGGGATTACAGGTGCCTGCCACCATGCCTGGCTAATTTTTTGTATTTTTAGTAGAGATGGTGTTTCACCATGTTGACCAGGCTGGTCTCGAACTCCTGAGCTCAGGTGATCCACCCGCCTCAGCCTCCCAAAGTGAGGCCTTATTGCAGGCATGAGCCACCATGCTTGGCCTAAATTATTTCTTAAAACTGCATCTGAATCTACAATTATATCAACAAAATTTCAGTTAGAAAAGTATTAAGCCAACCAGAAAAAAAAAAAAAAACCCACCCCAAATTCTTAATATTTATTAAGCAAACACTTACATGGTGCTAATTGCCAGATACCATTTTAAGCACTTAATGGTTAGTTAACTCACTGACTCCTCCTAACAATCACATGTGGTATGCACCATCATAATTCCCATTTTACAGACGAAGAAACTGAGATGCAGAGCGGTTAAACAGCTGTCCAAAGGGCACACAGTGAGTAAGTGGGTGGAAGCTGATTCCAACACAAGCAGTCTGGATCCAGAGCTCTCCCTTCTGAGATCTCTGCATTATGCCCGTGAGGGCTCGTGGGTGGACAGGCACAGAAGACCCTGAATCCCGATGGCAGTTATTTTAGAAGATTCCCAACACCCAAGGGAAAGCATGGCACATCCTTCCATTCATAAAGCCAATCATAAACTTCACATGCTTTCAACTTCATTTATGAATTTTTTAGAGACAGGGCCTCACTGTGTCACCTGGGCTGTAGTGCACGGTCATCATCCTAGCCCATTACAGCCTTAAACTCCTGGGCTCAAGTGATCTTCCTGCCTCAGCCTCCAGGCTAGCTGGGACTACAGGCGTGCACCGTCTCACTCAGCAAATTAGTTTGTTTGTTTGTTTGGTAGAGATATGGGTCTCACTTTTGAACTCCTGCCCTCAAGCGATCCTCCCACCTAGGCCTAGCAAAATGTTGGGATTACAGGTGTGAGCCACCACACTCAGCTGATATGCTCTCACTTTGAAGAAAGTAAACAGAATGATTGAATTCTAATGTAAAATATTCCACTTGGTGAGAGTGAACACGTTTAACACTTGAGAGCAACCTCCCACTTTTGCCCAGCAGAGATTGGCAAACAGAAAGAAGAGGTGGGCACGTTGGGGAGCACATTTCAGAGGGAAGGTGAGGAGGCCTAAAAAGCACAGTGCATCTGGGGGCAGATAAAAGGGGAAGGCTGAGGATGGCTGAAAGAGACTGTGCAATCACATCCTGCCTCACACAATTGTCCCAGCCCTCAAAGTCCTGCTGCTCTATCCCCAGAGGAATGCACCTTGTCTGGCACTCTCTCTCGATAATCCCCCATTAGCTCTCTTCCTTATCAGCATCAAGCCCACAGCCTCTTACAGATGTTAGCCAGTGCAGACCCTGGGGACTGAAACTCAGAACCTATGCAGCATTCCAGGTTGCAGGCCTATAGCAAGGCAATGTGGCTTGGGAGATTTTCAGATTATCAAGTGGGAAAGGCAGGAATGTCACGGCCTCTGTGGGTGGACACAGGGACATTCATCAAAATGACAGCTACCATGAAATCCCCGTCTCCCTTTCCCACTGGATGGTGTGGAGCTGGGGTGTGTTCATGGATATGCATATGTACAAACCGAAATTATTTTAGCAGAAAGTCATTTCCCAAGATAAGGCAAAGGAGGGCTAGACCTGAACTTTTCAAAAGGCAAGCTCCCAACCAGTAAGGCACTGTAACTGAACACTAATAGTGAGATCTCCAGCTCATACATGGGGTAAATGATGGGAACAGCATGTTCCCCGTGGTCCAGGCTGATGCGAATATCATTCAGAAAAAAAAGGAGAATCGGTACCACGGAGTAGGACTGGACTTTATGGGTTTCTAAAGACAGGAACTCTTGGAGATTTTCAGTTAAGTTTTGGTTGACCAGGTGAGAAGTAAGCCCCACTGTGAACTCCAGGCTGGAAGAAACTAAGAGGAAAAAACCCAAAAAAGTTCTTTACAATCTGTAATTTTGAGAAAGAACCACTAGGAACAGAGCTGAGAAGGGTCACCAAGAAAATGGAACCCCCGGCTCACACAGGTATCCCAAAATGACTCAGCTCTGTGCATCAGTTTTCACATTTAAATGACATTTCCTTGGCAATGAGTCTGAAAATTTCCCCTCCCAGATAAGGCAGAAGCAAAGAGGGGTGTTTGTTTGTTTGTTTGTTTGTTTGTTTTGTTTTCTTGAGATGGAGTCTCTCTCAGCCACCCAGGCTGGAATGCAATGGCACGATCTCGGTTCACTGCAACCTCCGTCTCCCAGGTTCAAGTGATTCTCCCATCTCAGCCTCTCAAGTAGCTGGGACTATAGGTACCCGCCATCATGCCCAGCTAATTTTTGTATTTTAGTAGAGACGGGGTTTCACCATGTTGGCCAGGCTGGTCTTGAACTCCTGACCTCAGGTGATCCGCCCGCTTCAGCCTCCCAAAGTGCTAGGATTACAAGGGTGAGCCACCGCGCCTGGCCCAAAGAGGGTTTTTATTTGTTGCCCATCCCATTTCCTGCTTTGGTTACTGGCATGTAAGTAGGTAATCCTGGGGCCTCTGTCACTGTCCTGTGAAGAGGAGGCCACAGACATAAGAACAAAACGTCATGGAACTTGGCAAGGTAGGGGATGGAAAGACCTTGGGTCCCTAAAAACCCTGTTGAACCACCAAATCAAACCTAGGCCTCTGCCTCCAGGTTTCACGTTGAGAGGAGAAATGTCCTTCCGGTTTAAGCCACTGTTGGGGTTCCTGTCGGCAGCCAAGCATTTCTTAATTGGTAAGCTCCTCTGCAAAGATTTTGCTTAACAATCATAAAAGGTTGCCAATTCCACACTCCCTAACTGGCCCAAGGCTGAAACTTGGATGAAACCTCTAGGTCTCTTTATCCTATTATCTAAATCTGAAGCGCCCAAGTGAAAAAATGTAGCACCTATAAACCCAGCCAACCTTGTCACCTGGAAGTCTGGTGTTCATGCCAAAGGCGCAACAGATAAACACAAACACACAGAAAAGGCAGGGACTAGGGGGAGGCATGGGAGAGGGGAAAAATAGGAAGGAGGAGTACAGCAGTCCCCCCTTACCCACCGTTTCGCTTTACCCACAGTCAAATGTAGTCCAAAAAATATTAAATGAAAAATTCTAGAAATAAATAATTTGTAAGTTTTAAATTACACACTGATCTGAGTAGTGTGACGAAGTCTTGGGCCATCTCGCTCTGTCCACCCGGGATGTGAATCACCCTTTTATCCAGCATATCCATGCTGTGTATACTTCCCACCCTCGAGTCATTTAGTAGCCGTCTCAATGATCGGATAAACGGTGACAATACGGCAGTTCTTGTGGTCAAGTCATCCTTATTTTGCTTCATAATGGCCCCAACGCACAAGAGTACTGTGCCTAATTTATAAATTAAACCTCATCATAGGCATGTTATGTATAGGAAAAAACATAGTGTGTATATATATAGGGTTCAAGTACTATTTGCATTTTCAGGTATCCACTGAGGGTCTTTGAACATATCCCCCATGGATAAGGGGGGACCACTGTGTAAGGGAAAAAAGAGAGACAGGAAACAAGTTTAAGAATGTTGGTTTTTGGTTTTTGGTTTTTTTAACGGCTCTGTGCGGTGGCTTACACCTGTAATCTCAGTACTTTTTGTGACTGAGGCAGGCAGATCATCTGAGGTCAGGAGTTGAGAATCAGCCTGGCCAACACGGTGAAACTCCGTCTCTACTAAAAATACAAAAATTAGTCGGGCATGGTGGTGGGCACCTGTAATCCCAGCTATTTGGGAGACTGAGGCATGAGAATCACTTGAACCTAGGAGGCAGAGGTTGCAGTGAGCCAAGATTGCGCCACTGCACTCCAGCTTGGGAGACAGAGCAACAGCAAGACTCCGTCTCAGAAAAAAAAAAGAATGGGTTGTTTTTTTTTAAAGGTGCCCTCATGCTTTTCAAAATCAGCATGCCCTGAGTAAGAAGCCACTGCCTGCCGGATCTCCATCATCACGTGGATCTGGAAAGGTTAAGTCCATCAGTGGAGCCCCGTCTCACATGGCGCAGATGTGTGAACAACCAATGGCTTCTTGCATTGCCTGTGCATGACTTGGCTGACCAAAGCATATTTTACATTAGCTTAGGTCCTGACATTCTATCATGTTCCCTGTCAAGAAGCCAAGTAGTTCTTGGAACCTTGCACACCAAGTGACATATAACAGAACCCTAGCAAATGAGACTGCCCTTTGCCAAGTGCCCTTACGTTAAACGCTCTTCTTGCCTCTCCCACCTCTGTGGCAGTGGTCTGGCTGGCTGGGCTGAGAGCAGGCATACACCACTGAAAGGTCACCATCCTCTGCCAGCATCTGAGGTACTTTTCAAGGAGCCAGTGTCACACGGTGTGGGGCTATTTGCAATTGAGTTGTCTTTAGCAATCTGTATCACTGAGTCAGGAACTAAAAGTAGGACAGAGAGGGGTGTCCTAGGCTGTCTACGGAGCATGGCATAAAGCTGAGGGAATGGCCATCAAAATGACACCTTTTCTTTCCAGTTCCATGCTGTCTTCAACAAACCTGCCACCCCAGGGGACATTCTGTCAGGCTGTAAGGGGAGAAGCTCCAATGCCACCTCACATGACACTGCCTGGAATGTCTGTGGCCCTGCGACTGGAGTTTCTGAACCCTCCTCACAGGGTGTCAACACTCTTGCAAGGAAGATGGGCCCTCAAGGACAGGCAGGGTTCCTGCCAGGCTCCTGCCAGTGAGGGCAACTCCTGGTGTTCTCCTTCTGGCCTTCTCAGGGGCCACCATCGCAGCCTTTTTTTCTGGTGCTTCCCTGCCCTTCCCAGCCCACCTCCTGTGTGTCCTGGGTATCTGCCGTAAGCTCAGAACCGTGCAGGGCATGCTGCAGCAATGCTGAGAAGTATAGGGGAAGTCTTTGCCCATAGGGCCTATGATAGCTAATATGAGAAATAAGGCCCCTGTTTCTTCAATGTGAGGGAATCAATAATTGAGAGGAATTGATGGGACCGTGGTGTGGGGAACGCGCTGATAAAATCAGGGGAACGAGGTATCACAAGAGAAAGGGCTGGTTAGCGAAGACTTCTTGGAAGAGGTGAGACTTGAGCAAAGGCTTGAGGGAGGGATGAAGGCCAGACAAGGAGGAAATGAAAGGATAGTGACGGCAGACGTGTGATGATTATGAGACAAGGTGGGCTCAGGGGCCGGGAAACAACCAACATGGGTGGCATCCAAGGAGGTGATGAGACGTGAACTCATGCAGGCAGGACTGTACCACATTTCTGGCTGCCTGCATGGCAAGCAACAAACAATGCCTCAGTCCTTCTGCCTGAGCACACCTCTGTATCCCAGCGCTTGGCATGGGCCTGGCTCATAGTTAGTGCTCAATACACACTGATGAATGAACCAAGGAAATTACTAAGCACCCTCAGTCATGCAGGAGGCCCCAAACCAAAACACAAAGCCATGTTTAAAGGTGGGGATTGAAAACTCAATGACCACATGGGCCAGGCAAGTAACAAAAGTGCAGCTGGCTAGGAGTGAGCAGTGGGGAACACCAGGGATACCGACGTGTGGACACCCATCTTCAGGGGGACGGTTTCCACCTGACTGCAGCCCAGCACTGCTGCTAAGGTTCACAAGCCCAGTGTTGTTGGGCTTTTGTTATGTGAAATCTCCCAACTTTTAAATCTGAGCAATGAACTTAAAAAAAAAATTCTGCATAGACCAAACAAGACACGTAACCCAAAGTCATATCCAGCCTGGGAGCCATCTTTGGCTATATAGGATCAGGTTTTTTTTGCTTAAGAAGTGGATAGTCTAAAAAAGTCCCCAACAAAACTAATCTATGATGATAGAGGTAAGAATGGGAGTTGCCTTTGGTGGCAGGGGGCTGTGGACTGGCTCCCTTTCGGGAGGCTGGAAATCTCCTGTCTTTTGGTCTGTGTGGTGGTAACAGGGATGAGCGCACATCTGAGAATTCATCAAGCTGTAAACATAAGAGTTGTACACTTTACTATATCTAGTAAAGCAAAAAGCAAAAAAGGTCCCCCAGAGTTGGATGAAACCCTCTCCAGAGTGTGCTTTAAGCTGTGCTGCTCCTTTGGTCTCAAATCCCCTTTGGCCCTCCCTCTCTTTACCCCGCTGCCACTCACTTGCCCTGTCAGCCACGGCCCAGGCAGTACTTCCTCCAGGAAGCCCTCCTACTCCACCCTGGCCCATAACTGTGCTTGGCCCATCTGGGTGCTCCCAGATCCAGCCCAGTGAGTGCCACCTTCACCCCCACCTTCACCACTTCCCAGGTCTGCCACCCTTGGAGTTTCTGAGGTCCCGGGGATGAGGACTGTGCACCGCCCACTGTGGTGCAGGCCTCGCAAACAGTGGGCATTCAGCAGAGGTCTGACGTGACAGCTTAATCTCCTCCAGCAATCAGCAAAGGGGAGGATGCCTCCCTCCCCAGCCCCATCTCTATTTCCTGAGAAGTGACTAAGCACAGAATCTGGAAACATGAGATCTGGAGAGAAAAAAAAAGCCAGGGGACTAGCTGAGTCCTGGGTAAGAAGTCCTGGAGCAGCAGGGTTGGGGACATGTGCATCTAAAGATGTAAAATGTGATCCTCTTGCAACCAGCTATGGTGACTTCTTACTGAGGAGAGGAAATAAGGATGCGTACAATTCTCAAATCACCTCCCTGGCCAAAGAAACTCTAGGCCAGTGCGGCTCACGCTTCCGCAGGCATCAGAATCACCAGAGGCTTTGTTAAAAACAGATTCCTGGGCCCACCCAGGAGAACGACTGACTCTGAAACAGGGCCTGAGAATTTGCATTCCTAAGTAGATGCTGATGCTGCTGGTCCAGGGACCCCCGCTGTGAGTGGCACTGGCTCAGGCAAGACCACTATTAGGAAGAACAAAATATCGCAATGCATCAGTGGTCTTTCATTGACTCGTTGAACAAATTTTTATTACATTTGTACTGTGTGCAAAGCCATGTAAATGGTGCAGACATAATTAGAACTAGTACTTGAACCCTTACCCTTGGTCACCAGAAAATGGATTGCTACCTCTCAGTGCCTATCACAAGTTTTGCTGTTAAAGCAGAAAATGACACCCACTTTCAGCCACACCCCAATGCTCAAATGGTCTCAGGTTCAAACTCATGACTCGGAGAACAAAGTGTTTGAAGTCCACTCCCATCAGTGAACTCATCTGTTTCTCCAAACGTTTCTGATGAAATGAATCACTTCTCTTGGGCCTCTCTTCAATACATCACCTCCTTTGTTTAACCAGAAGAGGAGCTGGTTGTAGATTTTGTACTCTGGGCTGGGCAGGGGGCGGATACATTTCCCCTGCAGTCCAAGCCAGCAAAGGGTCTCCAGAAGAGTCTGAGGGTGGAGGCAGCTTTCCAGCAGACAGACAAACACACTGCTCTGAAATAGCACCCGTTCCCGTCCCAGGCAGGGGCCGCCTTCTGACATATTCAGTTACAAGTGACTGCCTGGGCATTAAATCTAAATGGCCCATGCTATGGAATGCCTGGGCAGCATGCAGTTAGATTATTTATGCCCTCTGCACCTGTGGAAGTGAGGTTTAATTATTTATTTCATGTTAAATTTCCAATCCTTGGCTTCCAGTCTGCAGATGAATAAACACCTCAGTTAAACTGCAGGGGACTTTGGGTCACCACTCATCAGGGGTCAGAAAACTGAAGGATTTCAGCACCCCAGAATGTCATCTCACTCACTGCCTGAGGATATCCTAATAAAAATCAATCCTGTGGAAGAGTTTTAAGAATCCTTTGAAGTGACAATACCTGAAAAAGTCAGTTCTGCCCTCTCAATCAAAATGTAACTCAAGAGGTAAGGGCACAACCTTTGAACCACAGACATGATACTATACTCTGCTAGTATATCTTTCCTGACTTGCTGTAGGAGGCAACTGTTGAATTCAACAATTCAAAATTGTTAGAACTCTGGAGTTAAATGTCAGTCAGCTCCTTGTGGTGTCTGATTAAAATGTAATACTAAGGTATGTTCTAACTGAACTAGTTGCCTTCTTATGGTATAATCCAGTTTGCTGTTATCAACAGGGCTGTGGTTTGGAAATTGTTATCTTAACCCAAACCATCATCGGCTCTGCACCTCAAGCAGAGCTGCTTAGAATTCAAACCTCAACCCTTCTCTACTTGCCTTTTCCTGCATTAGTAACTTGAGTCTAATCTCTTGTTCCAATGAAATGATTAGATTCTCATTTTGCTATATTTTCTTCTGTGGAGAGAATATCAGCTTTCACATATAATTCTGGATGGTTTCCAAGGCCATGCACAAATTTACTGACTGCATCATCACTGCTCAAGCTTTTGGCATAAGAGCTAGCCCAGTCCCAACAAAGATGGCAGTGCCTGAGAATGGGTTCACTTCTTTAATAGGACCAGGATTAAAAGCCTCTAAACTTTACAATTTGGATTACAGAATCAATTTCTTTTGGGGGATCAAGGCTGCCTTTTGGCTTTGGTTTCATTCGGTTCATTGGGTTCATTGGTTCTCCCAAAGCACAGGGAGCTGTCTGCTTTGTGCGCTTCTGTGCTCTGCATGGTTGGGATACCTATGGTTACAACGGTGCTTAGCAGAGGGCAGGTACACAGCAAACACTTGTTGCATGAATATCTATCAGGAAACACCCACCCTGAAGACCAGGTAGAAGCACACAGGAAAGTCACAAAGCTCTTGTGCCCCACTGATGCTGGTTGCTTCTCTTAGCTCTGTCTGACCCAGTGTCTGATAAGAAAATGGAGAAATTTAAACTTGAGCCAAGTATAACACTGGTTTATCCTGCTATACAGATTAAATAGACTAAGAACCATAAAAAAGCAGTCAGTTTACCAAGAGTGAAGATAATTGTGAGTCAATAATGATATTTTACCAAAAACTCCACAGAGGCCCTATAATCTAAACTATGTCACTGGTATATTGGAATCATTTTTATATAGCCTGATAATCTTATTTGTATAAAATGAGATTTCCCACTTTTAATGAGTCACAAGACACAATAAAATATTTTATTAAATATTTGGCAAAAATTGAATACACATTAATAATAATATATACAAACAAAAGCCTCATGTTCCTTGGTACTTTACCTTGGAAGGAAATACCATGTCATTTAAAATGAGAGTTTCACTCTAAGACAAGAAAGTAATTCAATAAAACAGACAGTAGTAACAAATTTGCCAACAGTTTAGTTTAGAATGGTCATGTTTGAAATGGACGAATGCCTAGAAAGATACAATCTACCAAAACTGACCCATGAAGAAGTAGAAAATATGAAAAGACCTATAACAAGTAAGGAGACTGAATCAGTAATTAAAAACCTCCTAACAAAGAAAATTCCTGGACCAGACGGCTTCACTGGCAAATTCTACCAAACATTTAAAGAAGAATTAACACCAATCTTTCTCAAACCCTTCCAAAAATTTGATGAGAAGAAAACATTTCCTACATATTCTATGAGGCCAATATAATCCTGATACCAAAGCAAGACAAAAACAGTACAAGAAAATAAAATCATAGAACAACATCCACTATGAATATGATGCAAAAATCCTCAACAAAATACTTGCAAATCAAATTCAGCAGCATATTTAAAGAATTATACACTATGACCAAGTGGGATTCATTCACAGAATGCAAAGATAGTTCAACATAAAAAAATTAGTCAACGTAACATACCACATTAACAAAATAAAAAGGAAAACCTCATGAGCATCTAATTGATGTCAAAAAAGCATTTGACAAAATTCAACACCTTTTTATGACAATAACACTCAGTAAACTAGGAATGGAAAAAAAACTTCCTCAGCATGATAAAGGTTAGATACAACAAACCCACAGCTAACATCATACTCAATGGTAAAACAAAACAAAACAAAAAACTGCAAGTTTTCTCCTAATACTAGAAGCAAGACAAGAATGCTTGCTTTCTCTACTTCTATTCAACATAATACTAGAGGTTCGAACCAGGGCAATTAGGCAAGACAAAGAAATGAAAAGCATTCAGATTGGGAAGGAAGAAGTAAGACTATTTCTGTTTGCAAATGACATGATTTTATATGTAGAAAACCCTCAAGTTACACACACACAAACAATGGTTATAGCTCATAAACAAACAGGAAAGATGCAGGATACAAAATCAACTCATAAAATCAGTTGCATTTTTACACACTAGTAATTAACAATCCATAAAGAAAATTATGAAAACAATTTCATTTATAATAGCATCAAAAAGAATAAACTAGGAATAAAGCAAGGAGATGAAAGGCTTGTACACTGAAAACTACAAAGCATTGTTGAATAAAATCAAAGAAGATATAAATAAGTGGAAAGACATTCCATGTTCATGGATTGGTAGACTTAATATCGTTAAGTGACCTACAAATTGAATGTAATTTCTATCAAAATCCCAATAACATTATTTTCAGAAATAGAAAAATTTATCCTAAACTTCACATGGAATCTTAAGGGACAAATCCCAAATAGTCAAAGAAATCTTGAAAAAGAGGAATAAAGTTGGGGAATGTATCCTGATTTCAAAACTAACTACAAAGCTACAGTAATCAAAATAGTGTGGTACTGGCATAAGGACAGACATATAGAGCAGTAGAATACAATAGAGAATCCAGAAAAAAAAATTTACATATATGATCACTTGATACTCAACAGGTGTACCAAGGCCATTAAATGGGGAAAGCATAGTCTTTTCAACAAATGGTGCTGGGAAAACTGGGTATCCACATGCAAAATAATGAAGTTGGACCCTTACACAATATGCAGAAAGGAACCAAAGACCAGAACTTGAGATTATAAACTATAGTTTACACTATAAAACTCTTAGAAGAAAACATGGGAAATGCTTCGTAACATTGGATTTGGCAATGACTTCTTGGGTGTGACACAAAAAGCACAAGCAATAAAAGAAAAAAGAAATAAATTGAAGTTCATAAAAATTAAAAACTTTCATGCATTAAGGGACACTATCAAGAGAGTAAAAAGACAACACACAGAGTGGAAGAAAATACATGCAAATCATATGCCTGGTAAAAGATTATATTCTGAATGCATAAAGAAATTCTACAGTTCAACAACAACAAAAAATTCAATTCAAAAACAGGTAAAGGACTTGAACAGATATTTCTCTAAAGAAGAAATACAGGCCGGGCGCAGTGGCTCAAGCCTGTAATCCCAGCACTTTGGGAGGCCGAGACGGGCGGATCATGAGGTCAGGAGATCGAGACCATCCTGGCGAACACAGTGTTCGCCAGGAGCCCCGTCTCTACTAAAAAGTACAAAAAAACTAGCCGGGCGAGGTGGCGGGCGCCTGTAGTCCCAGCTACTCGGGAGGCTGAGGCAGGAGAATGGCCTGAACCCGGGAGGCGGAGCTTGCAGTGAGCTGAGATCCGGCCACTGCACTCCTGCCTGGGCGACAGAGTGAGACTCCGTCTCAAAAAAAAAAAAAAAAAAAGAAAAAAGAAGAAATACAAGTGTCCAATAAGCACATGAAAAGATAATCAATCTCATTAGTCATTAGAGCAATGCAAATCAAAACCACAATGAGATACCACTTCACACCTACTAGGATGGCCACAATAAAAACAAACAAAATAATAAGTGTGTTTGAGAATGTAGAGATATTAGAATCCTCTTGCATTGCTGGTGGGAACATAAAATGGTTCAGCCACTGTTGGAAACAGTTTGGCAGTTCCTCAAAAAGCTAAACACAGAATTATCATATTTTCTTTGTCAATTTGAGGTGCTATAACAAATTGCCATAGACCAGGTTGCTTGAACGTGCACATTTACTTCTCACAGTTCTGAAGGCTGGGAAGTCCAAGATCAGGGCACTGGCAGATCTGGTGTCTGGTGAAAGCACTCCTTCTAGCTTGGGACTGTATTCTCCTACTATCCTCACATGGTATGGATAGAGAGCAAGCGCAAGCTCTTTCATGTCTCTTCTCATAAGGATACTAATCCTATTCAAGAGGGCTCCGCAGCCTCCCAAAGACCTTGTCTCCTAATACCATCACATGGGGGTTAGCATCTCAACATATGAATTTTGAGGGGACACAAACATTCAGTCCATAACACATAAGATCTAGCAATTCTGTTCGTAGGTATATACACAAAAGAATTGACTCAGGTCTTTCAAGTCCAGGAAGGACTCAAATATTTGTACACCAATATTCATGGAAGCATTATTCACAATAGCCAAAAGGTGAAAACAACGCTTCTGGCCATCAACAGATGAATGGATAAGTAAAATGTGATATATACATGTATTGTACTTACAAAGTACATTTTATTCAGCCATGAAAAGGAATACAATTTTGATACATGCTACAGTATGAATGATCCTTGAAAACATGATGCTAAGTGAAATAAGCCAGACAAAAAGGACAAATATTGTATGGTTTTACTTATATGAGATACCTAAAATAGGCAAATTCATAGAGACAGAAAGTAGCCTAGAGGTTAGCAGGAGCTGGGGGAAGAGGTACACGGGGAGTTTTGTTTAATGGGTAGAGAGTTTCTGTTTGGGTGATGAGAAAGTTCAGGAAATAGTGTGGGTGGTTAAACAACTTTGTGAACCTATTTAATGTCAATGAATTGTACAATTTTTTTTTTGAGACAGGGTCTTGTTCTGTCACACAAACTGGAATGCAGTGGCACTATCACAGCTCACTGCAACCTCAAATTTCTAGGCTCAAGTGATCCTTCTGCCTCAGCCTCTCAAGTACCTGGAACTACAGGCACACACCATACACCCAGCTAATTTTAAATGTTTTGGTAGACAGGAGGGCTCACTGTGTTGCCCAGGCTGGTCTCAAACTCCCAGCCTCAAGCAATCCTCCAGCCTCAGCTTCCCAAAGTGCTGGGATTGCAGGCGTGAGCCACCATGCCTAGCCAAATTGTACAATTGCAAATAGGCTATATATCTATTTAACTACAATAAAAAATGGCCATAGTTTCTTATTTTAAATCTGTCATTTCCAGGATTTTAAGATAACTCATACCATTCCATATATTGGTCTGAAGGCCCTATTTAAGCATTGTTTCATTCCCATTTTCTGGAAGCATTTAAAAAGAAATCTCTTTTATGAGTGACACAAATTGACAATCAGATGAAAAGCCCATCTAAATATATGCAATCCAGAATCTTCCCTGGCCTCTACCTCTCTGATTTTGTCACAGCTTCTTGATGATATGAAGAATACCAAGAAATAGAAACACTGCTACTTCAGACTTGCAAAAGGCTTTATACTCTATGTCCATTGTCACTAAATGCAAAAAATGCCACCAACAGGAGGGACTCTACACTGTGGGACTAGAAGCAATGGAAACAAGGCTTTCCATGGAATTTCCCAACAAACAAACTCCCTAGATTTTTAAAGACCCACACTACCAGTACAGAACAACCCTGTGGATTTCGAACAAAGATATAAAATAGTTATACATGATGGAACTGTAAAACACCGATTAAACTGTTACTGATATTTTCTCCCATCAAAAGCAAGCACCTGCCCCTGAGTTCCGGCCAACAGAGCTGAAAGGGAAGGCTGGCCCATGGATTTCCAACTTTCTCTGAGTCCTTAGTCTGATTGATTTTTCTTCATAGCATTTATTAGCTGACATTATACTGTTTGTGCAGGTGTTTACTTGCTATGTCTGTTTCCTAGAAGCTAAGCTCCATGAGGGCAGGTTTTGTCTCCCACTCACTCCTGTCTCCCCAGGCCTCCAGCAGAGACTGACTCATGGGAAGCCTCAATCAGCATGTGCTGAACCAAGGGAGTGCAAGAGTTGAGATGGTTGGAGGATCTACTGACCTTGATTCTATCAATGTCAATATCCTGGTTATGATATCAGGTGATAGTTTTCAAGATGTTGCCACTGGGGGAAACTGAATAAAGGTTACACAGGTTATGTACCCTCTGGTTTTACTTCTGTATTATTTCATACAACAGCATGTGAATCTAGAATTTCTTCTGTATTATTTCATACAACAGCATGTGAATCTAGAATTTCTTCTGTATTATTTCATACAACAGCATGTGAATCTAGAATTATTTCAAAATACAAAGTTTAATTTTTAAAACCTTTAAAATACATGCAAACAAACAAAAAATGCCTAAAAGCCATTCTATAAGATACCTATTATTCTTCAAAACTATAAAGGTGATTTAAAAAATAAAAAACAAGGAAAGACTGAGAAGCTATTATAGGCTGGGGAAGACTAAGAAGAAATGATAACTAAATGCCATGTTGAATCCTGGGTAGGATCATGAAACAGAAAAAAGACATTGGTGGGAAAACTGAAGAAATCTGAATAATGTCTATAGTTTGTTAATAGTATTGTACCAACATTAATAATGTCTTAGTTTTGACAAATATAACATGGTTATGTAAGGTATTAACATTAGGGGAAGTTAGGGAAACTCTATATACTTGATTTGTAGCTTTTTTAGTAAATCTAAAATTGCAAAGTAACAGTGTTTTTTTTTTTGAAACAGGATTGAAAGAAGGATGTTTGATAATGACCAAGCAGTTAACTAGAACTATACCTACTTTACTTTTCAGATAAAAATCATACAAATCTAAGCAGTAAAAATGCTGGGACATCAACGCATAAACAATTATGTTGTGATATGAATCCAAAATCCTTGGGGCCAAATTTGGTAAAATTTAGAATCCTCTTTATTTCAAAAAACAAGTATGATGGATGTACTAGCCTTTGAACCCAGTACAGTCCAGGCCAGAACCATATCATTAAACACATGCACATTTCTTGAGCAAAATGCATAAAGTCACACTATGTGAGATCAAAAATAAAGACTGCAAACAGCCTCTCATTCTATCAAGTCAGATTTTGCTGCCAAATACTTTTGCTCAAAACTTTAAGAAAAACCTTTCTGTTTTCAGAGCTATTTGGATTTCAAAATTGCAGATAAGGAATTGTGGACTGGATTATTAGGATTCCAAATGAATAATATTTGATTTTTAATTTGTTAAATCACCAAATTTCTAAAAATTATCACCTCAATATTTCTCTCTCTCCTTTTAAACACACACACACACACACACACACGACATTTAGGAGTAGCACTCATGACCCAGAGGAAGGACAAGGGGGACTTCTAGGATGTTGATGTTTTATTTCTTAATCTAGGAGCTGGTTAGAAGGGTAAATATTCAATGAGCTTTTTTATATGCATCTTAAATGTTGATGTAACATTTTTTAAAAAGCAGCAATGACACAATTGATTTAAAGTCACAACATGTTAACATGGGAAGAAGTCTTTTCTCATTCGAGATACGTATCCCCTGTATTTCACAGGTGGACAATGGTCAAGTGATTTGCCCAAGGTCACACAGCAATGCGGTGGGAGAACAGAGACTTCCAGTTCAACTCCTGGTCTGTTATGCAAAATCATGAGATTTCTGTTTCAAACATTTGTTCTATAATATGTGTTACTAATTAACTGGGAAAACTTGTAATACCATCAGACTGGAGTTAATACCCAAACATTTTTTGCTCGTTTAGATTTACTTTTTCCCATGAAATTACAGAACTGATGTCTGGATCAGATGTCTACATTTAATTGGGTGTAACTATGCTTCTCTCTAATAATGCGTAAAACCATCAATGACCATAAATACAATTTAAGTGTTTTGTCACATCATCCAACTTAATCATTCAGCTATGAATATATCATGGATGATTTAAATCACACTGATTGGACTCATCACTTAAAAAATGTTAACCCTCTAGTTAGCTATGACATTTTAAGGATGGAAAGGAAAACATAATTTGTGCCTCTTTGACTTACATACTTTTAGTATCTTACTACTTTTCTAGACATTACCATATGACTCAGCTTTTCATTGTGTTTAATTTATATTCTTTCTTTTCATAGTTTACAATCTTGCCATAGGCAGCTGAACTGGGACAGTACTAGAAAAGCACTGTGCTTATACAAGGAACACAATATTTTCCTTTTTTTTTCTTCTTTTTGAGTCTTGCTCTGTCACCCAGGCTGGAATGCAGCGGCATGATCTCGGCTCCCTGCAACCTCCGCCTCCCGGGTTCGAGCAATTCTCCTGCCTCAGCCTCCCGAGTAGCTGGGACTACAGGCATGCACCACCATACCCGGCTAATTTTTATATTTTTAGTAGAGACGCGGTTTCACCATACTGGTCAGGCTGGTCTCAAACTCCTGACGTCAAATGATCTGCCAGCCTCGGCCTCCCAAAGTGCTGGGATTACAGGCCTGGCCTATTTCTTTTACTGTAAAAATAAATGATGGATAAAAATGCCTACAAGCAGAAATTTCCAAATTCCAGACATTTGTAAAAATATCTTTCTTAAATAAAATTGTAATTTCCATTTATATTTTATTTATTATTCTTTTTTAGAGACAGCATCTGGCTCCATCACCCAGGCTGGATCCAGTGGTGTGATCCTAGCTCACTGCAGCCTTTGAACTCCTGGGCTCAAGCAATCTTCCCGTCTCAGCCTCCCAAGTAGCTGGGACTACAGGCGTGTGCTACCATGGGTAATTTCCATTTTTACAAAGCACTTTAAAATCAGAGGCTTTAAATTGCGCTTCAGACTGAATTATTGGCATTCTGTGCTAAATTGTGTGGGGATGGGATCGGGGGAAGGAGGCTCATACTTCCATCAGATTCTTGAAGGAAGCCATGACCTTAACTATAGGAGGGCCAAGGGAAAGAATCATTCATCATTAGTGACTAGCTACAATAAATAAATAGTAATAATAAATAAAGAGTAAGGAAAGTAAGATCTGGGAGTGAGAGCCCAAGTTTCTATCACAAGTTTGATAGCATATTTAAAGAGTCATGATGACATTGTCATGTAGCGCTGTATCTAGGGCCCTCACAAAAGCCCTGTGAAGCAGGAATGGACTGGGCTCCATTTTGCAGATGAGAAAAGTAAGGCCCATGAGATTAAAGAACTTGTCAAAGCTCCACAGCTATTCAATGTGGATGCAAGATGCTGGGAATACATATAGCATTTAAACTGATCCCCATCCGAGCTATACGCTCAGGCTTACGTTAAATATCTGTGAGAATTTAAACGGTCTCTTAAAAGTTCTCCTATCATGTCAGCCTGCGTCATTGTGCTTTTAAAACAAAGATCCCACATTACGTAAAAGCATTATAGAAATGCAATTTTCAGTGTGTCAGTTTCCATTTTTTTCACAAAGCGTACGGAAAAAAGAAGTCCTGCCCTGATCTTGTTAGTCACATTATCCCAAACCCACCTCCGGACTCTCCCGCCCAAGGCTATCTCAATTCCAACCTTTATTATTCATGTTCCTTCCAGCCATTTCCTTTCTAGGCATTAAAAATACCAATACCGAATACCAGTGGTAGAACTTCCTCTGAGCCTTCCAAACCTGAAGTTGGACATCTTTTCCTGCCCACCCTCCCAATGATCTCTCTGCTTCTTCCCCTCTTAGTATGGACTACTAGGGACTTGCTAACCAAAATAGCAAAGAAAAATACATTCCGTCGTCTCCTTCCTATCTAGGTGTTTAAATGCCAGAGCTATCTTCCAGCTACCCCATGACCATTCTGAACATAGGCACAGCTGTCAACAGAGGAACAGAAAACAAGAAAGTCCCTGCGAGTCTGACCTGACAGAAGACAGCTTTGTCACCAGTCTCCAAGTCGAAAATAGATCACCCACCACTCAGAAGGGCACAGGGCACTTTTCCAGTCTTATCTCAGAGGCCTCCAGGAGTTACATGAAATGCGCTAAGCACTTATGGAATAAAATGTGCAATCAGCGATACGCTTTCAAAATAACTTCTTTTTGACAGGCCCGCCAAGGACAAGATGACAAGGAATGCGTAAGGTCGCGTGTAAAAGTGCTGATCCTCTGCGGTGACCACAAACCCCAGAAAGGACAGCAAAGGCCCCTACGGCCAACAGCTGGGTCATTCGCCTCGTTTTACAAATGCGCAAACCCACTGGCTACCGCAATTCAGGCAGATCCCTCTCCGCTCTCCCCGTGCTAAAGCTTTTGCAAACAGATTCACTTCTCAAGATGTTAGGATCCACCACAATCATCCAGCTGTTTCACCAGCAGTTCTCTTTACTCGCCTCCTTCACATTTTGTGTATGCGTGGTGGCAGGGCAGGGGAGGGGGAGTGCTCCTAAGCTTCAAGAGGTCTACGTCTGACTCATGTATGTGACTTTATTTAGGGTGCATCCCAGATAATGAAATAAACACATGGTGACAAAGTCTAAGATTTTCTATTGTAAAATTTTTTTAAAGTATTAATGTCCTCACTTTTCACCCAATACTGCAATGGAGCAAGATGAACAAGTTAAGCAGAAACAGCATGCCTGAATTTTGCATGCAATTTCTCATTACCAGTGGAAACTAGCCTGAACTTCTACAGGGTTTTGTAGCACACACTTCTTTTGAATTCTGTACCAAGACAAATCAGAAGCTCCCCAAATTATTTTTTGGTTGTTGTTTTTTGTGCTGTTTTATTTTGGTTTGGTTTTGTTCTAACAATATCTTGGGCAAATGACAATTTCTTTCTTTCTTTCTTTCTTTCTTTCTTTCTTTCTTTCTTTCTTTCTTTCATCTTTCTTTCTTTGTTTCCTTTTTCTTTCTTTCTTTCCTTTTTTTTTTGACAAGAGTCTTGCTCTGTCACCCAGGCTGGAATGCAATGGCACAATCTCGGCTCACTGCAACCTTTGCCTCCTGGGTTCAAACAATTCTCCTGCCTCAGCCTCCTGAGTAGTGGGACTACAGGTGTGCACCACCACACCCGGCTAATTTTTGTATTTTTAGTAGAGAAGGAGTTTCATCATGCTGACCAGGCTGGTCTCGAACTCCTGACCTCAGGTGATCCACCTGCCTCAGCCTCCCAAAGTGCTGGAATTACAGGCATGAGCCACTGCGCCCGTCCCAAATGGCAATTCTTGTCTGTCAATGTTTTCCTTGACACTGTAGAAAAATTATTTCCATGACTTTCTTTAAGAGCTGAATGAATTTACTCATCTCCCCCACCCCCTGCAAAAATATAATTAATTAAAAATATTTCAAAGTGAGGCATACAACTCTGTTCTTAGTCACAGGATATAACTTGATTTTTCTTTTTCTTCCATTATCTTCCACCAAAGAGCCATAAGTTTCTGAAATCATCTAAAGAACCCACAAAAAACATAAAAGCCACATTTACCAATCATTTCACTAATCTTTCATATGGTTGCCTTAAGAATAATTTCAACCGTAGGCAGAAATAAGAGTTTCTCCTATTTTAAAAAACTGACTCAACATATTCATTTTGTTTTTTAAAACAGGTCAAATAGCTTTTGAAAGTTGAACTGGAAGTCTTGATTGACTCTCCAGTTGAGGCAAAATCATTTAGACATTTTAATTTAATCTAGAAATGAGTATGTAAAAGCTACAAAACTCGATTTGCTTTAAGTCTTCACTGAAGCAAGGTTTTTAACTCTTAAATAACCCTCCCCAACAAATAATAGAACAAAAAGGAAGCTCTTAAGGAATAAGAGGAGAAGGAGAGCTTAATATCTGGAACCACACTCACAATGCAAACCCAACCTAGCATTTACAAGAAAATATTACCAAACTCCTCTTGCACACAAAATTAATGAAAACCGATTACCAGCTCCAATCGCCCTAATGCGGACACTCTTACTGCAACTCAACCAGCACCAGCTGTGTTGCAGATTTAAATCGTAAATCTGACCAGTGTTTTGAGCCAAAAAATAAAACTGCCTTCTGCCATTAACAAGTTCATTAAATTCAGACCTATTAGGTCTGAGGGCACCAGATGCCCACAAAGTTGTAATTGGAGTAAAGCTGACTATGAAATCAAGAAGGTGGTCAGGAATTTGATGAGACAGAAAAGCCCAAAACGGGTGACACTTAGCGACCACTTTTGGACTTTTTTGCTCTCATCTAATTATTGATTACAAGAATTAGACACAATCAAAAATTGTGATCAATGACACAATCAAAAATTGTGATCATCATAACCCAAAAAGTAAAAGAAATATCTGACTCCATACTGACATAAATACTTGATAAATAAATAAATGAGGAAGAAGGAACAACAGCTCTTCCTTACAGAAGAATTCCAAATAATAAATGGAGAAGGAATGAGTGAAATGGAAAATCACTGTTAGAATATAACAATGATAACTATCGTAGGCAAGCTGCACATATGAATGCCAAAATTAGCAGGAGAAAGTCTGAAAAGAAACAGGATATTTGCATAATCCTACAGTAGCTCCCCTGAAATATTCTTAATTACAAAGAAAAAATAGCAACTTTTAACTTTACAGTTAACACCACCTTAAGCAAGCAATTAAGTGATGCACTGAGAAGGGCACACCCCCTCTTTGGGAATCTTCTTGCAGTATGCATAACCTCAATTTAATCATCAGGACATGGCAGGCAAACTCAAATCCAGGAAACTTTCACAATGGGAGTTGGCAAATTACAGCCCAAGGACCAAATCTGAACCTTTGCCCATTTCCATAAATGAAGTCATACAGAGACCCAGCCATGCTCATTTATTTACATATTGTCTGAGGCTGATCTGTGCCACAACAGTAAAGGTGAGTAGTTGCCACAGAGAACATGTGGCCTGCAAAGCCAACACTATTTACTGTCTGGCCCCAGATAGAAAAAGTTGGCTCGATCTGTGTTCTACAAAATAAGTGACCAATACTTTTCAAAAATGTCAAGGTCATGAAAAACAAGTAAAAGCTGAGATACTGTCACATTCTGGAGGAGGCTATGAAGACACAACAACGAATGCCAGGTGGGATCCTGGATTGCATCCTGAAATAGAAAACACATCAGTGAAGGCCAGGCACGATGGCTCACACCTGTAATCCCAGCACTTTGGGAGGCCGAGGCAGATGGATCACCTGAGGTCAGGAGTTCGAGACCAGTCTTGCCAGCATGGTGAAACCCCATCCCTACTAAAAATACAAAAAAAATTAGCTAGGCATGGTGGTGGGCACCTGTCATTCCAGCTACTCAGGAAGCTGAGGAAGGAGAATCATTTGAACCCGGGAGGCAAAGGTTGCAGAGAGCCAAGATCATGCCATTGCACTCCAGCCTGAGCAACAAGAGCGAAACTGCCTCAAAAAAAAAAAAAAAAAAAAGAAAGAAAGAAAGAAAGAAAAGAAAAAGAAAAAAGAGGCATTAATGAAAAGACTGTTGAAATCTGAAAAATGCCTATAGTGTGGTTATTAATATTGTGACTATATTCCTTTCTCGGTTTTGATAAATGTATCATGGTTTATCCAAGATGTTAACATTAGGTGCAGCTGGGTAAAAAGCATGCAGGAACTCTCTGCACTATTTTTGCAAATTTTCTGTAGGTCTAAAATCATTTTAAAATAAAAAGTTAAACAATAATTGTGATGAACTCCTCACCTGACCTCAGGCTAACGGGGAGCAGCAGCAGCTGCCATTTCTAGGCCAGCCTCCAGCCTCAACCTTCCAATGTGTGTCTTTATGGGGCTTAAAAGCAACTGCAAAAATAATTCCAAGGTCACTGACACTTCAAGCCAGTGCCCTGAAGGCACACAAGATTAGCAGAGAGCATGCCTCAACCAATACTGCCTTTAAAAATGCCTTACAGTTTAGGGATCCCTGTACCTAAATATAAAGTACTAAACAAGAGTATGAAATTAGACATCTAAATCTCTCTTATGCCATTTCTCAAAGCTTAAACTAACCCTAAAAGATAGGTGGATGTGAAGATTTTCTTGGAAGTGCCAGCAGGAGGAGGTTTGGTGCAGACCCTACTGCAGAGGAGACGTGGTCTAACAGCAGGGGGAGACAGTGTGCCCTTGGGATTCGGGGCCAATTCTGTCACCAGCTTCTCGCGCAGCCCTGACAAAGGAGTGAAATGCCTTCTGCAGAGGTCTCTTCCTCGTTTGTTCAAAGGCTGTCCCTGCATGGACAGCAAGGAATGTGTGAGAAGAAGGTGCCCTTGTCCCTCTTCTATCAAGCAAGTGGCCCCTAGACAGAAACCTTCCACGCAGACTTAAGATTTTTCATGAATGATAGCAAGTCATGTCTGTAATTACGCAAAAATAGAAAGAGAATAAGAGACAGATTGCAAGAAAGAAGTGGAAAGGAAAGAGAAGTGAAGGGAAATGGGTGGGGAGACGGGAGCACACAAGAGAAACAGGAAGGAAGTGTAGGGGTGCAGCTCTCCCCAGCAAGAAGCAGTTGAGCAAACAGACCCTCGAGAAGCACCTGTCCTCCTCCAACCTTACTAATCACCCCTGGTATAGGCGCATCAAAGCGAGGGTGAAGGAGAAGGTCCCGCCAAGCCCCACCGTGAAAGGTGGGTCACAGCCTCCCCCAAGCGTGCACCCTCTCAGCCCCCAGGTGACAAGCATTGCGTGACAGTGCACCACAGCCCAGGCTAGTTAGCCACATGTGTCAGTCCCCGAGCTGGCCAAACACCCTTGGCAAATCCTGGCTTGCCACTGAACACACGACCCAGCAGCCTGAGGCCATCCATCATGCCAGCCCAGGAGAGCAGATGAGACTTGGAGAAGGAGGCTGCTACCACCTTTTTAGCTGACCGAGCTCCTCCTCCCTCAGCTTTGAGAGAACCGAACCCCTGAGATGGGGGAAACGAGGCAGTGGCCAGTGCCATCTGGAGAAGAAAGAGGAGGCGTTTTTATGAATGGACCATTCAGACAGGAAAACAGCCCTGTCGGCCTCCCCGGCCGGTGCCACCCCTCCCCACTCGGAAAATTCTTTCGACTCCATCTGCTCGGAAGGAGGAAACACACCCAAGGAGCAAACCCACCAACCACTCCCAACTCGAACTTCCGCCCCCACCAAGAACATTCCAGTGGTTCTGCCAAACAAACTAATTGCTCTCCCCCAGGACAGCCTGCGTGACAACAGGTGCCCGGCTCTAATGCCACTACTCACATTTTCTGGGTTTCGTTGTTTTTAATTAGCCTAAATAATTGTTTTTAAAGTCATTTAGAAACAGTGCTGTCCCACTATGCCCTTCTCTCAAAATGTCAGAAGAGCAGGTTAAAAGGGGCAGTGTCAGTCCGGGGATGAAACTGAGATCGAGGTGCCCGCCGACTGTCTCTGGCACGAGATGGCATGAGCTGTGAATGACAATCACCAAGTGAACGCCGCTGTGGCCATCTGTGTGCTGGGCCTGTCTGCCTGGCTGGGAAGTGCGTCTGCATGTGCCCCAGTCCGTCAGGGCTAGAGGAAGGCGGACCTGCCTCCCAGCCCTCAGCCAAGCCTTCTCTCAGGAAACAGCCACGCTGCAGACACACAGACCTCCAGCCTGTGGCTTTGCCTGCCCAGCCCTTCAGAGAGGATCCAGGGGCTCACAAAGCACTTGCACAAAGTCACACTTGATTTTCAAAACAACCCCGTGAGGCAGGAACCGTAAGTAGGAAACCAAAACATGATGCTCCCGGCTGAAGAACTGCAATAACAGGAGCTATAATAATTATTAACAAGAAGAGGCTGGGCATGGTGCCTCATGCCTTTAATCCCAGTGGTTCAGGATGCTGAGGCAGGAGGATTGCTTGAGGCCAATAGTTCAAGATCAGCCTGGGCGACACAGTGAGACCCTGTCTCTACAAAAAATAAAAATTAGCTGGGCATGGTGGCACGTGCCTATAGTCCCAGCTACTCGTGAGGCTGAGGAAAGAGGATCACTTGAGCCGAGGAGTTCAAGGCTGCAGTGAGCTATGATCACACCACTGCATTCCAACTTGGGCAACAGAGCAAGACTCTGTATCTAAAAAAATTAAAAATAAAAAAAAAAAAGAAGAAAAAGGACAATGACCATTCATTGGTTACTTACTACGTGCCAGATACGGTGCTAATCACTTTACATAGCCTTCATCCTAGTGCCAACCTTGGGAGGAAGAGAGGAGTACTTATAAATAAGAAGCAGAGGCTCCATTTCATATATTCAAGCCTGAGGCTCCAGGAGGCCAAGTTTCCTGCCCAGGTCTCCATGACTCCTCAGCAGAGTATCCTGGATTTGAACCCAGAACCTGCATGTTAAACCACTGCAGAGCTTCTTTATCTCCAAGTGTGGGTTGCAGCAAAGCATGAACCCATCTGTGCTCCAGGCCTGAATGAACATAAACCAAGTCATTCCAAAAGTCTCTGTATTGCTGAGCTTGAACTTTCAGACTCCTGGACCAGTGCTCCCTCTACTGCATCATATCATGAAAATGTCACATCTTCATTAGATATGAAGTGAATCTACCCCCTAAACATTCTCTTATTGCCCATTGCTTCTGTAATAAAATTTAGACCTAGAAAAATCCTTTAAGGTCATCAGGCTCAATTCCTTTCTATTCCAGATGTGGAAACCAAATCTCCAAGTCTCAGAGAAGCCAAGTTCATTGATCAAGGGAGTGGGTGGCAGGATGAATAGTAGACCCCAGACTCCTCCCGCCTTGCATACTCAAGAGTGCTTTCCAAAACCAAACTGTACCTTACTAGAAATGAACAATGAGGGAGAAATCACACAATAGGATGCTTTCCATGGGTGTCCTTAACTCAGGAGATCCTTTCTCAGATGATGCTGCAGTGGGCATGATGCTGCTTTAATCAAAGTGAACCAAATTATAAGAAAATGATGGTCGCAACATGCTATGAGCTCAAGTATGTCTTGAAACAGAATTCTATTTAGTGACACCCTCATAGCCACTAAATGGCAAAGTAATGTATTTAAATGCCTTGACACCTAAACATTTTTTGCATAATTACATTTAATCTTTGCTCTTTGGTTAGGTTTGTATAGGGATCTGTTTTGTGTGAATAAACTTTTGAGTACTCCCATAGTTCTATTTCCCCACCTTGTCTATAAGAAAGATAAGGTTGAAAGAAATCCTTTCTTTTCCTTAATATTATTTAGCTCAGTTTATGTTTTATAGTTACCTATGTTTTTTGGTTTATGTTAGTTTTCCTCACTAGACAGGAAGCTCCATCCATAAGAATTACCTGATCCATTCATCACTCAGCACCTACCACATAATAGGTGTTCAGTAAATACTTCCTTCAGTTGAATGAATAAAAAATGAAGTGCCCCGGGGGGTTAGGCTGTGAAGGAGCAACCTCTAGAGGGTGCAAATTCCCTCTGACTCAAGTAAAACATTCAGAAAGCCATTTTACCAGCCTGATTGATACCATTATTTTTAGAGAGAGGTCTATAATATGAAGACAAGTAACACGAGATACATGCGCATCAAACACACCAACTATTTAAGATCCTCCACTTTATCAGAAATTTGGAAAAATTAAACAATATGTAACACTCCAGTTTTCCCAAAATACCATTTAGCACCAAATAGTTCTGTGCTATGGTTTAATATTTGTCCCCTTTAAGATGGGGCCTTTGGCCGGGCGCGGTGGCTCACGCCTGTAATCCCAGCACTTTGGGAGGCCGAGGTGGGCAGATCACAAGGTCAGGAGATCCAGACCATCCTGGCTAACACGGTGAAACCCCGTCTCTACTAAAAATACAAAAAATTAGCCAGGTGTTGTGGCAGGCGCCTGTAGTCCCAGCTACTCGGGAGGCTGAGGCAGGAGAATGGTGTGAACCCAGGAGGCAGAGCTTGCAGTGAGCCAAGATGGCGCCACTGCACTCTAGCCTGAGCAACAGAGTGAGACTCTGTCTCAAAAAAAAAAAAGGGGGGGGGCGTTTACGAGGTGACTGGGTCATGAAAAAGATGGGGCCTTTAAGAGGTGACTGGATCATGAGGGCTCTGGATTAATCCATTCATGGGTTAACATATTCATGGTTAATGGATTAATGGGTTATTATGGGAGTGGGACTCGTGGCTTTATAAGAAGAGGAGACAGGCCTGAGCTAGCACGCTTAGCCTCCTCCACCATGTGATGCCCTATGCCACCTCGGGATTCTACAGAGTTCCCACCAGCAAGAAGGCCCTCACCAGATGCAACCCCTTGACCTTGGACTTCTCAGCCCCCATAACTATAATAAATAAATTTTGTTTTTTAAATAAATTATCCTGCTTAAGGAATTCTGTTAAAAGCAACAGAAAACAGCCTAAGACAGTCTGCAAGTATCAATCTGATTATAGCCTTATTTGAAAATTTTAAAACTCTAAAGTGACTCTGAGATTTTAAAAAAACATTAATATTTTCAAGCTACATATTTTTTAAACCTCTTTATAGCCTCTCGCATCCACAAATTTAAAAACCAATATTGGATTTGAAGCAAAAAAATAGCATTTGTTGCTTCCAAAGCCGCCAAGTTGGATTATATAAAGGATACAGGGACAAGGACAAATAGGTTTGTCACAACCAAGGAGGTTGCAAATCAGAAAAGGACAAGAAGTTGTTCTTCCTAATTGATAGACACTTTGTGGATTTTGAAATTTGTGAATGAAATAATATAAAGAAAAACTCTACAATCGCAGAATGTCATATAGAAGAAAAACTACCATATGAACAGTTTGAAGTGTGCAGGAACGCGAGTGTAAGAAGTACTAAGTAATGTTGCCCCATAAATTCTGAGAGCGATAGTTAGAATTAGCATTTCATCTCAGAGCAAAATTTCTCTTCCACTGTTTTTTTCCTTTTATGCCTCTGCTCTGCTTTGGTTGTAATTGTTTTGTGCATTGTTTAACTTTATAGGCAATTAAAGATACCACTTTCAAATACCTATTTTTCTCTCTGTGAGATGCAGGGCACTTATCTGTCAGCGCCATCAGGAAGTGGGAACCAGCAGAGCGAGGACACCGAGAATTTCAGCATATCCTGATTTCAGTCCCTGGAATGTACAATTGGCACCAGATTTTGTGCCAAATTTCAGTACAATGGAAATGTCCTGGTTTCACCCTCTGGGCTTTAGAAGACAAAAGGAAATGCAGTCAGTTCTTGGAGCAAAGCAGAACCACATCTGGAATTCATAGTCCATTCCTGGGATGCTCGAGAAGAAATCCAGCACCCGCTCTCCATTAGCTAACTATCATTGCAAGTGTCTACCAAGTAAACTCTACCTGAATCATGTCCACCCTCATTGCTTCTCATTCTCAGAGACTGCATTATAACCCTACATATATCTGTGAAATATAAGCCATAGCAGCTATCATTTCCTGCTTGCTTACTCTCTGCTAGGCATTCTGCTAAGTGATTACATATATTATCACATTTAATGCTCCTAACAACCTGAGGTAAGTATTCTTCTTCTTTTTTCATAAATGAGCAAATCAAGGCTCAGAGAAGTAATTTCCAAGGTCACAGCTAGTAAGTGGTAGAGCCAGAATGTGAGCCCAGGTCTGTCTGACTTGAAAGGCAGAGCTCCCTTAGAACTTGAGGATGACTATGTTAATCTCAACAGGGGCTCTCAACTAG
The DNA here is from genome assembly GCF_008728515.1 of Papio anubis. NCBI lineage: Eukaryota > Metazoa > Chordata > Mammalia > Primates > Cercopithecidae > Papio > Papio anubis. Next base: position 22,684,140 of record NC_044986.1, read on the forward strand.
CACTAAGAGATAGTATTATACAGTGGTGAAGAACAGACTCTGAAAGCAAGCTGCCTGATTGAGTTCGTCTGAACCCTTCTTGCCCACATACCACACCAGCCGGAAATTGGTTGACTTCTTTATATCCCAGTTCCTCTGCTATGAAGTGGACGTAACAGTTGTTATCTGTTCCACACGGTTGTTTGGGGATTAAATAAGATACTACATGTAAAGTCCTCAGAACCACACTGTAAGAACGCAAGACACATCAGCTGCTCATAATGATGATGGTGCTGGTTGTGGTGAAGGCCATGATCTCAAGTATAAGCCTCACTTCTTAACTTTGGACCCTCCTCCCAAACCTAGTCCATCATCCTATCTATTTTTTGACTATCACAATTCAATATTAAATTTATTTGCCAAAACAGGCTCTCTTTCCCTTTATTGCCATCCTGCTCTTTTCTGGGTATAGCCAGTAAGTTCACTTCCACCTATCCAAAACTTGCTCACTTCTTCAAGGCTCCCCTAAATCCCACCTCCATGAAGTGTCCCCCAACACAGATGTTCCATTGTTCCTCTCCTTCCAGACAGACTGCAGTCCACCATGTCAGCATTTAGAGCATCATCAGCAATCAGCAATGTACCATGGATACAGAATTGCATCCTGCCTTGGAACATGTATTAGATATTTTGACTTTGTTTGCCTTATCCCCAAGACTTGGTTGCAAGCTCCTTGAGGACAGTATGTGATATACTTCTATGTCCTCCATAGGCAATAATACAGAGCTAGTGTGTACACACACACAGACACACAATCACTTCAAATAGGCATATCCTCTGCTGGGAGAATTCTGAAGTTACTGATTTAAATTATTTTAAATGTCAAGAGTGCAGAATAAAATCAAGGAAGAGTCTAAAAAATATAGTCCATCGACAGCCTCAAAAACACCAGACCTTGTATGTGATCTCAAAGACTTAAGCAGTGATCAATCTTAATGCCTGCACTTATTACCAGCTTGTTAATATGCAGGCTTCCTGATGCAATTCAAATTATTTGGATTAAACAGATTCAACACCATTAATCCAGTGAGCTTCAAAGTGATCTACAAGGCTTGGGAGACATTATTGAGTTTGTGTGGTCACGACAAAAATGTGTAGCTACAGGTTATGTAATTCAAGTCTGCTCATCATCTGGAAATGGGCTTGGAATTGGGAATGATTCTCAGAGGATGCTTGGAATGTGTTTAAACTTCAGGACACTGGAATCCTGCTCTAACCTGAAAGTAGTGGGACAAAAACAGCAGTCTTGGTTTTAAGAGTTCCCTGTTATAAGCAATGCCCCATGAACAGGAGAGGCAGGTGCAGAATATGTGAACTGATATGGGTACAGGTTTTCTAATGGATTTTACAGAACATAACAATTGACTATAATTCAAAAATGACTTCCATCCTACACAGATATTAAAGCCCAGCCCTTCCTTCCAATATGTTTGCAGACTGAGTAGCTATAAATGACTTTTACATTACTTTCCACCCTCCTGACACACAAAGGGACTGAAATGCACCCTTAAAGAGATATCGTATCTCTCCAGGCAGCAAGTTCAGCCAGAAATTGCAATATAAAAATGCAGGAGGGAGGATTAGAATATCCTCAGGTCTGGCCCTGCCTCAGGAAGATACACCCTCAGACTGCCAAAGGAAAGCTTCTCTGCTGGTAGACTCATTCTCCCCAAAATGTTTAGGAAGCCAACCCTAAAAAGCTGTGCCACCCACAGTAAAGGATATTCCATTTTTATGTGACTCAAGCTCATAGATTACCAAGCCATGACAATTTCTGATGGCTCTCTGAACTTACCAATCCAACACAACCTCTAGTACCACTTCAATCCCTGCAACATGAGTAAACTTCATTCCTCCAGTTTCAATATAGGCCACTGTCCTCAGAATATGAGGAGTTAGAAACAAGCAGATTGCAGAATATAGATCTAGGTTTCAAATCACACAGGCTTCAGCAGGCAGTACCTTCTAAGCTCTCCTCACCTGTGGCCTTAGTGACATTATTTTAAAAGTATTCTCATAATTCCTGGTGCTGGTGAGGCTGGCCTGAAATAAACACTTAAGCACAGCTAGCAGGAGTAAACATTTATACAAACTTTTTGAAAAGCCATTTGGAGGCCAGGCGTGGTGGCTCATGCCTGTGATCCCAGCACTTTGGGAGGCCGAGGTAGGTGGATCACGAGGTCAGGAGTTTGAGATCAGCCTGGCCAACATGGTGAAACCCTGTCTCTACTAAAAATAAAAAAATTAGCCAGGCATGGTGGTGTGCACCGCCTGTAATCCCAGCTACCCGGGAAGCTGAGGCAGGAGAATTGCTTGAACCCAGGAGGCAGAGGTTGCAGTGAGCTGAGATTGCACCATGGCACTCCAGCCTGGGCAACAGAGCAAGACTCTGTCTCAGAAAAAAAGGAAAAAAAAAAAGAAAAGAAAAGAAAAGCCATTCAGGAATATGTATCAAGGACCTTAAAAACATTCTCACTCTGCCTTACAATAATGAGACTATAACCTAATACGGAAACAAGTTTTAGCCAGAAAGATGCTTACTGCAGAATTTTTTAATGAAAATAAAAAAAAAACACCTAAATATCCAAAAGTAGAGTGGCTGTATATGGCATGATAGAATACTATGCAGCCAGTATGTATGTTTGTAAAATTATAATAAGGGGGAAAAAGCAAAATTCAAAGTTGAGCTTCATAGTACAAGTAAAAACTAGAAAAAAATAAATATAATGTATGTATAGACAAAAAAGCAAAGGAACTATTCCAGGTAGCAGTTGATTTTAGATAGTGGGCCCAGGACGAGTTTTTCCTCCCTGCTTTCTACTGCTCTATACTAAGTACGTGTTAAGCTTTATTTGAAAAACTCAAGTACCAGTCCACGCTACAACCTAGCATTCTGGGGGCATTGGCACTCCAAAAGAAAGTCGCCTTCCCACTCCAGGAGAAAAGACCATCTCTCCGGGGACCGCTGTGCCCCGCCCAGGTCTGAAATGTCCCCAATCCGCGGACGGAAGCATCTTGGGGGACGCTGGAGAACCGTGCGGGCGCGAGCGCGCCGCTTCCGCCAACACCTGGGGAGACCGCCCGCGCAGCGCACAGGCCCGGGGGCTCTGGCCGACGATCCCGAAAGCTCCGCTGGCGAGGGAGGACGGCAGCAGCCCGGAGAGGAGGTCTTCGCAGAGCGGGGACGCAGGGTCCCGGGTGACACTCAGCGAGAGGAGCCTCCCCTTCAACTGGCTCGCTGAGAACTCTCAGGCTTCTAGTTTTCAAACACGAGGGTTGTATTATTCGGAGAGCAAAGCAGAAAGCGGATTAAGGAGGGAAAGCCGAGGGAGCCATAAACTTGTCAGTGCTGCCACCTCTCCGGCCACCAGGGGCTGAAGTCTCACCACTGCCCCCACCCACAGCGCCAGGTATTGCCTCCCTCGTGGCAGAACCCAGTCCACGTGCGCGGAGAAATGCAAAGCGCAGCGGGGACGGCTCCCTGAAGCCCACCGGGTAAAAGCAATGCCAGACTTCAAAACCAGGATCCTCCGAGAGCCGTCACCGGACAAGAGAGGAAGAAGAGTCCCAAATAGGGCCCTAAAATACCCCACAGGTTTGTCCCTCTGGGATGAATTTGAAGTCTTCAGAGCTAAGTGGCTGATTATCAGCCTCAGCACCTCAGGTCCCAGGTGATATTTTGATCATGAGACTCCACCCTAAAGGGATAGCAACTCTTTTTAAAAGCTGGAAAAGAATTCCTAAATAATATCAATAATCACACTAGAATGGATCTGCTCTGTAAATTAACATTTTAAAAGATACCTTTTCCAATAAAAAGATTTAAAGGGAGTGTTTCTCGTAAATATGGTTAATAAGCATGTCTATATATATATATATATATCAGTGTCATTTTACTTCTATTAAATTAGTTTTTTTTTAAATGTTGAGCTGGAGAGGTGTTTGTTTCACAAGCGCACAATGCATAATACTTTGGTAGACACTGTTCCGTGCAATATACAAATATTCATTCCCAATAATAGACCTATGAGGTGGGTACTGTGTCACCCCCACTTTAAAGAGGCAGTAACTGAGGCACAGGGAGATTAAATACCTTGCTGAGGTTCATACAGCTGGTAAATGCCAAGTGTCAAGCTGGAATTCAAAGCCGGGCAGAGTGGTTCCACTTAGTTATTGTGAGACCAGCATCCTCCTATGTTACTGCTAACTTTTTAAACAGGTACAACTTTATTGTAAAGCACTGTGACTAATATATCAAAAGCAATAAAAATATTCATACCTTTAGACCTAATAATCCCATTCTGAGAAAATATTCCAAAATGACATGCATGAAGAAAGCCATTACTATAGTATGGATAAGACAGAAAAACTAGAACCATCATTGTCCATCAGTAGGCGAATAATAACTTTGGGTAAGTCAGCTCAGTCAGGAGGTATGTGTACATGCCCACGTGGTTCTCCAGGGATCCCTGAAGATGCTCCACTGGTGGCTTCTGTTTCTTGACTGGAGATGTTTCTAGGCCCGGGGGCTTCTAGGCAGCCACAGGAGAGACGATCTTTTCTTGTGGCATGGGAAAGTGAATTTCTTTTGCAGCGCCAATGCCATCATGAAAAATTAAATTATGAAGATGATGCAACTGCAAGAAAAATCCTTGGAAAATACAATGTAAAACCATGTGTGATACTTTAAAATATATGCACATGACCAAAAATAAAAGGAATGAGCACAAAATAGAAAAATAAGACAAAGAGATTATTGCTAACATTTTTTCTGTCAAGAATTTCCCTTTTTGTTGTTGTTATAGTCGTGTTGTTATGCATAAAGTTTGGAGGAAGTGAAGTACATCTCAAAGTATGTATGAGAATAAGCCGTATTTCCTGCGCCAAGAGCATCCCGAAGGAAACCTGTAACAGGCATGGTTCTACAGTATTTAAGTGTTCTCTGAGTGGGGCTCCCTCTTGCCAGGGAAGGAGGATCATGCTGGCAGCTGGAATTAGCACGGTTCTCAGCCGCTGTGTTAGAGAACCCCAGCGGAGATGAATGTTGCAGGGATTCCAGGCCTAGCATCAGTCCCCACAAATCATAAGGATGGTGAAAGAAGCAGAAGCCAATGCCTGAGGCTTTTCACACCCAGCAGCTAAAGAAATACAGTCCAGTCATGAGAAATTTAGGTTCAGATCTCACCAACGGGCAGTCTAAGGATGTGCCACATTCTTCACTTCCTATCTATCTGTGCCAGATATCAACCAACAGTCCCTGGGAAAGAGATAAGAGTGATCTAGATCGTCTCCTGAATCCACGCTAAAACTCCAAGGTGTGAAATATTTAGACTCCCTAGGAAGTCAAGTTGAAGCAAGGAAAAATCAAGACAAAAATTCTCAACTCAAGACAACATGCATTGAATACACATTCATGTAAACATGCAAAGAGAGATTATACCACTTTAACAAACTGTAAATATTATTTCACATAAAAATCGCCATTTACAAAAATCACTTTTCAAAAAAAAAAAAAAAAACAAGGTGGAAACTAAAAGGTTTCAAAGACATGACTCATTAGACTTACTAAATAAAGTTGGGCAAAAACCAAAGCAAACATTTCTGGAACAACTAAATAGGGTGAAATCGAATGGTTTCAAAGAAATGGCATATTATTTTTAATTCAGCAACTCTTTAATCAGGAGTTTGTCAACTGACCAAGTTCTAAGCCTTCTCCAAAAGCCAGTAGAGTACATTTTAGTACTCTTAGTTCTTTAGTTTGCTTAAGAACCGTGGCAATGTACAACTCTTGCCACCCCAATCCCTACCTTTTACGAACTGGACAGACGCAGAAATCTCAGTTTGGCTGGGAAAGCCAGTCCCTTGAAATGTACTACAACCAGGTCAGATACAGTGGCTCATGCCTGTAATCCCAACACTTCGGGAGGCCAAAGCTGGAGGACCGCTTGAGCCCAGGGGTTGGACACCAGTCTGACCAACACAGCAAGACCCCATCTCCATTTTTTAAAAAGTACTGTAACCAAGTGAAGGTGCAAAGTTTTCAGATTTGAAAGCAATCTTCTGATCCTACAAGTGTTGTAATTGATCCAAAGTTTTGTTGAAAGGCACATTCAATCATGTAAGTGGTTTGTTGAATGGCAGGCAAAAAACCGTAAGAGATTTTTCAGACAGATTGTAGTGGCCTATAAACACGTCACACTTCATTTTTATTGCTTTTAACAGAAAATTCAAATAATACATGGAAGGAGCTGGTTGTTTAAATACCATTCCTATTCCCCAAAAGACAACCCTGTCCCCTCTACCCCTCACATGCATACAGACTTGTCATACTCCTTCCCAGTGCTTCCCTCTCAGACTATCTGAAAACACTTTCATAGTTCTCCAGCCATAAGCAACCTCACCATCAGTGGATTGGCAAAAGTAGCCTGTATTTTAAATTAATCTTCTGCTTATTCTTCAGCATGGCTTTGCTGCCATTCCAAAAAACAGAAGGAAGATTTTCCTCTGCTTAAAAACCACAACACCCTTATGAGGTTCAAGACAACATAAGTTAAATACGCATTCACGTAAACGTGCAAAGAAAAATGACACAACTTTAACAAACTGTAAATATGTTTTCCATAAAAATCACCATTTTAAAAGCCACTTTTCAAACAAAACAAAGCAAGGGCCAGGACTTAAAATGATCAGTAGGTTCTTTTTTAGTATTATTATTATTGTTATACTAAAAAAGTATCCACAGGGAACTGTCCTAAGAAGTTCAAAAAAGAACTTTGTCAGTCTCTGCCTTCAAGTGAAACATTAGGCCAAAGAATCTTAAGAGTTGGGATCAACTCTGCCTCTACCCTCCCCTCTCTTCACAGTCCTCAAAGAGCAGACATGAAAAAGATTTCAAAGAGGGAATTTAAGAGGGTTTCTAAAAGGTTTCTCTGGCACTCTCATCACTCATCGCAAACTCTCTGGGCAGGAACGACATTTGTTCAGTTTTTTTTTTCCTCTTCCTCCCTCCACCTGTTGTCTCAAGTCCCCCTTGGTATGTTGGGGCCATTCACGCTTTCTGCTTGAATGACAAGGTCTCCCCTATAATCCAGCATCTCCCCTTCAACCCAAGTTGCTGCTTCTAAATTGGAGCCCCCTAGAAAAATTTGTGCCAATTAGGGGAGACTTTGTATCTACGCATGACAAAATGACTACAGGTTGGTTTGTTTGGTTAGTTTTTCCCTTGTTTTATTTTTTGCAGTATCATAACTGGCTGCACCTTAACCTTCCAGAGTAAGTGAAGCTGGGATGGGTGAAGACGCACAAAGTCAGATAGCAGGGGGCCGGGCCAGAGGTCCCTAACTTCCCTTTGGGCCTCCTGACCCAAGGTAGCCCCAGCCACAGCTCTGGAATTCCAGGCGGGATGCTTGGCATATGTCAGTAATTGAGTTAGGGGGATCTAAAGAAAGACTTCACGTTCACATTCATATGCTAAACTTAGTTAAAAATAGATGCAAGAAGGGCCTGACTTCACTTTTAATTTTAGCCTGGTGATGAACATGCCCTAAAGACAGAAAGTCACCAGGCATTTTCCTGAGTGCAGTGATCTTCATATTTTTATAAAAAGGAAATGCAGCATGTTCTATTAATAAAAGTGCTGTAGCCTCAGTTAAATCTGGACAGTTCGTAAATCAGGGCTCCCTCTGGCTTAGCTTCCCTGCACCACTCACTCACACCCAAGCCTCAGAAAGTAGACAGGTCACATGCATGGGGGTAAAGTGAGCAGGACACCAGGGGCCCAGGAATCAAAGGCCACATTGGGTGGCTTTGTGATCGGGGAGGCACTCCAAGGCATGGCTCCCAGACACTTCCCAGGTGACCAGATGACTCAAACAAGTGCATTTGCCAGTCATTCTTAAAGGGCTCATGAAAAGCTCGACGTTGCCAGGATGGAGCCCTGTATATTATGAGATTACTGATGAAAAGGGGGCTGGGTTCTGGCTGTAAGAGGCAAACAAGGTAGAAAGGAGAGAAAACGTGGTGCTTGCTTCAGGAAGAACAGGCAATTTCACCTTTTCCTTCCAATCTCAAAGCTGGCAAAGTTCAAGTTGCTTCTAGTCATCTAGCTACTTACCTTTCATTCACCCACCGAGGCAGGATCTTCCCCACTGTCCATACCCATCAAGCCCCATGACAAAATAAAATGGGGCCAGGTAGAAAAACTGCCACCCTTAGAGCACTGAGCCTCCGCATTCAGGCTAAATGATCATCCCAGACTTAGGCAAGGTGGCCCCAGGTCCCCAAGAAAGTGCTGGAGAATATCATGGGGTTCAGTGGGGGTGCCCACGTCATAAGGATATACAAACACATAAGCTCCGGCCCAGCCTTAGGATTCTTAGGATCCTGGTGAATGCACTGCAGTCTTCTTTTCTAAATGAACATCAGAGACCTCACCTCTTGCCAGGCACTGTGGTAAGCATCATATGGACAATCTCATGTTATCCTCCCAACAGCCAAATGAGGTTGGTTGAAGCAACTGTGGCACAGAACAGTAAGACCACACACATCCTAAGTAACAGGCCGTGCTACCTAACCCAGATCTCTCTCAATCCAAAGCCCAGGATGGTGGCAACAGAAAGGGCCCAATAAGGCCACGGTGGGAGGAATGTGGTCTATTTCCATTTTCTTGCCTTATCCTTGGATAAATTTCCCTCCCTCAAAGCAAGACCGACTCTGATGTTTTGGTGGTAGTTTTTGTTCTTGATTTGCCTTGCCCCCGTTTTCCCATGTTTATATTACAGCTGCTTGTAAAACTCTATAATCCTCAATCTAAACAATCCTACAATAGTTTGAGCCCCAAGAGAGACATAAATTCTGTAGGGTAAGATGGAAAGACTGTGAGCTTTGGAGCCAGACAGATGTGAGTTAGGATCTCAGCCTTCTACTTGCTGGCCAGGTGATTTTTATTTTTATTTTTTTTCTGAGACAGGGTCTCTCTCTGTCACCCAGGCTGGAGTGCAGTGGTATAATCATAGCTCACTGTAGCCTCAAACTCCTGGGCTCAAATGATCCTCCTACGTCAGTCTCCTGAGTAGCTGGGGCTACAGGCATGTACCACCATACTGAGCTAATTTTTAAAACACTTTTTGTAGACATGGGGTCTTGCTATATTGCCCAGGCTAGTCGCAAACCCTTGGCCTCAAGCGATCCTCCTGTCTTAGCCTCCCAAAGTGCTGAAATTACAGTCATGAGCCACCACACCCAGCCCCCAGGTGATTTTTAAGAAGGGTCTGTCTACTTCACAGCGCAATATTAAATTTAAGGACATCTGAAAACAGAACTGGCCAAGTGGCTGAGCTGATGTCTTGTTCTGTTTATTTTGTTTTAACTTTTTATTATGGAAACTTTCAAATTATACAAAGGTAGAGAGAATAGTATAATAATTTCCATGTAGTCACCACCCAGCTTTAAAAATTATCAATCTATGGCCAATCTTGTTTATTTTGTACCCCCCCTTTCATTATTTTGAAGCTAATCCCAGACATATTATATTTCATCTATACCTTACTATACAGTCCTAGAGTATAACTTCTCTTTCTTTCTTCTTTCTTTCTTTTCCTTTCTTTCTTTTTCTTTTCTTTCCTTTCTTTCTTTTTCTTTTTCTTTCTTTCTTTCTCTCTCTCTCTCTCGCTCTCCCTCCCTCCCTTGCTCTCCCTCCCTCCCTCCTTCCCTCCCTTTCTCTCCCTCTGTCTCTCTCTCTCTCTTTTTTAGAGACAGGTTCTCACTCTGTCACCCAGGCTGGAGTACAGCGGCACCATCAGAGCTCACTGCAGCCTCAACCTCCCAGGCTCAGGCGATCCTGGGACTACAGGTGTGTGCCACCACACTGGACTAATTATTTGTATTTTTTGTAGAGACAGTTTCACCATGTTGCCCAGGCTCGTCTCCAACCCCCTGGATTCAAGTGATCTGCCCATCTCAGCCTCCCAAAGTGCTGGATTACAGGCATGAGCCACAACACCCGGCCAACTTCTGTATTTTAACATAATGAAAATACCATTACCACAACTATAAATAAGTAACTAATAAATAATAAAGTAACTATTCTTTTTAATATTCAAATAATCAAATAAATAATACATGAATAAATAACTCTTTAACCTCACTATTCAAATATAATATATTAGGTTATCATATATATGCATATGTATGTCTGTATATGAGTTACAGTTGATTTGTTTTGAGCTAGGACCCAAATAAGAATTATATACATTTTGCTGATAAGTATTTTAAGTCCATTTTAATCTACAGATAACCCCTCCTGCTATTTTGATTCTTAAAATTTGTTTAAGAAATCACGCCTTAGCATGTCCCATTTTCTGATTACTTGATTTCATCTGCCCGATATCATCTGTACATGTTCCTGCGTCCCTTGTATTTTCTATAAACTGGTAGTTAAATCTCAAGCCCGGCAAGACATTAAGATTGACCAGTGGGTTTGAATATTACCAGCCTGATCCCCCCATTATAAGATCCCCATCAGATGCACCTAATAGCTTAGTAGCCATTAACAACCACATTGTCTAAACTCATTATTCACTAGGGGTTGCAAAATGCTAATGTTCATTCCTTCTGTGTTTATTAGATGGCATTCTTCTATGAAGAATTTTCTGACTGGTCATGGTGACTCATGCCTGTAATCCAACACTTTGCGAGGCTGAGGCGGGAAGATCACTGAAGCCAGGAGCTTGAGACCAGCTTGGGAAATATAGGAAGACCCTATCTCTACAAAAGAAAAAAAAATTAGCCAGGCGTGGTAACATGTGTCTGTAGTCCCAGATACTCAGGAGGCTGAGGTGAGAGGATGGCTAGAGCCCAGGGGGTCAAGGTTACAGTAAGGTATGATGGTGCCACTGCACTCCAGCCTGGGTAACAGAGCAAGACCCTGTCTCTAAAGAGAGAGAGAGAGAGAGAGAATGAAGAAGGAGGAGAAGGAGGAGAGGAGGAGGAAAAGGAGGAGAGGAGGGAGAGAAGGGGGATGAAAGTTGGTTACCCTGCATCCTATAGTGGAAACTACTGAATTTTTTTTAATTTTTATTTATTTTCTTTTTTATATATATATTTTTTGAGACAGTCTCACTCTGTCACCCAGGCTAAAGTGCAGTGGCACCATCTTGGCTTACTGCAACCTCCACCTCCCAGGTTCAAGCAATTCTTGTGCCTCAACCTCCAGAGTACTGGGATTACAGGGGTGAGTCACCACGCCCAGCGAATTTTTGTATTTTCAGTAGAGACAGGTTTTCGCAACGCTGGTCAGGCTGGTCTCAAACTCCTGACCTCAGGTGATTTCCCCCCTCAGCCTCCCAAAGTGCTGGGATTACAGGCATGAGTCACCACCCCCAGCCAAAACTACTGAATTTTTTTAACTCATAGATTTTGCATATGTTAACATATTTGATCTGTGTAAATCCATTATAGTTATTACTTTTAATGCCCAAATTGTTCAATATTTGGACAGGGGGATCCTCTTCAATTAGCTTCTGAGTAATTCTCACAGGACACAGTGGTCTTTGATAGTTTCTTTGCTTTCTGATACAACAAGATACTCCAACTCATCTTGTAGACTTTCTGCCCCAGGCCTGGAATCAACCATTTTTCTAAGGATTCTCAGTTTCTTTTTAGCAGAAAAAATGTACTTAGAGGCCATAATCTGGATGTTACAGGTGCTTATTGCTACTAGGTTTGTCATTATTTCTAGGCTGTTCAGTAGACAAGGTTAGAAAATTTTTTTTATATGCTTAACAGAAAATACATCATGAGTTCTTATTAATATTTCCCATTCAGATTTAGAATTACATGATTTTCATTTAACATCTTGATGGTAAAATTGGTGTCACTTTTTTTGTATTCTGAAAATTTTGGTTTCTAATGATTGTAACATAATTACTTTTATTATGTATATTCATATGTTTATGTGGGTGTGTGTGGATATATATTAGTGTCAGTACAGTTCTATCAACATTTTTACTTACAATATTACTGAAAACAGGTCAAGATTAATTTGGCATTCACTTTGACTGCAATATATTCCACTAGGGATGGATAATTAAATTAATTGTATTTTCAAGTTATCTGAAATAATTGTATGGTTAAACCACCAACTTGATACATAAGTTTGTTTCACTTTACTCTTGATTTTTTGGGATTACTTTTGTCCATTTCGATTTAATTTTTTTATAATTAAGACAAACATCTACAAGGTTCCAAAGTCAAATCTACAAAACAAAACACATTCAGAGAAGTCCAGCTTCCACCTCTGACCCACTCATCCATTTCCTCCCTACCCATACGGGTAAATATTTTTATTGGTTTATTCTTCCATTTAAAAAAAATTATAAGCAAGTACATGTATATTTCATAAATAATAGATAGCATGCCATCCAGTTTATCTACACTCTGCTTTTTCATTTAATAGTACGCTCTGGAGATCATTCCATAGCAGAGATCACCCCGCTTCCCTGTCATTGATACATAGAATACTGTGTTCTATGTATCAGGGTGTGGAATATGTATACAACTGGCTCTCTTCTCTGTAAGAAAGCAGGGTGATGGCTGGGCGAAGTGGCTCACGCCTGTAATCCTAGCACTTTAGGAGGCTGAAGCGGGTAGATTGCCTGAGCTCAGGAGGTGGAGACCAGCCTGGGCAACACCCTGTCTCTACTAAAATACAAAAAATTAGCTGGGTGTGGCGGTATGCACCAATAATCCCAGTTACTTGGGAGGCTGAGGCAGGAGAATTACTTGACCCCGAGAGGCGGAGGTTGCAGTAAGCCAAGATCACACCATTGCACTCCAGCCTGGGCGACAGTGCAAGACTCTGTTTCATAAAAACAAACAACAACAACAAAAAAAAAACCAGAAAGCAGAATGAGAGGAAGGTGGATATATATTCGTATTTGCTTCAGTGACCACAGGGGACAGATTTGAGGGATGTCCAACGTAGGGATGAACAGGAAGATCAGAGTCTACAGGCTGCCTAATCTCAGACACTGTTCTACGCATCAGTATAAAGGAAGGAGGACGATCGTTTTACTCAACACATTCCCTGTTGATGGATATCTGGGTTGTCTCCAGTCTTTTGCTATTGCAAATAGTGTCATGATGGAGAAGCTTGTGCCTATGTCTTTTTAAACATTTTTGTGTGTGTATCTTCGGATAGATCCTATAATAGGATTGATTGGTCAAAGGGTAACTCACATATACTTTTGCTAGATATTGCCAACTTCTCCATAAAGGTTGTATCATTTCACGTTCCCTACCATAAAGTGATATGTTTTACATGCTGACAAGTTTTCTTTAATTCTTCCAAAATCTCGGGAGCTTTAATTAAAAACCTCTAAGAGAACTGTTAATGAAAGCCATCTGATTCAATTCTCTACATTTTAGACCGAGAAAATTTCTTTTGAGAAAGGGCAGTGATGTACTCAAGGAACTGCCTGACCCAGTTTTGCACTTTACACATAATCTCTCTCTCTCCTAATGATGTCAGAGAAGTCAGCACAGTGTTAAATATTTAGTTTGAAAATACGATCGATTAGTTTAGGTCTTTGTGAACTGCAAGTGGCTTCCTGAATTGGAAATGGAAGTTCACTGGGAAAGGAGAGCTTCTCGGTGCTTTCTCCTTTCCTCATCCCTTCACAGCCCTTCTAACAAAGCACAGATCTATTTGGAATTTAACGGTACCAGTCAAGTGCTGGCTCCTATCTACACCAACACTGCTGAAGATCATCTTCCTCGAGCATCCTCCCAGCAACTGAGATTAGCAGCATATAGACTCTGCCACTCAACTCTACTATCTTTTTTTTTCTTTGAGACTGGTCTTGCTCTGTCACCCAGGCTAGAGTGCAATGGCATGATCTCGGCTCACTGCAACCTCCGCCTCCTGGGTTCAAGTGATTCTCCTGCATCAGTCTCCCAAGTAGCTTGGATTATAAGTGCCTGCCACCATGCCTGGCTAACTTTTTGTATTTTTAGTAGAGATGGGGTTTTGGCATGTTGGTCAGGCTGATCTCAAACTCCTGACCTCAGGTGATCTGCCCATCTCAGCCTCCCAAAATGCTGGGATTACAGGCGTGAACCACCATCCCTGGCCCCTACTTTCAACATCTCTCAAATTTCACCCTCTGATCACTGAAGCAAATATGAATACATATTCACCTTCCTCCCACCCTGCTTTCTTACAGAGAAGGCAGCCAATGGTATACACTTTCCACACCCTGATTTTTGCCCTTAGTAATATATTCTTGAGACTTCTCTGTATCAGTACCCAGAGATGGTCCGAATAGTATTGGGAAGACGTAGCCAAGTGTTATTCATGAATCCCCTATTGCTGGACACATGGTTGTTCCTATCTTTTTTGGCCTCTATGTCTAGGGACTGAGACCAGGCCTGCTGCTCTCCCTCCACCATCAAGATCCCACCAAATACACAAGTCAGATCCCAGCCTAAGGGTTCTGGTTACACTGGCAACTGCTGGAGCTGGGCCATGAGAAGAGCACTGAGTCACGGGTGCCCAGGGAGAGTTTTACTTCCAAGAACCCCACAGGAGCGGAGGCTACAATCTTCTAACACCTTCCCCTTTCAGTTTCCTGAATCACAAAACTCAGAACCTGAAGCCCATATAGTTCATATCCTAGGTGGGCTCAGAGAGGGAACAAAGGCCACCACATGGCAATCACTAAAGTCAGTATTTTTACTTACAGTTCACTTAGTCATTCAACGAATATTTAGTGAGCTTCTTCCAGGTGTCAGGAATTGCTCTTAGGCCCCGGGGGATAAATCACTGAGTACAACTCCCCTGCCACTGGGGAGCTTATGTGGTGGGGGCAGGGTGAAAGGAGCCATAATAGACAATAAGAACATAATAAATGAGTAAATTATATAATTTGTTGGAACGGTGGTCCCCAACCTTTTTGGCACCAGGGACCAGGTTTGTGGAAGACAATTTTCCACGGACTATGGTGGCAGGGGATGGTTTTGGGATGATTCTGGCATATTACATTTATTATGTACTTTATTTCTATTATTACATTGTAATATATAATGAAATAATTATACACCTCACCGTAATATAGAATCAGTGGGAGCCCTGAGCTTGTTTTCCTGCAACTAGATGGTCCTATCTGGGGGTGAGGGCGACAGTGACAGATCATCAGGCATTAGATTCTCACAAGGAGCGTGCAACCTACATCCCTCATATGTGCAATTCACAATAGGATTTGCCCTCCTATGAGAATCTAATGCCACCACTGATCTGACAGGAGGCAGAGATCAGGCGGTAATGCAAGTGGTGGGGAGCAGCTGTGAATACAGAGGACGCTTCGCTTGCTCGCCCACCACTCACCTCCTGCTGTGTGGCCTCATTCCTAACAGGCCACAGCCTGGTACCCGTCCACGGCCTGGGGGTTGGGGATCCTTGTGCTGGAAGATGACAAGTGGAAAAAATAAAGCAAAATAAGAGGGCCTGGATGGGAAGAGATGGCTTCAAGATGCAATTTAAATAGGGTGGTTGGAATAAGTCTCATTGAGGAATCGTGAGCACTTATTTTCCAGCCAACTTTTTTTTTAAGCTGCCACAAGGCGACTGGACTGTCGTTATTAATGCTACAGTTAAACTGTCATTATTGCAAATGTCAAGGCAATAATAAAGCAGTATCTTGGTGTTGCTGTTGTCTTGATTTGTGTTATTTTAGAAATTGCTTGAGGCCGAGCACGGTCACTCATACCTGTAATCTCAGCACACGGGGAGGCTGAGGTGGAATGATCGCTTGAACCCAGGAGTTTGAGACCAGCCTGAGCAACACGGTGAAACCCTGACTCTACAAAAAAAAATACAAAAAATGTAGCAAGGTATGGTGGTGCACACCTGCAGTCCCAGCTCCTTGGGAGGCTGAGGTGGGAGGATCACTTTGCACTCCAGCCTGGGTAAGAATAAGACCCTGTCTTTAAAAAAAAAAAAAAAAGAAAAGAAAAGAAAAGAAAAGAGAACAGAAATTGCTTGAAATAGGCAGATGCTAGCTTAGGGCTTAGAAACTTTTTTTTGTGATGCAAAAATGTATTGTTGAAAGCATTGACGCAAGCAGGTTTCAAGGAGTGTTCCCAGTGGTCATTTCCACCATTTATCCTATTTGGATCAAATCTCTCAGAAGAAATTCAGCCTGGAATTGCCTGCACACAATCTGGTGTCTGGCTGGAGATGACAGCATCATGAGACAAAAAGCTGGTTTACATGAGGACACATGTATTCAGTACTGCTTTCCTACCAAGGCATGTTCACCTGTCATCTCATTGACTGTTTGAACAAGCCCCATACCCTGGTCCCCCTTTAACCCATGTAGACTCTAAGAAGCTAATTGCTACCTCTGGTCACACAGTAGCTTAACAGTGGAGCCCAGAGCAGAGCTGAAGTTTATGACTTTCCACATTTTTATTCCTCTTACATGGCCTCTCCAAACATAAATGTCTGTCTAGCCCTTTCAGAGAGGCAGTCCAAATAAAACAGACGATGGAGAAAACCAAGCTTTGGCGTCACGTCAGGTCTCACCCATGAGACCATCCTGACTAGTATTTCTCATCACCAAGTCAGTTAGATTGAAAGTTGAGTTGCAGTTAAGTTCCTCATTCCCAGATATTCAACACACTATGTGCCAGGGGCCCTGCTAGGTGATGGGGATACCAAAGATGAATGGCAGTGGCCTTGCCTACAAGGACTTTGCATGGTCTTTATGGGAGACAAGCAAGAGGAGAGCATGGACAAATGCTACAATGGGAGCCACAGACGATTACAGGAAGAGGGACACTCAGCCCTCCTTCCTGCTTAAGGTTGGGGAAAGCTCCCTGGAAGAGGTGAGGTCTAAGCAGAATTCAGAATGTTCTAGTTGAGAAGAAGGAAAGAGGACAGCCAAGATAGGACAGCAAGTTCTGCAGCTGGAGGACTGAGTGGGGCAGATCTGGAAGGGCCTTCCACAGTCTGAACCTTAACCTAAAGACCAGGAGAAGCCACAGCAGGGCTTCCAACAAGCAGAGGACAAGATCAAGATTGTGCTGCTGCAGAGAAAAGAAGGAGCGGAACCCAACCCAGCAGGAGGCTGGGGGAGAGCTGGAAGGCCTGAACTAAGGGGACGGCAGTGGGTAGGGACAAGGAGGAGGGAACCCAAACGAACAAGAGGAGGGCGTGCAACTTGAAAGGAGTCAGAAGACCTGGCTCTGAGCCCAGACTCTCCAATCATTGGCTAGGTGACCCTGAGCTACTCCTAGCTACTTAATCCCTACCTACTTCACAAGGTTGTTGGAGGATTAACTGGGATAACCTAGAAGGAAACAAAGTGCCCTGTGAATGCTACAGACTGCAAAACACAGCGCCACTCACTCATCCCCCAGCACTGTTGCATCATGGCTAGGAGACGTCAAATTACCCTCACAGGTGCGTAAGTTTCCCCTGCTCCACTGAACTGCTCTAATACTTAGCTGGCCTTTGGTACATCCAGTCTCCTTTCTGGACCTCATCACATTTTCTGTAAATAAAAGAGCTGACTCAGGTGATTTTTAGGGTTTCTTTCAGTTTGAAAGTTCTGCGGTTTTGTCGTCTTATTCATCTTGTGTCCCAACTTCCATGGTCATAATTACTTGCCAAATGAAAAACTATTGAAGGAAGATTCATCAACAGAAGAAAAAAAAAAACTAAACTAATGAGTGATTGACTCTGAAGACAAAGATGAAAAAGTGTGTATTCTTTAAACACCTTGAAGGGTTACATTAACATTCTCTGTTCAATTACATAGTAATAAAAATTTGAAGAGGTTTCACCCAAACAATGATTCTTATGTACAATATTTGTGATCCCAAAAAGTTAAATTATCATTGGCCTAGAAATTTACCCAAGAGAAGCTAAAAGATATGTCCAGATAAAGACTTGCAAAGGAATGTTCATACCAGCTTCATTTGTAATAGCCAAAACCTGGAACAACCTAAATGTCCATCAATGGATGAATAAACAGTTTACACTATATCCACAAAACAGAATACTACACAGCAAAGTAAAAGGCCCAAAGTTTTGATACAAGAAACAACATATCTGAACCTCAAAATCATTATGCTAAAAAACCCATAAAATAGAAGAACATATTTGCAAATTATACACCTAATAAGGGCCTACTCTCCAGAATTTTCAAAGAACTCTTACCATTCCAAAACAAGAATGCAAAAAACCCAATTTAAAAATGGATGATAGATTTGAGTAGACATTTCTCAAAAGAAGATATTTAAACAGCCAAAAAGCCAACATGAAAAGAAGCTCAATATCATTAGTCATTACTGAAATACAAATCTAAACCACATTGAGATACTACTTCGTACCCACTAGGATGGCCATTAAAAACAACAACGACAACAACAGGCCGGGCACAGTGGCTCATGCCTGTAATCCCAGCACTTTAGGAGGTCAAGGCAGGCAGATCATGAGGTCAGGAGATTAAGACAATCCTGGTTAACACGGTGAAATCCCATCTCTACTAAAAATACAAAAAATTAGCCGGGCGTGGTGGCATGTGCCTGTAGTCCCAGCTACTCGGGAGGCCGAGACAGGAGAATCACTTGAACCTGGGAGGCAGAGGTTACAGTGAGTTGAGAACACGCCAATGCACTCCAGCCTGGGTGACAGAGTGAGACTCCATCTCGAAAAACAAACAAACAAACAAACAAAACCAGAAAATAACAAGTGCTGACAAGGATGTGAAGAAATTGGAACCTTCATTCATTGCTGGCGGGAATGTAAAATGGTGCAGGGCTTTGGAAAGCTGTCTGGAGGTTCCTCGATAAATTAATCATAGAATTACTATATGACCGGCCAGGTGTGGTTGCTCATGTCTGTAGTTCCAGCACTTTGGGAGGTCGAGGCTGGTGGATGACCTGAGGTCAGGAGTTTGAGATCTGACTGGCCAACATGGTGCAACCCCATCTCTATTAAAAATATGAAAATTAGCTGGGTGTGGTGGCGGGTGCCTGTAATCCCAGCTATCTGGGAGGCTGAGGCACAAGAATCACTTGAGCCTGGGAGGCTGAGATTGCAGTAAGCTGAGATCATGCCACTGTACTCCAGCCTGGGCAACAGAGCGAGACTCCATGTCAAAAAAAAAAAAAAAAGAATTACCACATGACCCACCAATTCCACTCCAAGATATATACCCAAAAGAACCAAAAACAGATGTTCAAACAAAAACTTGTACAAAAATGTTCGTAGTAGCACTGTTCTTAATAGTAAAAAGGTAGAAAAAACCAAATGTCTATCAGTAGACGAACGGACAAAGAAAACGTTCTCTCTACCTATACAATGGAATATTATTCAGCAGTAAAAAGGCATACAGTGCTGACACATGACACAGTATGGATGAACCTTGAAAGCATGATGCCATGTAAAAGAAGCCAGACACAAAAAGCCACATATGTAATCCCATTTATATGAAACCTCCAGAATAGGCAAATCCATAGGGATGGAAAGTAGATTGGTTTCCAGTGACTGGGGAGCGGCAGGAATGGGAAGTAACTGCTTAGTAGGCATGAAGTTTCCTTTTGAGGCAATGCAAACGTTTTGGTACTAGAGAGTGGTGATGGTTGCACAACACTGTGAACGTACTTGATGTCACTAAATTATGCACTTTAAAATAGTGAAAGAAGACACACACGTGCACACACACACACACACAGAGTACATACTTGGATTTCATTTGTATAAAATTCTAGAAAACACCAACAAACAAAGCAAATCAGTGGTACCCTGAATATGAGGGGCATAAGGAGAAGAGGGAAAGATAAATTATAAGAAGTGTGAAGAAACATCGTGGGCTGATAATTTTTTTTTTTTTTTTTTTTGAGATGGAGTTTTGCTCTTGTTGCCCAGGCTGGAGTGCAATGGCGCGATCTCCTCGGCTCACTGTAACCTCTGCCTCCCAGGTTCAAACAATTATCCTGCCTCAGCCTCCAGAGTAGATGGGATTTCAGGCACCCGCCACCACGCCCAGCAATTTTTTTTGTATTTTTAGTAGAGACGGAGTTTCACCATGTTGGCCAGGCTGGTCTCGAACTCCTGACCACAGGTGATCCACGTGCCTCGGCCTCCCAAAGTGCTGGGATTACAGGAGTGAGCCACCACACCCAGCCAACAATGTTTATTATTATCTCAATTGTTTAATGGCTTAATGGATCCTGATGGATGCTTTAAACATGTGTAGCTTAACATACTTCAATTATACCTCTTAAAATTGAAAAAAAAAAAAGTTTTAAATTTTATTATTAGATCTCTGAATTGTTAGCATTATTGAATTGCTACTTGAAACACACTGAGAAACTCATGGTTTAACGATGTTTACCATAAACCCTGTCGCAGGTCAAAAGTCACAATCCTTCCCCGATTTATGGATTCTATTCAGTCTGGTTGTTACAGACCATGGTTTCTTAAAGCAGAAGAACACCTGTAACAATGTCTGCGAAGATGATTCAAAAAGTATGTCTGGCAGAGACTGGCTGAGCTTGATGTGTCCTTGTTTCAAGTCAGGAATTCCTTTTGCTATGAATAGGAGCCTTGGACACTTTAATCATTGCAGAATCCTGGTTTTCTGAATTGGTTCAAAAATGGTCTGGTGGAAGTTGGCAGACACTTTGCAGATCAAACTATTGAATCTGTTATTATTTTAGCACATGCTGAGAGGATTCTAAGTGTTTGTGTACTCTCCGTGAGCATCAAATTTAGGTCTTGCCTAACGTGCATAACAAGCAGAATAAGACAGTGAATCAAATGCCAGAGTCGGATTTGTTTGAGGAAGTTAAATTGGGATATACATTTCACTTTAATCCAAAGCTGAACTTACAGTTATAAGGGGAAAAAAGGGCAGGAGCAGGGGACAGAAACAGGAAAAAATGTTTTAATTGGATTGCTTAGTTTGTCTTAAATTTGACCTACTTTCAGATTTATTTCAGCCATTTTTTCTATAATATTTTCTTGTAAGTGATGGATTTTCTATAAATTAAGAATACAGATATTTACACAGAGAAGACAGGATTGCTTGAATTAGTATAACATTCTTTATGCCAAGCCCCATTCCACATGTTTTCACAAATACTATTTTTCTTAGCTTTCCTGGGTCCTCGTAAGGTTGTGCCTCAGTTTCTTCATCTGCATGATGGGGAGAATAACAACACTTACCTCACAGGATTATTGTTGAAGTAAGTGGATTGAAAATACTTAAACTGTTTAGAATAGTGTCTGGCACACAGAAAGCACTCTTTATAAAAGTTAGTTGTTATTCACTTTATTATTACTGCTCCCTTTAACAGATAAGAACACCGAGGCTCAGGGTTAGTAGTGGCAAAGCTGAATCCAGAACATAGATCATGCCTGCTCCTGCTCCTTTTCACTACTCCACACCACCTTTTTCATCCATACATATTTTGTGTATGAAAACAGGAGTACCAAAGTGGAATAGGCAAAAATAGCTGTGTAACTTAAATCTAAAAAACATGAACAAACTGCTAGTCACTGACCAGCACCACAACTCACCCGGTTTAGGCATCAGAGCAAGTCATCAGTCATTTTTAAAGCCTGCTTCACACAGTGATTTTGAAAACGGAGTTAAAAGGCTTCTGCAAAGAACCAACATAACTTCAAGAGGATGCCCAAAAAAATCTCATGAGTAGTACAAATTACATCAGTATCCTTTTATTTCCATTAGCATTAAAATGGACATTAAAAGGCACTGCAACTCAAGAGATGGAATGCCTCCTATAGAATTACATAGGAAGTAGCTGAGCCATGGATCAAGTCCTGTGACGTCAGGACTAGAAAAATCCAGAGGCTCTAGATAATATCAATGGGCTGATACAATGCAATCATATTTGCAAGGTTGTTTGATATAAACTGTGTGTCCAAACTCATACATTCTAAAGTGATCCACATATTTCATTACAATTGCTTCTTAAATATTTAATCAAATTAAAAGACAAAGCCACTAGATGAAAGTCTGTTGGAACATAGGATATTCAGAGGGTCTCATGGTAGCACCTCTGCAGACAACTTACTACTTATCACAAACAGAAAAACGTCTGTCTACAATGGAGCAATCTGGTGGCTGCCGTGTTAAACAAGGGATCAAACTTTTAGCTTATCTTTGCCAAAATGTTTAACCTGGATCTGGTCATGAAGAAACAATGGCCACAGCCATATCATGGTTCATTCTTCAAGACAACTAGCCTGTAATCTTCAGTCATGGAAAGGACAAAGAGTTGGGTATACTTGGTAGATTAAAAAGAAGAGATGGCTGGTGCAGTGGCTCATGCCTGTAATCCCAGCACTTTGGGAGGCTGAGGCAGGAGGATCGCTCAAGTCCAGGAGTTCAAGATCAGCCTGGGCAACATGGTGAAACCCCATCTCTACAAAAAATAAAAAAATTAGCAGAGCGTGGTGATGCACGTCTGTAGTCCCAGCTACTTGGAAGGCTGAGGTGGCAGATTGCTTGAGCCAGGGAGGTCAAGGCTGCAGTGAACCAAGATCATACCACTGCACTCCAGCCTGAGTGACAGAGTGAGACCCTGTCTCAAAAAAAAAAAAAAAAAAAAAGAGGGAGAAAGACATTATGAACAAATGCAAAAAAAAACAAAAAAACAAACAAAAAAAAAACAGCTATATGAGGCATTATCTGACAAACGAAAAAGTTAAAAATCTAGTGTTTATTAGAAAAAAATTGAATAAGACCAATTTCCTGAGCTATGATAACAAAATTATAGTTACACAAATTACTCTTCAGGGAAAGAAAAAGCAAGAGAGGGCACACTCAAGGGCAAGCAAGAATGCAAATATAGTCCCCCCAAAGCAGGTTTACTTTTTAAAAATACAGTCCAAATTACATCCTTGGTTGAAACAAATTTAAAGCAGAGTGAGAACTGGGGTGACAGAAATAATAACAGGCATTCCTATAATTGGCTTGGGAGTAAGAAGTAAAATGTGTTTTGCTTCCTTTAAATAAAAATATTAGTTATGCTTTTACATCTCAAAAGGTTCATCTTTAAACCACAGCTGGAAGGGTATCAAGAGGACGTTTCTGGGCATGAAAGGAAGGTAGGTATTGGGTTTTTCCTCTATTAAGGATCTGGAAAAATAAGTAACCTTGAACCAAGAAGAGCAGAGAAGAGAATGTGATGGTTGGCTTCTGTTTGGCAGGAAGGAACAGAGCATGAGATGCCCAGGAGAGACCCAGTCTACTGCCATTCCCAGAAAAGTCCTGTGTGAGTGGGTGGGCAGGATGGGGTGGGAGGAGATAACACAACCAAGGATGCTTTTCTCAACTCTCTTAGGGGATGTGAATAGACTAAGGCCAGTACATACATGGTTAATTTATGAATGCCTCCATTTCTCTCTCCTCCGTTCCCAGGATGACAAAAGGGTGGCCTAGCAGAAAATATAAGAGACAGAAATAAGGGGATTCTCATCCCAGCCTGAGGACTCCCTCACTGTGTGACCTTCAACAATTCACTTGACTTCTCTGATGCTCATTTGCCTTACCTAGGAAAACAGGAAAGCTGGGCTAAAACAGCCCTCAGCCACCTTTCAGGACTAAAATCTAAGATGCTAAAGGGCAGCTCAGTCTTCAAGATAGTGCAGTACCAATGTGAAATGTCTACTCCTTCTGTGGCTGTTTGTAAAAATGAAATACTCAAAGGTACAGACGGTTAGGAAAAGAAAGAGATAAAGAAAAAATAGTTTTGTTTTATTTTACTGTAAAAGTGATATATGCTCACTGAATTTAAAAAAAAAAACAATATTAAAAAGGAAGAAAAAAAGACAAACCATTCTAATTGCCCCATCCAGAGTTAGAACTACTCTTAATGTTCTTTGCATTTGTTCTTCAGATATTTTTTAAGGCTGGCAGGCACCAGCACACACTCGTATACATCTTTTCAAAAACAAACATGAGATCTTTGCATACATGCTGTTTGTAGTTTTTTGTATTTTTTTTTTTAGTTAATATTATATGGTCCTCCTTCCATATCAACCAATGCAAAATAACAGCATCATTCTAATGGCGGAGGAGTACATGACCTTATAACTCCACATGGTTTATTTTTCCAACTGAGAAACATTTAAGTGTTTCCAATTTTCACTCTTCTAGACAGTGTTGCAATAAATATTCTTATGTTCATCCTCATTTATGTACATATTTGAAGACTTTAAATCAAGATTTAATCACAGACTCATCTCCCTTTTTATGCAGAAGGTTAAAATATTGATCATTTCAAATATCGAATAAAGTTTCTCCACAACTCTGCTATTGCCAGCACGGGAGGACACAGCATTGGCCCCACGGCACCCACATCCTGGCTCTGGAAACACTCGGTCTCCTGATTCAGCGAGGCTACACGGAAGCGTGAGGCCCAGCTTTGGGACAACTATGACATCTGCAAGGCTGCGAAGAGGTTTCAGGGTGAGCTCCAGGCTGGTCTCTGCGGCCGACTGACTGTGCGTCACGGTTCAGGAGTCCCTGCAGCAACCGCAGCCATGCTCCTGTAAAACGTTTGTGTGTCCTGTGTTTACGTTCTCTGCCTCTGAAACCAACAACATCACCAAACACACTCCCACCGGCCTGTGTTTAACACAGTCCAATTCACACACATGAAATTATTGTGTCTGTCTCCTAAGCTGAAAGTGCTGCTTTCAGTTTGTTAAAGTAAATGTTAAAGTACTTACTTTAACATTCCAAAAAATTATTCTTATACCAAAGACATTTTTAGAGATTGAAGAACAGTATAAAACTTCTTCCTGTTCACTGACATTAGTGTTTATTTTTCTGACTTTTAAAATTATGTCACTGATCCAAATATTCTTTGTGAATGCTACAGAAAGCATTTCATTCTCTTTTTGTGGTTATTGTTGCTTTCATGGGTGATCAATGTCACAAATATGTACCTATTTCCATGGCTAAATTTAATTGATGTGGGACATATTCTGTATCAGGTGATGGAGGAAGTAGATGGGGGAGGCATTCTACATTGGTGATCACTCCACAAGTTTGCTAAGATTTGCACAGGAGCCACCTAATTTTATTGTTGGAAGAAACTGCAATTGATCATTTCCAATCCCTGGAGAGGCTAGATTAATTGGCTTGTCCAGGTCACTGACTCCCAGTTCAGAGTTTTTTCCTCTCTGGCATTCCTCGACAGAAGCCCAGTAATTAATTTAGAGCAAAGATGCTCATTTTACACCTGAAAACATCAGACTGATCTTAAATCATTCTCTTCAATAATTAATTCAAAATAAACCAAAGGAAGAGATTTAATGAAATCAATGCATCTTTAAAATATATATTACCTAGTCTACTCCTGACACTTTAAAATATATATTACCTAGTCTACTCCTAGACTACTCCTGGAGGGCAGGTTGAAGGGCAGGCCTAACAAAGCTTAAAAACATATTTGGGAAAGAGTCTACAGACAAGTTGCAAAACCAAAAAGTATTTAAGATGTCCAGACAGCAGCAATTGGAGGTTTCCAGGTGTGGGCCAGAGTGGGAAGTGGTAACTGAGAACCGATGGGTCATTAGTGTAATCAGGAGAAAGCAGGTGCAAAGAAAAGGCAGAAGCAGGTGGCCCTGATACAGCCTTAAAGCAAATACCACAGCCTTAAAGAAATACCGCAAAAGTGGCGTGGAAACTATCTTCATGGGGTGATAACCACTCCCAAACACATGCATGACCCTCTCCCTTTTGTTTCTGAACACATGGAAAGATTGATTTGTCCAACTGAGCTTGAGTTATCAATACATCCTCATGCAAGTTGCTTAACTGCTCCCTTTTTGCTCATAAAGTACATTAGCACCAATATGTGCCATCTCCCCTGCAGATCTGCTGTCAGCAAGTTGGAAAAGTCGCCTTAGAAACCATCAGGGACTTACTTATCTTATAAAATCCATCAGGAGTTGTAGGGAAGAGGAAGATCAATCAACTTGACTGTAACTTCCACCGCGGTCAAGAGTTTATCATATTAGACAGATATACGCAACATATCCAAAACACACACAAAGTATTTGGAGGGGGGTCCTCCTCGCTTTCACCTCCTCCCCCAACAGCTGGCAGTGATAACTTGTCCCCACACTAGCTGTGTGTAAACTTCGAAGAAGACTAAAATCTTGTACAGCTCCTTAGTCGGGTGGAATTTAAACAGTGACCACCCATGGAGCCAGTCAAACTATCAGCTCGCCAACAATACCCCCATGGTGGTGTTGGAAACCAAATGCACATTCCTGATTCAAAAATATATCTTCTTAATTAGGATCAGAATCTGCCAGTCTACTCACTGGTAGGAACAAGCAGTATTAGGCATCCAGGATAACACACATATTCTCAAGATCCAGACAGGTTCTTTAAACAGAAAGGGAACTGCCGTGCGTTCCTTTCTGCAAACCACTAATTGCCATCCTTGCCATGATTCTGGAATATGGATCATTTTACTTAATGCAAAGCTTTTCAACACTCTATTCTAAACACAGCTACCAGTCACTCACACCAGCTGCAGAGCCACAGCAATTTTCCCTGTTAAAATACACAAAATAATATCAGTTAGACCATCCCCAATTAAATAATCGCTGTGGCAGGAAATAAAAATCAGATTAAGTAGGATTTTGTAGTATAGGAGACCATTCAAACTTTTGTCTGGCAAGGAGACCAGGACAGATGAAGGGAGACGGGAGTCCTGCTTCTGAACTTCTCTTTTGGGTTTTAACTCTAATATCTCAAGCTTCTTCCATTCTTACTTTCTCTATTTAGTACAGTCCATTTTAATTTCTATCCCTTGATTAAACCCCAGTTCCCAACATTTTGGGTATTCTTGTTTATCAAACCTGTGAATTAAGCTATATCAATCTGTTCACTTGAGGACTGGTTCTTGTGGGCAGGGAAGAATATTAAGTTTAAACTGGAGTCAAGAACCTAAAGCCACAAAAAATAAATAAATAAATAAATCAAAAGAGAAAGAACCAGGATAATGTGGGATCATTTCACTATGAGTCAATCCTGGTTGGGTTTTTTCCGCCCCCTGGTGACTATTAGGACAGGCAAAGAGATCTTAACAGATCAGAGTTCCCTTTCCAGTGGACAGACTTGGGTTTTTAAAATTATTAATTAGATAAACTGCTAAGGAGGTAGCAAAAGAAAACATGGATAGAAAAATAAAAGGGGTGATCAAATTCTTCTTCTTTTCCCCCCTACAGCACTGGCATTAGAACGGCTCTGTGTGCACCATATGCATAGCCCTTTACTGTGACTAATAGGAATAATGTACTACATTTCATAATACTGATTTCTTTGGCAATTTGAGAAAAACTCACAACTAAATGACAGTATATACTATGTAAAAATACTTATCACAACAAACCCTCAAGCAAAATTTCTTTTTCTGATAAAACTTTGGAAAGCTTTCTAGACAAGCAAAAGAATGGTTCAGGCTGCTAAGAAAATAGCCCCCCCTCTTTTCTTCCCTGTTGGGGTAAAGGCTTAATCCTCTCAGATGGTTTCCCTGCTGAATGCTTGTCTTATGTGCAGTTTAAGATGGTATTTAAAATTTTCAAAATTCCTTCTACAAGTGTATTCCTATTTCCCCTAAAAGTGGGCTCACACTGATGTTAACCGGCACAGATGTTAGAAATTCCATCCTCTTTCCAGAAAGGACCAAGTATGAATGCAAGGCAATGTCCCTTTTTAGCGAATTCTTATTTCTTCTCCCTGGTTCTGGATGTAATTGTCAGCATACCCACCAAAGCGGGTGAACATCACACACAACCTCCCTGCACATGACTCCCTAACGGTTACATGGGGATCCTTCTGCAGAATGTCTGTAAAATTAGAGTCTGTAAATCGGAGCTGCTACTTATAACGTTTTCTATTCTGAGTGAGGGGAGCACTTTGCTCTGAAAATATAGACAGCCAGTGTTCTAATGCTTTACAGAAGACTATAAACTTTAGAGATCAAAGCTGGATTCATATTTTCATTCACTACAAACACACGCAGGTGACACTAGCTACCAAATGCTAAACCAAAACTTTTTCTATTGTTTGTAATTATTTTTATTCACTGCTTTAAAAATAATGTAGAAAAAAGTGTCATCTATACTCAAATTAAATATGCAACCTGATGTCACGCATTAGCCAGGAATATTTTGCTGCAAATCAAGTAAGTTAGGAAAATCCCCTATACATTAACTTCATAAGAGGGGTGCACATGTTTGGTTTCTTTCCTCCATGACTAGTGGTATACTTTGTGGATCCATCTGACAGCTAACTGCAACATTTCACACGGAATTGAGTGGCTCTGTTTTTATTCTAATGAGTGCTTTAAAACTTGCAACCTAAAACTTAAATTTCTGACATTCATCAAGGTTAATAAATAACTTCTTGTAAATAAAGGATTAGGCTTGATTTTTAAAGCTCACAATTAAAACAAAATAATTTTAAAAATAAAACATTGTGTATGTTGGAGGAGATAAATCCTTATAAAACATTCACTGGAATGTCAATGTTTTCTTATTTCTGCTAGTACGGAAAAAATATATATTTGTTAAGTTCTCAAATTACTCTGATTTCCTAACTTATCCCAAATCTCCTCTTAGGGTATTATTTATAGTTCTTGTTTCCTAAATAGCCTAAGTCATGTTTTATATACAATAATGCCTCTAAGCCAATTTGGAGAATGCACATTTAAAATTAAAATCTTATAAAATATTAATTATCTGTGTCTATACATGGCTGATAATCTTTACCGTAAGAAGAGTAGAAAAGGTATGGATGATTCTTAATGGAAGCTAAAAATACAATGATAAGGAAATGAAATCATTGTACTCCAGAGAAATTAACTCTACATGCAATCTTCATAAGTACTAAGACTGGCTCCCATAAAACAAACAAAATCAGTCTCATTATTAGTCATCACACTTCATGTGTTTATCTTTGTAAATGTAGCACGCAGCAGTTCTCTAAAGATCAAATATAACATGTGAACAGGAACTGATTTTTATTATAATTGTTACTATGGTTTATCCAAAGTCATTGACTTTTATCTAAAATAAAAACCATTACTAATAAAAATCAGTAAACATAGACATTAAGTGGAAAAATGTTTGTAATCTTCAAACACACTATGCAACATGAAGAAGATTGATGTCGCCATCATTTTGAAAGCAATCAAAACTTCTCCTCTTACGAGTTACATAACGACCTCGCTAAAATAACTAGAAAAAAATAGAGGTTCTCTAATAATATTTAATATATGTTCCACCAGAGGAGAATTTCATCCAAAGCTGTTGCTCACAAAATTCCCCAAATCAACAGGCAGACAACTCATTTTGCAGCCAAGCGCAGTAGCTCCACTATATTTTCTCAAAGATGGCTGATGCAAACCACACCTCATAACTACATAAAAATGGTTGCTCAGATGGAATTATGCAAATGCAGTTTCAAAACAACCTGCTCAAATTTCGGCACATTGAAGATGGACCTATGAAGCGTTTGCGACATTGTGTCTGGTTCCAGTGGAATTTCAGTGGGTACTAAGGAGAGCACAAACTCCAAATCATCCTTACAAAGAAAGACTGAAACGTCAGTATGCAAACATCCAATCCTATGGGCATATTCACAGCCCTGGGTCCTGGTCCCTGAACACTGATCCGTCACCAATGTAAAGCAAGGAGAGCAATGAGGTGCTTCTTGAGGTCTATATCCTGCCCTTCAAGTAGAAGGGGCCATCTTTGAAAAGCCGAGTCTTTTCTTTTAAAATTAGCTATTCCAAAGATGGGATTTTCAAAATGGGGGATGAATTTAGAGGGTAAATTATTTATTATATGAGGCAAATAAAATATACTTTAAATGATCCATTTCCATAAAATGACATTTATTTTCAACTTGGCAGTATTTCATAATCAGATAACCTTCTACAAAGACCTTTCTGTGAATATAAAGTTCCCGGTTTTCTTCTACTTAAAAGTAAATAATAGAAAAGTGCAAGGTGATTACAATACCAAAGCAATTTCAATAAACTTCATATGCAGCCTGATTTCAAGCCATAAGGCACTGGCTCCATACGAAGTACATCAGATGTTTCCAAATTAATAATTGGCCAAATTGGATTTTTCACTAAGTAAACTTTAAATTTTAAATAGTTTTTCTCTGTTGCTTTATATTTATATTAAGGAATAAAGATAAATTTTAAGTATTGATGTACATAAATTGTCAATCATATTTAGTATTGGCTGAATAATTTGCAAAACAATAGAAAAGAATAATAATATGAAATATTTTCATTTTGGAATAGTTGGAAACTGTTTGTAGTTGAAAGTTATATAAAATATCCAATTAAAGCAAAAAGTTATCACGAGTGGAGATTCAGTATTCCACCAGTCAAAAAGAGGGAACCATTTTGTTCTGAAATATGATACCAGCGTTTTCTAACATTAAACTTGAATTTGCGCAATTCTTTCTATTAGACAAATCAGTCTTCAAAACAATAAATACTTAACTGCTATTTACTTCCATTTACACCCATCACTGATTCTTTCTGTTACTAAGTTTTATTAAATTTACAGGACTCAAAGCATCAGCAGAGCAGCGGAAAACCTCTGCTCTGTTCCATGAGGGTATATTTTGCTGTACTTACGTGTATTCATCCAGTGTTTTCAGTTTCGCAGAGGTGCTCATCATTCACTTTCCTACACTTCTTAAACTAGTTTTAAAGACTTCATTACAAACTGAGTAAACCCTTAGGAGAGTAGAGATCCTTCAAATAAACCAACATTCTAGGCCTTAAACCGTCACACGCAATCTCAAAAGAACAAACAACACAAAGCATCACTGTTTTTACTTCTATGTCCCTCAAATGGGCTGAAAGAGCCTCTCGGGGCTTGTTAACCACCCTCAACCTTCTCAAGCATTGGGAAGGCCGACCTGAGAATTCACGACCCAAGTCGCACGGGTCACCCGAGTCACAAGATGGTAACATTAATGGAAAACGGTTGCGTAGCTAAACTCTTCGAAATGGCCTTCTTGAAACGTGGCTACACTTTCAGGGCAAAGCAAAATATGTTGTTTACAAATTCTCACCTCCCTTTTCACCCCAATGTCACTGGTTGGTTTCAGGGGCACCATGAAGGGTGGTTTAATTTTTGGCATTTTACTTACACACCCTCGCGCGCGCACACACTCACGCACGACTCTCCATTCCAGCGTCCTCTTGGGACCAGAAAGATGACACAGTCCCTGGGCCATTTCCCCCCAATCTGAGCTATTTTAGTTCAAAATATCTAGTACCATCCCCGAAGAGACGAGAAAGGAGATAAGGAAATACAAAATAATTTTCCTTAAAGAACTTGGCTCCCCTCTTTCCAGCCTAACAGCCAGAAGGACACCGACTCTGCCCAGAGGGGGGACGAGAAAACTTCAAACCCAAGGGGGGCGAGCGAAGTTCAGCAGGGACGGGAGATGAAACCACAAAGGGGGCTCTCGGGGTGCGTCCCCAGGCGCACCCCTCGTCCCTGTTCCCTTCTCCCTCTTACTTTTGGATGATCTGAGGTAGGCCGGCTTGGGGCGGGGGCGGGGGCGGGGGCGGCGGCGGCGGCGGCGGCGGCGGCGGCTGCTGCATCCCTCGCGGGCCGGAGGGTGCCGGGGACGCCCGGGCACCAGGCACACTGCAGGCAACTCTGTCCGGCTGCTCCGGACCGCTGGGGTCCGCGTCCTGGCTCATGGCTGCTGCCAGCACCATGCGGGGCGAGACCCGCCCGGGATCGCGGCGAGAGAGCTCACGGGAGGGGCGGTCCTGGGCCACGGGCGCTCACTGGCCGGGGTCCCCGTGCCCAGTCCCCTTGTCCTTCCCGGTGGCGCGGGGAGGAGACGCGAGGGGCGGGGAGGAGGCAGTCCCGGCGGCGCCGCCTCCTCCTCCTGCTGCTCCAGCTCCTCCGGGCCGGCCACGCGGGGGCGGGGGCCAGGGGGCGTCTCCCGACCGGCTGGAGCTGCTCTGCGGCCGGGGGTTGCTCAGCACCAAGCTGGACCCAGGAACTCTGCCCGCCGACCCTGGGCGCAGGAAGCCGGGAGGGAGCGCGGTGTACGCCACCCGCCACAGTGCACCCCCAAGGTCCGGAGCCCAGCGTTCCACGGCGCAGCACACCGCGTGAGGAAGGAGACACACGCAGCCCGCGGCCCGCCGCCGCGCTCTCGCTCCAGCCAGGAACCGTGCGCGCGGCCTCTCGCAGCTCCTGCCAAGCCGGGCGGACCGAGAGCGCCCAGGACGTCCGCGCGCATCGCCCATGCAAAGTGTGCCGGGCCTGACATCTGCCCGAGGCTGGAACCCGGCCAGCGCCACTCGCGCCTGAGGCACCCGACCCCGAGGGGAAGAAAGCCTGGAGTCGCCCCGAGGTGGGACTTGTATTGTAACCCAGGTCTCAGATGACCATCCCCGGGGCGCTCCAAATTGTCAGTTCTAGCTGCTGATTTCAGGTGTCCCCGGAAGCAGCCGGTGGGGCCACCGTCGGTTTCTGGTTTCTTTTTCTCTTCACTTAAAAGACCCCGCCACGACCCTACGAGCGCAAAGACAAAACCATGCGTACATTTTATTCTTGTTATTTATTGGCCAAATCTCGGCGGAAATGTAAAGGATGAAAAGAGAGTTTGCCGACATCGTACGGTCACCGTCACGCCCTCTGAAGCCCTGTTAATTACCCTTGTTCCCGCGTGCGCCCGTCCACCTGCACTCACCGGTTCACAGCTGTGGACGCGGACATCCTGAGGCCTTTCAAGGCTGAGAGCCACCCCGCAAGGTGCAGCTTAATGTCGTGGCACGTGGGTGCGAATATGCTAGGCACCTGACGCAGAAATGTCTGCGGAGCCGAGCAAAGACCGGAGAAAGCGGCCGCCCAGTACACCTCACCGGCTGTCCGGCATACAGGAGTTCTAAGTCCTGACGCCAACCCCCCCGGGAAGTAGAGAAAAGCGTGCCTTGGGTGCCTGGGAAACCAGAGCCCACCATGCCCCATGGCCTGGAGAGGAGTTTGCTCAGGGTCTCCACCCAACTCACCTTCCTCCCGCAACCACGCGGAGGAAAATTCTGAAAATGGATTCCCTGAGACCTGGCAACTACTTGAATTCCCTAAAAGACGCTTTCATTTCTCCCCAGACTGAGTTTCCAGCCTCAGGAAACTGCGCCTCCGCCTCCGTTGATTTCTGCCATCATTCTCTCTTTCTCCTTACTTCTGCCATCATTCTCTCTCCTTCCTTCCCTCTCCCTTTTTTTATCTTCCTTTCTTCCTCCTCTAATATAAAATGACACTGTCAATTCCTTGTGTTCATAAAGATCAGTTTGCCACAATTCGCAAAATTGAGTCTCACAAAAACAAACAAAAACAAAACAAAAACGTGAAACAGGTAGGCTGGTCCGAAGGTATGTAGGTAGCTCAATTCATTGTTCTGTTCGTTACAGATGGAACTTGTTCTACTCTTTCCCCCTTCTCCTTAATGCAGTTGAGGAGGAAAAACAAGCAACAACAACAAACCCTAGTAAAGAGGTGTTGATTGTTTTTCCCATTTCACAAATGAGGAGGCATTAGCGTGATTTGTCGGGAGGATCCACAGCTAGTAAGAGGCTGTAAGAACCAGAGTTTTGTCCATTCTCTGAATAGTTAGCTCATCATCATCAGTTTCCATCACTAAATTCCTAACCGTGGTTTCCTTAAATCTCCATCCTCCACCCCATATTCCCACCCCCAGACTTCCTTAGTGAAAGGAAATTACTTAAAATTAACATTGCAGCTCTCCCAGAAATAAAATTAAAATTTTTTCTGTGTTTGCACGGAAATCTTTTTCTCAGAATCCTCCAAAACCTTGATGGAAAGAGCTTTGCGGTCAAAAGGACCTGTTTTCGAGTCCAGACTCTGCAGTTTACCAGTGGAATAGTTCAAATTCTCTGAGTGTCAGTTACCAAATACGTAAATCAGAACTGATGAGATCCTGTCTTGGAGAGTCTCTGTTAGGGTTAGGGATAATGTGTCTTGCATACTTTATGCATAAGATGTTCAATCTGGCACTTATTACAAACATAATTCTTTATATTCCAACCTTATAGCCAAATATTAATACAACAGATCTCAAACCCCAGAAAGCTGACAGCCTGGAAGTCACAACATCGATATAAGTGAGTCTATTCCCATTACATTTTTATTGGCAAAAAAAGAGGACCATGTTATATGAATGCAGCTGTCTGAGTCTCAAAAATAATATCCTAGCATATGTGATAAAATAAGAAACAATGGAAAAATCTAGGTATTCACTGGACTTTTTTTGCATCCTTTCTGTAAGTTTGAAATTTTCAAAATTAAAAACATGGAAAAAAATGAATGATTCACAGGTGTTTTTCAGAATGCCATCTCCACGATTATAGCTTAGTATTTGCGATCCGCATGTTACATAATAACTGAACTTAGAACAGATTTGAAGGGAGAGGGCAACACAACAGCAAAAACCTAGAGGTAGTTCACGTCCTTCCTCAGATCCCACAAAATGTTTTCCAGGATGACATTGAACAAGCCTTCCATTTTGCAAGTCAAACATAAAGTATATTCAAAAGTTGCAATGGTAAATATTTCTAAATGTTTCTCACTTCTCTCCTGGAGGAATGAAAAAGCATAAAGAACCCTAGCTGAGGCTGCAGCCCTTGCGTTGATCTGCCCCTGGTCTCTCACCACTCCCCTCCCCCAAGCATGCGCTTCACCGTGACAGAAGCCAGACAAGTGTGAGTCACCTGACTTGACAAATGGGAGCGTGACTGAGAGGTGAAGACTGGTAACACCTCTCTTTGTTCCTCTCCGCAGAAGCATCCTGTCCCTCCTTGACCTACAAGTGAACTACGATCAGGTGGTGAGGCTATTGCTGTTTGTGCATACGTTTAATATTTAACAAGCTGCTAAGTATTTTCATAGTTTATCTTACTTTATATTCACAGTAACCCCATGAGCAGCAACTGTTAACTCTGTTTTATAATTAAGAAAACTGAAGCTCAGATGGCTACAAGAATTTGTTGAAGGTCACCCAGCTTTTAAGAGCCAGAAGCAAGACTGCAGGTAGGTTGGTCTGTCCCCAAAGCTCACCCACTCTCTACACTACCTCAGTGACAGAAGTGGAACTGAGATCTTACCTGTCTTCTTCTGCTGTGATGCTGCTGTGAATATAAAATGCCACCTGCATTGTGATGCAACTCTGCTACTCATATCTATTCAGATCATTCAATCAATAGGAAATATCTAAACTGACCCTTACAAATAAGAAAATTCAAAGAAATGACTCAACCTGCTGGGAGGCGGTAGAAAGGGGTAGAAAAACAACCCAGGTCTCTATTATACTAGGGTCATTCTCAAACTTACTGGGGACTCTGGCACTCTGGCTTGTCCCATGATGTTAATAAATAATCCAGGCACTGGTTCTAGGAGCTTTCTCACACCTTATTTCATTTAATATCACCATTTTGGAGAAACTTGAAGAACCTGCCCAAAGTCACTGGAATAATAAACAGCAGAGCTGAGATTCAGACCCTGGCCTGAATCGCTGTGACCCTCTGTACCCTCTTCAAAGGGGAAATATAATAGCTTCCTCTCAGTTGATTGTGAGCATTCATCTCTGCAGATGAGCTGATGTGTACGTGCCTGCGGCTGTTCAGCATATGTATACTATCACTGTTATTTTTTAACAACAGTTTACTTTGTAAAGTTTGATGACATAGACATTCTCATACACTGTAGGTGTCAGTTGCAGCAACTCTTTGGAAGTGAATTGGATTATTTATTTATTTATTTATTTATTTTGAGACAGAGTTTCACTCTTGTTGCCCAGGCTGGAGTGCAATGGCGTGGTCTCGGCTCACCGCAACCTCTGTCTCCTGGGTTCAAGCGATCCTCCTACCCCAGTCTCCCGAGTAGCTAGGATTACAGGCATGCGCCACCACGCCTGGCTAATTCTGTATTTCTAGTAGAGACAGGGTTTCTCCATGTTGGTCAGGCTGGTCTTGAACTCTCGAGCTCAGGTGATTCGCCCACCTCGGCCTCCCAAAGTGCTGGGATTACAGGCGTGAGCCACCGTGCCCAGCCAGAATTGGAACTATTAAAATTGCAACAAGGGAAACTGACTCAGCAATTATCCTCCTAGGAATTTATCCTATGGGTTTATTTGTAGCAATAATCAAAGCTACATGGACAAGGGGATTTATTGTGGCGTTGTTCATAATAGCAAAAACTAGAAACAACCAAAGTGCTGCACAGAAGGGTGGCCTTACAAAAGATGGTCTCTATTACAAAAGAGTACAATGTAGCCCTTAAAAAGGAGGAGGTAAGTCTGTATGCACTGCTAGGGAAAGAGACCCGAGGTGTATCATTAAGGAGAAAATGCAAGTTTCTCAACAGTATTGCAGTATGACTAAATGTCTGTAAAATCAAAGAGCAGAGAACATTTCTGGAAAAGTTATACAAGTAATTTTTTTTTTTTTTTTTGAGATGGAGTCTCGCTCTGTTGTCCAGGCTGGAGTGCAGTGGTGTGATCTCGGCTCACTGCAAGCTCCACCTCCCAGGTTCACGCCATTCTCTGGCCTTAGCCTCCAGAGTAGCTGGGGCTACAGGCACCTGCCACCACGCCTAGCTATTTCTTTCTTTCTTTTTTTTTTTTTTTTTTTTTTGTATTTTTAATAGAGACGGGGTTTCACTGTGTTAGCCAGGCTGGTCTCAATCTCCTGACCTCGTGATCTGCCCGCCTCGGCCTCCCAAAGTGCTGGGATTACAGGCGTGAGCCACCACGTTCAGCCAACAAGTACTTTTTAACAGTAAGTACCTCTGGAAATTAGGATAGGGCAGGAACCTTTTCCTTGTATGACCTTTTATATTGTTTAAATACTTGAAATAAAATTTTATTGAAGTACATATGCTATTGGGGTTTTTGCTATGAACATGTCGTTTTTAAATTAACCAATGACAACAAAACTTAAAATTTTGTTTTTTCAACTAGTAATCATTAACAACACTTAGTATATCAATAAGAGTTTTGCTTATGTATTTATTTTTTGGGACGGAGTCTCACTCTGTTGCCCAGGCTGGAGTACAGTGGCGCCATCTTGGCTCACTGCAACCTCCAGTTCCCAGGTTTAAGCAATTCTCCTGCCTCAGCCTCCCAAATAGCTGGGATTACAGGTGCTTGCCACCACGTCCAGCTAATTTTTGTATTTTTAATAGAGATGGGGCTTCACCATGTTGGCCAGGCTGGTCTCAAACTTCTGACCTCAAGTGATCTGCCTGCCTTAGACTCCCAAAGTGCTGGGATTACAGGCGTGAGCCACCACACCCAGCCAAGATGTTTAATTTTAAAGCAAAAATTCATGTGATGGAATGAAGGAGAAATACACTGGATAATATATTGTCCAGTCTTAAACACTGTCCTTTTATCCTAGCAACTCCATTAGAGACAGTTAAATAAGTAAATCATTAAGTTGCTAGCAGTCACATTGACACAGTTATAAGCTACTAATCTGACAATTATGAATACATACGAAGCAGTCTACCATAGATCATCTTTGCCATAAGATAGTAACTGTTATCTGGGTATTACTATTAATAGTTGTCATTACTTGCTTTAGAGACAGAGTCTCACACTGTTACCCAAGCTGTCATCCAGGGTGGAATGCAGTGGCACGATCATGGCTCACTGCAATCTTGAACTCCTGGGCTTAAGTGATCCTCCTGCCTCAGCCTCCCAAGGAGTAGCTGGGACTCCAGACATGTACCACCACGCCTACCCAGCTAATTTTTATGTTTTCTAGAGACAGGGTTTTGCCATGTTGCCCAGGCTGGTCAAACTCCTGGCCTCAAGTAATCTCACCCCAGCCTCGCAAAGTGCTGGGAATACAGGGGAGCCACCACACCCAGCCAATAGTTCTGTTTCTTGAGTATTAATCTGCCAGGCTGTCTTGAGCACATATTTCTCATTTAGTCCTCACAGTCACCTTAGTGGGTGGTTGGTTTTTTTATACCCATTTTACAGATAAGGAAACAAAGGCTCATGAAGTCCAACCACCTGGCCAGCTAGTAAGCAGAGGAGCTGCGGATCTAACCCTAGTCTCTATTACTCCTAGCATTGAGTTTTAACTACTTTGTGTGGTGTTTCTTGATATAATGGGGCTTTGAGACTGGACACTCCTCTGCTAAATCCCCAGGGTTTGGACCTCTCTGCTGTCTCCAGTATCCCATCCCTTGGTTTTCCATCTCTCCATACTTCTCGACTTCTCTTTTCTACCCCTCTGAGGTAGAAATACTTACCTCAGCTTGACCTATTGGCTGGTGCCTCGACCAGTGTATGATTTTTGTTTGACTTGAAGTCCGTGGAATCTCTACAGATATTTGAAAACAATCAGAAAATAAAATCCTGTCCTGGCTTCACAAAGGGTCACCGCTCTCTGAAAACCCAAGAGAGACAGTGGCTGAAGGATGCTGTTTAAAAATAATGTGGTTACTCATGGAACTGGATGCACATCTGAATTTGAAAGAGACAGTCAGGGAACTTTAGCTGAGGAAAAGTGAGGACATGACCCAGGAGGCTCTTTTCTGCCCGACAACTCACTGGGAACTTCCTTCATTGGCTGCAGGGAAAGGCTTAGCCTCCATCCCTCTGGTCAGGAATTTATCAGCCGGGACTCTTGTCCTCTAATAAGCCCTGCAGGTGTTGTATCATACTCAAAGTAGCAGTTGGTTGGGAGTCAGGAAACTGCGGTTCTAGAGCTTTAGGTATATATCCAATGTCCCTGAACAGGAAAGCAGTTATCCCAACCACAAGTGACATCAGCATCTTTGCCTCTCCTAAAAGCATCACTGCTCCGAGCCCCGGGTGGCTAGAGCTCTCTCCTGCCACTGCTTGTTCGGTACCTGGCGACAAACCAACAACTGCAGATTGCGTCCAGAATCCCAGGGGCCCAGAGCAGCAAGGGGCATGGTTAACCAGGACATGGCTTCCTGGAAAAGAGGAGTTTTGAGCTATGCTTCCAAAGAGCCAGAGAATGACTTTCTGTCATTTGCTGTTTCCAGGACACATAATACAACAATCTTACTGTGTATTATAAAGCAAGTTGCAGCTGAATGTTCTTGGAGGGGGGATGGGAAGTGATGGAGGTACGAAATGAATGTGGGAGAAATGTTAGAGGTAGCTAATTGCATGACTTAAGTTCCGTGGGGCTCTGCACCCCCTGTGGAGACCCAGCTTCCACAAGTCGTGCTTAATCCCTGGGGAATGTCACTGTCATTCAGAGGCCAGTGGTGTGACTTTAGGCCCCAGCCAAGCAAAACAGCACTTCTCAGAGGCGGGGGACTCCTTTATCCAGCCCATCCCCCAGTTGCCTCCTCTGTCTCTCTTATCATCCCGCCTGTCTGTCAGGCCAGTTGGTCATCAGAGAATAAACATCTCAGGCTGTTTGCCCACCAACTCCAGGATCAGGTGACCATTATGGAAGGCAACACCGGAGGCCTCTGCATGCCAGAGTGACGCCAGGAACAGTGAGAGCCTGCAATGTGCTGACCTCACTGAGTGGGCACCCATGCAGCTGGCTGGGAGTAGACTAATGCCACTCCCTGGTGTGGCCCATTTGGTCATCCCAGGGCCACCCCACGCAGAAGACCCTGCCCCGCTTCCTCTCAGCACAGACTCTGGTGTCAGAATAACTCCATTAGAAATCCAGCCCCAAGGTCTGCTAGTCACATGATGTTATGCAAGTTACTCTACCTCCCCGAGCCTCAGTGTTCCCATCTGAGAAATGGGAATAATAGTGTCCACATCATGAGGTTACTGGGAGGATTATATGTAAAGCACTTAAGCCAGTGTCATCTAGCATATGACTGGGGCTCAGTAAATTGTCATTGGCTGTTTTTATGGTGATTACTGGACTGTCCATTGGGAATATTCAGTAATCATAATACACAGTCCCTTAAAAGAGCTTACTCTGGGTCAGGAGGTCAGTCACCTTCTGCACGTATAAATCCCAGGGGGTAAGATACGGGCCTCGGCCTCCCAAAGTGCTGGGATTACAGGCCTGAGTCACCCA
The DNA here is from genome assembly GCF_008728515.1 of Papio anubis. NCBI lineage: Eukaryota > Metazoa > Chordata > Mammalia > Primates > Cercopithecidae > Papio > Papio anubis. The sequence continues at coordinate 22,724,349 of NC_044986.1, forward strand.
GTCTGGCCAATAGTCCTCTATTTTGGTAACACTATCTTAATACCAGATGAGCAAGAATTATATTGGAGGTCTGTACTCCAGAGGGCGAGAACTTAAACCTCACAAAGATTCAGGGGCTTGCACATTCGTGGATTGATAAGGACCCAGTGGTCCTAAGCAATCCACCTACCTCAGCCTCCCAGAATGCTGGGATTATAGGCGTGAGCCACCATGCCTGGTCCATTGTATATCTTTAAACTATCTCTTTTGCCCATCTTTATATAGTTTTTATCTTTTTCCCCTCAATGTTTAGAGTTCTTTATAAATTAGGGAGATTAGACCTTTGTCTCTGATAAAGATGGTTTATTATTTGTCTTTTCTTATTGTTTTGTCTTTTCTTTTTGTATTTGCCATGGTTTATTATTCATCTTCTCTTGTTGTTTTTGCCGTGCCAATGTTATTTTATTTTTATGTAGTAAAATGTATCAGTTGTTTCTTCTGTTGCACCTGCATTTTGAATCGGAATTAGAAAAAGCTTCTAAACACTGAGATTTTTTTTTTAATTCTCATGTTTTTTCTAGCATCTGTATGATTTAATTTTTTTACACTTAGATGTCTGATTCATTTGGAGTTCATTCTGGTGCACAGTGTGAGGCATGGAGCCAGTTTTATCTTCTCCAAATGGCCATCCAGTTGTCCCAACACCACTTATTGAAAGGGCTCGCTTTTCTTCCAAGATATAAGATACCATCTTTGGCCAGGCGCGGTGGCTCAAGCCTGTAATCCCAGCACTTTGGGAGGCCGAGACGGGCGAATCATGAGGTCAGGAGACCGAGACCATCCTGGCTAACACGGTGAAACCCCGTCTCTACTAAAAAATACAAAAAACTAGCCGGGCGTGGTGGCAGGCGCCTGTAGTCCCAGCTACTCGGAGGCTGAGGCAGGAGAATGGCGTGAACCCGGGAGGCGGAGCTTGCAGTGAGCCGAGATCCGGCCACTGCACTTCAGCCCGGGCGACAGAGCGAGACTCCGTCTCAAAAAAAAAAAGATACCATCTTTATCATATGCTAAATTTCCATATATACTTATGTCTAATTCTGGACTTTCTATGTTTTCCTAATAGTCTTCCTGCTCACTTATCAGTTTTAATTAAAGATCTTTTGTAATAATATTTGTTATTTGACAAGAATTATCTCTTCTCACAGTTCTTCTTTTTGGGGTTTTCATAACTGTTCTTGCATTTTTATTTTTCCATATGAGCTCTGCAATCAATTTTCTAGAAAAAAAAAAATGTGGTATTAAAAGAAATAGCCAGGCGTGGTGGCACATGCCTGTAATCCCAGCTTCTCAGGAAGCTGAGGCACAAGAATCATTTGAACCCGGAAGGCAGAGGTTGCAGTGAGTCAAGATCGCACCACTGCACTCCAGCCCAGGTGACAGAGCGAGACTCAGTCTCTAAATAAATAAATAAGTGGTATTTTTATTAGGGTATTGTTAAAATTATATATTGTCTTGAGGAGAATTAGACCTTTACAATGTTGAGTTAGTCCCATCACAGAACAAGGGATGTCTTTTGCTTTGTTCAAGTCTATTTTTATGCCTTTAGGGAGTATTTTAAAGTTTTCCTCAGAAGTTTTGGTGGTTTTAGTGGTATCAGATAAAATACTTGACACTTCAGCAGATCAAAGCAAAAGCTTTATTACAGAAAAAGTAATACTAGGAGGGAGGACAGAGCCAAGCAAATCATCACACTGACACCAGCTGCCAGACTCACAGCCCAGAGGGACAAGAGATATGGAGCCAGATGGGCAACTAGCCAAGTCGGAAGGTGGTACCCATAGCACCTCCCCCGGAACTAAGCACCACCCTCATAGTACCTGGGCTTGTAAGACCCTAGGGATTGTAAGGTCGTTCTGTGGGTGGTTATGTTGAGAGCCAAGTTTGTCTATTACATACCATGTTTTCTTATTTATAACTATCTAACTCATTTATTCCATGCTTAGTGCCACAATAGTGGATCAACAACTCCCTAAGGGATTACGTTGGCGTTCCCACATAATTCACACTTTTCTTCTTAGTTTGTTCCTCAATATTTTAAGCTCTTTAGTTTGTATAAAAATAGGGCTTTCTCTTTTATTATCTTCTCTAACTGGTTATTGTTTATATAAATATAAATGTATATTTGCGTATTTATATTTCTATATTATTTAATCTGTATATAAAATAATGCATGTATACCCACAGAATTATTTTGCTTGTTTTAGTTTTATCATTACAACTCTTGAGTTTTCCAGATATTCTATCATGTCATCTACAAATAGAGCTTTACTTTTTTCCCTGTCAATTTTTATTCCTCTAATAGTTTTCTCTTGTCTCGTTGTATTGATTAATATCTCGATTATGTTAAATAGTAGTGTATATGTGGGCTTCTTTGCCTTGTTTCTGATCTCATGTGTTTATCTATTAAGATGCTGACTTTCCTAATATGTACATTTAATATATATATTCACATCTTTATATATACATTTATTGTATTAAAATGAATTCTTACATTGGCATTGTGTGGAAAGTTAAAAAGACATGGAAAACGCCTGGCGCGGTGGCTCATGCCTGTAATCCCAGCACTTTGGGAGGCCAAGGCGGGGAGATCATGAGGTCAGGAGTTTGAGACCAGCCTGGTCAACATGGTGAAACCCTGTCTCTACTAAAAATACAAAAATTAGCCAGGCATGGTGGGTGCCTGTAATGGCAGCTACTAAGGAGGCTGAGGCAGGAGAATTACTTGAACCCAGGAAGCTAAATTTTGTATTTTTAGTAGAAATGGGGTTTTGCCATGTTGGCCAGGCTGGTCTCGAGCTCCTGACCTCAGATGATCCACCTGCCTCAGCCTCCCAAAGTGCTGCGATTACAGGCCTGAGCCACTGTGCCCAGCCAATTGTCCTCTATTTTTATAACACCATGTTAATACCGGATGAGCAAGAATTATATTGGAAGTCTGTACTCCAGAACGTGAGAACTTAAACCTCAAGAAGATTCAGGAACTTGCACATTAGTAGATTGGTAAGGACCCAAGGGTCTAGGGTCTGTCATCCCCTCCAGAGTAAAAGGTAAATCCTTTGCAGTGGCCTCATCAACCTCTTTCCACTTTCAAACTTCTACTTTCCCCTCTGAATAGCTGGTACAATGTCTTATAAGTGTCTGATGTAAACTGGGTGAGGATCAGGATCAATCTATATGTGAAATATTACCAAAACTTTGAAAAATTTTTGGTAACATGGATAAAAGAAAACCAAAAGCTCTAATATTTTCTTCTTGCATTCCAATGGATTGACTTTTGAGCCTCATTTTTGGAAGTCAATTGAATAAATTATTACTTTTATTTTATTTTATTTTATTTATTTGTTTTGAGAGGGAGTTTTGCTCTGTCACCCAGGCTGGACTGCAGTGATGCAACCTCAGTTCACTGCATCTTGTACCATCCATCATCCAAAAGGAAACATAGAGAGACTGCCTTGGTCCATCTATCCAGTGATAGGAAATGCTGTCAGCTTTCTTGGAATGAGGCACTGCCTGGGAAAGGATTCTGCAGAAAGTACAGGCTGGGCACGAGTAACTCTGCTACCTGGGCCATGTGACACAGAGAATCCTATGGCACGAGAGGCGTTTATGGAAGGAAAGACATGTTGAATCTATTACAAGCCCTAGTAGGGGGATCACAATGTAGACACCTAGAGTTCTGGAGCAAGTCATGACATGTGCAGCAGAAATTTACAGCATTTGGAAACTAGTTCCTAGTGGGTGATTTGGCCCTGGTAGAGACAGAGCCTCTGATCTTGCCGACCACGGAACATCAAGTGACTATGTGACAAGAGCTGCTACATTACATTTCTACTGTTGTGTAACAGATTATCATAAATGTAAGGGCTTAAAAGGGCACACATTTATTTTTTCACAGTTATGCAGGTCAGAAGTCCAGAATGGCTCAACTGGGTTCTCTGCTCAGGATGTTACAAGGCCAAAATCAAGATATTGGCCAGGTTGGGCTCTTATCTGGAGGCTCTAGGTGAGAATCTGATTCCATCTTCATTCAAGTTGTTGACCAAGTTCAGTTTCTTGTGGTTGTAGGACTGGAGTCCTCATTTTCTAGTTGACTATCAACGGAGGGCCTCTCTCAGCTCTTAAGGCCACCACACTCCCTCTCAAGTGGCTCCACCATCTTCAAGCAAACAACAATGCATCAAATTCCCCTTATACTTGAAAAAGACTTGAACCCACCACTAGAACCTTTAGAGTAAATCCAGCACACTCACTGTTCCTCACAATCTAAATTATATAACTCCTATGCTTAGAGAATTGGCTCCTTCTCTGTTTATTAGCAGGCTGTGCTTCAGCTAGTCAAGTTATATAATCTCTGGTTTAGTTCCTGATCTAAAAAAAAATAAACATATAACACCTTATAGGGCTGTTGTGAACATCAATGAAATAACACTTATAAAGTACCTGACACATGCAGATGCTCAGTTAATGAAAGTAGTCAAAACCAGCACCTTCACCACCACCATCATCATCATCATCAGAACAATGAAGACATGAACAATGCTGTTTTAGGCCTCTTTGGCCTAGAGAATGACAAGCCTTTGGTAAAGTAACCATGGAATGAAAATAGTTTGGGGCTCCAAATCCTAATGTATCTGAATTCCTGGGATCCCTGGAGTCCCAAGTTCCATTAAAGCATCATGGGTGGTATGTGTTTGGTGGCCCTCTGTCTTAGTTGGTTTGTTGTTGCTTATAGCAGAACACTGCAACTGGGGAATTTATAAAGAAAGAGAATGTATTTCTTACAGTTATGGAGGCTGAGAAGTCCAAGGTCAAGGGGCTGCATCTGGCAAGGACCTTCTTGCTGATGAGGACTCTCTGAAGAGCCCCTAAGCAGTGTAGGACATCACTTGGCAAGGGGGCTGAGTGTGCTAGCTCAGGTCTCTCTGCTGCTTCTTATAAAGCTACCAGTTCCACTCTCATGATAACCCATTAATTCATTAACCTGTTCATAAGGCCCAATCACCTCTTAAAGGCTCACCTCTCTAAATAACGCCACATTTAGGATTAAACTTCAACATGAGTTTTGGAGGGGACATTCAAACCACAGCACCATCATTGGTTTTGCATGTGGAAAATTAGTGGCCATTCAAATCATTCTACTTTTCTGGTCTTAATTGACAGTTGTTCTTCTGATATTGTTGGGATGAGGTAGGCTCCCTGCTTTGTGCTACCACAGCAACAAGAACTGCCCTCATCACCACTCTGTCTTCTAATTGCCTCTTGCTGGCTACATATTCCATGAGACTGTGAGTGCTCTGTGAAGGTGAGTGTTTTTGTCCTACTCAGCATTGTATTCCCTGGATATAACACAGCATATGATAGCATAGCAAGTGCTAATTAAATACTTGTTCAATACATGAATGAATGAATGTCCCCCAGCTCTTTTAATCATTATACCTAACAAGGCAGAAGGAATTAAGTGAATTAGGGACATTATTAGTACATAGTAATTAAAAATGATAATCATAACCATTATGTAGAAACTTAAGAAAACAATTATGTAAGAATGCCAAATGATAGAAAAGTTACTTAAACTCCTTTTGGCCACATCCAGAAAACGAGGCTATCAACATCTGCAATATTGGTTTGTTGTGATAATTAAAAGAGAGAAAATAGGTAAAATATTTAGCATGGTGCCCAATATGAACATGCGTTTCATAAATGGTAGTCATTTTGTTGTTGTTTACAATAATAGTAGGTGAAAGAAAAAAACAGAATGAAAATAGTTATTCTAGAGCTTATAAAATGATAGTTCCATAATTCTATATCTTCAAAGTTTCTATAACTTCAAATTCTATTTCTATAAAAATAACTATCACAAATATTTCTATTTCATCATTGAAGTCAAAGTGACCTGGGTTTATTACCAATTCTCTGAGCCCCATTAATAAAGTGAAAATAAGTATTATATCCTACTTGCTTTATAGGTCTTCAGTCAATCAAATACATTTCTAAATGTGAAAGTGACTTGAAAGTAGTCACCTACTTTTTTCCAGTTCTGTCCTGCCTTAGTTTTCACCTCTGGTGTCCTTGTGATGGATGCACTGGCCACAAGGGAGATTCCATACAAAAAGGGAGTCAGTAATTGGAGTGAAAATCAGTATGGGGTTGCCCATGACTTCAGAGAGTCAGAGTGGCCAGCCCTGGAGAGGATCTAGGGAGCAACCCCAGGGAGTGGGTTCCTACAAAGGGAACCTGGAGATGACTGGGAAGTGGAGGCATCTTCTATGCTGGATTCTGGGTTTGGAAGGGCTCAAGAAAATGACATGAAGACCCAGGAATGTAAAATATGTATACCCAAGGACAGCATCCTCAGACCACCAGGGCTCAACTGAGGCATGTTTTTGCTCTAAACTAGCCCTAGCTTCCCACTTCCCATACCTATGCCACCCACAGGCCCCAGCCTATTATTAGTATTGGCTGTGTGGCTCTGAATGACGTGAGCCTTTCTTTGACTCTATCCCCAGGCTAAGAAAAACATAGGTCTTGGCTGGTTAAATTCTGCATCTACAGAGTCATAGCAACTGATCAGGACCATGAAGGTTATTCCTGCTGCTGGATGTGCTGCTCTCTGGCTCCAGAAATAGCACGCATTCCCTGCCTCTGTGGGTTCTACCCACTCCCTCTGAAAATACACAGACAGAAGTTGGATCAGGGACCACTCATGCTAAATGTAAACAGTTGGGTGTATTTGGAGTCCTTTTGTTTTAAAAGTCCAGCAGCTTCCTTTGCACCTGTTGGCAGAGTGTCAACTTTCTCTGTTTCATTCATGTTGCATGGGAGAGTCAATCATAGCTTCAATTACAAAGTCAACAACATTTGGGAGACCCTTCCAGGCAATTTCTCTTAATCCTCGTAAAAACTCTACATAATACAAGGTAGGTATTATGCCCATATTAGGAACAAGAGAACTGAATTTCAACGAAGTTCAAAAACTTGAGCAGGAGCACACGGCAGAGCCTGGATTCAAAGCTAGGGCTTTGGCCTACTGAAAGCCTGAATCTTTCTACAACACCAGATTATAAACAGAGAATGTTGGGACTTTAAAGATTGCTTTGTAAGTTTATACTTTGAGGCACTACTGCTGCTCCAAGCACATAAGAATAATAAATAAAATATGGAAAAAAAGGTAATCTTTGCTCAAAAGCACAATGAACATCTCCATGGACTACTGAAAATGAACCTGAAAAACAATATTTTTAAGCAAATGAAAAAATCTAACCCTAAAAAAAAGCCAACAAAATCAAACAACAGGAACAAAAATTTAATACAGATAAAATTAATATAATAAGATTACCTGACAGCTACTTTAAAATATGTTTAGGTTGCTCAAACTAAGAAATAATATGCATATAAGAACAAAATAAAGGCCAAAACAGGCAGAAAAAAGGAGAACAGGTGAGTAATGAAAAAGAACCAAGTAGGAATCTTGGCAAAAAAATAGATAAACAAAAAAGAGTGTCGCACTTTTGGCCTCGATGGATTCACAGAGACCGGATTTACCCTCTTGCCAGAAACAACAAGAAAAACAGAAAAACATGACACAATGGTTTTCAAGACACTTGACATTAGGAAACAAAGAACGTGATCCCTGAACAATGGGGGGCAAACAAGGTGAGCCCTGTTATTACTACAGCTTACTGCCTTGAGAAGGGTTCCAGGACACAGTCCAGGGGTAGCGGGTGGGGGGTGGGGGGGTGAGGGGGTGGTAGGGTGTAGGGAACTAAAAAGCCCAGTAGCATTTCTGATTTGAGGAGACAGAGCTGAGAATCTAGTAAGACCAAGATGCAAGTGTTCATAGGACAGAGTACCAGAGGGGAGAGAACTGCACAGAGACTGAAACCCAGAGATCTCCAGAGCGTCCCTCTCAAATATCCAGCAGAGTACTAATCAGTGCACGTGTGTGAGGTCAGGAGAAGAATCATCTGAAAGGATCTGAAAGAACAGTGCTCAGCGCTCACACAGCACGGGCAATAATATCTGTTCCTACCAGAGCGAATGGAAAAACTCCAAATTCACAGGGCACTGGGTAGCGTATTCAAGAAGATCTTGCCTTAGTCGTGAGGAATAATTAGCCTAAGACTGAGTACTTCTCTGGGTTCACCTTAAAAATCATAAAAGCAAGATCTAAAAGCATCAAACTGTTTCCAAGTAATAGTTGGAACAAAGTTCAATAAAGTTCAAGATTTACAGGGATACAAAAATATCCAGCACCTAACAGGGTAAAATTCACAATGTCTGGCATCTAGTCAAAGATTACTAGGCATGCAAAGAGGCAGGAAAACACAATCCATTATGGGGATAATAATCATTCAATTAAAACCAACCCAGAAATGGCACAGATGTTAGAATTAGTAGAAGGCATTAAAACAATGATTATAACTGCATTCCATGTTTAAAAAGTTAAGTAGAAACATGAAAGATATATAAAAAGATCCAAATAGAACTTGTAGTGATAAAAATTACAATGATTGAGGAAAATAATAAACATGAATGTAGTTTCATCAACTCTAACAAATGTACCACTCTAGTGAAGAATGTTCACCAGATAATGGGGGAGGCTATTCACGTGTTGGGACAGGGAGTATGTGAGAAATCTCTGTACTTTCCTTTCAATTTTGCTGTGAATCTAAAACTTCTCTAAAAACAACATCTTTAAAAAACATATTATGTACAGAGGAACAAAGAAAAAGATGACAGCAGGTTTCTTGATTTCTCTTCAGAAACAATGCAAGCGAGACGACTTGGAGTAACATCTTTAAAATATTGAAAAAAAATTGTTGACCTATAATCCCATATATAGCAAAAATAACTTCCGAAACAATGATAAAAAAAGTCATTTTGAGACACAAAAGTTGAAATAGTTTATCACCACCAGACCCATACTATAGAAGATGTTAAAGCAAGTTCTTCTAAGGTCACTCAACCAATTAGGAGCACAGCCAGGATTTGAAAACAATAAAATTAACCACAGCAAACATTCAACAAACATTGGCTTATGGAATAACGAAAGACACTCACTCAACCTTCACAACATCCATATAAGGTATGCATGACTTGGCCTCTCTTTATAGATGAAGATACTGAGACCTGAGAAGGTGAAGAAACTTAGCCTAGCGCACACACATGCCAAGGTTCAAATTCAGGCTTCTCTGAATTTGAAGCGTGTGATCTTTTCCTCGTATGTCAGTCTCTTGGGGGCTCCAGCAGAAAGTGGACCAGAGGGTCCAGCCTCTCTCTGGGAAGGTACTGGCAGCTGGAGATCTCTGTCTGGCCAGCTAAGAGCCCACATCCTTAGATGGTCAACCTGACTTCTCAGGCTGAGGGATTCAGTGAAGGAGAAAGTGAAAAGTCGAGACCACTCTCCAACAGGTCTGGGGCATGCAAGTGAGCCCAGGCCCCACAAGCTGGAACCATGGAGGAGTTCGTAAAAGGTTACTCCCATCCTGCAAGAGCAGTTCATCCCACTGATCTCAGCTCTACCTCTCTAACACTCCCCAAAAAGGAGAAGCCGACTCCAACAACCCCTTAGTGTCCCTGGAGATAGTGCTTCCTGCATTCCACATCCCACTGACAGATTTTTGGCTTCCTTTGATAACCCTAATAAAATGTGCCAGTAATAATTTATTTTTCCTTGGGAGTGCAAAAGGGTTATTGGGGAAAAAAAAGAAAACAAACAAAAAAATAATTTGTTTTGCCTTAATTAAGAACTCCTGCTTGGAGGCAGTAAAAGAATGACCCTCCACGGCCTGATGATCAAACTCAGGGTTAAAGCTCTTGGCTCTCCACCCACTCCTAGTCTCCATGCCTCTGAACTCTCCATGACACCTTCTCTCTATTAGGTGCTGGACAAGACCTCCCTCACTGCCTTCTGAGGTTTGTTTTTACAACAGTAAGAGCTTCCATTTACTGAAAGCCCACTCTGGGCCAGGCCCCATACGAGCAAACGACCTGCGATCTCATTGATTCCTCATGGCCACACGGAAGAGTGACATTATTGTGTCTACTCAGAGATGGCGGCTTTCCCAAAGTCACACAGCAAGTAAGTGGCAAAGACTCAAATTGCATGTACTCGCTTCTGAGCCACACTGCCTTAGTCAGCTGAAAGTGAGCCAGGAGACCCCCAAAAGCCACACAAGGACCCTGCCTTGAGTCAGATATTCCTGGGATGAGATAGGAATTGAAAGTCAGAGTCAACTGCCTTCCCTCTGCGCCCTCTGGCACAGTGATTACCCTCATAAGTCTGGAGTCCAAAAGGCACGGGGTCAAATCCAGGCTGCTTCCATGCTGTGTGGCCTTGGGCAAGGTACTCAAGTTCTCCAACTCTCCGTTTTCTCATTTGTGAAATGAAATAACAGCTGTTGTACAGCTTAGACTCATAGGGCTGGAATTGAGTCAACTCAGGCAGCAGGGGTGTCAAGGGCGCCCTTATGAACAGGCCACAGCATAGCGGGTCTGAGCAGGAACTCTGGAGACTGGCTTCTTGGGTTCAAATTCTGTCTCTACCACTTATTAACTGTGCGACTTCAGGCTGGCAACGTGACCTGCCTAAGCCTCGGTTTCTTCGTTTACTAAAAAAAAGAAAATGGGTAACTGCTTCTTCTCCTTCCCTCTCCTTTCCTTGCCGAACAATTCATGGGCGGGTGGGGGGACTGGGGAGGAGAACACTGCAGTGACCCAGAGTGAGGGTGTCGGAGTCTGTGGAGGGTGAGGAGGGCATCCATTTGGGAGGTCGCATGTCACGGGAATCAGAATGGGAAGAGAGCAAAGCAGTTGCCCCAATGGAGGGGCAGCCCAGCGTGAAAGGTAAGAGACCAAGTTGTGTGAGAAGGGACTCTGCTGGTGCGGGGAATTGGTGGCCCAATATGGAGAGTCATAGAACAGGTAGGGCAAGGAGAACATTCACTGCGAAGGGCAGAGGCGCAGCCTGGCATGGGTGTCAGAGTCCAAGTGGAGTGAAGAGGGCGTCCACATGTGGGGAGGCTGAGTTCCTGAGCTGATGAGAGCATCTATGCATAGGTGACAGGTGGCCTGGAATGGGGGATTTGGGGCCCAAGCAGAGAGGAGAGTGTCTGATGAGGGAAGGATTAGTGGAGGACATGGACACTGGTCACCTACAGGGGGATTAATCAAAGAAGGCAACAGATTCAGGATAATGAAACTAGAATTCTTGCCACTGGAGAAATGGGTTGCAAAGATGTAAAGGGAGAAAATGAGAATGAATTCTATGGTGTGAAATTGGAACTGGAAGTTTCAGCGTGAATTTATTTCTGTATGTATTTTATCTGTATTTATTTCTTATATAGAGAATATAAATAAATCTAGAAGTAAATGTGTATCATTTATGTGTACCTTTTTGAAGACTTTTGAAATAAGCACAAACTTACAGAAAATTTGGAAGTACAAGTAACTTATTTTCTTCTATTTGAGAATAAGAAACTGACCTGATGCCTCATTATTCCTGAACACTTTACTGACTTTTTTGTTGTTGTTGTTGTTTTTTTGAGGTTGGCGGGGTATGAGGACAGTGGGGGAGCATTAAGACAAAGCCTTTCTCAGGAGAATGGCGTGAACCCGGGAGGCGGAGCTTGCAGTGAGCTGAGATCGCGCCACTGCACTCCAGCCTGGGCGACAGGGCGAGACTCCGTCTCAAAAAAAAAAAAAAAAAAAAAAAGACAAAGCCTTTCTGTCAGCCAGGCTGGAATACAGGGGTATGATCACAGCTCACTGCAGCCGCAAGCCCCTGGGCTCAAGTGATCCTCCCAACTCAGTCTCCTGAGTAGCTGGCACCACAGATGTGCACAACCATGCCCAGCTAATTATTTTTTTTATTTTTTGTAGAGACAGGGATCTCCCTATGTTGTGCAGGTTGGTCTCTAGTGTGTGATTTATCCTGCATAACCTCAATACAAAGCAGGGATTTGACATAGTTGCATTACTCTCTTGTAATCCTCAGACACTATCTGAGTTTTGCCAGTTGTCCCAATCATTTTCTTTATAGCAAAACGATCCAGCTCCAAATCATACAGTGCATTTAGTTGTCATGTTTCTTCAGCTTCCTTAAATCCTGAAAGATGGAATAGTTCCTTGATCTTTCCTTGACTTTCATGATCTTGACACTTTTAAAGATAACAGGTCAGCCAGGCATGGTGGCTCAAGCCTATAATCCCAGCACTTTGGGAGGCTGAGGTGGGTGGATCACCTGAGGTCAGGAATTTGAGACCAGCCTGGCCAACATGGTGAAACCCCATCTGCACTAAAAATGCAAAAAAAAAAAAAAAAAAATTATCCGGGTGTGGTGGCGTGCACCCAAGCTACCCAGGTGTAATCCCAGCTACCTGGGAGGCTGAGGCAAGAGAATCACTTGAACCCAGGAGGCAGAGGTTGCAGTGAGCCAAGATTGCGCCACTGCACTCCAGCCTGGGCAACAGAGTGAGACTCCATCTCAAAAAAAAAAAAAAAAGAAAAAAAGGCGGGCATGGTGGCTCACGCCTGTAATCCTAGCACTTTGAGAGGCCGAGGCGGGCGGATCATGAGGTCAGGAAATCAAGATCATCCTAGCTTAACACTGTGAAACCCCATCTCTACTAAAAATACAAAAACAAGGCTGGCCATGGTGGCGGGCGGCTATAATCCCAGCTACTCAGGAGGCTGAGGCAGAAGAATGGCTTGAACCCAGGAGGTGGAGCTTGCAGTGAGCCGAGATCACACCGCAGATTGCGCCACTGCACTGCAGATTGCGCCACTGCACTCCAGCCTGTGTGACAGAGCGAGACTCCGTCTCAAAAAAAAAAAAAAGGTAACAGGTCAGTTATTTTGTAGAATGTCCCCTAAGTGTCCCTTAAGTCTCCTCCATACTTGGATTCAGGTTATGCATCTTTGGCAGGAGTATCACAGACATGATTTTTCTCATTGCATCTTATCAAGGGGTCCCCGGTTTCAATTTGTCCCGTTAACAATGATGTTCATTTTGATCTGTTGACTAAGATGGTGTCTGCTCATCTTCTCCACTCTTTTGTAATCAGTAACTCCTTTGTAATCAGTAAGAATTCTGTGAAAAACCATTAGGATGCTGCTGCATTTGTGCAAACTAGAGTCAGTGGTGGCTTTCACTGAGTTAATGGCAAAGTAGTGGAGAGGCAGGGACATGTTTCATAAAATTCAGGAAATAAAACCCACAGGTCATGGTAGCTATTTGGATATGAGGAATGGGAGAAAGGGAGAAACTAACAACGATGCTAATAGAGTTCCCATCTGGGTTGCTGGGTGCTGTAAATGCACTTGGTAGGTGTGTAAATTGGTTCAACCGTTGTGGAAAGTGATGTGGTGATTCCTTAAAAAGCTAAAAACAGAACTACTATTCAATCCAGCAATCCCATTATTGGGTATACCCAAAGAAATATAAATCATTCCACCATAAAGACACATTCACATGTATGTTCATTGCAGCACTATTCACAATAGCAAAGACATGGAATAGACCTAAATGCCCATCAATGATAGACTGGATAAAGAAAACGTGGTATATATACACCATGGAATACTATGCAGCCATAAAAAAGAACAAGCTCATGTCCTTCACAGGAACATGGATAGAGCTGGAGGCTATCATCCTCTGCAAACTAATGCAGGACAGAAAACCAAATATCACATGTTCTCACTTATAAGTGGGAGCTAAATGATGAGAACATGTGGACACAAAGAGGAAAACAACAGACTATTTAAGGAAGTCTATTTAAGGACAGAGTGTAGGAGGAGGGAGAGGATCAGAAAAAAAATAACTGTTGGGTACTAGGTTTAGTACCTGGGTAATAAAATAATCTGTACAACAAATCCCCACTACACAAGTTTACCTATAACAAACCTGCACATATACCCCTGAACCTAAAAGTTAAAAAAATTAAAAAATGATATTCTGATTGTAAAATATAAATGGAGAGTAAAAAAAAAAAAACTTAAAATAGCTAAAAACAGTTTTGATAAAGGAAGAAATCCAGAGGACCTACACTACTAAATTTGAGAATTACCATTAAGTTACAGTCATCAAGACTGTATGGAATGACAGATATAGAGATCAATAGATGAGAATAGAGTGAGAAATAGGCCTATACATATATAGTCAATTGATTTTCAGTGGTGCCAGGATAATTCAATGGGAGAAATACAATCTTTTTAACAAATGGTATTGGATCCAATGGACAGCTTCATGAAAAATACTTAAACCTTGGGCTGGGCACAGTGGCTCATGCCTGTAATCCCAGCAATTTGGGAGGCCAAGGTGGGCAGATTACGTGAAGCCAGGAGGTCAAGACCCACCTGGCCAACATGGTGGAACCCCGTCTCTACTAAAAATACAAAACTTAGCCAGGTGTGGTGGCGCATGCCTGTAATTCCAGCTACTCAGGAGGCTGAGGCAGGAGAATCACTTGAACCTGGGAGGCGGAAATTGTGACATTGCACTCCAGACAGAGTGAGACTCCATCTCAATAAAATAAAATAAATTTTGACTCTCACTTCACACCATACACAACAATTAACTCAAAATGAATCATAGACCTAAATGTAAATGCTGATTATAAAATTTCAAATAAAAATAGAAAAAAATCTTTGCACAAACTTTAAAGATTAATAAATTAGATTTCATTAAAAGTAGAACTTCTGCTCTTCAAAAGCCACCATTAAGAAAATGAAAAGGTAAGGCACAAACCAAGAAAATGTTCACAGCACATATATCTAACAAATAGCTTGAATCCAGAATATAGGAGGAACTTTACAACTCTGTATTAAAAATGCAAATCAGGAGTTTTTTATGATGAACAAAGATTTAAAACATAAAAGAAGATAAGCAAATGGCCAAGAAGTAATTTTTAAAAGCTCAACATTATTAGTTACCAGGGAAATGCAAAGTAAAACCATAATAAGAGCATCGTACACCCAGTAAAATGGCTCAGATTTAAAAGACTGGTGATATAAAATGTTGGTGAGGGTACAGAGGAACTGGAACTCTCATATGCTGCTGGTGGGAAAATAATATGATACAACTACTTGGACGGCAGTTTGGCAGTTCCTAATAGAGTTCAAATATGCTTACTATACAACCTCTACAACCCAGAAATTGCTCACCTACTGAAATTAAATTCCTTCAGAAGAATTTAAAATATGATATGTCTACACAAAGACCACTATACAAATGCTCTCAGCAGCTTTATTCATAATAGCCAAAAACTAGAAACAATCTAAATATTCATCAGTAGTATGCGGATTTAAAAAATTGTGATATGTTTATATGATGGAATATTACATAGCAATAAAAAGGAGTACAATAGCAACATATGAATTTCAAAAATGTGTGGAGGAAAAGAAGCAAGATACAGAAGAGTATAATGTATTACTCCATATATTTGAATTTCTAGAAATGAAAAATTAATTCATATTGACAAAAAGCAGATCAATGGTTTCCTGGGACCAAGGGGACTGACTACAAAGGGGCATAAGAAACCTTTTTGGGGGTGGTAAAACTGTGCTAATTTATCTGAGGTATGTAACTATGAGTAGAATTACTAATCATAGGGTGGTTTTATGTTCTGGTTTTATGAACCATCAGACCTTTTCCCAAAGTGGTTGTACCAATGGTGGTGGTTTACACTCCCACCAGCAGTATACAAGAGTCTCAGTTGCTCTCTGTCCTCAACACTTGATACTGTGAGTCTTTTTAATTTTAGCCACAGTGGTGGATATGTAGTAGTAATTTGTGATTTTAATTCACATTCTCTGAAGACTTTCCAATGTGTATTGGCTTTGGGAAATGCTTTTGCCCATTTTAAAAATTAAAATTGAGTTATCTGTATTTTTCTGATTATATTGTAGAATTTCTTTGTATAATGTGGAATTGAGTTATTTGCCAAATATAAATGTCAGTATAGCTTAAATTTGTATTATTCTTTTTATAAGTGAGGACAAACATCTTTTCATTGATTAAGAACTACTTGTATTTCTTTTTCTGAAGAGTCTTTATCCTTCGCCCATTTTAAAAATTGTTTTGGCATTATTTCATATAAATGATAGGAACTCTTTATATTATATGTTATGAAGATAAGATTAGCTTTTTGCCTTAATGTCAATTGCATTTTTTTTCTTTCTTAGCTTGACACTTGTCTTTTGGCTTCACTTGTGGTGTATTTTTTGGACATGCAAAAAATTCTTTTTTTAAAAGAATTTATTAACCTTTTCTTTTAGATGTGTGGTCATTTTTAAGTCCAATGTCCCCATTAGATACCAAAAAGAGGTGATGTCAGGCAATGTCTAGCCACCTTGAACTGAGCCTATGGAAGGGCCTGAGCTAGTGGGGAAGGGAACAGGGTCTCAAGTCCTCTTTCTGCTACTTATGAGCTGTGGATCTTTAGGCAAGTCCCTTTACCTCCCCTTGGCGCAGTTTCTTTTTCTGCAAAATGGGGATATTGGGGCCCACCTTACAGAGTTGATGTAACAATTAAATGAGATATTATATGAAAAGCACCTAACGCACAGCTGGCACAGAGTATAAACATTCCACAGAAGGTACTTCTCTCTCTCTAAATGGTGTGTGTGTGTGTGTGTGTATAACAGGTGTAAGTAAATGTGTGTGTGTCTGTGAGTAGGAGGAAGCAGGGCCCAGCTGTAGGATACAACACACAGTTGGCTCAATTACTCATGGCCTCAAGATTAAAAAGCGGCTCCAAGTATTTACAGGCCCCCGGATAATTGCAAATCCCACAGCCTGGCTCCAGGCCAGAGCACTCTGCCTACCCTCCTCTCCCCCACCTCCTCCACTGGTGGTCAGAACCTGGCTCCCCTACTCCCTCCCTGTGATGGCCTGGCCCATAGATACCCAGAGGATTTGAGACTCCAGGGTGGTCTTGAAGGGGAGAGACTGGGGCCTTGGTGGTCTGCTAAGCCTTCTGGAGATCCCCATCTGGACTGCTTGCCTGCTCTGGGGACCTCTCCAGGCAAGGAGATCAGTGTAGAGTCAGCGAGTAAAGGGGCTCTACATGGCCTGGGACTCTCCCCCTTAACACCTTGGCTCAGCCAGACTTGCAAATCTCATTCCTCAACACACTGGAGTTCACAGAGCAAGGGGGCTTTATGTCTCAGTGTTTCTGAGAAAGGGCCAGGAATTCCCTTTTTGTGTATCCATTCTTCCAGAGCTTCGGGAGAGCTGGCAGTTTAAAGGAGTCCTGCTGAGAATCTTCTAGGCAGACCAGGTACCTCTTCCCTGTGGAGCTTTGTGAAGCTGTTTTTCTCTGACTTTGCTTAAGATGAGAGGTGCATAGACACCTCTGGAACTAGCTGGAAAAGTGGCATGAGGCCAGGCAGGTCTCTCTGTTTCCCCAGTAGTGCCAGTCAGCCTCACAGGGCTCTGGTGCTAGGAAAAGGCTCACGGCCAGCACATCCATGCTCCTTCTTGTTCTACTCACTAGGGAAGTGGGCACCAAGAAGGGATATGATTTGCCTGAGGTCACTACGTTAGAAGCAAGTCCAAGCAGAGATCTAGAAACCAGGAGCACACTCTTTCCTCCTTCGTGTTCCCAGCATCAGACACAGGGTCTTTAGTGTAATGGGAGCTCAGAGTGATGGTTGGCTGAATTCAAATACCAGGTTTCCTGATGGCTGATCCAGTTCTCTCCCAAGATGGCACTGGAAATGTTCTATGCAAATACTTTGTAAAATACTTGTTGAGGGTAACTGTGGTAGATTAAAGATGGCTGCAAAATCATGGCTATTCCTCCATGGGGAGGTGGAGCCCAATTCTCCTCTGTGTGAAACTAGGCTGGGCTTAGTACCTGCCTGACAAATTGAATGATGTGGAAGTGATGTTCTAGGACTTCCGAGGCTAGGTCAAAAGCAATTTAGCAGCTTCCCCTTTAGCCATTAGTTAGGACTCCCTCTTGTAAACCTGAGCTTCCGTGTAAGAAGTCCAGCCACACTGAGACCGCCAGGCCAGAGAACTCACTTGCAGGCCTCTGGCTGACAGCATCTCTGAGCCTAGCCTTCTCACTTCCCCTAAACACACACCAGACACGGGAGTGATGCCGTCTTGGGCCCTCCAGTCCATCTGCTCTCTCCATCCCACTTAGGCAACCACCACTAATGCCATGTGAGACAAAGAATCACCTAGTGAGTCCTGCGTGGATTTCCGATCTTCAAATTCATAAGATGCAATCAAATCGTGCTTGTTTCAATCTACCTGAGTTTTGGTGCCGTTTGTTACACAATAGTAAATAACTGTAGGAAAACTTTCCCTCTTCAGGAGCTGCTGTTGAGCCCGTGCCAGAGTGAGTACACGCAAACTTACCCAGCCCCAAATATTACAAATGTAACCTGGCTGCCAACTGGCACAAAAAGCTAAACCTAAGTCTCACGTAGCAAGCACTGTGCGCAAGGCACTCTGTTCACACATAGTTCTCAAGCCACCTTTTTAGATAGTTTCATGTGGTGTCTCCATTTTACCAGAGAGGAAACGGAGACAAAGGTTAACAGACTTGCCCAAGACCACGCAACTAACAAGTTGCACAGCTGAGACTCAAAACCCACGCCTTTTTCCAGAGTCTACATGTATTGTCTGCCTCGACGAGTGGGCGCTTCCTGGGGCTCTCCCTACTTAGGAGACATCATGCCCCCACAGGCTGTGTTGGTGACACGAGGGACTCTGGAGTAGATGTGGGAGTGAGGGTTCCAAAGCCCAGGAGAATTGCCTCCAGGGTGATGAATGAGTCCAAACCCTAGGCCCAACCTCGTTCCATCCACCCAAGCCCCCTCCTCAGGCCCCTGTCACAGCTGCCACCATCACAGCCTCCTATCCAATTACAAGCCCCAGACCACCCCCCTCCCTGCCTCCTCCTCCTCCTCCTTCCAGTCTGCAGGAGGGCAGAGACCCATCCTTCCTGGGAACAGTGCTAAAGCTGGAGCACAAATCTATCAAAGGCCGTGCCAGCTGCTGTCATCGCTGTGGTCCCCACTTGCTGAGCTCATTCCCTGGGGTCCAAGGCAGCTGGTGCTGAAGAGGGACAGGAATGAGGGCCCTGCAGTGAGGATGTGTGGAATCCTGCAGTTGCCTTTGTTTAGATGTGTCAGACCACACCAGGCCTGGGCTCTGCACCTGCTGCTGGAGGAAGTCACCTCCTACCTCCCACCCAGTGCATGAACATGCACACACACACAGTGCCACCTCTACCTCCCACTCAGGACATGCTCGCTCTCTCTCTCACACACACACAGAGTGTCTCCTCTACCTCCCGCTTCAGTGTGTGCCCACACACATACACATACGTATGCTGACATAGTGTCACCGCAACCTCCCACTCAGGGTATGTTTATACACAATACACACACACACAGTGTCCCTTCTACCTCTGACATCAGTGTTCAGTGTGTGCTGACACACACACACATCCAGTGTCACCTCTACCACCCATTCAGCGGCCTCCCACACAGTTGGCTCAGTGTGTGGAAGTGATGTGGAAGCTCCCACACAGGCCTGATAATTCTGGTCTTCCCCACTTAGTTGGTGACTCTTTCCTAATCTATTTTTATTTTCAGAGATGGGGTCTCAGGGCCTCACTCTGTTGCCCAGACTGGAGTGCAGTGTTGCAATCACGGCTCGCTGCAGCCTCCAACTCCTGAGCTCAAGGGATCCTCCTGCCTTAGACTCCCAAGTAGCTGGGACTAAAGGTGTGTACCAGCACTGCTGGATAAATTTTTTTTTTTAACTTTTTGTCAAGACTTTTTTCACTTTGGCCAGGCTGGTCTTGAACTCCTGGACTCCCGTGACCTTCCTGCCTCAGCCTTCTGAGTAGCTGAGATTACAAGCATAAGCCACCATGCTTGACCCTGTTACTAATCTAAGTGTCAGTTTTCTCATCAGAAAAATTGGTTAATCAAAGCATCAAACTTACAGGTTTTTATATTTCAGGTCCTCACCAAATGATTGAATAAAACCAAAGAGTCACTCCCCAAATCTATCATTCAACCCTATGGTGCAGGTCCCTAACCCCACTCCCTGTACGCTTTCCCTTCCTTCCCACCATCCCACACACACGGACCTTGACCTGAGCTGCTCCTTATCAGGCCTGCCTTCCTCATGGCCACCCTCTGAGGCCTGAAGTGGGTGGTCAGAGGAGCTTCCTATGTTTTGGAAATGTATCTAATACTTGGAAAGACGTGACAAGCTCACTGGATGTTCTTTCAAAGCCACACTACAGCATGGTCCAACAGACCCTCTAAGGGTCATCTGACTCTCCAGGGGAAAGTAGCTTTAATTGACCCACTATTTTCTACTGATTAGACCCAGGCTCTGTAAATGAGATGTTAACTTGCAGGGAAATAGGGGGCTGGTAAACTGGAAGTGACTCTTGTCTGCTAGAAAAGATAAGCCTAGGGCCGGGTGCAGTGGTTCATGCCTATAATCCCAGCATTTGGGAGGCTGAGGTGGGTGGATCACGAGGTCAAGAGTTCGAGATCAGCCTGACCAATATGGTGAAACCCTCTCTCTACTAAAAATACAAAAATTAGCCGGGTATGGTGGCGGGCACCTGTAGTCCCAGCTACTCGGAAGGCTGAGGTAGGAGAAATGCTTGAACCTGGGAGGCGGAGGTTGCAGTGAGCCAAGATCGCACCACTGACTCCAGCCTGGGCGACACAATGAGACTCCATCTCAAAATAATAAAATAAAATAAAGATAAGCCCAAAGGTTAATGTCCTAGAGAACTTTTGTCATCCTGCTGGTTCTCTCATTAATAAGTCCCTGACAAATTCTCACTATAGCCTGTAAGAGAATCATGATTTCAACTTTGCAAAAATTCTGCTTCAACACTGATCTCAGGCTTCCAGAGGAGGTCAGAACTGGGGTGAGAGAACCTCTGAGGGTGAAAATTGGGAGGAAGAAGGTTGAAGTCTCTGTGAAGGATGACAAGCCATAGGGTAGAGAAGGCTGAGCTTCAGGCAGGAAGTGCCCCTGAGTCCTGAGTAAATGGTGCTGAGGATGCTGTGGGAATATGTGGGGTGGGAGTGTTTGGGGGAGGCAGGGGAAGAGGAGCAGGCAGAACTGGAAGAGGTGATTGCTAAAAAACAGTGGTCAAGCAAAGTGACCACCAAACCAGGAACTCATTGGTCTCTCTTCCTAAACCTGAGAGAGAAGGTGGATGAGGAAATCTGGTCTCTATGGGAGAGTGTTTCAAAGAAAAGAAACCTCAAAAAACATTCTCATGGAGTAAAAGGAAGGTTCCAGAAGGCTTGGTGATACGAGTTTTTTGGAGGAGGTGGGGGTGAATATGGAAGATGGCAGGATGCAAGGAGCAGCTCCTGAGGTCCAGGAATGAAGGCAGCAGGGTGGGAAGCCTTCTGGAAGGAAGCTGAATCATAATGAGGCCTGTGACAGACTGACCAGGTCTGGGGCTTCCTACTGGAACAGGGCCTGGTGTGGACTCAGAGATCAGGGATGCTTCAGGTCTGAGTTCTGAATGCTGGGCAGGGACCATTGGGGTTTTTCTTGGTGGGCTAGGCTAGAGGAGACAACTATGGAGTTGGTCACACTTCATGCATGACCACAGCAGCTTTTAACAGAAGTTCCCCAGAAACCACTGGTACAAGGACAGTATCAGGTGGCAAGGAGCAGCCATAAGGCCCCCAGCAGCATATCTGCACCACCAGGGCTGTGATTACCCCCAAGTCCCACCCTCAGAGCTGCTGCCAGCATAGACTTATCAGCTGTGAACTTCAGGTTTCTCCTAATGAGGAGGCCGATGAATCAAACTGGCTAGTTTACAATTACTCTCCGCTCAAGAAAGGAATGAGCTTAATAGCCCCGAGTAAAATGGGGCAGTAGCACATTACCGTGGCTGGTCAGGATGGAGACATTGGCTCGCTCATCTCTGTAACCCCAGCTCTCCAGCTTGGAGGCCTGTCTCTCTAAAATTCTGCCAGTTTCAGGGACTCCCCTCTATATCCAGTTGCTGTGCCACTGTTTATTTACCGTAGTAAAGATAAATTTCACTTTCCTCATTGGATAAAAACAAACAAAACAAAAAATCTCTGCTGCTTTCTTTTGTATAGATGCCTCAAAAAGGATGTCTCCCAGGTTCACAAACCATCCTTTCTAAAGGTCAAATTTTTAGCCGACTTAACTCCACCCTTTGAGGTAAATATATTTCCCTGGTTAGCAGGTCTCACCTGTGGCCCTCCTGGGCCCTGCCCGAGACCCAGTGTAGAATCTCCAAGGGGAGAGACTAGAAAAATCACTTTCAAGTGAATTTGATAATGAGGCAAGGACTGGGTAGGTTTAGATTAGAACCTCTCCAGTTTGCTAACAAGATAGTACGCTGGGTTCCACACACATTTCTAGACAAAGTTCTGGCAAAGCTATTCCAGAATCTTACCTCACCGCTAGGTTCCCCTCGGGGTGGGGGGATGGGGGGCAGATGAACTAGGCCTCACAGCATGCAGCTTCTCTCTAACACCCATTCCTTATTTCTCTATGGGTAGAATCTAGTTAAAGAGAACCATGGCAAAGACAGAAATAGTCTGTGGGGCAGTCTCCGAGGGGCGAAGTAGCCAGGGTATTGCAGGAGCTAGCCTACCACACATGGAACACTCACTCATTGCCAGAGAGGCTAGACGTCACTGTGGACCTCCGAGGTGGACGAGGCCTGCGGTGAAGCTGACTTCCACCACTTACAGCTGCATGGCCATGAAGGATAATAACCTCTTTAAGGCATAGTCCACTCCTTCAGAACATGAACAGAACAGTAATTCTTTCAGGGTTGCTGTGAGCTTTGTCTACCACGAAGAACAGAAATTACTCAGCATAGAACCTGACGCATAGTCAGTGCTCAGTGAGTGCCAGCTACTATGTATTCAACAAACACTGGGTAAAAATAACAAAAACAAAACATAAACAGATAGGCCTGGCCCCAGCACAGAACTTACAGGGTACAGGATCTTAAAGGGACATTTACCTCTAAAATAATAGAAGACAATGGGTATTTGTTTTTAAAGTGACAGGAAAATAACTGTGGGTCAGAAATGAATTTTTTTCTGACCCCTAGAAGCAGGGAAAAAAAAAAGAGGATGAGAGTCCTGACCTTGCCCCTTCTTTAGACTTAAGTTTGTTGGAGCTAAAATAGAGTATAGCGGCACAGAAAAGGGGTGTGTCTTACACATTGCAGAGCATTTAGCCTTGGGACAAATTGTTACCCCCGCACCTGCGGTAATGTGTCTGACAGCTTGGCTACCTGGAACTGTTTCGAGTTGTCAACTTCCATATCCCTCCTGATATGGTTGGCTCTGTGTTTCCATCAAAATCTCATCTTGTAGTTCCCGTAATCTCCACATCTTGTGGGAGGCACCAGGTGGAGATAATTGATTCATGGGGGAGGTTTTTCCCCATCCTGCTCTCGTGATAGTGAGTTAGTGCTCACGAGATCTGATGGTTTTATAAGGGGTTCCCCCCGCTTCGCTGGGTGCTCAGGCGCTCTTCTGCTACCCTGTGAGGAGGTGTTTTCCCACCGTGATTGTGAGTTTCCTGAGGGCTTCCCCAGCCATGTGGAACTGTGAGTCAATTAAACCTCTTTTCTTTATAAATTTCCGAGTCTCAGATATTCCCTTCATGGCAGTGTGAGAACAGACTAATACACCTCCCTATATCAAGTGTCCCAAATTTCTCCTTAAAAATCCTCTTATGGCCGGGTGCAGTGGCTCACACCTGTAATCCCAGCATTTTGGGAGGCTGAGGGGGGCAGATCATTTGAGGTTAGGAGTTCGAGACCAGTTTGACCTACATAGTGAAATTATATCTCTACTAAAATACAAAAATTAGCCGGGCATGGTGGTGGGCGCCTGTAATCCCAGCCACTCGGGAGGCTGAGGCAGGAGAATTTCTTGAACCCAGGAGGTAGAGGTTGCAGTGAGCTGAGATCGTGCCATTGCACTCCAACCTGGGCTACAGAGCAAGACTCCCTCTCAAACAAAAAAACCCTCTTATACCTGCAAACTACGAAGTGAAACATAATTAATTGGATGTGAGAACCAAAAGAGAAATGAAATGCTTGGGGGCAGAACCACAATCCTACTTTTCAGAGTGGGGAGATGAAGCAGGGCTGGGCCAGGTTCCTGTGAGAAAGCAGAGTGCTAAGCGGCAGGGTCAGGAACAGGCACAGGGTAGTGCTAGTGCTCGGCATGCAACCTTTCCCAGTCCTCCCACTACCAATCCTCCACTAGCCTTTTCCTTTTCAAAACTGGGAGTAGAGACTAGGGTTGGGCCAGGTGAGAGGAGTTGAAAGTTAACTACTAGAGAATAGCAGAATCAAAGGCACTCAGCCGGCAACCTACTCTGCTGAGATGCACGTGGGGCATACAGCGCGAGAAAAGGGGCTCCTGGTTTTGAATTTGCGGCTCCTCAGGTACCATCTGAAAGAGCCTCCATCACCCAGGATCTTGTTAAAACAAAGCCTTCTGCTTTTGTGGCATGGCGTCCCAAGGGTGTGAGGACGGAGACAGCAGGAAACAATACACCACAGATTTATAGACAGCTTTGAAACCAACAAAGGTGCTTTTTGCCCTTCCTTGTGGCTGGTCTATCTACAAGTGTTGACACTGGTTTCATTTTAAATTTAAAATGGCAGCTAGAGAGGTTGGTGGAATAGGATAAGCCAGGACTCTACTCTCAGTTTCACTGCTTTCCGACAGAAATTGTTAGACAAGTTACTTTGCCCTCATGAAGCTTAGTTCCTCTTCTGCAAACTGGGGTTAACAGCACCCACTTCAAAGTCGCTGCCCTTAAGAGAGATGATAAAAGGGCCCATCTGGTACCTAGTAGGTAATTATTATGCACAAAGTGCATACATTGATATACAAAAAGAAACTCTCTGAAAGACTGTAATCCTTCTGCCCCAAGGAATCAAGAAATTACTTGAAATCAACGAACCCCTCTTTTTCATCTACTCAGCCAAGGGCAGAAGTTAGACGGACAGACCCCCTGCCTAGAAGCATGTCCATAAGAAAAAGAAAAACCAAAAGGCAAGGGTCACTGGGAAGACCTCTTTGGCACCAGCTTCAGTGGTTTCTCTTTTTTGAAGTTTCTCAGAATCTCACAAATGAGATGAGCTCTGTCCATCACAAGGCCATGCTCAACGGTCTTGCCAGCATTCCCATCAGTGTCAAGGCAGAATGTTGCATCTCAGAAGATGAGATTTAGCCTGCTGTGTGACCCCTGTGCTGAGGTAGAGGGGCAGGGCTGTGTGTGGGCTCCCACACGCCTGCTCACCATGGGGATGAACTCTTTATTCTTAAACAGTAGGGAAACGGGACTTCTGGAACAATCCTAAGGCACATAACAGCCACATAATCCCAAGACTACAGGGATTCTAATAAGATTTCTAATAAGAAAAGAAGTCAGCAAGTATTCCCTTCACTCTGTGAAAGAACATAAGAGGCCACCATTTAGACTGTCTTGTTGGGGAGATGACTTAAAAATGGTAAACCGAAAAGCAACATAATAGGTGAAGCCATTTCAATTAAGGGATGCCAGGTTAGAGACAGCGAATGAGGAAAATTACAATAGAACAACCTCTTCTGGGTTTATATGAGGATTCAGAAAGTATAGAGGAAGAAAACTGCTTTGAGGAGAAACAAGTAGGGCTATTGCAAGAAAGGGCTACTGTGTGATGGTTGATACTGAGTGTCAACTCGATTGAATTGAATAATGCAAAGAATTGTTGCTGGGTGTGTTTGTGAGGGTGCTGCCAAAGGAGATGAACATTTGAGTCAGTGGGCTGGGAGAGGCAGACCCACCTTCAATCTGGGTGGGCACCATCTAATCAGCTGCCAGTGCAGCTAGACTAAAACAGGCAGATGGAAAGAGCAGACTTGCTGAGACTTCCAGCCTTCATCTTTCTCCCGTGCTGGATGCTTCCTGTCCTCTAACATCGGACTCCAAGCTCTTCAGGTTTTGGACTCCTGGACTTGCACCAGCGGTTTGCCAGGGGCTCTCGGGCCTTCAGCCACAGACTGAAGGCTGCACTGTTGGCTTCCCTGCTTTTGAGGTTTTGAGACTCTGACTGGTTTCCTTGCTCCTCAGCTTGCAGACAGCCTATTGTGAGACTTCACCTTGTAATCATGTGAGTCAATACTCCTTAGTAAACTACCCTTCATATATACATCTATCCTATTCCGTCCCTCTAGAGAACCCTAATACAGACTGCCATTTTGTTAACAAGGTCCCATTAAATAGCTGCTGCATACCTTTCTAAGCAACAATCCAACCTGTTGCAAGCACTAGGTACCTTGGCTAAAAGCATCCAGTTACTGAGCTGCAGTTAACACATAGTTCAAAAACTCTTGCAACAGAGAAATCTGAAGAATATCACACCTTGACCATCTCATTGCTCCTGGAACTCTACTGTAAGAAACTAGAGTTTGTAAAACTAGACTGAAAAAATGGAGGGGTTGGCATGTGTCAAGGGCCCCCTCTAGTGACTCTGGAAAAAAAAGTGAAGTAATTTGAGATTGAGGATACTGGGAGGAAAAATAGCAGCCCAGACAGTGCTGAAGAAAGCCTCAGCCTTATCTACCTTTGCAGCCCTCATTTCTAATTCTGAGGTGGTACGATAGATTCCTGTGTTTGAAGACCTCTCCTAGCAAAGACCTCTGCCTCAGAAGTGTTAGGGACTTCCAGTACATTACACCTTAACTGCCTCTGTTAGTCCCAAATGATTTGGCCTTAAACCCATGTCCTTCGATTTTCTGTGGTGGTGGGTTTTTTTCACCCATATGTACTTCCATGTTTCCAGCCTTTATCGCCGTCATTGTTAATTGCTGAATAATTTTAGGTGTTTATTTATAAAGCCAAAGCAGGACTTGTGATCACTGCACACTTTGATGTTTGATAATCAACTTTCCAGGCACTGATCTGAACACACAGTATCCATGAGATAACATTCAAATCTTAATGTCTCTTTCCAATAGACTTATACCAACCAATGTGAGGACTTGAGGAAATATATCCATGTGCTTCTTGCAAACCTAATCGCTAGGCTGCCTCATGTCCCTGTGCAATTACTGGCTGCCACAAGGGCTCTTACACCCAGGAGACTCTCTGTCTCTAGGAAGGGGAGAGTGAGTGCCACATGGTGGCAGATTTATGGAGCAACGCTGGCATCTTTCATGCAGAAGACTGGCAGCCAGGAGTAATCCAGTCCCCCTAGGACACTGACACAAGTGATCGGAGTATACCTAAATAGGTGCAGTCTAAAGAAAACAGGAGTGGGGAGGCAAAGGGCAAAGAAAACCAGAGATGGTGAATTGTGCCCTTAAAATCTATTTCTCTGTGTCATGTGGAGGATCAGTCAACACTGTGCTCTCTCTCTCCCATTTACATAGTTAACTTGGGAGAAAGAAAGAGCTAGTGTATTAAAGAGTCTGTCCTACTTCTGAAGCAGGAAAGCCAGGACTTGGTTCTGGCTCTGTGGGTTATTAAGCTGTGTGTGCTCACTTATTCATTTGGGTCACTTACCTAATCTGGACTTCAAATTTCCTCATCTATAAAATTAAAGTATTAAACTAAAAAATGTTGTATCTCTGGATCTAAATATATCCTGTGAAGTACTTAGACAAAGTGTAGATATGAAAGCCATTTTTTTATTTTTTTGAGACGGAGTCTCGCTTAGTCGCCCAGGCTGAAGTGCAGTGACACAATCTCAGCTCACTGCAAGCTCCGCCTCCTGGGTTCATGCCATTCTCCTGCCTCAGCCTCCTGAGTAGCTGGGACTACAGGTGCATGCCACCAGGTCCGGCTAATTTTTTGTATTTTTAGTAGAGATGGGTTTCACCGTGTTAGCCAGAATGCTCTTGATCTCCTGACCTCATGATCCACCCACCTCGGCCTCTTGAAGTGTTGGGATTACAGGCATGAGCCACCATGCCTGGCTGAAAGCCATTTCTAAGAAGACATGTTTTGTGAAATCTGAGCTCTTGCCAAAATAATATTCCTTCTAGAAATGTTAACCCACTTCATCAAGAATTACTTACTGTGACCAAAATAAAAGCTGTTAATACTTCTAGGCAATAGGCAATTGAAATAGATTCTGTTCTTACTTTTCTCGGATGAAAAGAATAATTGTTTCTTCCAAAAGATGAAACTAAGGGAACAAGGACATCACTGTTGCTCAATATTCACAAAAAAGGAGAAGATAATTTCCACCTAATTACATATAACTTTAAAACAAGGGCCAGGTGCAGTGGCTCACACCTGTAATTCTAACACTTTGGGAAGCCAATGATCACTTGAGGCCAGGAGTTCAACACCAGCCTGGGTAAAGTGAGACCCCTATCTACTTAAAAGAAAAGCACATACCTGTAATTCTAGCTACCTACTTGGGAGGGTGCGGTGGGAGGAACCCTTGAGCCCAGGAGTTGGAGATGACATCGAGCTATGATTGAGCCATTGCACTCCAGCCTGAACAAGAGTGAGGTCCTGTCTTCTCTTAAAAAAAAAAAAAAAAAAAAAAAAAAAGGAAAATACCAAGTAGGGAAGGAAAGATCCTCCTAAGTAGCAGGCTAACACTTTGCTGTTACCATTTAAACTGCGTTAATGTGCAACTGGTTCCATTTACACTTGCCTCCATTTAAGATAGCGGACTAAGCATAAATACACAAACCTGGATTATTAGCATTCCAGGATAAGGAGATATGCCTGAGTAAAAAGATACAGAATGAAGAGTATTTCGTAAATGTAACACTTTTTCCTCCCAGGCTCAAGTGACCCCTTCCACCTCAGCCTCCCAAGTAGCTGGGACTACAGGTGTGGCCACCACACCCAGGTAATTTTTAAATTTTTTGTAGAAATGGGATCTCACTATGTTGCCCAGGCTGGTCTCAAACTCCTGGCTCAAATGATCCTCCTGCTCCAGCTTCTAAAAATGTTGGTATTACAGGTATGAGCCACTATACCTAGCAGAATTTTTATGAAAAGTTCTTAAATCTTTAAGACAGAACATAATCTCTGTACCTCTGTAGCAAGCACCCAACAACTGGAAGCTGTATCCTGTGTAAGACCATTTACTGGGTGATAGTGAAATCTGAATACTGTTCACTTTACTTAAACACTAGTATTCTCCCTTTGTGGGAAGCTGAATCAAAGTACTAGTCCTTTTATTTAGAATTTGTTTTGTTTTTGGATGGAGTCTCGCTGTCTCCTAGGCTGGAGTGCTGTAGCGCAATCTTAGCTCACTGCAACCTCCACTGCCCAGGTTCAAGCAATTCTCCTGCCTCAGTCTCCCAAGTAGCTGGGACTATAGGCCCGTGTCACTTCACCCAGCTGATTTTTGTATTTTTAGTAGAAATGGGGTTTCACCATGTTGGTCAGGCTGGTCTTGAGCTCTTGACCTCAAGTGATCTGCTCGCCTCGGCCTCCCAAAGTGCTGGGATTACAGGCGTGAGCCACTGCACCTGGCCTAGAGAGTTATTAAAAGAGAAACACTTTTTAAGAATTAACTAAATATTTCCAAAGACAAGTTTGCTATTGCTTACTTTTAAAAAAGGAATCCTCCCTTTCTATTTCTCCATTTTCTACTGACTATATTATTCACAGTAAAATTATTTCTATAAATTGCATCATTTTATAAAATTACTTTTTCACTAATTTTGAGTAGACAAATCCTTAACCTACATATTAACCATTTCATGTTTTACATCTTTTTCAAAAAGAGCATAAAAAGTAAATAAAAATCCTTACAAATATTCACACTGACTTCTAGGACTCTACGCTGGGAAAATAATCCTAAATTTTGGAAGTTTTATGTATAAAAGTGTTGATTTTTTAAATTCATTTTTGGTACTTTAGCCAAAAGAAAACAATCTAGTCGGATAGTTAAGTAAATTATGCTACTTCTACTTGACAGAATAGCATATGGCTATTAAAATTTTGTTTCCAAAGCATTAAAACAGCAATATTTTATACTGTATTACTAAATTAAAAATCTAAGATATAAAATTATGCACCTAGAATAAACATAAAAATAAACCACAAAACTTTTTATGAAGATTTGAAGGAAATGCCCCAAAATATTAATATTGGCAGGCCAAAGTGGAAGATCACCTGAGCCCAGGAGTTCAAGATTGCAGTGAGCTGTGATCCTGCCACTGCACTCCAGCCTGGGTGATGGGATGAGACCCCCCATCTCTTAAAATATATGTTCAATTCCACTGTGGTGAATGTAATGCATTTGTAACAGTATTAACAAAATCTGCAAGTGGAAGAATCAGTACTACTCTGAGGAAAGGACTCTCCAGCCAAAGAGAAGCACTTAGATTTTATGCATCATTGGCTAACTCCTTGGGTAAATGTCTGTCCTTCTAAGTTTCTGGGTTAAGTATGCTCAGGATTGTCACATTTTTCTATTCAGTTTCATTAGAATTAACAACTCATGACTAAGATATCGCAAAGAATATAGGCTTTTACAAAAATTTATTGTTTCATTATTAGGTGCTTTATTATTATAAATTTACTGGCATTTCATCATACTAATATCTTTTGGGAAACACTTAAGAATAATATTAAGTTTTAGAATGATGCTATGTCTGTAACATCCTTTGAATTGAATCTTGGAACTTACCTTACACCAAATTCTGTATTATAAGGGGTTGGTCATATCAGAGGAAATCTACAAATTATAAACTATACACCAAGCATTCATGATGAATATTCTTAGGTAGATGTTTAAGAAAAATTCTTGGGGAAATGTGTAAGAAAAATGGTAGAAATACTAGAAAGATATTCTAGTTACATAACCCTTTGAATAGAGTCATAGATAGAACATATACCAAATTATCTATTATAGATCAGTTATATTACAGCAAAGCTATAAAGTATAAATAATACACCGAACATTTAAACTCTAAAGATTCAGTCAAAATGAAAACCCAAAGTAAACACACATTTTAAAATTTGATTTAAAGTCCCATTACTATTTCTTTATTTTAAAAGTATCTCTCTAGGTATTTCTGGTTTCCAATGATGGAAGTGTAGCTCCTAACAAATTCTCCTACAGATAAAAAGTATAAACTGAGGCCAGGGGAAATCAACAAGAAAAAGAAATTAAAGGTAAATATTTCAAAAGGAAGAAATAAAACTGCCTCTTTCTTGCAAATGACATGACTGTCTATGTGGAAAATGTCAATCTACAAAAAGCTACAAGGACTATTAAGGTAGTCTTCCAGGGTCACAGGAGACCCACAGTGAGGGCTGCACTTCAAGACCTACTTTCAAAGAAAAGAGTACGGAAAGGGGAAAAAATGTAACCTCACAATGAAGAAAACTGGCAAATACAAGGTTGGGTAGGTGATCGAGGTAAATATCATCAGTGATAAAGCATGTTAATATGTACTATTATATGAGGTAATGAGAATACTTCACTTCTGTGGTATTAGCCTCAATCTAACCATGAGAAAAATATCAAACCCAATTTGAGGGACATTCTACAAAACATCTGAATATTCCTCAAAATTGTCAAGATATAATAA
The DNA here is from genome assembly GCF_008728515.1 of Papio anubis. Classification (NCBI taxonomy): domain Eukaryota; kingdom Metazoa; phylum Chordata; class Mammalia; order Primates; family Cercopithecidae; genus Papio; species Papio anubis. Next base: position 22,755,975 of record NC_044986.1, read on the forward strand.
ACAATGACAGAAACTCTCACAGACTAGAAGAGATGTAAGTAAATGTAATGTGGTATCCTCTGTGGGATCCTACAAAAGGAAAAGGGCCTTAGTAGAAAAACTAGTCAAATCTGAATGAAATCTTGAGTTGATAGCAATATATCAATGATAAATATACTATGGTTGGTAGGGGCTGATTTTGTGCTTCCCTTCCCAAATTCACATGTTGAAGTCCTAACCCTCAATACCTCAAATGTAACTATTTGGAGACAGGCCTTTTAAAGAGGTGATTAAGTTAAAATGAGGCCTTACATCCAATCTGATTAGTGTTCTCACTGGAAAAGACTATGACAAATGAAAAGCCACATAAAACACTAAATTAGTCACAAACCAATTATTTAATTGAAGCTATAAAAAAGGCAGTATAAGTGATAAAACAATTAGGAAAGAATATTTAGCATGTTTCAAAAGATTTAAAATAGCAGGACATTTTACAAAAAGTTGTACAGGAAATAAAATTCTTAAACTATAAGTACAAACATGACATTACAGAGTATCTTATAAAATACAAAGACAAATATAAAAGGACTATGATGCTTTAAGTCTGAAAACTATTAATAATGGCCAAATATTTAGGTTTAAATTCACAGTTCCTGGGTATGAGAATCATTACTATACACATCTCCCAAACCAGTAGGTAGTATTTTCCAATTAACCATGTGTGGTATCATCTTCTACAAAGTCTTTGGCCATCTCTGCTGTGATCACATCAATATGACTAACCTGAAGAATAAATGTTAAAAACAAAATCTGTTAAATACATCTGTTTGCATTGTATAGGGTAACATATACAGCCCATCACCTACATTTTTAAATTTTTCTTTTTTTTTTTTTTTTGAGATGGAGTCTTGCTCTTGTCGCCCAGGCTGGAGTGCAGTGGCACGATCTTGGCTCACTGCAACCTCCGCCTCCCAAATTCAAGCAATTCTTCTGCCTCAGCCTCCCAAGTAGCTGGGACTACAGGCTCACACCACCATGCCCAGCTAATTTCATATTTTTAGTAGAGACAGGGTTTCTCCATACTGGCCAGGCTGGTATCAAACTCCTGACCTGGTGATCCACCTGCCTTGGCCTCCCAAAGTGCTGGGATTACAGGCGTCAGCCACTGCGCACAGCCTATCACCTATATTTTACATATGAAGTAAAATAATTCTGAAGCACTGACTTATAAAACCTTTATTTACAGTGGTGTTTGTTCAATGCATGGATTTAAAAAATATGTATTTTAATGCTCTGAAGAAATACCATGCCTAAACATCTAAACTACCTTTTGTTCACTTTCTATTACTTTGCTATTTCATCAATAATGTTAAGGTTGGGAAGACACCCAGGAAGAGCTATGCAGTCCATACAAATGAACATATGTAATTGTTAAAGATTGTGCATTACAGAAGCACTGAATAGACTGGATAGAAAGATATGGTTTGCTAATGCCAATGAAAATAAAACGAATGCAATGCCATAAACTATTGCTAAACTTCATAGTTATTTGAAGGAAAAGTTTTTTCTTTAAAAAGACATCAGATAAGCAAAGACTTTCTAAGTTTTCTTTCACTATTTAACATAAAATCAGAATTCAACAAATTAATTACAAACTTAAAAAATTACCTTATTTCTGAACTTTACACCATAGAATTTGTCAGCTGACTCAAGCAGTTCAGGCCTAAAAGTAGTTGTAATAAACTGAGCATGTACAGCAAGTTCCATAATCATATCTGTAAAAAGGAAATAGTGCTTTAACAAATTTCTCTTTTCAGCAGAGCTGAAAATTTAAAAAGCAACTATCTTTACTCTTACTAAAATTCAAAACTGCCTGAGTTTGATTTTTTCATACATGTATCAGCAAATATTACCAGCTTATTGTTAAATACAAAACCAAAACTGTACTGAACTGTACCTGACACAGCCTTTCTGTGCTGAGCATCCAGAGCCTGGTCAATCTCATCAAACAAGTAAAATGGAGCTGGGTCACATTTCTGAATGGCAAAAATCAGAGCAAGAGCTACCAAGGATTTCTGTCCACCTGAAAGCTGTTGCATTTCTCTCATTTCACCTTGTTTTCCTGTAAATGACACCTAAGAATAAACACATGAGTTAATATCCTAAAGGGTAGAACCACCACCATCTTCCAAAAGTAACTTGCATATAATGCACCAATCAGATATGCAAAAGATACTATAAATTCTATTATGGTAATGCTCTGAGGAAAATAGAATATAAAAGTATTTTACCCTAATTCCAACTCCAGTAAACTGGTCAACTGATGGGACACTGCTTTGTGAGCCAGAACCCCTCTCACTCTCACCGCTCCCTTCTCCTTCATCTTGAGACTGACTGCCCTCCACATCTCCTTTCTTCATCACCAAAGTAGCTTTGCCACCAGGTACTAACTTCTGGAATACTTCACTGAAGTTCTTGGATACCTTAAAAAAAAAAAGACTGAAATATAAATTTTGCTTAGGTAGAATTATACATTAACAAGTAAAATATTTAAAAGCTACCAATTATTTTTTAATCTTAACAAGGATAACAGACTGGATCCTTCTAAAGGCTGTGTAAAACATTCAAGTTACTGTAAACCTATATGCTAGATTTGTTCACATGTATTAGATTCACCTGTTAATGAGGAAAAAAGCTTTAAAATCTTTACAAACTGAGTAAGAGCTGAAGCTTTTGTCCTGTGTATATTTTTACTACAAAGCAAAACATACCTGTTTGAAAGTTAACTGAATAGCTTCGTATTTCCGAAGTTCAAGTACATTCATCAGCTCCATGATCGATTTGTAACCCCTATCTAACTCTTCTTGTCGCTTTATTAACTTTTCTTTCTGCTCTGAGAAATTTACAAACTGATCCAAAGCCTTTTTGTTAACATGGCTGTACTTCTTTAATTCTGTGTTGCACTGCTCAAGTTTTCGAAACAACTAAAAAGAGAAAATATGTATTCGTATAAATAAATTTACATACCAAGCAATTTGTAACAAGACTTCAAATTTAAAACCAACCTGTTTGAGGCTCAGTGTCTGGTACTTTTCAAATGCTTCCTGGGGAAGTGATCCAAGTTCTCGAATTTTCTTCATACACTCCTCTTTCTTCTTCAGTAGCATGCCTTGCCGATTTGTCATCTTTTCCAGTTCTTTAGTATCATGATTTATAGCATCCATATGTTCTTTTTCCATATTTTTCCAGCGCTCCATACTCTTCTGAAGCTCCTTAATTCCAGCTTCTGTTTTATCAATGGAATTGTCCAAATCTAAGATGGGGGGAAAAACAAAATTAGGCTATAATATCTAGTTTAAAGCCAGTGTTACAGCGTTATTTGAGTAAAGATTTTTATGATCAAACCTACCAAAATAGATTTTAGGTTTTTGTCAGTGTTTAAAATTTTCTGTGAAAATTTATGAACCACTTAAATCAGTACAAAATTAGAACTATATATATAAGTCACTCAAATATATAATTTTCATTATTCAATGTTAATGCTTATAAACTAAAGTTATTTTCTTAGCAACTAAGTGATAAGAGAAACTTGAGTCAAGTATTTCATATTTTATCAACAAAATGAATCATTTATGGTCTCAATTGTCACAAACATTTTAGTAAAAACTTCCTATTTATAGTCAACTTACTAAATTCCATTCACTATACATTGTTTATAATGGAAAACAAAAAATCATTAGTATATGCTTCTGCCTATTTGGACATTTTATTCTGCAGTAAACAATTTTATAAAACATGTATGTAAACAAAATTTTACTACATAAAAATTCACCTTCTGATCGTGCCATAGTGTCTTTTACTCTTTTATTGATGGCTTCAAGTTCTGATGTTGTGGCAGTGAGAACAGTACCCCCTTCTGTCTCTCTCAGCTCATTAAGTTCCTATAATAAAAAAATGTAAATTCCATTAGTTTCAAATGTTATGACTGCCAACATTTTCTACAGCTATTGTCTGAACAAACATTCAAGAAAACCAAAAAATATAAATACTTCATATAATTAGAAATATACTTAAAGTATCCATTAAAGGGAAGAAAAAGACATAATTACTAGAAAATTTCTAAGCATCTAAACACCACTGAAAAACTATAACATTTACTAAGTACTCAGAATGTGCCACGATAGCAATTATATAAAACAACTATGATAATATTTAATTTACACAAGAAACTGAGGCTTAGAAATAGTAAGTGACTTGTCCAAAATCACACACTAGGTGGCAGAATTCCAACCCAAGGCCCACAGACACTAAGCTTTCTGTCCCCAAAGCCCTTGCTTTCAATCAGAGCCTCTGATATAACCACTTGCAGTAGGTCATGGCCACCAAGGAGCCCTTAAAAAAAAAACACATACACACCTGTTCTACTTGGTCCAAGCGTTTTCTCAGATTCTCATTGAGATAAGTCTCTACTCGAGTAATAATACCTTCTAATTTAATTCTTTCATTTAGCAACTGTCTGTTTTCCTAGAATTAAGAAAAAGTCTACATAAGCATGTACATTTCACACACAGGAAGAGTGCTCATCTGCTGTCCTCTCTAGTACTTGTGCTCACATTGAGCTGAAATGAAGTTTAATACATTATATTCTTCAAAAAAGCCCTATACCTTCTTCATTTTTCTCTTATCAATTCATAATGTTAAATTTTTGTGGCTGGCTCTTTTTGTAATGCTTGCTGTCAAAAACGGTTTCTTTAACTGCTTTTCATTTTTTAGAATCAGTGTTGGTGGTTTACATCTATGCAGTTTTAAAAATCTACTAAAGGCTGGGCACGGTGGCTCAAGCCTGTAATCCCAGCACTTTGGGAGGCCGAGGCGGGCGGATCACAAGGTCAGGAGATCGAGACCATCCTGGCTAACACAGTGAAACTCTGTCTTTACTAAAAAAAAAAAAAAAAGGCGTGGTGGCAGGCGCCTGTAGTCCCAGCTACTCGGAGGCTGAGGCAGGAGAATGGTGTGAACTCGGGAGGTGGAGCTTGCAGTGAGCTGAGATCGTGCCACTGCACTCCAGCCTGGGCGACAGAGCAAGAATCGTCTCAAAAAAAAAAAAAAATCAATTCAAATGTTTAATTAAAATATTAAATATGTAAAGGTAGTAAGATAAATATGGTAAGTCTTAACAAGTTCAAACTTACTAATAGCAATACTTACAACTAATAAGTAATGCTAATTAACTAAACTGTAAGGAAATGAAAATTTCTTGTATAATCCTAACCTAGCTAGAACGGTTTAGAAAAACAAAATCTTATTTACTCCTATGGGTATTAAAAGTCCAAGCCTCATTTTAATATTTTCTCAGTTCTTTTCTTTCATATTCCCCTAGTTAGCAAGAAAGGCACTTTTCACAATAGCCAATTACTAATGAATTTTTTTTCCAGTCAGCCATGTACTTACCTGCTGAAGTTGACGAATCTCATCATTCAGTGCATCTACTCTCTTCTGATCTTCCAAACTCAGTTGAGAAAGCAAATCAGTTCCCAGTTCTGCTTTCAATGATTCTCTGGTAGACTCCATAGCATGCAAGCTTGCCTCCAAACTCTGTAAGCTACGTTGCTATATGACGTTATCCGTTTATTAGTAAGGTATTAGCCTCTGGATTACTTATAGTGAAAATTTTAAAACAATCTATATTTGATCTGAGCTAAATACAAAGACATAACTCAAATATTAGGTGCCTATTAATGTGGTAATTAGGACTCTAGCAACAAAAAACATACGATGTAATAGTATAGGTGGGGCAGGGTGGGCCAGATCATATTCCATGATTAAACTATACAAAAATCTTCAGGCATACTATAACAAAAAGTTGCCGGGCACGGTGGCTCACACCTGTAATCCCAGCACTTTGGGAGGCCAAGGCGGGTGGATCACGAGGTCCAGAGTTCGAGATGAGCCTGGCCAACATGGTGAAACCCGTCTCTACTAAAAATACAAAAATTAGCTGGGTATGGAGGTGTGTGCCTGTAATCCCAGCTACTCGGGAGACTGAGGCAGGAGAATCACTTGAATCCGGGAGGCAGAGGTTGCAGTGAGCCGAGATCATGCCATTGCACTCCAGCCTAGGTGACTGGGCGAGACTCCATCCCAAAAAAAAACCAAAAGTTGTCAGAATGTGTTGGGATGGTACAACTGCAGGCACATCTTGTTTTTTTTTTTTAAGCTCTTTGTAGTTTCAGTATAATACTATGTAAAAGATTGGTCAAAACTGTCAAGTTTATGAGACCAATAACATACTATCACATAAGTTTGCTTTCTAATTTTAATACAGTCTGGACAAAATGGAATCAAATATTCAGCTAATTCCACTGTGCTTCAGATAAAAATGGTTACTGACAAAAACTGACCATCAGACAGTTATGTCATAGCTTCAAATGCCTATTTGTTCAATGCAGGTGGAAAGTCTGAACGTGCCAACAGGAGACTCTGGGTATTCACGGGTTTAAGAATGGTAAAACAGATGCAGACATCCAAAAGTATGGGTCCAGCCTGGGCACAGTGGTTCACACCTGTAATTCCAGTACTTTGAGAGGGCAAGGCAGGCGGATCACCTAAGGTCAGGAGTTTGAGACCAGCCTGGCCAACATGGTGAAACCTCATCTCTACTAAACACAAAATTAGCCGGATGTGGTGGTGCACGTCTGTAGTCCCAGCTCCTCAGGAGGCTGAGGCAGGAAAATCGCTTGAACCCAGGAGGTGGAGGCTGCAGTGAGCTGAGAACACACACTGCACTGCAGCCTGGGTGAGGGCGAGACAGAGTGAGACTCTGTCTTCAAAAAAAAAAAAAAAAAGTATGGGTCCAAACAAAAATGAAGCATAAAATTCAAGGATAACCCATATAATGTATGATCCACATTAATCTGTAACAGTTGGTCTATAACCAAAGATATACTTACGAACCTTAGGCATGAAGGTTTTCTCTGACTGCTGCCTCTTCTCTTTTAGCATCTTCATTTCTGATAATATGCTATCTCTAGATGCTTTAAATTTCCTTTGCTGGGTCTCAATCTGTTGCATTTGGTTCATCAACTGATCAATTTCATTATTAATCCATATACAAGGCTAAGGAAAATTATCTCCAGGTGGTAAATGTATCATGTTCTGAATTCTTTTTAGACACAACACCATATATCCCTTCCTTTTCTTTACCCCCAAATAACATTCATGTCCTCAAATTTATGGACCAAAACAATGCTGAACTGTATTACCCAAAATGCGTTCAATCATAAAGAAGCTTGAAACATTTCACACCCCACCATTTCACTCTCAGAATAACATGTATACTGTTTTACTAAAAGCTATACAAAACAAATTCTTGGAAAACCATAAAGGAGGCTAGGTGAAATCTAACAATATTACATACTTTTAAGTATCTTTTCATTCAACAAATGTTTACTGTTACTATGCTTAAGGCACTATGTTAAGGGTTTATGTATGAAGAGTAGTTCTTGCCATATGTGGAAGAAATAATTCAATCTAGCTGGATTATCAAACACAGGAAGATAGCTGGTACACACTGTCAACATCCTCCTTTTCCTCAGTATTTCCCCATACTCTGTGTCAACATCTTGCCAAATTCAGGCAGTTCTTTAAAGTGTGATATGCAGACCCCTACAAGGTCAAAGCTCAGGTGCTTATTTTTATTTTTCTGTGCTTGCACTGATGGCACAGAAGGTATATATCTGCAGTTTTTAAAAAATGCCAGTTTCACTTGAAGCAGTAAAAACCACTAACTTTATATCTATTCTTGATGCTCAAGTACCTGTATTTTTCAACTTGTTTGGCGAAACGGAAAGCACACATAAAGTACTTTTGTCTTATACCAAAGCACCATGGTGATTTTAAGAAAATCCACATACACAATTGTTTCATTTGTGAACTGAACTAACGACTATGGTTACTCAGACTTGGTTATCTGACAGCCATTTCCTCCACTGACATTAAATTTGCACCAAATAACTTCACGACAGTAAAATCTAACATTTTTCACCCTCCCCTGCCACCCCCCCCCCTTTTTTTTTTTTTTTGAGACAGGGTCTCACTTTGTCACCCAGACTGGAGTGCAGTGGTGCAATCTCAGCTCACTGCAACCTCCACCTCCCAGGCTCAAGTGATCTTCCTGCCTCAGCCTCCCAGGTAGCTGGGACTACAGGCCTGTGCCACCACACAAGTACAATGAACTGCCGGTCCTTACATATTTGACTTCTAAGCAGTATGTAACATTACTGATGCCTCTCACTCTCTTCCTTAAAACATTATCTCTTGCTTACATAAATTTAACAAGAAAAAAAATCAAAAAACACTACCAAGGTTTTCCTTATACAATTCACTAACTGATCCTTCTCAGTTTCCTCTTTCTTTGCCTGATACAACCTGTATTTTGGTGTTCTATGGGTTCTTTTCTTCCAAGTGACTTGATGGTATTAGCTACTTAACACTTAAACAATCATTAAAATAGCTTTTAGTCTTTAAAAGCTAAACAAACATAAGCCCTGAACTTAAAACACAAAGTTTTAATATATATGTGAAAAAACAAAAGATTATATATGGCAACCAAAACACAGTTCTTTCCCCACAATATCTATCATTATACACAAAACAAAAAGATATTTTCAATATTTCTGCGCAGGTTTTCATTGAGCTTTGCTTCAAGTTCGCCTAGTTCTTCTTCTGCTTTTCTAACATCTTTCTGCAATTCAAGTCGAGACTTCCTTGTGTCATAATAACCCCCAGTTAGAGCACCTCGATGACTGACCTGGTCACCTATAAACAAAACATATGTGATAGGTCTGTATAACTTTTATTCAATGATAAATTGACTTATAATGAAAAAAACTAACCTGCAGGCTTTAAGTACATAATGAGAATTGAAAAGAATTTAAACCTCCCTGAAAAAATTGCTTTTCAATGCTAAAATTTCCTTTTTTTTGAGACAGAGTCTTACTCTCTTGCTCAGGCTGGAGTGCAGTGCTGTGGCCACAGCTCACTGCAGCCTCAAACTCCTGGATTCAAGTGATCCTCCTGCTTCAGCCTCCTGAGTGGCTAGGAACAGGTGTGTACCACCACACCTTTTTTGTAGAGGCCAGGTCTTGCTATGTGCCCAGGTGGTTCTCAAACTTCCAGCCTCAAGTGACCCTCCTGCTTCAGCCTCTCAAGTATCTGGGATTACAGGGTCAAGCCACTGTGCCTAGACAAAACTCGCAGTTTTTTTTTTTTTTTTTTCTAACAAAAACTCGTAGTTGAACCTGAACATCTACCAGAGAGCAAGGAAGTACTGAAGACTAATGAGGACATATTAGTAGGACACAGGACCTAGCCTGAAATTTCCACTGGCCCTATTTAGGAAAATCTGAGCATCAAAATAACAATACCAGTATAATAACACATTTTATTTTTTAAAAAATAATCCATGAATCACAGTGATACTTTTAAAAAAATGAAAAGTGGAGACTCTTCTCTACAGAAAAGTGACAGCTAATAAATGCAGTAGCAATAACAGAATTCAAGAATCACCATTTTTAAACTCCCAGTGTAATAACTGATTCAGGCAAGAGTCAACAAAGGTGCTAAAGTAACTGGTAAAGTTGTTGGGATAACTTGACATTCATGTAGTCTTGAAGAATAATCTCACATATTATTAAACTACAAAGGGGCAAAAGGGGTACCTTTACAATGGAGAGATCTGCAGGTGATCAAACCTAGTATCGCTAACAATGAGACACATTATATGGCACCATAAGTATATACATTCATGTTAACAATAAACGATGAGGAAGCAAGAAGACAAATCCAGAAAAAGGAACTTTTCTGGATTTTTCTAGGTGGGGAGAAGGGAGGAGTAACTGTCTTATATTTAAAGAATCTAAAGAGAAGACACTACATGCATACTTGATTGAATCCTAGATAGAAAAATATTTTAGAAAAACAAAGCTTGAATATGGATACTTTTAGAAGATATTAGGTTAATGTTAAATTTCTTAGGTGTAACAATGATACTGTGGCTATACAAAAGAATGTTCTTATTGTTAGGAGATGCATGCTTAAATTTTAGAGATGAAGTGTCATGTTTTACTTATTCTCAGATGGTTCAAAACCACAACAAAATGTACATATACAGAAACAAAGCTTGGGGGGAGACGGGTTTACCTACTTTCTTTAACAAATAAAGAGAAAAAAAAAAAAATTGAGGGCAGGTAAACTTATATACTGGAGGTTTCTTAACCTGAATTCCAAAGATAAAATTCAGAAGATCTGTGATTCGAATAGGAAAAAAATTTACATCTTTATTTTTATTAACCTCAAAATGAGATTTAACATTTCCTTCTATAATGAACAGGACAAGAACCACAGTAGTAGTATTAGTACCTGTGACTTTACCAAAAGAAGAGCTATTTTCATATTAGATTACACTTATCAGATTTCAAAATAGTTTACATGTATCAGTACTTCAAACTTATGGTAGTTATTAGACCCACTACTAAATCTTGTTTTTTGAATACATTAAAGAATTATTATTTTTTTGAGACAGAGTCTCGCTGTGTCTCCCAGACTGGAGTGCAGTGGCACAATCTCGGCTCACTGCAAGCTCCACCTCCCAGGTTCACACCATTCTCCTGTCTCAGCCTCCCGAGTAGCTGGGATTACAGGCGCCCGCCACTATGCCCGGCTAATATTTTGTATTTTTAGTAGAAACGGAGTTTCACCGTGTTAGCCAGGATGGTCTCGATCTCCTGACCTCGTGATCCACCCACCTCGGCCTCCCAAAGTGCTGGGATTACAGGCGTGAGCCACCACGCCCAGCCAAAGAATTATATTTTTTTAAATAATCTTGCCAATACATCTTTGTGATCCAAAGTATTTTATTCTAAGCATTAAAAATTGTGTTGAATGTGGCTTTTGCTGTAGAAAAGAAAAAAAGTAAAAAAAAAAAAAAAAAAAAAATTGTGAGGAAGTATCCATAGGCTTCAAATAGCCAAAGCAGTCCACACTGCAGAAAAGGTTAAGAACCCCTGCTACATACCAAATGATTACATTTCAGAGACATCAACTAAGTATTAAGTACAAACCCTGTCTGGACTCTTAATTGAACAAACCAACTATTTAAAAAACGATAAAATAATTGAAAATAAATGTTTCTTTTCTTTTCTTTTTTTTGAGACAGGGTCTTGCTCTATCACCCAGGCTGGAGTGCAAGGGTGTGATCTTGGCTCACTGCACCCTCTGCCTCCCGCGTTTAAGCCACTCTCATGCCTCAGCCTCCTGAGTAGTTGGGATTACAGGCGCACACCACCACACCCAGCTAATTTTTTGTATTTTTAGTAGAGATGGGGTTTCGCCATGCTGGCTAGGCTAGTCTTGAATTCCCGGCATCAAGTGATCCACTTGCCTCGGCTTCCCAAAGTGCTGGGGTTACAGATGTGAGCCATCACACCCGGCCAAAGGCAAAGGATGAATTTTTCGAATACTCTCAAAACCAGAATCCCTCCAAAATACTGTTAAGATATATTCATCAGACATGCATATAGCTCAAGTGACATATTACACAGATTATATGTCTCTCTGTTTTTTGAGACAGTCTCATTCTGTCACCCAGGCTGGAGTGCAGTGGCGTGATCTCGGCTCACTGCAACCACTGCCTCCCGCGTTCAAGCGATTCTCCTGCCCCAGCCTCCTGAGTAGCTGGGACTACAGGTGCACACCACCACACCCAGCAAATCTTCGTATTTTTAGTGGAGACAGGGTTTCGCCTCGTTAGCCAGGCTGGTCTTGAACTCCTGACTTCAGGTGATCCACCCGTCTCAGCCTCCCCAAGTGCTGGGGTTACAGGCGTGAGCCACTGTGCCCAGCCAGATTATGTTTTAAATGATTTGTTAGAATTTATCTGTTTAAAGCTAAGAATTAGTATTACAAACCTTCCAAAGTAATACAGTCCATAGTGAAAGCACGGGCCAGCTGGGTTGAAACTTCCATGCTACGACAAATAAGAGTCTTTCCAAAAACATGTTTGAAAGCTTTGTCGAATCTGGAATTGTACCTCAGTTTGCTGATCATAGGAATAGCATCCTAAAAATGAAATTTTGTGAACAGAGAGATCACAGTTAACTAAAAACTTAGAATTATAAAAGTACATCTTTATGAAATACAAATAAACCAAACACCATTATATTTCAAAATTATTGGGGTTTTTCCTGAAGTAGTTAGAAGACTCATTCCACTAGAATATCCTGGTAATTTTGCTCATGTAATCAAGGTTTTCAACAGTAGAACCTAATAGCATAAAGAGTTTAGTGGTTCTGTAGCTAGACTGCCCAAATTCAAACACTGGTTTCACCATTTATCAGATGTGTGCTGTGGAGAAGTTGCTTAACTTCCTCAAATAATAGTTACTTCATCTACAAAACTGTAGACAATACATACCTTCCTTATAAAGTTGTGAAGCCTAAATGAGTTAATATATGCAAAACTTAGGATAGTATCTCTCACATAAAAGGGCTAAATATAAACAGCATTTCCTCAATGTTTTAATTTTACATATTTTATATATCTAAATTAGATATTCAGGAAAATATTTTGTCAGATAGAATTTCATTTTCTCTCTCCTAAACTGTTAGAACAGGATTTTTGGAATTTTTTAAATTATGAAAATATATCTCATATACAGAAAAATGTAGTTAAGTGTTCAGTGTAAATTAATAAAGAGAACACCAACATAACCACTACACAGCACAAGAAACAGAGCACTGCTGACACCCCAGAAGCCATGGGTGTGCTCCTTTCCTAATCACACAGCATTTAACTACGGTGGTTACCTGCCAGAAATGACCACTGCCATGACTGTGTTAATCACTTCCTTGTACTTCCTAGTTCAATTGTTTTTTTTTTTGAGACAGAGTCTTGCTCTGTTGCCAGGATGAAGTACAGTGGCATGATCTTGGCTCACTGCAACCTCTGCCTCCCCAGTTCAAGCGATTTTCCTGCCTCAGCCTTCCAAGTACCTGGGATTACAGCTGCCCACTACCATGTCCAGCTAATTTTTTGTATTTTTAGTAGAGACAGGGTTTTGCCATGTTGGCCAGGCTGGTCTTGAACTCCTAACCTCAGGTGATCCGCCCACCTCCCCCTCCCAAAGTGAGGGGATTACAGGCATGAGCCACCAAGCCCCGTCCTCATCTAAGTTTGGTTTTGTTTACGTAGCGTAAACAGAACCACACCCCATGTATTCCTTTGTGTCTCGTTCCATTCATACATCATGTTTTTGAGACCCAATTTTTCTTACCCAAACTTCAAAAACAATTTATAGATGTGATAACAGAAAAAGCCAGACCCTTTGATAGCTTACAGGATTCTTAATGTTCCACTTAAATTACTGATCATTTCAGCTTTAACTTCAGGGGATGGTAAAACAGTTGATACTACCATCAACATTCTGAAGTCAAGTACCTCAAAGCAATTACACTGTTCTAAGAATGGTGTCTGAAGAATATTTTTAATCCACCTAAAGTTCACTAGCTAGTAACAGCAATATTATGTTTCTGAAGTCTATCACCTTACTAGCCATTTTTTTCATTTAATTTGTTTTTAAAATATATCAAGACACTTTAAATCTTTACATGACAGTTCCTTGGGAATTTTTCTCCAACTCCCTAACCTTAATTATGTCACTCCCAGATATACTCTCAAAGTATCCTGTACTTACGCTTTTAACACTGTACATTTGCAATGATTTGTTTCGTATCTTGGCTTTTTTCTCCTTTTTAAATGATCCTCCCACCTCAGCCTCCCAAGTAGCTGGGATTACAGGCGCACATCACTACACCACGGATCATGGCTGTGACTTCTGTCTCCCTCCCCAAAACCCACTCAGCACTAAGGTCCATGGGAAGACAGGTATTTTTATCTCATAGACCATTGAATCCCAGTGTGTAGTGACTGGGCACTAGCATGTGTTAGACTATGTGACAAAAAAATAACATTATAAAAGAGAAATAGACCTTATCACACATTGACTCACATTGGTTTCAGGATAGGCAGTATCCCTGACATCTAACTTGTTAAGAGGCAGAAAAGTAACCTCTCCAGGAAGATTCATTTTATTAAACTCCATTAAAATCTTCGTGCTGACTTCATCTGAATCAACAATGTGATAAAATAACCTGAATATAAAGAGAGTAAGACAAATCTTTATTGGTACTTTTTTTTTTTTTTTTTGAGACAGGGTCTTCCCATGTTGCCCAAACTGATCTTGAACTCCTAGACTCAAGGAATCCTCCCACCTCAGCCTCCTGCATAGCTGGGACTGAAGGTGTGCACTTTTAAAGTGTTATAAACACTTAAGCATCAAACAATTAACTTTTTTGCTATATAATCCAAATAATTTTGGAAAAAAATAAGACTACTTTAAAAATTCCAATGGCGGAGGAGAAACTCCCAAAAGGGGAAAGTTCTAGCTTCTATAATTAGGAACAAATACTTAGCATCTACTTCTTTAATTAGAAAGTCAAATAAGGAACCGAGATATAAAAAGATAATGGAAGGTATGATGCACAAAAACTACAAAAGTTGTTTCTTAGACTATTCTTATTCCCTCTTCTAAAAATGCTAAATATCAAGCAAAAGCTTTAACCTGTTTCCAGCAGTGACTTCCACGCATGTGTAGAAAGCTGGTTCACATTCAAAGTTATTCATCACAATGCCATGATAGCCATTTTGAACATGCTGGTTTATTCCTTTTCGACGAAAGTGGTCTAGCACTTTGTTTATGCTGTCTATTCCATTTAAAATGGCCTGTAAATTGTCAGAAATGAAAAATATTAAAATTTTATCATCAGTGAGACTCCTGGTAAGGAATGACACTACAACAACATACATTTTAAAAAATACCAGTGATTAAACTAAACATCCTCTCCAACAAACACATTACCTCCTCACTATATGCCAACTACATGTAACACCTTATATGATAGGTCCTGTTCTATAACAGTAGTGTTAAAAATGGGCTCTTTATCTGAAAATCAGAAGTGCTACTATTTATAGTATGTGTAGTAATAAAACTATTTAAATCTCATTTAATATTTAGAAGATAATTTGGACTCCTATTTATCACTTGCAACCCACGACCTACACTTGAAAGGTAATAAATTCTTACATAACGATGAACTCAATGACTCAGTGTAAACAGAAGTGATGAAAAGAACCTGCCTACCTTTCCCGTTGCCGCTCTAAGAAGTTGTTGCTTCTTTTCAAGATCTTCTCTTTTAGCAGCAAGTGCTTGCTGTTCTGCATTCTCTTCTCTCCACAAGTAGCTAATAAATAAAAATTAGACTGTCTTTAATTTTAAACACATATGAGGATGCATTAATAGTATACAGTTTAGAATCAAAATATAGAAAACAAGCCTGACTGGTTAATTTGTAACTTAAAGACCACATAACACCTAGTAACAAATATTATTCAAAAAATTAATGCATATTTTAGTCTAAATACTAACTTTCTTTCACTTTGTAATTCATCTTTCTTATTTTTTACTTCATAATATTTTCTGTCCAGTTCTTCTACTCGAGCTTTGACTTCATTAAGATCCTGGTCCAGTTTCTACGGAAATAAAAATAAATTTAAAATTCAGTTTCATCCAACAAATCTACCCTGATAGAAAGCAGATCAGTGGTTGCAGACGGATGGAGGAGGGAGACAAAAGGTGAGGGAGGAATTACAAAGGGGTATGGAAAACACTTGGGTAATAAACATGTTTACTGTCTTTTTTTTTTTTTTTTTTTTTTGAGACAGAGTCTCGCTCTGTCGCCCAGGCTGGAGTGCAGTGGCGCGATCTCGGCTCACTGCAAGCTCCGCCTCCCGGGTTCACGCCATTCTCCTGCCTCAGCCTCCCGAGTAGCTGGGACTACAGGCGCCCACAACCGCGCCCGGCTAATTTTTTGTATTTTTAGTAGAGACGGGGTTTCACCGTGGTCTCGATCTCCTGACCTTGTGATCCGCCCGCCTCGGCCTCCCAAAGTGCTGGGATTACAGGCGTGAGCCACCGCGCCCGGCCACATGTTTACTGTCTTAACTGTGGTGATGGTTTTACAGATGTATATGTGTCAAAACTCATCAAATTATATTTTTGCCACTTTCCTGACTAGGAAAAATTATGTACACTAAATATGTACAATTTACTGTATGTGAATTATACCTCAATGATGCTGTTGAAAAATCCAATTTCAGTTTTGTTTTTTTTTTTTTTTTTTTTTGAGACGGAGTCTCGCTCTGTCGCCCAGGCTGGAGTGCAGTGGCCGGATCTCAGCTCACTGCAAGCTCCGCCTCCCGGGTTTACGCCATTCTCCTGCCTCACCCTCTCGAGAGCTGGGACTACAGGCGCCCGCCACCTCGCCCAGCTAGTTTTTTGTATTTTTTCAGTAGAGACGGGGTTTCACCGTGTTAGCCAGGATGGTCTCAATCTCCTGACCTCATGATTCACCCGTCTCGACCTCCCAAAGTGCTGGGATTACAGGCTTGAGCCACTGCGCCCGGCCTTCAGTTTTTAAAAGTTGTCTTTAGGCAAATGAGAATACCACCAGAAAACAAAAACCATTAAATACTCTAAAACATGTTGCTAAAATAAAAGTTAATTTGTTCATTAGTGATCTAAATCTTCCTATTTCTATAATATACACTCCAGAATTGTAGAAAAAAAATTCTAAGTTCTCATAATAGTGCATTATACACTTTCATACGGCCCCTTCTACACACACACACAACAGAACACAAAAACTATTTTCAACTATTTTACATTCAAGAAAAATGAGTTTAAAATCTTGGCAGAACCTATAACAAATCTAGAAGAATCTAACGTAAGATGCTGTTTCCTTAAGGAGAGTTAATGAACTATATTTAGTAAATTATACTGAGCTGAAAAAAAAAAATTCAATATCCTAATTGGCTAGAGTTTAAGGAAGCTGACACTTCATCCACTTAGTGAAGTTACCAAAAGCCTAGTATGTACCAGGCATTCTTATAAGAGCTGGGGAATCATCAAAGACCAAAGCAAACAAAAATCCTTGCCTTTTTGGGAAGCAATAAAACAAGCAAAATAAATCTGAAGATCATCCTTTAGGGGAAGGGCTTCAAACTGCTTCATGAGTTGATTATATTCATCTGTCTGTATTATAACTAATTATTGTCAGATATCAAAGTAATTGTAAATAGTCCCACAGAGTACTAACAATTATTAGTCCTCAGTAGTAACACTGACTTTTTGTCCAAAATTTTAATGGACAAAAAGTCAATGGTACTACTAATTCCACTGACAAAAAGTCAATGTTACTACTGAGTCATAAAATCTTAGATAATCGGCCAGGTGCGGTGGCTCACACCTGTAATCCCAGCACTTTGGGAGGCTGAGGTGGGCAGATCATGAGGTCAAGAGCTCAAGACCATCCTGGACAACATCGTGAAACCCCATCTCTACTAAAAATACAAACATCAGCCAGGCGTGGTGGCGCGTGCCTGTAGTCCCAGCTACTCGGTAAGGCTAAGGTAGGAGAATCACCTGAACCCGGGAGGTAGAGGTTGCAGTGAGCCGAGATTGTGCCACTGTACTCTACCCTGGTGACAGAGCAAGACTCTGTCTCAAAAAAAAATCTTGGATAATCAGAATGACTTTCAACATCTTGGATAATTAAACCCTTTAATTCTACACATGAGGAACTTGGGACTCAGTGGTATCTGAAACCATAAGAGTAAACAAATTCCCTATGTAAAATTTAACTTTTCTACAGCAATTACTTAATTCATCCCCAGGTTATCTCAACACATGCTAAAAGAACAATGTAAATCTTGAAGAGTCAGTTTTCCTAAATTAATGTTTCAGCTTTCACAGTCCTAAACAATTCAAAGACTGTTGTGTTACTAACCAGCATTACAGCTTACAGTATTTCTAAAGTCCTACGTACTTTGTTTTTTTTCCAGGTATATCTGAACACTAA
Organism: Papio anubis; assembly: GCF_008728515.1. Classification (NCBI taxonomy): domain Eukaryota; kingdom Metazoa; phylum Chordata; class Mammalia; order Primates; family Cercopithecidae; genus Papio; species Papio anubis. Next base: position 22,773,986 of record NC_044986.1, read on the forward strand.
TGGTTCCCTTTCTGAAACCATGATGCTACTCAGAACCAGTAATAAAGTAAGCTACCTATATTAAATTCAAAATACGTTTTGTAGACTTGAAATGCATTACACCACCTGGAAAAGAAAAAACATTTAGTATTTAGTTTGCACTGAAACTATCCAAAAGCTTCCCCTTCTCCACAGCAGTTGCTAGGGCCAAAATACCACCGACATAAGTTAGAAAAGTCTAAAAACTTAGTTTGGTAAGTATGTATGATATATATCACATAAATGAACCATAATAAAGCATAATAAAACCACCAAAACTACATTTTATTTTTCATACTGCAGGTTTTAAAAATACACTGTGGAAAAATTAATTTAGAATTATACCAAGAGGCAAAAGGCTATTTACATAATACAATCAGCACTATAAAATCATCTATGTCCAAAGGAAAGGCTTCATCTTCACAAGTGGTCATTTTGATAACCAAAAGTGTGACTGGAATATTGGAAAATAAATGAACTTCAAGCATGACAAAAAATGAATACTCTCACTGGAGGCTCCTTCAAAAAGGGCATCTGCTGAGGTTAGTTTCATAAACTCAAGAGAAAATACATTTTATTTCAAGAAAGGACGTGTAACTATTACAGTTCAGACTACACTAACCATATAAAGAACTACCTAAAATAACCCAAGTTTTCCACTCCCTCCACAAAGTACCATAACTAAAGCCCACAGCACGACTGGACTTCCAAAAACAGCAGGCTACACTCCTGGCAATTTTACCTACCTGTTTTTTATGCTTACAGAGGCTGTTGCGTTTGCTCCCCACTAAATTTTTTTTTTGTTTATGTAAATGAGAATATGAGTACAAAGAAAACAGCTCTTTAAAACTTCACTGAGGTTTTGGATATATTTAAAGGTAAGTCACCAAAAACTTGAAGTGGGCAAATCACTACAAAAGATTAGGGGCTGGGCATGGTGGCTCACACCTATAATCCCAGCACTTTGGAAGGCCGAGGCGGGCGGGTCACAAGGTCAGGAGATCGAGACCACCCTGGCTAACACAGTGAAACCCCATTCTACTAAAAATACAAAAAATTAGCCAGGCGTGGTGGTACGTGCCTGTGGTCCCAGCTACTTGGGAGGTTGCAGCAGCAGAACTGCTTGAACCCGGGAGGTGGAGGTTGCAGTAAGCAGAGATCACGTCACTGCACTCCAGCCGGGGCAACAGAGCAAGACTCCGTCTCCAAAAGAGAGATTAGGGACAAATAATTACATATAATATACAATTAATGAGTACATAAGTACTAATATATGTACTTTATAACAAATAATTTAAAATGTCAAGTCCCAAAGTCAAGAAAAAACTAAAGAACTGGTCCAGATTAAAGCAGATAAAAGAAACATAACAACTAAATGTAACATATGATGCTGGAATACCAAAAAATGAAGTTTAAAAAAAAAAAAGTTACACCAGGCATGGTGGCTCACGCCTGCAATCCCAGCACTTTGGGAGGCCAAGGCGGGTGGATCACGAGATCAGGAGTTCAAGACCAGCCTGACCAAGATGGTGAAACCCCGCCTCTACCAAAAATACAAAAAATTAGCCAGGCGTGGTGGCGGCCACCTGTAATCCCAGCCACTTGGCAGGCTGAGGCAGAGAACTGCCTGAACCTGGGAGGTGGAGGTTGCAATGAGCCTTGTCTCCAAAAAAAAAAAAGTTACTAGCAGCCAGGCGCAGTGGCTCATGCCTGTAACCCCAGCACTTTGGGAAGCCAAGGCGGGTGGATCACCTGATGTTGGGAGTTTGAGACCAGCATGACCAACATGTAGAAACCCCATCTCTACTAAAAATACAAACTTAGTGGGCTTGGTGGTGCATGCCTGTAATCCCAGTTACCCAGGAGGCAGAGGTTACAGTGAGCCGAGATCGCGCCATTGCACTCCAGCCTGGGCAACAACAGCGAAACTCCATCTCAAAAAAAAAAAAAAAAAGTTACTAACAAGTTGTTTTAGACATATGTGACATCTTGTCAAAATTAAGGGTATGTAAGACACATGCTACCAATTCATAAAAACATATTTTAAGCTGGGCATGGTGGCTCACGCCTGTAATCCCAGCAGTTTGGGAGGCCAAGGTGGGAGGATTGCTTAAGCCCAAGATTTCGAGACCAGCGTAGGCTACATGGCAAGACCTTGTCTCTACAAAAAAAAAATTTTGCTGGGCATGGTGATACATGCTTGTGGTCCCAGTTAGGAGGCTAAGGATAGAGGATCGCTAAGCCTGGAAGGTGGAGGCTGCAGTGAGTTGTGTTTGTACCACTGCACTCCAGACTGGGTGATGGAACAAGACCCTATCTCAAAAACATTAAAAATACATACAATTTAATATACTTAATCTACATAAAGGCTCAATGACATGAACATTCTTAAAAAAGAACTATATTGTGCAGGCCTTTTCTAAATAAGTATCTGTCATATATTTTAAGGTCACATGTAGACTTATTTATAAACAAAACTTGAAGTAGATAAAACTAAACATGTTTATCTCTTCTAAAAGATTTTTACAAAGTGGCTATAAATGTTCTTACATTATACTGCTCCAGATTTTTCTCTTTATTTGCTTCAGTGTCTTCCAAATCCTTATGTATAGCAGCAATCTGTCTTTTCTTGTCATTAATAGCCTGATCTAAAGACTTGAGTTCCTTTTTAATCCACTTATCCCTTTCTTCTTTTGATGTAAACTGGCTTCCTCGACCCTGCTTTGCATAAAGATCCGTTCTTTCCTGGGTAGCTTGAGCCAATCTACACAAAATAGAAGAGAATGGGATGAAAGGAGAATAATAACCAAGTTTAATTGTAACCAATAATGTCAACTGTACACAGAAACATAAAGCCATTTTTCGAAACGATACAAAAAGAATTAAGTGTAAAAAGCAGCTACTATATAATTGAGCTCCTTGGACTATCTAGTTTTATATAATATGATGAAGAAAGTTAAAGTGTTGGTCAAAGTTCTCAGACCTAGCAATTCCTCGTTCTTCTTTCTCTTTTACACTGTTGAATTTAGGTTCTGTTTCTGCCAGTTCTTTCTGCTTTTCTTCTATTTTTTCAAGCAGCTTCTGCCTCTCTTTTAATAAACGTTTCTGTAAATAAAGATAAGTAAAAATGCAAACTGCTTTAAAATTTTTGCATAATTTAGGTCTAGCACGTTTTCTCATGAAAAAAACTTCATAAAAAAACCCACCTGTAACATGAAACTTTTTAAATGTAACAAAGGGACAGTACTAAGTTGTTACTTGAGTACAAATTATGTTAACATAGCAAAGCTTAAAAAAAATTCCAGGACATACCAGTCACAGAAAGGACTGTCTTCTGCAGTTCCTACTCACCTGAACATTCATGTCTTTCATTTTTAGCATTTTAACTTACCCTTTGTTCACTGTTGCCTGCTAGTTCATCTTGTAAATCCTTGGCTTTAAGCTCCAACTTAGTCCTCTGCTTAATTTGTTCTTGTCTTTCAGCACTAAGCTGTTCTTTTTCTTCTTTCATAGCTGAAATTTTTGTTTTCAATTCTCTAACTTGGCGTTCAATATCCTATTCAAAAGTATTAAACAGAAAATAAGTCAGGCAATTAGAAGTACGACAGCAGAATTGTGACACCATTAATTCTCTTTCACTTAACATTTAGTACTACTCTTCAATATTCAATTCCTCTAACTCCCCCTTGTGGTAATCATTCCATAATTCTGGTACAAAAGGGTTTACTATGGTCAAAAACTATACGATGGCTGGACATGGTTGCTCATGCCCGTAATCTCAGCACTTTGGGAGGCCCAGATGGGAGGGATCCGTGAGCCTGTCTTTAAAAAAAACAAACAAACAAAAACTTCAGGAGGCTGAGGCAGAAGGATCACTTGAGCCCAGGAGTTCATGACCAGCCTGGGCAACATGGCAAGACCTTGTCTCTACAATACATTTAAAAACTAGACAGGTGTGGTGGTACACACCTGTGCTTCCAGCTACTTGAGAAGCTGAGGCAAGACGATCGCCTAAGTCTGGTAAGCCAAGGCTACAATGAGCCATAATGGCACCATGCACTCCAGCCTGGATGACAGAACAAGACCCTGTCTCAAAAGAAAAAAGTAAGTTTACATGAACCTTGTTTAGAATCTTACCTCCATTTTATCTCTTGCATCCTGTTGAGCATCTCTTAACTGTCTGGATTTTTCTCCACTAGTCTCTCGCTTAGCAGAAAGCTAAGAAGAAAAAAAAAGTTATATCTAACTCATTTTGTATTTAGTAAATATTTCATAACATCTAATAACAATTTTTATATGAAAATAAACCAGAAGTAACCAAATTTTTTACAAAAATTTTAAAAGTGATTTTTAACTAGAAAACTGAAGCACTACCTAAATTTTTGTACAAAATGTCAGCAATACTAATTACAAAATACATTCTAAAACTACAAGAAACCTTCAAAATGATTTTCCTCTTATCTGCCTAATAACACCATCTGATTATATTTCAGATAATACTATACAGCAACAACCACGTGGCTATTTTCTTTAAAAGAAAAAACTTGCTGACTAATAAATTCATTGAGAGGTTAAGTTTCTATTTAAAATCACTGAAAAGTGTAATTACGGCCTGAGTTTAACAAATTCACAAAAACAAAATTAATCTGATTTTAAGTGTCAAAGGTAAATATTTTACCTCATCAAGTTTAGCACGAGTCTCGTTAAGTTCCTGATTGTAAATGGTATATTCCAGGGCTCGTCTCATTTTATCCCACTTCTGATACTGAGCTAGTTCTTCCTTTTCTTCCTCTAAAGTATGTAATCTCTCTTCAATGTATTTTAACAACTCATTGATTTTTTCCCGTTTGCCCTCTTAAACGAAATAAGGAGAGAGATGGAAGAATTGAATAAAATTTTTATGTAGTATCACTTCTTCAACATACCTTGAAGTAAATTCTTAAGAACCGTAGCATTATTTCTCTGATGTAATGTGGTAACCAAATTTAAAATACTAAAATAGCAATTAACCCGTTTATGCTGGAGGTTGTAAATTCTTTTCTGTGAAAAATCAGACCTTGGCGATGACCTCGGGCAGTAGATATAGGTAATACCCACAAGCTTAGGATTCCAATAACGGAATGCTAGGCATAAATGGGTTAAGATCCTTTATTATGAAAAGCAACACAGAACAAATTTACACATGGTGACACTGGTTCTTTTATAACATGTAGTAAGGGCCTCAGTTTAAGCTTCCTTTTAAAAAGTCAGTGTGCTGGCTGGGCATGGAGGCTCATACGAGTAATCCCAGCACTTTGAGAGGCCAAGGCAGGCAATGAAGTCAGGAGTTCGAGATCAGCCTGGACAACACGGTGAAACCCTGTCTCTACTAAAAATACAAATATTAACTGGGTGTGGTGGTAGGCACCTGTAATCCCAGCTACTTGGGGAGGCTAAGGCAGAAGAATCACTTGAACCTGGGAGACAGGTTGCAATAAGTGGAGATCACACCACTGCACTCCAGGCTGGGTGACAGAGCAAGGCTCCATCTCAAAAAAAAAAAAAAAAAAAAAAAAAACTCAGTGTGCCTTTCCATAATATTTTTAAAAGCTACTAACATCATTGGTGTTATAGATTCTCAATTTTTATTAATAACAGCATTATCTACTGCTGCTGTATACTAAACACCTACTATATTCCTATTATGGAGCTACTCTGTCACAAAAACAGTAATTTGTAACAAAAAAAATAAGGCAGAAACACATTTATTTTACCTGTTTCTTTCATTAAGGAGATGCTTTCTTCCTTTCGTTCATCATACACTCTAGTACCAGCTACTTCTCTTAATAGCTTTAATCTCTGAGAATCTGGTGCTGTTGCCATCTGGTTGATCTAAAATTTTTAGAAAACTAATCATTATATAGCTGTAGCCTCTGTTTAAGAACAAGAACTCCACGTTGAAAGGTTTTTAATACACATGAAGTTTGGATATCCCTTATGCAAAAGCGTTAGAAACCACAAGTGTTACAGATTTTACATTTTTTCAGGTTTTGGAATATTTGCATTTATACTTACCAGCTGAGCAACCCAAATCCAAAAATTTGAAATCCAAAATGTTCCAACAAGCATTTCCTTTGTATGTCACATCCACACTCAAAAGGTTTCAGACTGTGGAGCATTTTGTATTTCAGACTTTTGAATTTGTGACATGCCAAGTTTTAAATAGATTATGATTTGCCTAATGTCATTTGTATAGCACATATGCCTACATATCTATGTCTCCTTTACTTAAATTTACCAAATAAAATCCAAATACAACTGTTACGTTCATAATTCTCCTTTATGAAATAGGGCTAACAAGTGAAGGAGTTATCTCACACCACCATCTTTTTCTTAGTCAATATGATAAGGTACAAAAGATGAGCTCCATTCTCAAAAAACAAAGTATTTTTATAAGGGGAAACCATCACTGACTACACTTTTTTTTAAAGCTATAATAATATACTAACAGTACAATTCTCCCCCACTTTCCATGGGGAATTGGTTCTAGGACCCCCTGCAGATACCAAAATCCAAGAATGCTCAAGTCCCTTATATAAAATGGCACAGTATTTGCATAAAACCTATGCACATCCTTCCGTACACTTTAATCTCCAGATTAATTGTAACACAATATAAATGCTATGTAAACAGTTATACTGTAGTTTTAAATTTGTATTATTTCTTGAACTGTTTTAAAATTTTGTTTATTTTAAATATTTTTGATCCATGGTTGGTTGAATTTGCAGATGTAGAACCCACAGATACAGAAGGCTAACGATATGACAAAATGGTATGCTTTAAATATAGAGAGAATGGTACAACTTAAGTGCCATGCAACTTAATACATAACAAGTATCCCTAAACATCAAAAATGATACCACTGCATTAAAAAATTGAAATTATCTCTAAGAAAATATGGTCTATCAAAAGTATCTACATCAAAGAATCATCCTACAGATCCTCATTATTGCGTGCTCCAATTATACATATTTGTTCAAGCAATTTACTCACTTAAAAACTATTTATCACATGACTACAACATATGTGCCACTGCTGGGGCACTGGAAAAGAGCAAACAAAGCAGAAAAGGTCCCGCCCTCATGGAGCTTACATTCTAGTGGAAAAAGACAGAAAATAAGTATTAACAGTATAAGTGTTACGAAGAAAAATAAAACAGATTAAGGAAATAAAGCACATAGGGTTGAGGGGAAGGCAATGCTTTTAGATGAGGCAATCAAGGATGGCACAGGGGCAGAAACTGAGATGAAGTAAAAAGGCCTACATTGAGAGCAGAGGGATCTCAGAAAAGTGCTCTTTCAAATCAGCCTCCATTTAAAAAAATGCCTCTCCCACAAATAGTAAAATCGGGAAAAAAACTTGTTCTTCCAGTACCACATTTTCTAAAACTGAAACTCCATATTCTTCCTAATCACTTCTTCCGAATGCTAACTTTCCAATACATACCAAAAAAAAAAAAAACCTACAGTATAAAATAAGTGAATATTCTGAGAATTTTCCCTAGTCCAAAAAAAGTGAAAGTACATGAGAAGAGAGCAGAACAATCAGCTAAAAAAGTATGTAGTTTGGCTGCTGAAAAAATGTAAAAAAACACAATCCCTATTAGGGAAAATAACATGTAGCAAAATAGCAGATTTCTGGTAATGTTAGCTTTTCAGTATTTTAATTGTGATAAATAACTGGGTAACACAAAATATTAATTTTAGGAAGTTTTTCAAATCTGATTTTTATAGAATTCCTACAATATTCTTAATTATTGCAACTTTCATAAGCCAATAATGTCTTCCCATACTTTCACCTCAGTAAGTAATACCAGTCGCTAGGAAAACAAGATCCACTTAATATGCTGAAATACTTCCATCTCAACATGCAATGGACAGACGTATTTGGTACTTTATGGCCATGTAAAAGATATGGCCATTTTTGCTTCAGCTTAACCACTCGAATCAACCAAATTCATCACTCAAGAATTACTCAGAAAACAAATTCTATTAAAAAAGGACATACAATTGTTTTACCTTTCCTTGTTTAACAATATAATAAGGATTGCTTCGAGAAAAACCAGCGCTTTCAAGGAGGTTCATCACATCATTTTTCCTGTTGACAAACAATGAAATTATATTCAGGTAATTTTAAAGCACCATTAAGCAATAAGTAGACTAGCCCCTGGGTTGATAGCATTAGGGAGGGCAGATCAGTAATTATAAACCATCTGTATCATCCTCAGAACTTTCTGATTCTTACGTTTATCCTCTATATTGATTTGTCGAAGATTTTATTCCTCATATATGAAGCAGGTAAAATAATACTTTTTTGTAAGGAAATCATAAAGAAAAATGCGACTGGGCAGTGGCTCATGCCTATAATCCCAGCACTTTGGGAGGCCAAGGCAGGCAGATCACAAGGTCAAGAGTTCAAGACCAGCCTGCCAACATGGTGAAACCCCATCTCTACTAAGAATACAAAAATTAGCCAGGTGTGGTGGCGCGTGCCTGCAATCCTAGCTACTCAGGAGGCTGAGGCAGGAGAATAGCTTGAACCGGGGAGGGGGAGGTTGCTGTGAGCTGAGATTGCACCACTGCACTCCAGCCTGGGCAACAGAGTGAGACTCCATATTAGGAAAAAGAAAGAAAAATGCTGGCTGGGCGTGATGGCTCATGTCTGTAATCCCAGCACTTTAGGAGGCCAAGGTGGATCACTTGAGGCCAAGAGTTCAATACCAACCTGGCCAACATAGCAACACCCCATCTCTATTTAAGTACACATTCACTTCTTTAAAAAGAAAAATGCTTACGTGACCATCTTCTTGTCTAAGAAATACTGATCCTTTTTGGCACCAATAACTCTTCGAAGTGAAACTTCCTCTTTATCGATCTAAGAGAAAATGTAAAAGCCCAAAGTTTAATAGTGAAGGAGAAAACTTTTTAAATAAGGTCATTTTAAAGTCCTTGACCATAACTATTGATTTTAAAATTTCAATTATCTCACTAAAGATAATACTACGAATACTTAATACTCTTAACCAAGACACTTTTCACAACTTGTACATTCCCATTTGTTAACAGAGTATTCACTGTAATTTTAAGATAAAATCTATAAAAACTGTAATTATAACCAATTATAAAAGCTTAAAAAGTTTCAAAGTATGAAGATTAGCTACTCCAATTAAATTCTCAGCATTATTTAAAAAAAAAAAAAAGGTTACTTACTGGTAACCGGTTGTCTGAATTATCAAAAATAATCTCCACAAAAGCAGAAATAACACGAGGACCAGTACCTTCCTAAAAATGAAAAAAGTGAGAAATTTTTCACTTAATAGTATATTCATATCCTTTAAAAGGATTCTTAAAGTCTAGGGCATAATAACAAGTCTGATTCAATGGAGAAAAATTTCTACTAGACTCATATATATACACACACACTAATGTCTCTGCTGTTTTGGCAAGAGGGATACAAACTTTGGGGATATCCCCAGAGAGATAGTATATATTCCTCTTGCCAAAACAGCAGAGATGTTAGATTAGGATAACAAAAATTCTCAACCAAATAGTTTCTGATTCTAAATAAAAAATAAGAACTATGCAAGACATGTCAAAGTTAGATATCCTTAAATTTGATTCTACAGACCACTTTATTAGACTGGAAGACCGGGGCCATTTAATTCTACCTATTTGCTAATACCTAACATACCATAAGACTTCTCTTACAGTCTCATTTTAATGCTGCAAAGAAATCCTAATAAATCATGGGATAATTACCAAAAGTCTGTTTTTTAAAAAAATTTGAGACATTCTACAGTTTTAAATCTATTATAGAAATACACACATTTAACATGTGTCACATTTAAACCAATCTGTGACACAAAAACTATGGTACCAAGTCCAGATGCCTTCCAGATTATAGAAACTGTTACTATGTAGTAAATACAATGAAGAACTGTACCAAAGAGGTTATTATTTTAATGCCAATCTGAAAAACCTAAAAAGTTTTCTATGGGAAATCAATTCTGATTACTGGGCTACAAATTCAAACTAAACAAGGGGAAAAGACAGACAAGAGATAAACGAAACAACTTCCTATGTGTGAGAAACACTGTTAAGATATATTGAGGAATTTCATTTTCCAGTCTTTAATAAGCAATATTCAAACCAGAAGGATTAATTACATCATTTTTTGTAGTCTTTCACGATTTTCTATCCTAAAATTACTTTAGTCCATTACTCATATTTTTTTCCACATAACATTGGTAATGTGCCAACATCCTAACAAGGTTTGAGGGAGGCATGACTCACATGAACACGAAAACCCAATCATCGTGCTTATGAATTACAAAAGGACCTATTTAATAAAATATTCTCACATTACTGTAAATAAACAGGTGGTCCCCAACTCAAGATGGTTCAACTTAACAAGGGTGTGAAAGCAATTTACCATCAGTAGAAACCATAATTTGAGTACCCATAAAATCACTTTTTTTTTTTTTTTTTTTACTTTCAGCACAGTATTCAATAAATTATATGAGAGATTCAACACTTTATTATAAAACAGACTTTGTGTTAGATCATTTTGCTCAACCATAGGTTAATGTCCATTTCTGACTTACGGTATTTTCAGTTTATGATGGGTTTATCAGGACATAACCCCACTGTAAGCTGCAGAACATCTCTACTGTTTTTCATACTGGAAAATGATGTTTACTATCTAAGTACAAATATGGCTAAAACAACAAACAACTTGTATGTTGTTTAGTTTGCAATGGTTGTTTCTCTATGCTCCCAATTTTTGGTTCTGCATCTTAAAGTTCCTAATCTCCAGTCTCAAACTCCTCTTCTTTCTCCTCAGCAAACGTGCTTTTAAGCCTTTACAGATCACATCCTTAAAGAAATTTATATGGAAGACATACCCACCTATAGGTAAATCCTATAATTTTCTCCTAAACATCGTATAAAAATTAGGCCTTTATCTGGCATTAACATGTTAAGCTAAATTTCATAGCAGAATAAAACACTTATGAGATATATCACGTCTCCTTTAAGAAATTTATATGGAGGACATATCTATAGGCAAATCCTGTAATTTTCTCCTAACCACTGCATAAAAATTGGGCTTTTGGCCGGGCACGGTGGCTCAAGCCTGTAATCCCAGCACTTTGAGAGGCCGAGACGGACGGATCACGAGGTCAGGAGATCGAGACTATCCTGGCTAATACGGTGAAACCCCATCTCTACTAAAAAATACAAAAAAACTAGCCGGGCGAGGTGGCGGGCACCTGTAGTCCCAGCTACTCGGGAGGCTGAGGCAGGAGAATGGCGTAAACCCGGGAGGCGGAGCTTGCAGTGAGCTGAGATCCGGCCACTGCACTCCAGCCTGGGCGACAGAGCGAGACTCCATCTCAAAAAAAAAAAAAAATTGGGCTTTTATCTGGCATTAACATGTTAAGATAAATTTCACAGCAGAGTAACACACTTATGAGATAGACTGTGTCTGGTTCACAAAGAATCTGAAATTTGAACAAATGCTTTTTTAACCAGCATGGAAAATTTATTTTTAAAATACATTTAATATCAATAATGTCTTAAAGCAGTCTCACTCACATGCAATAAAGCCAACCGCTGTTCTGGACGAAGATGACTAAACTCATCACTGAGAACAAACTGAATTGCTGGAAATACAAAAACAACTATTAGTATACCCTAAAAAAGTGTTTATAACTTATTTATAACTTCCCACACCTCAATAGAACATAGTGTGTCTGGTAACAGACAATGCAAATAAATTATCTGTTTCATATAGACAAAAGGAAATGCAGAAAACGTGCCTGCACATAAGACTAATCAGGTAGGAAGTGATATAAGAAAAATACTGAGTTTTCATTGAAACATTTAAAGTAAGAAAATAAAGAGAAAGCACCGAGATACACGAAAACAGACAAGCAAAACTAAGGTATACTTCCGGCTCAAAGTGTACACTGACCAGATTAGGTTAACACTGTATTTGCTTTATTCCCCACTAGACATAAATGATATGAGTTAAAATCTTTTTTAACAAAATAAGATGTATGAGAATATGCTTAAGTGGATACTTTACCAAAAGAAATAAAACTAAGGAAATACAAGGAAATGTTTGAGATGCCCAACTTCTACTACACTTCTTATATTACACTGAGCTCTGTAAGAAGGGGCCATTCCTACTTCCATATAGAGTACCTAACTGGACCACCCTGCCTAGGAAGTGGAACTCTTTACTCAGCTGTTCTTGTCCCAATCCACCCAAGAGACCTCGGCATTGTGTGTATGTGCGGGGCAGGGGGGAGGGGGTTGCTCGCATCAGCAAGTACGTGCATAAGCATTAATGTGTGTGCTGTGGACACAGGTCGGGGTGAGGAGACTTCACACTGCCCTCAACCCTGGAGATTCTGAAATACTTCCACTTCAGTCCTCTCTCTCATCATTGCCAAATTACAACCACAACAGGATATACAGGCTAGAGAGTGCCTTTCAGATTTGTGTGCACAGAAGGGACAGAACCTTTACTCTTATTAAGCCAGTCCACTAAATGCTCCTTTCCCTCAAGCATTACCCCAACTAAAAAGTTCATATTTTTCAACCTACTCCTTAACAGTCTAATTTTGTTAAAATGTTTTTCTCCTCAAAGGATTTGTTAACAGAAGCATTGCTATTTATACTTAAATGCAATTTATCTTCAGAGAGAATTTTCGAAGCTCTATTTACTATCTTCAAACTGACAACAGTCTGTTCAGTTTCAAGTTTTTTATATCTCTTCATCCTTTACAAAGATGACTGGTTTAGAAAACGTTTTTAAAAAGGTGAAATAAGAAAGATGAACCATTTTCCAAAACAATACTATGAACTATTCTACTGCATTTATATACATTTAAAATATGCATTTATAACACTTATATATTACATTCAAGTTTAAAAAGCAATTTCTTACATACTATTGCATTCCATTCTTACAAACCATCTAAGGTAGACAGGGCAAACATCCAAACATCTCCATTTTTAAAGTGAAAAGAACAATTTGAGAGGCTACGTGCTTTGCCCAGTCTCACATAGCTAATCAGCCACTGGGTATAAAGCAGAATTCAGATCTGTACACTCTAAACCCTCTACACTAAGCTGCAATCCCATATAAAGTATTTCTTGGGTTTCATGCATACATAACCTCAGAAAATTAATGATTTCAATAAACTACCCTAAGATACCCAGGTCTTAATATATTTACAATTCAAAAAACAATACCTACCATAAAAAAAGTTACTTTTTCCAGATCCATTTCTGCCCACTGGAAAATTTCAAAAAGTACAAGTTATTTTACATAAAAACCAATAAAGGTAAAACTGTTTACCTTTTTAAAAATACTCAAAATTTTTAAAATCCCATTTTCTAATACATCTTAACATCTGAAATTAAACAACGGTGAACAAAAGAAACCAATAAAACAACTATAATCACCAAATGAATTCAATTTTGTACAGACTTCTAATAGTTTTTTTCTTTAAAGATATTTCACAGTTGATCCTTTTCCTCTTACCCAATAGTTTACAATGAATAGGAGTAGCTAAATATACTACCTGGCTCTTATAATTTATCATATTACAACGGATATATAATTCTATTTAACTATATATATGTTTAACAATTGAAAGATTCATATATTGCTAACATTCTAAAACAATCATTTTAAATCCTTACAGTGTTCTCATGTTTACAATCAACCCTATATTATCATGTGTAGTCTCACAGAACCACAAAAGTATAAATAATTTTAAGGTACTTTTTGACTAACAAAATTCAAATATAAGCAATTCAATACTTAAAAGGATATCAAATCCTTTTGATTTTAAGTAAGTGTATTTGTTTAGTGAAATTTTCAGTGTTAAGACTCATAAATAACTATGTCAGTCTTCTCAATCTTGAGCCAGAAATATTCTGAGCAAATTAACCACACAGTTACCACCTTTAAAGCAAAGTAAATCCCAAAAAGATCATGTCATGCCAGAAAGGACACACTTTTTAAAAAAACGCATATGACAGACGTAGGAGCCAGCTTGAAAGGGGCTTTCAGTAGCTAAATCTAGGGGTAATCTGAGCACCAAAATGACTAAATAAATTATAAATTATTGGTGGGGGGAATAATCCATGCATCCATACCAATAATAAAATGATAAATAAGTAGGTAAGGAAGGAGGAGAATTACCAAATGCCAAGTTGTAAATGTGAAAGGAGATCTGGAAATGAAAAATCATTTTGTGACCATCAGAATAAAGGCAAGGGTCATCAACAGATTCTAAATGTAGGCACAAAGTTTGAAAAGGAGCACAAGATTTACATGGTCCAAAAGCATCTGCCTATATTACTTATTAGTTGCAAGGGAAAAAATAATACCTACACAGTGGAAACATTAGACCTTGACTGGGTGATCAAAAGTAATATCAGTAAGAGTCAGACCTCATGTGCCTCCAGATGTGATATCCTGAAAGGGATACAACATCACTTATGTCTTAATTCTCAAAAACAACAATGTTGTAAAAGACAAAAGCTGTGGAAATGATCCAGATTAAAGGAGACTAAAGAAGCATGACAACTATGCAACGCCTGCTCCTAAATTAGATCCTGCACTGGAAGGGGGAAAATGCTATCAAGAACATTTCTGGGTCAGTCAACATAACTGTAAAATGGACAGATTTTTACTATGAATTAAATTTACTTAAGTTGTAAACTGTACTTTGATTATGAAAGAGACTATCCCTCCTCTTAGAAAGTACACATTAAAGTCAGAGATAAAGGACTGTGGCATAAATAACTTACTCTAAGGAAAAAAGTGTGTAGAGAGTGGAAATGATATAGCAAGTGGGGAAAATGTTAACAATAGGTGAATCTAGGTAAAGGGTTTATGAGTAGTCTCTGTACAGTTCTTATTGGGGCAATTTTTCTGTAAATTTGAAACTATTTCTAAATAAAAGTTTAAGATGACAATTTATCATTAAATGAATAAATATTTCAAACCATAATCCATCTATAAATAACTGAAATTTTAAGAATTTCTTTGTAAGAATTACTCTTACCTATAGAGTGGAACACTACATAGCAATTTTAAAGGATGCTGAATATTTAATAAAGAAAGATATTTCAAGATTTATCCTGAAGGAGAATAACAATTATCAATAAATTATATGATGAACCCATTTTTATTTAAAAAGGCTTAATTACAGATGTATACAAAGACTAAAAACAAATTGAGGCAAATACAGTTTATATATGGCCCCAGATTCATCTTTCTCAACCCAGGCCTTGGCTGCCAATCAATGGAGAGGCTCAGTCTACTAACACCTCTGGTAGATTCAAGCTACCTTGGGAGTACATTCAGGTACTCCTGAATTGTGAAGATGGAAAGGAGGCTATAACTCCCTGACTACTTCCGGGTGTTAGTTCCCAGGGAACCATAATCCAAAAGTTTGGAGGCATTAACGCCGGATGTAGAAAACTTTGACCAATGAAAGACAGGTGCCAGCAAACAAATCCTTGTCCAAATCCAAATCCATTCCTCTATCATCTGACCTTTCTAAGGCATGGTGGGTCCACAAAGTCTGTAAGTTATTCAACATGACTGCAAACCATCTGTGTCTTCTTTAGAAATCTGTGACCAGCTTTTCTCTTCATTCTTGCCCTCAAACTGCACCTCCCATTAAAGCCTTAGCAGCTAAGCCTGTCTGTGCTGTTTTCTAGGAAACCAGGACTAACCACAAGTATAGACTGTTATTATTAAGAATGGTTATCTCTGAAGAATCATGGTGTGCAGTAAAAAACAAAGAATGGTTACCTCTGGGTAAAAGGATTATAGTTTATCTTAATTTTCTTCCTTTTAGCTTTTCCATAATGTTCTATAACTAACATGTATTTCTTTTGTTAAAAGGTTAGGGGGAAAAAATCCCTAAAAAGATACATGTTTGATGCATATACCCAAGAGATATTTTTTAATAGTCAACATCATTCATCAATCAAAGTGGTATGCTTTCACCAAATATTTTTAAGGCAAATCTCAGTACATAACTACTTTTGGTCTTTCTTACATTACTAATGTGCCTGGTTTTAAAACATGTTTAATCAGGAGTTATCTTGGGTTCATTTGTTTTAAAAACCATTTTCCTTTGTAATAGTGACTGTTAACAAATCTAATGCTGCAATCACAGTAGTAAAACAGCTAACTGATAATAGCTAAAACAATGGTATTTGATGGACCTTATAGATAAAATGTAATCATTCTAGCTAATAAGTTATTTTACAGATGATTTATAAAATCACACAAATGAAATATTAAGATACTTATTTTAAGGTGCGAGTTAAAGAAAATATAAATCTAGTAATTCTTATTTTTCTACATTTCTAAAGATTTTCCGATTGATGAAAAAAATCAGAAAGTACTTGTATGTAAGCAAAACTCCAGTATAATTAAGCCACCCTATGGCATGTCAATTCAATTAAATGACTTCAGTAGACAGAGCACAAGTGGGAAAAAAAGTATGTCTTCTTTATTCCCAACTACAAGGCTGCTATTGATAAATCAAGGGCAAAAAAAACCTGCCTTCAATTTTATAATTTTATACAAAATAAAGTATGATTCTCTGAGGGTCTTCTGGAAACAGTAATATGAATCTCACCTGCGTGTCACAGACTGAATTGTGCTCCCCTGAAACAACTGACATCTTAAACCCGAATGTGACAGTATTTGGACATGGGGGCCCCTGGAAGATGATTATGGTTAAATGAGGACATGAGGATGGAGTCATGTGAGCACACAGCAAGAGAGCAGCTGTCTGTAAGCCAGGAAGAGCACCTCACCAGAACCTAACCATGCAGGTATCCTGATGATGGATGTCTGACCTCCAGACTGAGAGAAAAAAAAATATCTTGTTTAAGCCACCAGTCTACGGTATTTTGTTATGGCTGCCTTGGCAAACTAATATACCCCTTAGTCTGGACTCTGTACAGCAAAACTGTGTCAATAGCAGTCTGTTTTTCTGGTGTCCAGAAGCACTCCTTTCATCTATCCTGTAAAATACTCAGCAGAATGTCAGAAAACATCTTTGTTAGCTGTATCAGCAAAATGCACACTACAACCTGAGCCATCTATAATGACTACATATTGTTAATGGCAATCACCATTAGCCCTTTATCCTCACACTTACATAAGGGTTCTCATTTAATCTTCCCAACAGCCCTATCAGACAGGTTTACAAATGAGAAAACTGAAGCTTCTCAAAGTCTCAAAAAGAACGCGTGACTGGGATTTTTTTTTTTTAATTATTATACTAGGGTACATGTGCACAACATGCAGGTTTGTTACATAGGTGTACACATGTGCCATGTTGGTGTGCTGCACCCATCAACTCGACATTTACATTAGGTATTTCTCCTAATGCTATCCCTCCCCCAGCCCCCCACCCCCCTACAACTGGGATTGGAACCCCATTCTGTTATGCTCTAAAATTTATGCTCTTCCAATCTAGCTACATGGTCTGTCCTTAGAGACACTGAACTAGAGGGTGGGGGGGAGGGCAGGAATTCTGGGATCTACTTTGTGAATAAAAACTGTCTTGTGTCTGAAATAAGGCAACAGTCAGCATTTTAAGATATATAACAAGAACAGAAGGGCGCAAATGCTTTAAAACACTCTTACACATACATACAAGGCTACCCAGATAAAAAATGGGTAACTTATGAGTGTCTTATCCAAACATTTTAAGTTCATAAAAATAAGCAATTCATCAGTGCAATAAGACAGAAAAGTTATTTCAAGCAGAAAAATATACATAACTTTACTTAACATTCAAAGACAATTCCTGTCTCCTTAAGGCAATATACAAATCGACAGAATTTACGTTATCTGTATAGACTATAAATATGACCGAGTAAACCAAGAACACTTACCAATCACATTATGTTTTGAACTGAAGGGATCTACAATTGTTTGATCTCTGTAACTTCGAAAACCCTGGATAATCACCTAGTAAATAAAAAACTTTTGAGAACTCACCCCCCCAAAAACAATACATTAACATTTTTCTCTTGAATTTCTTTCTTGTTTCTCATTTAATGCAATATAGAAAACCTGCAATTTCATATAAGAAAAATTCATTTTGGAAAGTGGTGATTAAAAATCTGCTTTGAAAAAAAAAAAAAAAAGTCCATTCATCGGTAATCTTTGCCAGTGCAATGCTGCTGGGTTTTATTTTTTTTAGGCGTTATAGTTGTCAACCTGTTAAGGATCTTTCAAAATCAAGAACACTGTGTGAGCCTAACTGGAACACTAGACACTGCAGTACAATAGCAAGTCTATCCAGCAGGCCGACCGGCCCCAGCTCTCCTGACTCCAAGACCACCGAGTGCTGCTTTCAGTCACTCACACCGGCCAGCCAGAAAGAGCCCACGTTCCAAAGGAGTGCTCAGAGCCCGACAGATCCAACAGAAAACCGTCTCCAAGGCCGTGTGCCTGGGCTCATCTTTGTGGTGGACTCCCGCGCGGGAAGACCCTTTTGACAGAAGTAAACAACCGGGGGAGGCGGCGCTCCGCATCCTGCAAGCAGGAGGGTCCCGCTCACTTCGCGGGTTAATCCGGGAGAGGAACGGCCCCCCGCAGTGACACCTGACACCCCCCAGCCTGTGCCCCCAAGGCCGCCCCCGAGCCGGGGAGGCCACGCTTCCACATATCCCACGCACATGACCCGTACGAGGCCACCCGTGCAGGACCACACAGCCCTTACGCCCGCGGCCGCCCCGGCGCGGTGCCCCCGCCAGCTTTCGGGCCGCCCGGGAAGGCCCAGTCCCACCCAGCGGCCCGCCCGCCCTTCCACACCTCTCGGAGATCCTGCCTCTCCCAGACCAGCGCCAGCGGAGAGGCCCAGGCTGCAGAGGAGCACCCCAATTCTCCGCGACCCCGCAGCCGGGGCACTCGCGGGGCCTGGGGTCCCCTCCTCCCCCACAGTCCCCGCCCAGCCCTGGTCCAGCCTGTGGAGAGAGGGAAAGACTGCGGGTGGCGCCGCAACACTCCCGCCTCAAGGAGCAGTCCCTACCGGCCCATGACGGGGTGGAAGGACGCGAAGGCCTTACCTGCTTTATGTACATGATTCCGGGCCCCTGGCCTGGAAGGAGACTTGCCCCGGAGCAGCGACCGCCCGGCTGCAGGGTCAGGTGAGGCGCCTACGCGACCCCTCCCCCAAAGCGCCGCTCGCTCCCCTCCAGCCAAACAAAATGGCGGCGCTCGTGGAGGCGGAGTCCGCGCCTCGGAAGGAACCACCTTGCAGCCCTCACAGGGCGTAGGAGGAGTCAAGTTCAGGTCTGCTCTTTCTTTTAGGCAAAACCAGTCTTCCACAGCGTTGTTTGATGGATTTCATTTGAATATAGAATTCTGTAGCTAACGCTTTCCTGAGACTTAGTCAAAAGCTTCACTTGGAGAAGCCATGACCGTAAGGTTGGTCCGTACCCCCTCCGAGCGCGGGGCCAATGGTCGCGTCCACGAGGGAGTAAGGTTCCGCGCCAAAGCCGAGTGGGAGACTCCGAGGGCCAGTAGCGCTGCGGGCCGTCGGCCACGTGATTCCGCACTGTTTAAAAAAGGGGACCGCGCGCGCTGTGCCAGTTCTGGAACACATGGAATGCTAGTGACTGTTGGGATTCTGTGCACAGAGTCCCTGCTGCCCCTTTGTTATAGCTCTCCCTAGGAACGTTTACAATCTTAGCACGCCCCAAGCTGGTTCCGAACTGCCCACTCGCAGGACAACCCCGAAGGGATTTGTCAATGCTCGAAAATTTGTTTTAATATGTGTTAATTAATTCCCTCCGTAACTGTTTCTACTCTGCCATCTGCTATAAATCTAGGCAGATCTGTATAATTGCAACAAAGATTTAGGTAAGGCTGAAAGGTTTTAGTCTACTTTAAAAACAAAAAAAACAGCCTGGATTAGGTGCTAGTGGCAACCCTAGGTCTCTCTGATTCCTATCAGTCTTGGGAGAAAAACATCATTTGTTTAAAAAATGGATCTCTGAGCTCTGAAATTACTTGCTGGGAAGAGAACAAAATACCCAGATCATCCCCAGCCCTCCGGCCCGCTGCTGGAGGCAATTCTGGCCTTGATTATTTCTAGATTGAACTATTTTTAATAGCCTCCTAACTGCCTCTGTTAACCAGGGTATCTCCCTAGGAGTCCTTTATGTGGAGCCCGGATAAAATCCTATCCAGCCCTTGCTTTAAAATAAATAAATAAATAAATAGGCCAGGTTGAGTGGCTCACTCGTGTAATCCCAGCACTTTGGGAGGCCGAGGGGGGAGGATCACCTGAGGTCAGGAGTTCAAGACCAGCCTGGCCAACACGGCGAAACCCCCGTCTCTACTCAAAATATAAAAATTAGCCAGGCGTCGTGGCGGGAGCCTGTAATCTCAGCTACTTAGGAGGCTGGGGCAGGAGAATTGCTTGAATCCAGGAGGCAGAGGTTGCGGTGAACCAAGATTGCACCACTGCACTCCTGCCTGGGCAACAGAGGGAGACTCTGTCTCAAAATAAATAAATAAATATTTAAGCATTTTCTTTTCTTTCTTCTATTTTTTTTTTTCTGACAGGATCTCGCTCTGTCACCCAGGGTGGAGCATAGTGGCTCGGTCATGGTTCACCACAGCCTCGAACTCCTGTATTCAAGCCATCCTCTCACCTCAGCCTAGGGCTGTGGCCACCAAGCCCAGCTAACTTTTTTTTTTTTTAAGAGACTGGGTCTCCTTATATTGCCCAGGGTAGTCTCTAACTTCTGGCCTCAAGGGATCCTCCCACCTCTGCCTCCCTAAATGCTGGAATTACAGGCATGAACTACTGCACCCAATCTAAACATTTTACTTCTAGATTTTAGTTGTATTATTTAAAGCTTAGGCCAGATGTGGTGGCTCACACCTGTAATCCCAGCACTTTGGGAGGCCCAGGTGGGTGGATAACTTGATGTCAGAAGTTTGAGAACAGTCTGGCCAACATGGCAAAGCTCCATCTCTACTAAAAATACCGAAATTAGCTGGACGCAGTGGCGGGTGCCTGTGATCGCAGTTACCTGGGAGGCTGAGGCAGGAGAATCACTTGAACCCAGGAGGCAGAGGTTGCAGTGAGCTGAGATTGTGACACTGCACTCCAGCCTGGGTGATGGAGAGAGACTCTATCTCAAAAAAAAAAAAAAAAAAAAAAAAAGTTTTAAGCCTCTAATTCTTAGTCTACAAAATGAAGATGATAAAACTTCATCATATTCAGAATTACAAACAGGGTGTATAAGATAATCCTATTTACCTAAAATTGTTTTTACCTATGTAGGTAAAATATGAAAAGATGGTGACTAAAACATGGCTTTCACAGTGATGGGAGTTTTACTTTCTTCCTTAGGCTTTTCCATATTAAATGAATCTTATACAATTAGCTTATATTATTTATATAGGCAGAATAAAAGATCAGTGAAAAACCTAAAATAATCAAAAGGTGAGCCGGGCGTGGAGGCTCAAGCCTGTAATCCCAGCACTTTGGGAGGCCGAGACGGTCGGATCACGAGATCAGGAGATCGAGACCATCCTGGCTAACATGGTGAAACCCCGTCTCTACTAAAAAATACAAAAAACTAGCCGGGCGAGGTGGCGGGCGCGTGTAGTCCCAGCTACTCGGGAGGCTGAGGCAAGAGAATGGCATAAACCCGGGAGGCAGAGCTTGCAGTGAGCTGAGATCCGGCCACTGCACTCCAGCCTGGGCAATAGACCGAGACTCCGTCTCAAAAAAAAAAAAAAAATCAAAAGGTGATTTTAAGAATGTAATGCTTTTGTTTATATTTACATATTTTTTGTCTGTCTCTGCAAGAATATAAATCCAAGAGAGAAGGGACTTCGTTTTGTTCCTGCTGTTATTTAGTAACTAATTCACAGAAAGTACTCAGTAAATACTTATGAGTGAAAAATGCACAGAAGCAAAGTACTTACCACTGTGCAGGGCTCACATATGCCAGCTATTGGTGTTTAAAAGCTCCCTATGTCCCCATTTCACCCACCTTTCATCCCCCTTAGGAGCATCATTATCTTCTGGTAAGTACGTAGGCGTAGAACATATTGATCTCCTTTAGCCAGGATGAATAGTTCTTCAAACCTATGAACTATCTGGAAGCAAAGGGACATTCCTGAAAGAAACTGCCACCATAAAGCAGAATGCCAGCTGCACAGTGCCTACTAGCTCATAGCTAAACAACGGAAAACTGCAGCCTTTGAAACAGTGCCCCAAAGAATTAAAGAAGCCTGTGACTAACAAACTCTCGAGTTTGCAGGATAGCAGATGAGAAAAGAAACAACTTGCTGAAACTCCCTCCACTTGTAATATTAAAAAACTGGCTGAAATTGCTTGGAACCAATATGACCAAGTGGAGTTTGCGCAAATGATTTGCTGACATCACAGCCTGAATTTCCAGTGCATGGTTCATACGAACTCCCCCTGAAGTTGACATATGATCCATGTGGTGGCATGAAGAGGTAACTGTGCATGCCTCAGCACTTTCTAGACCTCCCCTTTCCTTCTGCCAATCACCTACTAATCCCAGAATCCACCGATGAATTTTTTTCTAATAAAATTGCTACCTTAAACCTAGTACAGAGAGACACATTCGAGCTGGATTCCTGTCTTTTTAGTCAACTTGCAATAAAAAGCTTTTCTCAAAAACCTGGTATCATACTATTGGCTTCTAGCACATCAAGCCCTGAGCCCTTTTTGCTTGGTAACATCATTTTACATCTAAACATCCCATTAACAACACATGGCATCACCTCAGTGCTTTTCTTTCTCTCTCCCAACCCCACCTCGGATTGATTCGGCATGATCACTTAGACACACTGGAGTGGGAGGGAGGAAAAAGAGATATTAATCATAAGTCTCTTTAAGAATGGAGTCTTTAATGCTCAAAGCACAGACACATAGCAATCATAATCCCGTATATTTGTGTAGCTCCTCACCCACTTCAAAGTGCTATCATGTGTATGGTCTGTCTTAGGTTTTTTCACTGATGCTGTGAGGAGCAAGAGTACCTATTTTGCATTGGGTTGGAAACCCAAGGGTCTTAAATGCTGACTCCATTTGACAAATTCTATGACTTGGGACATGTCATTTTACCATGTGACTTTAGTTTTCCTGTAAATAAAATGGGAATATTCTCTGCCTTTCCAGGCAGCAAAGATGCAGATAGAGATTTGCCCCAACAGGCAGTGATCAGACTTTGGGAGTGCTGGCCCACATCCCGGCTCTACCACTTGCTGACGTATGACCTGGGGAAGATTAACCTCCTGAAACCTGTTTCCTCATCTATAAGTAAAGATTTTAATGACATCTATGGAAATTTCCTTGCAGATAAATTAGGATGATTTATTTAAAATAACTGGCACAAGACATAATGTTAGCTATTTTTGTTATTAGTTCATAGCCAAATTTGTATTCAGCAAATCCCTGGGAAAAGACAGCAAAGCGCTTTCAGTTTAGAAAGGTCAAAATGCCAGGAGAAAACTGACCAAAGACTCTGGGACCACCCAACCCCTCATTATTCATTTATTCATTCATTGAACAGATATTTACTGATTACCTCTAGCGTGAATGTGTCTTTTTTTTTTTAAGACGAATCTCGCTCTGTCGCCCAGGCTGGAGTGCAGTGGCACAATCTCGGTTCACTGCAAGCTTCGCCTCCCCGGTTCACACCATTCTCCTGCCTCAGCCTTCCCAGTAGCTGGGATTACAGGCGCCCGCCACCATGCCCAGCTAATTTTTTTGTATTTTTAGTAGAGACAGGGTTTCAACGTGTTAGCCAGGATGGTCTGGATCTCCTGACCTTGTGATCCGCCCGCCTCAGCCTCCCAAAGTGCTGGGATTACAGGTGTGAGCCACCGCGCCCGGCATGAATGTGTCTTAATAGTGTTGAGGAGGAAGAAACTTTTCCTCTGCCCTTTTCATGTTTATGGATGAGGTGTGGAGTAGGGGGGTATCCATGAACATAAGAGGGCGGAGCTGAAGGCTTGGTGGTGAGTCCTAGCTACTCCGGAGGCTGAGGCGGGAGGACGACTTGAACCCAGGAGTTCAAGGCTGCAGTGAATCATTAATGTGCCACTGCCCTCCAGCCTGGATGACACATTAGCAAAAGAAAGAAACAGATTTTAGTCACTTACGTACATGTGGGAGTTCACAAAGAAATGTGACTCAAAAAGGCAGTTACAATTTGGGGCTTATATACCCCAAATGGAGTTTGAGACCAGCCTAGCCAACATGGAGAAACCCCATCTCTGCTAAAAATACAAAAATTACATGGGCATGGTGGCCTGCAACTGTAATCCCAGCTACTAGGGAGGCTGAGGCAGGAGAATGGCTTGAACCCAGGAGGCGGAGGTTGCAGTGAGCTAAGATCACGCCACTGCACTTCAGCCTGGACTCCATCTCAAAAAAGAGAGAAAAAAAAATCCATTTTGACTGTGTGCTCATTGGTCAGGGAAATAGCCACAGGATGGGTTTACGGACCCAGTGCAACCAATGTGAAACAGACTTGACCCAGGACTTCATTTATCACCTGGCCTTTGTAAGCCTTCACTGGATCAGGGAGCCATAAACATGTTTGAGCTCACTGTCAGCTCAGATCCTATGTCCAACAGCATTCAAAAGATCCGGGTGTTCCCCTTTTCCTAGGGTTCAGTACTCTGTTAAGTTTTAGGGTCAGATTGAAGGAAATGATACTGAATATACCCAAGGGGAAAATACACCTTCCTTAGGACTCAGCTTCCCCTTCAGTTGATAGGCTGTGGTGTGAGATCTGCCTCCCGTACATAAACTGGATGAGGGGTTGACACTTCTCATTGCAGTGACTGATATCGGCCTGTGCTCGCTCAAGCCTAATCTAATTTGGTATGTAAGTGAAGCTGTACACACTGTCACTGGTTGCCGACTTATCTCACTCCTAGGACAACATGGTCTATGAGCCATAGCCACAAACCCCTATGGATCATAGACTTAAACGCGTCCTAAGACAAAATTATAATGAATTTAGTTTAAAGATCTTAATTGGCTTTACTTGTGATTCTAGAATCAGGCAACACCTCCTTCTATGAAAAAGAATGCATATTCTGGTGAGTTGAGCAGAGAATCATGGCTTTCTAGGTAGAAAAGGGCTGAGGAAAGCTGACAGAAAACAAAACACAGTTGTTTCAAAGTTGCTCTCCTTGTAAAAGTTGAAGCAGAGGAAGCTTCCTCATCATACTGGCTAAAACAGGCCTATTTGGGAATTTGGCTATTTTCTCTCTTGATTTCTTGAAAGGTCAGATAAACAACTTAGTTTTGGCGTGGTGATGTGGAACTTCAATATGAGTGAATCAGTTTTGGTTTGGTCTATTGGGTCTAGTGCAGGAGCTCCATGAAAACCAATGACCTTCTATAAATTTTATTTAACAAACCTAAGAGCTAAAACTGCAAAACTCCTAGATGAAAACATAGGAGTAAATTGTTGTGACTTTGTGTTGGCAGTAGTTTCTGTAATATATCGCCAAAGCACAAGTAACACACACAAAGAAGATTAATTGTACTTCCTCAAAACTGTTGTTCACTAAGAGAAGTGAAAAGACAAGCTATAGACTGGGAGAAAATATTTGCAAATTATATACCTGACAATTTACGTGTGTGTGTGTGTGTGTGTGTGTATCCAAACTATATAAAGAACTCTTACAACTCAACCATGAAAGACAAACAACCCATTTTAAAAATGGGCAAAATATTTGAATACACATTTCTCCAAAGAAAATAAACAAATGGCCAATAAATGTGTGAAAAGATGCTTCACATCATTAGTCATCAAAGGAATGTCAATCAAAACCACAATCAGATACCACTTCATACCCACTAGGATGGCTAAAATAAAAAGACAGACAATAACAGGTGTTCGCTGGGATACGGAGAAATTAAAAGCCTCGTATGTTGCTGGTGGGATTGTAAGATGACGCAGCCACTTTGGAAAACATATAGGCACTTTCCAGAATAGGAAAATCCACAGAGACAGAAACAGGTCAGTGGCTGCCTGGGGCTGGGGATTGGAAGGGAAGGTTTGAAAATGGAGTACAGGTTTGTTTTTTAGGGGAGGAAGGAAAGTGTTGAAAATATACTAAAATTATATTGTAATGATGGTTGCATGACTTCTTGAATATAGTGAAAACAACTCAACCGCATACTTTAAATGGGTACATTTTATTGTATGTGAAACATATCTTAATAAAGCTGGAAAAACCTAGGAAAAGATTTCAACAGTGAATATTTTAACCATACCAATATTTAGACCACGTACAGATGACAATGTATAGATTATCTAAGTCATTCTTGAACCATTTCATAAAATATAACAGTGCTGTATCTAATTGAAATACATTATAATTTCAAATGTGCTATTGAAATCTCAGGTTTAGATCATCTTTACACAAAGCTTGAGCTATTTAGATTAATGCAGAAATCCAAATTCTGGCATAGAATCAAATATGCCATGTTCCAGATTCCCAATTTTTTATTCAGTAGTAACTGTATCACTAGAAAGTTCAACACAAAACTACATTATTTAACATAGTGTAAGCTGATACATTTTCTGGTTTAAATTATCTTGTATAATTTAAAAGGCATTTAATACAAAATCCCTAAATCTGGTATTTTTGGAAGAAAGCAATGAAATGCAAAAAACAAGTTACTAAGAAGAGGGAGGTCTGGCCAGGCATAGTGGCTCATGCCTGTAATCCCAGCACTTTGGGAGGCCGAGGTGGGCGGATCACGAGGTCAAGAGATCGAGACCATCTTGGTCAACATGGTGAAAATCCATCTCTACTAAAAATATAAAAATTAACTGGGCATGGTGGTGTGCACCTTTAGTCCCAGCTACTCAGGAGGCTAAGGCAGGAGAATCGCTTGAGCCCAGGAGGCAGAGGTTGCAGTGAGCTGAGATCGTGACACTGCACTCCAGCCTGGGCAACAGAGCAAGACTCCGTCTCAAAACAGGAAAAAAAAAAAGAGAGAGCGAGAGAGAAGTGAACTACAGACACATGATACAGGGACATAGCTGAATCTCCAAAATATTATATTGAGTGTGGCCGGGGGCAGTAACTCATGCCTGTAATCCCAACACTTAGGGATGCAGAGGCAGGAGGAAGGCTTGAGCCCAAAAGTTTGACACCAGCCCAGGCAGCATAGCAAGACTCCATTCTCCACAAAAAGGAAAAAATGTATGTATTATACTGAGTGAAAATAGCTTTCCCCTGATGCATACATACTGTATAATTCTATCTATATGAAGTTCTTGAACAGATGAAACACATCTATGGTGGAAAAAAATCAACTCTGACAAATGAGGGCATATAGGTTCAGAAAAAAATCAGAAAAGTGATTGCTTCAGGGAGAGTTGGAAAGAACCAGGAAGGAACATAGGGAATTTTCTGGGAGATGATGATAATGTTCTGTATCTTTATAGAGATTTGGATTCCACGGTTTATGCATTTGTCAAAACTCAGTTAAGAATTTTGGAGGAGCTTCTGAAGACTTTTAGGGAATAGGCAGTTACCCTGTGATTCTCTCTGAGCGTGTACATGTTAAATAAATTTGTATGCCTTTTCTCTTATTAATCTGCCTCATGTCAGTGATTTTCGAACCTCCAGGGGAGCCAGGGCCTTGACCCCTATACCTCTCATTTCTGGACATCCAGTAACTTGGATGCTTGCAATGAAATATGTTTTTGGCAACCTTTATTTTAATATCCAGCAAAACTGAAGTGGAAATTATTCAATTTTCAACCTCCCACAGAGTATTACATGAGACTCACCTAACCCTGGAACTAAAATTCTTGCAGTTCTTCTGAATGGTACACAGAAATACTAGAATGTTCATAAAGGAAAGGACATTAACGAGGAAAAAAACACCTTGAGTCCTGTGGGGGAAAGAAAAGAGCACAAGGCCTGGAGAGTCAAGAAGCTGGAGTTCTCAACTTTCCTGAGCCTGGGTTGTATCAGCTCTAAAATAGGAATAAAAATATCTGCCTCACATGTTTTCTGTGAGTTGAAATGAGATGAGGAAGGTGCAAGACCCTAGAAACAATGACTGGCCCTATCGTAGACTCTTGGTCAGCATGGTTGAGTCACAGTCCTGATGGGGTGAAGTGGGGTCAGGCAGGAAAGTGACATGGAAAATGTCTGCAGACTGGGGTGGATTTGGGTTCACAAAGAGGAAGGATGAAGGCATTTCAGCAGAGGAGAACCACTCACCTGAAGGCACTGAAGAGTGTAGGAGCCTGTGGTGTGTGTTAAAAATCCTATCTAAGGCCAGGTGCTATGGCTCACGCCTGTAATCCCAGCACTTTGGGAGCCTAAGGCAGGTGGATCAGGAGGTCAGGAGTTCGAGACCAGCCTGACCAACATGAAGAAACCCCGTTTCTACTAAAAATACAACAAGTAGGTGGGAGTGGTGGTGCGCACCTGTAATCCCGGCTACTCAGGAGGCTGAGTCAGGAAAATCACTTTGAACCGGGGAGGCAGAGGTTGCAATGAGCTAAAATCACACCTCTGCACTCCAGCCTGAGTGACAGAAAGAGACTCCGTCTAAAAAAAATTTAAAAAAATAAAAAAAATTTAAAAATCCTATCTAAGGAAATCCCTGACAGCTAATTCAGCGGAATTGCTGATGGAAAGAAGAGTGCAGGGTGACTAGCCATAGAATTCTCCCTTCCTTCTTTTTTCTTCCATAGGAGATGAAAGCAGGAGTCTTGCTTTTTGGTGGAGGAATGGCAGGAAAAGCAAACCAGATAAGCCACTCACCTAGTGAAAGAGCCCCAGCCTGGAAATCAGCAACTGGTCCCAGATCTGTCACCAACTGTGCTGCAGACCCATGGGTGTAATGGCTCTGTCTGTGCTTCAGTTTCCCTGTTGGCCACATGGAAATCATATCCCTTTATTTCCTTAATTCATTTATCGGCAAATTAAAAAGTAGGAAAACTCCCTAAACTCCATGGTTATACAAATTTAAGATGTTACTAGTGCACAGCCCAGTCTGAGTGAGAAAATGTGGTGGTGATGCAGAGAAGCTTGGAAACTGAAAAGTTTGAAGGAACTAGCAATATGGGTTGTTGCTTAAGAATGAAAAGGAAGGCCGGGCACGGTGGCTCACGGCTGTAATCCCAGCACTTTGGGAGGCCGAGGCGGGCGGATCACAAGGTCAGGAGCTCAAGACCATCCTGGCTAACACGGTGAAACCCCGTCTCCACCAAAAATACAAAAAATTCTCCGGGCATGGTGGCGGGCGCCTGTAATCCCAGCTACTAGGGAGGCTGATACAAAAAATTCTCCGGGCGTGGTGGCGGGCGCCTGTAATCCCAGCTACTTGGGAAGCTGAGGCAGGAGAATGGCGTGAGCCCGGGAGGCGGAGCTTGCAGTGAGCTGAGATCGCACCACTGCACTCCAGCCTGGGCACAGAGCAAGACCTTGTGTCTACAAATAGTAATAAAATACTTTTTTAAAGTAAAAAAAAAATTTTGTCCAGGTGCGGTGGCCAGGTAGCTTCAAGGAAAGATTTAGAAAAGAGAGACAAATTCTTTCATTGCTTCTCTCACAGATACCTGGGAGACATTGCAAGACCTCTTTGGGGACCTTAGTATCGCAGAAGTTCTACAGTTCTACAGCTGCAAGTAATGGATTCTGCCAAATCCAGGGAGCTTGGAAAAGGTTCTAACAGCAGAGGGCTGTTACCTGTGCCCAGACTTCTGGCCATATTTCAAAAAATTTCTGAGGCTGTAGACTCTTTCACACAACAACAATGTAGTTGGTGCAGTAAAATATCTGGTGCAATAAAGACTCCAACAACAGCAAAGGTGAGGTACAGGGCAAGGGTGAAGTGCATATACGATGTACCTTGATGTCATAGTTTCTCATTGCCCTCCTTATCTCCCCTCTACTGCTAAGAGATTCCAGTCTCATGAATAAGAAAGAGATACCTCACTATTGCCCAGTTCCTATTCAATTCTCATGGTACCCAAGAGATAGAGCTGGCACCCCAGAGATGTTCCCAAATTATAGTTCTGTCTTGGTGATGCCTGGGACTGTCAAATCACCCAAGAGAAAACCTAGGACACTCCCATCCTGGAAGATGGAAGAAGAACATTTGTGAGAAGGTGGGATTTAGAAAAGAGAGACACACTCTTTCATTGCTTCTGTCACAGAAGAGAGATAACTAGGCGATGTTGCAGGACCTGTTTTGGGACTTTAGAGAAAAACCTTACAAAGGAGCCTTTTCAGATACTTGTAACAAGCCCCCAGAACTAAAGACTGGACTCATACCTCACAGGAAATACAGGTCCTCAGCCCTCCACTGAATGATGCCAGGAAAATTGTCATTATTGGAAAAACCCGGTAATTTTAAAAAGAAGTGCCCAAGAAACTCTCAATAACCTTCATTTTACTTATCTACTTAAAATTAACTTTGTGCCACCATAATCTTCAAATTTTTATTTTAAAAAACTCAATTCTCATATGAGCATGTGTCATAGTTTGATTTAACTTATTAATGAGGGAATCACTAAAATGACAAAGCTGGTTTAGAAGAGAATGTAAGAAACTCAAATTTACACAGGCATTAGAAAAAAAAGAGTGCTGAAATATTATTCCTAGGTTAGACACAAAACTAGTAAATATTCTACAGGGTGATAAACTATAACCTTTAAGGTTATCTTTTTCTAAAGGTCAAAAGAAATTCATCATATCGTATCAGTTTTCTTCCATTTTCTACAGCATTGTAAACCATCTAGGCCTTAAGCAATTGTGAATACTGAGTCATTAATTATATTGAAAGGCCTTGCAAATTTTTGTTGTTGTTGTAGTTCCAGGTTTTGCATTACTTTTCTGAATAAGGACCTTAAGAATAAAAGAAAAGTTAGAGAGAAAATTCTTGGTGATCTTAAACATTCTCTAAAAGCTAAAGACCAAACCCTTTCACCCTTAGAGATGGTTACAAGCATTCTCTCTCCACTGAGCTAATCACAGTAGGAAAATTGCAACTATTACGAAAAACTGATCATTGGAAAAATAATTGACTGAATAAATGGGTAATCCTCCATATATTGCTCTTACACTTGTACCAAATCCTCACAGCCTTCATATTCCATATAAATGCAATCACAAAATACGTGGCCTTTTGTGTCTGACTTCTTTCACGTAGCATAATGTTTTCAGGACTCATACATGTTGTAGCATGTATCAGTTACTTCTCCTCTCTCTTTTACTTTTTCTTTTTTTCTTTTGATAGGGTCTTGCTCTGTTACCCAGGCTGGAGTGCAGTGGTATGGTCACAGCTCACAGCAGCCTCAACCGCCTGGGCTCATGCGATTCTTCCACTTCATCTTCTGAGTAGCGGGGATTATAGGCGCATGCCACCATGCCCAGATAATTTCGAATTTTTTGTAGAAACGGGGTTTCACCACGTTGCCCAGCCTGATTTCAAACTCCTGAGCTCAAGTGATCCAACTGTCTCAGCCTCCCAAGTGCTGGGATTACACATGTGAGCCACCGTGCCCAGACTTTGCCTGTTTTTTATTTAGGTTCTTTCTTTTTATTGTTAAGTTGTAAGAATTCTTTGTATGTTCTGATCCTAGACCCTTATGAGGTACATGATTTGCAAATATATTCTCCCATTTCTGTGGATTATCTTTTTACTTTGTTAATAATGTCCTTTGAAACACATACATTTTTTATTTTAATATAGTCTAATTTATCTGTTTTTTTTTTTTTCCTTTGGTTGCTTGTGGTTTTCCTATCTAAGAAGCCATTGCTTAACATTTGGTCCAGTTTTTATTACTGGTATCTGTGAAAGTCTTCATCTGACTATTTCACACTGCCTGGAAAATACTTCTAGGAGAAATACCCACAAGATTTCATTCAGGCCTTTGCTCAATTGTCACCATATAAGGAAGGTCTCCTCTGACCACCCTATCTAAAGTAACACCACCTCCTGGTCACTCAGCATATTTTATATGACTTTGTCTTTCTTCAGAGCACTCACGAAGTGACACAGGGAGTCATTTTCACTGACTGCATTACCAGCTCCCCATTGGAATGTGTGCTCCTGGAGAGAAGGAATTTTGGTTTACTTTGTTAACTGCTGGTTACTCAGTGCCCAGCACAGACTCGTGATAGGTGATCAATAATCATTTATTAAGTTAATGATTCCCCACATCCTAACCAACACAATGTTATCAAACTTTTTGGTCTTTGCCAATCTGAAACGTGGAAAATGGCATTTTAATGTCTTTTAATTTGCATTCTTATTCCTGTGAGCGAGGTTTAGCACCTTTTCATACATTTGAAAATCATTTTTACTTCTATCTCTAGAAACACCATTGTTTTCAATAGATGCTATCATAAGAAATATATATACACCCTTTCACAAGAGTAATAGATGTCACAGTAGCGTTTGGTTGTTCTGTACTTCATCAGAGTTTAAAAAAGTGCCTGTTGAATGAATGAAGCCTGAATACCAAAAGCACAACAACTAGTTGCTGAAGGCAGGCTCCATGAAAGTTCTTGATGTTTAGAAGGAGTCTTCATAATTGAAGGGGATCCACCGGGCATGGTGGCTCACACCTGTAATCCCAGCACTTTGGGAGGCCAAGGTGGGCATATCACCTGAGGTTAGGAGTTTGAGACCAGCCTGGTTGACACGGTGAAACCCCGTCTCTACTAAAAATAGAAAAAATTAGCCAGGCGTGGTGGTGCGTGCCTGTAATCCCAGCTACTCAGAAGACTGAGGCAGGAGAATCACTGAACCCAGGAGGCAGAGGTTGCAGTGAGCCAAGATCGCGCTGTTGCACTCCAGCCTGAGCAACAAGAATGAATCTCTGTCTCAATAATAATAATAATAGTAATTGAAGGGGATCTGAAACATGCAGGTTACTCCGCATCTGCCCATGGACTTTATTTTAGTTTCCTCCACAAGTGAAGCCTGACGTCAGGATTTGGGTGCAGGTGGTTTAAATGGGAGGCGATCCCAGGGAGCAGAAGTGATGGAGTAGGAAGAGTGAGACAGGGAAGACAGAAAAGCCAATAACTTATGCTCTGTTGAACCGGTTACTTGCATGAACACTGGAAATCAAGCCCACTGGGAAACTTCTGAGGAAATGTATATAGCATACCTGTATTCATCCGTTTTCATGCTGCTGATAAAGATATACCTGAGACTGGGTAATTTATAAAGAAAAAGACGTTTAATAGACTCACAGTTCCACGTGGTTGCAAAGTCCTCACAATCATGGCAGAAGGCAAAAGGCATGTCTTTTTTTTTTTTTTTTTTTTTTAGAGGGAGTCTCACTCTGTTGCCCAGGCTGGAGTGCAGTGGTACAATCTCGGCTCACTGCAACCTCCGCCTCCCAGGTTCAAGCAATTCTCTGCCTCAGCCTCCTGAGTAGCTGGGATTACAGATGCCTGCTACCATGCCTGGCTAATTTTTGTATTTTTAGTAGAGACAGGGTTTCACCATCTTGACCAGGCTGGTCTTAAATTCCTGACCTCATGATCCACTCACCTCGGCCTCCCAAAGTGCTGGGATTACAGGTGTGAGCCATTGCGCCCGGCCCAAAAGGCATGTCTTATATGGCGGCAGATAAGAGAGAATGAGAGCCAAGCAAAAGGGGAAATCCCTTGAAAAATCATCAGATCTCGTGAGACTTACTCACTACCACGTGAACAGTATGGGGAAGCCACTCCCATGATTCAATTATCTCCCACCAGGTCCCTCCCATAACACATGGGAATTATGGGAGCTACAATTCAAGATGAGATTTCAGTGGGGACACAGCCAAACCATATCAATACCTCAGAATTGTCCCACCAAAGTGCAGGGACATGGAGACTCTCATCCACCAATTCTCATCTCTCACTGACTGAAGGTTGCCCTCAGAGGTCATTGCACCTCTGCTTGGCTGTGCAGACTTCCTTGGCCTCAGAGAAGGAATGGAGGCAGAAAACCAGGTAGCTGGCATAGCACTTGGGCAGGGAGTCTGTTAACATGCATGAAAGTATCCACAGCCTGTTGTGCTGAGGGCTCATGTGTAGCCCTTCCTTTGTTATTCTTTAGTCTACCAGTGCTTCCTCATACTTTTGTCTTGTCTCCCCACCTGGATTTCACACAACTTGAAGGACAGACTGTTAGCTAGTCTAAGGTGTATCATACAGTCCCTTGGAATTACATAGTGGCTTATACATTTGTTGGTTATTTTTCATTCTTGACAACATGTGGTAATCATGGTTCTACAGAAAAGGAAGAAAGACATGCTTAAGTGCTTTGAAATTTATACCTAGCTGACCTTGCCTTTTGTTGCCCAGGGCACTAAATTTGCCTTCATCCTTTCATTTGTACGTCCCTGAAAAGGAAGCTACAAAGAACTTATCAGCCCTGAGACAGATATCCAGGTGAACATTAGCTATAGAAATGCATTGAGCTGAAGAGTTGGAAGTCATGAAATAAAATCTCTGCTAGCTGCAGATAATGTCCAAGGTCACAGTTACCTTCTGAACTGCTTCGTTAAGGGGATAAAGAATAGTCAGTGAGGGTCCTGATTATATCATCTAAGCTAGCTTTGTGGTCACCATAATAACTTCCTTGGGAAGAAAGCTAGTGGTTCTACTATTTGGAAGGAAAGACCATGTTTCAGTGCCAAGGCTTGACTCTAGCTAATCAAGACAGTGCTGCTGTGTATGACTGTGTAGACTGCACTGCATAGCTCCCAGGTGCACAATTCTCAGAGTGGTGTGATATGGGGACCCATAGATAAGGATCTCAGATGCAAGCTCCTCCAAGGGGAAAGGATTGAGAAAGGCGAGCACTGGGGGGTGCCTGTGCTCATTGAATGTGGATGATGAACTGGTCCCTCTCCCCGTGGGTTGGTCCTGAGGAAGACAGTGAAGGCTGGGAATCCGTGGCCGGGAAGACATCAGCCTCCCTTACACCAGTGAGTTAGTGATGATAGTCATAGCATCTACTCTGTACCAGGCTCTCTGCTGAACACTTCACATGAGTAATCTCATTTAATCTTTTCAAAAACCCACTTGATAGATGGAAAAAACTGAATTAAAGTAGGAAATGAAGGGGGCATTAGACTAAGAGAAAGGTGGTCCAGCACTTACACACCAGTGGGCCTCAGCAAGCCACTTAGTTCTTCTTAGTCAGCACTATTCGAAGCGTGCTCCGTAGACCCCTGCAGTCCACAAATGGTTACCGGTTCACCAGGACAGCAGTACCTAATTGCAAGCAGGCATTTAGAAACTTTAAAGCAGTTTTACATTCAAGTGCTTTAGGGAACCTGTCTCACTGAGCAAAGGGATAGACCAGTTCAGGTGCTGACCATGAGCTGTATGGCAGTAGGACTGTGCTACAGTGTGTGGTATTTTAAAGCTAGTCGGTCAACTGACAGCCAAAGACATGTAAAAATCTGAGAAAACAAGAGCATTTATTTCTTTTGATATTTTCTTGTTTTTACTTATTATCTATAATGTTTTTGTAAAAACTAATTTTTTTTTTAGTTTATAATTTTTTTTTTTTTTTTTTGAGATGGAGTCTCCCTCTGTTGCCTAGGCTGGAATGCAGTGGCGCCATCTTGGCTCACTGCAAACTCCACCTCCTGGGTTCACACCATTCTCCTGCCTCAGCTTCCCGAGTGGCTGGGACTACAGGCGCCCGCCACCATGCACAGCTAATTTTTTTGTATTTTTTTAGTACAGATGGGGTTTCACACTGCGTTAGCCAGGATGGTCTTGAGCTGTGACCTCGTAATCCACCTGCCTTGGCCCCCCAAAGTGCTGGGATTACAGGTGTAAGCCACCATGCCTGGCCTAGTTTATAATTTTAAAATCTTCAGTTTCCTGGGTGGAACCAGAGAAAGTGTTGAAGAAAAGAAAAAGAAGGTTCCTGCTGTGCCAGAAACCTTTAAGAAAAAGTGAAGGCATTTTGCAGAGCTGAAGATAAGGATGCTTCGCAAGGAAGGAAGGAAGCTTATCTATGAAGAAGCCAAACACTATCACTAGGAATATAGACAGATGTCTAGAACTGAGATATGAATAGCTAGAATGGCAAGAAAAGCTGGCAACTTCTGTGTACCTGCAGAACCCAAATTGGCATTGATCATCAGGATCAGAGGTCTCAGTGGTGGCAGCCCAAGGGTCCAAAAGCTGTTGCAGCTTCTTTGCCTTGTCAGATCTTCACAAGAACCTTTGTTAAGTTCAACAATGCTTCAATTAACATGCTGAGGATCGTAGAACCATATATTGCATGACAGTCTCCGAACTTGAATTCAGTAAATGAACTAGTCTCCAAGTGTGGTTACAGCAAAATCAATACGAAGCGAATTGTCTTGACAGATAACACTTTGATGGCTTGATGTCTTGGTAAATATGACATCATCTGCACAGTGGATCTGATTCATGAGGTCTATGCTGTTGGAAAATGCTTCAAAGAAGCAAATAACTTCCTCAGGCCTTTCAAATTATCCTCTCCATGAGGAGGAATGAAGGAAAAGACCACGCATTTTGTAGAAAGTGGAGATGCTGGCAACAGAGACAACCAGATCAAAAGGCTCCTTAGAAGGATGAACTAAGGTGTCTGCCATGATTATTTTTGTAATCTGGTCAGTTAATAAACAGTACTGTTTTCAAATTGAAAAATATAAATAAAATAAAAATATTAGCTATATTAGGAAGCAGACTTTCATAATAATTTTTTACTGTAATTTACAAATGTCAAAACAAACTTCACCAGACTTATTTTAATCAAGAAAAGACACACCTTTGTGAATGCGCAGCAGCAGCAGTAGTAAAACAGATGCTGACTATGGAAGTGATTTCAAAGAAATTAAACTACTACAAAGAGTTTGTACTAGTTTTACTCAGAAGTATAATTCCTCACATATTGAGTTCAGTTTTGTAGCCATAATTGATACTAGTATTCTAAAACTATCGTGTATTATTTACAGAGATATACTAGCTAATAAAGCTCATAAGACCATCAACCTTATGTAGCATTTACATAGAAAATAAAAGAAGTAAATTCAAAACCTAAGTAATACCTTGAAAGAATGTTGAATTTTAAAAACTCATAAGAACAGATGCTCAATATTTCACATATAAACATTAGTAATGTATGAGCATCTTATAAAGTAGCACTTTAGGATGCTAAAATTTTAAAAGGAAGACTTTAGCACAAGGCTGTATCAAAGATCTTTGAAATTATGAGTGAATACGTGGCAAAGAAAGTAACTCAAATATCATTTTTCATGGCTGGATGAATTCAATAACTAGCTAATGACATGACAGATTAACTCACAGAATAACACAGCTAGCAAAGTAGTTTTCACTGCGAGTTACTGAATGCCCACATACTGCTAACATGACAATTAACATAGTATATATGCAATTTGAACATAGTGGAAGAATTTTTTTCAGTTTCATTGATGACAAGCACAACAAGTCCTAAATGTATAAAACTATAAAGGATTACACTGACAAGGAATGTGGTTTAAGACTGCTGTAGGAAATGATCTAATGTGCAGCCTCATTGACAGAAAAACATACTAAGTTTGAAGAAGAATGTAAATCAACGCGCTGCTTTTTTTTTTTATCAAGGAAGTTTTATAATGAAAAAATGTTAGCTGAACTAAACAGTGTCTAGTTACATAGCACAAAATAGTTAGCAAAGGATAATGCATGAAATTTGAGATGATTCTCTTATAATATGTGTTGATATGGAAGCTGATCATAAACAACTGTTATAGGTGAGATACAATGCTTACTGAAGAGAAAAGTACTATTAGGAATGTTTGATTGTGAAACAAACTCTTAGTGTTTCTAGAAAGTAAAACAAACAAACAAACAAACATTTTTATAAGGTCCCAACCTTTTAAAAATGTGGTTTGGACAATAGGCATGTTTCTTTGTGTGATATTTTTGGCATTTTAAATGCTTTTACTACTTCTAAGCAGGGAAAAAAATGCAGTATGATTTTCAATGGCAAGGAAGATTGAAGGGCAAAACTGACAGAAGCTTGGAAGAACAGAATATCCAGAGATCGTTACAACATGCCCCATAGTTTAGCAACAATTATCAGTGATGTTAGTGACAATCTTGGTATTGCATATCTGTAAAATGTTATGGTCAAACAAGTTATGGAGTTATGGAACATTTACATTTTATTTCCATCAAAAGAAGATTCACGGATGGGAAATTCATAGATCCATAATCTGTTGCTTTCATTGAAAGACAATTTAACTGTACAGGATAAACTGGCAATTGAATAACTGATGAATTTTGAAAACACAGAATCATTTGCTTCATTTTGAAGAAAAGCAAAAGATGGAAATCCTGAGCTTCCTAAAACTGTCTTAAAATCTCTTTTTCCATTCCCATTAACAAAGCTCGGTGAGACTGGTTCTCCACTAAGCTCTTAATAAAACAAAACATGGAAGCCAGGTGTTGTGGTAGGTGCCTGGAGTCCTTCCTAGCTACTGGCGGGGGATGGGGGACGGCGGTAGGGGGCGGCCCTGAGGCTGGAGGATCGCTTGAGCCCAGGAGGCTTCAGGGAGCTATGATCTTGCCACTGCACTCCAGCCTCAGTGGCACAGTGAGACCCCATTTCTAAAATAAATAAATAAATAAAATAATTTTCCTTTATAAAATTACAACAACAACAAAAAAAAATGGAAGCAATCTCATCACACATTCTACTTTGCAAGTAGCACTGTAGTCCATTCTGGGTGGGTTAAATAGGTTGGCAAGCAATAACTTATGTATTTGTCCATTAAGAATGCTCAATATTGATATGCATGGTGTTCATTCAAAGTGGAGAAACACTGTTTTACTCATAATTTTTCATTTAGTTATAATTGCAGAACAACAAAAATTATGAATGCAATAGCAATTTATATATTAATCATATAATACATTCAATAAACATGTACAGATTTTGCAATTATTTTTCCCTATGTTATGTTTATTCTGATTCTGTTTATTGAAATGCAATCTTGTCTGCTGGATATGATAATGAAATTTGGTTTTAATTTTGTATATCTTTGTTTTTAATGTAATATGTCCAGTATTAATAATTCATTTTTATTGTACAATTGATTGGCTTGCAGATTAATTTTTTTAAAAAAACTGGTCCTTCGCCAATTTGAAAAGCACTGTTCTGTACGTCAACTTTATCTGTAAAGTGAGGATGAACTGCCAACTTTGGAGCAATCACAATTTTGGATTATATAAAGTCCAGTGAGTTATCAGAAAAAAAGGTGCCACTTTCAACATCAGCATCAGGCGAATGGTTATTCTGAGTGTCATATCTTCATCTTTACCACTAGAGGGCGGTCAAGAAGTTCTTGTAATTGTGGGATGCATCACAAAGCCAAAATTGCTCTTAGACCCTAAGAGATTGAAGCACGCAGGAAAACACACACACACAGTAAGATCAATTACCCAGTGAACATTTGTTGGTCACCAATACCATCCTGTAACACACTAAGACTCAATGCAGAAGTCAAAACTCAGGGTCTATTTGTAGCTAAAATTCAAAATAGTAGGTAAAATTGGGATGGACACAAGATTAAAGAGAGAGCTTCGCATGATGAAGAGTCCTGAAGACTGGTTGCATACTAACATCAACATACATTTAAAAATGCTTAAGATGGTAAATTTTGTGTCATGTGTATTTTATCACAATTTACAGGGGTGGGAGGAAGAGAAAGAGAGAGATTGCTTCTTGAGGCCAGAAGCCTGGAGTGGGCACGAACTGTTTCTACCCAACCAACAGCTCTAGCTCACAAGACGTGGAGGGGAGAGGTGGAGGTACACAGGCCAACGCATCACAGGGGTTGTGGAGCCTTTGCCAAGGGACACACACTCACATACAAATGCACTTTTATTCTTAGTTCTGCCACGTATCTTAGCCCATCACTCTGCCCCAGTTTTTCAACCCCTGAAAAGCTTAGGGAGCCCTTTGCATAATCAGTTCATTCACTCATTCATTCATTCACTCATTAATTTATCTGCTCAACGTTAACTGAGCACCCACTCTGTTCCAGGCATCCTGTGAGGCGCTGGGGTACAGCTATGATAAGACAATGTCTGCCCTTAAGGTGTTTACAGAGCATTGCCCTTTCTAGTTGAGGCCTCGAAGGGTCCTAGGAACTGTTTTTGTTTCAAGTCAGCATCTCCTTCAGTCAGTGACAGGTAGGCCATTTGGAGCTGCTGTCTCTAAAGTATTCTCTTGAAACCGTAGGAAGACAAGGACACAAGAGGGAGAATAACCACAGAACCACAAAGGGATCCAAGTTGCCTTGACAACAGGATCAGAGGAAATAGCCAAGCCCTTGAGGTGCCAGGACTGGACTCTGAGCCTGGGCTGACTGTCCATTCAATGTCACCTTTTGACTTTGACAGGACTTCACTGAAGTGAGTCTTTGAAATCCAAAGGAAGAGGGGCCCACGCACTGAGGAACTCAT
Organism: Papio anubis; assembly: GCF_008728515.1. Lineage (NCBI taxonomy): Eukaryota > Metazoa > Chordata > Mammalia > Primates > Cercopithecidae > Papio > Papio anubis. The sequence continues at coordinate 22,814,630 of NC_044986.1, forward strand.
CCCACATCCATCCCAGCCTTGTTCTGATTCTGGAGGAACACAGGATGTCCTCACTCCAAAGGCTGCCAGAGACTGCTGGAGGCTGCACAGGAAAATAGGCAAGAGTCTGGCTTATGATTCTAACAAGCTTCAGTTAAACTCGGGCTGGGCCTCAGAGTAGCTGTGTAACAACAGATGTCTGTCTAAGCCTCAGTTTCTCTATTTGTAAAGTAGAAATAATAATAATAGTATATAGCACCTCAGGGGGTGTTATGAGGATGAAATTACAAAATAAATGTGAAGTTCTTAGCACAGTGCTTGGCATGCAATAAGCACACACTTAATGTTGTTTTCAAAAGAAAAAAAAAAAAAAGCTGAGCTGGACTCCATCTTTTCAAATGAGAGAACTAAGGCCCAGCAGCTTAATAATAGTGGAAAGTTGATGAATTGTGGAATTATACCTAGTTTTGTCTCTCCCAGTAGACTTTGGGAAACTCACTTAGTCTCTCTAAACCTCCGTTTTCTCATCTGTGAAATGAAACAACCAGGACTAACTGAGCGGATGTTAAGCACCTGGCACCAGAACCTGGCATATTGCATTGTCCAGTAAAATGTTCATTTTTTTTTTTTTTTTCCTCTCTGTGGTTGTCCAGAGTCAAACTTGGTTCTAACTTTAAAATTGCAGCCCTCAAGGACTTTGTGCTCACCTTCACGATGCAAGCTTGGAAGTCAAGCAGATCTCAACTCAAATCCATTTCCTGACCTTGGGCACGTTACTCAGCTTTTTTCTTTCTGTGGCGGTTTACTAGTCTGTAAAATGAAGATCATAATAGTACCTCCTTCCCAGTGCTGGCATGAGGATTATGTTTTCTTTTGAAGTGTCCCATAAATGTTTATAATTATGTCCTGCAGTCATGGCCCTGATCAAGAGGCTCTCGAGTAGATAAGTAGTATGCTTATATTTTGGTTTATTTGTGTGCTAGGCTGTTATCAGAGCTGGGATTCACCGAGTTAGACAAGACTCCTGCTCTTGAGTTGCCCATAGTCTCAGAGAAGAGACTTAAGCAATGGATGGCCTCATGACTGTGGTCAAGGGTTTTAAGGAGACGCTGGTTGGCCAGTGGTTAAAGAGTACAGATTCTGGAGCCAGACAGCTGAAGATTGACCTCAGTCCTGCCACTCTGTGATCTTGTGCAAGATGTATTTAACCTCTCTGCCTCCATAAAATAAGGATAGCAATAGCACTTGGTCCATAGGGCTATTATGGAAAGTTGAATGGGTTCATATCTGCAAAAGGCTTAGAACAGGGCCTGGCACATAGTAAGCACTCTATGCAGGCTCCTTCAATGAATAAAAGCTTACATGCAGGCCGGGCGCGGTGGCTCATGCCTGTAATCGCAGCACTTTGGGAGGCTGAGACTGGTGGATCATGAGGTCAGGAGATCGAGACCATCCTGGCTACCATGGTGAAACCCCATCTCTACTAAAAATACAAAAAAATTAGCCGGGCGTGGTGGCGGGCGCCTGTAGTCCCAGCTACTTGGGAGGCTGAGGCAGGAGAATGACATGAACCCGGCAGGTGGAGCTTGCAGTGAATTGAGATTGTGCCACTGCACTCCGGCCTGGGCTACACAGTGAGACTCCTTCTCAAAAAATAAAAAAATAAAAACTTACATACAAATGACATTGGTAGCATTCAGAGGAGAGAGTATAGTTCTAGAGGAGGAAATAAAGAAACGCGTAAGAAATTGAGTACAGTTTCTATACCTCAGTCCCCCTGGATTTCACTCAAAATATTTCTACCAGCCAAACCTGGAAAGGATCGTAAAGAGTTTTTTTATCGGAGACTCATGGTTTGCAGATAAGGAAACTCAGGCCAGAGAAAGTGGCTTGCCCAGGTGAGGTGGGCAGAATAATAATCCCCCAACTGTCCACATCCTAATTCCTAGAACGTATGAATATGAAACCTTACATGACAAAACTGATTAAATTCAGGATTTTGAGATGGGGAGATTATCCTGGAACATCTGGAGTGGCCCAGTGTAATCACAAGGGTCCTGATAAGGGAAAGAAGAAGACAGGGGAGTTGGGAAAACAGAGGTGATGACAGAAGCAGAGGTTGAAGTGACACAGGCCAATGAGCCAAGGCACATGTGTGACCAACGCCTTTGCTTGTACCACATCTCCTTCCTCCAGGGGTGCCCTTCCTTTGATCTGAGTTCTCATTTCCTGCTATTTGTCCCAAGGACCAAATTTCCTACTTTCAGCTTTGATAAAATGCTGTCCTCCCCAGTCCACCTTTGCAAACAATGTTGGAGACCCTTACCCTCAGAAACGAAGTGTAAAGAGAAAATGAGTGATATCCGCTATCCGCAGAAACCACTCACCTTCAACAAGATTTGTGAATGTGGCTAATGACATTTGAGAAATGTAGCCAAGAGTAGATAAGCAGTAATCGAATTACTGACCACGGATCCTCCGTAACACGAGATTGGTGACTGGGCTGGGAAATTAGCAGGAGACCATTTTCTCCAGAGCTTATGTCTCCAGAATTAGACTGGGTAGAAGAGGCCTTGCGAGGCCCAGACACCAAATCTATGTATTTGTACAGAAATATCTCTAGAAGAGAAAGTGATTGCTAGGGTACTGGCTGCCGAATAGAAAACAAAAAACCCAGGGTTGGCCTGCAATCAAGATAACAAACTGATGGCCGGGTGCAGTGGCTCCCACCTGTAATCCCTGCACTTTGGGAGGCCAAGGTGGGCTGATCACAAGGTCAGGAGTTCGAGACCAGCCTGACCAACGTGGTGAAACCCTGTCTCTACTAAAAATACAAAAATCAGCCGGGTGTGGTGGTGGGCGCCTGTAATCCCAGTTAACTCTGGAGGCTGAGACAGGAGAATCACTTGAACCTGGCAACTGGAGGTTGCAGTGAGCTGAGATCATGCCACTGTACTCCAGCCTGGGTGACAGAGGGAGACTCCGTCTCAAAAACAAATAATAAAAATAAAAGTAAAAATAAAAATAACGAACTGGGTAGGTAGGAACAGAAAATGGCTGGAACTTTTGAAAGGCTGTTTGTCAATATGGACCAACGATTCTCCTTCAGGAAATTTATCACTGGGGAATAGTGAAAGTTGCTCAGCTCAGGGCCAGGCGCGGTAGGTAGCTCATGCCTGTAATCCCAGCACTTTGGGAGGCCAAGGTGGGTGGATCACCTGAGGTCAACAGTGCTGGCTAACATGGTAGAACTCTGTCTCCACTAAAAATACAAAAATTAGCTGGGTCTGATGGCGCTCGCCTGTAGTCCCAGCTACCTGGAGGCTGAGGCAGGAGAATCACTTGAACCCGGGACGCGGAGTTTGCAATGATCCGAGATCATGCCATTGCACTCCAGCCCGGGCTTCAGAGCAAGACTCTGTCTAAAAAAAAGAAAAAAAAAAAAAAAGGAAAAGAAAGAAAGTTGCTCAGCTGCTAAGATGTTCATTTTTGCATTGTTTATAATGGAGACACTGCTCAACAATATGAGGTTGGTTAAATAAAAGATGACGACCAGGCTCAGTAGCTCATGCCTGTAATCCCAGCACTTCGGGAGGCCAAGGCAGGTGGATTCCCTTGAGCCCAGGAGTTCAAGACCAACCTGGGCAACATGGAGAGATCCTGCCTCTACAAAAAAAAAAAAAATTAAAAAATTAACTGAGTGTGATGACGCATGCCTGTAGTCCCAGCTACCTGGGAGGCTGAGGTGGGAGCATCACCTGAGCCCTGGAGGTTGATCAACACCACACACAGTGAGGTGTGATCGTGCCACTGCCCTCCAGCCTGGGTGACAGAGTGAGACCCTGTCTGAAAAAATAAATAATAAGGCTGGGCATGGTGCCTCATGCCTGTAATCCCAGCACTTTGGGAGGGTGAGGAGGGCAGATTGCTTGAGGTCAGAAGTTCAAGAGCAGTCTGGCCAACTTGGTGAAACCCAGTCTCTACTAAAAATACAAAAGTTAGCTGGGTGTGGTGGCACATGCCTGTAATCCCCAGCTACTTGGGAGACCGAGGCAGGAAAATCGCTGAAACTTGGGAGTCAGAGGCTGCAGTGAGCCAAGACCGCACCACTGCATTCCAGCCTGGGTGATGGAGTGAGACTCTGTCCAAAAAAAGAAAGAAGAAAAAAATATATATATATATATATGATATGGCCATATCATGTCTGACTTTTTCTTTTTAATCATGCGGTAGAGGATGTGAAGATATCAGATGATGTCAATATATGGTCATAAGTTAAAAGTGTCAGTTTTAAGACACCACGGGAGTAGGATCCTGTTTTTGTTTTTAAAAACAATAACACATAAAAAGGCCTGGAGGGACACATACGAAAATGCTACTAACAGTTATCTCTGGCTGATGGAATTGTGGGAGATTTTAGTTTTTTCCTTTTGGCTTATCAAACATTTTCCATATTCAGTAATTAACATGATGTATCACCTTGCAGTTGAAAATTATCTGTGAAAATAACTAAAAGGAAGTGCGCATTTGGTGATATCTAGTTTGTGCCTGGACTTTTCCATATGTTATCTCATTTACTCTTTAAAACAGCTGTGTGAGTTAGGTGTTATGGTGCCCATTTTATTTGTGGAGAAACTGACATAGACTTTTAGGTAACTTGCCCAAAGTCACATAGTTAGTAAGTGCTGGAGCCATGATTTCCAGCCAATTTCATCTGACCACCCGCTTTTTACTACACCACTTGCCTCCCTCTAAATAATTCCCAGGTCCCTTTGTAGTCTTTCGACATTCTGAGCAACCTTTTGCTTATACAGTGGTCTCAACTTGCCTCATCCATCAGGAGAGAACAATAGTGCAGCAGCAGTAATCTTGTTGCTGCTGGACTCAAGGAATTGGCTTATAAACTAACACATCCATTTCCTGTTTCATTATTCCCACTCTTGTTGATTACTTAGAATAAATTGGTCTCTCAGGATCTGATTAGGGCTGCAGGAACTGGTGGATTAACACAGGGCCAGACCTGAGGCCATGCTGGTGGGCTCTGGCTAGCCTGGCTGGTTTCCTGCCCAGCCTCCTTCACTCTGGCTCCCATTGAAGGGAGTGGGTCATTTGAAATAAGCTCTGTCTTTGGTACATACCAGTAGCTGGATGATGCCCCAGCATATGTTAACCCAGGGCATTGGGAGGAATGTTCAGTTTCCCGTATGTAGGGATGGAGTCTCTGTGCCACCCAGGCTGGTCTCAAACTCCTGCCTTGGCATCCCAAAGTGCTGGGGTTACAGGCGTGAGGCACCTTGCCCAGCCTGGAAGAGCTGCTTTTAACTAAATAGTATTTGTCTGAAAGAAAGAGAGAGAGAGGGAGAGAGAGAGAGAGAGAGAGAGGAGGAGGAAGGAAAGAAGGAAAGAAGGAAAGAAAAGAAAGAAAGAAAGAAAGAAAGAAAAAGAGAGAGAGAGAGAGAAAGAAAAGAAGGAAAGAAGGAGAAAGAAAGGAAAAGGAAAGGAAAGGAAAAGAAAAGAAAAGAAAAGAGAAGAAAAGAAGAAAACAATGTAATCTTTTGCCAATAGCCTTTAGTCCCTTTTGTGGCTGTCAATTGTTGCACCCAAAATGACTCATTTCTCTGACTCCTCTCTTGGGGGATGGGGTTCTTGCCTGCCTTCATCACCAGCCTACTTTTAACTGATGAGTTATTGAGCTCTATACTGGAAAGTAAACATTTCAGTGTTATGAAAAGGGTTTGTAAACTGAAAGTCTATAAATCTGAGAAAAAGGTCAAGAGCCTCTTGTAAGAAGCATCACACACTTGCAATATCCGGTACTCTGTTACACCACTTAAATCACCTACTGTGTTGCTGGAAGCACTTTGGGAACTTTTTAACCTCAGTGTTTTTATTTTAGTTTCTATAACTAACACATACATATGATAAAAATGGCATTAAGGGATGAATAGTGTCCCTCTCACCCAAGACCCTTGTCCTCTGGCCTCCCTCTCCAGAGGTGAACACATAACCAGTTTCCTGAGTATCCTTGTGCAAAGTCACTAGACACCTGGAAGGCATTTTATTTATTGTTTATAGAATATGCATTTATATACTGCCTTAAAGAAACACGCCATTTCATTCTTCCTGACCCTATTCATTCTATTAATTCAACCAAGGGCCAGCACCAGGGATACAAGAACCAATAAGGCTGTCGTGCCTTTCAAGGAGCTCATAGCTGAGCACAGGGGAACATACATGTAAATAGGACTGAACACAGAGTGCCCTGATGGGTGGCTAAAATGCCCCTTGGTGCCCCCGAGTTGGTCCTGATCCAGTCATCCCTGGTGCTATCTTGTGACAGTGTGGCTGGTTTTCCAGATGTAGCTGCAGGGCTCCTGCAAGACCTCCAAGCCAGGGGCAAGCTTGCCTTCCTGGAGAAAAGGGTAACTCTTTTCCTCAAAGTCCCCAAAGGGACCCCAGAGGTCCATCCCACAGCCTGTGACCCCCAGCCTGGAGCAGGCCTTTGCAGTCCCTTCCAAAGTACTTGGAATGCCCACCCTAGCATCATCAGACCAGAAAAGACTTCATAGGGTAAGCCACTTTCTTTCCGGATTCTCACAGATCTTGTCCCCATCATAGGGACTTCTGGCCTCTTTGGGAACACAACAGTGACTGGGCACTTCCTCCCAGGGAAGCCCTCTTAGTGGTCACACAACATAAATGGTTAGAAAGAGCTTCCCTATATTGGCCAACACATGTGGTCCAGTGACGTCTATCCACTGCAGGATTATCCAACAGGTAGACCACACGGGGCTATGGCACCAGCAAAGTGGAGGCAACAGAAAGTGAGAAAAAAAGACACTGATAAAATAGGGCTGAAGTGGTCATTATGGAAATAATCAGAACATTACCGAATTTCCTTATGCTTGTTTTTATTTATTTTTTCTTTTTTAAACTTTTTATTATGTACTAATATATGATATTTACGTGTAAATAGTTTTGGGACATGTGATAATTTCATACATTCATATAATTTATAAAGATCAAATCAGTATACTTGGGATGTCCATCACCTTAAATGTTTAATCTTTTCCTTATGCTGGAAATGTTCAAATTATTCTCTTCTAGCTATTTTGAAATGTACAATAGATGATTATAAATTATAGTTGCCCTCCTTATGTATCAAACACTAGGTCTTATGTATTCTATCAAATGGTATGTTTGTACCCATTAAACAATTTATCTTCATCCCCAGTTCCCTTCGCCTTCCCAGCCTCTAGTAACCACCAATCTACTCTCTCTCTTTATGAGATCCACTTTTGTAGCTCCTACGTATGACTGAAATCATGCAGTATTTGTTTTTCTGTGCCTGGCTTATTTCACTTAACATAATGTCCTCCAGTTCCATCTATGTTGCTGCATATGACAGAATTTCACTCTTTTTATGGCTGAATAATATTCCATTGTGTGTATGTACCATATTTTCTTTATCCATTTATCTGTTGATGGACACTTAGGTTGATGCCATATGTTGGCTACGGTGAATAGTGCTGCAGTAAACATGGGAGTGCAGACATCTCTTCCATATACTGACTTTCTTCCTTTTGGATGTACACCTAGCAGTGGAATTCCTGGATCATATGGTCATTCTATTTTTAGTTTTTTGAGGAACCTCAATACTATTTTCCATAGTAGCTGTTCTCATGTGCATTCCCACTAGCAGTGTATGAGAATTCTCCTTTCTCCACATCCTTGCCAGCATCTGTTATTGCTTTTTTTTTAAATAAATAAAAGTCATTTTAACTGGGGTGAGATGATATTTCATTGTTTTGATTTGCATTTCTCTCATGATTAATGATGTTGAGCATATACCTGTTGGCCATTTGTATGCCTTCTTTTGAGAGATGCCTATTAGCTATTTTGTCCATTTTTAAATGGGATTATTTGTTTTGTTCCTGTTGAGTTGTTTGAGCTTTTTATATGTCCTGTCAGGTGGCTAGTTGCAAGTATTTTCCCCCATTCTGTAGGTTGTCTCTTCACTTTGTTGATTATTTCCTTTACTGTACAAAAGCTTTTTAGCTTAATGTAATCCCATTTGTCCACTTTTGCTTTGGTTTCCTGTTGCTTTTGAGGTTACATGAAAAGATTACACAAAAGATCTTTGCCCAGACCAAAGTCTTGGAGCACTTCCCCAATGTTTTCTTCTAATAGTTTCATAGTTTCATGCCTTAGATGTAAGTATTTAATGCACTTTGATTTGATTTTTGTTTATGGTGAGAGATAGGGGTCTGGAATCATTTTTCTGCATACAGTTTTCCCAGCACCATTTATTAAAGGGATGATCCTTATTGTTTGCTCCTGGCACCTTTGTCGAAATGAGTTGGCTACAAATGTGTGGATTTATATCTGAGTTCTCTACTCTGTTCCAGTGATCTATGTGTCTCTTTTTATGCCAGTACCATACTACAGCTTTATAGTAAATTTTGAAGTCAGGTAGTGTGATGCCTCCAGCTTTGTTCTTTTTGTTCAAAATTGCTTTGGCTATTTGGAGTCTTCTGGGTTTCATACGAATGTTAGATCTTTTTTCCATTTTCATAAGTAACATCATTGATATGTTGATAAGGACATACTTATTTTTAGAATTTAGATTGTTTTATTTTGTATTATCTATTGAGGGTTTGTGTGGGGCAAGAAATACTTGTAGCATAATCTTTAGAGGTTGAGTACTGCTGAAGATCTTAGTCCTGCCCTGATGGTCCTAGATTTTGCTCTGTGCATTTACCCAGAGGAAGTCTCCTCTTCTGGATGGCCCCCTAGTATCTGATGACTCCCTCGGCTCTCAGACTCAACATTAGCAATAGCTCTCAGCCTCCAGGAAGCCATTTCTGAGCAAATGAAAGAGAATTGGGGTTTCCCCCAAAGACATACAACCCCCTTGGCATTTCTTTCCACTTGGTGTCCTGACCCATGTGCTTGGAGACAACAACATCCAGTGAGTAGGTGCCTCTGAGGAGCCCACAGGATCGGTGACTACCTCCCTTACTTCATGGCTGAGGTTTGGACATCTGCCCACCTGTCCGGTCAGCCTTACATCACCAGTCTAGAGGAATGGAGATCGCCCTTTTGCCTACTTGTGCAGCCCCGGGACAAACAGGGTGTCCCACCAGCCTCCTGTTGCAAAGTAGTGAAATGGTGCAGAAGCTGAGAGTTGATGCCTTTAAGTCTAGTAGAATCAGGGTATAGGAAGGGGTGACTAAGCTTCCCTAGCAGTCCAGGAGTCACAAACTTTGTGGCATTTACTAAACAGGGCATGGCAGAGTGAGGGCTTTGGAGAACAGAGGACCCTGAATGGAACAGGAAGTGGTCACTGTGATTCAACCACAGAGCCTTTCCCTGAGTGTCATCTGTTAAGCGTGACACAGCCTTGGGGGAAAGTCACTGTGCTAAGATGGGGGTGTGTGTGTGGGTGGGGGGACATTCAAGTTATGGGTTGGAGCTACCACAGAACTGGGCAGTGAGATCAGGAAGAAGAGTAGCCTTCTGCAACACTGGTATCTCCAGGGAACCGGGGCCACCCCCAATCTCAGTCATGAAGAAAATGCTTCTCTGTAGAAATGAACACGCCCCAGGAGGCGGCATCTCTCTGTCTTCCTGCAGTCAGGAACCCTGCTTACTCGATCAACCATTTGGACAGGTTACCTTACTTCTCTGAGTCTCTGTTTTCTCAATACAGTGAGAATACTAGTGGAATCCATGAATGGGGTCATTGTGAAAATCAAGTGAGATGTTACAGGTACCTGGCTTATAAGAGAGACTCGTATAAAGTAAGTGGCAATAAACAATGACTGTCATTATTTTATTTATTTATTTATTTATTTATTTATTTATTTATTTATATTTTTTGAGACAGAGTTTCGCTCTTGTTGCCCAGGCTGGGGTGCAATGGCATGATCTCAGCTCACTGCAACCTCTGCCACCCAGGTTCAAGTGATTCTCCTGCCTCAGCCTGTGGAGTGACTGGGATTAAAGGCGCCCACCACCATGCCTGGCTAATTTTTTGTATTTTTAGTAGAGACAGGGTTTCACCGTGTTGGCCGGGCTAGTCACGAACTCCTGATCTCAGGTGATCCACCTGCCTCCCAAAGTGCTGGGATTACAGGCATGATCCACCGCACCCAGAAACTGTCATTATTTTATATTTATAATCAGAGACTCTCAGAGGTGGAAACCTTAGGCCTAAGTCGTCCATTTTAAAGAAAAGAGGCCAGACACGGTGGCTCATGCCTGTGATCCCAGCAATTTGGGAAGCAGAGGTGGGTGGATCACCTGAGGTCAGGAGTTCGAGACCAGTTGGCCAACATGGTGAAACCCTGTCTCCACTGAAAATACAAAGATTAGCTGGGCATGGTGGCAGGCGCCTGTAATCTCAGCTACTCAGGAGGCTGAGGCAGGAGAATCGATTGAACCCAGGAGGTGGAGGTTGCAGTGAGCCAAGATCATGCCATTGCACTCCAGCCTGAGCAACAAGAGTGAAACTCCATCTCAAAAAAAAGAAAGAAAGGAAAGAAAAGAAGTCTGAGGTGTCAAGAGGGGCATGATGTCCCCAAGGTCTCACATAGCTAATCAGAGGCACAGCCGTACCTAGAACCACGGTCTCCTGCTCAGCCCCTTTCTCTCTTTCTCTGCCCCTTCCGCTCCTGCTCCTTCTTCATCATCGACCTTCACTGGGTCCTTGTTACGTGCCAATCATTTTATGTCTGTGATATATCAGTTCATTCTCATACCAGGTAGGCAAAATTGCTCCATTTTCCAGATGCCATGCCATTCATAATGCTTCCATTCATCTTGTCATCGGTATCCTTTTAAAACTCTGTCCTCAACTCTTCCCCACCTCCGGGAAGGCCTCCTGGATTAAACCTCCCCCCAGGACTCTAATCTCTCCCAAACATCACACCCTCTCAGCTCTCAGCCCACATCCTGATCTAGCAGATACTTCTACAACCATCAACAATCACCACACACGGATGGAGAAGGGAACAGTGTCCTTTAAACATGAGGAAGGGTCTTTCAAACCGTAACTCTTTTTAGAAAATTATAAAAAGTACTTTAATAATAAACAGAACATAATAACAGAAGGTTTTTTGAGTATTTATTTTCTGCCAGGCTCTCTTTTAAGTGATTTACATGGGATATCTTTAACCATGCATCTTACAATGTTCTCAGGAAGTCAAGAGAATTCCTTGGCAGCTTATGTCCTGCCAAGGGTTTCCCTGGCTTCCAGCAGTTCAACCAAGGAAGTAGCAGCTTGTGGTACCTTTTACCTTTAGGAAGGGTTCAATCACAGGTGAGACCTCCAGAGCACAAGGCTGGGGGCAAAGGACTACAGGTGGGCAAATGCCCCCAGTACATGGAGGGACCAATCAGCCAAACACATTCATGGTGGGTTTTTTTTTCTTTCCTATTACTATTATTTTTTTTAAGGTTCAATAGTCTTTTATAACTTGATTTCTCTTTCTTTCTCTCTCTCTTTTCTTTCCTTCCTTCCTTCCTTTCTTTTTTCTTTCTTTCTTTCTTCCTTTTTTTTTTTTTTTTGAGACGGAGTGTCGCTCTGTCGCCCGGGCTGGAGTGCAGTGGCCGGATCTCAGCTCACTGCAAGCTCCGCCTCTCAGGTTCATGCCATTCTCCTGCCTCAGCCTCCCGAGTAGCTGGAACTACAGGCGCCGCCACCTCGCCCGGCTAGTTTTTTGTATTTTTTAGTAGAGACGGGGTTTCACCGTGTTAGCCAGGATGGTCTCGATCTCCTGACCTCGTGATCCGCCCATCTCGGCCTCCCAAAGTGCTGGGACTACAGGCTTCTCCCACCCCACCCGGCCTTTTTTTTTTTTTTTTTTTTTTTTGACAGAGTCTTGCTATGTCCCCCAGGCTGGAGTGCAGTGGCACAATCTCAGCTCACTATAACCTCCACCTCCCGGGCTCAAGCGACTGTTGTGCCTCAGCTTCCAGAGTAGCTGGGACTACAGGAGCATGCCACCATGGCTGGCTAATTTTTGTATTTTTAGTAGAGACTGGATTTCACCATGCTGGCCAGGCTGGTCTTGAACTCCTGACTTCATGTGATCCACCTACCTCGGCCTCCCAAAGTGCTGGGATTACAGGCGTTGAGCCACCATGCTCAGCTTCTTTTATTACTTTCTATCATTGTGGTTTTAAATGTATTTCTGAGAAAGGACCTGCCCCTCCAGTTTGTGTTCGATTTCCCCAGTTTCAGTGTCAGCCAGAGTTAGGCATGTCTACGGTGTCAAGTCCAAAACCTTTATGGGACATTTTCGGCCTGGTGGTCTCTGCACCGTCCCCATGTCCTCCCCCTAATCTCTGAGACCTGGTCACTCACCACTTCCTCCCTTGGCTCCTGCCCCTGTTTTTCCTACACCAACGAGTTTTGCTGCAATAAGCCCACACAGCTGGGACCCTGCACATTTCCCTCCCTGCTTCAAAGGCTTCCCCTCAGCCCCTGCTCGCTGCCTGAGGATAATCAGAGAGGATTATAAATACCCTATTCGAGTCTGTCTCCCCAGAGCAAACTGTGGCTCCTCAAAACAGGGACTGAGATTTACTCTTAATAAAACTTTATTTACAAAAACAGGCTGCAACTTGCCTTGTGCATGCAGATGTTAAAGTAAAATTTAAAATTAAAAAAAAAAAAAAAAAAAACTAGGCTGCAGGCCTGTGGGATATCATTTCCTAATTTGAGTTTTTTAAATATTGCATTACAATATTATGTTATTTTGGGCCAGGTGCAGTGGTTCACACCTGTAATCCCAGCACTTTAGGAGACTAAGGCAGGTGGATTGCTTGAGCTCAGGAGTTCGAAAACAGCCTGGGCAAGTTGGCAAAACTCCATCTCTACAGAAAATTAAAAAATTAGCTGGGCATGGTGGCATGTGCCTATAGTACCAGCTACCTGGGAGATAGAGGCGGGAGGATCACTTGGGCCCAGAAGGTCGGGGCTGCAACGAGTTGTGATTGTGACACTGCACTCCAGCCTGGGTGATAAAGTGAGACCATGTCTCAAAAATAAAGTAAAATAGGCCGGGCACGGTGGCTCGAGCCTGTAATCCCAGCACTTTGGGAGGCCGAGGCGGGTGGATCACGAGGTCAGGAGATGAGACCATCCTGGCTAACACGGTGAAACCCCATCTCTACTAAAAAAATACAAAAAACTAGCCAGGCGTGGTGGCGGGCACCTGTAGTCCTAGCTACTCGGGAGACTGAGGCAGGAGAATGGCGTGAACCCAGGAGGCAGAGCTTGCAGTGAGCTGAGATCGCACCACTGCACTCCAGCCTGGGCGACAGAGCAAGACTCTGTCTCAAAAAAAAAAAAAAAATAAATAAATAAATAAATAAATAAATAAATAAAGTAAAATAAAGTATCACGTATTTTGAACACTGAGGTTTTTGGAATCCTCCCTCAAAGCAAGTGTGCCCTCTCCTCTCCCTACTGTTTTCATTCTTAGAGCCCAGCATTTGGAGGTATATCAGCTCAGTTCCTGTAGTTGGATAAATGAGTGCTGACTGACTGAATGAATGAATGAATGAATGAAGCGGAAAGGACACCAGATAGAATCGGGAGCTCTGAGGTCCAGGTTCTACCATGATTATGTGATCCAGTCATATCCCTTACCTGTTCCAGGCCTCAGTTTTTTCATGTGTAAAACGCACAGGCCTTATTAGATGACCTGGCAGGGCTCTCTCTGCAAATACTCAACAAACATTCATAGATAAAGTTATGGATCAAACATAGAAAGATGGACACGACTTCATTCCTTACCCTGGAGGTAGTCACAACTGAGTGGATGTAGTAAATCTCAGAGCCTTACGTTTTTACCCGTGTAAAACAGGGTGCCATTTGCTTAGGGCTGTTGTGAAGCTTATGAGAGATAGCAAGTGTTCTGCCTTGTATTAGTCCAAGTCTTCTCAAAACCTGAGCCAAAGGGTCAGGCATGGTGGCTCATGCCTGTTAATCCCAGCATTTTGGGAGGCTGAACTGGGAGGATTGCTTGAGGCCAGGAGATTGAGACCAGCCTGGGCAACATAGTGAGACCCTGTCTCTACAAAATATTTTCTAAAAGAAAAAATAAGAACTTGAGCCAAGGACTTGTTTCATACTTTAAAAAAACTAGTTGACCAAAATATGAACACCACACCATTATGCTGGGGTGTGGGAAGCAGTTGAGTGCCATGATTTCAACAGTACATGGGCACTTACTGTGTGTCCTTAGGCAAGTTACTTAACCTCTCTGAGCCTTCATTTCCTGCTCTGCTGAATGGGAATGACAGGTAACAGTACCCCCAGCTTACAGCATTGTTTCAAAGGCCACTGGACATTGCAGTGCAAGTGCCTTAAAAACAGAATACTGCCGTACTTGGGAGGCCACAGGAGGGCTCCTGGCACCTTGAGGTTTTATATGCTGTCTTCCCTTCTCTCCATCACACTTCGATCCTTGCCTGTGGAAGCTTAGGCAAGTTTTTACTTGGCATCAAAACCTTAAAGTAAAGGATGTGTGGAGGAATTTCAGGTGAGTCACAGGAGAACCTGGGGGTCAGAGAGTCTTTTGGAGTCATTGAAATCACACAATATTAGGGACAGTGCTTTCTAAAGCAGCAGCTCTTCTCTTTGTTTGCCTATTTCTTTCCTTCTTTTTCTTTTTTTTAAAATTGAGACAGGGTCTTGCTCTGTTGCCCGGGCTGGATTGTAGTAGTGCAATCATGGCTCACTGCAGCCTTGACCTCCCAAGGCTCAAGCAATCCTCCCAACCCAGCCGCTCCAGTAGCAGGGACTACAGGCTTGCACTGCCACATTTGGCTAATTTTTAAAGGTTTTGTTTTTGTTTTTGTTTTTGTTTTTGTTTTTTGGTAGAGACAGGGTCTCTCATATGTTGCTCAGGCTGGTCTCGAACTCCTGGGCTCAAGCAATCCTCCTGCCTCGACCTGCCAAAGTGCTGAGATTACAGGGGTGAGCCACCTTGCCCAGCCTGGTTATTTCTTATGGAAACTTGGGGTAGAGCAATTCACTTCTCCTTGGGCCTCCATGAAAGGAAGCTCTGCACTGGCCCCTGCGTCTTTCCCGGCCTTGCACCTTTCAATTTCTAATGGTGCTTTGGAAGGGCCGGGAGTCATTTCCCTTTGTGCCCCTCAGATATCCTTTCTGCCCCGGTCACTTCACTCCCGCATCCGTGGCCAGAGCAGAGCCAGGCCGCCCAGCCTGAGATCCTAGGCAGGTCCAGGGTGGATTCAGGACCACGTGCGTTGTCCCGGGCCAGGAGATCTGGGAGTAAGGGTGAGCGCCCCGCCCTCCTGGAGCATCCTCTGCATGCCCCGCCCCGCTCCTCCCTCGGAGCCCGCCCTGGCTGGGCCCGGGCGCCCATTGCACAATCGCTGCAGCGGGGAATGTGGTCGGGTCAGTTCCCACGGGGCTCCCTGCTCAGGGTGGGACCTTCTACTTGGTGGGGCGATCGGAATCACACTCGTCAAAATACTAATTATTGCATCCAAAGCCCCACCAGCGGCGGGTGCCCGGCCCTGCCCAGGAAGTCCAAATAATGAGCATCACTGGGATTTTAGTCACCTCGGTGGGGAGCCGGGTCACCTGATACCCCAGCCGCTGGGAGCCAGCGTCAGGCGCGAGCCAATTCCTGGAACCCAGCCTGGGACCTGAAGAGGCAGGGAGGCTGGTGGGGGGTGGGGCGGGGCTGAGGGGTGGAAGTAAGGGAGAAGAGACTATAGAACCGTCGAGGAAGAAAGAAAAAAAGCTTACTATCTAGGCTCATGTATCCCTCTTTCTTTAATCCTGGAGGATGGACATGACTCTTCACTTTACAGAAGAGGTTGAGAAATGTAAGAAAATTGCCTCAGGTCCCAAGCTGGCAAGAGGCAGAGCTCCGGCACTTTCCACTACACTAATGGCAGGTAATTTCACAGGCAGGATAAACCACCCCAGCCTAATCAGTGGTTGAGCAAATTGGGAACGTGAGAAAGCTGTGGGCAGACGAGTGGTGTCAAGGCGACACGGGACTATGGGACTGTCACGTCCACAGCAGCAGTGAAAATGCCCCCCTCAAAACACAATGAGGTGACAGGCATCCAGGTGGGCCATGCACCACCCCCCACCTGCATCGGAATTGTGAGAATTTTAGGAAATGGCTTCCTAAGGGCCCTTCGGAACAAAGTGCTTAACTGATATCAATTATGCATTCATCAGTATTCAAAGAAGCATTCCAGAATCCGAAAAGGTTTCTGAAAAAACGCTCATAATTTATAAATGCATATGAACCCCGCCCCCCAACACACGCCACCCCCCCCAAACAGTGGAAACAACACTATCCATTCCACAGAATATTTTGCAACTGTTAAGAATAATTACAGGCTCACGCCTCTAATTCCAGCACTTTAGGAGGCCGAGGCAGGCGGATCTCTTGAGCTCAGGAGTTCAAGACCAGCCTGGCCAACATGATGAAACCCGGTCTCTACAAAAAATTAGCCAGACGTGGTGGTGCACGTCTGTAGTCCCAGCTGCTTGAGAGGCTAAGGTGGGAGGATCGCTTGAGCCTGGGAGGCAGAGGTTGCAGTGAGTCAAGATTGTACCACTACACTCCAGCCTAGGTGACAGAGGGAAATTCCCCTTCTCCCCCCAGAAAGAAATTCATATACCACAAGGTAGGATGCACAACTGTACACATACAGAATGATCACAGCTGTTTGAAAGGAAAAAAGGAAGAAAGAATGAAACAACCAACACCAGTACATAGAAAATAGATTGGCAGGAAATACCAAAATGCTGACAGTGGTTTTCTGTGGGTGTTAGGTGATTTCTTCTTTCAACTTTTCTGCATTTTTCAACTTTTCTATGTATGACATCTATTACTTTTACAGTGAAAACTATCTGGATTTTATCTGAAAAGAGAGAAAGTGAATAACACTAGTAATAACAATATTAATAGTAGTAGTAGTAAATTAACATTTACTGAGAATTTATGGGGTGTCTGACACCATGCTAAGCACTTAATTTGCTTTTTTTTTAAAAAAAACCTCGTAGGAATCCTGTGAAATGGGTATGATTATTGTCTGTGTTTTATAAAGGCTCTGAGAGGTTAGGCCATGTCATAGGCATTGAGTTTTTGGCTGTACAGGATCTAAAGCCCCTCATCTCAAAGGGCAGAACTCCCCTTGGGCATTGACTTGGAGGGAGGAGCACCTGCCTCATACCACTGAAGTCCGAAGGCAAATCCTCCCCGTCCTGTTTCCTGGCAATGGGTATGAGTGCATGACCAAGGCTCAGTCCATGAGATGCACCTGCCTGAGGCCTGGCTCCGGGACTCCCTGCGTGCTGGGGAATTAGCACGCCATTTGCTGTGATATCTGGCTGCAGTGGCAGCAACGTCATGACTAGACTCTTCCAGCTCAAATGATGGTTTTCTGCCTCCTGCTGCTCCAGGCCTGGAGAGCTGCTTAAGTTTCTACCGCTTTCTCAAGACTGTTCCCTCCTGAACCCCTGCCAATTATATTGCAGTGGATTCCCTTCTTCGTTTGAGACAGTCAGGGTCCATTTTCTGTGGCTTGTTACCCAGGGCCCTGACAGCTCTCAGTGACCTTCCAGCAGTCCCAGAGCAAATGGCAGGAGCAGGACCCCAATCCCAATCTGTCCATCCAGAGCCCGAAGCATTGACCCAATCCTCCAGTGCTGCCCACTCTTCCCCAAAAGTATGATAAACATTTCCTGAACTTCTGGAAAACAAACCAGAAACAATGTTCTTGAAGATTTTCTCAGAAATTGAAGGCCTACTGCCCACCCTACTGTCGTGGGAGCCTGGAAAACCATCTCATTAAAGGCAGGAAGCTGAGGCAAAACCTGGGTCAG
Organism: Papio anubis; assembly: GCF_008728515.1. NCBI lineage: Eukaryota > Metazoa > Chordata > Mammalia > Primates > Cercopithecidae > Papio > Papio anubis. Next base: position 22,832,502 of record NC_044986.1, read on the forward strand.
GGAGGAACCAACCCAGGCTCCAGTGACTGGGGCCTAGACTGGATCTGAGGAGGAGAGGACGCAGAGGCGTTTCAGGCCTCCCTGGCACTTCCTGACTGGTGCCAGAGGAATGACTCAGTCAAGGGTCTCCTCCCCCAGGAAGCCTCTCTACCTTTGGAGTCTGGGAGTGGAAACCCTGGTTGGACCCCCTTGTACCTTGCATGTCCCTCTAGGTGGTGAGAGCTTGTTTTCATGTCCACCCCCATGTGACTGTGAACTTCTAGAGGATAAGGACTGCAGCTTTTTCACCCAAGTTCTCGATGCCAGGCATATAAATGTTATTAGAGTAAATGAGAGAAGGAATGCCTGAAGGGCTCTCCCCATCCCCGTGCCAAGCAGTGCACAACCATGAACCCTGGGACTTTTCCGAAGCATCCTGGCAAAATAGAACAGCCATGGGCTTTGGAGTTGATAAATCTTGCTTCAAACCCTGGCTCTCTTACATACAAGCAAATTCCTCCTTAACCTCTCTGAACTCAGCTTTCTCATCTGAAGAATGCGGACAGTGCCTAACTCTAAACCAAGCAATTGGGAAGATGTGAAAAGTGGTTGGCACACAGTAGGCCCTCAGTACAGGCCAGCCCCCTTCCTCCTCCTGACACTTCATCTTGATTCAATTCCTTCTTCCTCCTCCTCTCCTGAGTAAATGTCCAGCAAGAGGGAAAAGGTTAAATAAACTATGGCATATCAGTAAGATAAAATGTTATTTGGCCTATAAAAATAGTTTATCCAATAATTTTTAATGGCATAGAAAATGCTCATGTATTCATGTAAAGTGAAGAAAAGACCAAATTGTTCATACGGTATGACCTCAGCCATGTAAAATGAATAACATATGCATGCTTGAACATGTAATAGACAATTTCTGGAAGATACACAAGAAACTCTTAACAGTGGTTTCCCCCTGCATGGGATTAGAAAGTTGGAGGTGGACTTTGACTTTTCACTTTATAACCTTTTGTTCTATTTGAACATATATATATATATATAATATATATATACGCATACATATATGTATGTATAATTGTGTTTTTGCTGTGAGTATATATTAATATTTAAATGAAACTCAAAGGACAGAAAAATAGAAAGGAGATATAACAAGACTTCAGCAGTGGTTATTTTGGGAGTAGTGGAATTATAGGATTACTCAAATGCTTGTTTGTATTTTTCTACATTTTCTAGGTTTTCTATGATGCATTTATAGTTCTTCTATAATCAGAATTAAGGGCAAGAATTACTTCAAGTGATTCCCCGGGGGTGGGATTGGGGGAAGGAGCAGGTGACTGTATCTAAAGGGCGAAGGGAGCATGAGATGGAACCAGGCAGAGGCAGTTGTATTTTTGGAGCCATGTGGTTTCTCCTGAGTCAACTAACCTGTTGTTTGGTCTCAGCCTGCCAGTGGAGGCAGGAAATTCTCCCACTCCTGCCTGGTTCACTCTTAGTCACGCTCTGGGAGAGTAGGGTAGGGTGTAGGGGCAGGAGGCTAGTTGGGAGGAGTCTCCATCTGCCCCTGTAGCCTTCTGGACAGAGAGGTCCCAGGAAGGAGTCTTCAGCCCAGGAATCCTATCCACTTTGTATCGTCACCTTGGGGCTGGCAGGGGCTGGGAGTAAGCAGGAAAGGTTGAGGGAAGAATACTGGGAAAATACGTGTTGGCCTTTGGCAGACACCACTGCATCCTCCTGTGGAAGCTGTTGTGAAAATTAATTACCATTTGTCCAGGGCTTTGAGATTCCCCAGATGAAAGACCCGGCAGAAGGAGAGTCATAATGAATATGTGTTTATGGTTCTGACTTTCATCCCAAATGCCCGTCATGACAATCACGTGTCCCTCACCTAACCTCCCACCACCTGAACATCCTGACCTCAAAGCATAGAAGTTGAACATCAGTATTGACTCAGTCCTGACAGGGAAGGGGGGAAGAGCAGGGGGCAGGTAATCTCCTATCATCCTGCATTTCAGATGGGTAAACAGGTGTTCCATCCCCTGACAGGTTAAATGGAGGAAATCGTGACAAAGCCTAGGAAGCGGAGGAAGGAAGCCTTGGAGAGAAGGGTAATGGATTACTCTGGGCCAGTTCCTGATTGTGCCATCATCTTGGAGCCCAGGACTCTGTCTTTCTTTTGGATAGAGGGCTGGAAGGAATTCTAGGACTCCTGGGCTCAGGCCATTGCTCTGCTCACCAGTGCCAGGCGGGTTTATGCCTATATGCTCAAGGCAAATGGAATTCATACCAATTGCTGATTCCTCCAGCAAAATGAATCAATTCTTTGATAATTGCTTCAGAACACATTTTTGTAATTTTTTATGTTTCAAAAATTATTATTATTATTTATTTATTTTGAGAGTCTCGCTCTGTCACTCAGGCTGGAGTGCAGTGGCACGATCTCAACTGACTGCAAGCTCCGCCTCCCGGGTTCATGCCATTCTCCTGCCTCAGCCTCCCGAGTAGCTGGGACTACAGGTGCCTGCCACCACGCCCGGCAAATTTTTTTGTATTTTTTAGTAGAGACGGGGTTTCACCATGTTAGCTAAAATGATCTCCATCTCCTGACCTCATGATCCGCCCGCCTCGGCCTCCCAAAGTGCTGGGATTACAGGCGTGAGCTACCGCGCCCAGCCTAAAAATTATTTTTTAACTAATGTAGATATGGGAGTCTCACTGTGTTGTTTAGGCTGGTCTCGAACTGCTGGCCTCAAGTGATCCTTGCCCCTCGGCCTCCCAAAGTGCTGGGATTGCAGACTTGAGCTTCCAAACACTTTTAACCACAGCTGAATTATGTCATCTGGCTCCTGAATTTGGATGGGAAGCTCTTTGGTCTTCTGGGTTCTTTCCATTTTGTCTCTCCTTCTTCATTTCATACAAGAAGATACTTATCTGTAAAGCCACTCAATGCAATTCTGGGCAAGTGTATGGAGCAAATCCAATGAAGAGAGGATCCTGAAGGGGCCAGCCTGTCACTCGAGGAGACTGCATTCTTATTGGAGAGTTGGGCCCTTGCTTGTAAGATACTTACACAATCTAAGAGGGCGAGCAGGCAGAAAAAAGGCCTGGGTCCTAAGAAAAGCAGGACAGCTGTGGACTGGAGAGTTCAGGAGACTCTCCTCGGACCCAGGTAAGGAGACACAAAGGGATGTAGCCTAGGTGGAGACAGTGAGGATCCCATCACAGCCAGAATTGAAGGTTCACCTGGGGACAGGGGCAGGCAAGCAGACTGGGTAAGATTGTGAAGGTCCTTGAATGCCAAGTTAAATAACTGGGATTTTGTCCAGAGGGCAGTGAAAACCCATTGGAAGTTTCCCAGCCAGAGATTGATAGGATGTAGAGTTTGAGAGGAGGTTAAAATATCTCACCAGAAGGTAAATCTTAGCATCTCTGAGTCAACAGCTCTAACAGGAAATCATCATCTTCCTCCTCAGACCAGCCCCTGACTTCTATTTCAGCTAATGACACGTCAGCACCAATGTCGCCTCCCCCGGTGCTCTCTGACACACTATCCAATTTTATTTTTTTCATAGCACTTGTCACCTTCGGAATTGATTTTGTTTATGTACTTCTTGACTTCCTTTTTCTCTGTCATCTCATAGAATGTAAACACAACGGGGTAGGTGGGAGGTTGTTACCTGTTTTCCTCACTGTTACATCTCTAGCACCTCTGATAGTACCAGGCTGATGGCAGATGCTCAGTGTGTACTTGTGGAATGAATGAATGATAGATTGAGAAATGGATTCAGGACACCACTTTTCTCAGTTACCTGGGCCCCAACCCCATGGTGATACTTGACTCATCCTTCTTCCTCCTCTGCAGAATCTAGTCATTTCTATGTCTATGGAGATTATCTCTGCATCCCTCCCTGCCCTCCCCCTTTGCGTTTCCAATTCTACTCTCTAAGCTCCTTGGGAACAGAGGTTCCTCACCGACATTTCCCCCATAGGGCTCAGCATAGGGCCTTGGCAATGACAGTTCTCACTGATCCAGCCTTTATAATTTTCCAAGAATTTTTCACATCATTTTGCTCTACCTAGGGCAGATTCAGGACTTGAACCTCAGTCTTCAACTCTAAACAACTTACTGTTGTTATTCTCATTCCACTGTTGTCCTGATTTGTGCATAATTTATGATGAATGAATGAATGAATGAATGAATAAATGCTGGGAGTACTCAAGAGTGATTGTAGAGGAAAAGCTGAAAAAGGGAAGACCATGTTGACACAAAAGGACAGAAAAGAACAGGAAAACAAGTGAATGGAAGTGGGGGAAGAGGGGATAACTAAAAGCTGGGTCTGGAGAGGAAAACCCCGCAGGGATTAGATTGCTCTGTGCCCCACTGTCTTCTAATATAAGACAGAAAGACAGGTAGCCAACCCAGGAGAAGCTTCCAGAGACAAAGTTAAAGGGGCAGGGAAGTTCTGGATCCAAAGGAGATATTATCTATCGTTTGTGAGTTTATTACTTATAAGCAATAAGCACTAAAAATATAAGCAGCCGGGCATGGTGGCTCACATCTGTAATCCCAGCACTTTGGGAGGCTGAGGTGGTAAGATCACGAGGTCAGGAGATCGAGACCATCCTGGCTAACAAGATGAAACCCCATCTCTACTAAAAATACAGAGCGAGACTCCGTCTCAAAAAAAAAAAAAAAAAAAGCAATTCCCCTGGGTAAAAATTATAAAGGACAAAAACAGTATAAAAAATAAAATTAAAATCACCAGTTATTGCACCATCCAGAAAATGTCATTCTAATATTTTGATGTGTATCCTTTCAGACTATGTAAGTAATCATAAATATAAGATAAGTACAGGCACTTATATTTTATATATTATAGTATATACATTACAATATACATATTATGTACATACTTGTGTATATATACTTGCATGTGTGTATATATATAATATATATACACTAGCATACACACACAACTGTTGTTAATAAAATGAGATACATACAGTTTTGTAACCTGTTTTTTGTTCACTTAATAACATGTTATGAACACAAAGGAGTTTTTATAAGCCCAAAGGGCAGTTTGAAAAGACAACCTTTGGGATAAACAGGAAGCCAGAGAAGATATATGAACATAAAATGAGCAGCTAAGTGCTGTGGTTTTGATAAATACTATTAAAGTAAATAAATCTTAAATGCCCTGCCAGGTTAGGTAATGATTAGCTCCCTATCAGCAAGGCCACTGATTCATAGACTCATAGGATGTTGGTTCTTGAAGGTGCCTTTGAGGTTGTCTAATTCAATCCCCTTACCTTCAGCATTGAGAAACTACACACCCAGAGACATTGAATAGCATGCCTAAAGTGCTATGACAGGTAAACCACAGAGCTAGTATGACAGCCAAGTCCCCTGACTCCCAGTCCAGTGCTCTTGCCACCAAACCACGCCCATCAACAGTGTATGTGCACTTCAGCTACATGAACTGATGTGCACAATGGAACAGGGAGTGACGTGGCCCTAGATCCAGTGGTTCTCTGGGTGTATAACACTGGCGAAGGGTTGTGTGTTAAGAGAGCAGCAAAGTGTCCCTGGGCAGACTGCTGACCAGACAGCAGAGTTCAGTAGTGAGGAGTGGTTGGCCCTGATGTCAGACCACTGAGGACCAAACCTTGGTTCTCTTATTGATCTTGCTGTACCTTTGGACAATTTACATAAACTTTTTAGCCTCCATGTTCTTATCTGTAAAAAGGAGATAAGAGTGATATCGCCAGGCGTGGTGGCTCACACCTGTAATCCCAGCACTTGGGAAGGCCAAGGCGGGTGGATCACGCGATCAGGAGTTCGAAATCAGCCTGGCCAAAATGGTGAAACTCCGTCTCTACTAAAAATACAAAAATTAGCTGGGCGTGGAGGCACACGCCTGTAGTCCCAGATACTCAGGAGGCTGAAGCAGGAGAATCGCTTGAACCCGGGAGGCGGAGGTTGCAGTGAGCCAAGATAGTGCCATTGCACTCCAGCCTGGGCAACAGGGTGAGACTCTGTCTAAAAAAAAAAAAAGAGTGGTATCTACCTCCTCAGGTTGCAGTGAGAATTAAGAGAAAATGCACACAAAGGGCTTAGCAAAGTGCTTGGCATATGGAAAGGGCTCAATAAATGTGAGCCATCATGATTATTAATGCTCTGGCATAAAGGCCAATGTCCTTGTAAACTTTAAAAGGAGTTTAAGGTCATATGATAGCTGTCCTTGGCTGCAGACATCTATCGGGAAAGGGGACTCAGAAGGAAGCCCAACAAAGGGCAGTAACTAAGAGATATCATCATCATCCAAAGGAGGACATGTGGCCCAGGATGGAGCTGTAAGCAGCCAGAGACTCAAGGACTGTTCATTACTCTCACTGGAAGTCACCGCCAAGATGCCACAGTGAGGCCATCCCCATATTCCTTGGGCCAGCCACTTATTATACAAATCAAGGGTGAAGAAACATTTTTCTTCATTTTCCAATCAATTTATTAATATAAGGGCTGGGCATGGTGGCTCATGCCTGTAAGCAGGCTGAGGCAAGAGGATTGCTTGAGCCCAGGAGTTCGAGATCAGCCTGGGTAATATAGTGAGACCTCATCACTACAAAATTTTTTAAAATTAGCCTGGTACCGTGATGTGTGCCTGTAATCCCAGGTACTTGGGATGCTAAGGTGGGAGGATGGCTTGAGCCCAGGAGGCAGAGGCTGCAATGAGTTGTGATCTCATCACTGTACTGTAGCCTGGGCAACACAGCAAGACTCTGTCTCATAAAATAAAATAATAAAATAAAATGAAAAAAAGAGTAGCAATATTAATATCAGGCAATATAGACAACAGAACAAGGAATATTATCAGGGACAAAGAGGAACATTTCAGGCCAGGCACAATGGCTCACACTTGTAATCCCAGCACTTTGGGAGGCTGAGGCAGGGGATCACTTGAGCCTAGGAGTTCGAGACCAGCCCAGGCAACATAGTGAGATCCCATCTCAAAAAACGAAAAAAAAATGTTTTAAAAAATTGTTTTAAATAAGAGAAGGACATTTCATAATCAATTCATCAAGAGGACACACCAACCCTAAACATTGCTGCACCTAACAGAACTTCAGAATACATGAAACAAAAACTGATCTAATAACTGCAAGGAGAGATAGGCAACTCCCAATTTTGGTTGAAGATACTCCTTTCTTGGTAATTGATGGAAAAGTAGACAGAAAATCAGCAAGTATATAGAAGACTTGAACCACATCATCAATCAGCTTGGCCTCATTGACATTTCATAACATTCTACCATAAACCAGCATATTACACATTTGTTTTCCATGGCACATGAAATACTCACCAAGACAGACTACGTTTTGAGCCATCAAATTAGTCTCAGTAAATTTGAAGCTACTGAAATCACACAAAGTACGTTCCCTAACCACCACAGAATTAAATTAGACATCAGCAACAGAATGATACCTGGAAAACCCTTGAATTTTTGCAATTAATCAGATAGATCAAAAAGAGATTATAAGGGAAATTAGAACATATTTTGAACTGAATAAAAATAAAAATATACATATCAAAATTTATGGAGGTTTAGAGGCAGTTTTACCTCTGAGTGCTTATATTATAAAAGAAGAAAGTAGAAAATCAATGATGTTTCTACCTTAAGAAACTATGAAAAAGAAGAGCAAATTAAACACAAAGTAAATAAGAAGAAGGAAAAAATAAAGAGTGAAAATTAGTAAGTAGAAAATAGACAATACAGAATAATCAATGAAACCAAATGCTAGTTAATTGGCAAATTTCTATCCAGACTTATCAGGAGAAAACAAAACAGAAAAGACAAGAATTACTATTATCAGGAATGAGAGAGAGATCATCAATACAGATCCTAAGACCTCAGGAGGATAACAAGGAAATATTAACAACTTTATGCTAAACAAATTCAGCAACTTCAATGAAATGAACAAATTATTTGAAAGACACAAATTATCAAAGCTTACTTAAGGAGGGTGGATGCGGTGGCTCATACCTGTAATCCCAGCACTTTGGGAGGCCAAGGCAAGTGGATCACTTGAGGTCGGGAGCTGGAGATCAGCCTGGCCAACATGGTGAAACTCCATCTCTACTAAAAAAAAAAAAAAATACAAAAAATAGCCAGGCATCATGGCGCATGCCTGTAATCTCAACTGCTCGGAAGTCTGAGGCAGGAGAATTGCTTGAACCCAGGAGGCAGAGGTTTCAGTGAGCTGAGATAGTGCCACTGCACTCCAACCTGGGTGACAGAGCAAGACTCCAACTCAAAAAGAAAGAAAGAAAAGAAAAAAGCTCACTCAAGGAAAAACTAAGTAACTGGAATAGCTCTCTATCTATCTACAAAAAATCAAATTTATAGCTAAAAAGCTTCACAAAAAGAAAAGCTCAGTCCCAAATGACTTCTTGGTAAGCTCCCAAATATTTAAGGAAGAAATACTACCAATTCTATACAATCTCTTACAAAAACTTGGAAGAGGAGCTGGGTGTGGTGGCTCACGCCTGTAATCCCAGCACTTTGGCAGGCCGAGGTGAGTGGATCACCAGGTCATGAGATCGAGACCAGCCTGGCTAACACAGTGAAACCCCCCCCTCTACTAAAAATATAAAATATTAGCCAGACGTGGTGGCGGGCGCCTGTAGTCCCAGCTACTCGGGAGGCTGAGGCAGGAGAACAGCCTGAACCCAGGAGGCAGAGCTTGCAGTGAGCCAAGACCGTGCCACTGCACTCCAGCCTGGGTGACAGAGCGAGACTTCGTCTCAAAAACAAACAAAAACTTGGAAGAGGAAAGACCTCTCCCTAACCATTTCATGGGGGCAGCATTAACCTGATAGCAAAACCAGACAAATACATCACAAAAAAAGAAAAAAAAAACAAAGACAAATATTCCTCATAACCATGAGTACAAAAATCTTTATCAAAATATCAGCATATCAAACCCAGAAATATGTAAAAAACATAGGCCGGGCACGGCGGCTCATGCCTGTAACCCCAGCACTTCGGGAAGCCGAGGCGGGCGGATCACTTGATGCCTGGAGTTTGAGACCAGTCTGGCCAACATGGCGAAAACCCATCTCCACTAAAAATACAAAAAAATTAGCCAGGCCTGGTGGCGTGCGCCTGTAGTCCCAGCTAGGGAGGCTAAGGCTGGAGAATCTCTTGAATCCAGGAGGTGGAGGCTGCAGTGAGCCTTGATCTCACCACTACACTCCAGCCTGGGTGACAGAGACCCTGTCTCAAAAAAAAAAAAAAAAAAAAAGTCATGGTAAAGTGAGATTTATCCCAGCAATGCTGGGTTTGATCAACACTCAAAAATCAATTTATGTATGAAATTACATGTAAATGAATTAATCCATTTACAGTAGCATCCTAAAATATTTAAGAATAATTTGACAATGGAAGTGCAAGACTTGTACTTATTACAAACTACAAAATATTGTTGAGAGAAACTAAAGAAGACTTGAATAAATGGAAAGACATCCACATTCATAGATTAGAAGATTTAATATTATTTACTTAATTTACTTTACTGTAAAGGTAAAATCAGTAAATTTTTATTGTATGTAAATTATACCTTAAAAATTACAGGCATCATTATTTAATTCCCACATGATAGTACTATGAAGGAAAGGTATAGGTACCAGAAAGATACCTAATATGGAATCCTTAAATTCGAGAAGGCTGAGGAAGGGAATCAAGAGTGAGGGCCGGCCAGACGCAGTGGCTCATGCCTGTAATCCCAGCACTATGGGAGCCCGAGCCGGGTGGATCACGAGGTCAGGAGTTCGAGACCACCTTGGCTAACACGGTGAAACCCTGTCTCTACTAAAAATACAAAAAATTAGCCGGATGTGGTGGTGGGCACCTGTAGTCCCAGCTACTTGGGAGGCTGAGGCAGGAGAACGGTGTGAAGCCAGGAGGTGGAACTTGCAGTGAGCCGAGATCACGCCACTGCACTCTAGCCTGGGCAACAGAGCGAGACTCTGTCTCAAAAAAAAAAAAAAAAAAAGACTGAGGGCCAAAGGACAGCCGTAAATGAGCAGGGTGATGAGGGGAAGCGATGAGGCAGAGGGAGGGAGGTGTGCAAAGTCTCCGAGACTTGAATCCTTCCCACAATAGCCTTTCCCATAGAAATCCCACTTCTGCTTGTCCAATCCTCAATGCTCAGTGTTAAATAGAGTCTTCCTCTGTTGCCTAGACTGGAGTGCAGTGGCGTGATCACAGCTAACTGCAGCCTTGATCTCCTGGACTCAAGCCATTCTCCCACCTTAGCCTCCCAAGTAGTTGAGACTACAGGGGTGTGCTACCATGCCTGACTAATTTTTTAAAATTCCTTGTAGAATTAAAATTTAATTCTTTATAGAGATGATGTCTCACTATGTTGCCCAGGCTGGTCTCAAACTCCTGTTGTCAAGTAATTCCCCTGCCTCAGCCTCCCAAAGTGCTGAGATTACAGGGATGAGCCACCACACCTGGCCTAACAGATTTTATAACCACATTTCAGGGGTATAGACATGGAGACACATACTAAGAAGTTGTTAAGTTTCCTTTTCTGGAACATAGCGTAGTCTAGAGCAGTGGTCTCCAACCTTTTTGGCACCAGGGACCAGTTTTGTGGAAGACAATTTTCCCACAGACAGGGTGGGGGGCTAGTGAATGGTTTCGGCATGAAACTGTTCCACCTCAGATCATCAGGCATAAGATCTCATAAGGAGTACACAACCTAGATCCCTTGCATGCACAATTCACAACAGGGTTTGAACTCCTATGAGAATCTAATGCTGCCCCTGATCTGACAGGAGGCAGAGCTCAGGTAGTAATTCTCACTTGCCCACCGCTCACCTACTGCTGTGCGCCCCAGTTCCTAACAGGCCTCTGACTGGTACCCAGTCTGCAGCCCGGGGGTTGGGGAACCCTGGTCTAGGCGAAAGAGTACAGCCCTGGAAGTCCATTGCAAGTCGGGTATCCTGGCTCTAAAATTCACAGACTGTAGCTGTGTAGCCTTGGGCAGGATAGGTCATCTCTCCATTTCCTCATCTGTAAAATAGGGCTAACAATAGCTATCTTGCAGGGTTCTTGCAGATCTTAAATGAGGGACCGTATGCAAAGCACCCAGCACACACCTGGACCATAGTAAATGCTCAATATGTTCTCTCTCTCCCCTGCTTTTCTATAGAAAACAGGTCATTCTGGCCTAGTTTGGGGATGGTTCTTCTGAAGCAGGAGATAGAACTATGTGAACTTTTGAAATTACTTCCAGTCTGGCAACTCTAGGGCATTACAGGACCTGCTCCTGGCACCCCCTCCTCCTTCCACAACCTTCACACTTACACTCATGTACATACAGGTTGCCTTTGGGAGCAGCTTCCCTTTTGGGTCCCAGACTGTAGGGTTCCCTTGGGTCTGGCACCAGAAGCCATGCTTCCTGATTCTAAGTCCACTGTTCTTTCCTTGTGAGGATAAAGTTTCTCTTTTTCTTTTTTGAGACGGAGTTTTTGCTCTTGTTGCCCAGGTTGGAGTGCAATAGTGTGATCTTGGCTCACTGCAACCTCCACGTCTCGGGTTCAAGCGATTCTCCTGCCTCAGCCTCCCGAGTAGCTGGAAGTACGGGCATGTGCCACCACGCTTGGCTAATTTTGTATTTTTAGTAGAGACAGGGTTTCACCATGTTGGCCAGGCTGGTCTCGAACTCTGACCTTAGGTGATCCACCTGCCTTGGCCTCCCAAAGTGCTGGGATTACAGGCATGAGCCACCACGCCCGGCCGATAAAGTTTTTCATCTTTCTACCATGGTGACATACTTGAGGCTTCACCATCTGGGAGGTTAGCTCCTTTTAAGCAATACATTTTCTCCTCACCTCTGGAAGAAGCCCAGAATGAAAAATGCACAGATAATTCAAGGGCCTGCTTTAAGCCCCTGTTTGGTGGCTTCTTGGTTTTTATAAACTTCGTAAGTGAATGGGTGTATATTAGGGATGGGTGATGGGGCAGTGGGAAGGAATCAGACCTACTAGTACAAATAAAACAGGGTTTAAATTTTAGTTACCATGGGCCGGGCACGGTGGCTCACACCTGTAATCCCAGCACTTTGAGAGGCCAAGGCAGGCAGATCACTTGAGGTCAGGAGTTCGAGACCAGTCCAGCTAACATGGTGAAACCCTGTCTCTACTAAAAATACCAAAAAAAAAAAAAAAAAAAAAAAAAAAGGCTGGACGTGGTGATGCACGCCTGTAATCCCAGCTACTCAGGAGGCTGAGGCATGAGAACCACCTGAGCCTGAGAGGCGGAGGCTGCAGTGAGCCAAGATGGCGACACTGCACTCCAGCCTGGGTGACAGAGCAAGACTCCATCTCAAAAATAAATTTAAAAAGAAAGAAAAAAAGAAAAAAATTTAGTTACCATAATTGATCACTTTGGGGCAAGCAGGGTAGGGTTGTTTTATTTATTTTGAGACAAGGCCTCGCTCTGTTGCCCAGGTTAGAGTGCAGTGGTGTGATCATGGTTCACTGCAGCCTCAACCTCCTGGGCTCAGGTGATCTGTAGGGTTGTTCTTTATGGCAGTTTTCTGAGGACTTCTTATGGAACGCTCAAGTCTCAGAATCTGAGCAAGGCAGGTCTCTGAACTTAGAGGAAACCAATTGATCTCAGGGTAGGCATCTGACCCAAGGGCAGCCCAGCCATAGGCTGACCAGTGACCAATGAGGTGAAGGGGTAACATGGCCTCTGACCAATAAGGTAGCAGTAATTAGCTAAGACTAGGAATCTGCTTCCTCCAGGATTGGGGAAGAACCAGCAAATAGGCCCAGGATAAAGGAACTCGCATTCGGAGGGTCATAGGGGCTCTGAGAGAAATGGAGAGAACAGCTTCTGCTTCTAACCAGCGTTTCATTCTGTTTGCCACTTTTTCACTCCTTCACTCAACCAGTAATCATTGAACACCTAGGATAAGTCAAACCCTGTGCTTGGTTACTCTTGAAACGCAATATAATCTCTGTTCTCCTGGTGCTTCTAGTCTGAAGGAGATGACATTAATAAAATAACCACAGAGAAATGAATAATTTTTAAACTTTGATGAAATATGAAGAAAAGATATAGACTATGAGAGAGCCAACAGGGACACCTGACCTCATCTGGGAGGGCTTCCCTGGGAAGATGAATTTTGAACTGAGAGGCAAAAAACCAGTATGAGTTAATCGATTGGAGGGTGAATTTATAGGAGAAAGGCTCCAGTTAAAGGGACCAGCATGTGCAAAGGTCCTGAGGCGGGAGGGAGGTTGGCATGTTTAAGGGATTGTCAGAAAGTCAATGAGGCTGGAATGGAGTGTAACTGGGCATTCAGTGCTATTTGCATTTATCCACAAACCTTTTTCCTTAATGTAGACTGAGGAGACTTCCTTGCAAATGAAAGCCCAATGGACAGAAGTACCTATTATATACCCCCGGTGTTCAGAGGGGTACAAGATCAATGAAATAGCTTCATTCTAGCTCTACCATTTGCTAGCTGCATGACTTTGAGCAAGTTAATATTTCTGAGGTTCAGTTTGTGCATCTGTAAAAATGAGATATAAAAACATTTATGGGTGGGCACAGTGGCTCATGCCTGTAATCCCAGCACTTTGGGAGGTTGAGGTGGGTGGATCACGAGGTCAGGAGTTCAAGACCAGCCTGGCCAACATAGTAAAACCTCGTCTCTACTAAAATTACAGAAATTAGCCAGGCATGGTGGTGGACGCCTATAATCTCAGCTACTCAGGAGGCCGAGGCAGATAATTGCTTGAACCCGAGAGGCAGAGGTTGCAGCGAGCTGAGATCGCGCCACTGCACTTCAGCCTGTGTGACAGAGTGAGACGGAAAAAAAAAATATACAAGGCTGTGATGAGAATTAGACATGATGCCTGTGTGTCTAGGTTGGTTTGTGGCACACAGTAGGTGCTTTATAAACATTTCTGATGCTAACCAAATAGCCCAGAAAAGGCTAGGGCTCAATAAGAGCTCATTTCTTTTTGAACTCTGAGGTGGGAGGTGGAGGTGGGGTGTTCATAAAAAAGTTAATGAACGGCCAGTCGGTAGTGGCTCACACCTGTAATCCCAGCACTTTGGGAGGCCAAGGCAGGTGTATTACCTGAGGTCCGGAGTTAAAAACCAGCCTGCTCAACATGGAGAAACCCTGTCTCTACTAAAAATACAAAAATTAACCAGGCGTGATGGCACAAGCCTGTAATCCCAGCTACTTGGGAGGCTGAGGCAGGAGAATTGCTTGAACCCAGGAGGCGGAGATTGCAGTGAGCCAAGATCGGGCCACTGCACTCTAGCCTGGGCGACAGAGCAAGACTGCCTCTCAAAAAAAAAAAAAAAAAAAAAAAAAAAGTTAATGAAGAATGCAAGAGAGACTAATGGATGGGCTGAGTAGGGTGTGGATTGTTAGTACAGGTAACACAGCCATAACCACAGGCTGGCAAATCTGAGGAGCTTGGGTATGAGGTTGTGCTGAACCACAGATAGAAGATGAAGCTAGAGCCTAGAAGAGGGGAACTGGAGAAGGGCACTGTGTGGGGCTAAGGACATTGGTCCAACTAAGGAGTCTGGCTCCAGGCTGGGACAGGAAGCCAGTGAACAGTCATCAGTACTCATGGAACCCATGAGGGTGGGGCCATATGGCTGTATGGTTGTTTTCCCCCGCATCCCAGGTTCTAGCAGGGGTTGATTGTCAAATGGATAGGTGATGGTTATCTAAGCATGGGAGTCCCCTCCATCCCATCCAGTGGTTAGCGGTCAGGAGGGCCAGTGCTGGAGCTTTGAGCATCTGTCCATCAGTGCCAGCACTCCCCATAGAATCGTACTGGCAGCAGAATACAAGGCTGAAAGTAGATGGCAGTGCCAGTGACTCTGAGGCAAGGATCCAGGGCCCCAGCTATGAGGTTTGGGCTCTGGACAGAATCTATTTCAGAAATAATACAGAACTTGGCAGACTCACTGAAAAGGTAAAGGAACCCAGTCTTATGGATGAACCTTCAAAGTGAGCTGGAGAATAGTAACACTGAGGATGCACAGGCTACTCTCTATATATTTATACCCTATTTCATTCCATAAACGCACTGGAGTCTATTTAAAGAGGGTGTAAAAGTTTTGCTGTTCTTTTTAAGGATGATGAGGAAATGGAAGTAAAAGAAAAATAAAGATGGGAAATTTTAAAGGAAACAGTGGAATCAACACCCAAAATTCATGTTAAGTTCCTACAAAACTGCCAGAAGTGGGCTAAGAGTTTAGTTCTGAGCTGCCTGGTGGCCTTAGCAAGGAAGGGAAACAGGGGCAGTCATGAGCTGTATGGTGTTCGGAAGAACTACCAGTAACTCAAAGAGAGAGAGCTGTTCAGCGTATTGAAATCGGGGAGGCATTTTCCTGAGGGCCTCACACAGTGAAGATCCACAGTACACAGTGCTTCTGCCAGCACACTGGATCCTGAGTAGAGACTGCTCACACAACTCCTGCCCCATCGGGCCTAGCTCATAAGCTAGGGTGGATCTGAGGGGGTTTGCCTACAGGTACAGCTGGGAAAGACAGAACTAACATCTTTCTTTTCCTGAACACATCTCTATGTGCGATGATGCCTGGAGACCGACAGAGGTGTTTCTCAAAACCTAGGGATGAAGGATCTATAACGCCATCAGCTTGAATTCCCCATCTGGCACTGGAAGCCAGTGTAGAGTTGGTCTTGGCAAGAATGGAGATGTAATTAATGAAGAGACTATTAAGTGGAGTGAGGGTTCTAGAGCCATCCCCAGCTGTGGGGCTTCACTTGGCTTACCCTCCAGTGACTCACCCGCTGATGAGCAATCCTCATATGCCTGATTTAGAGGACTTACTCACCCTTCAGAGAAATACTTTAATGCAATAAAGCAAATGTCAGCAAGTGGGCTGAGCTTAGCACATCACCCCAGCCTGCATCCAGCTTCCTACTCCCTGGCTCTCCCTACCCAAGGTTCCTTCAGCCACTCCGCACCTGCACAGGCCCACGCAATGGGCAGGTTTCAGGGACACACTCCGAGGCTGGTCAGAGGCTCAGAGATGGGACACCAAGAGGCATTAGGCACCAGCTAGAACCCTGGAGAAATCTAGTCCGTAGAGGTTGGAGATTAGCTCTAAAGCACTGGAGAGCTGGGGGCAGGGCAAGGGCTAGAACCCAGAACTTCTCCCTCTCTGGTCTAGTGCTCTTCACTGTGGAAGCCGTTGGTTACACAGATGAGGGGAGTGGGCTGAAAGAAATTCAGCATCCTGGCTGGGCGCGGTGGCTCTCACCTGTAATCCCAGCACTTTGGGAGGCTGAGGCAGGCAGACCACGACGTCAGGATATCGAGACCATCCTGGTTAACACGGTGAAAACCCATCTCTACTAAAAATACAAAAAAAAAAAAAAAAATTAGCCGGGGGTGGTGGCGGGCACCTGCAGTCCCAGCTACTAGGGAGGCTGAGGCAGGAGAATGGCGTGAACCCAGGAGGCGGAGCTTGCAGTGAGCCGAGATGGCGCCATTGCACTCCGGCCTGGGCGACAGAGTGAGACTCCATCTCAAAAAAAAAAAAAAAAAATTCAGCATCCTAACCCTGGGTGACCTTCTCATCTGTGGACTTTCCATGGAACCTCTGAACGGAGAAGTGGGGAAAGGAAAGGCAGGTGGAGACCTCACCCAAAGCCTTTGAGGTGAGGAATTTAGAGAGCTGAGTTGCCTGTGCTCCACCACCATCTTGCTATTCGTTGACACAGTGCATGTCGGGAGAACTAGACGCCCTTTGAACCCTCCAGCATTGAGAAGTATGGCTGGAATCCCCGTGTTTATCAGGTGACTGGGATGGCATAAACCCCAACCAGCTCCCTGTTCCCTCAGATTAGGAACAGGCCCCAGGAGTTAGGCTGGAGCCCAGGCAGAGCCAATCATGGGGAGAAGCTGACAACTGCCCCTTCCTTCCTCCACCTATGTAGAGGAAGTTACTCACAAAGCAAGTCGATTAAACCTACTCATTGAGGGATTTACCTTGGAACTCCCAGGGAATTATCTAGAAGAATTAGTTGCAAGAGTGGAAAGAGGGGTCAGGTAGGCAGGCAGGGCAAATTTTCACCTCATTCACTTCTCCATCCCTTGGCCACTTACCCAGCCTTTTCTGAGTCTGCCACATGCCAAGCACTGGAGGGAGGAGGCTGGCCACAAGCTTGGCACTCAGGCTTACTGGAATCAAGGGCCTTATGCTTTAAGGGACTCTTCAGATCATCTAACTCAGCTCACTCTTCACAGGTGAGAAATCTGAAGTTCAAGTAGAGCTTTTTGCCTAGTGTGATAGGAGTGAAGAGCCCTCAGTGGGCAAATACTCTCACCACCTCTCTATGAGGCCTGCACTAAGGAATTCTCTTGCAAGTTAACTTAGGGAAACCCCTCACTTGGAAAGCAACATTCTGTATCATCATACCTATAGTTGCACCTCCACCACCATCACCCTGTTGTTCATTTAGAAATAAATCCCAGTGAAGCAAGCTGAGTCCCCACCCAAGGGTATTTCTACCTTATCCCAATTCACCAAGAAGAAGTGCTTTTTTCCTTTTCCTATTTTTATTTTACACTATAAAAAACAACAACAACCAGTAACATACTGTTTTTCTTCACATTCACATGGGTCTTAGAAAATTATTGCCTTTTCCCCTGGAGAAATAACCAACAGACAAAAAGAAAAAATAGTAGTACCACATTGCAAGATCTGCAAATCCCAGAAGTCCACAGCTTGAAGACAACTCCAGGGGCAGGGAGGAAAACAATTGTCACAAGAGACATAAGCACACAGAAGGACAGGAAGCTGAGGAAACCAGTTTTCAACACCACTGACCCAGGATACCCAGCAAGTACCCTTTTCCTCCTGGAATTTACTGCCACCACCTCAAAGGTATGACTTTTTTTGGTCTATGATCTGAAAAACTCTTTTCACAAATGAATAGTTGCTCTGAGAAGAGGTGGAATGAGACAAGTTCAAGTATGAATAAGAATCACGCCAAAGTCCAAGGTCAGTGACGAACCCACGGGAAAAAAAAAAAAAAAAAAAAATCCAGAAAAGCCAACATCTTGCTACTTCAACCAACTACCTCACTGGACCCAAGAGGGTATCTACAAAACACTTCAGGGTTCAAATCAGGATGCTGATCATGTCCCTACAAACCCTGTGGGGCTACTTTCCCAACTAGACGGTGATCAGCTTATGCCCTGAAGCAACAGAGACAGACACTGAAACTGCCAAAGTTCAAAAAATAAGGTGGAAATTGTGCTTCCTTCAAAATGAATTGGCTTTATAACTGCCTTTGCTCCTGGTCCAGCAACTTCTTTCTCCCACGTTGCTGCAGGTGTTTATTGCCTTATGCTTGAAATGAAAAGGCGAACTTTGAGGTGCAAGGACTGGGCAGTCCCGAAAGGGCAGGGGTCTGGAAGTACAGTAGTCAGCACATGCTGTGCTCCCGTAATGGCTTGGCCTTCCTTCAGTCCCGAGAACCTACCCCGAGGTCCGTCTGAAGTTCATTTGCAAGCCTGGTGACCACTCACTATCTCACTGGAGCAGCATGACAGAGTGAGGTCTTCAGTATTGCACAGGTATGAAATGTCCATGAGTCTTAAAACCAAAAATCACAGTTGCTCTTGGGGCCGGGCCGACTCCTCCATCCCAGTTTTAGCAGGATGTGGCCGTTGCCACAGGGCTTCTGCTGAGCTCTGAGACTGTTGAGTGGGTAGGCACCGGTGCCAGCACCGAGGCAGGGAATGTGCAGTAGGCACCCTGCATGTCAGGGCTCAGTGTCTGCAAATGGCCTATCAGTGAAGAGCCTGCTGCCTCCCCTTGGCAGGAGGGAGGCTGGGGGTTGGGCGTGGAGGGCAGGATCTCAGATTCGTACTGCAGGAGCTGGCCCATGAAGCCAAAGTTGGGCGAGACCATACTCCTCCTCTGCTTGATGTAATCGAAGGCCTCCTTCAGGCGGAACTGCTTGGTCTTCATGAGGTAAGCCATGCAGATGGTGGGTGAACGGGAGATCCCAGCCTCACAGTGGACCAGGACCTTGCCTCCCTTTTCCCTGACACAGTCTGGAAGGAAGAAAAGATGGTGGGAGTCAGTTGGCATTAGAATCTAAGGGCAATGGCAAAACATAAGAATCAAACACTGGAGTAACCTAGATATGAAACTGTTGTGCCTGCATTAAGAGCCGTGGCCCTACACTACACTTCTGCCAGTCTTTAATCCCCACTGGTGAGGACAGAGCTTTTGGGATCCCAGCAAAGACTATCCCCAAGTAGGATCTTTATGTTCCTTACAGTGGCTTTATAGTTCCCCAGGATACTTGCAGATTCTGCCTCTGGAGGCGATGGCCCTGGAGAAGTCCCTTCCTGGGGATGCCATCTTAACCTAGGTTCCACTGATGGTTCCAAGAGGGCACTGGAACATCCTTGAAATTGTGCACATTTTTATTGGGCACGCACATTTTTCTAAGGAGAGCATCCCAGGCTCAAAGACTGACTTGGAGAAGCAACTCTTGCCTCTCCAGGTCTGATTCTAAGGGTAACAACCTAACCCCAATCCTGGTAGAGGTCTTCCGGCCTCTCCAGGCACCCTGTCCTGCTGTGCCAGGGCAGGATGCTTGGCTCAGCTCCCAGGGTTCTCACCACCAAACACACAATAAATAGCACATGGCCACTAATTATAGCCCTGGCTAAGTGACGCCTACTAGACGGAGGATATAAATGGCTTTCACAAATTCCATCTTGCTCAACAATGGGAGTTGCTGCTATAAAGCTACCACCATCAGTTAGCATTCTTTAGCTCAATATGACAAAAAGGGGAGGATGCCTCCCTTCCTGCTCTACCCCCCAGCCCTCGCCCCCAGAAAACCAGCTACAACTATTAAAAATGGGAAGGGATGAAAGGTTAAAGATACATACACATCAAATCCACAAAAAATACAGTCTTTCCAATTCCCTCTCTTGCTAGCGAGGAAACAATTACATCACAGGAAGTTAGATGTAGCTGGCACTACGCAGGCTACAGTAAGCAAACACATTTAAGATTTTGAAGGGCCAAAAGAAAAAAAAAGTCATTCCCCTTACCACCCTCCACTTCCCTGCCCCAAGGTCAAAGGATGCAAATCAATCTGCAAAATCTAAAAGGTAAAATTTCTGAGGCATCAGGGAGGAATCCTAGAGTTTCCCCATCTGAACAAAAACCCCACAGGACACCCCAAAGCAGTTCAATAGGGGTGTCCTCCAATTCAGTCTGACTCAAAAGAAACAAAACAGTCTCTTCAAATTAGTTCAAAGGGGTCTGACCCCCAAGTCCCTGGAATTATAGGGTCGGACTCCTATTTCCCTTCACTCCTCTGTTGGCCTCCTTCAAAGTTTAGCTTTTAACTGGCCTAGTGCCACATCCAAGAATGCAAAGGGTCCAGAGTGCATTGCCTCTGGAGCCCGCTCGACACCTCGGGGCCTGCCTTCCACATGGCCCTCTTCCCTTGGAAGGGGTCAGTGTATATTCAGCACATGGCTCACTGGGGAGGCCCAGTCTCTCCTTCCATTAGCAGGGCAATGGAAGGGCCAAAAGAAAAAGCATCCTGTGCTTTCAAAATGCTGTGGGTTTGTGGATTGTGTGTACACAGATACAATACACACACAGGATGGGGAGGGAGGATTCTGAGAACTGGATGGGGGCGTGTTTCATGACCTCATGAAGTAGCTACCCAGGTAATTAAACAACAGGCTGAGAAGGGCAAGGCATTCCCAGGGACAGGGAGAACAAGTCAAGGGTTTCCCACCCTGAACGCATCATTTTGGCTGCCTTTCAGACTCCAAAGGAATGATCTTAGCCCAGAGGCTCAGGGGACAAGCAGGACAGGCTCGGCCTTTTGCCTCTGATGAGTTTCTCGTCAGGGTTTCCTGGGGAGCAGAAATTGTGTGGTGAACAGAGAGCCACCATGTGGCTCAAGGGGGGCCTTTAATTGCTACCTGCACTAAGTAATTATTGCTGTGCTAACACCTGCCTTTCCTCCTCCAACATCCTTTGGAACAAGATACAGAAAATTCATGCGTCAGTTTCAACAACTACATATGTTAAAGAGGAAGATGGGCGCTGGAAAGCGGGGCATGACCACAAGGTTAGAGAGTGGTACTTGCAAATCTGAAACAGAAAAAAGTCAGGGCAGCCTCCTAGCAAGATGGATGGGGGAGAAGATGCCATATGGGAGAACCACCCACGCAACACAGAGCACCTGGAAACCCTAAGGCCACAGCCCTTTCCTGGCAGAAGGACCAGAGGCCAAGGCCTCGGTTTTTAGGTCTATGCAATGGAATAAATAACTGCCTAACAAGAATGCAGAAAGAAGGCAAAAGATGCCAACTTTTCTGTGCATACAGCATGGAGCTTGAGTCAAGTGCTATCTTTAATCCAAAATTAGCTGAAAATGCAAAACAAATTGCCCCAAGCCATTCGCCAAAAGTATGGAAAGCTGCTGGGGGCCCTTGGGGCTCAGTGCGTAAGTAGTGCTCTCTGAATCCTTCTGTTTGCTTTTAAAAATAAACCCAATCTACGTAGAAGCACAGTTAGGGAGGTTCTTTCCCCTGCTTTCCTTGTGTGGAGCATTACGCAGGGATGCGCTCAGCTTCTGCCCAGCTAGAAACAATAACAAAATCGGCAGTGAGTACTGCCATAAAATTATATTAATTCATTTATCTTGCAAATTAAAGCTCCTATTAATGGCAACTTAAATCCTCCCTTCCACCTTTTTGGTAGCTGCATCCCATGTTGGCTCCAACTCTTAGCAGCAGCATATACAAGACACTTTTCTTTCAGTGAAGGTAGCTTCCATCAGGGCATCAAAAGTCAAGAACACATGCCCCAAACGGGCTCCCAAAATAACTGAGGGGGAATGGCTAAACCTACCAATGAAGTCTATTGCTTCTTGAAAGTGGGAGCTAATGTCAGCCGTGTGGCTGTCTTCCACAGGGATCCATTTGTAGTGTAGGTGGGTTGTGCAGGCCTCGGAGGTCCGTCGGGAGACATTCAGCAGGGCTGTGATGTGCAGGTTGGCGAGGAACTCGCACTTGGATGCATGGTAGGCACTTCCAAGGTAGAGGAAGGGAAGGATTTCAACTGGGCCACCCTGGAAGCAGGGACAAAGGACAATCAGGAAATATTGGATTAGCTTGTTCATTTGAGAGAGGAAAAAACAACTCTGACCTATTTGCTGCTTAAGATGGGTGGTTCCCTTTCTGGTTTCCCAGTAGAGTTCAGAGCCAGGGCAGTTCAACTGAGTGTGGGTGGTATCTCCATCCTGGCCAACTCTACCTTACGTGGCTGCCTTGTGACTCAATGACAGCAAAATCCACACAGCAAAGAGTTCACATTTTTGCACACATCAAGGAGGTAGGATATGATGGCATTCTTCCTGTGCTGACAAGGATGAGAAGCCATGTGGTATCATGGGAAATATCTACGGGGCTGTGTTGAAGTTACAGCTGCCCTGAGAGTACCAGGGCAAGCCTCTTTGCCTTGGGACAGTCTCACTTTCTTTACAGCTAAAATGGACCAGGACTCAACATGGTGTGTGTCCTCCTTTACAGCCTTGGCATTTTTTATAGCGTATTTTTTTTTCCCCCTTTTTGGAAAGACGGAGTCTTGCTCTGTCACCCAGGCTAGAGTGCAGTGGCACAATCATAGCTCACTGTAATCTTGAATTCCTAGGCTCAAGAGATCCCACCGTCTCAGCCTCCCAAGTAGCTGGGCCTATAGGCATGCACCACCACGTATGGCTAATTTTATAATTTTTTTTTGTAGAGCTGAGTTCTTGCTATGTTGCCTAGAATGGTCTTAAACTCCTGGCCTCAAGCGATCTTCCTACCTCAGCCTCCCAAAATGCTGGGATTATAGGCATGAGCTACCAAGCCTAGCCTATATAGTGTATTTCATCAAACCTAATACACTGTTGATCCTAAGATGCATCCAGGTTTTAGAGATGTTAAAATGCAACTCCACCCCCAACAAAAAAGTATGCTTTTTAGAAATGAAAATAACCACTACCTACTCAGAATCTTTAGATAAAAAATGCTGTCAGGCCACAAGCAGAGGGGTTTCCTCGCCTCTGACCTTCTTCACACGGAGGTTTGTTGGGGGTGCTGGTGAGACCTGCTTACAGAGCCATCCTTTTGGGAGGCTACCCACACCCCAGGTTTCTAGTCAAGGGGGAACCAGAGACCATCCACCTTGAGGCAAAACTAAAATGAACCACTGGTTAGACTCTGGCAGTCTCAGCATTTACAGGGCTCTAAAGGTTGCAGAAAAGTCAGTGATGATTGGAAAAATGGGAGCCCTTAGAGGCTGAGAGGGAAACACAGGGCTGGGTGACAGTGGCTATATCTTTGGGAGCCTTTCCCATGCCAACCATCTGCTTCCTGTGTTTCCATTTCCTGTCCTGGAATAAGAGCGGAATGGAAACTCTCAGCCAGATCCATAACAGGGAAGGGTGCGTGGGACAGGGGCCAGCCACAGGCAATTCTCAATTTACCCCGCACCCGGCGTTAGCTTTTTGTTTCCTAAGAACTCAAGTGTTTAAGCAAAGGCCAGTTCAGTCACTTGGAAGAAAATTACAGAGGATTTTACATAAGGTAATAATAACAACTGGTATTTTTATCAGCATCTACTGTGGCTGGCTTCTGGGGGCTTAACCCTTTAGATGTGCCTACATCATACCAATTTCACAAAATCTGTGAGGTAGGTAACATTATTCCCATTTTACAGATGGGCAACTTGAGGCTCAGATGCATTTAATAACTTGTCCAAATCAGAGCTAGTCAGTGATAGAGCTGGGCTGAAACCCAAAACTGATGGTGTAGCATGAGATGCAAGGCCTTGTCTGACTCCATTTCAATAGTGATCAATATGAGAAAGTATTTCAGGTAAAGACAGGAAGGAAAAAATTCCCTTCTTTCCTCTCTTCCTCTAGAGATAAAATGTCCATCTGCATCCCCTCTTCAAAACCTCTCCAAACTTCCATGCATACAGAGCAGCCTTCCTGGTGGCAAAGTGGTGCAACGGTTAAGAACCTAGGCTTGGGCGTCAGACAGCAGAGCTCTTGGGTTAAGTTCCAGAGCTCCATGCTTACTACCTGATGTGATCTTGGACAGCTTCTTTAACCTATGACCTTTGTCTCTAAACAGGGGATAATACCTATCCTCTCTGGATAATTGGTAAGGTGTAAATGGGATAATGAATGCATTAAAACCTGGCACGTTACATAGCTGCCACTGTCACTGGGATTGAAGAATGAACAGAACGTGGCTTCTCTCCACGGGGAAGACACAGGGTTTTAGGCAATCCAAGCAGGTCTAGTCCTGACCTGAGCTGGACCCACTCCCTGGGCACAGCATCCCCACCAGCTAGAAATCAGGAAAACAGCAGAGGTGGTACAAAGTTCTTGGGAAAGGAGTCAGAGTTCCAAGTCCAGATTCATGTGGCCACTGATGACTTACGGGTCCCCACCAATGGACACTAACAGGCTCGCCCTTTAAGGAGCAGGCTGGATGGCTGACTCAAGATCTCCTCCTCTCCTGAGTGCCTGGAAATTGCTGATACACCAGACCTGGGATCCATCCAATTTCTTTTGGAGCTTAGCCCAACACACCCCTGAAACTACATTTCTTTCCCTTTTTGAACTTCTGTTTAGACCAAGAGGGAAGAAGCCAAAGGCCTTCAGAAACCCCAAAAGTTAACATGACCTCGCCTGGCTGCTCTAAATGCAGAAGTGTTTCTAAGAAGTAGCATTAGGGGGTTCCCCAGATGAATCTTGAAGACACATCAGGGCCTTCTCACCCCTCACTTGGCCAGAGATGTGCTATGCTTTCACAACATTCTGCCAATTCTTATTTCTCTTTCACTTTCTGAGAAATGGGGGGAAAACATAACCCGAACAAATAAACAAAAGTAGAAATCTAGCGAGGCCAGATGTCCACAGCTTGAAAGCCATGGGTTCGTCATATACTGTAAGGGTGTTTAATAAAGGAAAACAAATCCTAACCCTGGCATCTGGACAAGCTAATAGGCTTCCTGACCAAGGAGCCCGTTCAAGAAAAGGTCGCCTGGCTTTGCTTCGAAGTTTATCCCCAGGGACAGGGTTTTGCTCATGGCAGGGAGCTGGCATTTTAGCATCTAGCCATCTTTCTTCTTATGATTTGGATATGTTCTTGGTTTACGTGAAAAGTTTGAAAGGTTACTCCCACCAGGTCAGGTGTCTAGATTAGAGGCCATGCGGAAAACAGAACAAGGTCCTGAAATAATCAGAACAGGGAGCTGAGAGAAAGGGGTTCTGAGCCTGATGCTTGAACCAGCTGCAGGACTCTGCAAAATCAAGAATCTCACTTGTCACAGAACACTTCTCTTCCCTTCCATAAAATGAGTAGGCAGGCTTTTATCTCTGGTTTCTGCCAGATTTGGATTCTCACCTGCTTTTTCATTTTCCTGGATGGTACTACGTAACCCCCTTCCACTTTATTTTTCCCTTTAATGAGTTATCACAAAGCACTCATTTTTAGAAGAAACATAAAAACTCACTAGTTTACAGAAACATGAAGCCCTCTAGTATCTTTTGATTTCCTCTGGTTTCAGTATCTGTGGAACTGTAAGCATTAGAACCCCTTAGAGGAGCCTACTTAGCCACCCAAACAGGACTTCCTCTATAGAACCCCCACCAACACCAGTTTCAGTTAAACATACCAACAAGACACACCTTGACAGGTACCGGGATGCTTTGCAGAAACTGCAGAGCGTGGACAATTACAGAGAAAAGCAACACAGGAAGCCTGAAAGTCAACTCTGAAATGTCTTCAGGGAAACCTAGACCAGTATTTCAAAGCTTCTCTGAACCTCCGAAGCCAGATGACAATAATGTAGCTTTCACTTCCCCTTTTCCGCAGAAGCTGCCAAGCATCCTGTGGCTGGTTTGCTCTTGTCAGCTTGTTTGCTGGAAGGAGGCCCATGTACTCTTGGATGGAAACTCGAGCTGGCAAGCAACAGAGGCTCCCTAAAGCCAGGAGATTCTGCCAACACCCTGATCCACAAAAGAACTAACCATCGTTGCAGAGTGGGGAGAGAACAGTCAGGTGCTGAGGAAAGAAGTCAGACAGGAGCCCAGAATACCACTCAGGATACCTCTTCCCCATCATGTACCTGGTCATAAGCTGGCCTGTAGCTGACGTTTACCACTGGTTTTCCACACTGGTTGATGAGGGCTCTCTCATTCTCAATCTTCTCTTGTGAAATGGGTTTTACATCCACGCAACACTCGGGATATTCCGAGTAGAAGGTCTCATATCCCCCTACAAAAACAAACAAAAAGGTGAGACAGATGGTTAGCATCAATTTCTCACCCTGTCAGAAAATACCCATAGTTAATCAATACTCTGAGGGTTACACAGTTAAAAAATAATAATAATAATAAGCCAACACAGATTGTGGTCATTAAAAATTGAGCAAAACCAGCAAACAGATTTAGAACAGAAAGGGACTCTACGCACACACAAACCTCTAAAAAGAACTCCTTCAGAGGCAATGATTAACTTTTTGTGTCTATCAGAAGCAGCTTAAACTGTGAAAAAAAGTATCTAGCATCTGGCAAATATTAACCAAACCCCTCCAGAAAACAAAGGCTATTTTCTCTCTTGTTTATCTAAAAGGAAGGTGTGATTATGCAAAATTTCATTAATTGGCAAGAAGATAGGCTCCTAAAGTGCCTTCTTCCCCAGCCCATCTGCTCTAAGCAGGATTCTAGCTGGTACCTCCTCCATTCATAAGGAAATGGGGGCTGATACGAGGTTTCAACTCAGAGCAGTAAAATAGCCTGGCTTCTCACTCCCAAGGTGCTAAGAACACTGCTGACAATCCTTTCTAGGTCCAATTTGGAGTCATCAATCCAGTTAATTACCTTCTAAATCAACTGAAAGAATAAGGACTTCTGGATTTAATTCTCAGCCCTCCTGAACAAAAAGTGTCTCTGTCCCCTTCGTGACCACCCTATCTTCTTATCCCCACTTTTCCTACTTCTCCTCTACTCCTCCTGCATGCCCCCCTAACCAATCAATAAGTCAACTTATAGCATGTATGACTCTCAGAATCCTTAATATTACATTTACACCTCTCCAAATGGATTTAAGGTAAAAACGACCCTCTGAGGCCGGGCGCGGTGGCTCACGCCTGTAATCCCAGCACTTTGGGAGGCCGAGGTGGGCGGATCACGAGGTCAGGAGATTGAGACCATCCTGGCTAACACAGTGAAACCCCGTCTCTACTAAAAATACAAAAAAATTAGCCGGGTGTGGTGGCGGGCGCCTGTAGTCCCAGCTACTCAGGAGGCTGAGGCAGGAGAATGGCGTGAATCCGGGAGGCGGAGCTTGCAGTGAGCCGAGATCACGCCACTGTACTCCAGCCTGGGCAATAGAGAGAGACTCTGTCTCAAAACAAAAACAAAAACAAAAACAAAACAAAACAAAAAAGCAAACGACCAAAAAACAAAAAAACAAAAAAACAACCCTCTGAGCAAGTCACAGAAACTTGCAAATGTAAGTAAGCCTTCTTGGGCCCATCTGAGTGGGGAAGAACCCTCAGAATGCTGAGGGCTGCCAGGTGCAACAGGCCACCCTTGCTTGGGAAACTCCTTTGCTGGTAACCCAGAGAGCAACCTGAGGCATTTCCCAGGGCCTCCAGAAAGCCCACTCGTCTTTTTCTGGCCTAGAGAATTCACTTGGAGTCAGATCCATTAAACATGCATTCTGAGACCACGAATTTTCCAAAGAACCCCCTTTTTCTTTTGTGACTTTGGGTGTTGTGATGCTGGCTTTTTTAAAGCCCTGCAGTAGACAAATGGTTAATGGATTACAAGGCAGTCTCCAACTCCCTCCCAGAAGCTGCAGCCAATTCCTAGAATGAGTCATCCTGCCATTACTGCTTCCTCTCAGCTTGCTGGAACTGCCCCGCCCCCACTTAGTACACCCAGATCTCCTCTGTGGTCACCTCACTAGCAGCCCACTGCGCCTGCCCGTGAGCTCTTGGTCCTCCCCAATGACCATGCTCCCCACCATAACGGGAGGCCACTGCGGAGGTGCAAGGTGGTGCTATAGGCAGTTTAGCTTCCCATGCTCTGCCACAGCCCCTGGGCCCCTTACCTTCCAGCAGTCAAGAGAGAAAGACACAGGCTCACACTGACCCACAGCTTCCTTGGAAGAGGTATCCCTAGTCAGTAAACCACCTGATCACTTCCTGTGCCTAGACCTCAACATTATGGGTTCCAGGAGACAAACAAGGATTTGGATGGGAATTTGGAGTTAAGAATGACCTGGGCCCTCCCAAACTTCAGAATGAAGGTTGGGGAAGAGGAAATCTTCAGGCTACCCCATCTTCTGGCTTTAAATAGATTACTTCAGAGTTGGCTATCGGGAGGACAGATAGGAGGTTCGGGTATGAGTTGGATCCTGCCTGCTGTTGACAAAATTTAGTCCAGGGACAGATAAACAGGGCCCTGCCTCTTCAAGCTGGGATTCAGAGGAATCCTACAGATTAAATGGTCTCAGTCTTTCACCCACTCCCATCAGAGGTGTGGAGAGACAGAACATTCCTCTCTGGTGCCTCACTTAAGTTGCAAAAGCCATGGCAATTCTTAGAGCTACTTCAGCCTTCTTTTGGAATGAGTCTGCTTTCAATCACCACCACATTACCAGGGAACAGAGAGAGCACAGATACTATATATAAATAAGCACTGACCACGCAATTCAGTCATCACCATTTCATTTTAGTGGTTGTTTGGGAGACAGGGGATTATGGAAAGTGTAAAAAGGCATTGACCCTGCCAAGATCTCAGATGCCACCAGATTAAAACCTGAACTCCTATCTGCACATGAGTTAAGTAAAGAAATAAAAATTTTCTGGCAACAATTTAAAGTTTAGTAGTAGTGTTATAAGGGTAGGCATGAAGCAATTTCTACTGAAATTTAACATGCATATAATTCTTGACCTGGCAATTCTCATGATTTACTGAAAGGCACTGCACACACAAGAGCACATGGAGAAGGAGATCTACCCCACTGCTTGGAACAGTGAGGCCGGACGCAACCTAATGGCCATTACAGGAGACCGGTTCAATGTGAAACAGACATGTATGGTCAGATATGGACAAGTCTCCCTGATCTAGGATTACAAGAGGCAAGACAGGAACTATACAAAATCAATCTATTTCTAAGATTCTTATGAAAAATTATCTAAAGGTAAACAAGAAATAGTTGACTGTCTCTGGGGAGTGGAACTGGGTTCTAAGATATGCAGAAGACCCGCTTCTCATCATACGGCCTTCATGCTGTTCAAATTTGTACCTGTGTCATATGTTACCTTCTTTTAAAAAACATTTTAACAGTTTTCCTGAGATGTGAGTCTACAGAGTTGCCTACTTTGTGGCGATAACTTCTAAACTGTCAGCAGCGCCCGCTTAGAGAAGCATGGGGAGCAGAGCGGGGACCAGGAAGGGTCTCCTGGAACCTCTTTCATGCTACTTAGGAGGCATAAACTTCTCCTAAGAACAGGAGACAAAAACCATATTGGGAAGAGAAAGAAATCAGGAGCCGCGCTGAAACCTCTGCAGAGCCAGAAGGCCATCCCTCTATCCCCCGCGGGCTAGGCTGCCAGAAGAAGGACGATTACCATCTACCTCTGTTATCTCTTCAACAGGAAATCAACAGGGGACCAGTCAGCAGGAGGTGCTAGCAGAGAGGGGAACTGTCTCCAGAATCTTCCTGGCCCGGAGTGTGTGAAACTCAAGTTGCATGGCTTTAAAACAGGCTCCTAACTCTCGGCGCCGGCTCCCTGCACCGAGCTCTGATCCCCATCACTGTTACATTCCAAGGTGCCTGCGCCAGGGCTGGCACGGCCTTGGGGCCCTGCTGGGGCTGAGCCCTCATCTCTTCATGTGGGTCAGGTCTCCCCGGGTGTCATTTGAGGTCACAAAGGACTCAAATACAAAGCAGGAGCAGTCATAGGAAGTGACCCAGAAAAAACCAGTGCTTTGGACTTTGAGAGTCAATCACCCACCCACCACTAGAAGCCAAAGTTATCTTCCCGGCAGGTGAAATGGGCAGGCCTGTGGTGGTAGCTCCGGGAGGTGTCAAATCAAAGGCCGCAGAATCTCCACACCACCCTGCCCCCGCGCACCTCTATTTCCTGGCTGGCCGGCTGTAGGCTCGGCTCAGGATGGGTCCCAGGGATAATCCTGGGGCGGAGGAGGGAGGAGGTGAAAAGGGTGGGAAGGATGTGAGCTCCAAACTGAGCTAGAGAAAGATCTAGGAGAGAAGAGGCCGGAGGGAAACAATAAAAAGCAATAAAATGAAATGGAAAGGGAAGGGACTCGCCAGGTCAAAAAGTCAAGAGGGGTCGGTGACGACACAGCTGGCTAGGCGGGAGGAAGGGGGGCACCATTGCGCCACACCATGGGGGAAGGGGTCGCGACCTGCTGATCCCACCAGATCAGTCTATCAGGAAGGCCCCAAGCCCTGACCCCAGCGACAGCGGCGAAGCTCGGGTCTTGAAAGGGGGCTCGTGCCCAGCACGGGCCGACGGCCCCCAAACTGCTAAGCAGCAGCAACCCCGCAGCATAACCAATTCCACCCAGCCCGGCGGACAGACCGGCTGCCAGGCGCTTTCGAGGAACTCGGGTGGGGAAGAGGGGGAGCTCTGAGTGTTGACATTTGCAGTGCCCTCCCAAGCGCACAACAAGCCCCAGAGTGCAGACTCCCGGCAGGTGGTGACTCTCCCGGTCCCAGGGTGTAGGATGGCGCCCCGGCACAGGGAAGGGACCCGGGGGCGCCGGAGGGGCGAGCGTGGCAGGGACCCCGCGCGCTCACCTTTGAGGAAGTAGACCCGCGGGCCGGCGGGCAGACAGGCGAGCAGCGAGGTGAGCACGACACGGGCGGCGCTCTCCTCCCGCAGCTTCTGCCAGTGGCGGCTGCCCTGGTCCAGCACCACCACGGCCGCCACGCCGCCGCCGCCCTCCTGCAGGAGCCGCGCGCGCGCCGCCTCGTCGGGCAGCACGTAGCGCGCCGATACCGCGCCGCCCCGGGCCCGCCGCAGCACCACCGAGTTGAGGTTGACGTTGAGCGAGCCGCGCACGTTCGAGGCGGCGAAAGCCAGGTAGGGCCGGCAGTCGAGCACCACGCAGCGCGCCGCCGCCTCCTTGCGGAGCATCTTGCGCAGCTGGCGCCCGTCGAGCGACGTGACCTTCATGCCGCCGCCGCCGCCGGCCAGCGGCCCCGCGCCGCGCGCCCCGCGGGTGCCCACGGCCAGGATGCCCGCGGGCGAGGCACGGGAGGGCGACCCGCGGGGCTGCGGCCGCGACGGAGCCCGGCGCCCTAGCGGCGGCGCAACTCCGCGTTCTCGCCCCGCGCGCTCGATACCCAGCCCGGCCGCTCGCCGCCACAGAAGCCGGGGATTCCGCCGGCCGCGCAGCGTTTTATGTGAATGAGTGCTGTCCGTGACGCGGCTGCCCATATAAGGCCAAATATGGGTGTTTCCCCGCCCCTCGGGCCGTGGCCACGCCCTACCGGGGGCGGGGCAGCGGGGGCGAGGGACTCGCGGGGCGGGTGCCGGCAGTAGAGCAAGAGGAAGTGGAAGGCGCCTCTTCGTTTTCTCCTCCGCGCTGCGCTGAGGGACTCACTCGCGCATCCCCCGCGGCTGCCGGCCGTGTGTCGAGGCGCTCTGGGGCCACAGTGACCCCCGCGGTGCGGACCGAGGAGGAAGCGCCGTGGGAGGCGGGGCGGCGCCGCACGATCCGGCCTTCGGCTTCACGGACGTGGGCCGAAAACCCGCCCGCGCCGCGCTGAGCAGGGCCGAGGGAGCCGGCCAGGGCCGCAGAGGAGTCCGGAACGGATTCCTGTCGCTACTGAGGTCTGCGCGTGTAAGGGGAGGACGTGGGAGATTTGCCTCGAGGGGTGGGGTATGGATGACTGGAGGGGTCGGGCGCGGGTTGGTCATCGCTGAGGCTGGGTGATGGATGGCCGAATTCGTTATATTGTTTTCTCCACTTTTCTGTATGTTTGAAATTTTTCATAATAAAGATTCTAAAAGTAAAAACGGGGGTTGGGGGTCGGCGGTGAGAAAAGCCATTTAATCTCCCTAAATGGATTCTGCCCTCAAAGGATTGACGTCTTTTCTCTGTCACTCTCCAATAATGATTAGAATAATAAGTTGTATTTTGAGGAGCTGTTTTCTGGTCCCGGGGAAACCCGTGGTGAACTCATCAGTAGCATCAGCATGTATCCCACGATGGACCTCAGTTCAGCCAACTGTTGTCCAGGTGGCTTCTGGATTTGGGGGATTATCTGTGGATCAAGTTTAATCTCAGGCTGTCTGCCCCCACCGGTCCCCAGGGGCTTCAGGCCTTCCACCCCTATTCCTGGGGAAGCAGACACAACTCACCCATTCAGTAAGCATTTATTGAGGGTCAGCTGTGTGCCAGGGCTCCGCTAGCTGTGGGGACAAGTGGATGGAAACAGGTTTTTGCCCCCAAGCTCACTGCCAACCATTTTATTGTTAGCCTGGCTGGGACTGCTTGATGGAAAACAGTCTGCCCGCACTAGACAAGGGCTTGTTGACAACTGACATAAGGGAAGGAGGATTTCAGAAGGAAGCAGAGATCAAATTCTGAAATCAGATGCAATCAAATCAGACACCAGAATAGCCGGCATTGCCTCTGGGTCACGGCTGCATTCACCAAAAGGCGCTGTCCTCGCCTTGCCAGTGGGGTCTTGGTGAAGACGTGATGCGGGGGCCTTCTTTCTCTTTGTGGTTGTCTGTGCCAGCCTTCCCTGCAACCTGCTCTTCCTCCAGCACGTTCTGTTTCTGTTACCGGCTCTTTCCACCCCCGATATCTCAGCCCAGAGCCACACACGTACGTGGAGCACCCACGTGGGCCAGGCTTTGTTTTGGGGCTGGCGGCACCAACGTGAGTAAGACTTGTACTCAGCTCCAGCTGCCCCCAGCCCAGAGGGGAGGGGAGGGCCTGTATTCCGTGGGGAACAGCGCCCAGCAGGGGTGTGGCAGGGTGGGGCGTGGGCTGGAGAAGGCCTCCCAGAGGAGATGAGGGCTGAGGCCAACTCCGAGGAATTAATTGTAAGCCAGGCTACGAAGCAGGAGGGGAGATTCCAGGCAGAGGAAACTGCTTGAGGTAAAGAAAACAAAAAAACACAAAACCCAGCATGGTGCGTACTGGAGGTACGTGGGAGACTAAGGCCCTTCTGGTATTTATTAGCAGATTAAGCAGGGTCAGGCAACAGAGGGCCTTGTGCTGTTTGACTCAATTGGGTCTTAGTCTTTGGCCGGACAGTCCCCAGTGAGGGATCTTACTCAGTGACCAGATCCGGATAGCATTTGGGAACATCGCTGAGGCGGCTGTGTGCGGGATGAGTGTTTTATTTGAGAGTGGGGGAGGAGTCCGGAGTCTGGGGGATGGATGGGAGGATTTCATGGGTAATCTAGAGCTGAGCTGATATGGGCCTGCCAGAAAAGCAGCTATGGGGAGGCCATAAGAATGGGAGCACATTGAGGAAGTAAGATGCTGGGAGGGGTGAGATGGGGAGAGAGAACTGGAGACTGACACCAAAGATTTTTTTTTTTTTTTTTTTTTTTTAAGATATGTTCTCACTACTTGGTAACGTGAAGTATTTCTCATTGAAATGCTTTCCCTTTTGTATATAGCCAGTGTTAAATCCTTAAATGCAATACAGCCTCTGATTATTGAGCTTCCTCTTAAAAAGATTTTTAAATTTTATGTAGCCAACATTGCAGTACTGTATGCTCAAACACAAATCTTAAAGTCTCGGAAATGTTTAGCTTATGAAAATAATCGACTCTGAATATTTGTTACAAGTCTGTTTTATGTTTTGATTACTAGTGAGCAGAAAATAACATACCCTGTATCCAAAATTATTGAAATGGCAATCAAAGATGATCATTTTTATGTGATTTTAGAAATGTTAAGGCAATACTACTAATTATTGTAGGTTTTTTTTTTTTAACATATCACCCAAAGCATGTATGTGATCTTTCCCCATAAGTATCTTTTCTCAAATGCCATAATTAACTGAAATACTATTATTAAATTTTCATGAGAATTCTGAAATGAATCCTGGGAAATGCACATTTGGTGATGTTGCACTTTCTGTATTTTACAGGAATTAGTCAGTACATGTTGAAATGTTTAACATTTTAAGATTGGAAGCTTAATTACCGGGAGTCGGTCTAATGAAGTCCTGGGACTATTGTAATGGAAAAAAAAAAAAAAAAAGATATGTTCTCACTATGTCGGCCAGTGTGGTCTCAAATTCCTGGCCTCAAGTAATCCTCCCACCTCAGCCTCCTAAAGTGCTGGGATTATAGATATGAGCCACCACACCCAACACCCAGTTAGCATTTTTCTTTTCTTTTTTCTTTCTTTCTTTCTTTTTTTTTTTTTTTTTTTGGGACAGAGTTTCCCTCTGTCGCCCAGGTGGGAGTGCAGTGGTGCGATCTTGGCTCCCAGATTCAAGCAATTCTTCTGCCTCAGCCTCCTGAGTAGCTGGGATTGCAGGTGCACACCACCACGCCAGGCTAATTTTTGTATTTTTAGTAGAGATGGGGTTTCACCATGTTGGTCAGGCTGGTCTCAAACTCCTGACCTTGTGATCCGCCCGCCCCCAACGTGCTGGGATTATAGGTGTGACCCGTGAGCCACCATGCCCAGCTGACACCATAGTTTTTGACCTTTAGATAGGAACTCTACAGGAGCAGGTCTGGGGTGAGGGTAGCAGGAAAAGGAGGAGTGGGTGAAGTTTATACATGTTAATAAGCTAGAGTTGGTCACACCAAGGAGGGTGCCCAGAAAGCAGAAGGGTGGCCTGGCACCCGGTGTAGGAGCGTTATCTGTCAGCTGGATTGCTTCCTCACGTCCCATGTCCAACAGATTACTAAATTCTGGGGCCCGGCTTCCCAGAGCTCTTATCTGACTCATCCTGCCTAGTCCCACGGCCAAGGCCAGCTTTGCAGGTATGTGACCTGCGCAGCCAAACGGATCCATACTTAGAAGGGACCCCCATTTGTTTTAATGCTCTGTTGTTACTAAATTGTTAATTTTGTACAGGAGACCCTGCGTTTTCCTTTTGCACTGGGCCCCACAAACTCTGTAGCTGGTCCTGCCCATTGCTGTAGTGAAAGGGCCCCATTATCCGCCATCCCCACTGGACCCTACGTTAGCATCACATATCCCAGTCTCAAAGCCCCTTCCTTGCTCTCTCATCCTCTACAATGTGGTCTTAAGCTTACATCTAAGCACAGAGCCCACCTCCTCTGCTAAAAAAATTTCAATGCCACCTATGCACTGTCTTGATAAAATCCAAATTCCTTAGTGGAACACTAAGGTCCTTGGTCTGGCCAATTGGTCACAACCCACCTCTAACGTTTCTCACCTTCCTTCTCATCACCCCTCCCCCCACTACCCCCATCCTTTGTAAAGCAATCCTTCTCCACCTTCACACAGCTCTGGAGCACGTTCAGGACACCACCCCTTAATCCCCCAGCCTGTTAGCTGTCACCCTCTTAGGGGTTCTCACTTCCCTTCCCCCCTAGCCTGGCACGTGAGTGTTATCTGTCCTGCCATTAGCCTGCAGCCTCCCAGGCTAGACTTAGGGGCCTTATCCAACCATCTGTGTCTCCTTCACAACACCCTCACACGGTGAGGGCTGAATCAGTGTTGGTGGAATGGAATTCAGTGCTTGTTGAGACATGAGAGTGGCCAGCTTCTTAGGAGGCACCTGGGGAGAAAGTTGGTAACAGCACAAATCAGGGCCCTAGACACTGGGTAAAAGGCAAAATAGAAAACTGGGGATGCACAGTCCATAGATTAAGGACCTGGAGTCCATCGGCCACAGGTCTAGGAGGAAGAGGAGAGTGTCTGAGAATGGAAGGGCTTAATGGAGCAACTAATCTCTTGCCTGTCTCCGAAATACTTTGGAATGGGGGTGAGAATGGGCTCAGGGAAAAAAGCAAGATCTAAATTAATATTGTGAGTCCATGAGGCAGGACCTCGTCCTATTCATTCATCTTGCCCCGCACCAGTTATTTTCAGAGGGGCAGTAAGTGTTTTAGGGTTCTTGGCCCTCGTTTGACCAGTCATCCTAACCATCATGTCTTGGGTCCTCGTTATAATCCAGGGCTACCTTTTGGAAGGTCATGGGGTGCCCTTTTGCAAAAGTTATGGGCCCCCTCCTTGGAAACTGCACACATACCATACAGCTTACAATTCAGGGAGTTCACGGGTCTGCAGAATCCTGGAAACTCCCATGTCTGGTTCTACTCATTGTAACCTCAGTGGAACCTTCCAGCAGTCCTCTCCAGCTCCTCCCCAGCTCCTCAGCTCTGCTTCCCTCCACCCATCAAGCCCTCCCCAGCCCATAAGGTGGACCAGGTGGCCTGTGGGGATGAATCAGAGTGTCCACAAGTGCAGGGGCCCAAAGACATCCCAGAGCAAATCCAAGGATCCCTCTACAAGCCCCAGCCCACTCAGAAGGATGCATTTTGCCCCCTCTGTTTGTTTTTGATTATGAAAGTAAGGGCATGCTCATTGTTGAAAATGTGGGAAATGCAGAGAAGTTAAAATGATGCTTTTTGTTTAGGGTGCTGCTGCTTCTGGCTTAAGATCCTAAATTAAAGCAGCTGCCAGATCTGGACCTAAGACTTGCTTCCCACCACCTTACATAAAGGAAAGAGCACTGGACTAGGAATCAAAGATCTGGATTCCCATCAAATCTCTGCTATTACTAGCTTTTATCTCTGTTTGTTTGTTTATTTATTTGTTTATTTATTTATCTATCTGTCTACCTAGTACCTTTTGTGAATATGAGTGTTTCTCACTGAGACCCTCCCATCTGTCTTGCCCCCGATCCTAGAATTTAACAAATACCTTCTTTACTGAAGGGTACAGATAGCACATGCCATGTGACTGTTGAGAATCACTCACCCTCTTAGAGGCATGGTTTCCTCTTCTATAAAATAAGGATGTTCGTCCCTATTTGCTAATGATGAGTGACAATGACATAAGGTACATAAAGCTGTATTGCATGATGCAAACATAGCATCATATTTGTAGGGTTGTTGCTAATAATACTATCCATCAGCAAAGCAGTCATTCATTTACTCAAATACTGATGCAGTGGTACATTCAGTTTCCTCTTTTGTAAAATGGGGATAAAAATAGGACTTAGCTCATAGGGTACTTAAAATTCAGTGAGTTAATACATATAAAATACTTAGAGCAGTCCTTGGAACATATTAAGAACTCAGTATATATTAGCTAGTTGAGCAGGCTGTAGTATTTGTTCCAGCCAAGAAAAGACTGTTCTCTAACAGTACAGGAAATAAAGATGGGGTTAGGCACGACACGGCAGCAGGACTTACCTTCTGTCTAATTCAGCTGGCAGTCAGAGAAAGAATTATTAGAAGCCTATAAGCTTGTTCTCCCGAAGATCTACTGAGTACAGGGGGAATATTTAAAGAATAAAAATCCCTAGACCCACTTACAGTGCAGGAGAGACAAGAAGCTGTTCACACAATAATAAGTGCTAAATTCCTTTCTTTTTATACTGACAGCTGAAGTTTTAGAGAAGAGAAGGATCAATAAAGACTGGAATATTAGAGCAGACAGGCCTCAAAGAGGATTTTAGATTTGATAAAGAATCCCTCCAGTTCTCAGAGCAGGGACTTTGGAGGGTAACAACTTGGATTTCAGTCCTTGCCTGCCGCTTACTGATTGTATGACCTTGGAAAAGTTACTTCAGCTCTGTGAGCAATGATTCTCTCATCTGGAAAACAAAACAAAACAAAACGAAACAAATCAACGAGGATAATAATAATACCTACCTCATAGGGCTGATAAGAAGATCAGAAAGTACCTACATAAAGCCCTTCTTTGCGCTCCTGGAGCATGGCGAAGGCTCCATGTGAGCCACAATTTTTTTGTTTTTTGTTTGTTTGTTTGTTTGTTTTTTAATGAAAAGTCATGGGCAGCACCAAAGCTCATAATTTTGGCAGTAAGGAATTATCATTCTACCTTGAAATTTGCCAGAAGGGGAACTGACCGCCTCATGAGACATTTTTGAATGAGGCCGAAAAAAGAAACAAGTGTATCCTGGCATTTTACGAGATGCTAGATATGTCCTTAGGACTTAATCCTCACGACTACCCTATGATGTAAGTACTATCTTTTGTCCCTGTTTTACAGTTGGCCAAGGTCACATAGCTGAAACGGACTTCCATGTGTCTTCTACCTTTTGCTTTCCGGTCTGGAAAAATGCAGTGTAAATCTAGACCCTCTTTGAAATATTGAAGATGGTGATCCTATCCCTTCCTCACTTTCTGGTTTCTAAAATAACAGTCCTTGTTCCTTACAATGTCTGTTTTCCAGATTCTTAGAAGACTTTTTGCTTATTTTCCATAACTCTTTACTTGTAATCTCTGAATGACACCAGGATATAGCAGAACATGTCCATTTACTTAAAGTTCAAAGGTCCTACAAAAAAGAGTTATTAGCCTGGCACGATGGTATGAGTCTGTAGTCCCAGCTACCTGGGAGGCTGAGCCAAGAGGATTGCTTGAGGTCAGGAGTTTGAGGCTGCAGCGAGCCGTGATCACGCCACTGCTCTCCGGCCTGGATGACAAAGCAAGACCACATCTCAAAATAAAATAAATAAAATAAAATAAAATATAAAATAGTGGGGCTGCTAAGTGTCCTGGACAGCATTAGAGAAAGGAAGAGGTGGAAGAGTGCGAACACCTGAAAGGAAAGAGATGCGGG
This sequence comes from Papio anubis, assembly GCF_008728515.1. Taxonomy (NCBI): domain Eukaryota; kingdom Metazoa; phylum Chordata; class Mammalia; order Primates; family Cercopithecidae; genus Papio; species Papio anubis. The sequence continues at coordinate 22,871,442 of NC_044986.1, forward strand.
TGTTCCCTCTCCCTTGAGTAGCCACCGGCTATCCCTGGAGCATTGGAGTAGGATTTTATCCCCCAGCTTCGGCCTCCCCAGGCAGCACTTCCTTTCTGTGGTTTGACTCCAATTTGGATGGTGCTTAGGCAACCTTGAAAGCTTACAGGAAGTAGGCTGGGGTGGGAGGAGTTTAGGGGAATATTTGTCTTCTCTCCTGTTTTGCCCTAGAGATTCTGGCCAGAAAGACAAATGGCTGGTACAACTTTGCCTTTTTCTTTTCTTCTTTTGAGACGGGGTCTTGTTCTGTTGGCCAGGCTGGAGTGCAGTGGCATGATCGCGGCTCACTGCAGCCTCCCAGGCTCAAGCAGTCCTCTCACCTCAGCCTCCTGAGTAGCTGGGACCACAGCTTCACTAATTTTTAAGTTTTTTGTAGATATGAGGTCTCCCTATGTTGCCCAGGCTGGTCTCAAACTCCTGACCTCAAGCGGTCCTCCCGTCTTGGCCTCTGGAAATGCTGGAATTACAGGTGTGAGCCACTGTTGCGGCCTCTTTTTTCTTTTTCTTTTTTTCTTTTTTTTTTAAGGTCTTTATTTGTTAAATGGGAAGTCTGTGCCATCAAGTGAGCATTGTATTTACTCCATAGTAAGAGCCTGGGTGGGCCACTGGGAGAAAACTATACATTAAATGTAAATAGCCTCTGGGTAGAGAGCCCCTGGCTGGTTTCCTTTCATTTCTCTCCTTTTCTCTACTATGGTGTCTGGAGGCATTTCCCAGACTCCAGTTTCTCACCACCCTCACGGATTTTGCTATTGTATTATGGCCTCCTTTATCATTCCCCAAATCGACTTTATAGAGACTCATTAAAAGAAAAAAAAAAAAAATCATCCGCCAGGCGCCGTGGCTCACACCTGTAATCCCAGCACTTTGGGAGACTGAGGCGGGCGAATCACCTGAGGTCAGGAGTTCAAGACCAGCCTGACCAACATGCGGAAACCCCGTCTCTACTAAAAAATACAAAATTAGCTGGGCGTGGTGGCGCATGCCTGTAATCCCAGCCACTGGGGAGGCTGAGGCAGGAGAATCACTTGAACCCGGGAGGTGGAGGTTATATTGAGCAGAGATTGTGCCATTGCACTCCAGCCTGTGTAACAAGAACGAAACTCCATCTCAAAAAAAAAAAAAAAAAAAAGCCCCAAACCCCTTATTCTGTCTTAGGCACTAATACCTGTGGTTTGATAATCTAGTCCAGTTTTTTGTTTTTGTTATTGTTTGCTTTGTAGTGGAAAGTAAAATATATGACAATTCAAATGGGAGACTTTTATCTATGCACCACCTGCAGTTGCCTCTCCTGCCTCCAAGGCTGCCTGGGAAAACAGTAAGTGGGTTCTGGAGTAAAGGAGAAGGCTCTAGAAATGAACAACAGTGCAGCCAGCCTTGGAGATATGGCTTAAATGCTTCCAAATTACAGTTTCTTCTTAAGTTAGGATAATTATTCAGTTGTAAAATAGAAACAAAATAATAGACGGGAAAATACCTTGTAAAATGCTCATAATAGTCTTTTCATCAGTAACTTCCTTGCTCCTGGGGGTCTGAAATCCTATCCTTCCTGGTCTAGGACTAGTGGGGAGAAATTTCCGAAATCTCAAGAGTTCAGAGCGAGGGCTTTGCCCAAGGTCCCACTGGAGTTTTACCACTTGATCTGCGGTGGGAGTTATTTCCCCTCTATGCATCAGTTTCCTGTCTTCTAAAGTGGGATTGTTATGGCAGTGCTTCTCAAACCTTATTGTGCATAAAATCTCAAGGAGCCTTTGCAATGCAGGTTCCTATTCTGGGACTGAGACTGTATTTCCAACTAGCTCCCTGGTCATGCCCATTTTACTGGTCCGTAGACCACACAGTGAGTAGCAGGGGGTTCTAGTGCTTAACTTCTAGGTGTTGAAAGGCTTGAATTAGACAATACATCCTAAGCATTTAGCCTGGTGCTATGTCAGGTACTTATCGTAGATAGTAGCTCATTGTCAATATTATAGTGAGTTATGGGTTTATAGGATGTGAGGTAGGTTGAGAGGTAACCCGACATGGAGCTAGCGATCGATGATGATACCTATGGGATTTGGAAAGAGCAATGTTCTAGGAATCAGGAGACCAAGGTTCAAGTCCTAGCTTTATAATTTGTGCCATGAGCTGTGTAAGCTTGGGCAAGTCTCTCAACCTTTCTGAGCCTCAGTTTCCTCTCTACAAAAAGAGGGGAGAGGTTTGAATTAGATGGTGACTAAAGGTTCTCTCAGCTTTAAATTGCTGAAATTTGAGGGTTATAGTACCTGCTCCATCCTCACCACCAAAAGACACTTAGCAAGCCTGACCTTGGCCATAGCCTTGAACTTCATCTGTTGCAGGGATGGGGCTCTCTGAGCCTGCCTTGACCATGGGGAGGATGAATAACTGAACCGCCCAGCCTGGTGCCCTTGGCATTCCTCGAACCTCAGGTGACATCACTCCCAGAAGCCTCTGTTCTCTGGGCCTCGTGCAAAGCTCTCCTTGTTAAGGCAGAGTGATTTACAGCCTGAACAGGAGTAAGTTTGTGGCATGCCCAGAAAAATGATGTTAAAAGGAGGCATTGTGCACGTTCTATCCCACCACTTCAACACACAGAGGCAAAGATGATTCATGAGTAAACTCACTTCCTTGTAAGCACATGTCACCTCCCCCTCACCCCCAATTCCATTCCTTTGGCGTGTCTCTCTGGACTCTAGGGACTTGAGACCCAAGCAACCAGACTCTGCAGGAAACCTGCCTCTTGGTGAAGAAATGAGCATGCAGCAGCCTAGTGCCCAAACGGGAAGAACAGGCCCCTGAGATAAGTGAGCCCCTGGCCACAAGCACCCTCCCAGTCCAGCCCCAGCCTGTGTATTAACCCACAAGTCTATACTAAGTCCTCACCATGAACAAACATTTATTGAGCACCTGCTGCATACTTCTGGCTAAGCAAGTTCACCTGAATAACTTACTTAACCTCTGCTTCTCGGTGAAGAGATGAGTACAGATGGGGCACCCAGGTTCATAGTGGCTAAGTGACTTGCTCGGAGTCACACAGCACCAACAAGTATCACTCATGAGGTTGAGCTGACCCTCCCTTCTCCTCTGTTATGAACTTGTCAATGCCCCTTTCTTTCATGTTTACATTTGATTATTTATGTTTCCCTCTCTCCCCCTGACCAAAGAGTCAGCTCCTAAAGCCCCCGCAGCCACATTCCCTCGCCTGTCCCTAGTAGGATGTTTTGCCCAATGAATACATGAAATTCCTGGGTGGAGTAGGGAAGGGAAAGAAGCCCAAGATTTCGTTCCTGACCTCAGGAAGGGCTGGGGAAAGGTGTGTAGGGGTTGAAAACCAGGGAGGATTTACTCAGGCAGAGGGAGAGGGAAAGGCTCTGTAGCTGAAGGAGACAGGGGAGGCGGAAGCACAGGAAGTGGGAGGTAGGAAGCAGCCAGGTGTCATTTCCAGGGAGGATGAGGGGGCAGGGAGGTTTGGGGAATGGTAAAAAGGTGGGGGCGGGGCGGAGGTAAGTATAGGAAGTAACACCTGCTTTGTGCAATCAGGCATTATGCATATGAAGTCTAAAAATGTTTATTACCCTTTGACCTAGTAATTCCACTTCTGGGAAATGATCTTAAGGAAAATCTCCAAAATGCGGGGGAGGTAAAGCTATATTCACAACAGTGTTCATCACAGAGCTATTTATAAGAAAGTAAAAATGGAAGCAGCCCAAACATTTCTCCTAAGAGAATGGCAAAGAAACTAGAATCTAGCCATTCAAAACTAGCCATTCGAGGTGATGTTTTTAAAGACTCCGAAGAACATTCAGAATCAATTATGTTAAAACGTTAAGGGAAATGGAACAATAACTGTCATATATTAATCTTATTTCCTACAGACCAAGGTGGGTGTTTTCCACACTTGGTTTCATTTAATCCATACAATAACCCTGGAGCGTGGAATAACTTCCATGTAACAGATTTGGAGACTGAGGCTTGCCTAGGTAGGGGGTGAAAAAACTGCATGTGATTCAGCCCTGGTCACACTCCAGTGTGTTCTGACCACCACTTTCTGTGACAGGACCACATCCAGCAAGGAAACTGAGAGAAATACATCAAATATTAACAATGGTTCTTTTTCAGAAATGGGTGGTGGAGGGAGGGTTGATTCTACTTCCAATTTTTCTGTGTTTTTCAAATTTTTCCTTATGAAGTTGTGATACCCTTTCTGTATTCTTTCCTAATTTTTAGTTATTTATTGTGCTTATTCTGCAACTTGGTTTGATGCAGTTACTAGTAGGTCTTAGTGACGTTATTATCTTTGGATGCGTTTTATTCTTTTCTGGGGGTGGGGTGTGCTCAGACTACACCACAGTTCAGATTTGGCCCAATTTATTTACTTGTATCTCCCTTTGAAGGACATTTAGCAAATTTCTAACTTTTCACGAATACAACCAATCCTGCCAGGAGCATCCTTCATTATACCCCTTTGGGCAGAGGGTTTTGATGGTTTTTTGTTTTGTTTTGTTTTGTTTTTGAGATGGAGTTTCGCTCTTGTTGCCCAGGCTGGAGTGCAATGGCGCTGTCTCGGCTCACTGCAACCCCCACCTCCCGGGTTCAAGCAATTCTCCTGCCTCAGCTTCCCGAGTAGCTGGGATTACAGGTGCCCATGACCATGCCCAGCTAATTTTTGTATTTTTAGTAGAGACGGGGTTTCACCATGTTGGCCAGGCTGGTCTTGGACTCCTGACCTTGTGATCTGCCCGCCTCGGTCTCCCAAAGTGCTGGGATTACAGGCGTGAGCCACCATGCTCAGCCTTGATGTTTGTTTTTAACCGAAAAGACTGGACTAGGGAAAAAGTGTACTTATGAGTGACTATATTTTTGACTTTGGGAGATTGCGAATGGAGGGATTTAATTAGAGGCTCTAGAATCAAAGACGTCCCTGTTGGTAAAAAACAGAGGGCTGGTGTGAGTGGGAGTATTTGAAGTCTCAGTTCTCTAACAGTATCCCTCATTCCTCCCACTTCCCACCAGGGCCAGCTCTATCAGCAGGCTAGGGCTTTTCTCTTTGGGGGAAGTTGTAGATTATGGTTCCCGCCCTTGATTCATATCGACATTGACATACAGCTTAATTCGGTTGAGCTGTGGGCAAATCCTCTTTAGGAAGACAGTTATTCTAATGCCTGTGGTGCTTCAGAATGCAGAATCTACTCCATTCAATTCCACCCCTTTCCTGGAGGTCTTTTATAGCAAATATAGTTTGAAAAACTGGGGAACCTCAGCCAGTTCCTCACACCTGCTGCGTGGCCTGCAGCCAACTTTGTGAGAGCCCTAGGCTGCTGTGCTTCATTTATATGGAATAAGGGGCTAGAGTTAGAAGACTTCAAACAGCTCCAACCTTCTGCTGTGATTCCATGAGATCTAAGTAAGAAGATACAGCTCTACGCCTTAGGAACTGTGTGATTCCGGGTGAGTTATTAACATCTCTGAGCATCAGTTTCTCATCTGTAATACCAGGCAGTGAGACCTACCTGGTACGGTTGTATAGATTAAACGAACTGCTACAAGGAGTTTGGCACTTAAGACAGTGGCCATACCTGGAAAATGAGCGACGCATCCTGGATCCAATCCGTAAGGCACCTAAGGAGCCCCTGGACTCCTTCAGCCCCATCTCCAGGATTACCTGGGGCTGCCGGGAAAGCTTTTCTTTGAAGACCTCTGACTTATTAGAGAAATGAACCTATTCATTTCTCAGCCAGTGGGTTGGTACCTTGAAGCTACCTAAGCTAAAGCACAAAAACAATAAACAAACACCCCATCTGAAGGTAGCTCCTGAACAAGTGAGAGTCCTAACCCGTCCAGCCTCTGTTGTAGCCAGCACGTTATGCAAAATGGCAGTTCATCCCAAGGTTTACCTTCATCCTCAGCTCCAGCAGCCAGAACATCCACATAAGGCTTTTAACAAGGGAGGCAACGCTGGGTGCAGTGGCTCACGCTTGTAATCCCAGCACTTTGGGAGGCCGAGGCGGGTGGATCACCTGAGGTCAGGAGTTGGAGATCAGCCTGGGCAACACGGTGAAACCCAGTCTCTACTAAAAATACAAAATTAGCCAGGCGTGGTGGCACATGCCTGTATTCCCAGCTACTTGGGAGACTTAGGCAGGAGAATCGCTTGAACCTGGGAGGCGGAGGATGCGGTGAACTGAGATAGCACCATTGCACTCCAGCCTGGGCAACAAAAATAAATCTCCATCTCACAAAAAAAAAAAAAAAAAAAGAAGAAGAAGAAGAAGAAGGGAGGCAACAACTTAATGGAGTTTAAAGATCTGGTTCAAAATGTATTATTGGAGAGTGAAAAAACTAAGTGAGACAAAATGTCTGACACTACTATTGCAGGAAAAAGAAAAAACTCACTTAAGTTGGGTGCTGTGGCTCACTCCTGTAATACCAACACTTTGGAAGGCCGAGGTAAGAGGATTGCTTGAGGCCAGGATTTTGAGACCAACCTGGTCAACACAGTGAGACCCCATCTCAACAAAAATAAAAATAAAAACAATTAGCTAGGCATAGTCCTGGCTACTCGGGAGGCTGAGGTGGGAGGATTGCTTGAGCCTAGGAATTCAAGGCTGCAGTAAGCTGTGATTGCTCCACTGCACTCCAGGCTAAGCAACAGAACGAGACCTTGTCTCTAAAATAAATAAATAAATAAATTTTAAAATTTTAAAAACCCACTTAACTACATGGGTATATGTGTTCATATCTTTTTTATATACTTGTATACATTTTACTGGTATACACATTCTGCTGGTATAATTGTTATCAGCTAACAGCTGTTCCTTTGGGGGAGTGTGGTGAGCTCTACCTGTTTACCTTCTTTAGCATCTGACTTTCTGATACGAGCTTATCTTTCAAGAGAGGCGGTTATTGTAGTGGTTAAGAATGAGAGGAATTCCAGAGTCAAACCATCTTGTTCCGCTTCTTTTTTGTTGTTCGTTCGTTTGTTTCAGATAAGGTCTTGCTCTGTCGCCCAGGCTGGAGTGCAGTGGTGTGATCATAGCTCACAAAGTCCCTATCTCCGAGGCTCGAGCCATCTTTCCACCTCACCCTCCAGAGCAGCTGGGACCACAGGCACATACCACCACAGCTGGCTAATTTTTTTTTTTTAAAGCAGAGATGAGATTTCACTGCATGGCCAGGCTGGTCTCAAACTCCTGAGCCCAAGCAATCCTCCTGCCTCAACCTCCTAAAGTGTTGAGATTACAGGCCTGAGTCACCATGCCCAGTCTTGTTTGGCTTCAAATTCAGATATGTGTCTTTGTGTTTCTGCATCAGATACTGAAGCTGTGGCAGTTTATCTGTAGAAGCAGGTTGACAATAACAATAAAACTAGACTTATAGGGTCGTTTGGAGGGTTAAATGAAGGGGTCCCTATACTTACCACAATACTTGGCATTCAGGAAGTACTCAGAAAAGATAAACTATTATTATTACTTATAAAAGTTTTTAAAATATATATATATATATATAAATAAATAAATAAACATAGGCTTCTTACCAAAGGACAGTGGTAACATGAGGTTGCACATGCATGATACATACAGCTATAAAAAGAATGTGAGGGGAAAGGAAGAAAGAAAAGAAGGAATGACTGCTTTTCATAGCCAGCTCTGAAAGCCGCTGTCCCACATAATTTTCCACTATTCTCTCAAGAAAGGCAATTAAATAAAACTCTTGCCAGGTACAGTGGCTCTCACCTGTAATTCCAGCTACTTGAGAGGCTGAGGTGGAAGGACCACTTGAGGCCAGGAGTTCAAGACTGGCCTGGGCAATATAGGAGACCCTGTCTCTAAAAAGATGGGGGAAAAAAATTAGCTGAACGTGGTGGTGTACACCTGTAGTCCCAGCTACTTGGGAGGCTGTGGCTGGAGGATCATTTGAGCCCAGGAGTTTGAGGCTGCAGTGAGCCATGATTATGCCACTGTATTCCAGCTTGGGTGACAGAGCAAGACTATGTGAAGGAAAAGAAAAAAGAGGAGAGGAGAGAAGGAAAAGAAAGAGAAGAAAAAGAAAAGAAACAAAGACAGGAAAAAAGAGGAGAGAGAGAGAGAAAACTCTGGTGTGGGAGGAGGTAAAATGCTTAAAGGCCCAATAGAGAGTCCACCCCCACACGTGGCTTCAGCGAATCCATGACACCATGGATTCACTAGAGAAGTGACACAGGCTTATCTTCTCTCTTGACCCACCAGCTTCTGAGGTAGAAAGGAATTTGAGCTGTCCCAGCCATCCACTCATCCACTGAATATGTATTAGGTGCCTTTTGTGTACCAGTTATTGTTCTAAGTCCAGAGATATGGCAGTGGACAGAGAAGACCAAAACAAAACATCAAACAAACAAAATCTCATCCCCTCATAGAGCTACATCCTACTGGATGGAAGTAAATAGACACTAAAAATGAGTAAGACTGGTGGATTGCCTAACAGTGATAAATGCTACGGAGAAAAATTAAGGAGGGAAATGTTTTAGGGATGATTAGGATGGGTTGCAATTTTAAATAGGATGGTTGAGTAAGGTCTCACTGAGCAGGTGACATTTGAGTAAAGACCTGAAAGAAGTGCAGGAGAGACCCCTGTAGAAGGAAGAGCAAGTGCAAGGACCCAGAAGTAGTAGTGTGAACAGCACGGAGGGCAGCAGGGCTGGCGGGAGTGGTCTAGACCAGTGGTCCTCACAGGGCCATTTTGCTCCCCGCAGGGTACATCTGGCCATGTCTGGAAACATTTTGCGTTGTCACAGCTGGGATGGGAGTGTGCACTATGAGGGTCAGGGATGCTGTTCAACATCCGACAATGCACGGGACAGTCTCCACATTCTCCAAAGAATGATCCTTCCCAAAACGTCAAGAGTGCCAAGGTTGAGAAGCTCAAATCTAGACTTAGGAAGAGTTGTAGGAAATGATGTCAGAGAGATAACAAGAAGTGTGGGGGATGGAGGAGGGGGTATGGAGAGGGAGATCACCAAGAGCCCTGTAGGCATCCTAAGGATCTTAGATTTTTACTGTAGGCCTGATGGGAAGCCACTGGTTGTTGGCAGTGTTTAGCTGGTGGAAATTCCAAGTCATAGGGAGAGGAATACCAGGTGGTCCTTGATCTTGGTCCCAGGCGCTGACTCCTTCTGACTTCCTCTGGGAGGGGCCTCACTTCAGGGGCTGGAAAGTATAAGACAGGTGATTTTTAGTCATTAAGCAGGACTTCATCAGCAGGTAAAATCACAGCTTTGCTAGGAGATCGTTAATCTTGATTCTGTGAGAATATCCAACCCAGCCTCCCTTAATTACTAGGAACAATACATAGTCTGGACTTGATCACAACAGAGGAGTCAACGTTTCATTTCACCAATGTTTCCTTAAGGCTGGTTGAAGTGCAAGGTTAGTGTTTGGGATGTAAACTTTGCCTTCTAGGAATTTTTTTTTTTTTTTGGACGGAGTCTCACTGTGTCACCCAGGCTGGAGTACAATGGCACAATCTCGGCTCATTGTAACCTCTGCCTCCTAGGTTCAAGCAATTCTCCTGTCTCAGCCTCCCAGGTATATGCAACTACAGGCGGTCACCACCACGCCCGGCTAATTTTTATATTTTAAGTAGAGACGGGGTTTCATCATGTTAGCCAGGCTGATCTCAAACTCCTGACCTCAAGTCATCTACCTGCCTCAGCCTCCCAAAGTGCTGGGATTACAGATGAGAGTCGCCTTCTAAGAAGTTTTGATGTAATGAAGGACAGGAGAGGAGAGAAAGATTAACCCCCAGATTGATACTGCCAACATTCACGGAGCACCTGCTGAGATTAGAGGGGGAATGAATGTAAGCAGGTAAGGAAGAGAGGACATGCTGGGAGGAGATGGCATATGCACACATCCCACCATTTGGTGACATAAGTGCAGTTATAGAGGGGGCCACTGGGCAAAAGGACTGGCTCAGCCATGGCAGCCAGTGGCACAGAAGAGGTGGCGTTTAGGCCTTGGAGGATAAAAGAGTGCAGGTGGTGAAATTATGAGGGAAAGGCATCCAAGCAAAGGGCAGACAGCCAGTGTTCTCAGGAGCTCACCTCTGCAGATTTCTGGACCACATCCTTCTAGATTCTTTTATATATATGTACACAACACACACACACAGACACACACACACACACATTTATGTATGTATATGTTTTCTTTATGTATATGTACATACAATTTTTGTATATGCATATATATATTCTTTATATACACTATGTGTGTGTGTGTGTATATATATGTGTGGTCTGGCTCTGTCGCCTAGGCTGGAGTGTAATAGTACTAACTTGGCTCACTGCACCTCCTGGGCTCAAGTGATCCTCCCACCTCAGCCTCCCAGGTAGCTGGGACTACAGGCACGCGCCACCATGCCTGGCTAATTTTTGTATTTTTTTGGTAGAGATGGGGTTTCACCATGTTGACCAGGCTGATCTCGAACTCCTGGGCTCAAGCAATCCCCTGGCCTCAGCCTCCCAAAGTGCTGGGATTACAGATATGATCCACTGCACCCAGCCTTACATTCTTGTAGATTATCATTCAGAAGACCTGGATCCCATCCAAGAATCTGCATATTACACAGCTCCTGGGACCTGCAAACCAGGTGTTTCTCTGCACCTTGCAAAGCCCTGCTCCAGGAAACAGAAGGCAGGGTTCAGGCATCTATCCTGGTGTGGTGCTTCCAAGAGAAAGTGTCCAAATGCTGCTGCTTTGAAAGGCAAAAACCAGGGGTGGCTGGCCTGCCGGGCATGGCCACATGAAGTCAGTGGTTCTCAGCCTTGAGTGGCCCTATCACTGGGGAAGCTTGTTAAACATATATCTGGGTCACACAATAGACTCTCTGCCTCAGTCTCCCGGGGTGATCTGTTTGGGACCCCACCAGGTGACTCACTGGCCCTGTGGCCTATCTATAACTGAGACACATTTTGACCACACTGAGCTCCCCTCCAGCCCCTAGAATCCTAAAAACACTAAGAGCCCCATGCAGTGTCCCATCTATTTATTTTAATCACAATAGCTGCTTTTTATTGAGCATTTACTGAGTCCTAAACTCTGTGCTGAACACTTTACATTTACAAGTCTCACAACAGGCTGGGTGTAGTAGCTCCTGCCTGTAATCCCAACACTTTGAGGCTGAAGCAGGAGGATCACTTGAAGCCAGGAGTTTGAGACCATCCTGGGCAGCAAAGCAAGACCCCCATCTCTACAAAAAAGAACAACAAAAACAAAAGAAAAAGTCTCACAACAACCTGGCAAAGGAGGAAGGTTTTTTGTTGTTGTTGTCGTTGTTGTTGTTTTGAGATGGGGTCTCTCTCTGTTGCCAAGCTGGAGTGCTGTGGCATGATCTTGGCTCACTGCAACCTCTGACTCCCTGGTTCAAGCGATTCTCCTGCCTCAGCCTCCCAAGTTGCTGGGATTACAGGCACGCGCCACCATGCCCAGCTAATTTTTGTATTTTTAGTAGAGACGGGGTTTCACCATGTTGGCCAGGATGGTTTCGAACTCCTGACCTCGTGATCCGCCCCCCCTCAGCCTCCCAAAGTGTTGGGATTACAGGCATAAGCCACCACGCCCCATCAAGGAGGAAGAGTTTTATAGGGAAACTGAGACACAGCAGTCATTGGTAGAGCTGGGACACAGACCTAGGCTTGCCTGACCCCAAACTCAAGCTCTTCAGCAGTTTCCTGCACCACCTCCCTTCGGACGCCCTGCTGTGCTTTCTGCTGCTGGTCCCCACAGCTAGATTACAAACTACTTGGGGCAAAAGTTGGATCTTAGGCTGCTTGTGTTCCTCAGACAGAATTTTATTGAAATAACTGGGGTTGCTTCTCAGTCACGAGAGCTCTTTCTGGACCCTTCTCCCTGGTCTGCAGATTCCCAACTCCCTTAAACAGTCTCTTTCTCTTCCAGAGGGGAGCTCAGTGAGCTCCCAGGGTTTTTTTCGTTTTATTTTGTTTTTGTTGTTGTTTGTTTGTTTGAGACACAGTTTTTGTCCGTTGCCCAGGCTGGAGTGCAGTGGTGCGATCTCGGCTCATTACAACCTCTGCCTCCCAGGTTCAAGCAATTCTCATGCCTTGGCCTCTCGAATAGCTGGGATTAGAGGTGCCTGCCACCATGCCCAGCTAATTTTCTTTTTTTTTCTCTTTTTTTTCAGCAGAGATGGTGTTTCACCATGTTGCCCAGGCTGGTCTCAAAGTCCTGGGCTCAAGTAATCCACCCAAAGTGCTGGGGTTACAGGTGTGAGCCACTGTGCCTGGCATTCTTCTTTTATTTATTTATTTATTTATTTATTTCCTAACCCACTAGGCAATCAAGGACTTTCTTTAAAGAGATGGGGTCTTGCATTCACCCGGGCTGAAGTGCAGTGGCATGATCATAGCTCACCACAGCCTCAAATTCCCAGACTTAGGCCATCTCCCCGAGTAACTGGGACCACAGGTGTGCACCACCATGCCCAGCTAAGTTATTTTTTTATTTTATTTTTAGAGACAAGGTCTCACTATGGAGCAGACATTACCCAGTCTGGTCTTGAACTCCTGGCCTCAAGCAGTCCTCCCATCTTAGCCTTGCAAAGTGCTGAGATTACAGGCATGAACCACTGCACCCTGCTAGCACCCAGGGTTCTAAGCCCCCTGCCCTGTGGAGCTTATTAGAAAGGCCTTATATTTGAGTTCTCAACTTTACCTTCTTTTTGACATGTTCTTTCTTCCCAGACTGTGAGGTCCTGGAAGTAGTAAGGCTGGCTTCTTACCATCTGTCTTCCCTAAAGCAGCACATAGTAGGCTCAATAAATTCAAGGAGGGCTGATTTATATGCATTCAGATCTCAGACTTCTGTGAATATAAACCAAGGACCATAATTTTTTTCTCTAAATTACATTCATTGGTGTTTAATTTATTGAGCATCTACTGTGTGCCAGGCACTGGCTCAGGTATTAGGAATTCTGTGGTAAACAAGGTAAATGAGTTCCCTGCTCTCTAGGGCTCCCTTCTAGTGGGAAAGACATACAAACTCTTAGCATAGCCAGCTTCTGTGGTGGCTGAGGAAGATGGAGAACAATTAGAACTGGAGGCCAGAGGGGCCTCTCTGAGAAGGCGTCATCTGAACTGACAACGGATTGATCAAAATGAGCCACCTGTGTCTGAATCAGGGAAAGGGCATTCCAGTCCTGAGACCAGGACCACTGTGGCCTGTTTGAGGATTCACAGATGCTACTATGGCTGGAACTTAGCGGGCAAGAGAGAGAGGTCAGAGATGAGCTGGGAGATGTTGGCAAGGCCAGATTATGCAGGGCCTTCCTCACAGACCATGGTGAAGAGATTAGAGTTGGTTCTAACCGAGATGGGAAATCAGTGGAGGGTTTTATGCAGGGTGATGATGAAAGATCCCCAGCTGCTTGGAGAATGGACTGTAGGGAGGACAGAGTGGAAGGAGAGACCAGTTAGGAAATTACTGCCATGGTCATGGTGACAGGTGATGGGGTCTTGGACAAAGATCGTAGAAGAGGAAGCTGAGAGATGTAGACAGACAAGACTTTCAGATGTAGTGGATGTGGCAGGGGTGGGGCATAAGGGAAAGAGGAATCACGAAGGACACCCTGGTTTGGATTAGGTAGATGGGGGTGTCATTTTTTGAGATGGGGAAGATAGAGGAAGAACAGGTTTGGGTGGCAAAATCAAGCGTTCTGGTGTACTCCTGGGTCAAATAATGTCCTCGAAAGATGGCACGTGTGAATATATGACCTCACATGGCAAATCTGATTCAGTCAAGAATTTTGAGATGGGAAATTGTCTTGGAGGGCTCAATGTAAACACAAGGGGCCTTATAAATGAAAAAGGGAGGCAGGAGAGTCAGTGTGCTTCCATGTGAGAAGGAATCAACCCACTGTCGCTTTGAACTGGCTTTGAAGGTGAAGGAAGGAAACCCCGAGGTGAGGAATTAAGACATCCTCTAGGAACTGGGAAAGGTAAGGAAATGGTTTCTCCCATCGAGATTCTGAAAGGGACACAATCTTGCTGATACCTTGCTTTTAGCCCAGATAAAACCCAATTAGGACTTCTTACCTCCAGAACTGTGAAATCATGCATTTGTGTGGTTTTAAGCCACTAAGTTTGTGGTCATTTGTTACGGAAGCAATAGGAAATGGACACATTGGCCTTAAGGACATCCAGGTGGAAAGACAGGTGGGCAGCAGGCAGGCTGTACTGGCCAGATCCCAGGGTAGAGGCTGGCACTGGAACCCTTGGAGCATTCAGCCTACAGTTGGAACTTAAATCTGAGAGGTTTCAAATCACCTCAGGGCCCAGAGTGAGCTGCAGGGCCGGTGATTAATTTCTGTCCTCTCTGCCTGATACAGGCAAACTTTGGCAGCCGGCCTTTCTCTCCTAAGTAGAGAATCTTTAGCTTGGCCCAAGGCACTTGGGTGGAGCCTGAGCTGGACGGGCCTGCTCCTCAGTGAAAGTCCAAAGACCCTGTCACCCTGAGGGACACTCCCATCAGGCTATCTCAGATGCCTCCAGGCTAGGTGGGAAGGAAAATGGGAGAGAGACTGGAAATGTTTATTATGTTTATTTAGCGCCTACTAAGTCCCAAGCACCAAAAAGGAGACTTTTTATCTGTGGTTTTAAACCTTGCAATAACCCTGGCAGGGAGCTGTAAGCCCCATTTATGAATAGGTAAACTGAGGGTCAGAGCAATCCGATTACTTCTTTATGATAACACCAGCAGGATGGCTGGCACAGTGGCTCATGCCTGTAATCCCAGCACTTTGAGAGGTCAAGTCAGGCAGATTGCCTGAGCTCACGAGTTCAAGACCAGCCTGGGCAACATGGCAAAATCCCGTCTTTACAAAAAATACAAAAATTAGCTGGGCATGGTGGTGTGCGCTTGTAGTTCCAGCTACTCAAGAGGCTGAAGTGGGAGGATGGCTTGAGCCCAGGAGGTAGAGGTTGCAGTGAGCCGAGACTACACCACTGCACTAGAGCCTGGGCGATAGAGCCAGACCTTGTCTCAAATAAAAAACAAAAAATAAAAAATAAAAATAATGAAATAACGCCTGCAGGGAACTGAAGATCCAGGAGTCCACCAAGTGTGAATGAGCTTTAGATGTCCCCAGCGTGCTGCTCTTTCTGCCATGCCCCCATCTTGGCTGAGGACTATTTGAGAATGTTTTTTGTTTGTTTGTTTGTTTTTTTAACCAAAATAGCAACAATGCCTTCCATTCATTGACCTGTCCCGCTTTGCCTGAGCTACACATTTAATCTTCACACCAACCTCATTGTTTGTTAGTTTTTTGTTTTTTTTTTTTTTTCATTTTACAGATATAGATGCTGTGGCTCAAAGGATTAATTAATTTGCTTAAGATAATGCAACATGAGAAAAGCAGATCAGGACCGAATTCCAGAACAACAGTTTTGCTTGAAATAACACCACTACTAATAATTGTCTCTCAGCACCTCCTGACTTGTTTCTCTACCCCCACACCTTCCCTGCTGACCCTGGTCAAGGTGCTGTGAACATACAAATAGTGCCTGATACACTAGGGCCTTGGCATTGGCCAGGGGAGTGAGAGGGAGAAAATAATTTAAGAGGCTTTGTAGTTGATTTCAACAAGATAAGGCAATGCTAATGAAGCGTCTTGCAGGAATCCCTCCCTGATTGCTTCAGTCCACAGCGCTCTTAGCTTTCTCTATACACTTATAATCTGTTTCACTTACTTCCTAGCAGACCTCGCAGAAACCATTATTTCATATGATATGTTTCCCCCATAGAATATAATCTCCTTAATGGAAGAGGTTTTTGTTTGGTTTTACAATGCTGAATTCCAAGTGCCTAGGAAGGACCTGGCAGGTCCTAAGCACAAGAAGTATTGGTTGGATGAATATATACCTCTTGCAACCCACAGGAACTGACGTTGGTCTGGGCCAGGCCTTGCCCTGGCTTCCAGCGATGCAGAAGTGAACCGAATAACTTCCTGCCCTCTGAGCTTATGGGGGAGACATACATACCTGCGTATTCACAACAGATTTCGTAACACACAACCAAAGTAAAAAGGTGGCCACCAGAAGGGGATTGGACCTGCTTGTTGGAAGGGTACAAATGGAAATTAGAGAGGTGATTGTTTCAGACGTTCCCAGTGGGACAGGTAGCTGTGAGCCTGTGATGAACTGAGAGCCACCACTGAGTAAAAGTTAAGAGGACAGGCTCTGGAGCCCAACTGTCTGGGCTGAATCTTTCTCTACCAATTACTGGTTGTGTGATGTCGTACCGGTGATATACTGTTGAGATAAATGCATATTTCAAGACTCACTGCAGAGATTCCAAACCAGCAAGTCTGGGCTGGCTATGAATCTGCTTTGTTGTTTTACAAACATGTCATGGTTTATTGCAGAGGGTCTACAGACCATGCCTTGAAAAACCCTGGCCATCAGGGAGAAAGCGTCGTGCTAACCAGCAAACTGGAATGTCATACTGTGTGTCATTGACATTTTTCAGTGTGAAATCACAAACTGTCATTCAGGGTTAGACTTTATACTACCCAGTAAGTGTCATGGAGGAGGCTTCAGGACAGCTGGGGAATTCAACAGGCCTGATCTCTACCAGGTCCTCCCAGGACACTCACCAGCAGCAGATTTCAAGACATTCTGCCTTCACTTTAGGCCTGGGGTGAACCTGCAGGAGGCTCTCTGCAAATATTCATTGATCAACTGATAGCTTTTCTAGCCAAGCACCAGCTGCCTAGCCTCAGTCCCACGCAGAGGTTCCGGAAGGACTGCAGGAACCCCAGAGAGGGCTAGGGTACAATGAGGGTGCAAGAGGTGGTACCCAGCTCTGATGTCTTCTTGTCTTGACTTGAGCTAGGACTTCACACCCAGGACCCCAGAGAAACCAGATGGAAATAAGGTCATGGGAGATGTGAGGGCTCAGAGCCTGCAATCTCTGGACAAACTCCATTTCTTTGAGCCTCAGATGAAATGCAAGGCCTGAGTGTTACAGATCATTCTTCATTTGTTCATCCCATTAATATTTCAGCTTCTGTCATGTGCCAGGCTAGGCTAGGGAGACCATGGTGAGACAGGTCTCTGTACTCAGTGAGCTTATACTCCAGAGAGGGATCAGACAATAAGGTAATATACATTAATTAATATCAGAGAGTTATGAGAGGAAGACCATAGTCCAGGAGCAGCTATGGCGCATGGCTGTAATCCCAACACTTTGGAAGGCCAAAGCAGGTAGATCGCTGAGTCCAGGGGTTTGAGACCAGCCTGGGCAATATGGTGAAACCCTATCTCTCTCTCTCTCACACACACACACACACACACACACACAAAATTAGCCAGGCATGGTGATGCACTCCTTTAGTCCCAGCTACTCAGGAGGCTGAGGTAGGAGGACTGATTGAGCCCAGGGGGTCAAGGCTACAGTGAGCCATGATCACATCCCTGCATTCCAGTTTGGATGACAGAGTGAGACTCTATCTCGAGGGAAAAAAAAAAAAAAGAGAGAGAGAGGAAGAACATAAAAGGGTAATGGAGCTGGTCATGGTGGCTCATGCTTACAGTCCCAGCTACTTATCCAACCCGTGGCCCATGAGCTGCATGAAGCCCAGGACGGCTTTGAACATGGCCCAACACAAATTCATAAACTTTCTTAAAAGTTATGAGATTTTTGCCAGGCACAGTGGCTAACGCCTGTAATCCCAACACTTTGGAAGGCTGAGGCAGGCGGATCACCTGAGGTCAGGAGTTCAAGACCAGCCTGACCAGCATGGTGAAATCCCATCTCTACTAAAAATACAAAATTAGGTGGCATGGTAGTGCACGCCTGTAATCCCAGCTACTAGGGAAGCTGAGGCAGGAGAATCACTTGAACCTGGGAGGCGGAGGTTGCAGTGAGCCAAGATCATGCCATTGCACTCCAGCCTGGGCAACAAGAGCAAAACTCCATCTCAAAAAAAAAAAAAAAGAGTTTTTTGTGATTTTCTTTCTTTTTTTTTTTTCTCTTTTTTTTTTTTTAGTTCATCAGCTATCATTAGTGTTAATGTATTTTATGTGTGGCCCAAGGCAATTCTTCTTCCAGTGTGGTCCAGGGAAGCCAAAAGATTGGACACCCCTGCTCTACAGTGTTCTTAACAAGAGATCATCTAGCCTCTGGGTGGCCGTCTGCACTGTCTGAGGGCTCATGACTGTGACCTCAGAGACTCTTTAAATGATGAAATCATGGCCATAACTATGGCAAACCTCAATGGAGAATGTCATGCCAGCCATAACCTTGTCTCACCTGAGCTGCACAATCACTTCTCAGGTAGGTGCTCCTACTGTATTAGGGGCATTTTACTCATTGGGATGCTGAGACTTAGAGAGTTGAGACAAGTTGCTCAAGTCACTTATTTGTTAGGCGGCAGAACAGGGATTCTAATCCAGGGCGAACTCTAGGGTGCTGGGCTCTTAAATGACACATGGCGTTGTTGATCTAATGGAGTTTGGTACCCCGTATCCCCCATCCTACTTTTCTCTAATGCAGGAACACTTGGATCTGGAGGTCACAGCCTCCCCTTAGACTGTAAAAGAGTGCCTGCTGGGCACTGGTCCCATGCTGAGGGCGCCCCTCCGGCACATCCTCTGAGCATGGGATTGCTGAGAGCTACAGTCTGGGGGTGGTGAGCCAGATCAGCACAGATCACAGATGGAAACCATCCTTCTAGGTAACTCGTTCTAGAAGGAAGAGTTCCTGGTCCAGAACTGTGTTCTGTTCCCAACTTGCCTCCAGTCTGCCTGCTCCATGACCCCAGACGTCTGCTTGAGTCAGCCCTGGGCCTGTGTGGGGGCGGCCCCTGGGCTTCCGCAACATCCTGTGTTCTGCCTTCTGCATACCTATTTTCCATTTCCAGGGAATCCCTCCCATCAGGGTTGGTTTTTACACTCTGGACCAGCCCACAGAACAATTGCAATGGCTCCCTCAGAGGCTCCTGGAGTCATTCCTGCATTACACAATCTCCAGTCTCCAGGGTCTGGCAGGAGCTGCCTTTCTTTCTCTCTCCTGAAAGACTCCAAGTGCTGCTCCTCCTTCAGTTCACACTGGCAAGATCTTCTCTTCCAAAGAGCCTCCCTGCTGTCCCCACTTCCCTGAGCTCCTGTTCCCTCGTGCTGACTGAGCCACTGGAGGGGACATCTGCCATGTTTGTCTTCCAGCATCCCTTCCCCTCCTTCCTCTGTGAACCGCACTCCTTTTCCTCTGGGAATAGCCCCTCCTCCACTTTCTGAGACTAGTTGGGGCTGCCACTCACACAATACCTTTTCTCCTGGCCAGGGTGGTTGGTCCAGGGTTAGGCATGTGACCCAAAGCAGGCCAATCACAATCCTTCCCTGGGATTTTTTTTTCATATGGAGCATATGGAGAAAAAAAGAAAAACTCTTTGGTTTGGGTTTGCTAAGCTGGCTTGTTGGAAGCCAGGCTGGAGCTACCTGCATTCCTGCTTCTCTTCCCCTTTCTAGATAGAGGCTACCTATATGAAGTGGGAGAAAGTGAAGCCAATACACAGAGAGAAGCAGAGAGAATAAGGAAGTGATCTGCTCATTATTTCAGTTTTAGAGACCTTGACACCAGCCCCACCTAAACTATTGAGTCAGTTTATTTATTTACTTACTTATTATTTACTTACTGGCTACTTTTACTCAAACTAGTTTGAATTTGGTTTCGATCACTTGCAATTAAGAGTCCAAACATGTCTTCCTGGGCTTGGACCTAGTTCACAGGACTAAACGCACCAAGAAAGTTGGAATCATCAGTAAATATGGGACCCGCTATGGGGCCTCCCTCCAGAAAATGGTGAAGAAAATTGAAATCAGCCAGCACACCAAGTATACTTGCTCTTTCTCTGGCAAAAACAAGATGAAGAATTGAGTTGTGAAGATCTGGCACTGTGGTTCCTGCATGAAGACAGTACCTAGCAGTGCCTGGACCTACAATACCACTTCCAAAGCTAGGGTGAAGTCTGCCATCAGAAGACTGAAGGAATTGCAAGACCAGTAGAGGCTCCTCTACTCTTTGAGACATCACTGGCCTATAATAAATGGATTAATTTATTGAATGAAATTGATTTGGCTTGTTACTTTATTAGACATTCTGATGTTTGCATTATGTCACTACTGATGTATTGGAGAAGCATGCTGAGATGGATTCTTGTAATTCAGTCCCTTTTTTAAGTAGTCAGATGATAAAATATGGCATAAGAATATAAGCCTTCCAAGTTAGGTATGTGTATTAGGTTTGTATAAGTCTGTTCCTGCCAGTTTGACTTTGAGGTACATTGGAGCAAACTGCAAACTTTAGTTTTGAAATTACAGTTAATATTTTTAAAAAAATCTTTCTAGTCTGGGCGCAGTGGCTCATGCCTGTAATCCCAGCATTTTGGGCAGCCGAGGCAGGTGGATTACTTGGAGCCAGGAGTTCAAGACCAGCCTGACCAACATAAAGAAACCCCATATCTACTAAAAATACAAAAATTAGGCGTGGTGGTGCACTGTAATCCCAGCTACTTGGGAGACACAGGCACGAGAATTGCTTGAACCTGGGAGGCAGAGGTTGCAGTGAGCTGAGATTGTGCCACTGCACTCCAGCCTGGGCGACAGAGTGAGACTCTGTCTCTTAAAAAAAAAAGTGCTCCAAGATGGCCGAATAGGAACAGCTCCAGTCTGCAGCTCCCAGCAAGATCAACGCAGAAGATGGGTGACTTCTGCATTTCCAACTGAGGTACCTGGTTAATCTCATTGGGACTGGTTGGACAGTGGGTGCAGCCCATAGAGGGTGAGCTGAAGCAGGGCAGGGCGTCGCCTCACCCAGGAAGCACAAGGAGTCAGGGGATTTCCCTTTCCTAGCCAAGGGAAGCCATGACAGACTGTACCTGGAAAAATGGGGCACTTCTGCCCAAATACTGCACTTTTCCCAAGGTCTTAGCAGCCGGCAGACAAGGTGATTCTCTCCTGTGCCTGGCTCAGCAGGTCCCACGCCTGCGGAGCCTTGCTCACTGCTAGCACAGAAGTCTGAGATCGATCTGCGAGGGGGAAGCCTCACTGCAGAAGGGGTGACAGCCATTGCTGAGACTTGAGTAGGTAAACAAAGCAGCTGGGAAGCTCAAACTGGGCAGAGCCCATCACAGCTCAACAAGGCCTACTGCCTCTAGACTCCACCTCTGTGGGCAGAATATAGCCGAACAAAAGGCAGCAGACAACTTCTGCAGACTTAAATGTCCCTGTCTGACAGCTCTGAAGAGAGCAGTGGTTCTCCCAGCACAGCATTTGAGATCTGAGAATGGACAGACTGTCTCCACAAGTGGGTCTCTGACCCCCGTGTAGCCTAACTGGGAGACACTTCCCAGTAGGGGCTGACAGACACCTCATATATGTGGCTGCCCCTCTGGGACAAAGCTTCCAGAGGAAGGATCAGGCAGCAATATTTGCTGTTCTGCAATATTTGCTGTTCTGCAGCCTCTGCTGGTGATCCAGTGTCTGGAACGGACCTCCAGCAAACTGCAACAGACCTGCAGCTGAGGGACCTGACTGTTAGAAGGAAAACTAATAAACAGAAAGGAATAGCATCAACATCAACAAAAAGGTCATCTACACCAAAACCCCATCTGTAGGTCACTAATATCAAAGACCAGAGGTAGATAAAACCACAAAGATGGTGAGAAACTAGAGCAGAAAAGCTGAAAATTCTAAAAATCAGAGTATCTCTTCTCCTCCAAAGGATTGCAGCTCCTCGCCAGCAACAGAGCAAAGCTGGTTGGAGAATGACTTTGACAAGCTGACAGAAGTAGGCTTCAGAAGGTTGGTAATAACAAACTTCCCTGAGCTAAAGGAGGATGTTCAAACCCATCACTAAAACCCTTGAAAAAAGATTAGACGAATGGCTAAGTAGAATAAACAGTATACAGAAGACCTTAAATGACCTGATGGAGCTGAAAACCATGGCATGAGAACTTCGTGATACATACAAAAACTTCAATAGCTGATTCAATCAAGTGGAAGAAAGGGTATCAGTGATTGAAGATCAAATTAATGAAATAAAGTGAGAAGACAAGGTTAGAGAAAAAAGAATAAAAAGAAACAAACAAAGTCTCCAAGAAATATGGGACTATGTGAAAAGACCAAATCTACGTTTGATTGGTGTACTTGAAAGTGATGGGGAGACTGGAATCAAGTTGGAAAACACTTTTCAGGATATTATCCAGGAGAACTTCCCCAACCTAGCAAGGCAGGCCAACATTCAAATTCAGGAAATACAGAGAACACCACACGATACTCCTCGAGAAGAGCAACCCAAAGACACATAATTGTCAGATTCACCAAGGTTGAAATGAAGGAAAAAGTGTTAAGGGCAGCCAGAGAGAAAGGTCGAGTTACCCACAAAGGGAAACCCATCAGACTAACAGCAGATCTCTCGGCAGAAACTCTACAAGCCAGAAGAGAGTGGGGGCCAATAGTCAACATTCTTAAAAAAAATAATATTCAACCCAGAATTTCATAGCCAGCTAAACTAAGCTTCATAAGTGAAGGAGAAATGAAATCCTTTACAGACAAGCAAAT
Source organism: Papio anubis (assembly GCF_008728515.1). Taxonomy (NCBI): domain Eukaryota; kingdom Metazoa; phylum Chordata; class Mammalia; order Primates; family Cercopithecidae; genus Papio; species Papio anubis. The sequence continues at coordinate 22,894,090 of NC_044986.1, forward strand.
GCTGAGAGATTTTGTCACCACCAGGCCTGCCTTACAAGAGCTCCTGAAGGAAACACTAAATATGGAAAGAAACAACCAGTACCAACCACTGCAAAAGCATGCCAAATGGTAAAGACAATTGATGCTGTGAAGAAACTGCATCAATTAATGGGCAAAATAACCAGCAAACATCATAATGATAGGATCAAATTCACACATAATATTAACCTTAAATGTAGATGGGCTAAATGCCCCAATTAAAAGGCACAGACTGGCAAATTGGGTAGAGTCAAGACCCATCAGTGTGCTGTATTCAGGAGACCCATCTCACACACAAAGACGCACATAGGCTCAAAAATAAAGGGATGGAGGAAGATGTACCAAGCAAATGGAAAGCAAAAAAAAGCAGGGGTTGCAATCCTGGTCTCTGATAAAACAGACTTTAAACCAACAAAGATCGAAAGAGACAAAGAAGGCCATTACATAATGGTAAAGGGATCAATTCAACAAGAAGAGCTAACTATCCTAAATATATATGCACCAAATACAGGAGCACCCACATTCATAAAGCAAGTCCTTAGAGACCTACAAAGAGACTTAGACTCCCACACATTAATAATGGGAGACTTTAACACCCCACTATCAATATTAGACAGATCAACGAGACAGAAGGTTGTAATTTTGTGTGTATGTGTGCTGAGAATTTTTCTGGAAAAAGAATGAGTAGAAAACAGAGAATTTTTTTCCAGGGAGGGTATATACCCAAAGGATTATAAATCATGCTACCATAAAGTCACATGCACACGTATGTTTATTGCGGCACTATTCACAATAGCAAAGACTTGGAACCAACTCAAATGTCCATCAATTATAGACTGGATTAAGAAAATGTGGCACATATACACCATGGAATACTATGCAGCCATAAAAAAGGATGAGTTCCTGTCCTTTGCAGGGACATGGATGAAGCTGGAAACCATCATTCTGAGCAAACTATCACAAGGACAGAAAACCAAACACTGCATGTTCTCACTCATAGGTGGGAATAGGACGATGAGATCACTTGGACACAGGGCAGGGAAGATCACGCACCAGGGCCTGTCAGGGGGTGGGAGTCTGGGGGAGGAATAGCATTAGGAGAAATACCAAATGTAAATGACGAGTTAATGGCAGCAGCAAACCAACATGGCTAACATGTATACCTATAACAAAGCTGCACGCTAAAAGTAATACAAAAATTCCTAGAACTTAAAAGTATATTAGAAAGAAAGAAAAGAAGGAAGGAAGGGAAGGAAGGAAGAAGGAAGGAAGGAAGGAAGGAAGGAAGGAAGGAAGGAAGGAAGGAAGGAAGGAAGGAAGGAAGGGGCTGGGTGCGGTGGCTCATGCCTGTAATCCCAGCACTTTGGGAGGCCGAGGTGGGCGGATCATGAGGTCCAAAGATCGAGACCATCCTGGCTAACACGGTGAAACCCCATCTCTACTAAAAATACAAAAAATTAGCCGGGCATGGTGGCGGGCGCCTGTAGTCCCAGCTACTCGGGAGGCTGAGGCAGAATGGCGTGAACCCAGGAGGCAGAGCTTGCAGTGAGCTGAGATCATACCACCACACTCCAGCCTGGGTGACAGACTCCGTCTCAAAAAAAAATTTTTTTAAAGCTTCTAAAGGTATAGGCTATACTAAAGGATATACATATACTGCCTCTTCTATTCTACTTTTGGTGTTTCATTTGACCTATACTGTATCAATATCTTCAGGAAACAATATGAAACAATTATAATTTCACATTAAATGTTGCAAATGTCTAAAAAAACCAGAGTCCAAACATGTATCGACATTCATAGAGATCTTGTCTTGTATTTTGACATACAAAATGCTTTTTGTTGGTTTGTGCATCTGGCTTCTCAAATAGATAGCATTCTCCTTCATAGCAGGAGTAATGCAGTATTTCTTTCTTTTAAAATGTTGTTTTTTGGTCAGGTGCAGTGGCTCACGCCTGTAATCCCAGCACTTTGGGAGGTCGAGGCAGGCGGATCACGAGGTCAGGAGATTAAGACCATCCTGGCTAACATGGTGAAACCCCGTCTCTACTAAAAATACAAAAAATTAGCCAGACGTGGTGGCGGGCGCCTGTAGCTCCAGCTACTAGGGAGACTGAGGCAAGAGAATGGCGTGAACCTGGGAGGCAGAGCTTGCGGTGAGCCGAGACCGTGCCACTATACTCCAGCCTGGGTGAAGGAGCAAGACTCCGTCTCAAAAAAAAAAAAAAAAAAAGTTTTTTTTTTTTTTTATAAAAGAATACTTGTAATTAATAAAACATAATGAAACAAAGACTTGTAACCTACTATGTGGCACAACAACTAGAATGTGACTGAAACCATTGACCTCCTCATGCCATATCTGTTTGCCCCTCTGAGGTAACAACTGTCCTAAATTTGATGCTCAAAATCTCTTGCTGTAAAAAAGTTTTAAGACGTTTATATGATTTATTTAGAAAAGGTTTATCTTTGCTTATTTTTAAGCTTTAGAAAAATAAAGTGCATTTTTATTTTATAGTGTATTGTAGTCTTCTGAAACTCATTTTTTTACACATCATTTGTTTCAAGATTCATTCATCTTTAAAAAAAATTTTTTTAATTATAAAAAACCCAAGGATCCAGCACTTCTAAGTTTCTGGGGGTTTTTTGTTTTATTTGTTTTTTTTTTGTTGTTGCTGCTGTTGTTGTTTGTTTGTTTGCTTTTTTGAAACAGAGTCTTGCCCTGTCACCCAGGCTGGAGTGTAGTGGCGCAATCTCGGCTCACTGCAACCCTCCACCTCCTGGATTCAAGCAATTCTCTTGCCTCAGCCTCCTGAGTAGCTAGGATTACAGGCACCCGCCACCACGCCTGGCTAATTTTTGTATTTTTAGTAGACACGAGGTTTCACCATGTTGGTCAGGCTGGTCTTGAATTCCTAACCTCAAGTATTCTGCCCGCCTTGGCCTCCCAAAGTGCTGGATCACAGTCATGAGCCACCGCGCCTGGCCTAATTTTCATAGTTTTTGTAGAGACAGGGTTTCACCATGTTGGCCAGGCTGGTCTCAAATTCCTGGGCTCAAGTGATCCACCTGCCTTGGCCTCCCAAAGTGTTGGGATTACAGGCGTGAGCCACCACGCCCGGCCATCATCCATCTGATTCATTGTAACTCTAGTGCATTCATTTCTCACTACTGCATAATATTACATTGTGGGAAGAGATCTCAATTCATTCCTTCTCCAGTCAGAGGACATCTGGAATTTTCATAATTTTACGATTATGAACAATGCTTCTTTGAAGATCCTTGTGAAGGCTTTTCATACATGTGCAAGAGTTTCCAAGGCATCATTTTAGGAGTGGAAGTAATTGCTGGGTCATTGGTGTGTGCAACTTCAGTGTTACAAGATAATGCCCAGTTGTTTTCCAAAGGCACTTATACTCCGCACCATCCCTGTAAAAGTCCCCATCACCAACCTCTCACCACCACTAGTGCCCCTGATTTGTAATGGACTCAAAGATAATTTATTTATTGACTGCCTGAGACAGTGGAATGGATGGAGTGTGTAGGTGGCATGTAAGACAATCAGAAAGTTGGAGAGCACAGACACCATCTTCACTCAGAAAGATGAATGACTGAAACTCCAGCATCTCAGACTGGCGGTGATGGCCATAGGCTCTGGGCTTCTTTGATCCAATCATCTGGGACCCCTGGGGGCCTTCATGGCCGCTTGGTTGTGACCCACAGTGCTCAGCAAGCCCTGTCTGGACACAAGCTTCTAGTATGTGCCTGTTTTAGGGGCCTCATGCCTAGCTCTGCTGCAGCACTCTGTAGGAGACTTTCTTGATTGCCAAAAATCAGGAAATCAGGATTTTGAGACCATCCCGGGCAATATGGCGAAACCCCATCTCTACCAAAAACACAAAATAACATTAATAATAATAATAATAACCAGGCGTGGGGACTTGTGCCTGTAGTTCCAGGTACTCGGGAGGCTAAGGTAGGAGGATCACTTGAACCCAGGAGGGGCAGGTTGCATGAGCCTTGGAGGCCAGCCTTGAAAACCCACGGAAATCCTATCTATGAATAATAAGTCCTACACCCATATGGGCCCTGATGTTGGTTTCAAACAGCCATGTTTCCCTGCCCTCTTTACACTAACATTTTTCTTTAAGGTTTTTTGTTTTGTTTTGTTTTGTTTTGTTTTTCAAACAAGCAAGTCCTAGTAACATGATAGAAACTTTTTTTTTTACTGTTTTCATCCATGCCTAAAATTTAGTCTACACACACACATACACACACACACACAAATGCACCCTCACAAAGAGCACATTCTTTACTTCTTTTCAAGTCCAAAGCCTGTAAGAAGAGTTTTCTGTCGAAGGTCAGCAGCTCTGATTGTATTGCTTTATTTAGAGCATAGTTTTTGCTGAAACTCATTCCATTACCTTTGAGTTCACGGAAGTGGAGCCCATTAGAAGAATCGGCAGTCAAGAGGCTCTCATACAGGGTTAGAGAGTGATGCTAAACTTAGGTTCATTTGGCTACTGTGGTTTATTGACAGGGGCCTCTCTTTTTCTCTCTCTCCTTTTAATGGAGCCTGCATTTTCCTGTTTTGCAGCCGCCAACCTGTTCATGGTGGGAAGAAAGGAAACTTCTTATCTCTACTCCTAAACTCCCTACTCCTCCAGCAAGTGGCCTACTTCCCATTGCCCTAGTATGGCTAATCGACACCCACATCCAGGCCTCAGGCTGGCACAGGCAGGGGTACAGAATAGACAGTTCTGTGTCCCTGGTCCTGGTGGAGTGGGTTTACGGACCTGACCATTGCCCTGTCTCTTGGCTTCCGACCTGTGTACTGTGTCTTGACTGCCAGAGTCCTAGTATCTGTGGAGGCAGCCACTCCCCCACCTGGCCCCTGCTTTCCACCCCACTGGCTTTGTGCCCTGGGGTGGGTGTCATGTGCTTCCTGGTCTACGAAATGGGGGTGATAACACCCACAACACCTATACAGGTGTGCTTTACCCTTAAAAAGTACAGTTACAGGCCAGGTGTAGTGGCTAATGCCTGCAATCCCTTGGGAGGCTAAGGTGGGAGGATTGCTTGAGCTCAGAAGTTTGAGACCAACCTGGGCAACATGGCAAAATCCCGTCTCTACCAAAAATACAAAAAAAAAAAAAAAAAATTAATAAGGCATGGGGACGTGTGCCTATAGTTCCAGCTACTTGGGAGGCTAAGGCAGGAGAATCACTTGAACCCAGGAGTGGGAGGTTGCAGTGAGCTAAGATCAAGCCACTGCACTTCAGCCTGGGTGACAGAGCAAGACTCTGTCTCAAAAAAAAATTATATTGTAAGGTGTCATGAAACATTTGGACCATGCCTATGTTGACATTGTGAAGGGCATGCCCTCGGAGTCAGCTGGCAGTGGGGGTCAGGGTGAATTAATCCAACTGTTCCCAAGGGCAATTTGTCAGTATTTGTGAAAACAAAACCTACAATTTATCTTTTGAACCATGGTTCAAATGGAATTTGTGCAATGAAAATACCGAAGACTACATATGGGGAGTTTTTTTGTGACATTCCTTATAGTAGTTAAATCCCAAAACCATCTAAATGTCCACTTTCCTCTCTAACACAGCTATTCTATGGTATAGTATGTACCCACTAAAAAGACTGAGATTGTGATCCGTGGACTGATAAGAAATGATCTTCAAGAAATATTTGTGTGTGTGTGAAAAAGGGTACAAAACAGTATGTATGCGATCTTTATGTTTAAAAATAGGATGTAATTTTGTGTGTGTGTGTGCTGAGAATTTTTCTGGAAAAAGAATGAGTAGAAAACAGAGAATTTTTTCCAGGGAGGGAGGACAGAGGTGGAGGGAGAATTATTTTTCACTGTGTGCTCTTGCACTTGAAATTTTTATGTGTTTGTATAATGTAAACACAATTTTGGAATATAAAAAATACGTAAGCTATTTCCATTCTAATTACTGGCAGGTTTTTATTTCTAGAATGCTTCTATGTCACAGAGAGTAGCTCTGAGAATGACCTTTGAAGAATGGGAAGATGACACAGGCTTCAGAGAACCAAAGTAGGATGTGGGCTCCAGAGGCGGTGACATTTGCTACCTCTGGAGGCTGCCTGTAGTCTTAAGCCCAGGAAAGGCAGTCTCCCCAGTCCCTGTCACTGCTACCTGTGGCCACATCTAGCCCCCAGCACCTCCTCCTCAGGCCCCCATCTCTGGAGGGGCCATCACTCATAATTCAGTGGCTGCCAGGCTCAGTGCTAACTAAGCACTTCAGGTGCGTTAGGATGAAGGTCTTTGCTTCTCACCTCCCTGCATCTCACAGCTGGCACCATGGTCCAGGCCACCACAGCTTCCTTGGAACTTCTTGCCCTTTTTGAGCCATTCACAGCCACTAGAGTGATCTTTCTAGGCCATAAGGCATAATGGTCATTGCCCTACTTAAAACCCTCCTAGCCTGTCACTGTTAGGATCCAATCCAAGCCCATTACAGTGGCTATGAGGCTGTCTTCCTTGCCTCTCCTACCTCTGCTCATGGGCTCTGCTCCAACTATACTGATTGTCCTGTTCCTGAAAGAGAACGAACACATTCCTGCACCAGGACCCTTGCATTCGCTGTTCTCCGAGTATGACGTCTGTTCCCCAAGACCTTCCTGAGCTGTGTCTCATCGTTCAGTTCTCGACTCAGTGTCACCTTTCAGAGAGGCCTCTCTGACTACTCTAGGTGAAGAGAAGTCTCCCTCCCCTGAATCCACCTATCCCTCCGTCCCACACCACCAGAATGCATTTTCTTCATGGCATTTGTTAGTCTTGGCAATTGCCTTGTTGATTTGTTTGGGCTCTGAGCCCTCTTCGTCGAATGTCAATGCACTGAGCACATGGGCATTTTTGGTATTGACACCGTGGAGCATGACGTCAGCACCACGGGTGTTTACGAAGTGAATGGATGCAGTACATGCACTGCAAGTGCCACGTGTTGCTGGAATCTTTGCTGCTTACTCTCTGTGTGGCCTCAGGAACATCACATTTTCTGCAGCTGTGCAGTGGGGCAGGCTGGGAGTACCAGGGCAAAATAGAGAGCGGCTCCTGAATGGAGCTTTTTGTTTGTTCTAGAAGTCTATCATTCTGAAGAAGTTGTACGGAAACATGTACTCTGATTTTCCAGCTGGGTTGTTTTCTGCCCACCTTCCTGTTCTGGGAAGCAGGGCAAATTCCTGGGAGACTCTCCCTGGAGTGGGGGGCAGGGGGTGGCCTGGAAAATAGCCCAGGGCCTAGGGGGAAAGGGGGGGTGTAAATGCGGGAAAGGGGTGACTCTGGGAGAGTTGAACTGTCTCCTGAAAAAGAGTGTGGGAAGAAAGACTGGAACAAAGTACACAGACCTTAGGAAGGTTAGTGCAGCTGAAACCCGCCACACAATGCTTGACGCTCATGTCAACACAGAACATGTAAAGGAACAGTCGCCGTGATGATTATTAATTATTGCTATTACTGAACTGTGTCCATTTCTACAAAGGAACCAGACTGTCTCAAATTGTGCCTTTTCACAATTCTCTGCCTCATTTCAGCATCATAACAGTCCTTTGGGGCAGGTGCCCTTGTTATCCTGTTCATAGAATTGAGGAAACCCAGGCACGGAGAGGGTGTCTGGCTCAGGTTCACACATAGCTGCAGAGCTGGGATTCAAGTGCGGTTGGGCTCTTCCGGCTACAATTTTGAAGTTTCTTGAAATTTCCCAGGATTCTTTATTTTTGTTAGGCAATGCCTGTTTCCTTGAGGTTCCCAGCAGTTAAAACAACCATTAGGAAATGAAAGGAGACCGCAGACTTGGTTAGGAGGGAACAGGGCTGGGAAGAAGTAGGGGCACCCTTGCCTGGCTCTCCAGGAGAATCTGACCCCACAGGGGGCTACCTGGGAAGGGACAGAACCAGGGCCAAATCCTGAGGACAACTGTCTTCAGCTATGAGGCTAAGTGGCTACATCTCCCTTCTGGCCTGAGAGGCTATAGAGGGGCAGTGACCCTGTGGACGGGTCTCAGCAACAGCAGAGGAAACACAGCTCCCGCTTGGGCCCTATCCTCACCCTCAGGGTTGGGGCTTGGCCTCAGATCCTGATCTTCCAGGGGCCAAGCCACCATGAGCGAAAGCAACAGGTATAAAGAATGCCTGACTCAGAACGGAACCTGGAGCCACCTGCCCAAGATTCCCGGGGCGGGGACCTGTCTCTTGCCCTGCCACTGTGGGGATGACATCCTCCACCCTCACTCTCTCCCTTCCCCAGAATGGCACCTACGGTGTCACCATTACCACAAGTGTTTTGGGGTGGGCACTTGGGGTCAAGGCCCTTGCTCAAAGGATGACATGAAGTCTCCAGTACATTTGTGGGCCTTTATCTACTCAAGGGTGTGTGGGGGTGAATTAGCTGTTCCAGGGATGTGTTCCAGGGGCTGCAAGGAGGTGGGGAAGGCACAACAAGAAGCAAGGATGGAACCGGAGAAAGGGTCCCCGCATGGCCTGGGATCAGGACCTCGAGAACCAGTGGGGAAGCCTGGAGGGAAAGCGGAACTGATCAGGTGCATGTCAATTAGGCCATGATATTTTAGGCAACACCTCTGCTGGAGAGGTGGTTGCCTGCAAAACCGGATGAAGGCAGTGCTGTCAGGGTTTGGCGCTCTGTGAACAGCCACCTGGGGTCTGCACGTGTATTCTGCCTCCACCCACCTCCGCTCAAACCCCCTTCCTAGCACCTCCCTCTCTGCAAGGTTCCGGAGTGGCCACCCACAGAGCAGCGCTGGGCTGGGTGCTGAGTCATGAGGCTATGGTGCCTGCCAGGGGGCGAGGGTGGCAGATGGCTTTATGTGGGCGTGAGTGAGGAGGGGGGCAGATGGGAGAGGCAGTGACCTTGGGCCCAGCAGATATCCAGGGAAGTGGCCTGGGAGGTAGGTCTCCAACTCTTCCTTTCCCGTGTCTTCACTGCCGTTTTCCAGGGATGCCTGTTCCTGCTGGGGTAGCCAGCTGTGATCAGGTCAGGGTGGAAAGTGACCCCTGGGAGACCTGAGGCCTGAGGCCCTGGGCTTCCGCTTGACCTGGCTGGGTCGGCCGTGGGAGGCAGAGCCTGGCTCTGTTTATCCAGGCCGGACACTTCCGGAGCAGATGGGCGCCTGTCAGAGCCGCCAGCCAGGAACTGGGCTGACGTCCTCTCATTGCCAAGTGGCAGGTGACTCGAGGGCCTGGAGGGAACATGGGTTTGGTTTGCCTGTTTATTAGGGAACTCTCTCTCCGGGCTGGGAGCTGCCTGCACAACTGAGTGAGCACAGGGCAGACTCTTTGACCCGAAGGGGCCCGGCCCTTTCAGGCGCTGAATGCTGGGGACTCTGCGGGGGCTTCAGGGTCTCCCCAGAAGTCATGACTGAGCTCTGCTTTTTTTGCTCCCCCTACCTTGGTATATGCATTTCCTGGGGCTCCTGTGACAAAGTACTACTAACCAAGTGAGTGGTTTAAAACAGAGATGTCTTCTCTCATAGTTCTGGGGCCAGCATTGAACTCAAGGTGTCAGCAGGGCTCCCGCCGGAGGTCCTGATGGAGGGTCTGCTGCAGGCCACGCTCCTGGCTTCTAGTGGTTGCCGGCAGCCCTGTATGTTCTCTGCTTGTAGAGGTATCACTCCTGTGTCTGCCTCCATCTTCACATGGCGTTCTCCCCTCGGTGTCTTCTGCGTCCATTCTCCTCTCCCTTTTTTTTTTTTTTTTTTTTTTTTTTTTTTTTAGATGGAGTCTCGCTTCGTTGCCCAGGCTGGAGTGCAGTGGCGAAATCTCAGCTCACTGCAACCTCTGCCTCCTGGGTTCAAATGATTCTCCTGACTCGGCCTCCCAAGTAGTTGGGACTACAGGCGCCCGCCACCATGCCCAGCTAATTTTTTTTTTTTTTTTTTGAGATGGAGTCTTGCTCTGTTGCCCAGGCTGGAGTGCAGTGGTGTGAACTCGGCTCACTGCAAGCTCCGCTTCCCGGGTTCACACCATTCTCCTGCCTCAGCCTCCCTAGTAGCTGGGACTACAGGCACCTACCACCATGCCTGGCTAATTTTGTGTGTGTGTATTTTTAGTAGAGATGGGATTTCACCATATTAGCCAGGATGGTCTCGATCTCCTGACCTCGTGATCTGCCTGCCTCGGCCTCCCAAAGTGCTGGGATTACAGACGTGAGCCTCCTCGCCCAGCCTCTCCTCTCTCCTTATAAAGACTCCAGTCATACTGGATTAAAGGCCCACCCCACTCAGTATAACCTCAAATTAATCACATCTGCAATGCCGTATTTCCATATAAGGTCACATTCTGAGGTTTGGGGAAGGACATGAATGGTGGGGGGATACTGTTCCACCCAGGACACTTGGGTTGCCCATCTGCCTCACTCTTTCTCTCATCTTCAGCTTTTCCTCCCTCTTGCTCTGCCATTTAGAGAGAGGACACCCTGTACCCACGCCTGAGCTTTCAGGGAGGGGGAGGCCGCCATTTTCCCAAGAGCTGGCTGACTCCCAAGCATTCGACTGTAAGTTAGAAAACCCATTAAGAGGCAATCAACGTACAGCTTGGTTTTCATCCTGTATAGAGTACCAGAGGCCTTTGGGAATCAAAAGGAAAGCTCTGAACTCCCGCCCAGGGTAAATGTACATGCAAACACGCACAACTCTCAGTGGTGACACAGCCCTTCCAATGCCCGTTTGTCCTGGGACTCCAGAGAGGGCCTTCTCCAGGCCAAGGAATTTCTGTCTGGAGTAAAAGGAGGCCCCAGTGCCTCAGCACTGTGCTGCCTGTGAGATCAGGGGTTGCCACGCTGGGTGAGGACTGGGAAGGGTTTCCTTAAACCAGACCAGCGTCAGTGTGTGTGTGCAGTCACAGGGTAGGCATGGACAGCGGATGGTGGAGGTATTCAGGAAAAGGGTGGGGTGCTCTGCTGTGGTGTTAAAATGGTTTTTTTTCTTGGCCCTGTAGCCACCGCCCTCCAGATATTGTTGAAAAGAGGCCCAGAGAGAGCCTGATGCTGGATTTCCAGGCATTTAAAGCAGAGGTTCTAAGACGTGTTGTTAAAGGGAGGGAGGAGGGAGTTGCCCAACATAACCTCTTCCCATTATCCTCTTTACGTAAAAGCACCCAGACTCTGTCCTTCTGTGTGTACAAATAAATGTCCCTAAAGGTCCTGAAGGGTAAACATCAGGTGTCAGTGGCTGCTTCTGGACAGGATTTAGCATTGAGGGCATCAAGGAAGGACTTTTCCTTGTTGCTATCTCTGTTTTGGTGTGGCTTGAATGTTTCCAATGAAAGTGGATTCAAGTGATAATTATGTGTTAAATTAAAATGTTTTCAAAGAAAGGCTCTTGATGTTCTGGGAGTTTCAGATCCCTTCAAGAAGTTCCTGAAAACCACGGTCTATCCCCAGTGCACCTGCTCACCACAAGAATCCCCAGCCTGAGGGAGGAGCAGACCCCTGGCCCTGAAGCAGACCAGCTCCTTCTTCCGGAGAAACCCACCTGCTGCCACCAGCCAGGCTACTGGGATTCTCCTCTTCCCCTCTCCCCACTCCACATCCAGGCACGCAGAAAATTCTAGCTGAATTGTTCTCCCGACCAGTGGTTCCCAGACGGATGGCATCAGAATCATCTGGGGGCTGGTTGGAATGGCATGTTGGACCACCCCTTTACTTTTCTAAGATTTGCTTTTCTAATGAGGGTCCAGGTATCTGATATGATGGATCCTCCCACCTCACTTTGAGAACCACTGATCTAGGTAAAGGGCATTAACTGTGCCTTCCGAGGTTCACCTGGACTCTGGAGAGGGGTTCCAGCTGGGAACAAGGTTCATTCCTCTCCTGTGTGGAAGTGAGCAGAGGAGCATCCGTGGGAACCACCTGGGGATAGGGAAGAGGGAAAATCGTTCTCTTAGGAGTGAGGCTGATGAGATGCTTTGCACTGGAAGACTGCGATTGTCTCAATGAGAAGGTACCTGGGGGACCCCTCATCACCTCCCACTCCTCAGGGACTGGAGGGTTAAGAGGTGTGAGCAGGTCCTTCCAAGTCCCTCCCACCAGTTGTTTCCTGGGACTCTGAGCTCTGATCTGCTGTGCCCCCTCAGCCTCTCCTCACCCCTTACCATTTTCTTTTTTTCTTAGAGACAGGGTCTCACTCTGTTGCCCAAGCTGGAGTGCAGTGGTGTGATCACAGCTCACTGCAGCCTCAACCTCCTGGGCTCAGGTGATTCTCCCACCTCAGCCTCCTGCGTAGCTGGAACTATAGGTGTGTGCAACCATGTCTGGCTAATTTTTTGTAATTTTGGTAGAGACAGAATTTCTTTTTTCTTTTTTAGAGATAGGGTTTTACCATGTTGCCCAGACTGGTCTTGAACTCCTGGACTCAAGAAATCTGCCTGCCTCAGCCTCCCAAAGTGCTGGGATTACAGGTGTGAGCCACCACACCCGGCCCTTCTCCTCACCATTGAGATGGAGGCTGGGCTAGCAAGGCTGGGGCTGGAGGTTAGGAGGGCCGGGGAAGGACCCTCCAGTCCCTCAGCTTCCCCGTGACTCCTTTCCAACCTCTGCAGTTCTCAGGCATGAATACACAGTCTTACATCACTCTCACCTCAAGGGACTGGATTGAACAGACTAGGTGCCCCGGCACCTGGCTCAGCAACTGGTGTGGAATTGGCACCCAGTAAATGTTTACCAAAGAAAAGAAAGGTGGAACTCCAAAGTGTGAAGGAAGGAAGGGTTTCTGCAGTACTTTTCCACTCCCTTCCCTTTTTGCATCTCACCCTCCAGCAAATCCCAGTCCTGTGGGTTCAAAGGGACTCAGCTCTTTTTTTTCCCTACAGTAACTGTGTTCCACCCTGGGGGAATTTTCATCTCAACTGAGGACTCCCAGTGCAGGTGACTTAAACCCCAAGGATGCAATGTCGGGCCTCAGGGCAAGTGAAGTTGTGCAAGGCCAGGATCCAGGAGAGGCAGAGTTCTAGTCTGGCCCTCCACCCCCAACTCATGTCAGATCCACCCTGCAGCATGTACCTTAGGCCTGTGCAGGTGTCATAAAGATGCAGGTCCCTGGGGGAGGGGGACTCACTTTGGAGGAGCCTTGTATGTGTGTGGTGCTTCTGTGAATGAGCTCAGCTGCTGTGTGCACCATCTTTGTCTGCCAGACTGCCCTAGGAGTGATGAAAGAGGGTCAAAATGCCAAATTCTTCTAGCAGCTTCTGAGATGAGTCCCTACCAAATTCAGGGGGTGGCAGAGTTGGCAAGTCTGGGCCTGAGAGAGAGAGAAAGAGAGGGAGCCTGTCCATTAGAAAACTCATTGAGGAATCAGCCCGATCCTCCCTGTCCCCCAATTTCTTTCACTTGTTGGGGGGCAGGTGGTGGTGGGGAGTGACTTGTGGAGGAGACAGGGACACCTGGAGCGGCTCTGAATCCCTGTTAACCCCTCAATGCCCAACTGCCAACAGTCACCAGGGACTTCTGATGAACAAATCCAATAATCCTTTCTCAGGCCTCTCTTCCTCCACCGCTGCAGATGTCTGCACTGGGGGAGTCCTTGCCTTCCTCTAATGATCGACAAGCACTTATGCAGTGCATGCTCTGTGCCAGGCACTGTGCCAGGCTCCTGGATACAAAGGGAATGAGTCCCAGCTCCTATTCAAGGAGCTGCCAGGGTGTGGAGAGAGCAAGTTGGCAACCAGCAGTTTCAGCACAGCACACCGTGAGTGCAGTGGCTGGAGAATTTTAGGAAGGAAGCAACTCCAAGAACTCCTCTCTTCCACATCCACCCTGGGCATTCTCTCTCTCTTCTCCCATTAGCTAATACCAGTTTATGTTTGTTGAGCATTGGGAACTCAGATAAGAGCTTAATATGTGTTCTCCATCTTCACCACAACACAGCACAGGTATACACTGTGAACCCATTTCACAGGGAAGGAAACTGAGGGAGAGTGGCTCAGGAGCTTTCCCCAGGCCACACACATGTTCCGCGCCTTGAATGCCCTTCACTCCTAACTCTCCCATTGTGGCAAGATTCTTGCTCACCAAGGTTCTGACCTCCATTCTCTGTCCTCTTTCTGGTCACCCCTCCATGATATCATGTCCTCCCACACATTCAGCTGCCACCTCCTGTGTCTGGGTCAGAGGTTCCTGCAGCCTCCAGACTTGCACACATACTTCCTGCCAGCCTGCTGAGCAGCTCCACGTGGGCAGCCTGCCAGCACCTCAGCCCTGCTGTGTCCAAGCCCACCATCTCTTCCATACTTCTCTGTGACTATGCATGGTGCCCCCTGCTCCTGGTTACCCAGGTGCCAAGCTGTCTCTCTTCTGCCTCCATCTGGAACACAGCAGACAGAAGGTACAGTGGGAGACCACTCTGAATTATTTTGGTTGCAAGTGACAGAAAAGTCCTATTCAGACTGCCTTGATCAATAACAGATTTTTTTGAGTAGAGCTGGGTTCAGACACAGCTAAATCCAGTGGTTCAAATGGTTCTATCTATTCTTGGTCTTTTAGCTCACGTTATATTGGTTTCATGTTTAGTTCCCACAGGGTGGCAGAATGGCCATCAGTTCATACCCTCTTAAGGATAAGCAGAAGAGACCGCCCTTCTTTTCCTGGTAAATCCTACACAAGTCCCGGGATTTGCCCTGTCTGCACCAACTAGAGTCTTGGGACCGGTTGCTGAGGTTAGAAGGATTCAGTTCTCTGTTTGGCCAGGCTGGGTCATGGGCTTCACCAGAACCAAATGGACAGAGAGTAGGAATGCTAATAAAGGCTTAAAGATACCCAAGGGCTCCATGAGATATATCCCTTCCATGCTTGAGGGTGCTGGGGAAGGAGAGAAGAGGCCCGATTTGTCCTGATGATATTTGTGACCATTACTAGGTGAGATACATATGCAGAAGCTCTAAAGGTTGAACCTTAGAATCTACAGTTAAGACAGAGTGGGGTTTGAGCCTCATTTCCACTAATGTGTTAGTCAGGATAAGCTAGTAGACTTGTGGTGATAGACAACCCTAAAAATTGTGATTAACACAGTAACCATTTATTTCTCCCCCATGCCACATGCCCCATGCAGGACAGTGGGGGCTCTGCTCCACACGGTCACTTAGGGATCTAGGTGGTTGGAGGCACCATTATCTTGCAACTGCACAGCCTGCACATCTCCACAGGTTCCATGCCAGGGGAAAGAAAAGACTGGAGAATTGTGCCTGGAGACTTTTCACTGCCTCAATTTGGAAGTGACAGACATTACTTCTGTTCATATTTCATTGGCTAGAACTAGTCATAGCCCAGCCTCCCAGGAAGAGGGTAGGTATGAAGGAAAGCATATGGAATAGTCAAAGAAAATTATCACTGCTGCCACACTCATTCACTAGCTGTGTGTCAGTGGCAAGATACTTAACCTTTCTGTGTCTTCATTTCCCTGTCTGTTTTTGTTTGTTTTTATGGACGGAGTCTTGCTCTGTCATCCAGGCTGGAGTGCACTGGCATGATCGTAGCTTACTTCAGCCTCAACCTCCTGGGCTCAAGTGATACTCCTACCTTAGCCTTCTGAGTAGCTAGGGCTACTAGCCTTGTTAATTTTTTTTTGTTTTTTGAAGGGCTGTCTCACTATGTTGCCCAGGCTGGCCTCAAATTCCTGGCTTCAAGTGATCTTCCTGCCTAGGCTTCCCAAAGTGCTGGGATTACAGGCATGGACCACTTTGCCTGGACTCAGTTTCCCCTTTTTTGTTTGTTTTTGTTTTGAGATGAAGTTTTGCTTTTGTTTCTCAGGCTAGAGTGCAGTGGTGCAATCTCGGCTCACTGTAACCTCCACCTCCTGGGTTCAAGCAATTCTCCTGCCTCAGCCTCCTGAGTAGCCAGGATTACAGGCATCTGCCACCACGCCTGGCTAATTTTATATATTTTTAGTAGAGATGGGGTTTGACCATGTTGGCCAGGCTGGTCTCAAACTTTTGACTTCAGGTGATCCACCCGCCTTGGCCTCCCAAAGTGCTGGGATTACAGGCCTGAGCCACCGCGTTCGACCCCCATCTGTTAACGGAGGATTACAATAGTTCTTTCAAAAATGTTTTCTTTTTTAAAAAATGTAAATCTCTTTTGTGGGTACACAATAGCTGTATACATTTATGGGGTACATGAGATCTTTTGATATAGGCATGTAATGTGAAATAAGCACACCATGGGGCATGGGGGTGTCTATCCCCTCAAGCATTTACCCTTTGAGTTACAAACAATCCAGCTACATTCTTTAAGTTATTTTAAAATGTACAATTAAGTTATTATTGACTATAGTCACCCTCTTGTGCTATCAAGTTGTAGGTCTTATTCACTTTTTTTGTAGCATTAACCATCTCCAACTTCCCTCAGTCTCCCACTATCCTTCCCAACCTCCAGTAACCACCTTTCTACTCTCTGGGTCCATGAGTTCAATCATTTTGATTTAAATTAAAATTTTTTTTTTCTTGCCCCACCTAATGCCATCACGGTTTGATTTTTAGATCCCACAAGTAACTGAGAACATGTGATGTTTGTCTTCTGTGCCTAGCTTATTTCACTTAACATAATGATCTCCAGTTCCATTCATGTTGTTGCAAATGACTGGATCTTATTCTTATTTAATAGCTGAATAGTACTCCATCATGTATATGTACCACATTTTCTTTATCCATGTTCCAGATCTTAGAGGAAAGACTTTCGGTTTTTCCCCATTCAGTATGAGACTAGCTGTGGGTCTGTCATATACGGCTGTTATTATGTTGAGGTATGTTCCTTCTATCCCCAGTTTTCTGAGGGCTTTCATCCTGAAGAGATGTTGAATTTTATCAAATGCTTTTTCAGCATCAATGGAGATGATAATAGGGTTTTGTTTGTTGTGGGTTTTTGTTTTTGTTTTTTTT
This sequence comes from Papio anubis, assembly GCF_008728515.1. Taxonomy (NCBI): domain Eukaryota; kingdom Metazoa; phylum Chordata; class Mammalia; order Primates; family Cercopithecidae; genus Papio; species Papio anubis. Next base: position 22,911,019 of record NC_044986.1, read on the forward strand.
TTTTTTTGAGACAGAGTCTTGCTCTGTTGCCCAGGCTGGAGTGCAGTGGTGCAATCTCAGCTCACTGCAACCTCCACCTCTCGGGTTCATGCCATTCTCCCAGCCTCTGGAGTAGCTGGGACTACAGGTGCCCACCACCATGCCCAGCTGATTTTTTTGTATTTTTAGTAGAGATGGGGTTTCACCATGTTAGCTAGAATGGTCTCAATCTCCTGACCTCGTGATCTGCCTGCCTCAGCCTCCCAAAGTGCAGGGATTACAGGCGTGAGCCACCACACCAGGCTGATCATATGGTTTTTATCCTTCATTTTGTTGATATGATGTATCACATTGATTGATCTGCATATGCTGAACCATCCTTGCATCCCAGAGATAATCTCACTTGGTCATGAGGAATGACTTTTTTCTAATGTATTGTTGAATTAGGTTTACTAGTATTTTACTGAGGGTTTTGCATCAGTATTCATCAGAGATATTGGCCTGTACTTTTCTTTTTTTGATGTGTCTGTGTCTGGTTTTAGTATCAGGGTAATACGGGCCTTGTAGAATGAGTTTGGAAGTATTCCCTCCTCCTCTATTTTTATGAATACTTTGAGTAGGATTAGTATTAGTTCTTTAAGTGTTTGGTAGAACTGAGTAGTGAAACCATCAAGTCCCAGGCTTTTCTTCAACAACCAATTTATGCCTAATGTTCCATTATTGGAACACTATGTTTGTGGCAGTTATTTATATCCTACTGCTCAAGGTCATTGTCAAGGTCTGATTTTTCACACACACAAAATTTGCAACCTCCGGCATAAATGGGTTAATGGGAGACTTTTTATTATGGCTTTGATCTCGTTACTTGTTATTGGTCTGTTCAGGTTTTGAATTTCTTCCCAATGTAATCTTGGTAGATTGTGTGTATCTAGGAGTTTGTCCATTTATTCTAGATTTTCCCATTTATTGGCATATACTTGCTCATTGTAGCCACTAATGATCCTTTGAATTTCTGAAGTATCAGTTGTAATGTCTCCTTTTTCATTTCTGATTTTATTTATTTGTATCTTCTCTCTTTTTTTCTTAGTCTAGTTAAAGATTTGTCAGTTTTGTTTAACTTTTCTTTCTTTCTTTTTTTAAATGTAACACTGTTTATTTAACTTCAAAAACACTTTAGCATTCTAAACATACAAAAAATGTTTCAAATCGTGTTTAAGTACAGAAAGCTCTTGAACTTTCACTGATGCAGTGGCTCTTCACTTTGCTGACAATGAAGAGTTCTACAGTTTATTTAAAAAGTAGTCCCAGCTACTCCGGAAGCTGAGGCAGGAGAATCACTTGAACCTGGGAGGCGGAGGTTGCAGTGAGCTGAGAGATCGCGCCACTGTATTCCAGGCTGGGTGACAGAGCGAGACTCTGTCTCGGGAAAAACAAACAAACAAACAGCTTCTCATGCCAGCTGAACCCCACTTTGTCCACAGCTAAGATAGCAGCAAAATGCTATGTCACAATATATAGAAACCATACAACCTGAAACTAAATGGATGCCCACTGCAGAGTCAATAGGTCCAGCCTCAGTGCACGCCCTGAGCTATGGCCCCTCCAAAAGGCATCTTCCCCACAGCCTCAACGCCAAGCAAAGAGTATCAAGAGTTTGTCCTGGTTGTTTTGTTCTTTTTACCAACTATAGATATATACAGTTGATAACTTAGGTTTTCCAGCCAATTACCATATAGTTAAGACCACCTTACAAATTAAAAAAAAAAAAAAATGCCAGAAACATCTTTAAATGCCTTGTCACGCCAACTGCAAAGCACACAGAGTGAGGAGAACACAAGAGTGCCTTTTCATTTTAGAAATGTTTGGAAATATGTACAACTTTGATACAGTTTCAGGGTGATCTGGACACCCATGGCCACTTCATGTAAACCACTGACAATTTCTAGAGCACTTTGAGAGACTACAATATGATCGTGATAAAATTTTGGAATTAAACCTAATGAGGGCAACAGACACTTCTCAAATAAGAAATGTGTCAATCACGGCCCTCCCCTACTCTAAGGTATTCACAAGGAGACAGATAAACAGGTATTTTTTGTTTGTTGGTTTGTTTTTAATTCATCCTCCTCCTTCTCTTCCTCTTCTCCCTCCTTGTCTTCTTAACCTTCCTCTTCCACATTTTTCCGGGCAACTTTAGCAGGACCCTTTGTGCCATCAAACTTTCCTTTCGACTTAGAGTCAGCAACATCCTTCTCATACTTCTCCTTCAGCTTTGCCTCCTGAGTGATGTAAGGCTGCTTTTCACTGTCATTTAAGCTACTCTACATCTCACTCAGCCTTTTTTTGGCCACGTCTCCAATAGAGATGCCAGGGTTTGTGGATATGATCGTGGAGCGGAATTCTGAACAGAACAGGAAGAATCCAGGCAGTGGCATTTTGGGGACATTAGGATCCTTTTTCTTCTTGCCTCCCTTAGCTGGTCTGTAATGCTTCTTTTCCTGATCGTAGTGCACTTTATCCACCTTTGCCATTTCATCAAATTTAGACTTCTCCTTCCCATACATTGTCTTCCACCCTTCAGAGTACTTCTTGGAAAATTCTGCAAAATTGACAGGGACCTCTGGGTTTTTCTTTTTATGTTCTTCTCTGCACGTCTACACAAAAAGGCATAAGCAGACATCTGCTCCTTGGTTTCTTGGGGTCACCTTTATCCATCTTGACTGTGTTGTTCACTAGTCTCAATTTTGTTTAACATTTTGAAAAACCAACTTTTTGTTTCATTGATCTTTTGTATCTTTTTTATATCAATTTTATTCATTGGCGTTCTGATCTTTATTATTTCTTTTCTTCTACTAATTTTGGGTTTGGTTTGCTCTTGCTTTTCTAGTTTTTTAAACTGCATTGTTAGATTGTTCATTTGAAGTTTTTTCTCTTTTTTGATGTAGGCACTTTTAGTTATAAACTTCCTTCTTGGTACTGCTTTTGCTGTATCCCAGAGGTTTTGGCATGTTGTATTTCCCTTATCATTAGCTTCAAGAAGTTTTTTTCATTTCCTTCTTTTTTCCTTCCTCACTACTAACACCTTGCTTTGCTGGCCTTCTTCCTTCTTTTCTTTTCTTTTCTTTTCTTTTCTTTTTCTTTTCTTTTCTTTCTTTCTTTCTTTTCTTTTCTTTTCTTTTCTTTTCTTTTCTTTCTTTCTTTCGAGATAGGGTCTGGCTCTACCACCCAGGCTGGAGTGTGGTGGTGTGATCTCAACTCACTGCAAACTTGACATCCCACCTCAGCCTCCTGGGAATACAGGAGGAAATACAGGCACGTGCCATCACACCCAGCTAAGTTTTGTATTTTTTGTAGTGACAGGGTTTTGTCATTTTGCCCAGGCTGGTCTTGAACTCCCGAGCTCAAGGGCTTGGCCCACGTAGGCCTCCCAGAGTGCTAGAATTACAGGTGTGAGCCACTATACCTGGCCCAATTTCCTTCTTAATTTCTTCATTGACCCACTGGTCATTCAGCAGCAGATGGTTTAATTTCCATGTATTTGTATAGTTTCCAAAGTTCCTTTTGTTATTAATTTCTAGTTTTATTCCACTGTGGTCAGAGTAGATGCTTGATATTATTTTAACTTTTTTGAATGTTTTAAGACTTATTTTGTGACCTAACATATGGTCTATCCTTGAGAATGATCCATGTGCTGAGGAAAAGAATGTATATTCTGCAGCTCTTGGATAAAATGTTCTGTAAATATCTCTTAGATTCATTTGGTCTATAGTGCAGTTTAAGTCTGATTTTTCTTTGTTGATTTTCTGTCTGGAAGATCTGTTCAATGCTGAAAGTGGGGTTGAGGTCTCCAGCTCTTATTGTATTGGGGTCTGTCTCTGTTTTTAGCTCTAATAATATTTCCTTTATATGTTTAGGTGCTCCAGTGTTGGGTGCATATATATTTTAAATTGTTGTATCCTCTTGCTGAATTGACCCCTTTATCATTATGACCCCTTTATCATTAAAAGTCTTCTTTGTCTTTTATAGTTTTTGTCTGATATAAGTATAGTGACTCCTGCTCTTTTTGGTTTCCATTGGCATGGAATATCTTTTTCCATCCCTTTATTTTCAGTCTATGTGTGTCTTTATAGGTGAAGTGTGTTTCTTGCAGGCACTAGATCAATGGGTCTTGTTTTCTCATCCATTCCGGCAGTCTATGTCTTTTGATTGGAGAGTTTAGTCCATTTACATTCAATGTTATTATTGAAAGTAGGGACTTACTCCTGCCATTTTGTTATTTACTTTCTGGTTGTTTTCTGGTTTTCTCTTCTTTCTTTCCTTCCTGTCTTCTTCTAGTGAAGGTGATTTTCTCTGGCAATATGATTTAGTTTCTTACTTTTTATTTTTTGTGTATTCATTGTATGTTTCTTGGTTTGAGGTCACCATGAGGTTGCAAATACTTTCTTGCATTATTTTTAACTTTGTTTCATCAATTATATTTACATCTGTGAGAGCTACCACAAACTGAAGGTACTTTTTCATCAGAGTGGTTTGGTCAACCACCATGGCTCCTTGTGTTGCAACAAATGCCATTTTTCTTTTGAGCTGGTTTGTTTCTCGAGAAAAGTATCGGGTCCATGAGTTCAGTCAGCCCCGACCTCAATGGCCCAGCTCCCACAGCCCTAGCTTGTGACCCCCAGATGAGCCCTCACCTCTGTTGCTGCTCCACCGTGCACAGTCCCACCCCATACAAGAGTTCATTTCTTATAGGGACACTGCCAGGATTAAATTAGTTTCTACATTTAAGTGTCTCAGAAAAGTGCCTGACACATAGAAATAAGTCAATAAGTGTTAGATATTAACAATATTCTGCCACCCCTACTTAGGGTCTCTTCTGTACAAAGGATGTCATTGCAATACGAGTGAGGAGGTCAAACATCATTCAGTAATGTTCTGGTCTAGGACAAAATTTAGAACTGAGTAATTTTTGGCAAGTAGTTTGATATCTTTGAACCTCAACTATGTCTTCCATTAAAAACAGATTTCTGGTTACCTTTTAGGGTTCATGTGAGAGCTCAGTAAGAAAATGGTTGGTTAAGGCAATTATGCCTGCATTAAGCTATTTTGCCTACCACAATGGTAAAAATGATGTACACATTTTAAAGATTTGCATCAAGATTCAAATAAAAAAGGGGTTTCTGCAGCTCATCTCCACTTAAGCGGGAATTTCTGGGGACCAAGACCACTCTCATCCCTAGTGCTTATTTCCTGACCTCTCCAGATCTGCCCACAGGGCCTCTTTGGCATCTTGACAAAAGCACTCATTTGGATGCGGTTCTTTGTTGCAGTTGTCTGTGGGCACAGATGGTCTTTTCCAGCCAAAGAAGGACAGGAGAAGCGCAGGCCCATGTGTGACTGCATTGGTCTGCAACAAACAGGAGTCATTCATTTGGTCCTTTATGCATTCTTTTTTTTTTTTTTTAAATAAGATAGGGATCTCACTATGTTGCCCAGGCTGGTCTCCAACTCCTGGCTCAAGTAATCCTCCTGCCTCAGCCTTTCAAAGTGCTGGGATTACAGGTGTGAGCTACTACCCCTGGCCATACATTCTTTCATTCAATAAATATGTATCAGTGGCTTACTCTGTGTCAGGCCTGTGTGAGGACCTGGGGTTCAGAGGTGAACAAGGGAGATGTGTCTAGTGAAACGTATGTTTTAATTGGGGTGGTGAGTGACAGCGGTTGAGGAATCAAGTCATATCTTTGGAAACTGGTAAGTATTAAGAAGAAAAATAAGACAAGGCAATGCTGAGAAAGAGGCTCTAGAGAGAGGGGAAGAGAAACGGCAACAAATTGGACAGAGTGGTCAGGGAAGGCCTCAAAGAGGAAGTGACTCAGGCAGCGCCTGCTGTGAGACAGGAATCTGGCCCTGCAGCAACATGGGAACACACCATTCTTGGCGCAGATGCCCTGGGATTGGAACGAGGAGACCAGGGTGCCAGGAGCTTTGTGGAAGGGGCAGGCAGAGGCTGAATCTTGGGACCATCCTTTCTTACCTTGCAGGGCCCAACAAGTCCGTGTAGGGCCTTTTCCAGCAAGGCAGAACCTACCCCCAGCTGACTCTGTGTCCCTTCCTGTGGTTGCCTCACTGGTCCGGTCTCACTAGTCCCTCTGGCTCCCTCTGGCTACTTCCAGCTTCCTCTGGCAACAGGCTACTGGGGGAGATAAGTGAGAATTGCAACATGCCCTCTCCTTACCCTCAAGGAACTGGGAAGATAGAATCCCTATGGACCACACAAGATGACTGATACTACAGACTGGACAAGAGCGCCAGGTGAGGGCTGAGGGACAGGCAGTAAATATTTAATGAGGCTGAGTTCACACATCCTCTGCATACTGTATTAAAAGGGCAGTCAGGAAAGGAAGGCCCTGCTTGTGTCCACCACTCCCAGACACTCGGTAGTAACAGTGGTCAGTGCTCTCCTTATCCTCACCCCGTTGCAGGGGAGAGGATCTCACAACCCAGCCGAAGGCGGACCACACTCCTCCGACTCCTACCTGGATGAGGGTCCCAGCTGGGGTCCAGGGACGGTGGTTGGGATCAATAGCATTTGACTACTGGTTTCTGTTAACAAGTGTTGACTGGCTACCTGCTTTGGGATGCAGTGAGCACAAAATGTCCACTAACCAATGGATTTTTTGAGCATCTCCTCTGTTCAAGCTCTGTATAAGGCACGGGGCTCAAAGTAAAATTAAATGCTTGGTTCCAGAAACCACATTAGCCTAGTTTTTTGTTTTCCATTTTTAATTATTAATGACAGTAGCTTCCGTATAGATATCAGAGAACTGTATCCTTCTAGTCATGAAAATCTTATTTTAGCCTGGTTTTTAAATATTATTGTTCCCTCTCATCTTTCCTATAAAGGGTTGTTAATTAAATGAATTAATATATTTGTAAAATTTTATTGGGATTAGGTCCATAGCTTTCATTAGCTTCGTAAGTTTTTTTTTAAATCATATTTTTCTTTTTTAGTTCAGAAAAAAGTCAAGAAGAAAATTAAAATGACCCGTAATCCTACTGCCCAGATAATCCCTTGTTTTCACTTTTTAGATGCATATGGAAAATAATTCATGTTCTAGAAAGATACAAAATGAGAATCAAAATTCTCTCACTGCTCCCTCCCCATTTCCGTTTCTCTTCCATAAAGGTTTCTTATATATCCCTCTAGAAAATGCTTAGTGCATTTATCAGCATTATAAATGCATTATGTACATCCTATTCTTAAAAGCTTCTCCCGGAGGTTAAGAACTATTGCTCTCTCTATGGTTAATTGTCTGTTTTTATGCTTTTTGCCCTGTTGATCTGCATTTTAAAAAATGACAGTAGGAGGAAACTGCTTTCTCTTTCTTTCTTTCTTTTTTTTCTTTCCTTCCTTCCTTCTTTCTTTATTTTCCTGTTTTTTGTTTTTTTAGAGATGAGGTCTCACTCTGTCGCCCAGGCATGCTGGAGTGAAGCGGTGCAATCATACCTCACTGCAGCCTCAACCTCCTAGGCACAAGCAATCCTCCCATCTCAGCCTCCAGAGTAGCTTGGGACCACAGGCATGCACCACCATGCCTGGTTAATTTAAAAAAACTTTCGTAGAGACAGAGTCTCACTGTGTTGCCCAGGCTGATCTCAAACTCCTGTACTCAAGTGATCCACCCACCTTGGCCTCCTAAAGTGCTAGGAATACAGGTATGAACCACTGTGCCTGGTCAAGGAACTCATTTTCTAATGCTCCTCTGCCTTGGACTAGTGGAGAGATGTCAGGAAGTTACTTTACCTTGCTGAGCCTCAGTTTCCTCATTCTTGTGGGGACTCAATGGCAATGTCAATGCAGAAAGGCCTGGGCACACGATAGGCCTTCCATAAATGGTCAGTGCATTCCCTTAGGCCCTTTTGGAAGGAGGAGGGGCTGCCAGTTCTAAATAAATGTTACAGAAGGACCTGTCATCAGTTGCCCCTCAGAGTGACCTGTCACTTTGTTCCCAGCTACAGGAAGAAGAGTGTGGGAGTCCCCTGACTGGAGGTGACAGGGTCATACAAATTCCTCACCCTTGGTGTTGGCGCCCACCCCAGGTGCTCAGGCAATCCAGACCCTGGGAGACTGAGGCCATCTGTCCCTGGCTGGGAAGGAATCTCTGCCAACAGCTAAGACAGGCCCCTGATATACAGCCCCTGTCACCTCCCCCTCTTCTTTCTGGGAGTTGAGGCTTTAAGACCTCTGTGACCCCAGCGTCAGAGGGCAAATGGCTTACAGGAAAGGTCTCCAGTATCATCTGGGACCAGAGGCGGCTTGGCTATTGTCAAGCTGTGACCAGCCCCAGGAAGCCAGAAAGAAGGGCAGGACTCCAGTCCGAGGAGGTGGGGGCCGTGGTGATGGCAGATGATGTCAGAGGGTGGACGAAGTCCATTTGTTGTGTGCCGGGAAGCGCTGGCCACATTGCTCGGTCCTTGGCAGGCATTACTTGCTGGGGCCTCCCAGCTGCACCCCCGCTTTGTAGATGAGGACTCTGAGACTCTGAGAGGCAAGCCACCTTGCCCTTCGGGGAGGCAACGGCAGAGTCAGGACTGGCATCACCTGCGTAGTCCAGCGCTTATATTTTACTACATTGGGCACAGGCAGACGTGAGGGAGGACACCAGACAGGACACCTAGAGCCTGGGCCACCAAGTGGCTGCCCACTCACAGGCACAGACACCCTTCTCCCAGGGTCCGCTTCTGCCAGTCCTGCTCTCTCTGTGTTCTCAGAGACTAGGTCAGCGCCTGGCGCATAGTAGGTGCTCAGGAAGTCTTTGTGGAACGAAGAAGGGAATGGACAACAAAAATGCCTTCTGACCTAACTAGACTGGCCCACCCCATTCTCTCAGGTGGACCCTCCCTAACTTGACGTGTTCTCAGGGCTCTGTGACAAGAGGTGCGAGCTTGGTACCAAGCTCCTAGGCAGACTTTGGAAAGAATCGCTGACCCAACTCTATTCGGTAGCCTCTTGCCAGGCCTCCTAGGAGGGGTGGAAGAGCAGCGCCCAGCTAGGAGCGGGGCGCCAGACCCAGGCTGGTCTCTTCTTGCCAGCTGACCTTAGGGACTGACTTTGTCCCCACAGCTGCTGCGCTTTCTTCCCCGTAGCACACAGTGGGGGCTGGGAAGGCACTAAAGCCTGAAGGCTGTTGGAGGACCGCCCAGGGCTCTGGGCTGAGAGAGGAAGGGAGGAGTGGGCCAAAGGTCACAGCAGGTCTGCCTTTGTTCCCCAGTGTGGAGGTAGAGTCCCAGCTTCTGGAGGGAGTCACATGTCCATAAGGAAGGTTGGCCTGGCCAGGCACAGTGGCTCATGCTTGTAATCCCAGCACTTTGGGAGGCGGAGGCGGGTGGATCATCTGAGGTCAGGAGGTTGAGACCAGCCTGGCCAACATGGTGAAACCCCGTCTCTACTAAAAATACAAAAATTAGCTGGTCGTGGTGGTAAGTGCCTGTAGTCCCAGCTACGCGGGAGGCTGAGGCAGGAAAATCTCTTGAACCCAGGAGGTGGAGGTTGCAGTGAGCTGAGATGGTGCCACTGCACTCCAGCCTGGGTGACAAAGCGAGACTCCATCTCAAAAAAAAAAAAAAAAGAAAAAAAGAAAAAAAAAAAAAAAGAAGAAGAAGCCTGGCCCAGGAGGAGCACATATTCGATAACAGTTAAGAGCAGTAATTAGGGAGCATTTGCCATGCATCAGACACAGGTGCTTTCCATGTAATAGTCTCATTTAACTCTCACAACACACTTAGGAGATAAGTACTATAATTAGCATCTTTCTCATCTCATTTTACAGATGAGAAAATGGAGGTACCAAAAAGTGGGCTCTGAACTGTGAAGCCTGGCTCCAGAGCCCTTGTGTTTGACTACTGGGATCCACCTTCATTCTCACAGCCGCGTTTCCCACAGGGCTGCTTTGTAAGGCCTCTTAGAAAAGTCCTCCCTGCCTCCACCATCCAGGTGGGCCAAGGTCATCTGTGAACAGCTCAAGGACAAAGCTGAGAAAGCCAGCTCTGGGGGAGGGTCAGGAGGGCTGGGGGAGGAGGAGCCCCGGTGAAGATGTTGGCCTGATGGACACTGGGGGACAAGAGCAGAGTGTATGAAGGCACAGTGGCGTGGTGTTGTTTTGTGGCGCTCCCTTCGCTTAGGTTAGAGAGTGTTGTGTAAAGGGGAGGAGCTTTGAAAGATAAAACCGGAAGTATCATGCATAGAGAATTAGGGTTTTATCACTTGTCTGAGTGGCAGAGGCTGAGACTGGTGTTTTAGATGCAGTGATGTGACAGCTAGCTGAGAGTCACAGTGGTGGCCAGGCCCTGGGAGAAGTGCTGCACCTCCATTCTGTTGCTGCACCCTCTGAATGTCCTGTGAGACGAGGAATGGTATTCTTTCTTTCTTTCTTTTTTTGAGATGGAGTCTTGCACTGTCGCCCAGGCTGGAGTGCAGTGGTGCTATCTCGGCTCACTGCAAGCTCTGCCTCCTGGGTTCACGCCATTCTCCTGCCTCAGCTTCCCGAGTAGCTGGGACTACAGGTGGCTGCCACCACACCTGGCTAATTTTTTGTATTTTTAGTAGAGACAGGGTTTCACCATTTTAGCCAGGCTGGTCTCGATCTCCTGACCTCGTGACCCGTCTGCCTTGGCCTCCCAAACTGCTGGAATTACAAGCGTGAGCCACCGTGCCTGGCCAAGGACTGGTTTTATTTCTTTCGGGAGCTCCTTAAGGCCTTGGAGCATCTTAGGAGCCCTGAACTTCTAGGTAAAAAGTCCAGTTCCTTTGCTGGAGAGGCCACGTGGAGACAGGGTGGCCCTGAAGGCTAGGAAGAGAAGCCCAGCCATCCCTGTCTTCCAGCTGAGCCCAGGCCTCTGCCAGCCACTAGCCAGCTGAGTGCAGTCATACGAGTGACCCCCAGCAAGACAAACACAAAAACTGCCACATAAGCAGAGAAGAGCTGACCCCTCCAAGCTGAGTCCACGCTGCAGAGTCATGAACAAATAATTGTTTTAAGCCACTAAGTTTTGGGGTTTTGTTTTAACTCAGCAATAGATTTATTTTTATTTTCATATTTTTAGAGATAAGGTCTCCCTCTGTTGCCTAGGCTGGAGTGTAACGCATAATCATAGCTCACTGCAGCCTTGAACTCCTAGGCTCAAGCAATCCTCCCACCCCAGCCTCCTGAGTACAGGCACGTGCTGCCACACCCAGCTACTGTTTTTACTTTTATTTTTTTACTTTTAATAGAGATGGTGTTTTCACTGTGTTGCCCAGGCTGGACTCAAACTCCTGGCCTCAAGTGATCCTCCTGCCTCGGCCTCCCAAAGTGTTGGGATTACAGGTATGAGCTGCCACGCTTGGCCAGCAATAGATATTTGAGACAGAAATTGGGAAGGAAATTGACCTTGGAGATCCTGGATGAATGAAAACATGAAACCCTGGTGAGCCACTGACTGAGATGCTTTTTTTCCTTCTCAGGGAAGCTTTTCTAGGTGGATCAGGCCCAGCCTGGCTCACCCAGGTCACTTTGGTCACTTTTCTTTCTTCAGCCACCATTAATTACTCACATGTGTCTGTTCCCCAAGCCCTGGCAGCAGGTTCACCAGGAGAAGGGGCCTAGAGAGCTGTATTCTTTTGCCTTTGCAGAGCTTCAGCGAGAGTTCTGCAGGTAGCGGAGGCCCAGTGCTGTCTGATGCACACAAGTCAGCTTCCAGTTCAGGCCTTCATCCCAAGTGAGGTGGTAGTGGAGGCAAACTCTTTGGAGCCAAAGTGCCTGGTCCAAAGCCCAGCTCTGCCACTTGTTTGCTGTATGACCTCGGACAAGTCAGGTCACCTCTCTGAGCCTCTATCTCCTTATCTGTAAAGTGGGGAGAACAATGCCCGACCTTGTGAAGGTAAATGAACTCCCATCTGTAAAGAGCCTAACACAGTTCCTGGCATAAGTGTCCCCATACATAGCCACATTCACCCCTCTTATCTACAAATCGGGTAAGCAACTTTAGGTTCCAACGTCCCCCTCCATAGGCCACCTCAAAAACCTTTTCTCCACGGGTCCAGCCTGAGCCTGAAATTCTGGCATCAATCATTGTTTTCGGTTATGCTTCCGCTCACCTGCAGGTCTGCTGGAGCGAGGCTGATGTTGGAGTGAGCTGCACTTCTCTTTTTATTTTTTTGGAGACAGGATCTCTCTCTGTCTCCCAGGCTGGAGTACCGTGGCATGATCAGGGATCACTGCAGCCTTGACTTCCTCAAGCAATCCTCCCACCTCAACCTCCAGAGTAACTGGGACTACAGACATGTACCACTACAGCTGGCTAAATTTTTTGCTTTACTCTTTTTGTAGAGATGGGGGTCTCACCATGTTGCCCAGGCTTGTCTTGAATTCCTCGGATCAAGGGATCCTCCCGTCCCAGCCTCCCAAAGTGCTGGGATTACAGGCATGAGCCACCATGCTCAGCTCGTCTCACTTCTAGAATCAGAAGATCTGAGCTCTAGTCTCAGCCCTTGTGCCTGCTGACTGGAAGACCTTGGGCAAGTAGCTGGTCCTGTGTGCAGTGGTTCCTGCCTTGGCCTAGAGAGTTGCTGGGAGACTCCAGTGAGTACCCACAAACATGAAGGAACTTTGCCACTGGTATAGGATCAAGTGTGATCATCTCAATGATGACACCGTTTTTGGTCCTCTCAGTAGGAATTGGTTCACTAGAGCTATGCTGTCCAAAATAAAATAAAAACGAAAACACAAGTCTAGGCTGGGTGTGGTGGCTTATGCCTATAATCTCAGAACTTTGAGAGGTCAAGGATCACCTGAGTTCAGGAGTTCAAGACCAGCCTGGCCAACTTGGTGAAACCCTGTCTCCACTAAAAATACAAAAATTAGCCGGGCATGATGGTGCATGCCTGTAGTCCCAGGTACATGCCTGTATTTGGGAAGCTGAGGCAGGAGAATCAGTTAAACCTGGGAGTCAGAGGTTGCAGTGAAGCGAGATCATGTCACTGCACTCCAGCCTGGGTGACAGAGCAAGACTCCATCTCAAAAACAACAACAACAACAAACAAAACAAAACAAAACAAAAACCAACCAAACAAAAACCAACAAACACAAGTCTTCATTCTCATGAGCCACATTTCAAGTACTCAATAGCCACATGTAGCTGGTGTCCACCATATTGGACAGCACAAATAGAGAATATTTCCATCATTACAGAAAGTTCCATTGGTCAACATTGCCCTAGTGTTTTTCCAATAGGACAATGAGAGGGAGACAGAAATGAGAGGGAGAGATCGGGGCGGAGGAAGCCTGAGCCCAGAAGGGTGGGCAGCGTGGACGTTTTGTTTGTTTTTGTAGACCCTGTTGGGCTGACTGGATTCAGGGATGGCCACCACCCTCAACCTCCTCCCTGTTAACAGTCATCCTGGGCAGGTTCACTGGAAGCAGCATTTTCTCACTTTGAGGTCAGGGAGCCTAGGGCCACCTCCAACATGAAGTGACCACAGTAGCCTGGGGCGAGGCTGGGCATCACATGCTGATTTATCGCCAGGCCTGGTTGTGCAGGGGTGGGCCCAAGGCTTGATGGGGCTCCTCCTGTCCCCGGTGCAGCCCGGTTGGAAGGGCATGGCAGGGAGCAGGCGCAGCAGCGCCAGGGCGATGCTACCTGAGCTCGGTGCTAAGGGACCAATTAGCCAGTCATGGGGTGCATCCCAGGACCCTGCTGCCAACCCTCGGAGGCTCCCTGAGTCCCAGATCCCCTCCCCATGCCAGGCCGAGGCACCGAAAACCCAGCCCGTTCATGGGCACTAGCATCAGCCAGTGTAGCTTGGCCAACAGGCTCCGTGGCAGGGGAGGCCTGGAGAGCAGAAGGGACACATCAAAGGGCCCACTGCATGAGAGGCCCAGCTGGGAGCAGACCCCAGGGAATCCACATTTCCGGACTCATTTGATTAAGCTCTTTCCTGCCCACCCAAACAGACACGCAAACCGTATTCACATCTGTACACAAACAGACTCACATACAGCGGGCACCCAGATATGCACCCATAGATCTGCCCAGAGATGGAGAGCAGACACACAGGCACCCAGACACACACAGCAGATGTGCCCTCATGGGTGCAGGCTCATGGCTGTACTTACACATGTGCAGGTGGGCCCAGAATTCATCCCTGTTCCCCTAAACCAAAAACACCTTCCGTTAGCTGAAAGTGTAAACTGTGCGTCTTGCTGAACAAAATCAATCCCCAGGACCCCGTCTCCCTTGTGGACTACAAACTGAACCCCCTGCAGTACCGTGAGCCCCCACACCTTGCATGGGGGCTGGGGGAGGGGGCACCCAGCTGGATGCGTCACCTTCCTCTGCATTCAGCCAGAGGCTTGGTCTCTCTTAGGACAATGAGAACGTGAGAACACAACACCTGTTCTGGGGCTCTCCCAGGCATTCCTGGGAGGGCACCTTCTTCTCCCCCTCAGGCCCCCTCTCTAATCTTCACAAGAGCTTCAGTTTTCCCATGGGCCCCCTGTCCCTCCTGCCCTCTGAAGCAGTCAGGCAGCATGACAGGTGACAAATGAAAAGTCACTTTCTCGGCCGGGCATGGTGGCTCACACCTGTCATCCTAGCACTTTGAGAGGCCGAGGTGGGAGGATCGCTTGAACCCAGGAGTTCAAAAGTAGCCTGGGCCACATATCAAGATGCCATCTCTTATAAAGAAAATAAAAAGTCATTTTCTCAGCTGGGCACAGTGACTCGTAACTGTAATCCCAGCACTTTGGGAGGCTGGGGTGGGAGGGTCACTTGAGCCCAGGAGTTTCTGACCAGCCTGGACAATATAGTGAGACCCCATCTCTATAAAGTAAATAAGTAACTTTTTAAAAAGTCATTTTCTAATGAACAGGTGTGGACCAGGGCTGGGGCAAGCTGGGAGTGCGGCGGGTGAAGGTCCTAGAAGTCTTTGGGACTCTGGGGTGTCATGGGTTCACAGCTGAAACCCAGTTTTTGGCAGTTAGGGCTGCCAGAAGCCACGGCTGACCTCCTCCCTCCCTGCCCCAGTGCCAGGTTCACTGTCCACGTTAGCCTTTGTGAACTTTAGCCACCTGCCCAGGGCCAGGCTTTCTCTTAGAATCAGATTTTCATAAAGGATTCTCAGAAAAAGACAGACACCATCCTCTCAGCCCCAGTCTGGCAGACCCCCTACACTCCTTCCTGTAGTTCCTTGGTCCACTCCCAATTTTTTTTTGTTGGGGGACGGAGTCTCACTCTGTTGCCCAAGCTGGAATGCCGTGGCACGATCTCACCTCACTGCAACCTCCACCTCCCAGGTTCAAGCAATTCTCCTGCCTCATCCTCCCTCCCGAGTAGCTGGGACTACAGGTGCATGCCATCACACCCGGCTAATTTTTGTGTTTTTAGTAGAGACAGGGTTTCACCATGTTGGCCAGGCTGGTCTCAAACTCCCGACCTCAGGTAATCCACCCACCTTGGCCTCCCAAAATACTGGGATTATAGGTGTGAGCCACTGTGCCCGGCCCACTCCCAAGTTTTTAACCCATTCTGCCTCAAAGCTGGTCAGCTATCAGTAGTATCAACTCCCATCCCCAAAGCCAGGGGGAATTTAAAACCATAGGAAATATTCTTGTGCCAACCCAGAGGGTTAAATATCTTCCTGCTTTGTGCCCTCTTAAGGCCAAGAGCAAATCTATTAAATAACAAATCACTTAAAAATAATAATTTTACCAGCCTGGGCAAGATGGCAAGATCCCATCTCTACAAAAATAAAATAAAAATAAACTAGCCGGGCATGGTGTCACATGCCTATAGTTCCAGCTACTTGGGAGGTTGAGGCAGGAGGATCACGTGAGCCCAGAAGTTCAAGGTTGCAGTGAGCTATGACTGTGCACTGCACTACAGCCTGAGTAACAGAGTGAGACCCTGTTTCTAAGAAAAAAATGAATAAATAAATAAAAAATAATTTTAAAATATGAACTAACATTACTTACATAATAATAATTCATTTTAAAATAATGGCTTGGTTACTCTGGGCTCACTGCTTATAGGGTAACCCTGCTCTGCAAGGAGCAGTAAAAATATATAATAATAATAATAACAATAATGGCTATCACTGAAATGTAAGCAACAATATAAACTCTGCAAGGGTAGGTATTTTTCCATTTTGTTCACCAGTGGATCCCAATAACCTAGAGCCGTGCTTGGCATATTGCAGGTACTCAGTAAGTATTTGTTGAGTGAAGTAGTTACTATTAGACACTATCTAAGTGCCTTTCAAGGATCAGTTTAATTCATTTTTACAACATTGTGAAGTGAGTATTATTGCACCCATTTTGCAGACGGAGGCAGAGATAAACTAAGAAATCCACCCAAAGTCACATACCTAGTAAAGGAAGACTTTGTGTCCAAGCAGCCTGCCCTAGGGCCCAGGCTTTTGATCACCAAGTCTATTGCCTTCCTTAACAGCAGTACCCTTAATAGCAATTATATTTCATTGAACTGTTTTTGTTTCGTTTCTCAGACAATAATTTATTGATGTCTGTGTCTCCTACCAGACTATGATGTCCGTGAGGTCAGAGGAAAGGGAGGATGTCTCACATACAGAAAAGGCTTGATCAAAATTGATGGAATGATAAATGGTATTTCCTTCTATCTCTCCATGTACTGTATATGTCATTCACCAAATGTCTTGAAAATGATTTGGGGTTGGAGGAAGGGACCAAGGGGTCAGTGGCTAGAAGCACAGAGTCCCAGAGTCTGAAGTACTGTGTTTTAATTCCTGTCTCTATCCCTTTCTAGCTATGTGACCTTGGGCAAGTTACTCAGCCTCTTGGCCTCGGTTTGATCATCTATTAAATGGGGATAATAACAGCTTCTGCCTGCTAGAATTGTTGTAAGGATTAAATGAGATAATGCTTGATCCATGCTTGGCATAGTAAGGGCTCTGTAAATGGCAGCTGTTGTCACTGGTAATATGATGTTGGTGTAACTTCTGCTTGCCCTGTGTCTCATGTGAAACCAAAGCCTCCCATTAGCCCTTCCGCAGGCCACAGCCAGCAGCTTGTGGGCAGGTGCCCGCAGCAGGAGTGACCCACTCCTCCCCATCTGTCAGGGTGAATCCTCCACCACTTCCGGTCAGAGCTTACAACCTACTTATTAGGTTAATTAGATGCAGCACCTTTCCAAAGATGCCTTGGCTCCAGAGCCAGCCCTAACATCTGGTGAGCAGCTTGACAAGGATTTGGGAAATGACACGTTGTCATCAGCCTCTGGCTGAAGCAAGTGGGTTGAGTTGGGGGGCAGAGGAACCATCCCATTCCTCTTTAGGGATCACTGGATGGCTCCTGGGGTCTTCTCTAGGTAGGAATGCCAGAAAAAATATAGGACACCCTGTTAAATTTGAATTTCAGATAAACACCAAATACTATGTTAGAATAAGTATGTCCCAAATATTACATGGAGAATACTTCCATTAAAAACTATTCGGTGTTTATCTGAAATTCAAATTGAACTGGGCATCCTGTTCGTTTGTTTTTTTTTCCCCCTGAATCTATCAGTCCTATCTCTCAGGCATGTTGGAGTGTGAGACGAGGAGAGAAAGCCCAAGTGTTTGAAGGAGCAGGCACAGGCCTTGGTAGGGCCAGCTCTCTCTGAGCCCTGGCACCGGAAGCTCCTCTCTGGGCCACTTGGGTCTGAGGTGAGGGTGCCTGGGGACCTATTGGAGCCAACTTCCTGCAGGGAGGCTCTGCGGGAGGAACAGGGCACTGCTGCCAACTCAGATTTGTTTGCACTTCATGGCCTCCTGGGGCACTGGCCCCCTTCCTGGTTAACATCCTGGATGGGAGAACCAAGAACAACAGCACTTTCCCTGGAGAGGTGCTGAAGTTGTTCCAGGAGCACCTTGCTGGGAATAGGCCTCGGAGGCCCAGCCTGTTGGGACCCGGAAGACCAATCCCTCCTGCTACAGGAGGGCCCCTGAGCAGGTGCAGGGCTTGTCAGTTGTCACACAGCGTGCAGGTAAACCTAGAGCGTGGTCTGCAGACCTCCTGTTCCCATCCCCTACCTACATAGCTGCCTTTCTGTGCCATCAGGAGAGGAGCAGCTGTGGCCAGTGCAACTGGTGACTGAGCCCCTCTAACACAACAGGTTTCAAACTCAACCTCTCATCTGCCCTGTATTAGGCCATTCTCGCATTGCTATAAAGAAATACCTGAGACTGGATAATTTACAAAGAAAAGAGGTTTAATTGGCTTATGGTTCTGTAGGCTGTACAGGAAACATAGCACTGGCATCTGCTGCTGGGGAGGCCTCAGGAAGCTTCCAATCATGGTGGAAGGCAAAGCAGGAGCTTGTACATCCTGTGGCACAAGTAGGAGTGGGGAGGGGGGGAGGTGCTACACAATTTTAAAGGACCAGATCTCCTGAGAACATACTCACTCACTACCATGAGGCCAGTACCAGGGGAAGGTGCTAAACCATTCATGAGAAATTCATACCCATGATCCCATCACTCCCACCAGGCTCCATTTCCAATACTGGGTATTACAATTCAATATGAGATCTGGGCAGGGGCACAGATCCAAACTATATCACTCCCCCTTCAATACATGGTACCCACCCACCTGGCTGTGCAAACTAGAAACCGCAGCTTAATCCTGGGTGTATCAGTCAGCTAGGGCTGCTGTAACAAACACCACAGACTGGGCGGTCTGAACAACAGAAATGTATTTTCTCACTGTTCTGGAAGCTGGACGTCTAAGATCAATGTGTTGGTAGGGTTGCTTTCTCCCAAGGCCTCTCTTCTTGGCTTGCAAATGTCCTCACATCCTCACATGGCCTTTCCTCTGTGCATGTGCACCCCTGATGTCTCCCTGTGTGTCCAAATTTCCTTTTCAGCTGGGCGCGATGGCACACGCCTGTAATCCCAGCACTTTGGGAGGCCGAGGCAGGTGGATCACCTGAGGTCAGGAGGTTGAGACCAGCCTGGCTGAGATGGTGAAACCCTGTCTCTACTAAAAATACAAAAATTAGCTGGGCATGGTGGCAGGCGGCTATAATCCTAACTGAGGCAGGAAACTCGCTTGAACTGGAGGCAGAGGTTGCAGTGAGCTGAGATTGTGCCACTGCCCTCCAGGCTGGGCAACAAGACGGAAACTACATCTCAAAAAAAAAAAAAAATTCCTCTTCTTATAAGGACACTAGTCAGATTGGATTAAGGTCCACTCTAACAGCCTCATTTTAATTTAATCACTTCTTCAAAGGTTCTATTATGGTGCAAAGTAATTGAAAGTAATGGCAAGAAACGCAATTACTTTTGCACCAAACTAATATATCCAAATACCGTCACATTTGGGGTACTGGGGGTTAGGGTTTCAAGAAGTGAATTCTGGGGGTATGCAGTTCAGCCCATAATACTTGGCACTCCTGCCTGTCCCTTCTGTGAGTCACTAAGCCCTGTTAAAGCCATTTCCTCTGTAGCTCCTCAATTTGTCCACACCCTTTCATTGCCACCTGAGCCAGGTGGCCCTCATCTTCCAGGCCAGACGGCTCTCCTCCTGGCTGGTATCCTGCCTCCACTTGCCCTTCTCCAATCCATTTTGCACCTAGCCGCAGAAGATACACAGCTCCACTCATGTCAATCTCTACCCTCCCATCTTTTAAATCCATCACTGGCTTCTTATTTTTAGGATCGAAATTGCCTTACTGGCTTACAAACCTCTGTGCGATCTAGCCCTGTCCCCTTTCCCAGCTCTAGTCCCTCCCGTGGGAATCCCTCCATCCACGCTACAGCTGATCTGAGATCTGAATGTGAATCCAGCTCCTTCTTGCTTGGGGCTCTTCTTGCTAGCACAGCCTGTTCCGTCTGCCTGCCTCACTCCTCCCACCCCACCTTCCCCAGGCTTACCTCTACCTGTTCTACCTGTCCTCAGACCTCCACCTAGGCTCCACTTACTCCAGAAAGCCTCCCCTCATCCCTACCAACCCTCAGGCTGGGAGGTGGGGGCTCCTCTCGGACACCCACAGAACACTCTGTTCTAATGCTTTGTTTGCTAGCCTGCCTTCTCTGCTAGCCTGCCTTCTCTGCTAGTCTTCTCTGCTAGTGGCTTCTGTGAAAGCAGGGGCACATTGACTGCTCTATCTGCAGTAACCGGTGTGGCCCTGGCACACAGAAGAGCTCACCAGTTATGAGTTGTGATTTTTTACCGTTAAATTTCTTTTTTTTTTTTTTTTTTTTTGAGACGGAGTCTTGCTCTGTCACCCAGGCTGGAGTGCAGTGGCCGGATCTCAGCTCACTGCAAGCTCCGCCTCCCGGGTTCACGCCATTCTCCTGCCTCAGCCTCCCGAGTAGCTGGGACTACAGGCGCCTGCTACCTCGCCCGGCTAGTTTTTGTATTTTTAGTAGAGACGGGGTTTCACTGTGTTAGCCAGGATGGTCTCGATCTCCTGACCTCGTGATCCGCCCGTCTCGGCCTCCCAAAGTGCTGGGATTACAGGCTTGAGCCACCGCGCCCGGCCAATTTTTTACCGTTAAATTTCTAAGCAACGTCAGGCTACAAAGCACTGGGGGGCAAAAGGAGTAAAAGGCCAGCCGGCCGGGCAGTTTTTCCGTTCTAGCCAGGCAACAGAATCACCTGTGTTGCTTTCCAGACATATCGATGCTCAGGCGTCATCCCAGAGATTCTGATTCCATTGGCTGGAGGTGGGCCCAAGAGTGGTACTTTTTGAATATTTTCCAATAGTGTATGTGCAGCTGGGATTGAGAGGCCCTGAGTGAGTCCTAAGACTCAGTTCACTGGGTCTCAGCTCAGTAGATCCTTGCTGATGGAGGTCCTCCTCTACTGCTGGTGGGAGGACGGGGTCTCCAGATGTTTACTCCTGCCCCAGCTCTCCTTCCTCAGGGTGTGGCTCCCTGGGCTGAGCCCCAGTGATTTCCTCCCCATGGAACCAGTCAAACTTCTCCCTGCTGGCTCCTTGGGGAGGCAGCCAGGTCCAGAAGGAGGAGCAGGGGCTGGGGTCTAGCCAGCAGGTTGGACCACAGGTCTTCTGCCAGAGCCAGCCCCAGGGGAGTTCAGTTGGTTCCACAAATATTTACCGAGCACCCAGACTGGGTCAGGTGCTTTGCCAGTGGCGAATCTGGTAACCAAGTCTGGCTACTGACCAGCCCTGTACCCAGCCTTGGACTAGGGCTCAAAGAGGAGCTAGGTGAAGAGTACTGGTGGCTGGCTGTGAGCACTGTTATTCCCCAAAGTCACTTCCATGATCACCTAAGCAAAGGGGAAGGTGTGATCATCATGTCCCACCCCAGCTACCCTCTGTCTTTCCTATGGCCCAGTGTGGCCAGAACTGTTGCAGCAGAATCCCCTAGGAAGCTTGTTAAAAATACAGGTTCCTGGGCCCCACCCTGGAAATCTGATTCAGAAGGTCTAGGGTAGGGCCCAGTAGTCTAAGTTTTCAGCCAGTTCCTCAAGGGATTCTGATGCAACAGGTCACCAATGATTCTAGTGTATAGCTGCCTTTAAGAATCACAGCAGTCTCGGCTGGGCACAGTGGTTCACACCTGTAATCCTAGTACTTTGGGAGGCTGAAGTGGGTGGATCACTTCAAGTCAGGAGTTCAAAACCAGCCTGGGCACCATGGTAAAACCCCGTCTCTACTGAAAAAACAAAAATTAGCTGAGTGTAGTGATAGGCACCTGTAATCCCAGCTGCTCAGGAGGCTGAGGAAGGAGAACAGCTTCAACCCACAAGGCAGAGGTTGCAGTGAGCCGAGATCACGCAACTGCACTCCAGCCTGGGTGACAAAGCAAGACTCTGTCTCAAAAACAAACAAACAAAAAAACAATCACAGCAGTCTAATTTCCTCAGGTGGGTTTAATGCCTTTTTGGGGAAGGAAATAAGTGAACAGAAAGAAGTTTCTAGGCTCAGGAGACTCAGCCACAGCTGACTCTGACTGGCTTCACAATCATTGTCCCCCATTATTCACCAAGCACCGACCTAGGTGATTTGCTCAGTCCTCATCCTACCCTGGTAAAGCTGGTGTCATCCCCATTTTATAGCCCAGAAAAGGTCAAGTTACTTGCCAAGGTCATAGAACACAATGACTAAGTCGGGGTTCTGAGTCTGAAGTTGCTTACAGACCCCAGGGGAGGCAAATGGTGCAAAACACTGCTAGCTCCAGGTGGAATGAAATCGATGCACCAGGGCAGGTAAAAGCCAAGTGCTCAGCAAGTGCAGAAAAAAAAGAGATTCAGGCTTACTGGGGACTGGTGGGGGAGGCTCCAAAGGAGGTGGTAACATTTGAGCTGGACGCTGGTAGAGTAATTCAACTTTGACATTCAGAAAAGGTAGGGAGAGAATAGCAGGCAGAGAGTGCAGCGTGAGGGGAGATGGGGAGAACATACAGTAGGAACAGCGGGTGGGCTGATGTGGTCACAGCATGGGGTGTAGAAAGGGACACGGGAGTGATGACGCAGGAGAGGGCGGCTGGGGACTCTTTACTGGGTGGTCATTGGAAAATAGCCAGAAGTCTGAATGGGGCAATACAAGGCCAATCTGGCTTTAAGAAGGTAACCCTGGTGACAGGTGACAGAGGGCTGGGTGGATCAGAGAGATGGTAGCTGGGTTAAGAGATGACTAGACCCAGCCAGGCAAGAACAGTGAGTCACTCTACTTCTCTGGATCAGTTTGTTCCTCTCTAAAATGTAGATAATTGTCCCTCCCTGACATCTGTCCCAGGCTGTAGTGAAGATGAAAGAAAAAGGGAGATGGGAAACAGTGTTGGGGAGCCCCAGGGGACAGAGGGAGGGCTTTGTAGGTAAGGGTCAGAACTGGGAAGCTGGAGGCTGTGTGACAATGATGTGCCCTGCCTGGTGACCCCAGTGGCATGGCTACAAGACAAAGCACTATCCAAACAAGATCCAGGCCAAGCATAGGAGGGGTTTCAGTTCCCAGGAGGCATCTGCATCTGAACTCAAATTGAGAGAGAAAGAGAAACCCCTCCAAACCTACCTGAAGCGGGACCACAAACTTAGCTGCTTCCCCATTTGAAGGGGTTCTAATGGGTGGAATTCTGTTTCCTAAAGGGCCTCAGTGACACTTGTCCTGAGTCAGCATCTCACAGAGGTTTCGCCAGCGCCAGCCACATCTCCAGCATGAAGGTGACTGTATGAGTGTGTCCAGTCCAATTCCTGCCTTAATAAGAATCACTTCTGGAAGGGAGAGGGCTGCTAAGGCCCTGCCTCCCTCCAACTCCATCCTAGCCTGAGTCTTAACCCTTCTTCCAATCCAGTTCCACTTTGGGCCAGTGCTTAACGCAGGGTAGCACTTTTGAGCCTCGCAACTCTTGGGAGTGAGTTTTCATCCTAACGTTCTCAGATGAGGAAGTTTGGCCTCAAAGAGTCCACACAGGCGAGGCACAGTGGCTCATGCCTGTAATCCTAACACTTTGGGAGGCTGAGGCAGGAGGATTGCTTGAGCCCAGGAGTTCAAGATCAGACTGGGCAACATGGTGACACCCTGTGTCTACAAAAAAAAATACAATTAGGCAAATGTGGTGGCATGCACCTGTCATCCCAGCTACCTGGGAGGCTGAGGTGGGAGGATTACTTGAGCCCAGGAGGCTGAGGCTGCAGTGAGCCATGATCCTGCCAGTATACTCCAGCCTGGGGACAGAACAAGACCCTGTCTCAAAAACAAAACAAAACAAAGCAAAAACAAAAACACAGACTCCACACAACTAGCAGGTGAAAAACTGTTCAAACTCAGGCCTATAACACTAAGGGCTGGGCCTGTCCCCACCAAATCAGTCATTCCTCAGACAGGCTGAGGTGTCCTCTACAGACGAAATATCTGGAGCTCAGAACACTGAGACACTAGTTATATAAAGGCAGGGTGTGAGTTGGTGAGCTCCTAGAGAAAATGCTTCCTGGGCTGGGCGCGGTGGCTCACACCTGTAATCCCAGCACTTTGGGAGGCTGCGGTGGACAGATCACCTCAAGTCAGGAGTTCAAGACCAGCCTGGCCAACATGCTGAGAAACCCCGTCTCTACTAAAAAAGACAAAAATTTTCACGCCTGTAATCCCAGCACTTTGGGAGGCCGAGGCGGGTGGATCACGAGGTCAGGAGATCAAGACCATCCTGGCTAACACGGTGAAACCCCATCTCTACTAAAAAAAAAAAAAATTTGCCGAGTGCGGCGTCACATGCCTGTAATCCTAGCTCCTCGGGAGGCTGAGGCAGGAGAATCGCTTGAACCCAGGAGGCAGAGGTTGCGGTAAGCCAAGATTGCACCACGGAACTCCAGCCTGGGTGACAGAGTGAAACTTCTGGAAAAGAGAAGAGAAGAGAAGAGAAGAGAAGAGAAGGAAAAGAAGAAAGAGAGAAAGAGAGAAGAAAGAAAAGAAAAGAAAAAAGAAAATGCTTCCTGGAGGAGGCAGGAGGAAGGAACAGGGAGGCCAGTCAAGGCCTGGGCTGCTCTGGGCCCAAGCTCTGGGCTTTCTCAGTTCCCAAAGGAGTGGCTTTTCCAGAGAGACACAATCTTGACCCAGGCCTGGCCAGTTCCCTCCTCCTACTCAGATTCTCCCAGGGTCTCTGGATTCCTTTCAATAGGACCCCCCCATGGGAGAGGGGACAAGGCCTGAGTATTGAGGATCTGGGGAGGGGTTGAGACCCTGGAATCCTCCTCCACGTGTGGGTGTTTGGGCCTCACAGATCTGGAAGAATATACCCTATCCTGAGACCTTTGATGTCTACATAAGCCACTTGTTCTCACAATAGACAAATGCTACCTTCCTGCCTCTGCCGCTGAGGCCCCTGGGTCCTGGTGTGGAATGTGTGGGCCTGACCAGCCAGGGATGGGTTCCACTATTCACATTACTCAGAGACACAGTGGCCTCCTGGTGGAAACTTCCCCATTTGGTGGAGAGACCACACCTTTGTTTTACATTTGTGTAACCCTGACAAAAGGCTGTAGGTCTCCTGGGAGTATGACCTTGGCTGTGGAATGACCAGGCTTCCTTTTTTTCTCCTTTGGTTCTTCTTCTTTTTTAACCCTCCTACCTTCTCCTGCCCCCACCAGTTCCGAGTGAGGTCACCATTCCAATGACCTCTCTCCACCAAAGCCTTGCCAAGACCCCACCAGCTTCCTGCTGCATGCCTGACAGAGGAATCCCCACCCCTGGGCCCTCATTCTCATAATCACAGCCCACTCCCTCCCCAAATGGGGCCAGAATTGCTCTGTTTGTTTTTGCTTTGGATTTTCTTAAATTTTTTACTTTATGCGAAGTTACACATAAGCATAGATTTCTCAGAAATGTCTACAAAGTTAGTCATGAACAACTGCAGCCCTGACCCATCTCCAGGGTGGCCACTTTCAACTCTTGAAATGGATTCTTTGGAATGTTCACTTTCATGTCTCTAAATAACATCTCACATGGTTTCTTCTTGATCTGTGTAGTTTTAGGAGTTTTTTCTTGATTTCCTGCCCTGGGAGACGAGGAGTTCTTTTAGCTCCTGTTGCCTCACACCCACCCCCGCCTCTCTCTTCCCAATACAGCCACACCATAGAGGGTAATTTTGATTATATCGCTATTCTGTGTTGACCTTTTCTGACTGTGTAAACACTATGGCCGGCTGAGCCATACGGTAGACTAGGATTATTTTTTCCACCTTTCTTTTAAATCTGGGTAATAACCAGCTCATGGGCAGCCTCAGACATCACAGCCTAGCAATGGTTTGGCTCATCTGACCCCAGCCACTGACATCACCAAACCAAACCCTTCACTGCTTCTTGAGAAACATCTGTGGTCAGGCTAATGGTAACTTTACCGAGAAGACATGGTCCAAAAACTCACTGGTATCGTCTTGTTTTATGTGTCACAAGAGGCCACCGAATGGCTGCTCTGAGGTGGATGCTGAGTCAGAGTGAGTGGTTTGAATTCAGCCTCTGCCCTCTGTGGCTGTGTGACCTTCAGCAAGCTGCATATCCCCTGTGAGCTTTGGTTTCTTTATTTGTAAAATGAAATTAAAGGATGGAACCGCCTACTGATTGGGATAAACTGAGATGCACTAGTAATGTACAGAGCACATGGAAAGAATGACAAATGGTGGGCATTATTATTACGTTGGGTTAATTATTAGTAGGGGCTCTTTTAGTGACTATTTCAGAATGAAGAAACAACATGCTTCAAAAACATTCAGGGTCGGGCGTGGTGGCTCACGCCTGTAATCCCAACACTTTGGGAGGCCAAGGAGGGTGGATCACCTGAGGTCAGCAGTTCGAGGCCAGCCTGACCAACATGGTGAAACCCTGTCTCTACTAAAAACATAAAAAATTAGCTGGGCATGGTGGCAGGCACCTGTAATCCCAGCTACTTGGGAGGCTGAGGCAGGAGAATCCCTTGAACCTGGGAGGCGGATGTTGCAGGGAGTTGAGGTCACGCCATTGCACTCCAGCCTGGGCAACAAGAGTAAAACTCTATCTCAACAACAACAAACCCATTCAGGACTTTTAAAGAAGTTAACGGTCATGTGCCCCATCTCCCTAGGGACACAGCCTACTTGAGCCATCTCCAAAGAGCACAGTCTGTGCCCAGGCACTAAGCAGGGTCTTAGCCAGGCACTGGAGGATGGAGGTGTAGATGGGTGCGATCCCTGGACACGAGGAAAGGGACTGGTCTTCCCCACTCCTCTCTATTCTGTTTTTTTATGGTGTCACTCAACTAATTTGGGTTGTACTGGGGGCACTGTCCTCCAACAGGAACCTATGTCACATTAGTCTCAGCTACCTCTGGTCGCACCTTGGAGAGAGTTGACCACCTGACCCCTTCGCCCCTTTCATGTTTATTTGGCAGGGGATGTTCATCATATATAGTATATGCTAATTTTAAGAGATTCAAACAGTGCAGAAGTATAAAAGAAAAAATTTAAAATCGTTTTTCTACCTTAGAGGTAAATACTGTTAACAGTTTGCCATGTGCCCTTCCAGGATTTTATTTTCTATGCTTTAAATGTGTGTGGGGGACCGTGGACAGCGGCTCACACCTGTCATCACAGCACTTTGCGAGGCCGAGGCAGGCGGATCACTTGAGCCCAAGAGTTCTAGACCAGCTTGGGAAACATGGCAAAACCTTGTCTCTACTAAACATATAAAAATCAACTGGGCATGGTGGCACACACCTGCAGTCCCAGCTTCTCAGAAGATTGAGGCGGGAGGATGACTTGAGCCTGGGAGGCACAGGTTGCAGTGAGCCCAGATCGTGCCACTGCACTCCAGTCTGGGAGATGGAGTGAGACCCTGTCTCAAAAAAATAAAAATGAAATAAATGTGTGTGTGTGTGTAGAATTAGTTCAAGTATTATATTCAGTTACAGTATATGGATATAAGGTATATATAGTAATGAAATAAGATCACACTGTACTTTCAATTCTGTGACTTGCTTTTTCGTACAATAGTGTCTCATGGACTACATTCCAGTTTGCTCTAGATATCTCTGGTAATGTGCTGTGCATGTTTTTGTGGGTTGCCTTCCATTTTTACCAAGACAAGCAATCCTGTGCTAGTCTTGCTCTTACATATATCCTTTTGCATTTGTGCTAATATTCTGTTGAAAGTAGGTTTCTACAGGGTGAAGATGAGGAAAAAGCTCAGGGTTACTCCTCAGCCATCTCTCCGGGGCCTAGCCCCCTCCTACCAGCTGACCCTCTCCAGCTTCCGTAACTACCCCCACCTCCCTCCACTAACCCACCACTCCTCCCAGGAAATGTCTAATCTCCGCCAGGCCAAGGCAACCAGGACGTTTCGTGTGGGGCTGAAATCATGAAACCTTACTTTGCTACTGGTTCTCATGGAAGATGAAACTAATTCAGCCACTGGGATTTTACGGTGCACATTCTCGTTTCAGCCCATGACCGAGCCTTTGCTGTGCCTTTACCGCGTATGAGGGTAAACCTGCTTGCGGATGAGAAATGATTACGATTCTTGCCTTTGACCTTTTCACAGAGCTCCTAGTTTCATAAAATGAGGAAACTGAAACCCAGAGAGGGAAGTGGCCCACGCAGGGTCTGCCCCTAGTCGCTGGGTCAGAATCTGGGTTTCTGGACATGGGCAGTGGGGATGGGAATGGGGAGGTGGGAATAGGTCACAGAGGTGGGGGAGCAGAGCTATGCAACTGGCTCTCTGCCAGGATTTCCCATTCAATCCCAATATCCATGCTAGGAGATGGAGGCGGCATCATGTCCATTTTCCAGAAGAGGAAACTTCTGAGGCAGATCTGGGTTTGAAACTAGAACTGTCAGACTTCTAAAACTCCCCATCCATCTTCCTCTGATTTCCAAACTATGACATCTGGGGTGCAGCTTCCAGGTTTGGAGGTCTGAGGTAACCAACAGCCCTTCCAGGTGTCCCTGCCCACCTCCCTCCCTAGGAGCACCATTCCCATGAGGACGCCGGCTCCTCTTCCCGGAGGGCCCAAACTGGAAGAACCCCAGCCAGGCTGCTGGAAGTTTTGTCTCCCCTCCACCCACAGACTTGCAGAAAGCCTGACAGACTCCCACCTCCAACAGGGTTGGAGCACGTGGGTCTCTGGCCTCCGCACCCTTGGGTAGGCAACCCTGGTGACTTCTCAAAGATCACATAGCAGAATAGGATCCAAGTGGCAGGAAGAACCTCCATATTCTCCTTTCCACTCCTTGGCTGGCAGATCGGCCTGTGCTCTGGGGAAAGGGACGAAGGCTCCTCCAGAGCAGCCTAAAGGGCTGGGGCTAAGAGAAGGCCCACGTGGGCTCCCCCATTCACTCACCCTCTGCACCATCTTGGGCAGGACTTTCCTCCTGAAGACTCCAGCCTCCTTCCCAAACCCAGCCTGGTTGCTGGGCACAGGCACTGTCAACAAAGCACTCCCCATGGGGCCAGTTCTTGCCAGGGACTGAGAACAATGATCCCCCGAGAGAAGCCTGTTACCCAAGGCTAGATTTCAGGGAGAAGCAGGGCTCGCTGGGAGCAGCTCCTGCTGGCTTTGTGTTTGAAACAGTTGTCAGGAAATGCCAACTGCTCCTTGGACCTATGGCCTCCTTCCTTCCTTCACACCTTTTGAAAAGGTGAGCTCCTGGAAGACAGAGCCCCTCAGACAAACCCAGCTCACCCTCAGCTCCAACACCCAGCTCCACCCATTCTGCCTTTTTTGGTGTTTCACACCACCCTGGGCTGGCCAGAGCTCTCCAGTCTTCTCTCCTGCCCTTCCCCAAGCTGTTCTGTCATTTTCCAATTCTTAGTATTGTTTTTTCCTAATAAAAGCAACACAGGTTAACTGTTAAAAAAATATTACAATCTGGGCTCAGTGGTTCACTACTATAGTCCCAGCTACTTCGGAGACTGAGGTGGTAAGCCCAGGAGTTCGAGCCCAGCCTTGGCAACATAGTGAGAGACCTTTTTTTTTTTTCTTTTTGAAACAAGGTGTCACTCTGTCACCCAGGCTGGAGTGCAGTGAGGCAATCTTGGCTCACTGCAACCTCTGCCTTCCAGCTCAAGTGATCTTCCCAC
This sequence comes from Papio anubis, assembly GCF_008728515.1. NCBI lineage: Eukaryota > Metazoa > Chordata > Mammalia > Primates > Cercopithecidae > Papio > Papio anubis. The sequence continues at coordinate 22,940,556 of NC_044986.1, forward strand.
CTCAGTCTCCCAAGTAGCTGGGACTATAGGTAGGCACCACCACACCAAGCTAATTTTTAAAAATTTTACTAGAGATGGGGTTTTGCTCTGTTACCCGGACTGGTCAGAACCCCTGGGCTCAAGGGATCCACCTGCCTCAGCCTCCCAAAGTGTTGGGATTATAGGCGTGAACCACCGCACCTGGCACCCATTTCTTAAAAGAAAAGACAAGACTGCAGAAATGTCTAAATCTAAAGTAGAGGAAGAAAACCAGCCCCCATCCCAGTCCCAGGCATACCGTATTATATGATAAGCTCAAACTACACAGGCTCACCTGCACCTCATTTCTTCAAGGAGATTTCTTTGAAACAATAACTGATGATGTCCCTTCCCTGTTTAAATTACTTCCGCAGCTTCCTACCATTCTCAGATAAAGTACACTCCTGATCTTCGCTATCAGGCCCTGCCGGCCTCTGCTTCAGTCTAGAGCCTCCCGCTCCCAGCCACACTGTCTGTTTTCAGGCTCCTGTCCTCCCTCTTTCTCCACCTCTTCTCTCCCGTCCTCTCTTTTCCCTTTTGCTCTTGCACAGGTGGAGCCCCAGTCCCCACCTAGAGTGCTGTTCACCTTCTGCTCCCCTTTCGGATCCCAAATGACTTCCTCTGAGAGGCCTTCTCAGATCCCCCTGCTGGTGGAAAGGCCTGCTCCCTCTTGTCACAGCTGCAATTTTAAATTCACATCTGACTGTTTGGCGGTCTTGCTTTCCAAAACCATCCAGTTCATGATTAAACAATTTAAGGAGGCAGAGCTCTGTTTTGCTCAGTATTCTCTCCCAGTGCCCGGTACATTGTGGATGCTCAATAAATACTTGGATGTATGGACATAGTAAGTACTAATTATCTGATTGCTTACATGGGCCAGCACAATGCTGGGCATGGGGGAACTCAGGGGATTAATACAACAAGGGTAGGTTCTCAAAGGCTGGAGGTTAGCAAGCTAGGGATAAGGCAGGCAGGGGTTTGGGTAAGTGCTAGAATGTGATGTCAGACGGTTACAAGGGCATGGCTTTCGAGGTCCTTTTGTGATGTTGTTAAGTCATTGCCTGATTATCTTCTGTACTGTTTCTGTTAAACACAGGCCCCTGGAGAAGGGAGTCTTTGCTTCTACTTTTCTTCCCTACTTCCCTGCAGCCCATGGCCTCCCTTTTAGCACTTAGCCCAGGCCAGAGGTCTACAGAATGTGTGTATTAAAAGACTGGATGGATGGAAGGGTGGGTGGATGGATGGATGGATGGATGGATGGATGGATGGGTGGGTGGGTGGGTGGGTGGATGGATGGGTGGGTGGGTGGGTGGGTGGGTGGGTGGATGGATGGATGGACGGACGGATGGATGGACAGATGGATGGATGGGTGAAAGAACTAAAAAAGTCAGCAGGGCCTCACAGATCCTTTATTCTTACTCTGAGTTTTCAAATGAGAAACTGAAGTGTAAGAGAGGTGGAGTACATCCTTAGTCACTTCCTCTCTTTGAGAACTTATATGATTTTTTCTTTTCAGTCTATAAACATGTCGAAATATCCTTCACTCTAAACAAAACAAAACACCTCTTTCTTCCCTACAACCTTTCCCTTGAGCTAAGACTTCCCCCTTTCCTTTCACTGCCAAACTTCTTGAAGATCTTATAAAATTCACCCACTGGACTTCCTCATCTCCCATCACCCCTTGACCTCTAGCTTTTGGCTTCCATCCACATCACCATGGCAACAGCTCTGAAGTTGCCACTCACCAGAGACCTTCTAGGCCTGGAGCCCTTCCTTGGCCCAGGTAGTGTTTGGCACTGTCACCAAATCTTCTCTGAACCCCAGAGGCACTGCTCTGCACAGGGGACACTCTTCCTGTCCAGAAGGCTGCTTTCTTCTGGGACCTTTAATGGCACCTCTCCCTTCTAGCACCTTCCACCACAGCTCTGGCCTCAGCCCCTTCTTTGCTTTCATTCTGTATTCTCTCAACATTAATGAGTGCCTCTGGGTGCCTGGCACCATGATAGGCTCTTGGCTGCATCACCTTGTGTAATCCTCATGCTGACCCTCTGACACAGGTGTATTAGTGTCATCCATGCTTTACAAGTAGAGAAACTGAGAAGCAGTGAAGATAAGTCAATTGCTCAGTCCTACACAGTTGGTAAGTGGCATCTTTGGGACTCGAATAAAATCTTGCTGTTTTCAAGCCTGCACTCTTGGCTGTGAAGCCACAACTTTTTCTTAGCAGTCTCAGCCACACTCAGGCACCACATCTCTTTTTACAACTCTCAAATAACTGTTTTCAGAGGGGACCTCCCTTTGGAATGCCAGGTTTGCTCTTCCAAAGTCCTGATGAAATTTGTTGTTAGATATCCTTTTAAAATCTCCAAGCCAGACTCCTCAGGTCTTTTGCTCTCTTAATCGAGGGGCAAATCCTTCCCTGCCACCCTCAGGCTCACCTGCAATGTCAGCCCCCACCCCTGCCCCTTGCCCAGTCTGCCATGATCTGCTCCTGTCTCCTCTTGCGTCTGACCCCCTCTCTGTGTGTTCTGAAACAGTCTGGTGCTCCCTGCAGTTCCATCTCTGCTAAGAGAGGACCCTCCCTGAATTCTTTTCCTTCATGTCCCTTTGACCACTAGAAATCGTTTGTATCTAGAAAATAGGCAGACAGGAAATATTCTAAACATCAATAGTGGTTACTTCCAGATGAGGGGGATCCAGGTAACTTACTTTCACATCTGTTCAGTATTTTCCAAATTTCCTATAATGAGGATGTTTTACTTTATAATCAGAAAAGAACTTGTTAATTTCAGAAATTAATCTTATTCATCTGCCCTGCCCACTTCCTCTTTGAACCCTGTCTGTAGCCTATTCACATGAGGCCTCCTTCAGGTCCCACTGGGGCTGCCTTGGCTACTTGAAAACCAGGCATTTGTTCACACATAATGATCCACTTGGTCCCTGCAGCCTCCTCCCCAGTGCCCTGGGTGTACCGGGGCACCCCACAAATGCAGGAGAAGCAGTTAAAATAGACATATTCAAAAGAATATTCATCAAAGAAGTAAGAGACTAGAGACCCTTTAAATGTCTATCCAGAGAGGCCTGGTTAAATAGCACATGGGAGGTCTAAGGGCTTGCCAATACTCCTTAGAAAGAAAGACATAGTGTGCAGTAAACCACCATGGCACACATTTACCTATGTAATAAACCTGCACAGCCGGGCACAGTGGCTCACGCCTGTAATCCCAGCACTGTAGGAGGCCAAGGTGGATGGATAACAAGGTCAGGAGTTCGAGACCAGCCTGGCCAATATGGTGAAACCCCATCTCTACTAAAAATACAAAAATTAGCCAGATGTGGTGGCAGGTGCCTGTACTCCCAGCTACTCAGGAAGCTGAGGCAGGAGAATCGCTTGAACCTGGGAGGCAGAGGTTGCAGTGAGCCAAGATCATGCCACTGCACTCCAGCCTGGGCAAAAGAGCGAAACTCTGTCTCAAAAAAAAAAAAAAAAAAAAGGAAAGGAAAAGAAAAAGAAAAACGGCCGGGCGCCGGGTGGCCTGCCTGTAATCCCAGCACTTTGGGAGGCCGGTCGGCTGGATCACGCAGGTCAGGAGATCGAGACCATCCTGGCTAACAACACGGTGAAACCCCCGCCTCTGCCAAAAATACAAAAAAAACTAGCCGGGCGAGGTGAAGCGGGCACCTGTAGTCCCAGCTACTCGGGAGGCTGAGGCAGGAGAATGGTATGAACCCAGGAGGCGGAGCTTGCAGTGAGCTGAGATCCGCCACTGCACTCCAGCCTGGGTTACGATGCAGACCTCGCCTCAAAAAAAAAAAAAAAAAAAGAAAAGAAAAGAAAACATACACATCCTGCACATGTACCCCTGAACTTAAAATAAAGTGAAAAAAAAAAGAAAGTCATAGATCCCAGCTGCCAATATGAACCAATTTCCAAAAGATGGTATTAAATTTTAAAAAATTCCAGTAAAATGTACATAGAATGTTCCTATTTATTTAAAAAATAAAAGGATAACCACACACACACACACGCACGTACATATAGATACCTAGAAGATCTTTTTGGAAGGATATCCTCAACCTGGTAAGAGCAATTGCTTTGGGACAGGGATGGGGGACAGAGCAACTGGATAAAAAACCTCAGAGGAGGTATGAGCATTGTTTCTGTTTACTTTTAAAAACTGTTTGCATTTATCTTTAAAAAAAAAATACAACCAAAGGGGCTGGGCGTGGTGACTTATGCTTGTATTCCAGCACTTTAGGAGGCCAAGGCAGGAGGATGGCTTGAGCCCAGGAGTTCAAGACCATCCTGGGCAACAAGCTGAGACCCTTATCTCTACAAAATAAATATTTAAATATTAACTGGGTGTACTGCTCGGGAAGTCGAGGCAGGAGAATCGCTTGAACCTGGGAGGCAGAGGTTGCAGTGAGCCAAGATCGCGCCATTGCACTCCAGCCTGGATGACAAGAGGGAAATGCCATCTCAAAAAAAAGTTAGCCGGGTATGGTGGCGGGTGTCTGAAGACTCAGCTACTCAGGGGGCTGAGGTGAAAGGATCGCTTGAGCCTGGGAGGTCAAGACTGCAGTGAGCTGTGATCGTGCCATTGCACTCCAGCCTGAGCAACGGAGCAAGATCCTGTCTCCAAAAAACAAACAAGCAAAAACATACAAAAAAAGAAAAACAAAAAGCAACTTACAATTGGTAGGTTCGTAACCTACCCAGGAGCCCACAGCCATGAAGTGGGAAGACCCCCAGTCACTTTGTACCACTTCTGAGGCCTCCTCTCTACCCCTTTCCTTCTAATGCTTCCTTCCTGGGACACGGGGGTACCAAACAAAATCCTCCCAGTCCATCCCTGCAGCTGGAGTCTGGGCCCTATTCCAACAAGGATCCTTGTGCACTGAGGCCCCATGAGGTGGTCCCCAGCAGGAACCGCAGGCTGAGCGTTAGGGACAGATTCCCCCAGCTCACCATGTGCCCCCTCCTAGGGGAAATAACTCCTCCCCGAAGCAGGCTGGTCACCACAGGTTTGTTGGCACAGGGTGATTTGCTGCACCCTCGCTGGGCACTCCTCTCAAGGTGGAGAGCACCAGCTGACATCAAGGTGGTGACTCAGCACCTTAGCAGCTGCTCCTCCAGAGGAAAAAGCCTTGCTGGCACGTGCCGGGCACAGTGGGTGGGATGTGGTGGGAAAGACAGCCTGGCCTGGCCTGGCTTCTCCAACAGTGAGGATACTGTGGGCTTGGCCTTGGCCAGAGGGCTCTGGGCATCATTTCTCTCCCCCTGCATTCAGGTCCTCCCTTAGGGGGCAGAGATTGGACTGGGCACAGCCTTGCAGGCTGCCAGCCAGGGAGGAAATTGTCTTCAGCATAATAATAATTTACACTTCTTTATAGCCTCTTATCTGCGGATCTCAAAGCACGGAAAAACTCAGATGTTGTTTGCAGAGTGAGAATTTGCCTGGACCAAGAGCTCTGCAGCCAAAGTCAAGACCAGCCGAAGCCCTCTTGCTCACAAATGGGGCTCACACACTCGATACCTTACTCACCCAAGCCTGGGGGTGTGGCTTTGTCCCAGGCAACCCCCTGCTCAACCACAGACACTGAGAGCCGTAGTCTTTGTCACTCAAGACCAATTCAGCCAGTGGCCAGAGCCACCTAAGAGGACTCCCCACCCGTTAGTGTCCCACTTGGTGGGCCAGGCTGGGATTGTGGGCAGGTGGGAGGAACCCTGGCTTGAGACCCAGTAGGCCTTGGTTCTCAAAGCTGTGGCCACTTACTGGATTGACGTAGCCCTTCTCCCACCTGGGTCTCTGTTTCCTTACCCAATAAAATGTGTTTGGAACCCTCCAGGGGTTGCAAACCATGCTGAACAAAATCTTGGCCTTTTCCAAGGGAGCTTCATGGCTTTTGTCAATACTCAATTCAAATATAATTCCCAAAATGTATTTTATTTATTTTTACTTATTTATTTTAAGACAGGGTCTCACTCTGTTGTCCAGGCTAGAGTGCAGTGGCATGGATCATGGCTCACTACAGCCTCAAACTCCTAGGCTCAAGCGATCCTCCCACCTCAGCCTTCTGAGTAGGTGGGACAATAGGTGCATGCTACCACATCCAGCTAATTTTTAATTTTTTTGTAGAGATGGGGTCTCCCTATGTTGCCCAGGCTGGTCCTGGGCTCAAGCCATCCTCCCTCCTCGGCCTCCCAAAGTGCTAGGATTACAGGTGTAAGCCACCGTGCCTGGCCCAAAATGTATTTTAAACTACTTGAATATTTGTAATAAACAGCACCATGCACGTTTAGAAGTGAGACGTGATTTTCACACACTGGAGCTCACCTCAGTTGTGTTCACACTGATTTCATAAGTAGCACAGTGACATGTTGGAAACTTGAACTTCTTAGAAAATACATTTAAATTAGTGGAGTGCAGCTTTTATTGTTCGCCTACACTGGGGTCCTGTGCTAGGTCAAATCTTATTTGGAAAAAGCGTTCTGTTTAAAAAGATCTCGCAGGCATTGGGCTCCCTCACCAGGAGGAGAGGTAAGGAGAAGTGATAAGACCAGTGTTTCTGCGAGTGACTTCTGTGTCCCACAACTGTGTTGGAAGATTTTCTCAGCAGACTGCAGAACTTCTTATCTCAGCTCTGCTCTGAGCAGTGCCGCGGATTGGCAGACATTTGCAGGTTGGTTCTGGAAGCCACTGGTAGCTGACAGCTCCAGGCTGATCTGAAAGAGGTAGGGCCCGCTTCTGTACCAGGGCAGAAGAGTGAAGCCTTTCAGGAGCTGCTTGGGGATAAGAAACAAACATGAAGAACTCAAATCACGAGTTGCCCAGCTCCGAAGTGCCAGGCGACGGGCTGCACCTCTCACCCATGCAAATACATTTGTCCCTCACATGTACACAAGGAGGTTTAGCCTCATTTTATAGGTGAGGAAAGTGGTACACAAATAGTTTGACACCGACCAAGTTCTCTAGCTAGTGAGTGACAGTTCTGGGAGCAAACCCCCAAGTCTGGGATGGGGATCAGAAACTCACCCTTTTAATGAGCACCCCAGGGGATTCAGGTAATTCTGATGCAGGTGGTCTACACACCCTTCTCTGAGAAATACTTTATTACATTATACTGGGTGCAGGGGCTGGATACAGACTGAAGTAGAAATAGTTCTGACCAACAGTGGCCTTGTCATCAGTGCCTTGTCATCAGCACCTGCTTTTTACCGACCTTTTACCTAACAGGTGGCTCTGCCTGAACAAGGTCTTAGAGGGGTCTCTGGACATCGGATACAGGCAAGCGTCTGCCCCTTTCTTTGCTTCTATTTTCACCTCAATAGAGCAAGGGATGACATCTCAGTGCCCTTCCTGCTCTCACTCCTGTGAATCCATCACCAGCCTTTGTGACCTGACTACCAGCCCAGGAGCTCCAAGGTCGCGTCTCAGAGTAGTAAAGGGTCTTGCTTGAGTCAAACAGTTAGTAAGTAGTGAAGCTTCCTTCAGTCAGGCTGCTGGGCACCAGATCTCCACCATCTTAACTCCCAAGCAGTGGTGTCCCCAAGGACGGGGCCACATGGGTACAATAAGAGGTCATATCATCCACAGAAAAATTGCAAACAATAATAAACTGACTAACAGTGATGCACCAGCAATTCTAATCAATGTCAGTGATAAACAACTTCTGTCCCCGCCACACCCCCCACCGGCTTGGTACACCACCCACTGCCACCCTCTGCCGCATTCTCTCCTGGGGTTATGTGAGTCACTGCCCTGCAGTGAAGCTTCTCAGAGGAAGGAGAGGAAGGGACCTTGTTAGGGGTGGGGGTGGGGTCTCTTCAATGTGGTCCCCATCCGGCCACACCAGCTGTGACAAAGACACACAAGAGAATGTGGTCTGGGTGACTACAGGGCTCATTTACCTCAGGCTAAAAATAAGTGCATTCCCCGCAGCAGGTGGGTGACTCAGCAGGCCTGAGGAAAGCTTCTAGATGGAGGAAGCGCAGTCCTGCTAGCTCTGGTTTCCCCCAGGTACCAGAACAACAGGAAGGGGCTGATGACGGAATTGTAGCATACATTTCACAACCCCTGCTGCGCCTCCCAACTTTCCCCTGCTCCCGTTCCCCAAACTCACTGTTCAAAAATTGCTGTTCAAAACTCCTGAAATTGCTGGTCCAGTTGAGAGCCCAAATGAGAGCCATGTGGCCAACTGCTCAAACTTACGGTAGCTTTCTTCCAGACCTTAAAGAGAGAGGCGAGAGAAGGTGTGTGCATGTATGTGTGTGTGCACACATGTGTGAGAGCATGTACATGAGAAGCAGGCCACAGAGCATCTATACTGGAGTCTGCCTTTGTCTCTGACCTCCCACCCTGGCCACTGGCCACGTACGGTAGAACCCAAGGAGGACTGCTGATGCTCTCTGATCATTTTCTACAATGCGTTATGCCCTGGGAAATGAAAAGTGCTCCCTTCTCTCCATCCCCAGACTATTCAGGAAGCAAGCACAGTCCTGACCTTCTAGATATATCTCCAGCGACTCAACAGAAGCTGAGGAGTGAGGCAATTATTTGGAGAATTCAGCCCCACCTCAGGCAGCTGTCTGAGCAGAGTGATTTAATGGGAAGAGGCAAGACTGAGCACCTGGACCTAGTTTCTGGTCCTGGTGCTGCCACTCAGACGCTTTGTGACCTTGAGCAAATCAATTTTCCTCTCGAGTCTCTAGTTTCTTTCTCCTCTGCACATCCATTTGTTATTTCTTCAACACATATCTCTTAAATGCATACTGGGCCATGCACCTGAGTATACCATGCTAGATTCAGGAACAAGCAACTGTGGAGGATTGAAAATGTCCAGGAAGTCTTTGCACCTCCTCCTAACAAAAACTAGCACTACTTCTCCATCCTTTGACTCTGGGATGACCTCATAACTTGCTTTGACTAATGCTGCAAAAGTGACCCTTGACTTTTGCTCTCGCCCTCTTGGAACCCAGCTACCACATAAGGAAGCCCCAGCCAGCCTGCTGGAGAGGCCACATGGAGGAGAACTGAACCTCTCTCACTGACGGCCTCTACCAGCAGCCCATCAAGTTAGACTATGCAGTCCCAGCCAACAAGCCACTTGACCCAAAATGTAAGAGTGAACCCAGCCAAAACCATCTGGAGCAGAGACAAGCCACCCTGCTGAGCCTTGACCGAACTGTCAACCCACAGAATTGTGAGCAATTACATGGTTGCAGTTTTCAGCTATTAAGTTGTGATGGTGGCTTGTTATCAATATAATTAATGTTTATTGACAATTTCCAATGTGCCATTGACAATGCTAAGTGTTTTACATATATAATCTCGTTTATTCCTCCCATCAACCATGTGAGGCAGGTACTACTATTCAAATATCCATTTTACAAATGAGAACACATGAGAACACTGAGGCACAGGAAGGAGAAGCAACTTGCTGAAGATCAAAACCTGGGTAGGAGAGCTGCGATAGGAGGCCAGGCAGTCCAAGCCTCAGAGCCTACACTGGTAATTCACCACTACCTTACACGGAACCAAACAGACCTGGTTCTTGCCCTCACAGAGTTTATTGTCTAGGTGGGAGACTGGCATGAAAGAAACACAGAAATAAATATACAACCACAAATATTGATAAGTGCTAGGAAGAAGACAGATGCTATGGTGTGTTCACAGAGAAGGCCTCTAGGGAGGCCCGAGGGTGAAAGGGGCAACCAGCTGAGCGAGTTGGGGCAAAGACCAGAGGATTCGAATGTGATTTTGCAATTTCAGTCAGCATAGATGTCCCCTGGGAAGCCTGGTAGAAATGCAAAAAAGACCTGGGTCTCATTCCCCAGAGGTTCTGATTTTTCACCAGTCACCTTCAGATATTCTGATTTGCTGACTTTGCTTGTTTGGGAGCCTGATAATTCTTTTTGTTTTTGTTTTTCTTTCTTTCTTTCTTTCTTTCTTTCTTTCTTTCTTTCTTTCTTTCTTTCTTTCTTTCTTTCTTTTTATTTATTTTTTTTTGAGATAGAGTCTTGCTCAGTTGCCTAGGCTGGAGTGTAGTTGTACAATCTCGGCTCACTGCAACTTCTGCCTTCTGGGTTCAAGCAATTCTCCTGCCTCAGCCTCCCCAGTAGCTAGGATTACAGGCATGTGCCACCACACCAGCTAATTTTTGTTTTTTTAGTAGAGACAGGGTTTCACCATGTTGGCCAAGCTGGCTGGTCTTAAACTCCTGACCTTGTGATCCGCCTGCCTCGGCCTCCTAAACTGCTGGGATTAGAGGCGTGAGCCACTGTACCCGGCCTTATTTTCCTTTTTTAAACGTGCCCCCCAGCTGATTTTTCTCACAAGGGAAATTTGAGAAGCATGGCTCAGTAGTATCGTGTGAACAGATTAAACAATACAGCTGCCCAGCCCGCATTCTGAGAGAGATTATGATCCATTTGGTCTGGGTTTTTTTGTTTTGTTTTGTTTTGTTTTTTCGAGACAGAGTCTCACTCTGTCACCCAGGCTGAAGTGCAGTGGTGCAATCTCGGCTCAGTAGAAACAGGGTTTCGCCATGTTGGCCAGGCTGGTCTCGAACCCCTGACCTCAGGTGATCCTCCCGCCTCGGCCTCTGAAAGCGCTGGGATTACAGGCGTGAGCCACCGCATCCGGCCTTGGGGTGAATATTTTTAAAAACTCCTTGGGTAATTCTAATGTGCGGCCAGGGCTGGGAAGTGATGTTGGAAGATTCTCCAAGGTCCAAGGCTGCTGCTTTTCTCTAGTTCCTTGTAGACACCAGGGCTATCTGGGGCTTCTGAAGCTTTCCCTTTGGTGATTTAATACTATGGAGACCCAGAACAGAGCCTGAGGTCAACCTTTGCTCCAGACGGGGCTCTGACTCAACAGGCCCAGTAGACCCCCTCCTCACAGACTACCCTCCCCCCATAACATTCCCAGGGGCTCCCTCTGACTCCCACATTCCCTTTAATTTTCGTTTGTTTTAAGGTAGGGAATTCCTTTAATTGCAGGGAGAAAATGACTACCACTTGCAAATATTTGCCCTCCTCTAGGGCCCTATAAGGCAGCTCCTTCATTTTATTCTCTTCCTTTGACAGGTTGCTCGGGGCCTCTAGGAGCAGTTTCCCCACTCTGTGGAGAATGATGCCTGTGGGGTGACCCATAAGAAGGGCCCGTGGTGCCTGGATGGTTTCTTATCTGGCTTCCTCCTCTTCTTGCAAACAAGGCAAGAGACTTTGCTGGCGACTGAGCAAGACTCCATCTCAAAAAAAGAAAAAAGAAAGAAAGAGAGAGAGAGAGAGAGAGAGGGAGGGAGGGAGAGAGGAAGGAATGAAGGAAGGAAAAGAAAGAGAGAAGGGAGGGAGGGAGGAAGGAAGGAAGGACGGAAGGAAAGAAGGAAGGAAGGAAGGAAGGAAGGAAGGAAGGAAGGAAGGAAGGAAGGAGGGAGGGAGGAAGGGAGGGAGGGAGGAAGGAAGAAAGAAAGGAAAGAAAGAAGAAAGAAAAAGAAAGAAAGAGGAAAGAATGAAAGAAAGAGAAAGAAAGAAAGAGAAAGGAAGGAAGGAAGGAAGGAAGGAAGGAAGGAAGGAAGGAAGGAAGGAAGGAGGAGGAAGGAAGGAAGGAAGGAAGGAAGGAAGGAAGGAAGGAGGAAGGAAGGAAGGAAGGAAGGAAGGAAGGAAGGAAGGAAGGGAAGGAAGGAAGGAAGGAAGGAAGGAAGGAAGGAAGGAAGGAAGGAAGGAAGGAAGGAAGGAAGGAAGGAAGGAAGGAAGGAAGGAAGGAAGGAAGGGAAATTATCAGGCTCCCAATCAAGCAAAGCCAGCAAATCACCAGGAATGCCACCTGAGGCAGCTTGATTTAGACCAGAGAGTAGGAAAGGATCCACTCTTGGCTTGGGGCCTGCCAGCCGTGGGCCTAAAGAAAGCTTGCTTGAGGCAAGGAGGCAGAGAGAGAAGGGTGCTGGCCCAGAACGCCACAGCCCCTTGACGAGTGGCGCAGCACGGGCTTGAGCGTGCAGAGGTAGCGTGTTCACGGCACAGGTGTGAGAAATGCCTCCTCCCGACAGCCTTGTCCCTCCACTCTAGCGTGGCTGATGGTCACCACATAGAGATTGCCATGAGAACTCAGAGTTCGTGGTGGGGTCTGGGGCGTGGCAGGCACTCCCTAAAGGAGTTTTCATTCCCCTTCTTTGGGACAGACACAGAAATGAACTTGATGCCCGAGGAGGAAGACAGCCCCAGGAAATAGCCTTCTTTAGGGACTGGGACAGACCCCACTAGCTGTGGCCCATCCCTGGAGGCCCCAGCTCTCTCTCGAGTCCCCAGGAGCTGGAAGGTCAGCCTTGACCACTCCTCTCTCACACAGAGGACCCTCTGAGCTGGCCGTGTGGGAACAGCCTTGCCCACACATGATCCAGATGGTTGTCCAGAGGAGGGGATGGCCAAGGGAAGGGTGAGGCCTGACCAGTGAGGGAAGAATGAAGAGAATGAGGCACTGACTCATTCTCAGCCTCCTGCTCTAAGAAGGAAAAGGACTTATTTGCAGGTGGGGGTGTGGTTGGAGCCAAGCCAGAGGGTGCAGTAAGAAATGAGGTGCCTCTAGCTCATGGATAAATCCTCCTGGGAAGGGGGGCCAGTTTACGAAACCCAGCAACTTGATTGACAGTCTCTTCTTTCTTCTAACACATCCTTCTAACTGGGAGTGGTAGGAGGAATTCCAAAGACCAAGGCAGGCAGCGTTTCTTGGGTTCTACTGCACATCCAGCCCTGGGCCAAGTCTGGGGTAGATGCCATCCCTTCAGAGCGACAGGATGAACTTGGGGTTCAGCATCTGCTTAGGCAGAGCCAGTGTTGGCCACTGTGCCTTATTCTCTCTCCCCACGTTTCTTTCCTCCCACCCACCCCTACCTCACCAAGCCAAGTATGAACTGTATCTGGGACAACTTTTTCTGTGTAGATCAAACAGTTCCAAATAGCACAAAGGCAAAGGCACCTACAGGTTAGTAGTGGGCGGCCTGGGTATCTGTTTGTATGAGTTAATTTGCATGAGGGTAGATAGGCCTCTAAGGAGGAAGTTTGGTGAGAGGTTCAGGGTGGGGTACAGAGGAGCAAGGGGCCTGAGTCTCATTCTCTGTATTGCTGGAATAGTGGATGTGACTGAAAAAAAAATTTTTTTTTTTCTTACTGCAAAAACGGAATTTATTGACTTCAGAATGGAAGTCCAAGGGTTGTGGCTGGTTTCAGACAAGACTTAATCAGGGCCTCCAAATGTCACCAAACTTCATATTCTCTGTTATCTTTTGGCTCAGCTCTTCTCTCTTCTCCAGGTAACAGCTCTATCACTGGCTGGTTCCACCCCATGGGGGCAAGATGACTGCAGAAGCTCCAGGCCTCACATCATCTCACCAGGGCAAAGGACTAGTTCAAAAGTTCTGGAACTGAGTTTCATTGGCTCTGATTTGCCTGCCTTTGGTCATGTACCCATCCCTTAACCAATAACTGTGGCAGCGGGGTAGAGGGTACTGACTGCAGGATCATAATCTCCCCTCCCAGATCTGGTGTCTGGGAAGGGGATGTGTATGGGGAGCCTGGTCATGGTGGGATGGGGGCAGTTTCACTGGAATCATATAAACTGGGCTGAGGCTTTTATTGCAAGTGAGTAAATGGGGACAGGCTAGCAGGAAACACTGGCCCCTTACTCTCTTTAGAGAGGGGGCTGCAGGGAAAAGCTGAAAAGGCTTCTTTGGAGCCCAGGTTACAAACGGACACACAATAGGGACAGGAGCTTTCTGCCTCTTTCAGTTCAGAGCACAAAACCGTTTTGCCCTGGTGGGGACTGAGGACTGCCATACTGGCCAGCACCAGGGGTCACACCCTTAAGTGTGACTTAAGTAGAGAAACGGGGGCCTCATGGAGCACCCCAGGCATGGAGACAGGCAAGGCCCTGCCTCAGTTGCCCAGTGCACAGTGGACAGCAACAAAGAGGTCAAGCGGAAGACACATTAGCAGGCTGGCCGCGGGCACTTACAAGACACCCGAGGGACTTCCGGAGATGACTTGGGCGGACTTTGGGGAGCGAGTCCAGTGAGGTTCTGTATCAGAGAGGAACGCAGCATCCCTGTGCCCTGTGTGGGAACATTAGCAGGCTGTGATGGAAAGAGCTTAGAATGGGGACCAAAAAGGCAGATTCCAGGTGCCAGGCCACTTGTTAGCTATATGACTTGGGGCAAGTCATTCTCCCTTTTCTGGCCTCGCTTTCTTCCTCTGTGAAATGGGGGTGATGCACCCACCTCTGGTTGATGGGGGAATCTGGTGAGCTGGGTAGATGAAAGCAGTGGGGAAAAGCTAATGCGCCGCCCTCGGGGCAGGGCCTGCAACGCTTCCTATCCTGGTCACCGGTGGCCCTAAGGCCTAGACCCAGAGGCCATATATTTGTGCCCCAGAGGCATTCGCAGCAAAAGGAAAAGCATCCAGAGGAACGAGCCCCACAGGCGCCCTGTGGAAGCTGCTCCTCGTGGAGGCCCTGGAGGCGAGGCACTCAGGCACTCAGGCACTCAGCCAGGGATGTGGGCAGCTCCCTGGGACACTCCCCTGCCCTTCCACTGAGTCAGAGGAAGGGACCCAGGCTGGGCACGAGCCTTGCAGGTTCTACTAGTTACTGAGGAGGGGAAGGGGCAGGGCTAAAGGCAGAAGGAAAAACACACAAACAACAGACACACCCACCCTCTCCACAAACAACCCCCTCCTAGAGGCCCAGGGCACAGATGCAAATCAAAGCCTGGGAAAGCGGAGTCACCTCCTCCACACTAGGGAAGAGCTCCCCAGGCCTCGTCCACACTTCCTCCCCTAGCCTCTCCCTACCGCCCACATAGCAGGTCCCTTGGGCAGGGATTGCGTGTTTTCCAGAATGGTCTTGGTTGCAGGGACCCAGGCCTCCTCCAGCCCTTCTGGGTAGGTTAGACCCTCTACTCCCCAAATTTGGGTTTCCTCTGCGTCCTTCCCAGGGAGGTGTCTGTACTCACACCCCTGCTACCAGAATCAGTGTCCTAGAGAGCTGGCTGGGGGAAATGTCTTCTCTCTACCATGCTTGGCCTTTCAGGTCCACCTATTCATCAGCTGGTAGCAACTAGAAACATTCCTTTCCATATTTGCCCCAGGCCAGGCAGCTTGCCCGGACTTACAGGAGAGGGGCCGGTCTGCTCAGCCTGCACTGGAGGCCAGCAGAGGTCTCAGCTCCAGCCCACAGGGAATAGTCATTATGGTGGAGAAAATATGGGTTTGAATCGTCAGTTTCTGTGCTTCTTAGCTGTGTGACTTTAGATAAGTTACTTCACTTCTCTGAGCCTCAATGCTCTTATCTGGATATTTTTTCCCTTTTCTGAATTCCTGCATCACTGCTCTCCTGGCAGGCATCTCTGCTAGGCAGTAATGACAATACCCACAGCTTGCTGTGAGGGCAGGGATGAGAGGGACAAAGCCCATGGCAGGGCTCGGTAGATGAACCTCCCCAGCTTTCCACACCTTACCACATGTTACTGTCCTATTCCATTCTCTTCTCCTATGAAATGACTGGCTTGTTTGCTCAGCAGTCCTGTGTTGAGAGTCAGGCACCATCACACACTGGCGTGCATTATCTTCATCCCACAGCCCCGTGAGGCTTAAAGCATAAAGCCCATTTCAAGAGTATCCTGTGGCTCAGAGGCAGGGTAAGAGTTAGGAGGCTACCAGGGCATAGAGTCAGCATTTGATGCCCGGGCTTCAAGTTCCAGCAGGAGCCCAGCTCCACAGGTTTCCATGGACTGTTTCTCTGCCTGGAATGTCCTCCCATCTCTCTCTCTAGATATTGTCAGTCATTCAGAGTCTCATTCCTTCCATCTCCTCCAGGACACCTTCTGAATCAGTGAGGACACTTTTCATTGCAAGTGACAGAAACCTCCCTCCCAAATAGACTTAAGAAAAAAATGGGGATTTGGGACTCAAGGAACCCCAAAACCCAGGTGATCTTGTTTAGTTACAGTTGGATTCAGAGCTCAATGTCATCAGTATTTTCTTTCTCTCCAAATCTTGGTCTACCCTTTTTTATGAAGGCCGAGGTTTCGGGCTGTACAGGGTAGCAAAAGGCACAGCAGTTCCGGCACTTACGTCCTTACAAGTTTTCGGGATAGCAGAAGGAGTGAGTCTTATTTCTCCAGAGCTCCTCAAACTTCGTCTTGGAATTGAAATGTATGGTCACTCTCTGGTCTAACTTGGGTCAGATTCCCATTCCCAAACCAATCAGTGTGTCCAGGGGATGGAGTTAGTGGATTAACTTAGACCTAAATCTCCGGCAGCTCTCGGGAGCTGCTGGTGGAGCTGGCTTCACCAAATGAGGTATGATTGCTAGACATAGGTGAATGGAAGCTGACCACAAAGCAAGATGTCCACAAGCCCCTGTTGACGTTTCTTCCTGTTTCTGAATTCCTGGTAAGCATCTCTGCTAGGCAGCAAACTCTCTGAGGACAAAGACCCTGTGCATGACCCTGAGCACTCAACAGAGCACCTGGAAAATGGGCACCAAACATGTGCTTTTCAATAGACCTAAGTATTTATTCAGAACTCAATGCACCTAGCTCTGAGCTAGTGGTATCAGTTAAGATTCAACTAAGAAGAGAAACACTCTTGCGTTCTAAACAGGAGAGGTCTTGTGATGGGGTGTTGAATGGCTTGCAGAATCACTGGGAAGGTTGAAGAAAAAGACTTGAGGTTGAGCTTTCAGGAGTGACTGCCTTAGGCACACTGGAGAACTGAGCCACCAAGAAGGCTGGTAAGGGGACTGTGGTGGGGAGCCAGTGTTGTGTGTTGGCCATGGGGTTGGAGAGAAGTGTACAGATTTGAGGAGGTAAAGTCAAGTGACTTTGAGGGTGGATCGAGGCAGCAGAGTCTGTGGGTTAAGAGCCTGACTCTACCACTAACTTGCAAGGTAGATAATATCTCTGGGCTTCAATTTCCTTGTCTGTACAATGGTGATAATAACTCCAATTACATCATAGGGTTATAAATTATGTTTCGAGCTTTCTGGAGACCAGATGCTACTCCTGAGCTAGGAAATGCAGGGGGAGTGGGTGGGGTTTGTGTGGAAGAGGGTCCATTCCATTTGAGTTTCTTTTTTTTTTTTTTTTTTTCTTTTTTTTTTTGAGATGGAGACTTGCTCTGTCGTCCAGGCTGGAGTGTGCAGTGGCGCGATCTCGGCTCACTGCAAGCTCCGCCTGGCGGGTTCACGCCATTCTCCTGCCTCAGCCTCCCGAGTAACTGGGACTACACGCGCCCGCCACCACACCCAGCTAATTTTTTGTATTTTTAGTAGACACAGGGTTTCACCGTGTTAGCCAGGATGGTCTCGATCTCCTGACCTTGTGATCCGCCCGCCTTGGCTGCCCAAAGTGCTGGGATTATAGGCGTGAGCCACCGTACTCGGCCATTTGAGTTTCTTGACTTGATGGATCCTGGAAGGAATCGAACTGGGCAGCTCAGCAGGCTATTGAATGTTAGGTCCCAGGCTCCAGAGAAAAATCTGTGCTGGAGTTTTCCATTATATTGTGATTAATTCTGATTCACTCTTTTTAATGTGGGTGACGTAGCTCACAGCCTTCGCATGGGACTTACAGGCAGGGTAGTGTTCAGTCCCCTTCATCCTAAGTATTTCTACTTCACCAAGTGACAGCCTCTCTCCAGGAACCAGGAGCTTCTACTAACAGCCCTTTCTGTTATCAGATGCTGTGCTGAGCATGTACCTGGATTATCTCCTTTGGCCCCCAGGACACTCTGAGACTGCTACTATTATAGAAATGAGGAGAAATGAGGGAGGCCTCAGGAAGTTGAGCAAGTTGCCCAGGGCCACAGAGTCAACAGCAGAGAGCGGGTCTGACCTCCAAGCCCATGCTTACAGCTCATGTTGTAGCGCAGAACTTTCAGTGATGACAGAAATGTTCTATCTGCACTGTTCAGTATGGTCACCACCAGCCACAAGGGAACTAAGGAACTGAATTTGAAATTTTCTTCAACTTTAATTAATTTAAATGTAATAGCCACATATAGCTAGTGGCAACCATATTGAATAGCATTGACCTAGTTCTTCCGGAGGGCCAAGCAAAAACCCAGAACTTGCCCTCCAACCTTGTGGCAATATCTTCTCATTCAAAACAGTTCACAGTAAGGGCTCGGGCTTATCTTGAGTGAAACACGGTTTCCCCACAGGCTCCTGAGCTCCTTGATAAGGGACGTTCTAGCCCTTGAGGGTTAACTAGATATTTCCTGCTTCCCACAGTGTTCAAAGGTACCAGATGGGGAAGTTGGATGGGTTGGGAGGTGTGAAGGCCTCCTGGTGGCTTCCGAGATGGAAAAAGGAAATGCCCTTTTGCGGCATCCTGGAATACCAGGCTCCAGGCTGGCATCTCAAGTAATGGCACTGTTGCCTGGGAGACAAGGAGCACTAGGAGACCTCCCAGCGGGCGGCCAGCCTGCGAACAGGGACCACCCTTGGAGGATAGCAACAGAAGCAAAGGGAGGAGTGGAATGGGGCATCAGGGGCAGAAGACCCAGAGGCACTGGGGGTGGAAGGGGCCAGGATGGGGCCTAGTGCAGATGGGAAGACAGAAGGGGAGGGAAGAGAAGGCCTTGGCCTTGGCTCTCAGCAGCAGGGTGAGGGGAAAGCAGGAACTGTGCAAACAGCAGAGTGGAGACTCAAGCAGGCTTAGGCAGAAGCAGTCCCTATGGATCCTCATCCATTTAGAAGTAAAAACTCTTATTGTAAACCACCCGCTCTTGTGAGGCAACTGTCAGCAACAGCTGAGTAAGTAATTAGAGGCCTGGGAAGAGGCTTGCTGCCATATAACCTCGGCACCCGCCTCCCTACTGTCACCTCTGTGGCTGCGCCAGTGCCATACTTACTCTTCTTCCCCCAGCAGGACTATGTTCTAATTACATCTAGCCAGGCTCACCAGGAGTGTTTCCCATGGAATTTCATTTCCGGGCCTGTTGAATGCCAAATTAACTTTTAATCACCCTGGAGGTATTGAGTTTAATTACCCAGATTGAAAGTGACAAGCAGAGCAGGATGTAGAGGGTAACTTTTTGGGGTGCTTCTTGGGAAGGCAGAACAATTTATTTCCAGGAAGCTGGGCAGTTGAGGGGCATGTCTATGTTCTCCAGCCACAGCGTCTGCATATTTGAGAGCCCACTATGTGCCCAGCCCTGCAGTAGACAGGGTCGGAGCAGGAGGGTAGAAAATGTGGCCCTGGAGAAGCCCAAGCTTGAGATGGAGAGAACCTCACCGGGCACAAAAAACAGGAGTAGAGAATAATACAAGACCCTCTGTCTTCAAGTCCTAAGTTGTGGCATGAAGCCTGTTCAGGAATTCACCTAAACCAGTGCTTTTTTTTTTTTTTTTTTTTAACTACACCACCATGTCTGTCTACATTTAAAGCTAGTAGCTACTCTTTATTGCACATTTTTTATGTGATAGCCAGGTGTAGATACGGTCAACCTCACAGCCTTTCTGCCTTCCTGACTGGGCTTGGGTAATCTTCCCTTTGCCATAGGGCCAGGTGCCTGACTACCTGGTCAATTTGGCACATCCCATTTCCCTTGCCAGAGACTGGTGTAGGTGTGGGCATGGGATGCCATCCTAGACAAAGTGTTTTTAGAAATAGTCAGCTGAGAGGCCAGGCACAGTGGTTCACGCCTGTAATCCCAGCACTTTGGGAGGCAGAGGCAGGCAGATCACCTGAGGACAGGAGATCGAGACCATCCTGGCTAACACGGTGAAACCCCATCTCTAGTAAAAATACAAAAAATTAGCCGGGCGAGGTGGCCGGCACCTGTAGTCCCAGCTGCTCGGGGGGCTGAGGCAAGAGAATGGGATGAACCTGGGAGGCAGGGCTTGCAGTGAGCCAAGATTGCGCCACTGAACTCCAGTCTGGGCGACAGAGCAAGACTCTGTCTCAAACAAAACAAAACAAAACAAAGAAAGAAATAGTCAGCTGAGTTGGGGATAGCGTTCTGGGACTCAAAATGAGGCACACAAGAGATATTCCTTTTTTCTACCAGATGTTGTCGTGCCTTGGTGTGAGGGCTTGTGGCCTCTGGGTCTGTGGCAGCCATTCTTTTACCATGAGGGGATCCACCTGAGAATGCAGCTTACATTCTGAAGATGACTGAGTAGGAAGAACCTGGAAGCTGTTGAGCTGTGAATTATCCAACCCTGGAGCACCGTGCGTGAAGCCCGTTTCTTAAGTGAGATAATACATTCTGGCTGGGTGGGGTGGCTCTTGCCTATAATCCCAGCACTTTGAGAGGCCAAGGCAGGAGAATTGTTTGAGCTCAGGAGTTTGAGACCAGCCTGGGAAACATAGTGAGACCCATCTATACAATTTGTTTTGTTTTGTTTTTTTAATTAGCCAGGCGTGGTGGCACACACCTGTGGTCCTAGCTACTTGGGAGGTTGAGGTGGAAAGTATCACTTGAGCCTGGGAGGTAGAGGCTGCAGTGAGCTGAGATCGTGCCAGTGCACTCCAGCCTGGGCAACAGAGCGAGACTGTGTCTCAAAAAACACAAAACAAAAAAGCACAACACATTCTGTGTGACTGCAGCTATTTAGGGTAAAGTTTCCACAAAGCTGTAGCAACCAAGGGCATCTTCACTGGGAGCCAGACACTGTGCTAAGTACTTTACATCGATTGTCTTATTTCTGTGCTGCAGCAACAAAGACAAATTCAGCCTTCGTTCCTGCTCTCACAGGATGGAGTCCTGAGGTAGAGAATATGAGATAGCAGGTGTGGTGAGCTGAGGAACAATCCTGACCAGGAGGGTTCAGGGAAGGCTTGTTAGAGGAGGCAGTGTTTGAGCTGAATCATGAAGGAAAAGGAGAAGTTGGGTGCTCAGCGAAGGTGGTGGAGAGGATACTTCAGGCATGGGACCCACGTGAGCAAATGCACAGCAGCTCATGGTAGCTGGGGACCTTGAGAACCCTAACAGGAGGGCGTGACACCGGGGTGTGCCTCGGCCAGGCAGGGTAAGGCAAGCAAGGTACCTAGGGCACTTGCGCCAGCCTGAGAGTCAGCACCTCCTTACTTTTGTGCCTAAGCATTTCAACTGGCCCTGGAGAAGGGACTCTATCTGGAGTTACTTGGCCTTGGATGAGATCCTGGATCTCCCATTGATCGTATAAACTCTTGGCCTCAGTTTCTACCCTTGAGAAATGGGTCTAAGACCACTACCTCACAGGATTGTTGGAGGATCACATGAGTCAGAGAATGTAAAATTCCTAGCGGAGTTCCCGGCTCATGCTTGGTGGAAACTGAATTAGTTTTAAAAAATAAATCATATGGTAAGAGCTTAAAACCAAGATTTTTTTAAATGGCTAAAAGAATGACATCTCTAGGTTTTCCTATTCCCTCATGCTGGGGTGGGCAGGAAGCGAAGAACACAGGAAGGAGGGAGTCAGAGGCTGACGGGAGTTCCTGCTTCTCCAGTCTTAAGAGTAAGACCCAGTTTCAGGCCTATCAATGTCAACGGGAAAGGTAAATCCTGCTCCATCCAGGGCCAGAGGTAAACCCCCACCCCTTGCTCCACACCTCAGGGATGTGCCCCATGGGGAGGGAGGGAGGCAGGACCTCCAGCCCGTTTCAGGCTTCCTGAGAAGCCTTTGCCACCTGGGGACCCCTCCCTGCATCCTCCTCCTATGATCTCCCATCTGGGGCCTTGGAGAGAAGAGGCTGTTGGAATGCCTCAGGAGACATGGCATGTGTCCCAGTCAGAGCCATCTTGATAGCAAAGCTGACACCATAATCACAATGCCTAATTGCATGCCTTCTCCCTCTCACCTTCCCAGCACAGTGAGGTTGCTGAGAAGAGAACATGACCACAGAGACGAAGAGTGAATGGGTCTTCTTTTTTTGGGTTTCAGTTTTGTTTTGAGATGCGGGTCTTTCTTTGTTGCTCAGGCTGGTCTTGGACTCCTGGTCTCGAGCGATCCTCCTGCCTTAGATGCCTGAGTAGCTGGGATACAAGCGTGCACCCCCATGACTAGTGGATGGTTTGGATTCGAATTCTGCTGTTGACGAATACTGTTAGTTGCCTGTGTAATACATCTCCCACAGCCCTCCTTATGCTACAGCTTCCACCACATACACATCCTTCCTTACAGTGACAGCAAACCCAGCTCCAAGCAATGGACAATGATTGGTCTAAGCCAAGGGTCAACAAACTACGGCCTGAGTGCCAAATATGAATGCCCCCTGTTCTTTTATGGCACATGAGCTAAAATGGTTTTTAACATTTGTTTCAAATGGTTGAAAACATAAAAATAATATTTTGTGACACATGAAAATTATATGATATTGAAGATTTTTAAATTTTCAATGTTTAATTTTTATTTTTGTATAGAGACAGGGCATTGCTATGTTGCCCTCAAACTCCTGGCCTCAAGTGATCCTCCTGCCTCAGCCTCCCAAAGTGCTGGGATAACAGGTGCGAGCCACTGCACCCAGCTGAAATTCAAGTTTAAGTGTTCATAAATAAAGTTTTATTTAAATACAACCACATACGTTTGTTCCTATATTATCTATGACTGTTTGTGTGTGACAAAGACAGAGCTGAGTACTTGCAACAGAGAGAGCATGACCCACAAAACCCAGAATGTTTCCTGTTGACACCTTTCCAGAAAAAGTTTGCAACCTTTGGTCTAAGCAATCATGATAATCCTGCTCCTGTTTTCCAAGGCTTTCTTGCAATGAGGAGTGGGCACATGTTCCAGTTCTGTCCAAAGAGAACTAAGCAGAGGTCTCTGGGGGAGACCCGCATAAAAGCATTGCTTTTCCGAAAGAAGGGGACAGCATGGCTGGGCCCGTCCTTCCTACTTCCTGCCTGAAGTGTGGATATACACTCTGGGGCCCACCCAGGTATCTTCTTTCAGAGCCCATCTCTTGCCAAAAAATGCAAAAACAGAGGGTCAAGAGTTCAGTCTGGAGGGCTGGGTAGGCTGGCTGGGGTCCAAGAGAGGGGGACGGTCCACCCTGGGCACCTGTCCAGAGGATGGGCTGCTTCTCACCTAGACCAAAGGAACCATTTGGTCTAGGCTGGACTGAAGAAGGGTTGTCCACTCCCAAGAACTTGTTCGATGACTCCTGTCTGCTGGCCCAACATTGACATCTGGAGGGCTGGAAGATGGACTATCTCTGCTATGGAATCCTGGTGGCCAGCACTTCCCCATGTCTTCTGGGTTTCCCTTGGTACCCAGTTCCTCCTGTTGTAACTGAAAGATAGTAGATAATCAAAATAATCTTGGATGGTTGAGTGGATAGATAATGGCTGAATGAAGGAATGAATGGAAAATTCAGTCATTAAGAGGCTATCTTTCACACATATGAGCAAACCTGTGAGGTCACAGACTATGTGTTATTATGCCCATTTAACAGAGAAGGAAACCGGGTTCTGTAAAGCTACTTGACTTTCCCAAGGTCACAAGACTTGGAACAGGTGAAGCTGGGACCCAAACCAACACTGCTTCAAGACCCTGGGCACAGGCCCCTCCTGTCTCACCTCCCCGGACATCACCTCCAGTCCATACTACACCCAATATATAGGCAAAGAACCTGCCGTCACCTCAGCAAATCATGAAAGGAACTTTGCAACCTTTGCAAATCAAATGATACAGGTCTGGGAAGCTGCCAGGAACAGCCTCTCATCCACATCCCCCAGTTCTGCTCTTGAGACTGCCAACAACACGTCACTTCCTTAACAGTACATGTTTGTAGAATGAATGAGTTCTCAGTACATATTTGTAGAATGAATGAGTTGCCTTGCATCGGTACGAATTCCTCAACAAAATCCCGGAAATGCAGGTACGATTGACATCATGTTTCTTAGCATTGCAATAGAATGCAATGTGCATTCTGGTGGCCAAATGAGCCTCCTGCCGTGCTACAGAAGCCCATGATATACATCACCACCATCATGCAGGATCAGTTATCACGCACACTTGCTGTGTGCCACTCACTCTTCCAAGCATGCTATGTGAATGGTCTCATTTAAACTTCACAACCAACCCAGTGGTCTGGGTAGTACTGCTATCCTCATTTTATGGTTGAGAAATTTAAGGTTCAGAGACGTTAAGTAACTTGATCAAAGCCACACAGAGATATCAGAGTCAGGTATAAACCCAAGTTTTTGGTTTTTGTTTGTTTGTTTTGTTTTTTACCTCCAATAAGAGAGGAGGTGGCAGGGAAGACTTGTGTGGGATGGCTCTTGGAGGGAAAATGCCCCCTCCGTAATCTGTATGGAGGGCGGTCCAGTCCGAGAGCTGACAGGAGAAGAGAGAGCTGCTGCTCAGGGAAGCAGAAGTGGGCGGGGACATCTCGTTTGGGCAGGCCTTTCCTTGTCCCGTGCCAGGCTCAGCCTTGGCAGGCTCACCCAGTGGACATGACTGTTTGTGTGTGTTGGGGGGTGGGGTAAGGGCAGTGGATTAGGAGGGGCGGGGCGGGGCTAGCTGGGTTGTGATTCCCATAGAGACGCTGGTGATTCATTGCCCCTTCCAGCGAGTGGGGCCTCGATCAGGATGTGACTTGTAGTAAACAAGTCACAAGTTGCCATCCAGGCAAGAGGGAAATGGGGAGGGGCGGGTGGTGTCTCACCCTGAGCCTGGGCTTCCTGGGCTTCGTAAAGCACCTACCTGAGGCCCATCCCCAGGCTGCAGTGAAAAAGTTTTCTTTGCCTGGGGTGAGGCACAATGGAAAAGGTCACTGCTGAAACCTTCTGAAGTCTTTTTCCTGGAAGGTGCCAGGACCTCCATTGCCCTGGCCCAGAGGTATAACTACTCTAGCTTGGGCCGCGAGTCCCAGTGCCCAGAGAATATCTCTCCCAGGGCTTCTCAGAGGTATGCATAGATAAGTCAACCTATGGAGTTTAGAAGAGCTGGGCTGAAAAAGAAAAGAAAAAGCTAAATCAACCTGCACACCATTAATTGGCACCTACTCTAAGTCCAGCAGGGCCCAGTGGCTGACTTGGGATGGGTGTTCAATAAAGGTGTGTTGCCCGACTGAGTAACTGAACCGGGCTCATGACTCCAGGCCAGAGGAGAAAACAGAGGAGGCACATCCCAGCCTTCAAGGAATTCAAAATCTCGCTCACAGTAATAACACAATTCACAGAACGACTAAGTGTTAAATTGAGAGACTATCCCTCGGTGCTCTAGGAATTTTAAATGGGGGCTGGGACCTTAGGAAGGCTTCCTGGAGGAGGTGGACTCAAGCTGGTTGAGTGGGGAGGCTGGAGGTAGGTCTGAGTGTGAAGGGGGTTCAAGATGAACATAGTGAGGAATGAGGCAATTGTGTGATCCTTTGGAGTGGGAAGGTTTGTAAATATCCTGCCTGATGCCCACAGGCCTGTACCACAGTTACAGGGCTTGGTTGTGGAGGTTGACCCCATGCCAGGAAATCACTGAAGACAGCTATGTCTATTATTACCTGATTTTATGGGTGAAGAAACTGTCCCATTTTATGGTGAAGAAACTGGAGCTCTAACAGGCTCAGTAAATTATCTGAAGCCACATGGATACAAAGGGGAAGAAAAATTCGACCTGCACTCTTCAACATGTGGGCTGCTAGCCATATGTCTATTGAGTTCTTGAGATGTAGCCAGTCCCAACTGAGCTGTACTGTATGTATAAACAACACACCAGATTTCAGACCTAGTAAGAAACAAACGAAAACTATATAAAACATCTAATTTATAGCTCTTTTTAGTACTTATTATGTGTTGAAATAGTATTTTGGATATATTGGATGAAATACAATCTATCATTAAAATTACAGTTAACCTTTGAGCAACACGGTTTGAATTGAGAGGGTCCACTTATACACAGATTTTCCTCCACCTCTGCTGTCCCTGAGACAAGACCAACCCCTCCTCTTCCTTCTCCTCAGTCTATTCAATGTGAAGTTGCCAGGGATGAAGACCTTTATGATGAACCACTTGCATTTAATGAAGAGTAAATATATTTTCTCTTCCTTATAATTTTCTTAATAACATTTTCTTGTTTAACGGCAAGGCTTCTTCTGGTCAATAGCAGGCTAGTTATAGTCAAGTTTTTGGGGAGTCAATGTTATTCTTGGATTTTTGACCTCATAGGGGTTAGCACCCCTAACCCCCTCATTGTTCAAGCGTCAACTGTAATTTCATTTGTTTCTTTTTACTTTTTAAATGTAGCTACTAGACATTTTTATTTTACTTATTATTTGTTTTTTTTTTTTAGGGACAAGGTCACGCTATGTTTCCCAAGCTGGCCTTGAACTCCTGGGCTCAAGTTATCCTCCCTCCTCAGCCTCCTATGTAGCTGGGACTACAGGTGCACGCCACCATGCCTGGCTAGAAAATTTTAAATTACATATGTGGCTTGTATAATGTCTCTATTGGACAATATCCCTGCCAAGTAGCAGCGCAGCCTCAGCAGACATCTCTAGAGACGGTGTATTAGTTCATTAGGGCTGCTGCAACAGAACCCCACAGATTGAGTGGCTTTAACAATGGACATTTATTGTCTCACAGTTCTGGAAATTTATCATCTCTGGCTGGAAGTCCAAAATCAGGGTGTTGGTTCCTTCTAAGGCTCTGCTTCTCCTCTAGCTTCTGGAGGCTTGCTGGCCATCTTTTGGGATCTGTGGCTTCTACAGCTGAAAAGGGTTATGAATGCGATGCTTTCCATCACCCTGGTTCCAACCCTGCCTTTGTCCTCACATGCTGTTCTCCCTGTGTCCACATTTCTCCTCTAAAATAGCAACACCCATCACATTGGATCAAGGACCCAACCTACTCAACTAATGACATCTACAAAGACCCTATTTCCAAATAAGGTCATATTCTGAAGTACCAGGGGTTGGGGCTCCGACATATGAATTTGAGGGTCACACAATGCAACCCATAGCAGATGGAGGACTCCCTCCCTCTCCAGGAGCCCATTCTATATTTGGATCACCCTGAATGATCTTCCTCTGGGGCCAGCCCGGAGATCCACCAAGGAGCCTCCTTAAAATCTCTTGCAAATGCCCAGCCCCACTCTGTCAGGTGGTGCCAGGGACCAGGGATACCCACATTTCTTTCCTTGGAGCCCAGGTGTGACGGGCCCCACCCTGGGTGAGACGTATCTGTTAACGATAACCACCTGGAGAGCAGGAAGGAGAAAACTGATAAGGGAGAGGAGGTTAAAAATAACCCATGAGCTGCCCACATGACCTTTGCCCTTTGCAACTTTGATTTACAAGCAGCACAACCAGCAGATCACCTGGGTCTATGCTGGCTGTAAAACCTCATGGTTGACGCAGCTTTCGACTCAGTGGCCTGGGAATTTCCAGTCCTGTGGTGTGACCGATACACAGAGGTCAGGCGGCTGTTTTTCTTTCTTTTTTCCCTGGCAGCCCTTCAACACCTTCCTAAGAGTGGGAGGGGTTCTAGTGAGGGCTCTGACTTACCCCTCTTTGTCCCTTAAGAGGAGGGAGTTGGCTTAGGAGGACTGCACTGTCCTTCAGAGCAGCTGGGACCCAGTTCAACCCCTGTCCTAGTGTGACTTGGGAGAGCTACAGAGTTTATTTCAGCCTCGGTTTTCTCATCTGCAAAATAGGAATAAGAAACAAGGTTTGCCCTGCTTGCCCTGCCAGGTGCCAGTGAGGAGCCATCTAAGAGGGCATCTGGGCCCTGAGGTGCAAGGAGGACTGAGGTGGTCGCCAAGCCCGCCCACACCTCAGTCCCCCTACCACATTGCACATACATGAAGTCTGTTCAGGGCCAGATGTAGTGCTTTGGGTTCCCCGCTGTCCAGGATGGGATTCCCAGTGGAGCTGCATCAGCATCCCATAGGAGCTTGTCAAAAATGCAGACTCTCAGGCCCCACCAACCAGCTGAACCAGAATCTGCCTGTTTAAACAAGATCCCCCAAGAGGTGAGTGTGCTCATTAAAGTTTGAAAAGCCCCACTTCGGTGGACATTGTTTGGCCTGTCTTGGACCCATTCCCCCTTCTTCTGGTAAAATTGATCATATTTTCTGGGGGGAGAACCATGGGCCCCAACTCTGGTCATATGTGCTTCAGCAGCGCTAATCCACTCTCCAGAACCCAGAGGGCACACGAAAGCGAGTCCTGGCCAATCTGAATCAACGCTGGAACTGTGGCTGGGCACAAGGAGCTCTCTTTACATGGCTGTTGTTCAGCTGTAGGATGGAGTCTGGAGGTGGGCTCCGCCATTTTGGTCATGATTGTGAGAATCTAAGAGTGGAACCCTCGAAAAGAGGAGTGGAAGAGGGTGTGTGTGTGAGAGAGAGAGTGTGTGTGTGTGTGTGTGTGTTTAAGAGACAGAGGAGGATTCCGGATCACATCTACTGAGCTTCCGTCTTTGTCCAAATTCAGATCGACTTCCTGGCTTTTCAGTGCGTGTAAGCCAATCATGTAAGACCCAAGGAGCAGGTCTCGTAGGATGTGATGACTCCTGCAGGAGGCAGGTAAGAGGATATCTGAGCAGGCAGATGACAAGGGATGAGAGTGTTAATGCTAAAATAACTGGCAGTGAAAGACATTTCAGGCAGGTGGTCCTACTTGAATTCCCCCTTCCAAACACATCTGTGGTGCAGTGTGTCCTATTCCTGGAGCCAGGCCTGACCTGCCCAGCCTGCCTTGCCCATCACCCCCATCTCCAGGCTTTTGCTAGGAGCTCTGGACTCAGAAGCCCAGGCCAGCTTTGGCATCGCATTGCCTGGGCACCTCCCTGCTTCCAGGCTGGAGGCCCAAGGAGAGAGGAGGCTATGGCCCGGGGCTGAGGACAACAGCCGGGGCCCAAGGCTGTTTATGGAAAAGCCACAGCTCCATTGTATAGACCTGTAGACAGAAGGGTAAACTCAGAGGAAATGAGTTGCCTCCATGCACACGCTGATAGCCAGGTGCTCTGTCTACCCCGCCAGGCCCAAACTGGGTTCCCCAAGACAGTGACCAACCTTCCCGGTTTGATAAGGACTGAAGGGGTTTCAGGACATCAGCCAACCAGGATGAGTCTGATCGCCTATTCCCAGAGGTTTCCAGAGCGTGCGTTGGGACAGGCAGGAGTGGTAGGGTGGGAGTCCTGGGATGCCAGGTCGGGATGGGAATCCCCCTGCCTCCGGGAAGCATGGGGTCTGCTCCCAGGGCTGCTTTCCCAGAAGCCAGAGCACCCTCGCCCCTGCAGGGCTTAGAGGGGGAGTACTGAGAAGGAGGGATGGAAGAATCTAGGCATGAGTATGCATGCATATGTCTGTGTGTGTAGAGATCTCGTGGGTGTATGTGTGCGTGCGCGCACGCCTATGTGTGAGTGGTCGTATGAGCGGCCAAATGAGAGGCAATGCCCGATGTGAACCTGCTGGGTATGAAACGTGAGAACTGTGATAATCACCTGTGGACTCCGTGGGCCAGGGCTGAGTCCCTGAGGGGGCAGGTGTCTGCGTGTGAGGGGAGGGCAGGGTGGGAGTCCCCTTTGCATCTATGAATCTGCCGTGCATGTGCGCTGCGGGTGGAAGTGGAGCAGTGGGAGGTGTGTGTGGTGACTTACCTGCTGCCTATGGGAACTGGTTCTGTGTGGTCATTCTGTGAGTCTGTGTCGGCTCTGGAGGTTGTGATGGGAAGTATCGCTGTCTTCGTGACTCTGGGGCGTATGGATGAGCACTGGGTGTGTGCGCAGGGGAGGAACCCGCTGCCTGTGGAATCCACGTGTGGGTCGAGGGCCTGTGGGCTGGGCAGCAAGTGCCCACAGTGATGTGAAAATACGGTGTCAAGTGTGAGCCCATTGACTGGATGGACAAAGCTGTCCCTCCACACTTAGGCCCAGCATTGTCTCCCTCATTGTCTGCCCTGAGAGCAGCAGGAGTTCCCGTCCCAGGGCTCACATTGTCCTCAGTTAATTTCAGTTAATCCTGGTTAATATCCCTGCCTGGGGGAATTTAATGTGCTCCTTCGGGCTTCTTCCCCATTAGACCTTCTCAGAGTTAAGGAAGCAGCAGACTGCTTGGCAGCACAAAGCCCCTGGGCCACATTTGCCACTGTTTTTTAGAAGGAAAATTGCTGGCAACACTTCCATCCTCCGCTTCCAGAGACAGCGGCTTTCCACACAGATGTGTCTTCATGCCAAGGCGGACGCCTGGGAGCACCCGACGCTTCCTCGGCATTGCCATAAATCTGGGGAATGTTAGAATGATAGAGCCATGTGGCCCAATTGCAAAAGGCAGGGGCGGGGGGATCTCCCTGAGCCTTTGTGAGAGGCTGAGAGGAAGCAAGGCAGGGAGGAGATAGGAGGAGGAGGAGGGCAGGCAGGGAAGGAACGTCAGGAAAAAAGAGGAGGCAGGCAGAGGGGGCGCCCTGTCTGGCAACAGAGTGACATGGCTGAGTGCTGAGCCTCTAGCAAGGGTCTGGAACTAGGACTTGTTGGGAATGTGCTGTGAGCCTGAGGAAGGAGGGGGACAGGAAAAAGCCCATAGGAGAGGAGGGGTCCATAAGCTCTGCCAGGAAGCTACCACCAGGAGAGGATAGGGGAGGAGTCTCTCTCACCCATGCCCCTTTTGTGACTCCCAGATCTTCTCACCTGTGAGTTGTCAGGTTAGAAGTAAAAGCCTCACTGACTTAAGTGAGTCACTTAAACTGCTTTAGACTCCACCAGGCACCAGCCCTACTCATTCCTGAATCCCTCATCCCAGCCAGAGATGGACCTCAGCAGAGAAAGGGTCTCACCCTTCCTGCCAACCTGAGAGGGTTGGCTAACACTGGGGGCAGACAGTGCTTACTGGACCACACCTTTTAAAACACAAAGCCTGCCATGGTCGACAGGGCCACTCCCCCAACACAATTGCCAAGCTGCTGGGCAAAGCGTTGCCAAATGACTTTCTCCCCATAAAGTCCGTTGGGGGAAACTCGGAGGAGATAAATTTCCTCTCAGTATGCCAATGGATTGACTCAGGCTAGCTTCCCAGTGGTCCATAAAATAATAGCAACATTTATTGGGTTCTTGATTTTGTGCCAAGTGCTATTAAGTAGACCTTAAGGAGAAACGCTATTAGCATCTCCATTTCTTAGAAGAGAGAGGGCAAGTAACTCTGTCAGCTCACATATACTGGGAAACCCCGGGGCCAAGATTGGAACCCAAGCAGTTTACCACCAGACCCCTGCCACAGGTGACCCTGCCTCTTGAGAAAAAGTAGTTTTTGATACCGGTGGGAGGGGGGTTAAGGAGAGTCCCCAGGAAGCTGAGCCACAGAGCAGGCACTCTTGGAAGACTTGAGCCCCAGAGTGGGCTCCCTGAGACAGCACCGCCAGGATTTTGGAAAAGTCAGGTGCAGTAGGAATAGTCCTAGAGGGAGAGAGCTTGGCCTGTAGAGTTGTATCTGCAGGATAGGAGACTAAGGAAGGACCAAAACCCCGGGGGATGAGGGCTTGGGCCTGGGTTGACTGGCCAGTCAGTGCCTCCAGAGCAGCAGCTGTCCACAGAGCTAACCCAGGTGGACCTCACTGCAGCCTGTCACTGGCGCCCCAAAGGTCCCTCGCTCTGTAGGCAAACCTGGTGTTCCAACAAGTTGCAGAGCCTGCACCCGTCGGGAGAGGGCTCCAGGGCTGGGGACCAAAAAAGCTATGATCTCCCAGACAGGTCTTTGGAGGAAGAGCTAGAGAGTCCTTGGGTGATGATAGAAAAAAAAAAAAAAATTCCCAGCACCATTGTTTTACTTGAGGCTATCCTGAGATTCTGCCATATTAGTATACAGAGGCCCTCCTTACACTTTTCCACAGCTGCATAGTATTCTGGTGTGTGGACATCCCATAATTTATTTAGCCAGATCCGTCTTAGTGAACATTTAGGTTGTTTCCTGTCAAGTTGTAGGATAAGTTCCTAGATATAG
Organism: Papio anubis; assembly: GCF_008728515.1. NCBI lineage: Eukaryota > Metazoa > Chordata > Mammalia > Primates > Cercopithecidae > Papio > Papio anubis. Next base: position 22,972,487 of record NC_044986.1, read on the forward strand.
CAGTACCAACTAGAAGAGTGCAGGCCTTTATCCTTTCACTAGATGTTGCCACCAAGCCCTCCACAGAACGTTGGGCCAGTTTCTCCTCCCTGACTCGCCAACAGCATTAGCAAACATTTTGGTCTTTTGCAAACAGACAGGTGAAATACGGAGTCTCAGCGTAGCTTGAATTCTCATTGCTCTTATTAGAAGGTGGATGAGCACCTTTCTACGTTTAAGAGTCAGTGGTATTTTGTGTGGGGTTTCCATCTGTCCCTTCAAGGAACTTTATTATTTATTTTGTTTTTCTTTCTTTCTTTTTAGAAATGGGAGCCAAATCCATTGGTGTAGATGATGAAATTCTAGGCAACCATTAAAAATGATGAATACTAATAAAAGTAATTATAAAATGCATGGAGGGCACACTATGTACCAGGCCCAGTTCTGAGCACTTCTCACAAAACGACTTCTTTAATCCTCACAGTATCTTCATTTGACATGTGAGGAAATTGAGGCACAGGGAACTTGCGCAAGGTCACACAGCTAGTAAGATGCCTGTGACATATTGTTAACAGAAAAAAGCGTGTAAGAAAATAGTACATGTAACTAATCTGTGTAACTTTAGATATATACTTTTGTAAATAGATACTTCATTTTAGCACAATTAGTCTTACGATACTTTCTAAAATGTGGAAAAGAATGTTTATTTTTCTAATACTGATTCGAGTTTTGTTTCCATATTGATTCTTTCCTTACTTGTTGATTTCACAAGAGAATAAATTATTCCACATACTTAAAAAAAACTGTAGTATGACTTCATTTTTTAAAATTTAAAAACAGATGCATGCATCCACCCATGCACACATGTATGTACCACAGAAGATATGTATCAGTGGTTCTTTCTAGGTCATGGTATTGGAGATGAATTTTATTTATTGATTTATTTAAGACAGGGTTTTGCTCTGTTCCCCTGGCTGGAGTGCAGTGTGCAATCATGATTCACTGCAGCCTTGACCTCCCAGGCTCAAGCAATCCTCCCACCTCAGCCTCCCGAGTGGCTGAGACTATAGGTGCATGCCCCACACCCAGCTAATTTTTGTAGTTTTTGTGGAGACAGGGTTTCACCATGTTGTCCAGGCTGGTCTCAAACCCCTGGGCTCATGCAATCCATCCACCTTGGCCTCCCAAAGTGTTGGGATGACAGGCGTGAGCCATTGCACCCAACCTCCATTTTAATTTACTTTCGTTTTTCCACAGTTACCTTTAAAAAAAGAGAAATATTGAACATATGCTATTTGTACAACAAGAAAAAAACCATGGTCTCATCTTTAGTCTTAGGGTGAGGTACCCCCATTTTAAGCCTGAGGTGACAAGTGGGGATGGCAGCACAGAACTGCGGCCAGCGCTGAGGGTTTGGGTTGGCTGTGGGGCCTTCCTTGTCTTGCAGTTGGAGGTGGCAATAAATCTTACCAGAGACCAGTGGGGTACCTCCCCAGCCACCTCTCAGGAAGCCATAGTTTTTGCCTGTTTCCGGAAGGTGGTAGAAACTGGGGCTGCTGTGGACACAATCCTTGCACACTCTACCTAATGATAAGACTCTAGAAAACATGTAAGCCTTCAAACCGAGCTGAGCTGCTCTGTTGGGACAAGTCATGGGAAATATAAAGACGCCCAGACGGCCCCAGCATTCAGGGATTGGGGCAGGTGAAAAAAGCAGTACAAAAATGATGATCTTGATTCAGACCATTTTTTATTGATGCGTAATATTTGCATATATTTATGAGATACATATGCTATTTTGTTACACGCATAGAATGTGTAATGATCAAGTCAGGGTATTTGGGACCTCCATCATCTTGTGCATTGATCATTTCTATGTGTTGAGAACATTTCAAGTCTTCCAGCTATTTTGAAATGTATAATATATTGTTGCTAATGATAGTCATCCTACTCTGCTATTGAATACTAGAGCTTATTCCTGCTATCTAACTGTGTGTTTATAGCATCAACCAATCCCTCTTCATCCCATACCACCTTCACACACACACTCTTCCCAGCCTCTGGTATCTGTCTTTCTGTGCCTGGCTTATTTCACTTTACATAAGGACCTCCACCTCCATCCATGTTACTGCAAATGAAAAGATTTCATTCTTTTTTTATGGCTGAATACTATTTGATTGTGTGTGTGTGTGTGTGTGTGTGTGTGTAGCATTGTCTTTATCCATTCATCATTTGATGAACCTTTATGTTGATCCCATAACTTTGCTATTGTGAATAGTGCTGCAATAAACATGGGGGTGCAGGTATCCCTTTGATGCACTGATTTTCTTTCCTTTCCCTTGGATAAATACCCAGTAGTGAGATGGCTGGAACTAAAACTATTTTCAGTTTTCTGATAAATTTCCATACTGTCAAACAATTTTTAATAACACCCAGTGTGATCATTTTACGATTAAATGATGTTATAAATAGCATGTCTTACGATTCCTAAAATAACCAAATGACTACATTTGCAAGGGGGGGCTTTGAAATGTACAACAGTTATTTTTAAGGCTAGAAAAAAGAAGTCCAAACATTAACAGTGGCAAAACAGAGACTAAAGTGGAAATGGGCTTTAGAAACAGATACACCTGTGATGAGCCCAGCTGTGTTTGAATTAGCCCTTCACCAAGTGGTTCAGTTTCCTTGGCGGGGCCCGTATGATTGTGAGGGGCTGGGGGATGTCTGGAGGGGGGTGTCAGGGAAGTATGAAGCCCAGTTCCTGCCACAAGGTTCCCACCCAATGAACGGTCACTGTTATTACACAGGATGGTGGGCTTGTGGTTTGTTTTTTCCCTCTATTCTTTGGTCAGTTTTCTATAAGCATATTATTTTTAGAATCAGAAAAAAAAAAAAAAAAAAAACCACTCACAAAACAAAAGAAATGTGATGAGTGATTTACAGGGAGCAAAGGGCAGAGAGAGAAAGAAAGAGAGAGAGACAGATGCTCTTTAGAAACCGTGGCTCTGGGCCCTGTAATTTAACCTGCAGTTAAGGAGGCTGAGAGAGGCAGGTGGGTGCACCCACAGGTTTCCTAACTGAGAACTTCCTGCCTTTGAGCCCACCTACTAGTCCCCAGGTTACAGATCTCAGGGAAACCCCAGGGCTCCCACCCCCTCCACACACACACCCACTCCCAGTCAGGCAGCCTGTGAGCCTGGGTTGGGGCTAACCGGAACCCAGCCAGCGTCTCTCCCACCCTCTACCATCTGCTCTCAATGCTGTGCCCCTGGGCTGGGGCAGCCCGAGCCAGGTGACGTCAAGCCAGGAACAAGAGCCAAGGATCACAGAACCTGCTTTTGGTTACACATGTCTCTGCCCCATCTTCCTTTTTCTTTTTCCACTTTGTTTCTTTCTTTTCCTTTTTCTTTTCTTTTTTCCTTTTCTTTTCTTTCTTTTCTCTCTCCCTTCCCTTCTTTTCCCTTGCCTCCCCCACTCCCCTTCCTTCCTTTCTTTCTCTCTCTCTCTCTCTCTCTCCCTTCCTTCCTTCCCTCCTTCCTTCCTTCCTTCCTTCCTTCCTTCCTTCCTTCCTTCCTTTCTTTCTTTCTTTCTTTCCTTCATTTTCCTTAGAGAAAGGGTATCCCTCTGTTGCCCAGGCTGGAGTGCAGCAGCACAACCATGGCTCACTGTAACCTTGAACTCCTGGGCTCAAGCAATCCTCCTGCCTCAACCTCCTGGGTTGCTGGAACTACAGGTGTGAGCAAATGCACCCAGCACTTTTCTTCTTTTTTATTTTAAATATTTTTAAAGTAATTCCTTTACATAAATAGAACTTCATAAAAAGTTAGAACTTTGCACATTAAAAGACACTATGAACAGAGTGAAAAGGCCACCGAAGAATGAGATACAGTATTTGCAAATCATATATCTTATCAGGGATTAATCCAGGATATATAAAGAACTCCAAAACTCAGTAACAACAACAAAAACCCAAACAACCCAATTCAAGAATTGAGAAAAGGACTTGAATAGACATTTTTCCAAAAAAGATATACAAATGGCCAATAAGCACATTAAAATATGTTCACCCACTAATCATTAGAGAAATACAAGTCAAAACCACAATGAGATACCACTTCATACTCATTAGGGTAGCTATTATCAAAAAACAAGTAACAACTATTGGCATGGATATGGAGAAATTGGTGCCCTTGTGCATTGCCGGTGGGAATGTCAAATGAGGCAACCTCAGTGGAAAACGGTAGGCAGTTTCTCAAAAAATTAAACAGAATAACCATAGGGTCCAGCAATTACACTTCCAAGTATAAACACAAAAGAATTAAAACAGGGACTTGAACAGATTTTTTTTCTTTTCTTTTCTTTCTTTCTTTCTTTTTTTTTTTTTTTTTTTTTTTTTTTTTTTGGAGACAGAGTCTCACTCTGTTGCACAGGCTAGAGTGCAGTGGTGCGATCTTAGCTCACTACAACCTCCACCTCCCAGGTTCAAGAGATTCTCCTGCCTCAGCCTCTGGAATAGCTGGGACTACAGGTGCACTACCACCATGCCCGGCTAATTTTTGTATTTTTGATAGAGACAGGGTTTTGCCATGTTGGCCAGGCTGGTCTCGAACTCTTGGCCTCAAGTGATCTGCCCACCTCAGCCTCCCAAAGTGCTGGGATTACAGGTGTGAGCCTTGAACAGATATTTGTATAGTCATGTTCATAACAGTATTATTCACAATAGTAAAGATGGAAACAATCTAAATGTTTATTGATGAATGAATGGATAAACAAAATGTGATACAACAAACTGGGATGTTTTGTCTTTCAAAAGAATTCTGATACATGCTACAACATGGATGGACCTTGAAAACATGCTAAGTGAAATAAACCAGACGCAAAGGAACAAATATTATATGATTCCACTTACACGATGTATCTAGAATAGTAAAATTCATAGAGATAGAATAGTTGTAACCAGGGACTGTGGGGAGGAGGGAACAGGAAGCTATTGTTTAATGAGTATGGAGTTTAAATTTGGGATGATGAAAACATTCTGGAGATGGATAGTGGTGGTGATGGTTGCACAACAGTGTGAATGTTCTTAGTGTCACCGAAGTGTACATGTAAAAATGGTTACAATGGGCTAGGCGCAGTGGCTCACACCTGTAATCCCAGCACTTTGTGAGGCAGCGATGGGTGGATCACCTGAGGTCAGGAGTTCAACACCATCCGGGCCAACATGGTGAAACTCCGTCTCTACTAAAAATATAAAAATTAACTGGGCATGGTGGCGTGTTCCTGTAGTCCCAGCTATTCGGGAGACTGAGACAGGAGAATCGCTTGAACCCAGGAGGTGGAGGTTGCAGTAAGCCGAGATCGTGCCACTGCACTCCAGCCTGGCAACAGAGCGAGACTTCATCTCAAAAAAAAAAAAAACAGAAAAGAAAAAAATTTACCCGGTCTAACATATTTTGTTATAGCAGCCCAAATGGACTAAGACACTTAACACAATTTTCAGTATTTGGCTGTTACAGGCCATTCAGCATAAATGCCTCTTCGCACACATATAGAAATAGTTCTCTAGGAAAACTTTAATTTACTTATTAAGGTTACAAGTGTCCCTGAATGCATGTCAATCAAATAGCTGCCACGTACTGGCACTTGGGGAATGCTAGATTTTTTGTGTCATAATCTCACATGCTGTTACTCCTCCAATCAACCCTGCATGGAACTGGTGTCGCTATCCGCTCAGATGAGGGAAAGGTCCAAAAAACACAACTCATTTGCCCCAGATCACAGAGCTCATAAGAGAGCTATGGGCCTTCAGATGGACCTGGCGTAACCAAGTAAGGCATCTAAGACTGTGACCTCCTTGAGACCAGCACTTGGATCACTTTCCTGCCATGTCCCCACATCTGACACAGGTCTGGAATGTCACGTGCAATAACAAATGCTCCTTGAATGTTGCTGAGCAAATGAAGGCAGGCATGGGTGTGTGGAACCCTCCCCCAGTTATTGGCATTTGGCCCCAGCATTTATCTACACCCCTGCCTGCTCACCCATGCCTCCCCATTGCCCCAGCCCTAAACCCCAGGAGGAAAGCCAGGGTGAGGGGCGACAGATACAAGCAGTTTCTCTACTGTCATTCTCTATGACCTGTACTCTACCCACTGAGGGTGGTCTCTCAGCCAGGTTCCCTGAGCCCCCTAGCCTGACACATTCCCCATCTCCAGACATTTGATTAGATCTGTTGGCCTACAACGTTCAGCCCATCTCATAACTCCCTGGCTCTGATCCCTCAGGGACCTCCCAGAGCTCTTTTCCTCCTTGCCTTATATACTTAGCTTATTTTCTTTTTAAAAGTCTGAATGGCCACTATCCCCTTTGATAAAGCTGCTCTGTGTGCTCAACACAGATGAGGACATGGATGCTCAGAGAGGTCATGTGTCTCGCCCTGGTCCCCAGCCAGCAAGCAACACAAGGTCACACCCAGGTCTCTGCAGCCTCCGAAGCTGACGCTTTTCCTGTTATAGCCCAGGCAGCCTCCGAGATAAACCAGAAGGAGGCTCACTTGTTATCAAATGGGAGTTTCACAGGATCTAGAGTTGGGAGGAACATTCATTTCCTGATGCGAGCTCTGCCCCCTGAACTATGGAGAATACATCCAAACCCTTGCCACACGGCAGTAGGCTCAAGTGTCTGAGTGGCCACAACTCTAGTTATTCACGCTCAGTAGACCTTCTCATGCCCAGGTCCCCTGTGGGTCTGTCTTAACTTCTCCAATCTACGGCCAATTCCCTAAGGGTGAGAAGATCTTCTCTTAGACTCCGTGTCCTTTCACAATCTCCCCAGTGTGGATCAGATGCTAATTAAATTTTATTTTACTCCTGTTTCAGCCTTGCGATCCTCCATGCACTCTTCAGCTGTTCGTCTCAAGTGAAATGGGACCAAGTAGGTAAGGAAAAAGAGTAAATCACTCTCCTCTAACAGTCAAAGCTCTAGTCCTCCTAACAACAGCATCCACTATTGAAGGGGGCTTTGGTGTGTGCCACCTGCCATGCCGACAGCCACAGCCTCACTTCCTTCTCACATCAGCTCTGTGAAGGAAGAACTGGTATTGTGTCCACGTTGCAGATGAGAAAGTTGAGGCTTGATAGCTTACATGACTTGCCCAAGTTAATGAAGCTAATGTGTGGCAGTCCGAGACCAATATCTGGCTCTCTACCATCACGTTTGACAGTCCCCAGATATATCAGCCAGGGTCCTGTAGGAAATGAAGCACACTCAAATTGGGTAATCTGAGGAAACTGAATAAAGGGACACTGCACAGAAGTATGAGCAGGGTCTGGGCGAGCCCAAATGGAGAGCAGTGTACCCTTAGCTCATGCCAGCCGTGTGGACAGCACTCCTGGGCCCGAACCTGAGACAGGGGCTATGTGGAGAGGCTCCCCAGCAGGAGCTGTGGCCTTCAGTGGAGAGACACAGACACAGCTCAGCAAAAAGGGAATAAACACCCCTAACTGCTCACCTCCCTGTCTTTCCAGTCTCCAGCCAGTGTCGCATTGGTCAAATCCAGCTGGAAGCCAGAGCCCAAAGGTACCCACTGATATAACCCACCAATGTCAGCTTCTGGACACAGAGGAGGGGAGAGAGTGGATGGGGTGGGTGGCAGCAAACAGAAGATCCCCAGAGCCCTAGCCAAGGTAGAGTTAGCAGATTCACCGGATGTGGCTACAAGACAAATGCATCCTGGGATCGTGTGGCACAAACTAAGAGATGGGGATTTTCCTCTTTTATTTCAAATTCAACCACGGCTGCATCAACCCTAGCTCAAAAGCAATCCTTTCTCCCCCCCCACACCCCCATCACCTCCACCAACACAAAAAGAGAAACAAGAAAAGAGAATAGGCACAGAGGCAAGGCTGAGTGTGGAGTGGGGCCCTTACCTAGGCAGTGAGGCAGTATATTCCAGAATTCAGACCTCTCAGCTCAACCCCTACTTCCCCAGAGAGGACCCAGACCCACCATGGGTTTCCATATATAAGGAATCTAGAAATGCAGGCACTTTGAGAAGAAAGAACCTTGGAGGAGAGCACAAGGGCTCCCCAGAGAGTTTGGGTCTCCAGTCTTGATGCATTTACCAGGTGCCTACCGTATGCTCTGCACTGTGCCCATAAGAAGGGCCTGGGTTCGAGTCTGACCCAGATCCTGCCCACAGTCTGATAGGAAACTCAGACACATAAAACATAGGTTACGAAACAGTGTGGGAAATGCACTAGTGGAAATGTGTACATATACAACTCAACAATTAAAAATATTAAAAATGGACAAAGGATTTGAATATAAATTGCTCCAAAGAAGATACACAAGTGGCCAATAAGCACATTAAAAAGCGATCGACATTAGTCATTACAGAAATGCAAATCCAGCCACAATGAGATATTGCTTCATACCACTAAGATGACTCTAATCAAAAAGACAGATAATAACAAGTAATGGAAAGGGTGTGGGGAAACTGGAATCCTCACACACTGCTGGGGGGCATGTAAAGTGGTACAGCCACTTTCAGCAGTTCCTCAAAAGGTTAAACACAGAGTTTTCATGTGACCCCGCAATGCCACTCCTAGGTATAGGCCCAAAAGCATTAAAGCATGTGTCTGCACAAAAATCTGTACACAAATGATCTTAGCAGCGGTATCCTGAATAGCCCCAAAATGGAAACAACCAATTGTCCATTAATTGACAAACTGAATAATAAAACATAGTATATTCATGCAATAGAATATTTTTCAGCGTAAAAATAAATGGAGTACATTCACTTCATAAAGGGAAAGCTATTTTGAGTAAAGCAGTAAAGCAGTTAGTTTTTTAAAAATGAAAGTTACAAAAAATAAGAAATGAAAGTTACAAATAAGTGAAAGTTCTAAAAAGAAACAAAACCCAAAACTTTACATTAAAAATGTATTTCTTTTTCATGATGGAAAAAATACAGGGATTGATATTTAAAATACCAATTTATTCAATTTATATGTTAACACTCATATCTACTCTTTGTATGGATTCTGGATTCTTTTTATTATACTTCCAGTTTTTAAAAAACACCCACATGGGTAAATAAGTGAGAGCACTAGGAATATCAGAGGATTATCTATAAAGATGCCTTTTAACTTGAACTTTTCATTTAAATCCTTCATTCTGATGGTAGTAAGTGAGATTGACAATTAAACTGAGAATTTGTTATTTCTCCTATTCCTTTGATAACCAGAGAGTTACAGTGGAAGTCATCCATCTTATCAGTCCCAAAAAATACAGTCCCTCCAAAAAAGCTTTGACGTTTCCTTTTCCTGCCTCCTTCTATCATTTCCTGCCCATAAGTTCCAAGAAAAGGTGGATACAGAAACATATGGAAAAACGTGGTGGTGAACTAATATTTACAAAAACAAGAGCTCTGTTCAAAATAGATTCTGTTCTCTTGAGATTATAAATATTTTCTGTGAATTCAGATTATAATACTTATTTACAATTTTACCAATCTTATACATACAGAAGAAAAGCTATATGGAAACTGATTGAATAATCACCTTAGTAGAAAAGGATTTAAAAGTGTAAAATGGGCCCAGTGCGGTGGTTCACGCCTGTAATCCCAGTACTTTGGGAGGCCAAGTCAGGCAGATCACTTGAGACCAGGAGTTCGAGACCAGCCTAGGCAACATAGTGAGACCCCCATCTCTACAAAAATACAAAAATTAGCTGGGCGAGGTTACGTAGTCCCAGCTACTCAAGAGGTTGAGATGGGAGGATTGCTTGAGCCCATGAGGTCAAGGTTGCAATGAGCTGTAATCTAGCCACTGCACTCCAGCCTGGGTAACAGAGTGAGACCCTGTTTTAAAAAAAAAAAAAAAGTGTAAAATTTGTTAAAATTAATATTTAACAAAAATAAGACTTGCCAAATAAATCTAGAGTAATTCTTTTTGAATAAGATGTTGTTTCTCTATGGTATAATAACTAGCTTACTTTTAGAAATAGCTTGGTCAAGTAATAAAATATATTATTATATAAAATTTAAAAATAGGATGAAGTATTGGTATATATTACAACACAAATGAACTTTGAAAACATTATGCCAAGTGAAAGAAGCCAGACACAAAAGGCCACCTATTGTATTATTCCATTTATATGAAATGTCCAAAATAGGCAAACCCATAGAGAGGGAAAGTAAATTAGTGGTTGCCAAGGGCTAAGGGCAGAGGAGAAAGGGGAGTATCTGCTAATGGGTATGGGTTTATTTTGAGAATGATAAAAATTTTCTGGAATTAGATAGTGGTGATGTGTATTAGTCCATTTTCACACTGCTATAAAGACGTACCCGAGACTGGGTAATTTATAAAGGAAAAAGGTGTAATTGACTTACAGTTCCACATGGCTTGGGAGGCCTCAGGAAACTTACAATCATGGTGGAAGGCGAAGGGGAAACAAGGACCTTCTTCACATGGTGGCAAGAAGGAGAAGGGATGAGCGAAGAGGGAAGAGCCCCTTATAAAACCATCAGATCTCATGAGAAGTCACTCACTATCATGAGAACGAACAGCCTGGGGGAAACTACCTCCATGACCCAATCTCCTCCCACCAGGTCCCTCCCTCAATATGTGGGGATTATGGGGATTACAATTCCAGATAAGATTTGGATGGGGACACAAAGTCTAACCATATCACCATGGTTGCACAATTTTGTGAACGTGCTAAAAACATTGAACTGTAATACTTCCCAAGGATGAATGTTGTGATATGTAAATTATACCTCAATAAAAATAAAAAAAATTAGGTATAAAAAACAGTATGGAGGTAAGTAGCACATAGAGAGGGAAGCATATATAAAAAAAATATTAAAATATATAATATATTACATATAATATATAATTGAATATATATTTATATAGAATATATGTAACAGTACAGAGGTCAGTAGCACACAGAGAGGGAAGCAGGTGTGGACAGTGTTGCCTCTCTGGGGAGGTTTCCTAGAGAGAAAGCACCATCTGAGCCTGGTTTTAAAGGGCCAACAGGAGTCAGCAAACAGACTGTGGGAAGGAAGGACTTTCTAGTCAAAGGGAACAGCACATGCAAAGGCTGTGCAGAAGATGGGAAATACTGTGGTGTGCTCTGACAACCACAAGGCCTCTGGTTATTTGGGGCATAAATCTTAGTGCACAAACACAGAAGTTGTCTTTTGTGAGTAAAAATCATTTCTGACTCTGAGGCCTATTTCTCCAAGCTGCAGAAAATGTCACCCCATCATTCCTGGTAATATTGTAATCCCCTGCACATAGAGTCAGTGACCAGTCTCCACGGCCTGGCATGCACATGCTTTTGTGCCTGACTTTGACTCTTCTCGGCCTCTGGGCCAGAGACTTTGCTAAGACCAGAAACCCAGTGCTAATGATTCCAAATGCCTGCTGCACTCGGGAAGCCACTCCTCCCTGGACTCTTGCTGTCTCCACACACCCTGCAAGGAAGCAGGGCTGGGATCCGGCTGCTGGGCGGCCTCCCCATCTCCTCAGAGGAATTGCTTTCTGGTCTCAGAGCAGGAGATGCCCCCGAACTCACTCCCCACTGCTCCCACAGGGCGTTCTGCTCATTCCTTAAATCTCTGTTCATCTGCTCTGCAAACTCCCTAAATTGTCCTTGATCTGTGGGCAAACGAAGACCCAGCATAACTTTCAAATGACTCCTACTTGAATGAAAGAAAGAAAAATGAGCTAACATAGAGAGGGAAAAAAAGAAAAACATCAATATTCCAAAAAGATCCAGCCTTATACATGACCACAGCATCTGGTGCAATGGACTAAGTATGAGATCAAAGGCAACAGGACCAGGATCCCTCTGAAGAGCTCAGATTCAAGACCTTCAGTTTTGTGACCTCGATGATGGAGTTTTTATTAGCTGGTACAGTGGGCTCTGTCCTCCACAAGTTCCTGCCCCTGAGGCATTCAATCTTTCAGAGTGTGCAGTCCCCAGGGCCTCTACCCTCCTCCCCCTGCAACTGAAGTAGGACATGGAACTGGGCAGAGGTGATCAAAACTGAGGCCATGAGAGTAGAGGCAGGAGAGGGGGTCCAAACACATCATGGAGATAAGCTGGGGAAAGAGGTGGGAGCTCGGAAGCAGGAATGTTTGACCTCCGAAGTCCAAGAGGGACAGCCAGGAATGGCAGGTTAAAACAGAAGAGCAACAGACTGGTCTGGTGACCCTGCTCCTCATTGGAGTGGGTGGCAGGCACCATTGAAGGGGTCAGCAGTGGCAGAGACCAGGAGCTCTGAGCCTGAAGGACAGTCCAGGGGGCAGTAGGGGAGGAGTCGAGAGGAACTTCCTCAGGCTGAAGAGGGTCTAGAAAGGCTTCACCAAAGTAGGGTGAGGGCCCTGGGCCCCGAGGGGATTCTGATTCCCAAGCTGTTCCCACACCGTTGCCATGGGGGGTGGCAGGGGAGAGAACCAGGACACTGAGGTGAAAACAGTTGCTGGGTCAGCTGGCCTTGGTGGGTCACCAACTTTACTTTGTGGGGAGGATGTTTATTTAAGGAAAATCACTATGTTTATTCAAACCTTTGGGCTGCAGCCCCCAGGGGTGGAATTATCAGTGAAAGCTGGGCTATTAATCAATTGTGGGGCCTAGTGACAGACCTTCTTCCCTTCCGGAGAGTGGGAGGAACAGAGGAGAGAGGGAGGGAGAGAGGGGGCTGGCCCCAGCACTAGCCTGTGTGGGAATGACTGATCCCAGGAGCAGGAAGGTCACACAGGAAGTGGCCTTGAAGTGGCGCCGGAGGCAGGAGGGCAGTGGAGGGTGGCGTTTCCATGGCACAGCGGTCATGGGACAAAGTTGGACGGAAATCGCACTTGAAGATGCTCCCTGGCCAAGGCCAAGTTGCCTGGGGAGGAAGGACAAACTTCCTGGATGGACGCCAGGACGCTGAGCCCTGGGGAGGAGGGCAGGGGTGGAGGCCATGGTGTTGCTGGGGCCGTGGGGTCTCCCCAGGCCATGGGCCAGGACATCTGATAAAGCCTGAACAGAGCATGGCATCAGGAGTGCGTGATGGATGGGGAAGCACAGAGGGATATGGAAGCCTGGGTGGGTGAAGGCTGTGGTGTCTGCCCACCCCACGGTGAGCCGGCCAGGCAGGGTGGGTAGGCCCCAGCAGCCATGCTTGGTGAGCAATGCACAGGCTCGAGGCCTGCAGGGCTGGGAGGGCAGCTGGTCCCGTGAGGGCATGGATGGAGGAGGGAGGTGCTCGGCGTGTGGGTAAATGAAGCCACAGACCCAGAACATGGCTGGGGGAGGCCTCATGCCAGGATCAGGCTGCGCTCACTGGGCATCTGGACCACTGTTTGGAGACAACCCCCAGCGTGAGCTCAAGGACCGATGAGTGAAGGGTGCATGAGGAAACAAGTGGGTGAATGAGCGTTCTCTTCCAACGATGGCACCAGCAGCACCTATCTCATCGCAGTGTGGGTGAGAATGAAACCACAGGTAGAGTGCCAGGCCCAGGACACACTAAGTGCCCAGTCAGCGCTACTGCTGCTGTGATCAGAATTATTGTTATTACAGCTGGGCTTTCTTCCTACTTCACACACGCTGCTCACACCTGCGTCTTTTCCCTCCCTACACGCAGGCCCACAGAGCTGCCAGTTACGGGAACATCCAATGTACTGTCCTGAACTTGTGGGGCCTCAGGGCCCGTTTCCACCGCCTGCCCTGTGATCTTGAGCTACCTACAACACCTCTCTGAGTCTTGTTTTCCTCATTTGCAACTGAAGACAATAGTATGTAATACAATTATGAGGATAAAATGAGTTAACTCATGTAAAGTGCTTAGCACAGAGTAAGTACTAAATGAAGATCGCTACTGCAAGACTGGGCGGGTGGATAATTCATGCTTTTGCTCCAAGGTGAGGTTGCCCTGTCTGCCAATCTATCACAGCTAGGGAAGTGGGAGGCTTTCCCCTGTGGGATGTAGACTGGAGAAGGCCACCAGCTCTCACTGAGCGTGGAGGCAGAGCTGCAGTGTTCAGGGTTGGCAAGGGAGGGAAGGTGAGACCTGCAGTCGCCCTTCCTTGTCCAGGTCTGCCCCTTCAATCCTTTCTCTCCTCCTTGGCAGACCCCTTATCTCCTCCACAAATGAGTCACTCTTGCCAGGGGACAAGCTCCCCGGGGCCACATCCTACCCCCATGAAGCTGTAGCATTATAAGAATACGAAAAGGCAGACCAGCCTAACCAACATGGAGAAGCCCCGTCTCTACTAAAAGTACAAAATTAGCCAGGCGTGGTGGCGGGTGCCTGTAATCCCAGCTACTCGGGAGGCCGAGGCAGGAGAATTGCTTGAACCCGGGAGGCGGAGGTTGCAGTGAGCCGAGATCACGCCATTGCACTCCAGTTGGGGCAACAAGAGTGAAACTCCGTCTCAAAAAAAAAAAAAAAGCAACTTAAAAACCTATCTGGCCTCTTTGCTGTCTTAAAAAACATAAACATCATGAATGGTGCTAAGCATCTGGTCAGGTGTCCTTTGAGGGAAAAGAGCCCTGGAGACTGTGTCTTTTAAGGGAAGGGGCACTTTCAAGGAGACTTCATGGTGGCGACAGTGAGTTGGCAGGTGGTGGGAGGGAGGTGAGAGTGGAGGAAGAGGGGCTTCCTGGGGAAGGGTCCCTGGGGGTGATTTCCCAGGAGGACTTTGCAGAATGAAGCTACCCTGGGATTCAAGTCATGCCCTTCCCTACCCCCTTCATTACTGCCAGGAGAGTGGGCAAGGCCGTCCTGTGTCTTTGCTGCAGGACCTGTGTGTGGTCAACAGCATGGTTGGCCAGCTCAGTTCACTGGCTTCTCCTCCTCCTCCCCTTCCTTTACCCATGTCAACAGAACACCTTCTCCTGCCAGCTCTGGGAACCCAGATGGTCTGAACAGACCTGGTTTCAGGGGCTCACATGGGTGTTTCTTGTTTGTTACTACCTTGGACCCTCACCACCTCTCCATGGGTGGACCCTTCCTGGCCCAGGCCCATCTGTTTGCCCAGCTCCCCCGGCCCTGCCCTCACTGGCATCCCAGACTCCAGTGGATTGAACTATTGGAAGTTTCCACATGTTCTCACTCACCTTTGGGTCTCTGCGTGGGGTAGCCCTTCTGCCTAGAATGAATGCCTCCTGTCTCTGGTCTACTGACTGACTTCTCATCTCTCAAGACTCAGAAAAAATGTCACCACCTCTGAGGGCTTTTTCTGTCCCCATGTAGCTTGGGCTTCCTCCTCTGTGCACTCTATTCCTATCTTGATTTCAGAACTCATCACTCTGATAATAGATGAGAAACCTATCTGAGATCAGATTCCCCCAAAACCAAGCCTGCATAAGGCTTCAGGTGCAGGCAGTCTATGTGGAAGGTGATCCTGGGAGCAGGGAATAGGGAAAGTGAAGTAAGAAACAAGGAAAAGCCCAGGAGGGGTGTGTTATCAAGGTGGATCTTGTGGAAAATAGGGGTTCAGGTCTCCTGGACACCCTTGAGAAATCAGAATGTGGCCACAGTCTTCTGCCTGGAGGAAGGCTCTTGGGCCCAGCTGGTTGGCCAGTTGTCCTGGAGAAGCAAACTTCTGGCCTAGACTTTCAGGTAGACATAGCAGGCCCTGCAGAGTGGAGAGAGCCCTGGGGCAGGAACTAGGCAGGCAAGATGGGGTGCTGTGAGGCTCGCCTGCCACTGTCCCAGCAACTGTGGCTGAGAGCAGTGGATCCAGGGGCTGTGAGTCGGGGCACCACGGTCATCCCTACAGAATCCCTGGAAGGTGGGAGCCACAGTTCCACTTGTCTTCGTGTTCCTGGCAAGTGCTGGGAAAATGTTGAATGACCAGGAAACCGGGGGACAGTGAACCAGCAATATTTGGGGTTTCCAGCCAAGAACTCTATAGACTCCTGGATTTCTCTCCAGTTGGGTTTAGGGGATTTCCTCCCTATTACTAACCCTTGCGACCCACAGCTCCTTCTCACCTTAGTCTTCAGAATCTAGGTTCTATTGCATGAAGGGAAGCTCAAAGTAAGTCAATTCTAAGGTGCCTTTGTGTGTAGTGTTTCCTTCCCTCCCCCAATTTCCTACTGAGACAAAACTCTCCTTTCCTTAAAGTGTCTTCATGGCTAAAGAAGGATAGTTGGAGAGCAAAGGGCTTTCTCAACTAAGGAGTCAAAGAGCAGATGTCCAATGAGCTGATGAAAAACTCTTCTGTCCATTGCAATAGACTTTTCTGTCTATTACTCTCCAGGGATCAGACACAAGAGCAGGTGGACTGAGACTCTGGGGAGTATGCTCGGCTCAGAAACCATGAGCACAGACTCCAGGGTCCCCAGCCAGCATTTCTGCTCCAGCACAAGATGCGTACTGCTCATACCTCCCTCCCTTCCTCCTTTACTTTATATGGTCAACCATGTATCTGACTATGGAAGAAAAAGAATCAGTCTCTCCTTAAAGGAATTTCAGACTCTGGGAGCTGATGTGGGTAACGTTTCAAGGTGGAGTGGGGGTTGATGGGCCACTCGCAAATCCTTTGAACTCACATCACCATAGGGCCTATTAGTCATCATAACAATGACAGCTAGAATTTATTGGGTCTTTACTGTGTGCCAGGAATCAAGCTAGGGCCTATAGGTAATATCTCATTAAATCCTCACAAAACTCTGTTGGGATGAGAGATTGTAACCCAAGAAAAGCTCAAAGTAAATCAATTCTAAGGTGCCTTTCTGTGTAGTGTTTCCTTCCTTCCCCCAATTTCCTACTCAGACAAAATTCTCCCTTCCTTAAAGTGTCTTCATGGCTAAACAAGGATAGTTGGGGAGCAAAGGGCTTTCTCAATTAAAGACTCAAAGAGTAGATGTTCAGTGAGCTGATGAAAAACTCTTCTGTTCATTGCAATTACCAAAGACTTCTAAGGTCATTTTCTCCTCCCTCAAGCTGAAGACCTAGGGGTCTGGATGTCTGGTCCTAGTTACAGCTCTGTTGCTGACTGATTATGTGAATGTGGGTTTAGTTCCTAAACTCTATGCATGGGGTATTATCCTCAGATGAGAAAATAGAGGCTCAAAGAAGCACAGTAACTCACCCAAGGTCACATGTCTGGCATGTAGTGGAGCCAAGATTCAAACCCAGAACAGGAATATAAGAAGACTAGGTGTCCAGGTAGCAGAAACTAATGAAAAGATTCTTCAGGGTATGAGCATTGTAAATGAATCAGCCCTGTCAGGCCTCTGAGCCCAAGCAAAGCCATCATATCCCCTGTGACCAGCACGTATACATCCAGATGGCCTGAAGCAACTGAAGATCCACAAAAGAAGTGAAAATAGCCTTAACTGATGACACTCCACCTTTGTGGTTTGTTCCTGCCCCACCCTGATACGATACATTCTCCCCCACCCCTGAGAATGTACTTTGGATGCCTATCCCAAACCTATAAGAACTAATGATAATCCCACCACCCTTTGCTGACTCCTTTTTCGGACTCAGTCTGCCTGCACCCAGGTGAAATAAACAGCCTTGTTGCTCACACAAAGCCTATTGGTGGTCTCTTCACACGGACGCATGGGACAAACTCCAGCGGATGTTTTTGAAACTTTTACTTTTTTGTATTTTTAAAATTGTAGTAAAAGTATCATTTTAACTGTCAGGCCTCTGAGCCCAAGCTAAGCCATCATATCCCGTGACCTGCACGTATACATCCAGATGGCCTGAAGCAACTGAAGAGCCACAAAAGAAGTGAAAATAGCCTTAACTGATGACATTCCACCATTGTGATTTATTGCTGCCTCAACCTAACTGATCAATGTACTTTGTAATCTCCCTGAGCCTTAAGAAGGTTCTTTGTACTTCTCCCCACCCTTGAGAATGTACTTTGTGAGATCTACCCCCTGCCCACAAAACATTGCTTCTAACTCCACCACCTACCCCAAACCTGTAAGAACTAATGATAATCCACCCCCCTTTGCTGACTCTCTTTTCGGACTCAGCCCGCCTGCACCCAGGTGAAATAAACAGCCACGTTGCTCACACAAAGCCTCTTTGGTGGTCTCTTCACACGGATACACGTGAGACATTTGGTGCCGAAGACCTGGGTCAGTGGGACTCCTTTGGGAGACCAGTCCTGTGTCCTCACCCTCACTCTATGAAGAGATCCACCTATGACCTCGGGTCCTCGGACCAACTAGCCCAAGGAACATCTCACTGATTTTAAATCAGGTAAGTAGCCACTTCTTACTCTCTTCTCCAACCTCTCTCACTATCCCTCAACCTCTTTCTCCTTTCAATCTTGCCACCACCCTTCAATCTCTCCCTTCTCTTAATTTCAATTCCTTTCATTTTCTGGTAGAGACAAAGGAGACACATTTTATCCACGGACTCAAAACTCCAGTACCGCCGGGCGCGGTGGCTCAAGCCTGTAATCCCAGCACTTTGGGAGGCTGAGACGGGCGGATCACAAGGTCAGGAGATCGAGACCATCCTGGCTAACACGGTGAAACCCCGTCTCTACTAAAAAATACAAAAAACTAGCTGGGCGAGGTGGCGGGCGCCTGTGGTCCCAGCTACTCCGGAGGCTGAGGCAGGAGAATGGCGTAAACCCGGGAGGCGGAGCTTGCAGTGAGCTGAGATCCGGCCACTGCACTCCAGCCTGGGCGACAGAGCCAGACTCAGTCTCAAAAAGAAAAAAAAAAAAATTTAACTCCAGTACCTGTCATGGACTCGGGAAGAAAGCTTTCCCTTGGTGTTTAATCATTGCAGGGATGCCTGCCTGATTATTCACCCACCTCCCATTGGTGTCTGATCTTCTGGGGGACGCCTGCCTTGGTCATTCTGTTTGTGGCAAGTCAATTGCGGGCACGCCTGCTTTGGCTGCTCATCCACATTGCAGCCCAGGGCTGCTCACCCCACCCCTTCTCTCTGTGTCTCTACCCATTTTCCACTTTCCTGAGGGCAAGCACCTCCCAACCCGTTTCCACTTTCCTGAGGGGCAAGCACCTCCCACCCCGTTTCCACTTTCCTGAGGGGCAAGCACCTCCCACCGCTTCTTCACTTTCCTGGGGGCAAGCACCCCCCATCCCTCCTCTCCGTTTCTCTACCCTTCTCTTTAAACTTGCCTCCTTCACTATGGGCAACCTTCCACCCGCCATTCCTCCTTCTTCTCCCTTAACCTGTGTTCTCAAGAACTTAAAACCTCTTCAACTCTCGCCTGACCTAAAACTTGAACGCCTTATTTTCTTCTGCAATACTGCTTGGCCCCAATACAAACTCAACAATCCTTTGAGTTCTAAATAGCCAGAAAATGGCACTTTTGATTCCTCCATTTTACAAGATCTAGATAATTTTTGTCAAAAAATGGGCAAATGGTCTAAGGTGTCTGACGTCCAGGCATTCTTTTATACATTGGTCTGCTCCCAATGCAACTTGTCCCAAATATTTCTTCTTTCTCTCCTGTCTGTTCCTTCAGTCTCCACCCCAACCTCTGAGTCCTTTGAATCCTCCTTTACTACAGACTCATCTGACGTCTCCCCTTCTCCCCAGGCTGCTCCGCACCAGGCCGAGCCAGGCCCCAATTCTTCCTCAGTCTCTGCTCCCCCACCCTATAATGTTTCTATCACCTCCCCTCCTCCCACCTGTTCTTGCTTACAGTTTCATTCCTCTATTAGCCCTCCCCAACCTGCCCAATTTCCTCTTAGAGAGGTGGCTGCAGTGGAAGGCATAGCCAAGGTTAATGCTCCTTTTTTCTTTATCCGCCCTCTCCCAAATCAGTTAGCATTTAGGCTCTTTTTCATCAAATATAAAAACCCAGCCCAGTCCATGGCCCATTTGGCAACAACCCTTAGACATTTTACCACTCTAGACCCATAGGGGCCAGAAGGCTATCTTATTCTCAATATGCATTTTATCACCCAATCTGCTCCCAACATTAAATAAAGCTCCAAAAATTAAATTCCGGCCCTCAGACCCCACAACAGGACTTAATTAACCTCGCCTTCAAGGTGTACAATAGTAGAGAACAGTTGCAATTACTTGCCTCTGCTGTGAGAGAAACCCCAGTCATATCTTCAACACACAAAAACTTCAAAACGCCTAAGCCACAGCGGTCAGGCATTCCTTCAGGACGTCCCTCCCCCAGGATCTTGCTTCAAGTGCTGGAAATCTGGCCACTGGGCCAAGGAACGCCCTTAGCCCAGGATTCCTCCTAAGCCGTGTCCCATCTGTGTGGGACCCCACTGGAAATTGGACTGTCCAACTGGCCCAAGGCTCTGACTGACTCCTTCCCAGATATTCTCGGCTTAGTGGCTAAAGATTGACGCTGCCTGATTGCCTCGGAAGCCTCCTGGACCATCACAGATGCTTTGAGTAACTCTTACAGTGGAGGGTAAGTCTGTCCCCTTCTTAATCAATACGGAGGCTACCCACTCCACATTACCTTTTTTTCAAGGGCCTGTTTCCCTTGCCTCCATAACTGTTGTGGGTATTGATGGCCAGGCTTCTAAACCTCTTAAAACTCCCCAACTCTGGTGCCAACTTGGACAACATTCTTTTATGCACTCCTTTTTAGTTATCCCCACCTGCCCAGCTCCCTTTTTGGTCAAGACATTTGAACTAAATTATCTGCTTCCCTGACTATTCCTAGGCTACAGCCACACCTCATTGCTACCCTTTTCCCCAGTTCAAAGCCTCCTTCACATTCTCCCCTTTTGTCTCCCCACCTTAATTCACAAGTATAGGATACCTCTACTCCCTCCTTGGCAACCGATCATGCACCCCTTACCATCCAATAAAAACTTAATCATCCTTACCCTGCTCAATGCCAATATCCCATCCCACAGCACGCTTTAAAAGGATTAAAGCCTGTTATCACTCACCTGCTACAGTATGGGCTTCTAAAACCTAAAAACGCTCCTTACAATTCCCCCATTTTACCTGTTCAAAACCCGGACAAGTCTTACAGGTTAGTTCAGGATCTGCGCCTTATCAACCAAATTGTCTTGCCTATCCACCCCGTGGTGCCAAAGCCATGTACTCTCCTATCCTCAATACCTCCCTCCACAACCTCTCCATAACCCATTATTCTGTTCTGGATTTCATGCATGCTTTCTTTACTATTCCTTTGCACCCTTCAGCCCAGCCTCTCTTTGCTTTCACTTGGACTGACCCTAACAGCCATCAGGCTCAGCAAATTACCTGGGCTGTACTGCTGCTGGGTGTCACAGACAGCCCCCATTACTTCAGTCAAGCCAAATTTCTTCCTCATCTGTTACCTATCTCAGCATAATTCTCATGAAAACACACGTGCTCTCCCTGCTGATCATGCCTGGCTAATCTCCCAAACCCCAATCCCTTCTACAAAACAACTCCTTTCCTTCCTAGGCATGCTTAGGTACTTCCACCTTTGGATACCTAGTTTTACCATCCTGACTAAACCATTATATAAACTCACAAAAGCAAACCTAGCTAACCCCACAGATCCTAAATCCTTTTGCCACTCCTTTCTGTTCCTTAAAAACAGCCCTAGAAGCTGCCCCCACACTAGCTCTCCCTAACTCATCCCAACCCTTTTTCATTACACACAGCCAAAGTGCAGGACTGTGTGGTCGAAATTCTTACACAAGAGCCGGGACTGCGCCCTGTAGCCTTTTTATCCAAACAACTTGACCTTACTGTTTTAGCCTAGCCTTCATGTCTGTGTGCAGCAGCTGCCACTGCTTTAATACTTTTAGAGGCCCTCAAAATCACAAACTATGCTCAACTCACTGTCTACAGTTCTCATAACTTCCAAAATCTATTTTCTTCCTCACACCTGACACATATACTTTCTGCTCCCCGGCTCCTTCAACTATACTCACTCTTTGTTGAGTCTCCCACAATTACCACTGCTCCTGGCCTGGACTTCAACCCAGCCTTCCACATTATGCCTGATACCACAACTGACCCCCATGACTGTCTCTCTATAACCCACTTGGCATTCACTCAATTTCCCCATGTTTCCTTCTTTCCTGTTCCTCACCCTGAACACATTTGGTTTATTGATGGCAGTTCCACCAGGCCTAATCGCCACTCACCAGCAAAGGCAGGCTATGCTATAGTATCTTCCACATCTATCATTGAGGCTACCACTCTGCCCCTCTACACTACCTCTCAGCAAGCCGAACTCATTGCCTTAACTCAGGCCCTCACTCTTGCAAAGGGACTACACGTCAATATTTATATTGACTCTAAATATGCCTTCCATATCCTTCACCACCATGCTGTTATATGGGCTGAAAGAGGTTTCCTCACTATGCAAGGGTCCTCCATCATTAATGCCTCTTTAATAAAAACTCTTCTCAAGTCTGCTTCACTTCCAAAGGAAGCTGGAGTCATTCACTGCAAGGGTCATCAAAAGGCATCAGACTCCATCACTCAGGGCAACGCTTATGTTGATAAGGTAGCTAAAACAGCAGCTAGTGTTCCAACTTCTCTCCCTCATGGTCAGTTTTTCTCCTTCTCATTGGTCACTCCTATTTACTCTCCTACTGAAGTTTCCACCTATCAATCTCTTCCCACACAAGGCAAATGGTCCTTGGACCAAGGACAATATCTTCTTCCAGGCTCACAGGCCCATTCTATTCTGTCTTCATTTCATAATCTCTTCCATGTAGATTACAAGCCTCTTAGAACCTCTCATTTCCTTTCCATCGTGGAAATCTATCCTCAAGGAAATCACTTCTCAGTGTTCCATCTGCTATTCTACTACTCTTCAGTGATTATTCAGGCCCCCTCCCTTCCCTGCACATCAAGTCAGGAATTTGCTCCCGCCCAGAACTGGCAAATTGACTTTACTCACATGCCTGGAGTCAGGAAACTACAATACCTCTTGGTCTGGGTAGACACTTTCGCTGGATGGATAGAGGCCTTTCCCACAGGGTCTGAGAAGGCCACTGCAGTCATTTCTTCCCTTCTGTCAGACATAATTCCTTGGTTTGGCCTTCCCACCTCTATACAGTCCAATAAGAAACTGGCCTTTATTAGTCAAATCATCCAAGCAATTTCTCAGGCTCTTAGTGTTCAGTGGAAACTTCATACCCCTTACCATCCTCAATCTTCAGGAAAGGTAAAATAGACTAATGGTCTTTTCCCAAAAACTCACCAACCAAGCAAGTCATTATGCTGAACCCCCTTGGGCACTCTCTAATTGGATGTCCTGGGTCCTCCCAATTCTTAGTCCTTTAATACCTGTTTTTCCCCTCCTCTTACTCAGATCTTGTATCTTCCTTTTAGCTTCTCAATTGATACAAAACCACATCCAGGCCATCACCAATCTTTCTATATGACAAATGCTCCTTCTAACAACCCCACAATATCATCCCTTACACCAAAATCTTCCTTCAACTTAATCTCTCCCACTCTAGGCTCCCAGGCCGCCCCAATCCTGCTCGAAGCAGCCCAGAGAAACAGTGCCCATTATCTCTCCATACCACCCCAAAATGTTTTGCCTCTCCAACACTTCACTATTTTGTTTTGCTTTTCTTATTAATATAAGAAGACAGGCATGTCAGGCCTCTGAGCCCAAGCTAAGCCATCATATCCCGTGACCTGCACGTATATATCCAGATGGCCTGAAGCAACTGAAGAGCCACAAAAGAAGTGAAAATAGCCTTAACTGATGACATTCCACCATTGTGATTTATTGCTGCCTCAACCTAACTGATCAATGTACTTTGTAATCTCCCCCAGCCTTAAGAAGGTTCTTTGTACTTCTCCCCACCCTTGAGAATGTACTTTGTGAGATCCACCCCCTGCCCGCAAAACATTGCTCCTAACTCCACCGCCTATCCCAAAATTTATAAGAACTAATGATAATCCACCACCCTTTGCTGACTCTCTTTTTGGACTCAGCCTGCCTGCACCCAGGTGAAATAAACAGCCGTGTTGCTCACACAAAGCCTGTTTGGTGGTGCTTCACACGGACACACGTGAGACATTAACCATCAATACACAGTTGATGTGTGTACAATTCAGTGGCATTAAGTACATTCACAATGTTGTCCAACCATCACCACTTTCTATTTCCAGAACTTTTTCATTATCCCAAACAGAAACTCTATATCCTTTAGATAATAATGCCCTCTTCCCTCCTCCCCACCTCCCCTGGTGACCACTCTTCTACTTTCTGTCTCTATGAATTTGATGATTCTAGATACCTCATATAGATGGAATCTATGTATGTATGTAGGTATGTATTTATTGAATTTTTAATTTTTTTATTATACTTTTAAGTCCTGGGGTACATGTGCAGAACGTGCAGGTTTGTTACATAGGTATACACGTGCCATGGTGGTTTGCTGCACCTATCAACTTGTCATCTACATTAGGTATTTCTCCTAATGCTATCCCTCCCCTAGACTACCCCCCACCTCCTGACAGGCCCCAGTGTGTGATGTTCCCCTCCTTGTGTCCATGTGTTCATTTGCCAACTCCCACTTATGAGTTAAAGCATGTGGTGTTGGGTTTTCTGTGCCTGTGTTAGTTTGTTGAGAATAATGGTTACCAGCTTCATCCATGTCCCTGCGAAGGACATTAACTCATCCTTTTTTATGGCTGCAGAATCTACGTATTTATAATATAATATTACAATATTATATTGTAATAATATATTTGTCCTGCGTCTGGCTTATTTTACTAAGTAGGTTTTTAGGGTTCACCCATGTTGTAGTATCCAAATTTCATTCCTTTTTAAGGCTGAACAATACTCCACAGTATGTATATAGCACATATATTCTATCCACCTGTTCATAAACATGTGGGTCGTTTCCACCTTTTGGTTAGTGTGAATAATGCCACTGTGAACAGGGATATGCAAATGTCTGTTGGAGTCCCTGCTTTCAATTCTTTTGTGTATATTCCTAGAAGAGAGTTTTGTTTTGTTTTGTTTGTTTTTTGAGACAGTCTTGCTCTGTTGCCAGGCTGGAGTACAGTGGCGCAATCTCGGCTCACTGCAACCTCCACCTCCTGGGTTCAAGAGATTCTCGTGCCTCAGCCTCCCGAGTAGCTAGGATTATAGGCACCCGTCACCACACGAGCTAATTTTTGTACTTTTAGTACAGATGCGGTTTCACCATGTTGACCAGGACAGTATCAATCTCCTGACCTTGTGATCCACCCGCCTCGGCCTCCCGAAGTGCTGGGATTACAGGCTTGAGCCACCATGCCCCGCCTAACCGGGTTTTTTTATTGTTGTTCAAATCCATTATTTTATTCTCAAAGGCTCTAGCTTTTAAATTACTGTCTGTGCAAGATTCAAATTCTAGGACAAGTGTCTAATGGGTCTTACTCAAGTCACATGACCTCCCTTTGTCCAGAAAAGTGTTGGACCCCTTGGTGGACAGTCCTACAAGATAATCCAATGGAGGCAGGGTGTTCCTCAAAGCAAGACTGTAGTGTCATTACCAGCAGAAGTGCTGTGCTGGTGGCTGAGGGCAGTCTAAACCACAGTTGTTACTGCTGCATCTGTGAAATTGGGAATAGCTAATCTCTCCATGCCGTGAGTTGTGCAGTTCCCACAAAATCATGTATATGGTGGGATTTTGAAAAAAATGAGATCCCTTCAGATAGAAGGTCCTCATGAGACCACAGAATGTTAGCTGGAAAGAAAGGAGCTGGCTGTGGTGCCAGGATGCAGCTGGAAGAAGCACTGCACTTTACACACAGGCAAAGTGAGGTGCCCGGACCAGCAACCAGGAATACCACTCTCACCCCTAACTATGAGCCACTTCTCAGATGTAATAGCCATTCCTCATGACCGCCTTCTCCCTTGGCCATCGTTGTTCAGTCCTATTAGTTTCTTCTTTGGACACTATATATAAGCCAGGCCTTTGAGTCTTCAATATATGATCTCTTTGCCTTTAAGAGGCAAACAGTCTAGGGGCAGAGATAAATGAGTAATTCAGTAACAGCCAAGTGTGATGGCTAATGGAACACAGGCAAGGTGAAAGCATTCTGATGCTATAGAGGGGGAAAAGGAGTCTTTGGTTATTCATTTATTCAACAAGTATTCCGTGAGGGACCACTATGTGCTTGACACTGTGTTTGGTGCAGAAGATTTACAGTGAACAATGCAGACAGTCTCTTATTTCATAGAGTCCACAGTCTAACCTGTGCCTCCACTACCCTAACTAGGAATCTGTACGCTACTAGGAAAGTCCATGGAGTGCCTTCTCCTTTATCGAACCTGCTCTGACTCCCCTAGGCCACAGTGGTCATTTTAAACTTCTGAAGCTGTGTTAGTCCAAGTCCTCCGAGAAGCAGTCACAAAGACAGGGATAAATATGCAAAGATTTTACTAGGGAAAATGTCTATGTGAGGGGAAAAAAAAAGGAGAGGGAACCAAAAAGAATGGGAGCCATGAGGCCTCCACAAAAGTCTGACTCCACGTGAAGAACAGAGGAAGAAAAGGTTGGGTGAAAGCATCCTAGACCATCATGCAGTTTAAAGAAGCTTTGGCAAAGCTGTTGAGGAGTCCTCAGGCAAGGCCAGCCATCAGAGGAGCTGGTTGTCTCCCAGGAAGGAGCCTGCCCTAGTAATCCTGCTGTGCTCAGTCACTGGCTGGGAGCAGCCTATGGGAAATGTGGCCTCAGCATCGATGGACTTCAGAACACAGCAGGTGGGGCCCATCGTTAATTACACTTTCTATAGCTGAAGGCCTGTGAGGCTTACTCCCATTGGCTTCCCAAATGATTTGGACTCCACAGATTATACCTTCAATTTGATGCCTAAATAAAAATTGTTTTCTGCACTTGCAAACTATGTTGGGTGAATCTTGACCTCTCAACTGGCCTGAGGGCCAGTCAAGGGCAAGGGTGCCATCATAATCCTTCGTCCAGTCACCTGTCTATTGATCCATCCATCCACTTTTGTTTTCTGGATATATTTATGTGAGCACCAACTGTCCTGGGCACTAAGAGTACAGAAGTGAACAAGATGACCCTTGAGGAGCTTGCAGGCAACAGAGGAAAGAGGGATTTAATAATGAATCCCACCTATACAGGGAGTTTCTAGGTAAAAGTCAAGTGAGTTTCTATTTCCCCTTCATACCATTTATGCTTCTCCCCATACCAGGAGGGGCTTTTTTCTGAAAGGGCAGCTATCTCCAGGGGACAGCGCCTGCCCTGTGGACGTGAGTCAGCCCAGGGTCAGACTGGCAGCGATGACACAGCCCCTGGATTCTCCCAGGGAACTGCTTCACACCATTTCCCGGAGACACAGAGGGAACAAGAAAGACAAACACTGAGTACAACTCTTCTTCAAGGAGAAACACCCTCATCGCTTCCTCCATGACAACTGTCAGCCCAAGGAGCATCCCTGAGCTGTTTCCTCCCTCAGGAGCTTATCAGTGTGCTCCACAAAATGCAGAAAAACCCAGTCGCTTTCTTGAATGTCTTTCAAGAGTGGTCTCCTCTTTCTCCCCATAGAGAAGTATAATTTAAAACATGCTGAATGAATGTTGACCTGGAGACCAAGAGAATGGAGGCAAATCAGGCAGCAATGAGGATTATAATTTTTCCTCTTCACTAAGTCAGCTCTGAGCTGAGTACATTCCATGCAGACTCTCAGTTGATTCCCATCACAGCACAGCCCAGTTAGCCCATTCTACAGAAGAAGAAACTGAGGCTAGAGATAAAGAAGAACTTGCTAAAAGCCACACCACTGGTAAGTAGTGGAGGTGAGACCTGGCCCCCAAAACTTTTTGCCCCCAGAGCCTGTGCTCTGCTCATGCCTCTGTTGGCGGTTTCTCTTTCAACTTGGCAGGTGGAGTGTGACCTCAGCCATTGGTGAGGAGTTGTAACCAGGGTGCAGAATCTGGACAGGGCCTCCTTCCCTACTGCCACGTGTTGCTGCTGGTCAGTTGGTCTTCACATACAGCATTTCCTCTATGTTCATAGCTATTGGCAACAATGGCAGACTTGGTGTGTTGATACTAACAGAAGTTGTTATAAGTCACACTCCTTTGCAGTTATGTACAGGGCAAATATGATTCCAAAACCCACAGAAAGCTATTACCTCATTTGATCTTAAAGTCTTAGGAGCTAGAGAAGGACAAGAGAACCACCATCACCACTGTACCAAGAGGGACGCTGAGGTATACAGATGGCTTGGCTGACTTCCCCAAGGCCACATAATTTATAAGGCTCTGTAGCTGGTTTTAGTGAGTTCTTTCCTTCTCTCCTGCAGAAACTCAATGCTCTCTTCTTTTGCCTCTTTTCAAAAAAAAGTTATTTGCAAAAAATTGGAAGTTCAGTAATTCTAAAGTGTTCACTATGATTATGATAACTACTAATTACTTACTGCTTCTATTACAAGCTACAAAATATTAAGTGCTTCTCATATGCTGGCATGGTGTCAACACATGCACGGCATTAAGAGTTTAGTGTTACCTCATCCAAGGATGTGTGGAGTTAAATGGGGTCCAATATCTGTGAGGGCCAAAGTGCTCCAATGGTAGAATTCCAGGCATCAGATGGGGTAGGTGCTTTTAAGCCATGGGGCCATCATCTTCTGTAACTATATCCAGGTCTTATAGCTTAGATGCTACCGGATAGACCCTCGGGAGAAATGTGAAGGAGGCTTTTGAGAAAACTTGGCAGGGTCTCGCTGCCAAATAGTAATTATTAGTGGCCTCTGTAAGGTAACCCACCTTCCTGGGTTGCTTTAGCTTCTGTCCTGTCCTGTGGCCTTTCCTGACACCCTGATCCTTGGGTGAATAGTCCCTTCTAGAGCCACCAGCCTTGGGAGCCCTGGGTCATCTGCCAAGCTCCTCCTCCCAGCCGGGTCCTGGGAAGCCGAAGAGGAGATGGAGGTGTGAGAATAGCAAGAAAAACGTCTAGCCAGGCTAGACCCAGCCTAGGTCCTAGTGGTTCCATTTGTCCTCGGGCAGCCCAGGCCCAAGATGCCAGGGCTTGGGGAGGCCTTGGCTGCCAACAGCCCCATGCCGAGATCTTCATTTTCCTCACGGAAGGTTCCTGGCATTAGTCCAGGCTCTGCCCAGCCCACTCCTGTTCCTTCAGGTTCTGAGTTCAAGGGCGATACTATTCACAAGCAGACTCCTGTTTTCTTGTGAAAGTCAAAAAAGACACCAAGTTGTCAAAAAGACTTTTTCAACACCCAGTTCCTGCTGGGTGAAGGGTGCAAGAAGAGGGTCTTTCATGTCTTACTGCATGATGAAATTGCCAAACACAGGATTCTAATTCATCCTTGGGGTGAAAAAAGAAGGTCCTCCCTTTGGGTGGCTAAGAGGCCCAGCTCTCCAAACAGAATTCAGATCACCTCTAAAGTCCCTGTATCATTTCCCATAAAGAACAGAACAGTTCTGAGTCAGCCACAAACATGTCGTCACACATTGAGCATCTATGTGTGTGTCAGGAGCATGGAACAGCAGGAATTCCACTAGCAATAATAACATTATTAAGTTCTCATTGCCTCTCAGGCAGTCTGTTGGGTCTTTACATAAATCATCTCATTTAATCCTCAGAGCACGAGGAAAGTAATTCACCACTCCCATTTTACAGATGTGGAAACCGACGCTTAGAGGTTCTATAGCTGGTAAGCGGCAGAACTGGGATCTGAATTCTGGTCTGACTTCAGAGTCTACGCTCTTAGCCATGAAACCAGCATTCTCATAGTAGAGTCCAGGAACCACATGCTGAGGATCTCCCCAGAATGCTTGATAAAAATGTAGCATCCTGCTTGGGCTTACGGAATCAGAACCTCAGGGAATGGGGCCAGGAAGCTGACATTGGCAATCTTTCCAGATGGTTCTGATGCACGAAAAGTTTGAAATCCCTTACACTGTCCACTAAGTGGGGAGAAAGGGACATTGCATGCCGGGGAGGTGGGGAGGGAGCATGAGTGAGAAGGCCCCAAACAGTATAGGTTACAGCATGATGCACTAAGGATTTGGAATTACTTCAATGAAAAGAGCATCCCTTGGAAAGCTGCCCCAGCGCCTGGCGGTTGTCCTCACACTCTGCCTGCATTAGCTGAGGCCCAACCAGTGAGCTACCCAGCCCCAGGCCTGAGCTGTCCAGGCCCACAGGGGAGTCCTCATAGGGACAATGTTCCTATGCCAGGACTGTCGCTAACTCATCTTGAGGATAACTCTGCTTCCAACCCTCCCTAATTCCTCCATTGAGCAGCTGCCTTCAGAAGGCTCCTTTCTTTCCCCTTGCTGCAGACCTCATCTCTACGTGCCTGAATTCTCAGCACTGCTCTTCTTACTAGGTAACTAGCCCTGAGATGAGGCTTCACTAGAGCTACTGGCAGCGATTTCCTGGGTGGGGTGTTGGGTGGTACTGCCATCTTCTAGGGCACAGAAATAGAAAAGGGAGGCATGTGGCCAGGTTCCAAGTGATCCACGACAAGCCAGACAGGCCCTTCTGACTCACTGAGGCTGCAGCAGGTGGCCTTTGAGAAACAGTGAGACAGAACAGTCCCTTCTGGCCTGGAAATGCCAGCAGGAGGGGGTGGGGGCAGGCTGCTGCTAAGATCTGGGGTTCATTTACTGCAGACTCCACAACCTGTTTCTGCCCCATCATCTCCCTGGGAAACGTGTGGGACCCACTTACTTGCAACCCACACACCCTCAGTACTGTGACTCAACTGGCACTCACAGCAGCCTTCAATATTATTTTTAACCTGACTTCACCTGATTTGTGGGGGGTGGGGCGCGGACCAGGTTTGCCTAGAAAACTCCACTAACAGGGCTGGTCCAAGCTGAAAAGGAAGGAGACAAAGTCCTCTTTCTAGCACCTGGAAGAGCCTTTCCCAGGGTGAACCTGAGAGAAAGAGGCCAGGTCAGCCCACAAAATGGGTGCCAGGAAAATCATCCACAAACTGATCTGTATTCACCACCTCTTTTTCTGGTTCATCTGCCTGGCCATATTTTGTCTGGGGATGACTACTCGCAACCTATGTTGACAACATCTGGCCAGGAGGGAAGGCAGCCCCAAGCCTGGAGAGCTTCAGAGATGGCGGCTTACGCGCAGGCCGGAAGCAGCCCAGATCCCTCTCGCATCCGCCAGCAGAAGTCTCCGCCTCTTCCGCCCACCATGCCCTTCCTGCATATGTTCCCAAGGATCAGGGCAAGGCCAGCAGACGAGCACTTGGTGTGTTTGGCACTGGCTGAGCCAAACGGCAAGTCTTGTTGCTTCTCCATCTGGCTTTCTCTGTGAACTTTGCACTGAACTCTTTCCAGCCGCATCGGTGGCAGCTCTCCTGCCAGGAGGACCCAGTGCCAGGGAGAACAGAATAATTGCCTCTCGTGTTGTGCATGCAGAGCCTTCATTAACATGTCCCCGGAGTGGCATTTGCAGCCCTCTGTCACAGCAGCCTGCCATTGAATACCACAAAACTCATCACCCTCAGATTCTCCACTGTCTTGAAAGAGCCAATAGCCCTGTGTTTCTTCGAGCTGCTTTGGTTCATTCGGAAAGTCATGTCATTGTTGCTGTTGTTATTTACGTAGAGAAGATTTCTCTATTGCCTTGCTCACCAAATAGCGCATGTAAGTGGCCTGCCCAGTCACTCTTGTTTTCTTCCTTTCTGACACAAGGAAGCCATGCTTCTAAGGAGACATGTGACAAAGAGTGCGGGATGGAGGGGCACACGTAGAAATCAAAAGTCATGGCATTTAGTCATGGTGCTGGGTTTTAGTCATGGTGCTGCCAGTGGTGAGGTGTGTGACCTTGGGCAAAACTACGCATTGCCAAATGTCATTTTCTTCCTGTACAAAATAAGGGGTTGGCATTGACACACAGATTCACAGAATCTTTGAGCTCTTCTCATCTACCTGTCATTTTATGGATAAGTAAGTAGGCCCAGAGGGGCCGTTCAACTAACCCAAGATCATGTAGCTAACTAATGTTAAGACTTGAGACCCAGCATTCAGACCTTCTGCCTCCTGGATTTGGGTGGGATTGGATGAAAGAGGGAAACATTTTAAGAGAGCCAAGGCACAGTGACGGGATTACACTCTCTGTGCATGCAGGGAAGTATGTAGGGATGACTTTTCCTTCACATCAAAGATTCCAGGGCTTAGAATGGTAATTCTATCCACCCCAGGGCAATTTCGTCCCTTAGGGGACATATTTAGTTGTCACAATTGGGGTGGCCAAGGAGAAAAGGGGAAAAATTCCACTAGCATCTAGCAGAGACTAGAATGCTACAATATACAGGGCAGCTCCCACAACAGGTAATGATCCAGTCCAAAATGTCAACAGTGCTGAGGTAGAGAGCCCAGTTAGACACAAGCCCTCTTCTCTACTGCCAGTCTTCTCTAGAATTTTAAACATTCTTGCTTTCTTACCTTCAGCCACAAAAGCACTTTTTTTTTTTTTTTTTTTTGCTGATTTTGTTACTGATGTTGGTTCTAAAAAATATGATTTTTTTCTTGAGTATACAAATTACCCAAGCTTTTTAAAGAATAGAAAATTCAGAAAGACACACACTAAAATCAATCAGCTATCATCCCACCATCCAAGGGTAAGAATATTTTGGTATTTGGTATTTTTTTCACATTACCTCAGATTCACAGAGCACACCCTGCTTTCTCTGTTTCGTGGCTTTTCTCAACAATTCTCTTTTCCACCCTATCCCCATTACTACCTGTTGAGATCTCACCTTCGCTTCAGTTATCTCGAATAGCATTCCTCCAGGAAGTGTCACATACCACTCAGAACCCCACCTGCGCTGGAAGCGAACTCTCCTGCCTTTATATTCCTATAGCACTTTGTAGCTCACAGATGTCAATTTTGACACTTTTAAAAATATACCAGTTATGTGTAAATTCCCTGAGGGTAGGGATTAGATTTTAGTCTATTGAAAGTGTGTCCCCCCACCCTTCTCTCTCTCTCTCTCTCTCTCACTCACATACACATTCACACAAATACACATACACATGCATTCTTTCTCTCTCACACACACACACTACAGTGCAAGCACAGCACTTAAGATGAGCTCCATCCGCTTTCCTCTCCTGATATCACCGTATTCTTACTTTCAGAATAAATAACCATCCTTTAGTCACAGAGAACATTTCAATCATTAGTGGCTTTGGTTGCCCCATCATTTGCAATTATTCTAGAGCTCTTCTTTCTATGTGAATTTCGAAGATGTTTAATATTGTAATAAAAATGAAAAGTTTTCACTTAAAGATCCCTTATTATGTGTCAGCTATTTTGGGGAAAGATGGTTATTTAAATTTTCTGATTCAATCCAAACTGTGGAAAAGCATGATTATCACTTTTTTACAAACGTGAACACTGAGGCTTAGCAAGGTAACCTAACTTGTCCAGGGTTGTCTGACTAATTAGAGGAGGCACTGGGATTTAACCCAGGGTTACTTGGCTCCAGGACTATGTGTACCACCTTGAAGCTTCCCAAGTCCCAAGGAATCCACCTGCCTCTACTCATCTCTTTTTCTACAGTAAGAGGCAGCAGGCAGGTGCATTAGTGCCTATGGTCTAATGGTCTGGGTGGCCCTAGGCAAGGCAAAGAGAGGTCATAGAGTCCAGCCCAACTCCTTGGCATGGGAACCTCTGGCTGGTAAGCTTCTTGGGAGCCTCTTGAATGAGTATGCAATCCAAGGCCACAGGAAACCAACCATTCCCAGGTCTGTGGGCAGGTGGCATCTTGAAGTCTATTCTGTTGGTCTGGTACTTCCCAATGCCTTGTACTAAGTGTGTCACATGGGAGGGGATAATGGGTGACTCACCCCACAGACACTTGTCTACTGGGAGGCCAGCATCCTATTTCTCCTTAGCAGGGGGCTGACCATGGCAGGGGCATGACCATACCAGGGCAGGTTGGGGCTGAGCTCTGACAGAGGAGGACACATCTCTTCTTCCAAACTATCCCTTCTTTCCCAGTCAAGCTCAGCCTTGCTCTCCAAGGTTCTGAAGTAGTTTCCAATACTGAGGAGGGTTTCTCCCATTTTTTGTAGTGTGGCAGACCAAGTACAGGCTCTGCTTCAGGTTTAGCTTTGTGTCAAGCCCAGTTCTGCCAATGAGGTGATTTTGAACAAGTTGCTTGCCTTCTCAGAGCCTCAGCTTCTCCTTCTGTAAAATGGTAAGAATGGCACCCAACCTCGAAGGGCTGGAATGAGAATTCAGTGAATGATGGATAGAAATTGACATCATGCTAAAAAATCTCTCTCCTTTTTTCTTGTAGACATCAGAGGATGGTGGGAGGGTGGTTTGAAAATGTGGGAGAGGGAGCTGGGCGAGGTTACTCATGCCCGTAATCCCAACACTTTGGGAGACTGAGGTGGGCAGATCGCCTGAGGTCAGGAGTTGGAGACTGGCCTGGCCAACATGGTGAAACTCCGTCTCCACTAAAAATACAAAAATTAGCCAGGCATGGTGGTGCACACCTGTAGTCCCAGTTACTTGGTAGGCTGAGGCAGGAGAATCAGTTGAACCCAGGAGGTGGAGGTTACAGTGAGTCGAGTTCGCACCACTGAATTCCAGCCTGGGCAGAAAAGCAAGACTGTCGGAAAAAAAAAAAAAAGAAAAAGAAAAAGAAAGAAGGAAAAAAAATGTGGGAGAGGAAAGTGGGTTGGAATGGAGAAGCTGGGAGGAGCAGGCAAGGAGTGGCCCATTCCTTCCCATTTGATTTTCTACTTGGAGCTCGGGTGGAGGAGAATCCCTCTGCTGGTTGCTGGCAACCGCACTCAAGTACAATTTGTGCAGATTAAACCTGCTGTTCTAAACCACTATGTGGGCTTAGGATCAGCTTCACTCCATTTCCATGAGGCCGTGGAACCCAGTGGTTAGAAGAACAGGCTCCACCACTGTGTAGCCTTAGTCAAGTCCCTCAATCTTAGAGCCCCTGGTTTCTCATCTGTAAAGTTGGGATGTTAATATCTTATTAGGTTGCCTGGATGATTGAATTAGATCCTGCATAGGCTGTGCTTTGCTCAGAGCCTGACTTGTAAGATGTGCTTTATCAAGGCAAACCTGCTGTTCATTCTTGCTATTGTCGTTATCATTGTTCCTAGCCACAGATGGTGTTCTTAACCTGGGCCGCCTGTCTTGGAGACATGCCCATTGGGAGAGCGTGGCCAATTCACCAGGGGCCCTTAGCCCCATGCATGGCGGCCACATCATTTACCAGATGAGCCAGCTGGGCCAGCCTCATAACTGAGGGACAGCTACCCAGGTGTTAGTAGAGGCTGCATTCCAGTGACATTCCTCCTTGGCAGAAACTTCAAAACTAGAGGGAGACATTACTGCGGCAGGCTGGTAAGGCATTCCAGGCTTCCAGACCTCAGGCTTACAAGACAAACTTAACCTGATGTAACACAGAGTGTAATAAGAAGCATCAGCTGCACTCCTGCTCATCTTTGGCAGACGGAGCGCTGGAGAGGGCAGTAGAGCATGGAGGCTGATGGCAATCCTCATCCACTCAGGCCTTGCCTGAAGCCCTTGAAGACAGAACTCTGATTCTTTCACCAGGATGACCTAGGGACAGGCTTCCCCTCTTCCATATGCAAAGCTGCTCTCCTCCTCCTGCTCCTTCTCTGCCTTTTGAGGAAGTCACCTGGGGTGGGGATGGGGGCTCAGTTGACCTTTCTGCCTGGTGTCTCTCCTGGTAGAATGCAGACTCTTGGAGCCTCCCTGTTACGATGAGAAGCCAGGTAGAGGCTGGATCCTTCAGTTGGGGGACTTTTAGTGGCCCCTGTTGTGGACCTGACCTCACTCTTGGTCTGCAGGGCCCCAGATGGGAAGGGCCCTAGGCGAGCTCATGGTGTAAGGGAGAGGGGCAAGCATACAGACAAAGCAGACAAAGTCCATGAATCAGTCGAATAGCATCATGCCTAGGATTGCAGAACCACCCTAAGGTCTAAGGGTCTTGCCACCTAGTAGCTGTGTGGTCACTGGCAAGTCGTTAACCTCTCTATGCCTCAGCTTCCTGTAAAAATTTGGATAATTGCACCCACCTCATGGGGCAATTTTGTGAGGATTAAATGAGTTAACATAAGAAGAGCCATTTGCAACAGGGCTGGTCTGCAGCCTGTTCTGTCTCTGTGTTAGCTGTCAGCACTAAGTGCTCCAGGTACCACAGACACAGAGTCAGGTGACCAGGAGGGACTGAAACTAGGAGTGGCAGGGCTGAGGGGTCACTATGGTGGTCAACAAAGACTCCAAAAGGAAGTGGTGCTTAAACTAAGCCTTGAAATCTGAGTTGTTGACAGTGAGTGGGGATAGAGGGACAGAGGCTGACACATGAGGGCAACAGGCCATGGTTTGGATTCACCAGAGCCCAAGAGAGGTTGGGAGAGAGGGGGCTGGAGAGGGGCACAGGGGCTGATCCCAGAGGTCCATGAAGACCAGCATGTGCTTAGAAAGGTGGCAGTGGCCCAGGGAGCATGGCTGGGAGAGGGCAAGGGTGGAGGCAGGAGAACCAATTTGGACAGGAGGTGGTTGTGAGTCCAGAGCAGAGATGAGCAATAGTGAGGGTTGACCTGGACAGCAAGGCACTCGGGCAATAGACGTCTCAGGCCTCTGTGGCGCCGAGTGTGGCAGTGAGGCAGAGGGAGGCTTCAGGATGTGGCTCAGTCTGGCTGGTGGGACCCAGGGAATGGGCTACTTCGTTCTCAGAGAGAAGGGACTGAGAAAAAAAGAAAAAGGGGAGGCAATGGACATGCAGTGAGCACCTGTGACGTGCTAGGCGCTAGGACAGATGGTGTTCACTTAACCCTTAAGCCACCTCTCCACGAGAATAAAAGTCCTCCCCAAACAGGAAACTGAGGCCCAGAGAACGTCCGTGACTTGCTGAAATTCACACAGCCTGGAAGCGCGGGCTCCGGCTCTCTGACTTCTAGTTCTTCTCCAGGCTGCCTGTTTATCTTCAGCTGTCTTCAGGCAAACCAGACTGTGGGAGGACAGCCCCACGCCTTCGCCCATGTGAGTGTGCCCCAGCAGAAACACTGCTGTTGAGTCAGACGATACAAACTGACACCGCCTCACGTGACTTATAGATATTTTCATTTTTGCTTACTTTTACTCAGCCAAGGACTTCAAAGGAGCATCATTCCTGGAGGATTTGTTCACTGACGTGTCACAGGCGAGCCTAAGAGCAGGAAGGAAATGGCTCAGAGACCAAAACATCTGTCCCCTGTATTTCTTGCCAGGTTCTGGGGCTGAGACTCCTGGGGCTCACCTGGAGCCTGGGCTTCTCTCCACTTTGAAGGGCTTGACCACCCCCGCATGGGCTGGAGCTTAGACCGTTGGCCCACTCCTTCCTTTGGGGTGGGGGAAGATGTCTGCAGGAAGCATTTCCAGCACTGGGAAGGTGCCTCAGTAGCTCGACCCTATAGCAGGGCCCCTGGGAGGAGGAGAACAGTTCATTAATGCCTGCCAGGTGCTACACTGCTTATGTCTCACAGAAACACGAATGTCATTGTCCCTGCGAGGATGAAAAACCAGGGGCTCAGAAATGTTAAATAAATTGGCCCAGGTCACCCAGCTAGGACGGCATTGATTGGAGATTCCTACAGGTCTCGGGAGCCCCCCTCGGCCCCTCTCCAGTCCAGAGCGAGGCACTTGCGGCGCTTATAAAAGTCTTTACTTGTTTGAAGCCCAGTTCCTCTCAGGTGTTGCTTTTTTCTGTTTCTTTTCTTTTTTTAGGCCTTGGGGGTTGGGGTGGGAGACCAAAGGTGGAGTTGTGCTATTTTACACAACTGACTTGGCTTGCGCGTCATCTAAACACCAAGTTCCGTTCTCAGAGGAAGTGAGAGGTGTCCAATTCGGTCATGCAGAACGCAGCTGGGCTGCTCGAAACGAAACAAAGCGGCTACTCCGAAGGAGGTGTTGTCCCTGGGCCGGTCCAGGTTGAGTCAGAGCAGACGCCACTCCCACGTCAAAAATCAAAAATACCGGGCCACTGTCCCATGGAGCTGGGCCACTCACTCAGGTCATTTTCACCCCACTTCTGAAATCCACATTAAAGGAAAAAAGAAAAGGGAAGGGAAGGGGAAAAGGAAAGGAAAGGAAGCAGAAACCAGGATGATGACAAGGAAAGCCACCGAGTCAGACCAGCGCCTGTGCACCTATGTGGGGCGTGCCAAGCCCCTGACGGCCGCAGCTCCGGACAGTGCTTTGCCCATCAGGCCATCTCAGCCTTGGTTATATTCAGGACCCAGCAGCACATCCATGTTGTGTGGGGCCCAAAGACTTACAATTTGGGACACTCCTTAATAAAAAGAATACAAAAGTATGAAAACAAAATTAAGTACAAAAGTGGATATTTACCTGGGGGTGGGGAGGGAAATCACAGCAAACTGTTGACACCCTACAGATTGGCCCCTTCCTTCAGCAGTCTACGTAGGCAGTTTACCAGAAATGCGCACACAGCAACGCTTCCTGTTTGTAACCTGCCTTCCCTTCCCTGCCTAGAACGCTCCCAGCATCTCCCTGCTCTCTTGGGCAACAGAAGCGTGTGTCTCTTCATCTTTACAGTAAGAGCACCTCGGATGAGGCTTCTGAGTCGACCGTCCTGAAAGCTGTGGGCTGGTGGACATCACCCAGGGCAGGTGTTCCTAACGTTTTTGGGGTCTTGGTTGCCTTTGAGAATTGAATGAGAGTTATGGAACCCTCCCCAGAAAAATGCCTACTCAAGTCTACCAAATTTTACATACAGTTTTAGGGATTCTTAGATTCCTTAAAGCCTAAAGTCTATCTGCAGATCCCAGATAGGGAGCCCATTACCTAGTGTAGTCCACTCATTTCACAGATGAGGCAACGAATCCCAAAGGGGTGAGCAGCTTGTGCGAGGTCACCCAACTGGCCTCAGATCCAGCTCTTGACTGCCTCCCTTTCTCTATTGTAACAGCTTTGCCTTCAGCACTGGACTGAGAGGGGGGTCTTCAGGGGAAGGAGACCCCAAGTTAGGGCCCCTCAGAGGGTCTTTCTTATGTCTTTTGGTCTATCCCAGACACTTACTTTTGCCTAGTGCACCTCAGGGAGGGCAGGATATGATGGCTTTGAAATACAAACACAGACAGGAAAAAGACTCCCACAGCATGTGCATATAAATGCAGTAAGAAATATAAAGGAGAGAGAGAGAAAGCAAGAGAAGTTGTAAGCAAATAATATGCAAAGCTCCTGAGAAAGAACTTGGGCTGCTCTGTTTGGTAGCTGGAGACCTGAGCCCTGGGGAAATCCCAGAAAGAGTCAGATCTGATTGGGCCCTAGCTGAGGTCCTGTCCTCTCACTTCGCTCTCTCCTTTCCTACCCACCTTGGGTTGGGGTCTGCTTGGTGCCCCAAGCTGTGTGCTTTGCAGGTAGGACTTCTTCTTCCTCCACAGCTTCTCCCTCCCCCAGCCTCAGCATCCCCCCGCCCCCCGCACCATGACCCCAAAGCTGCACAGCTGCCTGGATACTTCCTCTGAGCCCCAACAAACTGAGATCTCCTGGTACCACCCCCATTGGCAACTGGCTCTTTTTTTTCATGGCATATAGAATCACTTACAATTTTGTATTTATTTGTTTCAGGTCCATGTGCTTCTATGAGACCTTAAGCTCCGTGTGAGCAGGGCCTGGGTCCTTGGTGCATTTGGCCTGGCATGTGGAGGCTGTCCCCCATCCCTTGCTGATTTAAACAAATGGTGGCATCTGGAGGTTTGGACCAGGGCATAGGAATAAATGCCCCCTGGGCCACTCATTCCTGAAATCCTGTCCAGGCCTGAGCGCAGCTGGGAGCTTGCTTAAGCATTTAGCCTGCAGGCACAAACGGTAGGTGAGCAGGTGGTCGGTGCAGTTAATGGGCCCAGCTCCTCAGAGCAGAGCCACCAGCCAAGCAGGCGCAGACCTCCAGGGCGCCTCGTGTATCTTTAAAGTGGGTTCTGGATGCTCCCTCCTTTTCTCATGAGCCTGTCTCTTTGAGTTGTGAGGCTCCCTCAAATTCCCAGTCGGCTGGCTCACCAGAGGTCATGCCAGGGGCTGTCAGCCAAGGTCGTGAGTAGATGACTGAGATGGGCGTTCCCTGAGGGCTGCACACACCAGGAATGAGTAAGAAGCTCTGAAACAGCGCCCTCTCCTGTCCGCTGGACTCACCTCCAGATAATGGAGCTGTCTTGAGGGAACAGCCTGCCGTTCATACCCGATATTTTCCCTTTCATTCCATTTAGTTTTAGGTAGAGTGTATTCTTTTTCTTTTTTTTCAACTTGACACCTGTGACTCCGTGACAGATCGCCGTCTGTCACGTGTGTGTGACTATCTCCCTACCAAGGGCCAGCAAGCCCTAATCAAGTATTCTTTCTTCTTCCTCTGTTTCTTCTCAGTGTTGGATTGCTGGGGTGGGGAGGGGAAGGATTTATGTGACAAAGAAGCCTGAGGTCCACCCTGTTTCTCTCCTCCCAGGCTTGCTGCCCTGGGAGCGGGGGCTGTGGAAGGAGTGCACTGTTATCCACCGTTAGCCAAATTCCCCTTAACAGTTTCTCACCCCGCCTTTGTCTCATCCCCGAAGCAACTGGGAGCAAGATCTGACCACAGATACCCAGGGATGGGCGGGGGGCCGGGGCCAGGTGAGTTCATCCCAGCAGGTGGGTGCCTGCTCCAGCCTGCCCCTTGCTTCTTCTGAAACACACTCCAGCAGAGCAGCCTCCTTCCATCTCCCAACCTCAGATGAAATAATCAGTATGAAATTTTCTGTCTCCTGACAAGATGCCACATACTTAATTTTCTTGCACCAACCACCTTTGCAGGAAGATAGGAAATAAACTATGATAGGATATTTAGGCAGCTGAATATAACTGATTGGTACTCTTGGGGGTAAGGCTGGGGGAGGGGGAGGGTACACCCAGCATTCTCATCCTCTCTAGTTAATCATGATGTGGCTTTCAGCAGAGCCACAGCCTCAGTAGAAGCGAGATGTCCTCATGGCCAAGTGACGAGTCTCTCGGCGTCATGACAATGCCCAGCAGCCTCCCTCCCTGCCTTACTCAACGCTGACTATGCCTTAGATCACTGCATCATGGCTTTGGCACTTTGTCTATGTTCCGGAAAAGCCTTTGCTCTGTCATAGCTTCCTTGACCTCCCAAGGCCAGTGCATCAAAACAGAGTCACCATCCTGAGAATAACGTTTCTGCTCCCAGGTGAGCGGCAGGCGTCACACATCAGGGTGTATGGGGCTGTCAGGAAAATGATAAGGAAATATCCACGTGGAAAGAAACAGCTGGGTCTTTATTGCGGCAGAGCTCCATACATTCTTGTCGAATGAATTGATGAATACCCAGGGTTCCTAAGGATGTGAGCTGTAAATGGGGGGGCTCTGCACACAGTCTCTGGCGTGCATTGCCCAGCATCGAACCTTGGCTCTGCCCCTTGCTAGCTGTGTGAGCTCTGGCATACTTCTTGATCTCTCTGTGTACCTACTTCCTTACCTCTAAAATGGGGATGATAATAATAATTAATAATTAAGCATTGTTATGTGTATGGCAGTTAAAATACTTCCTGGCACACAAAGAGCACCATATAAGTGTTTGCTATTATTAAGACTACAAAAATAGTCACTCCAAGGAATTGAATGTTACTTTTAACCAGGAGCTGTGAATTTCCTTATCTGGTAGGCATTCACCTCTCCCACCCCCACAAGCTCCTGCCCCACACATGACACCATCTATTGTAGGGATTTGCAGGTTTTACTGTAAAGGGTCAAATAGTAAATATTTTAGACTTTGCAGGTCACCGTTTCTATCACAGCTACTCAATTCTGCAGTCATAGTGTGACCACATGTAAATGAGTGAGCAAGGCTATGTTCTAATAAACCTTTTTTTATACAAAAGCAGGAGGTGGGTCAGATTTAATCCGCTTTGTTAATTTCTGACCTATTGCAACTCATTTTACAAAACACTGCTCAATTCCTACCTCTTCTAAGAGCCTACCTACTTGTACTTTCCTCTCCCTGAACTTGAAAAGCACTGGGCTTAGAGGGAGTTTAGTACCATGGAAAGAATATGCAAGAAATTTGGATTACACTCTCGCCCTGCTGCATGACTTTGAACAAAGCATTTATAATCTCTGGAGCCTCAGTTTACCCATCTGCAAAATAGGTTTAAGTTTTTTTGTCTTACTTACCTAATAGGCAATTTGAATGTCCAATAGAGAAATGCACATGGGTGTGACTTGCAAACTTGAAAGCGCTACCCAGTGGAAGTACATCCGCATGGTGTCCCCAGTGCCTCGCCCAGTGCT
This sequence comes from Papio anubis, assembly GCF_008728515.1. Lineage (NCBI taxonomy): Eukaryota > Metazoa > Chordata > Mammalia > Primates > Cercopithecidae > Papio > Papio anubis. The sequence goes on from NC_044986.1 coordinate 23,014,715, forward strand.
TGGTACGTGGTCAGTGTTGACTGAACCAAATCCCAATGGTGGTATTAAGTACAGGTTTTGTATCAGACAAATGGGTAAGAGCCTTTTTATCTCCTTGGCTGGATGGAGAACTTGAGGGACACAGGCCTGAGGAGAAAGGACAGCATTTCTGAGGCAGGTTCCCCAGAATGCTTATCTACTTGAGCTGTAGGTAGAGTCACATTGCAATGGGTCTGGACTGCAATGACAAGACTAAGGTGTCTGCAGACTAATGTGGCTAGAAATCTGGGCTCGTTAACTGAGGCTATGTGACAGATAACCACAAACTGGGTAGCTTAAAGCAACAGAAATTTATTCTCTCAGACTTCTGGAGACCAGAAGTCTGAAAGCAAGGTGTTGGCATGGCCATGCTCCCTCCAAAGGATCTAGGAGAGAATCTATTTCTTGCCTTTTCTGGCTTCTTGTGGTTGCTAGCATTCCTTGACTTATAGCCACATTGCTCCAATCTTTGTTCCATCTCCACATCACCTTCTACACTTATTTGTCTTTCCCTCCTTTGGTCTCCTAGAGGGACGTTTGTTTTTGTTTTAGGACCTGCCTGTGTAATCTAGAATGATCTTACCTCAAGATTCTTAGCTTAATTACATACATCTGCAAAGACCCTTTTTCCAAATAAGGTCACATTCACAGGTTTCCAGGATTTGTGGACAGATCTTTTAGGTGCCACTATTAAAATTACCACATTATCTTATTACTTTTACCTAACTTTTTACCTAAATATTTCCTATGTCATTGAGCAGTCTTCCAAAAACATTATTATTATTATTATTATTATTCTGAGACAGGGTCTCACTCTGTCACCTAGGCTGGAGTGCGGTGACATGATCACGGCTCCCTGCAGCCTCAACCTCCTGGGCTCAGGTGATCCTCCTGCCTCAAACTCCTGAGTATCTGGGACAACAGATATGTGCCACCACCTCCAGCTAATTTTTAAAATCATTTGTAAAGACAGGGTCTTGCTATGTTGCCCAGGCTGGTCTTGAACTCCTGGGCTCAAGTGATTCTCCCGACTCAGCCTCCCAAAATACTGGGATTACAGGCATGAGGCTCCACACCCAGCCAAAACCACTATTTTGATGGCTAATAACATTCCATGTTGTGGATATATTATAATTCATTCATTTTCCTCTTGTTTGGCAGTTAGGTTGTTCATAGTTTTCCACCATTACAATAAGAATGCATTGCATGGGCTTTGGAGTCTTATATTCCCAGATCAAATTCTGACTCTGTCATTTACCAAGAATGTGATCTTAGTCAAGTTTCACAAACTTTTCTGAGTCTCAGTTTTCTCATTTGTAGAATGGGGGTCGTAATACTTGCCTGGTGCGGTAACTCAGAGGATCAGGTGAAAGAAGATATGCAAAGTGGCCAGTGGCGGAATGTTTGGCACATGCAAGGGCTTAGTAAATTGCAGCCACTCTTGTTTTATTAATATTGATGACATCTCAGTTCATTTCCTTACGATGGATTCACAGAAGTGCTATCCCAGATGAAGGGGTGTGGACAGTTTTAAGGCTCTTGGTTTGTACTCTCAAATTGCTTTCCAGAAAAGCATTGGCAGAGATGCTCAATATCACCTAATCCTACATAATGAGTACTATCATGGGCTCTGATGACCACCTTAATCCGTGGACAAGAACTTCACAAGTTATAGAACCAGGGTTAGGCTTTGAAAAGCTTGTAGTTTAATTGAGCAACTAAATTGCATACATGAAACAAGACAAACAAAAAAATGGGATTCAGCAACTCAGCAAATGTTTTTTGAGCACCTCCTATGTGCCAACTACTATCCTAGATGATGGATATTATACATTAGTGAACAAAACAGAAATCATCCTTGCCTTCATGCCCTTTTAATCCATGGGTCAAAACTAGGCTGCAACACTTCCTTCCTACAACAGAGCTCAGGTCAAGTAAAGACTCACAGAGACCAGGTGGATGGTAAGACCTCAAGAAGGAAGAGGACCCAGGCATGGACTTGAAGAAGGAGCAAGGACTAGAGGAAAATGAGTTGGTGGGTTTGGAGGCTTGTGACTCACTATCCCAGATGGCTTACCGAGGGCAGGAGTGGGAAAAGGGCTGGGGAGGCTCCATACTGGAAGGACAGGACAGCTTTGAGCATTGGTCTAGCTGGGGAGGTGGCTTTTGTTTTGCTTTCAAAAATTAGAGACTCATAAAATTTTCTGAGCAGGAAAAGGCCCATGAAAGGCATTTGGAAAGAATCAAAGGGTCTGGATGAGTCAAGCCTGGAGTCAGAATGTCAGCCAGGCTTGGATTCTGCAATACTTGAAGCTGTAAACCTCCTCCTGCTTCACAAGCAGGGGCTGGTAATATGACTTGGTGACAGGACTTACACTACTTGGTGCATGGAATCCTGAGCCCCATCCCATATCTTCCTCTACCCACCATTTCCTTCCAGTGCTGATATGGTTTGTCTGCGTCCCCACCCAAATCTCATCTTGAATTGTAATCCCCATAATCCCACATGTTGAGGGAGGTACCTGGTGGGAGATGACCGGATCATGGCAGCAGATCCCCCATGCTGTTCTCATGATAGTGAGTGAGCTCTCATGAGATGTGAAGGTTTTATAAATGTTTGACAGTTCTTCCTTCACACGTTCTCCTCTCTCCTGCAGCCATGTGAAGAAGGTCCTTGCTTCCCCTTCACCTTCTATCCTGATTGTAAGTTTCCTGACACCTCCCAGCCATGTGGAACTGTGAGTCAATTAAGCCTCTTTCCTTTATAAATTAACCAGCGTCAGGTAGTGTCTTTATAGCAGTGTGAGAATGGACTAATACGAGTGCCCAACACTGAGCCCTCAGCAAGCTCCAAGCTTCTTTGAGTGTCGGCCGTTGCTTCCGGGAACCCTGGGGGTGAATGGATCCTAGTTGTTCCAGTCTTGGGATACATTGATCTGATGTTTTATTATTGACTGTTCAGGCTGTACGTGTACCCGAGCCATTGACTCTTCCAGGAGTTTCTTCTGTTCCACTGCAATGTAGTCGTCAGGGAAGAGTGAACATCTGATTATTGACCAGCTCTGTGTTCCTGATACGGTTTGGATGTTTTTCCTTGAAATCACAGGATGAAATTTAACTCCCAGTGTGGAAGTTGGGGCCTGGTGGGAGGTATTGAGGTCATGGGGGTAGATCCCTCATGGCATGGTGTTGTCTTCATGATAGGAAGTAAGTTCTAGTGAGATCCAATTGTTTAAAAGTATATGGCACCTCCCTGCCCTTCTCTTGCTCCTGCTTTTGCCATGTGATGTGCCGACTCCCTCTTTGCCTTCCTCCATGAGTAAAAGCTATCTGAGACCTACCAAGAAGCTGAGCAGATGCTGACGCCGTGCTTGTACAGCCTGCAGAACCATGAGCCAATTTAACCTCTTTTCGTTATAAATTACCCAGCATCAGGTATTTCTTTAAAGCAACGTGAGAATAGACTAACACAGTCCCCTTTGGCGATGAATATACTATTCTAGTAGGGATAGGGGTACACAAAAGGAGGAAGTCTTCTCTCCATTTCCATCTGGCCACCCAAGCATATTCCAGTCAGTGGTAACAAGAGCTGGCAGAAGGAAGAAAATGTAGGGGACTCTGAAGGGGCTGTGAGGAGACCCTGTGTATGCAGGGAACTCTTCTTCCAACCCAACCATGAGGCCACTCCTGAGTCACAGGTCTGGTAGGTGGAAGTGAGAGGCTGGCTCATTTAGAGTCTTTACAAAACTGAGGAAGAGTCACTTCTCTAATTTCTTCGCATTCCTGTAAATTGGACCTCACAATGCTTGCCCTACCCAGACAGGCATGATCATTGTCTTGTGTAGGGACACAGGCAGGCCCACTGAGGCCACCACATGTGACTCATGCTCTGGGGCTTTCCTGGGCTTTGCTTTTGCAGGGATAGGGTGACATCCACTGACCCTAAGCTCAGGAGACCCAGGTGAGTCGTCAAAGTTAGAAATTGGATTGAAATCCCCTGACCAACCCCCTCATGGTACAGAGAAAGGCAGTGATGTGCAGGGTCACCCATCAGGGGCTGGACTCCAAACAGCTGAGCCCCCAGACCTCCTACATTCAGACTGGAACCCCTGCCACAACTTTGCCGGGCCTCTGAAAGTCAGTCTGTCCTTCTTGAAGGTGATTTTCACCAATGGAAGAGGTTTTGGCTTGCTATTCCTTGGCACATCCCTCTTTTATTTAAAAATAGCAAAGTTCCTGAATAGGTCAGAAAAATCAATGGATCCATTTAAACCTCAAACAAAAACAATTCAGATAAAACCACAGAAGTTTAAAAACAAAAAACTGGCCCTGAGAAGGCTGCTCTACCTACATAAGTGTTGCTGAGGGCTAGCATTGAGATGAAAAGAAAGAAAAACTGAGGAAATTATCACTAAATGGCCTTTATTTTGAGAAGGAATGGAGTAAGAAGTTTAAACAGTGAGTGGGGAAGAGGAGGGAGGCATCCTAGAGGGAGGGCAAAAGGGGAAAGTAAAAGGAGCCATGGAAGCTGGGAAACCCTCTTCTGCCCGTGCATGGTGGGCACTTGGGACAGAGTGAAGAGGGAAAGGATGATGGGATGAGAGCCTCCAGTTCACCCAGGCACCTTCAGGAAGTCCAGCTCATTCAGGGAGCTGAACTTTATGAATGAACATGGCTCTGCATGGTCCCTACATATGCTCCATGTTTTACCATCTTGGACCTGTTGATTTTAGGCAAATTAAATTTAACACAATTGAACAAAGAACCATTCATAGATTGGGAAGCCCCCTGAACTACAGTATGTTTGGACGGACTTGGCACTGCCTCATGGTTGAAGATTTATGGATAGCAAAAGGAAATTAGCATACAGAAACCAGAAGTGAGGTATAGAAATAACTGGATTGGTTACAGCTTGGCACTTGCCTAATTTGAAGATGGTTTGGACAGCTGACCACCTTTGATAGGTTGAAACTTGGTGATTGGTACAAGAGTAGGTTACTCACTATGTACAGAGAAACCTGTAGGCCTAACTTAATATATGTAAGGAGGCAGCTTTAGGCTAAACTTAATTGAACAGAGCCTTTGTTCTTGGTCTTTCTCCTGAAATGCTCTTCCCTGCCATCTCAAACTGATGACATCACACCTATGCTTTCTTCTTCTGTTTTTTTGTTTTTTTTTTTTTTTAATTAGAGATGGAGTCTCACCATGTTACCCAGGCTGGTCTCGAACTCCTGGGTTCAAGTGATCCTCCCACCTCAGCCTCCTAAAGTGCTGGTATTACAAGCTTCTGCCATTATGCCTGGCCTACCCATCCTTTCATTTACTCCTTCATTCATTCACTTATTCATCAATATGTAATGAGTGCTCAAATTGTACCAGAAGCTGGATATACAACTGAATAAGATGATCAGGGTAACCACCCTCTTCAAGCTCATGTTTGGGAGGTGATGGAGGTGGGGGGCAGAGGAAGAGGGAAGGCAGATATCAAACAGTTAATAGTTAATTTCATAACTAATTATTACAAGACAATCTAGGTAAGACTGTGAAGGAGAAGTGCGGGTGTCCTGAGCATTTGACAGGATCTACCCTTGTCTAGAGCAGTCAGGGAAGGGCTTCCCTGTGGAAGTAACATTTGGGAGGGGCTCTGGAGGCTGAGTCTAAATTAATTAATGGGAGGTTGAAGGGCACAGCAGAAAAGGGGGCCAGAATGTGCCTGGACCCTGAGCAGGAGGGCTGTTTGAGGACAGGAAAAGCAGACATGGAAAGTGTGGCCCAGTGAGGTGGTGGAGGCATGGAAGAGGGTATACAGTCAAGTTTGGGAGTCATCATTTGAGGTCGTTTGCTTCAAAAAGAATGGAGGGGAGAGAATTAAAATTATGAAAATAAGAATTAATATGTCATCTATCAGCTGCAGGTCAGAGTCACAAACTCATGGGCTGGGCAGATACGATAGAGTGGAGCAGGCCTGTAAAATGCAATAGGGAGTGGTGGAGACTGTGGAAAACTGAAGGATACACATACACACATACACACATACACATACCCACACACACACACTATGCCCAAAGACATTTAAATTTAAAATATGTTCAAACCTGTTGCTGGTCAAATAAAGCAAAGTCTGCCAGCTGGCAGTTTTGGGTCCATGACTGCAGGGAAACAAGTTGCCTGGAAGCAAAGAGTTTCGGGGGTACGGGGAGAGCTGGGAGCTGCTTGGCCATAGAGCCAGAAAAAGAGTCAAAAGAGCCCCTTTGAGGAGAGCACACTTCACTTATACTAAAGGCTTTGTCTCCCCAATCTGCAGATTGTTTTTCATTGAGAATAAAGCTCTCCCTTTCCTCTCCTGCGAGAGAGAGAGACAGTGAAAGAGAGAGAGCATGAGAGAGAGCAGGCCCCTTTGGCTGTCAGATGGACAGCTCTCTACCTGGGTTCCTTGTGGTTCCTCCAGCTTGTCTCGTGTAACTCACCTGTCCCCAGGAGTCACTCCACTCTCCCCAAAAACAGACTTGAGGACAAGATAGTAACTGCTGATTAACATGAATGGTGAAATAGAAACAGGGCCCCCCACAGCCGTTCTCTGCTCAGGAAGGCCTGTCTGCTGGCTGCAAGCACTGCTGGTTCCCTGTGCTCGGTGAGACCGGCAACCTCCCATGACATGAGACTTAGGGGAAGGATGGAGTTGGGGAAATGAACAGAAGGAAGATGCAGAAAGGAATGGAAGCAGATACCTAAACCAAGAAAATAAGATTTGAGGACTGACACCCTCATAGGTATTTCAATATGAATTTCCTAAGGTAATTTCAGGTCGTTTGCATTCCATTGTTGTCTCTTTCAAAGCTTGAGGTAGGGAGCTTGTTTAGGGACCTCCTCCACCTTCCCTGTGTGACGGAAAAAATATGGCTGAGTTTATCGTAGTAACAATCACGTATTTGGCCAAAACATTGATTTTCTTCCCTCTTTGCAGATTTAAATGTCCTTACATGTGTCGGGGGTTTCCAGCACCTAATGTCTTCTTATTTGTGCAGAAGGAGCATGCCAGGCTTCGTGGTTTTGTTTTTCCTGCAATGCAGATGAAGAACTAAATTTGTTTTGCCAGACCTTTGTGGGGCAAACATCTTTACTTGACAGGAGGAAGTCTTCCATCTCATAAAGGAAGAAATATTTTTAAAGGCTATTTCAACATGTAAACACTTCTTTTGCCACATGCATGCCTTTAATTGCTCACTACCACCACCTCCTAAAACCTAATGCAGAGCTGTTCCTTGAAGGGAATTCAGCTGTCTGAGCCGGAATTTTGAAATGACAGGCTTGTGAACAGCAAATCCCCAAAAGGTAGTGAATATTTGTGGCTTCCTGATGGCTGATATAGTTTGAATATTTCTCCCCTCGAATCTCATGTTGAAATTTGATCCTCGAAGTTGGCAGTAGGGCTGGTGGGAGGTGTTTGGGTCATGGGGGAGGATGTCTTATGAAAGGCTTGGTGCCTCCCCTGTGGTAATCGGGTTCTCACTCTGTTAGCTCACTCAAGAGCCGGTTGTTTAAAAGAGCAAGGCACCCCTCCCCTCCTGTCTCTTTCATTCTTTCTCACCATGTGATGCCTGTTCCGTCTCACCTTCTGCCATGAGTGGAAGCTTCCTGAAGCTCACCAGAAGCAGACACCAATGCCATGCTCCTTGCAGCCTGCAGAACCATGAGCCAATTAAACCTCTTTTCTTTATAAATTACCCAGCTTTGGGTATTCCTTTATAGCAACACAAACAGATAAAGAAAAGGGCCCAGCGTCCATCCCTGTAAAGCCCGAGAGCACTGGGTGTTTTTTCAGACACCGCTCTTTCCCCCTTAGTTCGCTGGATTCCAGAGGAGTTGACTCTGTGCTGAGTCTTAGAAAAGTCATTATACCCAGGCTGGGACAACCAGATGACCACATTCTCTAATTGATTGAGGGACGGCCACTTGACCTAATTCTGGTCAATAAGAGTTGAGGAGACTCAATTGCAGCCAGTAAAGCCAGGGAGGACACGAAGCTTGGGCTGCTATGACCATCCCCTCCACACAAGGGGGTACATACGAAAGTGGAGTCAATACATGTAAAGGCAGAGCCAAAGATAGAGAAATTGAATCCTAGTGACATCATCTGAGCATGGGAATCTAGCCATACCTAAAGACAGCCCTACTCCACGGGCTCCTATGCTACAAAAGAGAATAAATTTCCTGTTTTTTCCTAAGTTAGTCTGAACTGTCTTCCGAGTATCATCTATCCAATGTAAAGCAATGTGGCTGGTTCTAGTATATGATTCTGGTAAAATCTGTCCCGTTAGTTTATAGTCATACCTTATTATATCTGTAAAATGCATTCAACTTCTTAAAGCATTTTAACCAATGTGTTATTGCTTTTCATCCAGACCCCTCTTAGGAGAGTTTACCCACTTTACCTCCACATGATCAGCAACTCTCCCACGGTGACGCAGTACTAGACAGAGGAGTCCTAATTTCCCAGCAGGCACGAGAGAAGACCACTCCCTTGTCTACATTCTCTTAAACATTTGAAAGACTACCCCCAGGAGACTGGGTCTGGAGAAGAACTATTGAAACAGAGAGGTTCTTACTCACTGCAGTCTTATTTATAATAGCCAAACATTATTTAAAAATCTTAAACGTCCATCCATTGGCACCTCTATAGAGTAGAGAAGTATGAAGCCTTTAATGACACAGAGCAAAATGTCCCTGTATGATACAATTGCCAAGAAATAGTTTAAAGTGGAAAGGCAAACACTGTGTGGCATGCTATTGCTTGAAATTTTGATAAAGAGAAAGTCTATGTCCATATAATCTTACACACACGTCGACCATCTCTGGCACAAACTGGTGACAGTGGTACCTCTGGAGAGGGCGCTTGGGAGGCTGGAGACAGGGGTGAGAGCAAAGAGAGAGTTTTTCGCCATGTACCTCTTTCTACCTTTTCAGTTTGTAGATGTACACATTTTACCTATTTTATAACTAGATGAACTAATTTTTTTCAAAAAGAAATACAATTAACAACTTTAAAAAATACACATTTTTAGTGTGAAGATATCACAAAGCTTCTAAGGAGTCTCTGGGCTTTTAACCCTGTGACTTTGCTCCTTCCAGAAACTGGGGCTGGGGCTTGTTCTACCTGGATGCTGATTTTTAGGAGGCAGGGCTGCCGACTGGGAGTCCATTATGAGGGCTCCTAGAAGGAAAACGCCACAAAAGCTATTAGGCAAAATGTAAACGAAACCCATTTGGGAAGGCGCAGGGAACGCTGAAAGATGTGGTTAAGCAGTGGGGCTGCAGGGGCCTGCAGCTGGGAAGGAAAAGAGGCAGCCGGTTATTTTCAGGAGGAAAGGGTAGGTCCTTGGTATTCTGTGTGTGCATTTGTTCAATGTCTTAACATTTTCATCAAGTGTCTTCTATTCAGTCATCAATCCAGGCTCTCTTCACAGGAGCCAAGGCCATAACTGTCTCATTGTCTAATGCTTCGGGGAGACCTTCTTTTTGGACAAGTATACGACTTGAAAATTTTAGATGACACACACCATTAAAAAATGTATTAAGCTCTTGGGAGGGAACAAATGAATGAAGGAGGCAAGAACTTGAGAATCTCAAGGGCCCCACACCATCCTTAGTCCTTGAGGAGGTGGCACCAGGAACACAGACTCCTAGCAGGGAATCACAGCAGGAGATGGAGAAATACTTCAAGAAAAGTGGGTACCCAGCCTACAAAGAGCAGAAGGGCTGCAGGACTCAGTCTGAACAAGCACCTGTGGTTCATGAACCAGCAGATCAAATACTCTGGACAGCATCCCAGCAATTACCAGTGGGCAAAGCTTGTGGCAGGGAGCCTGGGGGATCTTCCCAGCCAAGACCCCTTCAGGGGTCCTTTCTAACCCCTTATGATGTCTAGGCACAAAGCAGGGGTAGGCTTTGCGGACAGGAATAACCCCAGGACTAAGATGTGACGAGAATCTGTCCCTGGGATGCCCTGCAGATCCAGTGGGGAAGTCAGACGAGACCAATGGTATCTGAAGCTGTGACTTGATGATCTTTACTGCCGTTTACTATTCCAAAGTGTGAATACAACAGCTTTCATTTATCCAGTGCGCTTGGGTGGATATTTGGCTTGTTTCCATTTTGCAACCATCACAAATCCTGCTGCCATGAATGCTCCCATCCCCACGGCTGGGTTTGTGCACACATTGCTGTTGGTTCCTAGGATGAGGACTAGCAGTGGAACTTCTGCTCACGGGTCCGTGAGCGTGTTCAGCTTTGATGGATGCTGCTGAAGAGTGCTCTGAAGGGCTTTGATGAGTTTACTTCCACCAGGGTGTTCGGGTGTTCCTGCTGCTCAGCATCCTCACTGACACCTGGGATTCTGAGATGTTGTAGTTTTTGTTGATCTGGTGGCTCTGTGGCTTTCATTGTGGTTTTAATATTCATTTACCTCGTGATAGTCAGGTTAGACACTACTCACCTGTTCCTTGAGCCTTGGGATTTCCTCATGTAAAGTATCTCTCCATGGGGTTTTGTGTGTGTGTGTGTGTGTGCGTGTGTGTGTGTGTGTGTTTTGCCCATTTTTGTTTGAATTAATTCTTATAACTTCTTTGACAATTAATGTGTTGAAAAATTTTCTCCCATTTTATGACTTGCTTTTTCATCCTTGTCTTTCTTTTCATTGCTAGCATTTCTTAATATTAATGTTATCTATTTCACCTATGGGAGATGGACTAATTTTTTGGTTTTATTTCCATTAGTGGCAGACCAATATGTTCTAAAATAAAATAAGATTATAAAATAGATTGAAAATTTGTTTAAGTGCTAAGACAATTGTCAAGGAAAATTTGCTGCATCCTTTTCTGTGACTTTGGCTTTTAATACTCTACCAGGTTTTCTTTACACAAAGCACCTGTATAGAGCCAGATACATTCAGACAGTCAATGGATGCTTTAGAATCTAAAACGGAGAGAATAAAGGTACCAACCTGGCCTGGAATGCTGGAAATGAGGCATGAAAGAAAAGACAATTGAGCTACCAGACATTAAAAAGAGGAACACTAGAAAACTAGGATAATGACAAAATGTCCTCAAACAGAAAATCTGAAAACAACCAGATTAAGAGTGGAATATGCTCTACCCTAGCATATTTCTTGCCATATGAAGTGGTCTACCGGAACCCAAGCAGGGAACACAGCGATCTTACTCATTTGCATGCAATTGCCCAAATGCTCTACAGGTTCATCATTTTGAGGAAGAACTCTGCTAGCGTCAGAGTTTGGAAACGAAAGCAAATTAATTTTAGATAGGGCAAGATCATCTATTCTACTTATTTATGGAATCCTTCATTAAAGTTTTGGTTTTGCATCATCCAGCGTCATTAATTTGCCCAGATGGTATCTGGAGTATTATTCTCTAACCTTTCAAGCTTTGGGAGTTAACTCAGGATGGCCTATTTCAAACAGGTCTCCTTTAAAAGTCATAGCACGTGTTAACTTTTTGTTTAGCTCATTTCTAAATGGGATGCTCTTCTGGGCCAGCTTTTCCATAATCAAAGATAGACACAAAGATAGAGAGAGTGTCAGGGAGACACATACATAGAAAAAGCGAGCATGCTATGCAGTAGTGTCTTTCTTTTTAAGAAATACCTGCTCATTTTTCTTGATCTCATTTTCACCAGACTCTGATGTGGCAGATAAGTGGCATGAAATTATAATTGAAGATGATGACTCTTTCCTGACTCACTTCAGTGTTCCATGATGTTCAACTTTCAACTTGCTGGGCAATACAGGCAAAGAAATGGGAAATAACTCACAGTCCATCAGTATCATGAATGCTTGGACTGTGCATGAATGTCTGTGAGTGCTGAATATGTGGGTGCTGACCGTGTAGGTTGAGTGTGTATGTACGTGTGTACAGAGTTGTGTTTCTGTTGGGTGTGTGTATGTTCAGCATATGTGCTGAGTGTGTGTGTCTGTGTGTGCTAACTGGGTGATGAGTGCTAATATTATTGAGTGTGTATTAAGTGTGCATATGTATTGAATGTGTGTGTTGAGTGTATGGGTCTGTTGAGTGTGTGCCTGCAAATGTGCCTGTAGTAGGGATGTGTGACAAAGACAGCAGGAGGATGAAAACACACAAGCCTGGCAGGGCGCGGTGGCTCATGCCTGTAATCCCAGCACTTTGGGAGGCTGAGGGGGTGGATCACCTGAGGTCAGGAGTTCAAGACCAGCCTGGCCAACATGGTGAAATCCTTTCCCTACTAAAAATACAAAAATTAGGCCTGGTGCAGTGGCTCACGCCTGTAATCCCAGCATTTTGGGAGGTGGAGGAAGGCGGATCACCTGAGGTCGAGAGTTTGAGACCAGCCTGACCAACATGGAGAAGCCCCATCTCTACTAAAAATACAAAATTAGCCAGGCACAGTGGCACATGCCTGTAATCCCAGCTACTCGGGAGGCTGAGGCAGGAGAATTGCTTGAACCCTGGAGGTGGAGGTTGCGGTGAGCCGAGATCACGCCATTGCACTCCAGCCTGGGCAACAAGAGTGAAACTCTGTCTGAAAAAAAAAAAAAAAGAAAGAAAGAAATTAGCCAGGTGTGGTGGTGGTATAGTCCCAGCTACTCAGGAGGCTGAGGCAGGACAATCTCTTGAACCCGGGAGGCGGAGGTTGCAGTGAGCTGAGATTGCGCCACTGCACTCCAGCATGAGTGAGAGAGCGAGACTGTGTCTCAAACACACATACACACCTGCCTTAGGCCTCCTGTGTTGCATCAGGAATCCAAAGGGCTACTTCTGCAGTCTGACTTCTTTTGTGTGGTTTGCAGCTTTAGTACAAATGAGACAGCAGTGACCAGTTATTATTATTTCTTTGGAGGGGATTATCTTGAGTAATCTGGAAAAAGAGAGAGGACACCAGGTTCAGTTTCTGTCCTCAAACCACACTCTGATCTCATGGTTGGTACTTCTTAGTAGCCTCTTTCTTTACTGGGGCTCACAGCCCACTTTTGCCCCCTTTCCGGTTGAAAAAAAAAATCTTAATTATCCAGACACAATCACTGGATGCGACGCAATTCACCAAGAAAGTGAACCGGGCAGAGGAGGGCAATGACAACAAATCGGCCACCAAGAAATTGGCTCGCAGGCTCTCTTGCCCAGTAACCTATGTCACAGGTACAATCTAGACCCTCAACTAGATGGAAATCTCTTCAAGGGCTGAGATTTTCTCTTCATTTCCCTAACAGCCACCTTCCCACCTCGTTCACACTTGGCACTGTTAAGCTCTTAGTAACAATAGTGATAGCTAACACTGAGACCTGCTTGTGCCAGACCTGGTCTGAAGCTTCACTCCAGTTGACAAGGTGCTGTCATGTGATTTGGCCCTCACAGACTACTGCCTTCTCAGCTCTCCAACCACACCAGCATTTTTTTTTCCCATTTCTTGAATTCACCAAACTTGTCCCTATCTCAGGCCTGGCCTTTGTATTTGTAGTTCCCTCTGTCAAATACTGCTGAAAGGCCAACTGAGTCCAGAATAGAGCGGTAGTCACTGGACCTGGGCAACACAGATATGACTGCGATCTGACAAGTGTCATCTCAGTGGCTGAACAGAGACAGAAGCCCCAACTGCAGAGGATAGAGGAGAGAACATAGACAGTAACTACAAAATTTTTGCTGTGAAAGGAAGCAGAATGATAAGGTGATGGCAGGAAACAGATGTGGGGTCAAGGAAGATGTTTTTGTTTGCTTGCTTCCTTTTAAAGTCAGAGGTAAGGCAGCAATGAATTGTGTTAGCACATGTTGTGCTTCTGTAACAGAATTCCTTAGACTGGATAATTTATAAAGAACAGAGATTTATTTCTTCTAGTTCTGGAGGCTGGGAAGTCCAAGGTCAAGGGGCTGGCATCTGGTGAGGTCCTTCTTGCTATATCATCTCATGCAGAAGGTGGAAAGGTAATAGGGCAAGAAGGGGCCAAACTTGCTTTTATAACAAGCCTATAATGATGACATTAATTCAATCGCCTCTTATCAGGCTCCACTTCTCAACACTGTGTCACTGAGGATTAAGATCCCAACACATGAACTTTGGGAACACATTCAAACCATAGCAGTACAGAAATGACACAGGTTCTGGCACAGTGCCCAGATGCAAGGGAGAGAGGGAATAATTGCTGGGAAGAGTCATTTTGGAGAATAGCAAAATGTAAACGGGATCTGACAGAAAAGTGTTGTACAGTTGTAAGGCATTATTGAGTTTGTTCAAAAAATTTAATGGTCACAAACTCCTATCAGGTGCATATTATTATTCTCATTACTTAATAGATGAGGGACCTAAGAACCAGAAATGTTAAGTAACTTGTCCACAATCACACTGCATGCAAGTGGAGGAGTTAAGATTTGAAGAGAGATTCTGACTCCTGGTTAATTATGAGTTTCAAGTGCAAGATTATAAAGGATGAAAAACTCATCTCCTTAAGTCAAAACAAAGTCTGAGAGTATCAGAGATACACACAAAGCCCAAGGCTTGAAATCCAGGTACTAGAGAAGCCAAATAGCTCTGATGGTTTATAAATGGGGACAATTTCAAGATTTCGTTTAGTTGCCAGAAAATACATCTGTTGGCAGTGTTCTACTTCTCAAGCAGGAGGTGGACACTTGGGCATTTTCTTTGAGCTAAATCACTGAGCTGAGCCACATTTCTGTTTTATAAGCTTTTCTGTATCTGTGCATTATTTCACAATAAAAAGTTTAAAAGCTGATTTGTTGATGGTAGATGATATGGGACCATGTCCTTTCAAAATGTGGCCCACCTTAGTAGTTCCCAAAACTGACTGGTCATCTGAACCACCTGGGGAACTTCTAAAATGAATATTTCCACCCAAGACCCAGGGAATCAGAAGTCTCTTACACGGAACCGAGAACTTGTATCGTCAGAAGGCTCCCTGTGACTCTCATGCTCAGCCAAGTTTGGGAACCACCAGCCTCAAGTATGCCCATTTAGTTAAAATTAATGTTTTCTGCAATGTTGTTTCCTATCGCCTATGGAGATGCTCAAAATATGCCTCATGCAAGACAGAGTCTGGTTAATTCAATAATGCTGTATGTTCTCTTTTCTTGCCCTACACTCTGAACATAGCCTCATCCTTTCCCTTCTGATACTTCCATTGCTTTATACCACAGATACAATGTGTTATAAGAAAAGCCCTTTTTGCTTAAACACCTAATGATCATAAAACTGATTACATCTCTTCCTTTAGCGTTTCTCTCTCTTGACACCTTCTGAGGAAAGACATCATGCCACCCTGAAATGAAAGCTTTATAAGAAGGTCAGGGTCATGGGTGGAGGCACCTGCTCCCGCGTGGGAGTGGACTGACCTCTTGGCTGAAATGAATGTAGTAGCAGATAGGCTGTCCCTCTGCTACGAGGGTCACAGCAATATACCACTGGTCAGGGAAGGAGAAGTTCTCCACACTCTCCTGAATCTAGAGTCAGCTGAGAAACCAAAGACTGTGGCCGCTCCTGGAAAGGAGGCAGAAGAGCTTAGATGCGGGCTGATGCCTCAGGAGAAGCTAAGCGCAAAGGCAGAGCCAGCGGTTTGGCCATGCAGACTCACAGAGGCCTTAGAGACACCAGCTCCCAGAGTATCACTTCCCCTGCTTCTCCAACCTAGAAAGAGTGCAGTCAAAACGCAGCTCCATTTGTTGCCCTTCCCTGGGGAAAAGAAGAAGAAAGGGGCAGGAGTTCAGGATTTGCTTTGCAATGTGAATCTCAGGAATGCATAAGAAACGGCAGTTGGCAGTCACTGCCTCTGAGCAAAGACGCTCTATTGAAATTTGACTCATCCTTGGCAGCTTATTGTGTTTTTCTCCTTCGCCTTCCTTGTAACACAGAGGAGTGAGGTGAGTAATGCTCTGCGCAGTGAGAGAAAAATAGATCCCCAAATACCTTCCATTATGCTAAAGGCCTGTGTTACCAGCTGTGGCGACAGGGGGTGTGGTCCTATCCATCAGCAGTGGAAGATTCGGAACATCTGACTCCCTCTCTCCGAGGCTATTTGTGGTTCTAAAAGCATGACAAGCAGGGACTGAAAACTGATAAACACAGAGAAGTCTAAAAGCCCTGCTGGGGGTCCTGTGAGAGCCAGGATGGACAAGAGCCCTTATATGCAGGAGTTCTCAAGGCCACACAAAAGGAAAACAGTCAGACCTACTTTCTGCTGCCTAACGTCGCCCGGTCCCTTCACCACAGGTGTAAGAACCACTTCTACCTAAGGGTAAAAATAGCTCATATTTTTTGAGAGCCTGTTACATGCCAGGCATTGTGCAAAGCATTTTCCATGGGCTGTATCACCTAATTCACATGCATGTCCGTGCACACACACATGCACACACACACACACATGTTGAGGTGGGTACCATCAGTATCTCCTTTTACAGATGAAAAAATAAGGCTCAGGAAGGGTAAGTAACTTGCCCAGGGTTACCGGGTTAAAACAGATCCAGGCAGTCTTCAGAAGACAGCCGTAAATAAACGCAGCCATATTAGAATACCTGCTGGCTTAAATGTAGTTATTTGAACAGTGAACAAGAGAAGTATAGGGAAACAATTTTGTTGCTTCATTCATTTGGTTTTATAGACTATCTAGGTCTTAGAGATGGGACTACAACTTGATAACCCCAGACTTCCTAGAAGTGTTTTTGGTTACCTTCTAAAAGGAGGAAATGAAGATGTGGTCATTGCCAGAGTCAGAAGTTGGTTAATAAGTCAGCAGTAGGTACAAATCACAGGTCATTATTATGAAGCTTCTCCCTCACTTACAGAAACCTTTTGTAAAAAATCAAAGGCCTCCATCTTCCCCTAAGCAGTTTTTGTTTGTTTTGTTTTTTGAGACGGGGTCTCACTCTGTCACCCAGGCTGGAGTGCAGTGGCGAGATCTCGGCTCACTGCAGCTTCTGCCTCCCCTGTTCTAGGGATTCTCCTGCCTCAGCCTCCCGAGTAGCTGAAATTACAGGTGTGCGCCATGCCCAGCTAATTTTTATATTTTTAGTAGAGATGGGGTTTCACCATGTTGGTCAGGCTGGTCTCGAACTCCTGACCCCGTGATCCACCCGCCTCGGCCTCCCACAGTGCGGGGATTACAGGCATGAGCCACCACACCCGGCCCCCTATGCAGTTGTAAAAGTGTATGTTAAGTTCTAATATATAAGAAACATATTTTTCCCTTCTGGAATTGACCACATTATCCTCCTATCCAACCAGAATCATGCTAAGGAGAAAAATAAATGTTCATCTCAATGGCATTTTCTTATTCAGTTAATCGAATTTTTTTTTTTTTTTTTTCAAGATGGAGTTTCACTCTTGTTGCCCAGGCTAGGGTGCAATGGCACAATCTCAGCTCACTGCAACCTCCGCCTCCCAGGTTCAAGCAATTCTCCTGCCTCAGCCTCCCAAGTAGCTGGGATTACAGGCATGTACCACCATGCCCAGCTAATTTTTTTTTTTTTTTTTTTGTATTTAGTAGAGATGGGGTTTCACCATGTTGTTCAGGCTGGTCTCAAACTCCTGACCTCAGGTGATCCACCCACATCGGATCCCAAAGTGCTGGGATTACAGGAGTGAGCCACCGAGCCCAGCCGATTTTTTTTTAAACAACAATAATGCCTGAACACGTAGCCACCTAATTACCAGCAGCTTTTTATTTGCACTATCATTAACTTCACTGCTGCCTTATTAGTAACAAGTGGTACCACAAAGATATTAGCCACAACTGTTAGTTTCTGAAAGGCAGAACATGAAAAAGGACCAGCTCCTCCTTGGCGAAGGTCAGAGAGGGCTTCAGGCTGACTCCAGCAGCACAAGTGCCTGATCTCAAGTGGACGAAGCTGCCTGTGGAACCACGTTGGATGGACTGGATCTTGGAGAGCATCTGGCTCAATCCTCTCCACTGACAGGTGAGAAAACTTGAGGTCAAGAGAAGTTAAGTAACTTGCCTAGGATCACACAGCTAGTTACCTTCAGTACTGGAACTGAAGCACAGGCCTCCTGATTCCTTTGTTATTATCAAAAAAATTTTTTAATTGAGGCATACATACAGAAAAGTATACATATCATGAGTGTACAGCTTAATTATCCTTAAGTGGGCCATGTAACCACCACCCAGGTGAAAGGAATAGAACATCTCTAGCACCCCAGAAGCTCCTGATATTTCCCTTCCCATTGGTACACACTCTCTCCTCCTCCTTATCCTGACTTCTAACGCAGTAGATTAGTTTGCTTTGGCCAGTGTTTTTTGAATAAAGAGCTATTTTATGTAAAACTCATCTATTTAAAGTTGAAAAATGAAACTTGTTCTTTCACAGAGTGTGTGAAATGGTATATTAAGAAAACATGTCCCATTTTTTAAGCTAAACAAGCTAAACAAGAGGAATTAGTTCTAGTGATCCATACCACTGGAGTATGACTATAGTTAATAATACTTAGTTTCTTTTTTATTATTATCATACTTTAAGTTCTAAGGTACATGTGCACAATGTGCAGGTTTGTTACATGTGTATACATGTGCCATGTTGGTGTGCTGCACCCATTAACTCGTCATTTACATTAGGTATATCTCCTAATGCTATCCCTTCCCCCTTCCCCCACCCCATGACAGACCCCAGTGTGTGATGTTCCCCTTCCTGTGTCCTAGTGTTCTCATTGTTCAATTCCCACCTATGAGTGAGAACATGCGGTGTTTGGTTTTTTGTCCTTGCAATAGTTGGCTGAGAATGATGGTTTCCAGCTGCATCCATGTCCCTACAAAGGACATGAACTCATCCTTTTTTATGACTGCATAGTATTCCATGATGTATATGTGCCACATTTTCTTAATCCAATCTATTATTGATGGACATTTGGGTTGGTTCCAAGTCTTTGCTATTGTGAATAGTGCCACAATAAACATACATGTGCATGTGTCTTTACAGCAGCATGTTTTATAATCCTTTGGGTATATATGCAGTAATAGGATGGCTGGGTCAAAGGGTATTTCTAGTTCTAGATCCTTGAGGAATTGCCACACTGTCTTCCACAATGATTGAACTAGTTTACAGTCCCACTAACAGTGTATTTATTTTTATTTCTCCAGATCCTCTCCAGCACCTATTGTTTCCTGACTTTTTACTGATTGCCATTCCAAATGGTGTGAAATACTATCTCATTGTGGTTTTGATTTGCATTTCTCTGATGGCCAGTGATGATGAGCATTTTTTCATGTGTCTGTTGGCTGTATAAGTGTTTTCTTTTGAGAAGTGTCTGTTCATGTCCTTCGCCCACTTTTTGATGGGGTTGTTTGGTTTTTTCTTGTAAGTTTGTTTCAGTTCTTTGTAGATTCTGGATATTAGCCCTTTGTCAGATGAGTAGATTGTAAAAATTTTCTCCCATTCTGTAGGTTGCCTGTTCACTCTGATAGTAGTTTCTTTTGCTGTGCAGAAGCTCTTTAGTTTAATTAGATCCCATTTGTCTATTTTGGCTTTTGTTGCCATTGCTTTTGGTGTTTTAGACATGAAGCCCTTGCCCATACCTATGTCCTGAATGGTATTGCCTAGGTTTTCTTCTAGGGTTTTTATGGTTTTAGGTCTAACATTTAAGTCTTTAATCCATCGTTAATTAATTTTTGTATAAGTTGTAAGGGAGGGGTCCAGTTTCAGCTTTCTACATATGGCTAGCCAGTTTTCCCAGGACCATTTATTAAATAGGGAATCCTTTCCCCATTTCTTGTTTTTGTCAGGTTTGTCAAAGATCAGATGGTTGTAGATATGTGGTATTATTTCTGAGGGCTCTGTTCTGTTCCATTGGTCTATATCTCTGTTTTGGTACCAGTACCATGCTGTTTTGGTTACTGTAGCCTTGTAGTATAGTTTGAAGTCAGGTAGTGTGATGCCTCCCGCTTTGTTCTCTTGGCTTAGGATTGTCTTGGCAATGCAGACTCTTTCTTGGTTCCATATGAACTTTAAATTAGTTTTTTCCAATTCTGTGAAGAAAGTCATTGGTAGCTTGATGGGGATGTCATTGAATCTATAAATTACCTTGGGCAGTATGGCCATTTTCATGATATTGATTCTTCCTATCCATGAGCATAGAATGTTCTTCCATTTATTTGTGTCCTCTTTTATTTTGTTGAGCAGTGGTTTGTAGTTCTCCTTGAAGAGGTCCTTCACATCCCTTGTAAGTTGGATTCCTAGGTATTTTATTCTATTTGAAGCAATTGTGAATGGGAGTTCACTCATGATTTGGCTCTCTGTTTGTCTATTATTGGTGTATAAGAATGCTTGTGATTTTTGCTCATTGATTTTGTATGCTGAGACTTTGCTGAAGTTGCTTATAAACTTAAGGAGATTTTGGGCTGAGACGATGGGGTTTTCTAAATATACAATCAAGTCATCTGCAAACAGGGACAACTTGACTTCCTCTTTCCTAATCGAATACCCTTTATTTCATTCTCCTGCCTGATTGCCTTGGCGAGAACTTCCAACACTATGTTGAATAGGAGTGGTGAGAGAGGGCATCCCTGGCTTGTAACAGTTTTCAAAGGGAATGCTTCCAGTTTTTGCCCATTCAGTATGATATTGGCTGTGGGTTTGTCATAAATAGCTCTTATTATTTTGAGATATATCCCATCAATACCTAATTTATTGAGAGTTTTTAGCATGAAGGACTGTTGAATTTTGTCAAAGGTCTTTTCTTCATCTATTCAGATAATCATGTGGTTTTTGTCTTTGTTTCTGTTTATATGATGGATTACGTTTATTGATTTGCATATGTTGAACCAGCCTTGCATCCCAGGGATGAAGCCCACTTGATCATGGTGGATAAACTTTTTGATGTGCTGCTGGATTCGGTTTGCCAGTATTTTATTGAGGATTTTTGCATCGATGTTCATCAGGTATATTGGTCTACAGTTCTCTTTTTTTTGTTGTGTTTCTGTCAGGCTTTGGTATCAGGATGATGCTGGCCTCATAAAATGAGTTAGGGAGGACTCCCTCTTTTTCTATTGATTGGAATAGTTTCAGAAGGAATGGTACCAGCTCCTCTTTGTACCTCTGGTAGAATTCGGCTGTGAATCCATCTGGCCCTGGACTTTTTTTGGTTGGCAGGCTGTTAATTATTGCCTCAATTTCGGAGCCTGCTATTGGTCTATTCAGAGATTCAACTTCTTCCTGGTTTAGTCTTGGGAGGGTGTATGTGTCCAGGAATGTGTCCATTTCTTCTAGATTTTCTAGTTTATTTGCTTAGAGGTGTTTATAGTGTTCTCTGATGGTAGTTTGTATTTCTGTGGGATTGTTGGTGATATCCCCTTTATCATTTTTTATTGCGTCTATTTGATTCTTCTCTCTTTTCTTCTTTATTAGTCTTGCTAGCAGTCTATTTTGTTGATCTTTTCAGAAAACCAGCTCCTGGATTCACTGATTTTTTTTGAAGGGTGTTTGTGTCTCTATCTCTTTCAGTTCTGCTCTGATCTTAGTTATTTCTTGCCTTCTGCTAGCTTTTGAATGTGTTTGCGCTTGCTTCTCTAGTTCTTTTAATTGTGATGTTAGGGTGTCAATTTTAGATCTTTCCTGCTGTCTCTTGTGGGCATTTAGTGCTATAAATTTCCCTCTACACACTGCTTTAAATGTGTCCCAGAGATTCCGGTATGTTATGTCTTTGTTCTTATTGGTTTCGAAGAACATCTTTATTTCTGCCTTCGTTTCGGTATGTACCCAGTGGACATTCAGGAGCACGTTGTTCAGTTTCCATGTAGTTGAGCAGTTTTGAGTGAGTTTCTTAATCTTGAGTTCTAGTTTGATTGCACTATGGTCTGAGAGACAGTTTGTTATAATTTCTGTTCTTTTACATTTGCTGAGGGGTGCTTTACTTCCAACTATGTGGTCAATTTTGAAAGAAGTGTGATGTGGTGCTGAGAAGAATGTATATTCTGTTGAATAATATGTAGTTTCAAATAGCTAGGAGGATATTGAATATTCCTAACATGGAGAAATTATCCTGATCTAAGCACTATACATCATATGCATCAAAACATCATTAGGTACTCCATAAATATGTATAATTATAAGTTAATTTAAAAAGTAAATTGGGCCGGGCTCAGTGGCTCACGCCTGTAATCCCAGCACTTTGGGAAGGCAAGGCAGGCAGATCACTTGAGGTCAGGAGTTTGAGACCAGCCAGGCCAACATGGTGAAACCCCATCTCTACTAAAAATACAAAAAATTAGCCAGGTGTGGTGGCACATGCCTGTAATCCCAGCTACTTGGGAGGCTGAGGCAGGCAGGAGAATTGCTGGAACCCAGGAGGCAGAGGTTGCACTGCACTCCAGCCTGGGAGACAGAGTGGGACACCATCTCAAAAAAAAAAAAAAAAAAAAAAAAAAGTAAATTAGGCCCAGTACAGTGGCTCATGCCTGTAATTCCAGCACTTTGGGAGGCTGAGGCAGGAGGATTGCTTAAGGCCAGGAGTTCCAGATTAGCCTGGGCAACATAGTGCAACCCTATCTCTACAAAAATATTTTAAAAATAGGTGAGTGTGATAGGGCACTTGCCTTTAGCCCTAGCTCCTCGGGAGGCTGAGGTGGCAGGACTGCTTGAACCCAGGAGGTAAAAGTCACAGTGAGTTCTGGTCGTACCACTGCACTCCAGCCTGGATGACAGAGTGGGACCCTGTCTCAAAAAAAAAAAAAAAAACCCATAAATTGATTAATTTCTTAAAAATAAGTAATTAGGTTTAAATAAAATCATAAGAGTGGGCCCTAGTCAAATAGGACTGGCTTCCTTATAAAAAGAAGAGATTAGGATGCAGACACAGAGAGAGAAGACCATGCAAAGACACAGGGAGAAGATGGGCATCTCTAAGCCCAGGAGAGAGCCCTCAGAAGAAAGCAGCCCTGCTGACACTGTGATCTCGGACTTAGGTTTCTAGTCTCCAGAACTGTGAGAAAATAAATTTATTGTTTAAGCAAGAAAGAGAAAGAAAAAGAAAAAAGGAACTCCAGGCATATTCTATCCCATTGCCCATTTGACATCTCCACTTGGATGTCTTGCATAGCTGAGGCAGCAATATGTATTGGGGTGATCAGGCCCAACATCAGGTTGTGGGGGCAATGAAGTCCAGCGGAGTCAAAGGAATGAGAAAAAGTTTGAGAGAGAAAGTGGGACCAGGGGGCCATCGCCAGTGTAGAGGCTACAAAGGCCGTGATCTCTGGGAGCCCATGCTATTTATTGGTGATCAAACAAAGAAACAGGTGGTGAGGATATGGGGGTTGAAAGGAAACAATGTATTAAATGAATTAGAAATATATGGCTACTTGAGATAATGGGAGTGCTAGAAGCAAGGAGCCAGCAAGTCTAAGAGACATGCAAGCCCTGCCTCAGCTTCTCTCCCAACACTCAGCTTTCCTTCCAACAATATGGATTCCTTCCCACCCCACCTCGACTTTCTCATTTTTGTAAATGGCACCATCATTCACCTAGCTGCTCAGGCTAAAACTCAGTCATCAGGCTTAAATCATCTTTTCCTCACACCTCCCTTTAACCCACAGTACATCCTATTGACTAAGCCTCCAAAACGTACCCTGAATGCAACCCCCTTTCTCCATTTCCATCTCCACTGCTCCAACCCTGGCCGGGGGCCCCTCCATCATCTCTTGCCTGGACTACTGCATTATCTCCTAATAGGTCCTCCTTACTTCTCTCTTGCCATTTCTTAAGTCCAACCTTCAACCCACATCTAGAATAATTTTTTTTTTTTTTTTTTGAGATGGAGTTTTGCTCTTGTCATCCAGGCTGGAGTGCAATGGTGCAGTCTCGGCTTGCTGCAACCTCCACCTCCCAGGTTCAAGCAATTCTCCTGCCTCAGCCTCCTGAGTAGCTGGGATTACAGACACCAGCCACCACGCCCGGCTATTTTTTTTTTTTTTTTTTTTTTTTTGTATTTTCAGTAGAGACAGGGCTTTGCCATACTGGGCAGGCTGGTCTCGAACTCCTGACCTCAGGTGATCCACCTGCCTTGGCCTCCCAAAGTGCTGGGATTACCGGGGTGAGCCACTGTGCCCAGCCTAGAATAATGTTTTTAAAAGGTAAATCAGGTCTCAGTAACTCCAGTGAGGGTCTGTTGCATTCAGAATAAAATTCAAATTCTCACAAAATTTAGGTGACTGCCTCAGCTTACCTCTCTGCCCCATCTCCCTCTCTCTACTGGTCTCCTTACTCAAGACATTCCAGACACGTATGCCTTCTTTTAGTCTCTTGAGCAGGCCAGCCTTGTTCCTGTCTCAGAGCCTTGGTACCTGCTCTTCATTGTCCTCGGAGCATTCTTGCCCCAATCTTTGAACAACTGCTTCTTTGTGTCTTGTCATTATGACCTCAATTCAAATGTTGCCTCCTCTGAGAGATTGGCCCTGTCTGAGAGCAGGTGGCTAGCTTCTATTTAATCTTCTTAATAGCTCTTATTGATACCTAAACTTTTCTTATGTATTTATTGTTGACTACTTTAATGATTGTCTCCTCTTGCTGGAATATAAGCTCTTTGAGGGCAAGGACTTCTGTTTGTAGCTCTATCCCCAGTACTTAGAACAGTATCTAGCAATAGAAATCACTATATAAGTATTAGTTGATTGGCTGGATTTTGTCAACTCTTCTTCTTCTTTTTTTTTTTTTTTTTAGATGGAATCTCTTTCTGTCACCCAGGCTGGAGTGCAGTGGCACAATCTTGGCTCACTGCAACTTCTGCCTCCTGGATTCAAGCAATGTTCATGCCTCAGCCTCCCAAGTAGCTGGGATTACAGGCATGCACCACCACACCTGGCTAATTTTTGTATTTTTAGTAGAGATGGGGTTTCACCATGTTGGCCAAGCTGGTCTCAAACTCCTCCCGGTCTCAAGTAATACACCCACCTCGGCCTCCCAAAGTGCTGGGATTACAGGTGTGAGCCACCATGCCTGGCCTGGAGTTCATCAGCTTTGACAAGATGGGAAAGCAGTTACTTATCATACGGTCTCCATTGTTTATCATTTCAGGACACCAAGTTGTTAGTAATGGAAACCCAATTCAGGCTGGCTTATGCAATAGTCATAGAGAAGACCAGTAGTAAGCCTCTGTTCAGGCACAGCTGGCAGCAGAAACTCAAATTATATCACCAGAATTATTGTCTTTCAATCTATCCCCCAGTTCCCCAGTTATGCTTTTTTCTGAGTTGGTTCCATTTGCTGCAAGGCCAGCTCCATGCAGTGGCTCCTGCCAACCCTGGGTTTACATTCCACGTTGTATAGCTCAGCAACCTCAGTAGAGAAAAACTGGCCCCTTCTCAGTAGTTCTAGCAAAAATCTCAGAATTAACTTCCATTGGAACAACTTAGATCACGTGCCCATCCCTGAACTAATCACTGTGTCTAGAGGAATGGAATATGCTAATTAGCTAAGCCACTTGCCCACTCCTAGATAGGAGAGCATGGTTGGCAGTGACCCTCTGGCACAAGGGTTCCCATTTGAACAACTTTTGTTGGTTGAACCGACCTGTTTGTACAACTAGAAACAAAGTTTATTTCTCTAGAGAACCTGCTAACCCAACCCACAAGTGCAGTTTTATTCCCACCAGAATATAAAATCCATAAGGACAGGGACTTAGTTCAGTTACTACTTTATCTCCAGTGTTTGGTAAGTCTAGGCATTCAATGACAATGAATTTTTTTTTTTTTTTTTTTTTTTTGAGACAGAGTCTTGCTCTGTAGCCCAGGCTGGAGTGCAGTGGTGCAATCTCGGCTCACTGCAAGCTCCACCTCCCGGGTTCACACCATTCTCCTTACTCAGCCTCCCGAGTAGCTGGGACTACAGGCACCTGCCAGCACGCCTGACTAATTTTTTGTATTTTTAGTAGAGACGGGGTTTCACCGTGTTAGCCAGACTGGTCTCAATCTCCTGACCTCATGATCCGCCTGCCTCGGCCTCCCAAAGTGCTGGGATTATAGGCGTAAGCCACCACACCTGGCTGAATTTTTTCATTCATTCAACAAATGCTTACTGAAGCATTTACTAAAGAGGGCATTACCTGAGCTGCAAGGTTTGAGGGCAGAGGAGGGGCAGTCCCCCAAAGAAAACTGCAATGCTATCTCTAGGGGAATAGAAGCAGGTTGGGGAAAAACAAAACAAAAACTATGTCAATTATCTGTTTTGGGGAACTAAAGTGTGTTACTGAAACTTTTGCCAGTTCCAGAAGAACCAGTAGTTTTAGAGCTAAAGGATGAAAAGCAGTCTGATTGCTGCCATCGCACAGCCCAGCCTACTGACTTCATTCACCCATTTAACATTTACACAGAACTGACTGTGTGCCACATCTCACAAAGCCTGTAGGACTCCTCCTATCCTTGAAGTGCATACCCTTTGTCAGTGTCCTTTCTGTCAGCTGGTGCTGAGTTTTATTACTAAGACCTAACCTTAGGATCTTAGGGTCAAAGTCCATGCCTCTCGTTCCCCAAGTGTCCAGGCTTTAAAGTTCCTGAGCCCTGCTCCATGAAGCCCTCATCTTCCAGGTCTAGAGTGTTTACCTTTGCCTTGCATTATCACTAATCTTCCTGAGTTTGGCCCTTACCTCAGGTTGCTGGACTGCTTCCCCTCCTGTCCTCCCCCTTGGAATTTGCTCTCTGGCCAGCCCACCTGAATCACCAGGCCTGTTGCTGCCCCAAACATTTTTTCATTTCAGTCATTTTACTTGCCAAGTGACTTTTTCCTTGACCTGAGCAGTGAATGTAGCCATCCTAGCTAGCACTGACTTCCCCGGAGAAGTTCTGGGATCATCCCAACATTTGTGCAAAGAATACATCTAACGCAATCTTGAAAAAGAGTTCATCCTATACAAAAGTAAAGAAGAAAGGCTGTCCCTCAGTTTAAGCTGCACTGGACAATCTGTAAGTTGGAAGCATCCTCCGTTTGCCTGCTTTCTTGCAGACAGAAGACCTAGAGATGAGCTGATCCCTACCTCTCGTGACCTTGCACTGACTCGAATATTAACGTTCAGTAGGTCATCAGTTTCCCCTTCTTCCAATTTCATTCATTTGTTAAAATCGAGTTTTCCTGAACCTTTCGGATTGTTACTCCTCACCTGGTCTTCTGCAATCGAAGACCTGTCTTATGCTCTGGGGTTGCGATCTGGAAACAAGAGCCCTGTAGTTTTTCCTCTGAGTCATAAACTTAGGGACAAAGTATTCTTCATGATTCTATTTGTCATTTCCTTTTTCTTTAGCTGCAGAAAGTCACTCTGGTGGTCAGGTGAATTCCTAAGCAGTGATCCTTTAGCACAAGTGTTACCATTCTAACCCCTAATGTTGGTTGAACCGATCTGTTTGTACAACTAGAAACATAAAGTTTATTTCTCTAGGGAAGCTGCTAACCTGACCCACAAGTGCAGTTTTATTCCTACCAGAATATAAAATCCATAAGGAAAGGGACTTCTTTTAGTTGCTACTGTATCTCCAGTACCTGGCAAGTCTAGGCACTCAATGACGATGAAGTCATTCATTCATTCAACAAATGCTTATTGAAGCATTTACTAAACAGGGCATTGTGTCAGGTGATATTTGAGAAGGAATTAAAAGCAAATGTAGCCAGGAGGATATTTCAGGCACAAGTAACAGAGCTGCCTTAAACAACGAGGCATTTCCTGGTACACAGAAATGGAAATCCAAATTGAGATCAGCTCAGGGTCGAGACCTACGTATTTTCACAGTGTCATCCTAAGCCCAGTTACCTTTGGGGAAAGGAGAGAGGAAAGAGAGAGAGAAAGGTTCCAGAATAGCCATCAATAACAACTAGAATCATGACAGGAGAGTGAAGCTTCCGGAAGAAGTGAGGGAAACTCTTCCCAGAAGCCTCCAGCAGTCCTTTTGGGTCTCAAAGGCCAGTCACATCCCCACTCCTGAATCGTGGATTTAGGCTCAGACAAATCAGCCCCTCACCTGACACGGAAGGCAGGGTCAGCTTCCCTGAAGCGAGGAGCTACGGCTGCATGGAGGAGGAGTGACCCTCCGAACAGAACCTTTGAGAAAGGGAGGAGGAGTTAGAGGGGTTGGATGCGGGGGGGAGGCAACTGCAGCATTCACTAGGAATCATAACTAGCATTTGTCATGAAAGTCTATAGTTTACAAAGTATCTGTCTATATGTAACTCATTTCATCCTTCCAGTGATGCTAAGCCGGTGGCTCTCATTTCAGCAGCAAGTCAGAGTCACCTACGCAGTGATTTTGATTCAGAAGGTCTGGAGTGGAGCCTGGACTTTTGTGGTTTATTTGGTGGTGGTTGTTGTTGCTGTTTGAGTTGGGGTCTTGCTGTGTCACCCAGGCTTGAGTGCAGCGGTGTGAACACGGCTCACTGTAGCCTCAAACTCCTGGGCTCAAGCAATCCTCCCACCTCAGCCTCCCGAGTAGCTGGGACCACAGGTGCCTGCCACCATGCCTGGCTAATTTTTTTAATTTTGTGTTTTGTAGAGACGGGGTCTCACTATGTGGTCTAGGCTGGTTTTGAATTCCTGGGCTCAAGCAGTCCCCCCACCTCGGCCTCCACTGGGATTACAGTGTGAGCCACTGCACCCAACCTAGACATTCGTAGTTCTTCAAAGCTCTATGGGTGGTTCTGATGCCCAGCCTGCATTGCACACCAGGGCTGTGAGCTAAGCAGCTTAACCCACAGGTATGCACATAAGAATTCAGCAGAGTCCCTGCCTTGGAAAGTCTATACTGTATGTCTATGTTAAGAAATTTTTACATACAAGCCAGAGGAGTTCAGGGAAGGAAGAGCTCCCCATAGGCCGGAATGTTGGTGAAGATTACTGGGCAAGAGTGAGAATGAAGAAGACTTGTGTAGAAAAGCAAGGGCAATGATGTAGCCAGAAGGGCACAGCATGAGCTGGGGTAAAAAAAAGATGGAACACTCATCAGATTCATGTGTCATCTTTATCAGAGGACAGGCTGATCTCTGTTTTTTGTGATATTAGTTTGTGAGAAAGGGAAGTTTTGTTATCATGAGCCAATGACTGGAGAAACTGAGGTTTGTTTCCAGAACTCGGTGAATCAATGCCATCTGATATTCCTGATACTTTGCTGAAACTGTTCACCAAACTTCCTCTTTGAGCACAAAGGGGATTTTAAGAGGCAACATTGGGGCTTTCACATATTTATGTTCTTAGGCTATACAATCATCTTCTTAGGCTACACAATCATCTTCTTAGGCTATACAATCATGTTCTTAGGCTATACAATCATCTTCTTAGGCTATACAATCATCTTCTTAGAGAAGAAGGCATTTCAAGTCCATCTCAAAGCAAACAAAGATAAACCTGATCAAATCCAGCCAGGCTGCAAAAGTGATTAGGCGGAAGGCTGGAAACAACCTGGAGAATACAGAGGAAGTTTGTAAATTGGCTGGCAATTGGATTACATTTAAAAATTCAATTTGTGACAGATTCAGAAAAGCGTTTCCTTCAGTGAGTTTGTTAACTACCAGACAGAGGCTTGGTGGTTTGCTGATAGCACAGAAGGTGAGTCATTCAGTGTTGGGCTGGGACAACTGTCACCCACTCACTTTGATGGATACACCCCAAGCATAGAAATATGTGGTCAACGGGAGTTCAAGACCAGCCTGACCAACAAGGAGAAACCCCATCTCTACTAAAAATACAAAATTAGCTGGGCATGGTGGTGCATGCCTGTAATCCCAGCTACCGGAAGGTTGAGGCAATCACCTTAACCGGGGAGGTGGAGGTTGTGGTGAGCCGAGATCATGCCATTGCACTCCAGCCTGGGAAACCAGAGTGAAATTCCATCTCAAATAAAAAAAAAAAGAAATATGTGGTCTGATTGTTTTGAGCTCTATCACTGCTCACTGTTCTTGACAACTTATTTTCCTTCTTTGACTTACCTTTGTTGATGCTACTTCTGCTACTTCCAAATCGCTTTTTAGTGAACACTGAAGGGGTCTCCCTCATGTGAAAGGAGTTTCTTGGGAGTACAAAGAGAGTTGGCAACAGATGTTCAGTATATGGCTTGGGCTGGACACTGGAGGATTATTGCCTCTCCCAGGTCTCAGGACTCCCACCTATGTTATCTATTAAGTGGACTCAGGATAAGGATTCTGGGCTAGTCAAGAGATATCTACAGAAAGTCCTAGTGTGGTAATTAGCTCCAGCAATGAAAATAAACAAAATATGTACAAATATTTCAAGTATGGTCATAATATAATCTTTATAAGAGAAATGTTATCATCTGGGAGGATGATAGAAAAGAAAGGATGGAAAGAAAAGCACCAGGTCACAGAGGAGGGGACTGGCATAAGCCAGTAAGGAAAGAGGTAAGAGCTGACTCACTGGATCCCTGGGCCTATGCTCAACCAGCTCCAGAAGACAAGAGGCAAGAGCAGGAATGTGTAGGAGGGCAGCTGATATGGCAGTAATGCAGCAGCAGAGAGGCCTCCTGACAGAGCTAAACCTGACTCATGCCCATTTGTCTGGGACAGCCAGATCTTTCTGCAGGTCCCATTTTTCTTGGTTTAAGCTGGTCTGTAAGTTGAGTGAGAATAATTTTCCTGGGTATCAACTCTGTGGCCTTCCCTTCAGAGTGGACATAAAATCAATAATGCTGATGAGCTGAAAATGATTGCAAACAAAAGACAATGTTTTGGAGAAATTTGGGCTTTGTTTTGGCAAATGAGTTGCTTAAGATTTATAAGGAAGAATCCTAGGGATATGCATGATGGGCATGAGTACCAGTCCACAAAAAGTGGTATAAAAAGCAAAGAAGGGTAGTCTCTCACCCACAGCAGAAAAGAGTGCAAAAGAGTTTCATTGAAAAAGATCACTCTCCTAGTTTAAGCTTATTGCTGGTCTACTCATGTGCTAGTGACCATACAAAGTTGCACGTGAATTGCTTAACCCAACGCATCTCCTTGGTGGAAAAATAAGCCCAGGTGCCTCACTGTCCCTTACCTAAGCATGTGTACAAAGTTCCTCTCCTTGAGCCTTTGCCTCAGGTTCCTTGCTGCTTTTCTCACCTAGATAATCTTATTTGGGGAGGTTTATCATGGCAAAAGAATAACTTACTGCCTCAGAAACAGATAGACTCCATATAGGGAATCAATTCAAACTGTTTCACTCAGCCATTTGCTCATTCAACAAACATTGAGCCCCAGCTATTTGCCATGTTCTGGAGATCTACAGATGAATAAGACCTGATGCTAAAGGAAAATCAATGGCAAGAGTACAATGGAACACCAGATATAATAAAGGTAAAGAAGCACAGATACCACAGCACTATGCAGGATGAGCAGGGGGCATCCAGTTCCACTTAGGGAAAAGGGTCAGGGACATTTTCCAAGAGAAGATGACCCTTGAGTTGATGATTGAAGGATGAGTACAGATTAGCCTGAGAAACAAGAGAATAAGCTTCCACCAAAAAAGATCAACATTGGCAAAGCCGTCAGAGGTGTGACACCATGGCTCTTTTGGAGACCTCCAAGTGATTTGGCATAACTAAGGCTGGAGATTACATCAGAACCCAGATCTTGAAGCAATATGCTATGTTATAGAAATTCTGTTTCCAAAGGGATGGAAAATCACTGGAAGATTTTAAACTGGAAAGTGACAAGGTCAGAATTAGGGCTTAAAATAACCATTCTGGCAGCAGAAAGAGAAGAGATCAGGATGACAATCTAGGAGGCTCCCAGGCTATAAATATGGAATTGTACTAAGACAGCAGCTGTGAGAGAGGAAAGAGGTTTGAGCTATGTAATGACATAGTAGATGGAGTTGGTGTCCCATTGAAGTAGAAAAGAAAGGAGAAGAATGAGTTCAGAGGGACTCCAAGGTTCCCTCTTGTAGAATGCAGCAGGTAGCATCATTTCCTGAAAAAGTAAATATAAGAAGAGGAGCAACTTCAGAGGCAAGAGGATAAATTCCATTTTGGACATGTGTGCAAAATGTCTGTGGTTTCTTTCGCTTTTAGCAGTTTGAGTAAAATGTGCCAAAGTATGCTTTTCTTTGTATTTATCCTGCTTGGGGCTTACTAAGATTCTTGAATCTGTAACTTTATGTCTTTCACCAAATTTGGAAAAACTTCAGCCACTATTTTCTTATTTTTTCTTCTTTGATACAGAGTCTTGCTCTGTCATTCAGGCTGGAATGCAATGGTGCAATCTCGGCTTACTGCAACCTCTGCCTCCCCGGTTCAAGCAACTCTCTTGCCTCAGCCTCCTAAATAGCTGGGACTACCGGTGCATGCCATCACACCCAGCTAATTTTTGAATTTTTAATGGAGATGGAGTTTTGCCATGTGGGCCAGGCTGGTCTCAAATCCCTGGCCTCAAGTGATCCACACATCTCAGCCTCTCAAAGTGCTGGGATCACAGGCATGAGCAACCATGCCTGGCCTATTTTCTTTTTTTGCTTGTTTGTTTTTTGAGAAAGGGTCTTACTCTGTTGCCCAGGCTGGAGTGCAGTGGTGTGATCATAGCTCACTGTAGCCTCAACCTCCTGGGCTCAAGCAATCCTCTTGCCTCAGCCTCCTGAGTAGCTTAGACTACAGGCGTGCACCACCACACTTGGCTATTTTTTAGATTTTTCTTTAATAGAGACAGGGTCCCACTATGTTTACCAGGCTGGTCTTGAACTCCTGGGTTCAAGCAATCCTCCTGCCTTAACCTCCCAAAGTGTTGGGATTACAGCCATGAGCCACTGCACCCAACCTCAGCCACTATTTTCTAATACATGTTCTGTATTATTTTCTCTTCATTAAGGGTTACAGGTGTGCCTATGTTAGAATTTTCTGTATTGACCCAGAGGTCACTGAAGCTCTTAATTTTTCTTCAATCATTTTTTTCTCTTTTATCTTCTGTTCTGATAATGTCTGTTTGTCTATCTTCAAGCTCACTGATTTTCATTTGCCATTTCTAACCTTCTGTCAAGTTCATTGAGTGAATTTTTAATTTTAGATGTTGTATTTTTTACTTCTAGAATCTCCTTTTGGTACATTTTTCTAGTTTCTGTCCCTTTGCTGAGGTTTCCTCTCTGTTCATTCATTATGAACATATATTTGTTTATGTCCTTGAGCAGAGTTAAAATAGTTTATAATAGTTAAAATAATTGTATCCTCATTCAAACTTTTACATCATCTTAGATTCAATCTCTATTGATTGCCTTTTCTTTTGAATATAGGCCACATTTTTCTGTTTTCTTTGTCCAGTAATTTTGGATCATGACCTGCACATGGTAAATTATACATTATAGAGACCATGGTTTCTGTTCTGTTCTTCTGGAAAGCTTTTAATTTTTTGTTTTACAAAACAGTTAACTTGGCTATACTAAAACTTCAAACTCTTACTCTTGTTTAGTGGGCAAGAGTTAAAATGTCTGTTCAGTTCTTTTGTCATTAGCTAGGCTATTTGAGGTCTGCCCTTTATGCGTATAATTTGGAGGACAGTTAGAGATTTGGGGAAAGTTTATACACAGAATTTTTGGTTTCTCTTCTGTGGCTCTCTTATTTTTAGGATACCCATCACCACAACAAGTTCCCAGTTGTTGCAATAGCTGTGATAACCTCAAGGTCTGACTTCCAGTTCCTCAAAATTGTATATTTCTTTTTTTTTTTTTTTTTTTTTTTGAGACGGAGTCTCGCTCAGTCGCCCAGGCTGGAGTGTAGTGGCGCGATCTCAGCTTACTGTGAAGCTTGCTCACTGCAAGCTCCGCCTCCCGGGTTCACGCCATTCTCCTGCCTCAGCCTCCCGAGTAGCTGGGACTACAGGCGCCCACCACCACGCCCGGCTAATTTTTTGCATTTTTTTTAGTAGAGACGGGGTTTCACCGTGTTAGCCAGGATGGTCTCGATCTCCTGACCTCGTGATCCGCCCGCCTCGGCCTCCCAAAGTGCTGGGATTACAGGCGTGAGCCACCGCGACCGGCCAAAATTGTATATTTCTATCCAAATTCTAACTATCCCATCACAGAGCTGACCGAGACCTGTCCTCAGGCAAAAATTCATTAGGGGGAAAAGAAAAAAGCAGACTCATCCAGTACCATTTCCTTCTTCCAATTGTAAATTATCCTCTGGTTTCTCGTTTGGTCACTCTATAATGCCATTAGGTCAATTTTTTTTTCCTCCAGAGCTTATAATTGTTATTTGCAGAAGGGCTAATCCAATATGAACTACTCTGCTTTTAACAGAGATGGAATTCCAGGTGTTTAATAAATATTTATTGAATAGATTCAAGTACCCACTTTATAGCTACATGTTGATCACTGATAGACACCATACACTTCATCTAGCCTAAATTAATTAAACTCTTGATTCTCCCATTCCCTCATTCCTACCTCCCGCCAACCTGCTCCTCCCCAAGTCTGAATATATTTCCAACTGCCTTGACATTTCCACTTGAATAAATAATAGGCCTTTCAAATTCAACATATTCAAAACGGGAACATGCCCACCTCAGGGTCTTTCCACTTGCTGTTCCCCCTGCATGGCATGATCTTCCACCAGGTATCCACATGGTTCACAATTCTCACTCCCTTCAGCTGTCAGCCCCAAAGTCAACTTTTCATTGAGGCTTTCCTGACCATTTGCTATAAAACAA
Source organism: Papio anubis (assembly GCF_008728515.1). Taxonomy (NCBI): domain Eukaryota; kingdom Metazoa; phylum Chordata; class Mammalia; order Primates; family Cercopithecidae; genus Papio; species Papio anubis. The sequence goes on from NC_044986.1 coordinate 23,049,382, forward strand.
ATACAACTCCTTTCCTCCTTTTCACTTCCTATCTCCTTGCTTCCTTTACTTTTCCCCATAGCACTTATCTTCACGTAACTAGTATCTGCTTTTTATTTTTTTATTTTTATTTATTTTATTTTATTATTATTATTATTATTATTATTATTATTATTATTATTATTTTGAGACGGAGTCTTGCTCTGCTGCCCAGGCTGGAGAGCAGTGGCACGATCTCGGCTCACTGCAAGCTCCACCTCCCGGGTTCACGCCATTCTCCTGCCTCCGCCTCCCGAGTAGCTGGGACTACAGGCGCCCGCCACCTCGCCCGGCTAATTTTTTGTATTTTTTTAGTAGAGACGGGGTTTCACCATGTTAGCCCAGATGGTCTCCATCTCCTGACCTCGTGATCCACCCGCCTCGGCCTCCCAAAATGCTGGGATTACAGGCATGAGCCACCGCGCCCGGCCAGTATCTGCTTTTTAAATTGTTGCTGTCTGTCTCCCCTCACTACCGTATAAGGTCCGCAAGGGCAGGGCCTTTTCACCGCTTTCTCCCAAACACTGAGCAAAGAGCTTGGTATAGAGTAGGTATTCAATAAATAGTTGTTAAATGAATGTTGAAACTACTTGAATCAAAGTGAGATGAAAACCTGGGTAAGGAAGGAACACTAATATTCACAAGCCAGTGGTAGAACAAGAGCCTATAAAAACAAAGAGTTCCATCAGCCAAAGGGAGAAAATCCAGGAGAGAATAATGTCACAGAAGCCGCAAGAGGAGTTGTCTTTTTCTTTCTTTTTTTTTTTTTTTTTTTTTCTTTTTTTTTGAGACGGAGTCTCCCTCTGTCGCCCAGGCTGGAGTGCACTGGCAAGATCTCGGCTCACTGCAAGCTCCGCCTCCCGGGTTCACGCCATTCTCTTGCCTCAGTCTCCGGAGTAGCTGGGACTACAGGTGCCCCCCACCACGCCCAGCTAATTTTTTGTATTTTTTTTTAGTAGAGACGGGGTTTCATCGTGTTAGCCAGGATGGTCTCTATCTCCTGACCTCGCGATCCGCCCGCCTCGGCTTCCCAAAGTGCTGGGATTACAGGCGTGAGCCACCGCGCCCGGCCTTACAAGAGAAGTTTTCATAAGGAAGGTGTCAAATATTGCAAAAATCAAGTGAATGGCCGAGTGGCTCTCTGAGAGTTAGGAAGGCTTTGATGACTTTGACAATCATTTCAGTGATACAGTGGAAGGCTACAATGGGCTATGAAGTGGCAGCAAATAGAAACATGGGGTCAAAGGCTAGGAAAAGGAGCTAGAAGGGAAGTAAGACTGAAGCTGCAGGAAGGAGGGAATAATGAGAGAGGAAAGTTGGGGAGAGTTAAGCTTACCTCAGCTGGAGCAGTTTGCCTTGGACAAGAGCAAGGAGACGTCTCCCTTTGACTCTGAGACGCAAGAGAGGAGGGGAAGAAGGGTTTCTTTGATACAGAGTCAGGGCTGCTACATATGGTTATATTGGTCATGTCCTGTATGTGGATCCCTGGCTGAGAAGAGCATTTGCTCTCCAAGCCATAAGCCCTGATGTGGGGCTGTGTCAACCCAGAGGAAGAGGCATCCTTACTCACGTAATAGCTAAACATGTCTCTGTGGCATCACATTTGCTGAAGGGAGGGGGTACTTTTGAAATGAGAGGAGTTTTCCCTTATGCCCTTCCCAAGGCATGTGACAGGGCTGTGGCTTGCATTTTTGGTGTCCTGCTGCTCAAACCCCTAGCGGGAGCATGCAAACAGGCAGATCCTGGGGAGGACTTTTGGGCTCCGACCCCATGGCAGCATCTAGGGTTGAGTGTGTACGGCTCCCAAAGCCCCAGTGGGCGTGTGTTACAGTGTGCTCTTTCAGTTTTACTATCTGCAGGTGGCTTGTGTCAATCAGCTCAATTAGACCCTCTGCCTTATTGCAAGGACAGAGGATTTCTGTATCCCGGGTTCTTGCTTTAGTGTACCCGAAAAATTAGGTCACACGTGGGCTTGGAAGAGGGGTGCAAGGTTTTTTTATTGAGTAGTGGAAGTAACCCCCAGCGAGATGGATGGGGAGGCCAGGAGGGAGATGGTGTGGGAAGGCTGTCTTCCTCTGTGCCCTGTTTTCTGGTTGGCCGGACTCTTCCAACCGCCCCCACCACTGAATTCCACATTGTCCTGCCATCGATGGCCTGCCAGCGTCTGCTGGTGTCCGTCGGTGGGCCCTTCTCCTCTGCTCCTCTTGGCGTCCAGCCGCTTGTGTGTGGGCCCGCTAGGTGGGCACACAATGCGGGGTGTGGCAGGCCAGGGTAGTCGTGGAAAATGCAACATTTGGGCAGGAAACCAGGAATGCCTGTCCTCACTTAGGTCCCTGGGTACAGGCCCGAGGGTGGAGTCCTCACCAGGGACCTCACCTTTCTCTATACAGCACTCCCCCGCCCCCTCTCATATCGCCTTTTGCTAATGATTTACAAAAGTGGCCCTGTATTGAACTTACATATTTTTAAATAAATATGCCATGAGGACTCTTACGAGATCTTGATTTCTCTGCTTTTTAAACATATGACTCATCATATATCGAAGAAATAAAATATTCCAGACATAGTGAAAAGCTTTCTGTAGCACCCCAATGCCCCTCCTTCTTCCCCAGAAACAACCACTATCCTGAAGAAGGTGTTTTTCATTTTCATGCATGGTATTCTACTCTGCTACCAATGTGTTCCCATGAACAATATGAAATATTTTTCCATGACTTTAAAATTTGTATAAACGGTCTCCCACTATACATATTTTCTTGAAATTTTCCTCTTTTTTTTTTTTTGTTGCTTGACTTTTTTTTGAGATTTATCCATGTTGATATTTGTACCTCTAGTCCATTTGTTTTTATTCATTTCATAAAATATTTATTCAATACTCCATTGAATAAATATACCATGCTTTTCCCAGCATTTTCCTATTGATGGGCATTCAGGTTTTGTTTTAAAGTTTTCATTTGTAAAATTAAAGCTGTAATCGATTTTATGTGTCTCCTCATTACATATCCAGGAACTAAGACCAGAATTGCTGGCTACAGGAGTACCCACCTTACTGTCACTAGATAATGCCAAATTGGCCTCCACAGTGGGTATGACAATAGGTACTTCCACTAGTCGTGTATGAGTGTTACCATTTGCTGTTTTCTTTTCAGACTTTAACATTTTCTCCTACCTGAGGGGCTATAGTTTTTGTTGATATATCCCTGATTATTCATAAGTTTGAGTATTTTTCATATGTTATCAGCCATTTGGGGTTCTTTCTTTTGTAAGTTGTTTGTTTAGATAGCCTCCTACTTTCCTTTTTTCTTCTTCTACTTTTCATTTTTCCATTGGGTTATTTATCTATTTTCTTATTTATTTATTTATTTATTTATTTATTTTTTTTTTTGAGATGGAGTCTCGCTCTGTTGCCCAGGCTGGAGTGCAGTGGCGCAATCTCAGCTCACTGCAGGCTCCGTCCCCTGGGTTCACGCCATTCTCCTGCCTCAGCCTCCGAGTAGCTGGGACTATAGGCGCCCGCCACCACGCCCGGTCAATTTTTTGTATTTTTAGTAGAGGCGGGGTTTCACCATGTTAGCCAGAATGGTCTCCATCTCCTGACCTTGTGATCCGCCTGCCTCGGCCTCCCAAAGTGCTGAGCCACCACGCCCGGCCTATTGATCTATTTTCTAAATGATACATAGGATTTTTAAAATTATTATTATTCTGGTTACTAATTATTTATCACAGATAACTTCTCATGGTCTGTGACTTGTCTTTAACTTTTTAAGGATGTCTTTGATTGTATACATGATTTACATTTTAATATAGTCATATTTTTTCAATATTTTCAAGGATGAATAAAACCTGAAGGTGTATGTGCTGGAGAGGGAAGATATCTTAGGAAATTCTTGCCAAATGATCTTTCTTTTCTCTGTAAAATGAAAGGGGAGGACAATTCTTGGATATAGCTGTAGCGTTCCTGAGATTCCACCTTCCATCGCCTTGCATTAACTGAGTCCACACCAAATGCCTGACCTGGGAATTGGCTGGGTTGGAGGGGAGGGAGATGAGGTAGGATTTCATACATGGAACCCTGCCTTAGTAGAACTTACCATCAGAGGACTAATAAGCATTAGACTGTGTAGTTCTGAAATACTGCAGTAGAAACTTGAGGAAGGAGAGATTGGGATAGGATTGAGTAATTGTCTATGGACTGGATTCATCAGGGCAGACTGTATGTCAAATTTTATGACTTCCTGGACACTTAGGAATCACAGAGTCTTAGGCTGCAAAGAAACATAAGTAAGAGTATTCATGGATAATATCTTAGTTAATGAAAGGAGAAAAAGTATATTAAAGTATAATATGTAAAATTATATTGAAATTATGCCTACAAAAGGCATTTTTACATTTATATTTTAAACCATCGTATTATATATAGTATATATTTATAGTTATATATTTATATTTTATATTTAAAACCATTAAAATTTTTTAAATTGTAGGAAGTTTCATTAAAGAAAATTAATAGATAACTGGTGGTCAATTGACCATGGAAGAAAAATCATCTATAGCTTTCATATAAATATTTTATAAGGAGATTTAGATATAGTAGTTATAAAAGAAGTAACGATTTTGTATTTTGACTAAATATGTCTTAGGTTGAATTCATTAAATATAAACAGTATCAGAAGTGACTAATTCCATAAAACTAGGTATTTCACTTTATGAATGTGATGTGCACACAAACTAATTTGTCTAAATGACCTTATTATGTAAAAGAATATGACATATGTCCAGAAAAAAACTTGCTAACAACTTTCTTTAATTCCTACTGTTGGTTAAATGTCTTCATTTTTAAAAGTGTTTAAAACTAAATTTAATAAAGTCTGAAATTATTTTTAAAGATAATAAATAGACGTATACAGTGAAAACATCTATCTCTTTATCTGTATCACATTTAAGTGTTATACCAATAAACAATGTTCATGAGATGATATCCTACATAAGGCAATGAGGTAAAGTAGGTTGGGAATAACTATTCTTGTAATTTCAGGTAAAATAAAAACAAATTTTAAATGTGGGGGGAAAATTAACGTAAGTAAGGAAAAGGAGGCACACTGCAGGTCTCTCTGCAGAAGGTCTCACAGCTAGTGAGAGGCAGAATCCATACTAGAACTACAGATTCCCATCCAGGGTGCGGTCTCACCTGCTCATTAAGAATGTTGACATGGGGCCGGGCATGGCAGGTCATGCCTGTAATCTCGGCACTTTGGGAGGCTGACCTGGGTGAATTGTTTGAGCTCAGGAGTCCAAGACCAGCCTGGGCAACATGGCAAAACCCCGTCTCCAACAAAAATACAAAAAATTAGCCAGGCACAATGGCACACACCTGTGGTCCCAGCTACTTAGGAGGCTGAGGTGGGAGGATTGCTTGAGCCCTGGAGATGGAGGTTGCACGGAGCCATGATTGTGCCAATGCATTCCAACCTGGGCAATAGAGTGAGACCTCATCTCAAAAAAAAAAAAAAAAGAGGGCTGGGCATGGTGGTTGATGCTTGTAATTCCAGAACTTTGGGAGGCCGAGGCAGGCGGATCACCTGAGGTCAGGGGTTCGAGACCAGCCTGACCAACATGGAGAAACCTTGTCTCTATTAAAAATACAAAATTAGCTGGGCGTGGTGGCACATGTCTGTAATCCCAGCTACACCTGTGGTCCCAGCTACTCAGGAGGCTGAGGCAGGAGAATCGCTTGAACACAGGAGGCAGAGGTTGCGGTAAGCCGAGATCACACCATTGCACTCCACTCTGCGCAACAAGAGTGAAACTCTGTCTCAAAAAAAAAAAAAAAAAAAAGAATGTTGACATGTCTTCCTTTGATGGTAAAATAGTTTTGAGAGTGATGTAAAGAAAAAACTAATTAGTCAAAACAGAACATCAACACCCCAAAAAGTCCATGACCATTAAATGTGGCACAGAAACTGTTAGAAACAGCTATTATATTCACATCCATTTGTTTGTCTTATGAGGATATAGGGAAATACGTTGTCCTCATTTTTTTTTTCCAGATAAGACACAAAGAACACGTTCAATACTTTCATAAGTCACAGGATCAATGGCCACATGTATCTATACATCACAGCTACTTTCTTGTCTCAGTTACATGAATATTGTTCTTCTACCAACAGCCAGGTTAATTGGTTCTACTTAATGTTGCCTGTAGAGAAAGCATCAAACTTGAGAAGCCAGTAATGCTGAAAAAAATAAACCAGAGCTATGTTGATTAAATTGCTCATAACCAAGCTGCTACTACAGCTCTCATTTTTCATATCTATATCCTTACCAGCACACATGAATGTAAAAATCACTTTCAATTGCCTGCAAAAAACATGCTATCATTAGGATTAATCAAAAGTTCTTTCCATAATGAAAATGCCTAAAACGTTCACTCCTTACTTCTTACTATAGCAACAAACTTATGAAGAAATTGCTATCACGTGTCCGAGTGTTAGAGAAATATAACACCAATTCCGAGAAATCTTTTTTTTTTTTTTTTTTGAGACGGAGTCTTGCTCTGCCGCCCAGGCTGGAGTACAGTGGCCGGATCTCAGCTCACTGCAAGCTCCGCCTCCCGGGTTCACGCCATTCTCCTGCCTCAGCCTCCCGAGTAGCTGGGACTACAGGCGCCTGCCACCTCGCCCGGCTAGTTTTTTGTATTTTTAGTAGAGACGGGGTTTCACCGTGTTAGCCAGGATGGTCTCGATCTCCTGACCTCGTGATCCGCCCATCTCGGCCTCCCAAAGTGCTGGGATTACAGGCTTGAGCCACCGCGCCCGGCCTCCCGAGAAATCTTTAGAATATTTGCCAAAGTCAAATATAGTGTTCACTGATACCAAAAATATACTTTCTCTGTGTTCTCAGGGAGATCAAATTTAGTCCAACTAAATAGTCACGTTATCAAGGAGGCTCATCTTGCCAGGTGTTGAAGACGCAAAGAACAGGATGTGACTACCCCCTACCCCCTTGGATATAATGTCTCAAGGCTCCCAGTTCTAAACCCAGTAGTCCAGGGTTCTCTTAACAGATATAAAAATACTAAGGGAGCAGAAAAGAGAAGCAAGGAGCTCTACTCATGAAAGCTGGTGAGCTGTCACCAATGCCCATTAGAATTGGGTCTTTTGGTGGGGCGTGGTGGCTCACACCGGTAATCCCAGCACTCTGGGAGACTGAGGTCAGGAATTTGAGACCAGCTTGGCCAACATGGCAAAACCCCATCTCTACTAAAAACGCACAGAAAAATATTAGCCAGGAGTGGTGGCAGGCGCCTGTAGTCCCAGGTACTCAGGAAGCTGAGGCAGGAGAATCACTTGAACCCAGGAGGTGGAGGTTTGGAGATTGCAGTGAGCTGAGATTGGGCCACTGCACTCCAGCCTGGGTGACAGTGAGACTCTATACCAAAAATAAAATAAAAATAATAAAAATAAAGAACTGGGTCTTTAAAGTTATTCTTCCAGGCAGGGAAGTGGGGAAAGGCATGTGAGGTAGAGCAGACACTTAGAGCAAACGCAGTAATGCATGAAAAGGCAGGGCAGGTTTACATATGGAGTATGTGCCAGTGCTAAGGCTGTGACAACATCACCAATGGCCTTATATGGTGGGCTAACAAGGGATTTCAATGAGTAGGTGTGGGCATGCGAAGATTAGTGTTTCCAGAAGATCAATCTGATAACCAAGAGTGGAGGATGCATCTCAGGGAAGGAATTCATTCTTAGGCTATTGCATTAGACCAAGTGAGAAATGATGACAGCCTGGTTTGCAACACAGGGGATAGAGGAAAGGAAATACATCCAAAAGGCTTTCAGAGGGACCTTAAAACTAGTTAAATGACCATAAGGGAGGAAAGTGATTCCTTCAGCTAAAACTAGAAAAAAAAAATTAGGAAGAGCATCAGTGTCACAAAATACAATAAAAGACAAGGTCAGGCAAAAATATCAATTTAAAATCTTCTTTCTAGCCAATCATATATTTACTACCTGCAAATAGGCTATTTTCAGAAAATATCATTTATTCTTCCTTTTCTTTCTCTTTTTATAAAACTCACTCTAATGGCTTTTTGAGGGAATGGAGTAAATCATCACCGATTGTGCCAAAATATTTTGGAGTATTCTGCAACAGAGGAAATGCTTAATCTTTGTGTCTGAGATGCTTCTGCATAAGCAAACTCTCATACAGCATAAAATATATGTATCAGAAATCAATTTGAAACAGACATACATCTGCAGGAAGTGCTGAGGCATTTCTCCATTAGTTTTAATCAAAGGAAAACAAGATGAGAAGGTGATGTTTCATGATCTCTAATATAGGTAGCTTTTGCAAGAGAAACAATGTCAGAGATACCAAAAATAGGGGTGATACTCAAAAAGTATGCCTTTTCCCCCTGTTGTAGCAGATGTTATGGTGTGCTTCCCAGATTCCCTCTTTAGGACTGAGGTACTCATTCTCCTAGCAGTTGGGAGTGCTGACAGCTGACAGCTGTTAGCTGAATTGTTCTTAGCCCCTTTCACATGGACAGCCCCCATTTATTGGCTGGTCAATTGATGATGGGTGAACATAAAGCCCTGGCCCCTTGACTTAAGGGACAGGGGCATCTCAGATACAGAAGGGCCATCCCAGTTCCAGAGCTTCTACAGGACTGATTAAGGTCCCTATTGCAAGCACGTAACAGTTCACCTTCCTCTGTGCAGTCTTGCCCATCAGCCCTCACAGGTGATGTTCCCAAGGGCACTCTCCAAAACTTTACCTCTCGCACAGAAATCTTAGAGTCCTTTCTCCATGAAACCCTGTCACTACGAAAGTCCCTTGAACTTTTATAGGTCTTTAAGAAAATGAGCCACACTTCCTACTTGTGCTCTAAGACTAATAACACAGGATGTGAACAGCATTACAAGTGGTCTATAAAGGACTTTAGATATAAAATAATTTATAAAGGAAGGAATCACAGCAAGGCCAAATAAATACAAATATATTAGAACCAAAATGGAAGTCGAACACAGATAACTTGCTGTTCTTTGTCATTTGGATACTGCGAGCCATAGTTTTTTGGGGTTGTTTGTTTTTCCCTAACTCCTCTCTCCCCATCACACTACCTGGCAATATTCCTTCACTAAGGCTGGAGGAGGTGGGGGTGGGGGGGAAAAAAAAAAAAAAAAAAAAAAAAAAAAAAAATCAGACATCAAAAGATTCCTGTATCGTGACTGCCACCTAATGGAATCTTTGAGCATTAAGGTCTTCATTGTGTAGTTTTCGGGGGTTTTTCAACTGCTGACATAAATAATATCAACAAAATGGCTAAATGTGACCATGTCAAATTATGCCCATTAGTCTTCATGGGGGAAAACTCTGGGATTCATTTTGGTTTTTGGAAAAAGTCAAGTTAACTGTCTTATTTTTTCCTGTCTACACTTGGGAACGTACATCCCCTGCCACTCATGGTTGTTTGGTTTAACCAACCTTCATTAAAATATTGCTCTTTTACCCACTGTGCAATACAAATAATGTAGACTAATTCACCCCATTCCTCTTTTTTCTAAGATAAATGATCTGTAAGTGACATGAATATGGGGTGGGGAATATCCAGATGAGAAGGGTACTTTCAGGGACTGTGATGCAAATGAATCCAATTGAACTCCGAGTTTAAAAGACTGTCTTAAGACTGCTGCTGGAGCTGCTATACGAGGAAGTTAAACAGGGCCAAAAGATGAAAAAAACGTCCTATCACAACATCAGAAGGGAAGACCCACTGGACTCTCCTGCATGTGGGGAAGTCAAAGTAATTCTTTCACATGTTAATCATGCTTTCCTTCCTGCCCTTCAAAGAGCTCCTGGTGACTGCTTCAGCCTCTACTGCCCACATCTTTCCTGCTAAACCTTGACCTATCTGGCCTTCTATTGTCTTTTGTTTCTGACAATGCTTTTGTAATCTCCTGTATTACTTCTCAGCTTGTTAAACTATTGCTAATGCCCAGAGTTCCCTGCAACTACCTTCTGCTCTTCCCCATCATCCCCAAACACACACGTACACACACACCTCCCAAAACGATTCTAAAAGGCGTTTTAGCTAGTCTATCTATATTTTTCATTTTGAAAAATTTGAAACAATCACTTCTATAGAACACTTCTATAGTCAGTATAGGACATTCTCCTAAGAAGCCATAAAATAGTTTTTACATCTAATACAATTAGCAATAATTTAATATAATCTAATATTGAGTCCATACTTAAATTTTCCAGGGGTCCCTAAATTTTTTTACAGCTTTATTTTTTGAAACCAAGATCAATCAAGACTTATCCATAGACTTGTTACATCTGTTTACCTCTTAATCTAGAACATTTCCCCACACTTTTCAATGTCACTGACCTTTGGAAAAATTTAGGTGTTTTCTTATAGAATGTCCCATATTCTGGATGTAGTTCTTCCCTCATGCTCAATTTACTTGTTCCTTTATGCCCATATTTCTTGTATACTGGAAGTTGGGTCAATAAGCTTGATTGTATTCAGGTTAAGCATTTTTGGCAGCCTTCCTTCACAGGTAATGCTATTATTGCTTCATGTTGCATCAAATCAACAGGCATATAAAATCAAGTTGTTCCACAATTAGCAGTACTAAACTTGATCTCTGGGTTAAGTTGGTGACAGCTGAATTTTATCATAGTAAGATATATTTCCCCTTTGTAATTATTGAATAGTCTGTGGGGATACTTTGTATGTAAGTGTGATACTTTGACATCATGCCAGCATCTTCCTTTTCCCTACCTCCTTTCACCAGATGGGTTTTAGCTTCTGATGATATTTGCCTGAATTATTGGAAATGGCAAATGGTGATTTTTCTGATTCTGTCATTTTATTTATATGAATTGGCTGACATTCTTCTTTAAAGAGAAACTCCCTTCCCAAACTCTTTGAGTATCACTCTGGACTTAATGGATTTTTAAAATGTATTGAAGGCTTTGATGATCTATTAATTATTCTTTTTAGTGGCCAAATTGTCTCATATGTGGCTAGTGGACCCCACTTGAGCTGGGCTCTGTGGGCTTTTAACTTGACCTTATTCATTCTGGGGCACTTCCATGATTTCTGGCAAGGTATTTCAGGCTTAACTTTCTTTTTTTGTACTTTATGGGCCTGAAACCAGAAATTAGCCATTTCTCTAAGAAACATTGTTTCCTTTTAGTGGGGATTGGCATTTTGATATCAAGCTGTGGGCATTCTCTAGTGGGGTGACATTGCTTCTAATAAATATACATATGAAAAATTCTAATTCAATTTAACATCAGAGGTTTTAACATCAGTTTTTCCCACTGTAAGAGAAAAGAAGTACAAATATAAAAGAAGGTGGATCTTCTTTTATACAATACAAAAAGGATATTTGTATTTCTTTTCTTTTAGAGTTTCTACTAATAAATTTATTGTTTGTTTTATAGTAGGCCTAAGAGTTTCAAAATTTACCAATACCACTACTGGCAATAAATCTGTAGTGTTTGAGGGCTTTTGCTTGTTTTCATTCTTTTTGCTCTCAGAATATAAACCACTAAGAATGTATAGTTGGAGTACTACTTCTAAATAAGTAGTAAAACACTGCCATTTCAGGGCCAGGAGCGGTGGCTCACGCCTGTAATCCCAGCACTTTGGGAGGCCGAGGCGGGCAGATCACGAGGTCAGGAGTTCAAGACCAGCCCGTCCAGCATGGTGAAACCCCATCTCTACTAAAGATACAAAAAAAAATTAGCTGGGCATGGTGGCACACGCCTGTAGTCCCAGCTACTTGGGAGGCTGAGGCAGGAGAATTGTTTTAACCTGGCAGGTGGAGGTTGCAGTGAGCTGAGATTGTGCCACTGCACTCCAGCCTGGGCAACAGAGCGAGACTCCGTCTCAAAAAAAAAAAAAAAGGAACTGCTATTTCTGGCCAGGCACGGTGGCTCATACCTGTAATCCTAGCACTTTGGGAGGCCGAGGGGGGTGGATCACCTGAGATAAGGAGTTCGAGACCAGCCTGGCCAACATGGTGATACCCCGTCTCTACTAAAAATACAAAAATTAGCCAGGCGTGGTGGCAAATGGCTGTAATCCCAACTACTCGGGCGGCTGAGACAGGAGAATTTCTTGAACCCAGGAAGTGGAGGTTGCAGTGAGCCGAGATTGTGCCACTGCACGCCAACCTCCAGCCTGGGCAACAGAGTGGGACTCTATCTCAAAAAAAAACAACAACAACAAAAAAACAAGGACGGGCGCGGTGGCTCAAGCGTGTAATCCCAGCACTTTGGGAGGCCGAGACGGGTGGATCACGAGGTCAGCAGATCGAGACCATCCTGGCTAACACAGTGAAACCCTGTCTCTACTAAAAAATACAAAAAATTAGCCGGGTGTGGTGGCGGGCGCCTGTAGTCCCAGCTACTCGGGAGGCTGAGGCAGGAGAATGGCGTAAACCCGGGAGGCGGAGCTTGCAGTGAGCTGAGATCGGGCCACTGCACTCCAGCCTAGGTGACACAGCGAAACTCCGTCTCAATAAAAAAAAACAAAAAAAAAAAAAACAAAAAAAAACCCCTGACATTTCTTATCCTGTAAAGCCTTAGACTATAATCTTTTCTCAAACTCAAGAAATTCTTGTTTTCTGTTTTCAGTGGCATATTTTTGTTTTTTAGTGGTACAGTCTTCTGTTCCTCAATGGTACGTGTAAAACACAGAATACTTGAAAATGCACATCCTCAGCCAACAGACACATGAAAAAATGCTCATCATCACTGGCCATCAGAGAAATGCAAATCAAAACCATCTTATACCAGTTTTGAGATACCATCTTATACCAGTTAGAACGGCGATTAGTAAAAAGTCAGGAAACAACAGGTGCTGGAGAGGATCTGGAGAAATAGGAACACTGTTGGTGGGACTGTAAACTAGTTCAATCATTGTGGAAGACAGTGTGGCGATTCCTCAAGGATCTAGAACTAGAAATAGCTTTTGACCCAGCCATCCCATTACTGGGTATATACCCAAAGGATTATAAATCATGCTGCTATAAAGACACATGCACACGTATGTTTGTTGCGGCACTATTCACAATAGCAAAGACTTGGAACCAACCCAAATGTCCATCAATGATAGACTGGATTAAGAAAATGTGGCACATACACACCATGGAATACTATGCAGCCATAAAAAAGGATGAGTTCATGTCCTTTGTAGGGACATGGATGCAGCTGGAAACCATCATTCTCAGCAAACTATCGCAAGGACAGAAAACCAAACACCGCATGTTCTCACTCATAGATGGGAATTGAACAATGAGATCACTTGGACACAGGATGGGGAACGTCACATACCAGGGCCTGTCATGGGGTGGGGGTGGGGGGAGGGATTCCATTAGGAAACATATGTAATGTAAATGAGGAGTTAATGGGTGCAGCACACCAACATGGCACATGTACACATATGTAACAAACCTGCACATTGTGCACATGCACCCTAGAACTTAAAGTATAACAATAATAATAAAAAAAGAAAATGCACATCCTAAGGCTAGCTGTGCCATACAAATTTAAGCAAACAATTCAGTATTGCTATGACTGATGAATATCTGAGCGCCTGCACTGACCAACACCATTTTCAGGTTGTTTTCCATCAACTTTAAATGGATGATGCCACCTAAGCTTCATCCCAGGATACATGTGTTCCATGCAGTGTATCCAAAAACACTCAAATAAGCACAAAAAGGTAAGTAGCTTGTCCTGCAGCAAATTATGCAAAGATTCAAATCACTTATTAGGACTAAAGAAAGGAGCATAAAACAATTACTATGATTACGTACACAACTCTAATCCATTACCTTTGGCATTTTGTCAAAATAGAAAAAAAGCGACCAAATCTGGGGCTCCTTTTAGTCAGGAAATGATACAATAAAAGCTGAGATAAAGAATGCAGTCTCTGCCCCACGGAGGTGGCTCACCCTGTAATTCCAGCACTTTGGGAGGACAAAGTGGGTAGATTACTTGAGCCCAGGAGTTTGAGATCAAACTGGGTAACATAGCGAAACTCTGTCTCTAGCAAAAAAAATAATAATAATACAAAAATTAGCCAGGCATGGTGGCGTGTGCCTGTAGTCCCAGCAACTAGGGAGGCTGAGGCAGGAGGTTTGCTTGAGTCTGGGAGGCAGAGGTTGCAGCGAGCCGAGATTACACCACTACAATCCAGCCTAGGCAACAGAGTAAGACCCAGTCTCAAAAACAAAACAAAACAAAACAAAAAACCCAAACCTATTTGACCAATATGTATTACTTCATTGCATATTCTTCTGCTCTGCAGTGGGGTGGCACATTTCCAAAGAAAACTATACTTTAAAAAAAAATTTTTTTTAATTTAGGCTGGGTGCTGTGACTCACGCCTGTAATCTCAGCACTTTGGGAGGCCGAGGCGGGCGGATTGCCTGAGGTCAGGAGTTCAAGATCAGTCTGGCCAACATGGTGAAACCCCATTTCTACTAAAAATACAAAAAAAATTAACCAGGCATGGTGGCACACATCTGTAATCCCAGCTACTTACAAGGCTGAGGCAGGGGAATTGCTTGAACCACGGAGGTGGAGGTTGCAGTGAGCTGAGATCGCACCACTACACTCCAGCCTGGGCGACAGAGCGAGAATCCATCTAAAATAAAAAAAATTAATTTTTAAAAATTTGTGACAGGATCTCACTATGTTGCCCAGGCTGGAGTGCAGCAGCTATTCACAGGCACAGAGTGTGCTGCAGCCTCAAACTTCCAAACTCCCATCTCAGCCTTCCAAGTAGCTGGGTGCCATGGTGCCATACTTTAATTTTCTTTAGTAGAAATAGCTGTATATTCTGATGACAATTTGGAACCTTTACATTTTATTTATTTACCGTCTTTCAATAAAATAAAAATCATGTTTCAAAACTGAAGGTTTAAGATATTGCTCTTTTTTTGAATAAACATGATTAAGTTTGAACACAAATGTTTTAAGAAAAATCAGACACTGAAAGTAAATTTTGACACTTCAAAGGAAGTACTAATTCAGAAAGCCTATCTGAAGTATTGCTGTTAGTTTTGTCTGCTCCAGTTTTGTCTGGAGAAACACTGCATACAATTGTGAAAATTAAGTGAACATGTGTAGAGTGCTTAGAATGGTATCTGGCACATACAAACTGTTATTTCTTTGTGAAAATTAAAATTTAATACAGCTTTTCTTTATAAATGAATGTTGCATAGATAAAAACAATCCTGAAAACAAAATTATTAAGATAGTATAGAAATCTATAATGGAACCGATAATGAATATTTCCCGATTTTCTGATCTATGGGGTTCAGGAAAAGTTCTCATTTAAGAGATTTTTACACAATAAGGTTTACTTTATATTCAAGGAAGTTTCTCCTCACATCGGTTCTTAAAACACACAATTACAGTAACAGCAGTTCTCTAAAACTACATTTTATTTTAAACAAATCTCTTCTTTATTTAAAAGCACATGCTTTCTGGTTTGTCTTCCCTCTTAATTCTAGCTACACACTGCTGCCTTCTGCTGCAATTTCAATCTTTCTAAGTTGACTGCCATCCCAATCACACAAACCTGACCTAGTTTCCATCTATACCGGTTATCTGACTCACTATAAGGGTTACGTGTGTGTATGTAGACAACAAAAGGGAAGGCTCCTTGAAAAGAAAGCAAGGGACTAAAGATGTTGGTACAGTTCAAAAGATCCCATCTGAGAAGTGGGCCTTTTTTTTTTTGGTTTTTTTTTTTTTGAGACGGAGTTTCACTCTTGCTGCCCAGGCTGGAGTGCAATGGCATGATCTCGGTTCACCGCAACCTCTGCCTCCCAGGTTCAAGCGATTCTCCTGCCTTAGCCTCCCGAGTAGCTGGGATTACAGTAGCTCGGACACGCTCGGCTTTTTTTTTTTTTTTTTTTTTCCCCTTTTTGTATTTTTAGTAGAGACGGGGTTTCTCCATGTGGTCAGGCTGGTCTCAAACTCCTGACCTCAGGTGATCCGCAAGAAGTGGGCCTTTTTATGGGTCCAGCAACAAACTGCCCACCTCCCAGGAAAGGTTGCTTCCTGGCATCTATATAACCCTTTGTGTCTCAGGCCTTTATTGTTTTTTCAATTGAAAGAAAATTATATACAAGTGGTTAAAAAAAAAAAAAAAAAAAGAGAGAGAGAGAGAGAGAAGGGCCGGGCGCGGTGGCTCAAGCCTGTAATCCCAGCACTTTGGGAGGCCGAGACGGGAGGATCACGAGTTCAGGAGCTCGAGACCATCCTGGCTAACACGGTGAAACCCCGTCTCTACCAAAAAATACAAAAAACTAGCCAGGCGAGGTGGTGGGCGCCTGTAGTCCCAGCTACTCGGGAGGCTGAGGGAGAACGGCGTAAACCCGGGAGGTGGAGCTTGCAGTGAGCTGAGATCTGCCACTGCACTCCAGCCTGGGCGACAGAGCGAGACTCCGTCTCAAAAAAAAAAAAAAAAAAAAAAGAAAGAAGAAGAAAAGGAAAAAGAGTAAACAGCAAAGAATGCAATCAATAAAACATTTGGCTTCCATTCCAAACCTCTGGACAGGTTTGTGTATCTGTCCAGAACGCGTATATATTATTACAAACATACACAAGGGGCATTTCTTTTTGAACACAAATGTCAGTATTCCTACCACTCTGTTTACCATTCTAGACTAACTTGGACTTTGTTCCCTATCAGGCGAGATTAACCCAACTAAATTAAAATCAAGTAGGTTTTAACAAAAAAGATTTTAAAGAAATCAATCTCCTCTCCAATAGGTTATTTCTGTCACGATTTAATTAGCTTTCTGTTGCTACCAAGCCTTGTATCATATAAAGCAGTGGTTCTCAGGCCGGGCGCGGTGGCTCACGCCTGTAATCCTAGCATTTTGGGACGCCGATGCGGGGGGATCGCTTGAGCCCAGGAGTTGGAGACCAGCCAGGGCAACATAAGGAGAGCCCCCACCAACACCCCACCCAACCCACCACCACCGCTCCCGAAAAGCAGTGATTCCCAGACGTCAGCAGACATTGCTATCATCCGGTGGGCTTGTTAAAAGAGAGTCTCTGGATTCAGGAGGTCTGGGGTGGGGCTTGAGAATTTGCATTTCCAATAAATTCCAAGCCGGAACTCCAGGAAGATAACCTACATTCCGCGCCTGGCGCAGCCCAGCTACGCCATATCCGTCCTAGGCCCCGCCTACTCTGCGTCCCTAACAGCCAGGGACAGGCTAGAGGGCGCGCAGAGTCACGTGAGTCGAGCGAACTCGTGCGAGAGTTTGTATTTCTCGCGAGACTTCACCGTCTCTGTCTTTTCCTCCTTCCAGTGCCCGGCTTTCCTCCCCTCCCCCCTCGCCGCCGACCGAGTTCTTCCTTTTCAGACCGAGTCGTCTTGTCGTCGCGGAGATTTTCCTTCTACTGTTGCTGCTGCTGCTGCCGCCACCACTACCACTGGGCTTATTTGCCCCGACCCCTTCCCGCTGCCCCGCCCCCAGCCCCACACAAGGTAACAACCCCCTTGAGGGAGAGAGTGAGGCCTGGCCGGGCCCGGGTCCCTCCCGAGGTGAAGCGGAGGCCCAAGGCCGAGGAACCCGCCTCGCCGGAGACGCCCAGGTTCTGGCCCTGGAGCCCGGAGCCATGGCCGTCTCCCAGCCAGAGCTGAGCCTCGGCGGCCCGGCCGGCGCTGGCCTCCGTGCTGCGGCGGCAAACACGGCCCGCAGGGGACCGGATCGGGTGGGGCTGGGCGCCGCGCGGCTCCTTGTGGAGCTTGCCTGTTGGAGCACAGCGGGGCTCTGGCGGTGGTCCTGAGCTGGCGTTTGGATTTCCAGGTCCGAATGATCGAGTTGTGGCGGGCTTTGAGGCGCTGCCTGGCGGGGAGGAGAGCAGCCTGGGTCGCTGTAACTCTTGGGGGCCTTTTCCGGCTCCCAGCCTTTGGTTGGACGGGAATTTTACGAGAGAGAAGAGTCCTCGGAAACGTCGTACATTTGCTTATAAACCATCAAAAAGGGTTAATTAGTGTCTTATTTTCAGGAAACTGAGTGAGCTGGATTTGGCGAAAGGCTCATTCCTTAGAACGTCTAAATGGGAGAGTACCTGTGCTGTTCTTTTTGCTGAAGTTAATGCAGCGATAAATAGTTAAGCGACTGGGCGAAAGATTTTTGTTCTGGAGAAGCACTTTTAAATACACTCTTTATTGAATAGTTCACGTAAAGTTAGTTGTTTGTGTAGTTAAGTTAAAAACGTACTTGTTTGACTTTGGAAGCGTACTTTAGTGCTTAAAAATAAGTATTTGGATTGTTTTTGAAAGTTTCGACTTTTCCAGCAGAGTAGTGCTTTTTAAAAAGGTAACGATTATTGAGCCGAACTCAGCACCTACCCTGTGGATAGGAGTTAAAAGAAAATTAGAAATTTCTTTGTATCTGTATGCTTTTTAAAAGTATGGACTATGTATCTCAAGTTTATAATCTTCGGAAGCTGTTGCCTTTAAGTTTGTGGTTTAGGTGAAGTCTAAACTGAGAGTAAAGGTAATGGTGGTGAATTAAGCTGCAGTGTTAGAAGGAGTTGGAGGCAAAAACTGGTAATTCAGGCAGACAGGGAAGTTAGTTTTTTATGCCTTGATTTTTGCTTCAGTTTTCGTGGTCTAACCCTTTTTATTTTCCCCAGATGTCAGAGGATTTAGCAAAGCAGCTGGCAAGCTACAAAGCTCAGCTCCAGCAAGTTGAAGCTGCATTATCTGGAAATGGAGAAAATGAAGATTTGCTAAAATTGAAGAAAGATTTACAAGTAAGTATGGGTAGGCAATTGTAGTTTTTTCTCTGTTTTTCAAATTATTGCTTGAATCCCTAAGTACTCAAAGCGCCTTTTGAGGGGTTACACCCCACCCTGCGTATATAGGTAAATTGTGTAGGTACTGTGGTTTGTAGAAGTAGGGTTGTTTCCCCAGTTCTCAGGGTTCTGTACATCAGAGGGAATGACATATTGTTCTTTGTTATATAAATCTTGGGTACTTACATGATTTTTAAAAACAAAAGTTGGTAGAAATTTCTAAGTCTCTCAGATTTTCAAGACGAGAGGTACATGTAACTTCACAATGAAAAATACTTTTATTTTTTAAGACCTGGAAAATGAAATTTAGTTCAAAAAGTAACAAAGATTGAAGGAGAAAAATAGAACCTTAAGATTCCTTCTAATACCACAAGATTCTTTGAAAATGCGTGACTTTCCCCCCTCCCCCAAAACTTGTGGGTTATATCTTGTATTGAAAACACACTGCAAAGAGAGAGACATGTGCTCTGTATAATTGTTACACAGATGTTAGGACTTAAGGCTAGGTTTTACAGTAAAGTTGGTGACACTTGGGGAAATTGAACTATGTGGTGAAAAGGAGATCTTTGTCAAGTCCAGTAGATATGAAAACCTTTTTTTAAAAACCTGCACTGGGATTTCAAGACAGAGCCTTCATAGTAAATACCTTTTGTTTCTCAGGACACTGGACTGATTCAGAAAAATGCCATATATAATTTACAAATATATATGACTTTTAAGAGCTTCCTTGAAATTCTGAACCTGATTTTTAAAAAGTTTCAAGGGTGTTTTGATTAGAGATTGCTTTACCAATTGAGTACTAAACTTGAATCTGTATCCTGTCTAAAAATTATTTCCCTCCCTTTATTATTCCAGTGTCCATTAAAACTATTACTATTTTAGGGATATCACAACTGCAGACAAACTTAACTGAAATAGGGTCCAGATTTGGGATTCTGGAACTGCTTATCTGGGCATAATTAAAATGAGTTGAATACTTTCAAATTCTAGATTTAGAATAAAATTGCAGTAGTATGTTATTTTTAAACACACACAAACCATCTGGGATAATTTCAATATGAACAAGACCCCTCTTCGATACGTGGAAGCCAGGCCTGTGGGTTTCAGGGTGCCAGTCAATAAGAAAAAGATGTTTTGGGAGCATTTTCTCCCACTCCCAGGCCCTTAAGTGAAAAATAACCCAATGGTTTGCCACCTGTCCATTTGATTTGCTCACATGTTGTGAGTATACATTGAAGATGAGGCAACAGAGGTACACCAACCTCTTTTCTTACACTCTGTAAAGCACTTTCTGTTTGTCCCAAAGAGAGATGCCTCGACTACCTTTACCAACTTAAGCAGTCCTTTTTTAGGAAAATAAAACATTGGGTGCCAGTGTTTTGTATATTGCTTCCTGGGCAGTGGGAGGAGGGGTATTTGTTGAACTGGTTGGGTTGGGGAAGTTGGGAGTGGAGTTAGAAATAGCATTATCATCAGATCTTTTTAATATTTCTAGATTAATTCATCATTAGAGTCTGGGCAGAACTGCCTTACCATGTCATGATCATCGTAGTGGAAAGTACTGTAGGGGGAAACCATTGTGATAAACATTGTAGTAAGCCCCTAAAAGGCTTGCCTGCGGGGGTTCAGTTAATAATGACCTGGAAATCATTTTTCTGTAAAGTATCCTCTTTTCTGTAACCATTTAAAACAGCACTGTCCAGTAGAACTTTCTGTGATGATGGAAATGTTCTATATCTGCTTTTCAGTACCATAGCCACTAGCCACATTTGGTTGGATATTTGAAATACAGCTAGGTTTACTTAGGAGCTGAGTTTTTAATATAACTTAATTAGCCACATGTGACTACCATATTGGATGGCAAGAATTTAGAAGTGTAAGTTCTCATACTTCAGATAGTAATAACAATGTTTTTCCTGACCAGTCTTGATCAAAGTTTCTTCCCATTTTATTCTATCATTAGAAATTTCATTTTGGTCACTAGATAAGGTCTGTTTAGAATTGAAAACTACTCAAAAATGGAAACCATCTTTTAAGATGAGGTAATACTCTGAAAAGTATTTGGCTATATGCTTCCACCCAGTAATTGTTGTCTCCATTGAGACTATACTTACAGCTTCTATTTAGCTATGGGGGTTCCCCCGCTCATTCACCTCTTTTTTCCTTCTCTGCCTTCTGGGATGTATCGCATGCTATGGGTATTTAATTCAGCCTGTTACATTTGGTGAGAAGTCTGTTCAGACTGATTTTGTGGCTTCCTTATATTAATATTTTTTGACCATATGGTTTCTAATTTCTTGTGTTCCTCTATAGAATTAGATCCTTATCCTGGTTATTAATTTGTTTGCCCTTTGATTTATGACAAAATACTTTTTCTGCATCTTTTCAATGACTTCATTTTGCCAGTAAGGTTTCTATGTTTATCTCTTTCATGTACTGTCTTTCATAGAGACTAAAGTTATTCAGCAGGCAGCAAAATAATCTACTAAAGTCCTGCCTCTCTTTTTTCACTTAAAAAAGTGGGTGTAATAAAATCCAGGCTAGCTAGCTGACTAGCTCCCCGGGCAGTCTATGATAATCACAGATAGTCAATTTATTAGGCTGTTTTGCTGAATAAGCTGGTTCTAAAGGAGGCAGGGGTCAAGTCACTTGTCTCATATATTACAGTGGCTCTCTGCATCCCCGAAACGCCTTCCTTCAGTAAGCAGAGTGCTTGAGTGCACCCCCTTTGACCTGCTGATATGTAGATCACAACACCTGATGCTTCCTGGAATTGCCGATTACTGTAACTGCTGCCCATCTGTCGATGAAGGAGCAGTTTCAGAACTCAGACTTGAGGGAGGAAAAGTAATTAATGGTATGTACCTTCAAGAACCCCCTCATACATAAAATAGTTTTTCTAATACTTTGGTCCATACGCACATGTGAAGAATAGAAATTTAGAAGGTTCTTCATAGTTTGTTGGGAGGGTTATGTAAAACCATGGCAAAGTTAGAGGACATGAGGAGTAAATGCTCTGGATTTTTTCTAAAAAAAAAGGTCATTTCAGCACAGGCCTCTGAATTCACTAATATGCACAGCTTTTCAGGACCCTTTTCTTTGATGAAATATATTTCTCTAACAAAGTGTATTTGGAAAATAGTTCTGTCCTAAAAGAAATAGAGTTCTAAATCTGAAACCTGCAAGTGCAGAATTCATGTCTGTGCTTAAGTTAAATGATCCCTAGGTGGATCTGGAAATATTTAATGATAGAGATTTGTGTGGGCTCTTGAGTCAGGCTTACTGGATTACATTCCTACCCCTAAAAGTGGTTAAAAGTAAGACCAGATAATTTACTCTTCTTTTGTGTACTACTTGATCTAGTTATTTGGAAGTTTCTTTGCTTTATTTGCAAAGGACTATCTAATTAAAAAGATCTAATTAATGGCTAGTTGGCAACTAACAAAACTTAGAGATATTATTCCTACTAAATTTTTAACTCAAACCAAAGTGTTCTATTTATTTATTTATAAAATTAACCTTTCTTGAAGAGATTTAAGACTCAAATATTAGTTTTTTCAGAAATAGCCAGGAAGATTTAGAATCTTTAGAAGAGAGGTAATATTTAACTTTCTTGGCTACTGAATCAGATTTACTATTATGAAACCTCAGTGGGAACTAGAAGAAACTCAGTACATAGTTTAATTTTGTTCATTTTTCTCCCCAAACACACAGTATGATGTTTTAAATGCAACAGTGGGTGAACAGCTACGCCAGTTCTTAGATCAGATAAGATGCATAGTGTGGATCTTCATTAGAGTAAAAATGTAGTAGATAGGTAGCAGAATCTGTCAGTTTGTACTATTCTCAATTTTTTAGCCATCCCTACACCAGACATCTTTGAATGAAGCCAATAAATGTAAGCCTGAATTAGAAAAAAATATTTGCCACACAGAAAGGCATTGCCTATGTGTGTTACCTTTTTTCCCCCCTTTTAAATGAAGCTGTGCTGATGTGCTTAACATTAAGGTATGGAACATTTAAAATCTAACCTGGTAATTTGCTTACCCAGATGGGGTGAGTTTTACAGTAATTGAATAGGAAGACCACTGGTTTCTGTTACATATGCCTATAGTATTTTAGTTGAGATATGTATAAGTAGGAACATTTTTGTTACTAATAAAGCTGCTTAAACTGTTTTGGAATTGTTTGGCAGTTAATACTGCTGAGTAATGCCCTATAAAACAGTACAGTTGCATAAAATACGTTACAATAAGAATATCTAATTCAGTCCCTCATACTTGACTTTCTCATCTTTAGAGAGATCTATTCAGCTAAAATAGGCACTTAGAAATGGTATAAGCTCAAGTCTTACATTTTCATTAGTATTTGTGGTTAAGTTGAAAGGCAACTATATGGGCTTAAATCACAGCTCTACCACTTAACTCGTAGAAAATACTGTATCTCAGTTTCTACATGGGGATAATCACAGTACTTGCTTAATAGTGTTATGAACTGCAAATGAAATATATAGAGAGTACTTAGTGTACAGTATGAAAGCTGTCATCAAAAACAAAGTTGACAGTGAGAATTACGAAAATAATGTTGTGGTTTTTGTTTTTCTTTTTTAGGAAGTTATAGAACTAACCAAAGACCTTCTGTCAACTCAACCTTCTGAGACGCTTGCAAGTTCAGACAGTTTTGCTTCTACTCAACCTACTCATTCATGGAAAGTAGGAGACAAGTGTATGGCAATCTGGAGTGAAGATGGACAGTAAGTGTAGAAAAAAAAACCCTAACTGTAACATGAAATAATAAAATACAATGGTAAGAAGTTTTTATTCAGTTTTAACTACCCTATTTTAATCTTCACTTCTATTAGGCAGTATGATTCATAGAGCCAATTTGATTCTTGGGTGGTTGCCATTAATACAGTTTAGTTTTAGCTTTAGATTAAGTTTCGGGGATAAGAATGACTTGGATTCTAGAGGAAGGAAAAACAGGACAGTGAATGGGTGTTTTCTAAAATAATCTAAATTCTTTTCTCCTCAAATTGAAAATTGAGTGAACGGCTGGTTTTTCTGAGAATTCTGTGAAGAGCATACACTGAAATCATTCCTATAAGAAATACTTTTCGCTGGGTGTGGTGGCTCATGCCTGTAATCCCAGCACTTTGGGAGGCTGAGGTGGGTGGATAACTTGAGATCAGGAGTTAGAGAGCTGCCTGACCAACATGGTGAAACCCCATCTCTACTGAAAATACAAAAATCAGCCAGGTGTGATGGTGTGTGCCTGTAATCCCAGCTACTTGGGAGGCTGAGGCATGAGAATTGTTTGAACCTGGGAGGCGGAGGTTGAAGTGAGCCAAGATTGCAATACTGCACTCCAGTCTGGGTGACAGTGAGACTCTGTCGCAAAAAAGAAAAGAAACCTCTTCTCAAAGACATTAAAGCACATTGGGTAGATACATGCAAGAGACTTTCCCAGCAATATTTTGATTAGGATGTCTTTTTTTTTTTTTTTTTTTTTTGATAAAATACAACTAACTTCAACCACTCTTTTGTATTCTCTTTGCTAAAACAACCATTTGATTATAGAAGTTTCATTATAGACACATGTAATAATTGTATCACTACAGTATAAGTCTTGTAGGCTGAGTACTAAACCTTTACTCACCTGCTTACAGCCATGATATCTTTACAGGTGTTATGAAGCGGAGATTGAAGAGATAGATGAAGAAAATGGCACCGCTGCAATCACCTTTGCTGGTTATGGCAATGCTGAAGTGACTCCACTGTTGAACCTCAAGCCTGTAGAAGAAGGAAGGAAAGCAAAGGAGGACAGTGGCAACAAACCCATGTCAAAGTAAGTGACTTTGACTTTTCCATTTTAGGTGTAATCTTCCCCACTTGGATACTTGAAGTAGTCTGCAGAGAGAATCTATGCATAAGAAAGTTATAATACTGTTTTACTGTTGTTTTGAAGATTAGCAACAAAGGGTCAACATTGTCTGTATAAATGTGCCTAAGTGAAGATAATTTTGATTCCCATTTAGGCATTCAGTAAATATTAAGAAGATACTATGTACAATGAACATCTTCCCAGCATATTTTATAAGCCAGGTGCTGGGGCTACACCACAGGAGACCACCTCGGGCCTTGTCCCAACTGAGTTTATATTTAGAGAAGAAAACTCATCATTAATGAAGTGCTTTAATAATAGAGTGTAAACATTACAAAGGGGCTATAACAGATACTGTAAGGGAACAAGAGGTACTCAGCCTACACTTTTATTAGGGCAGATTTCTTTGAGAAAACGACATCTAAACTGAGATTTGAAAAGAATAAGAGATAACCAAGTACAAAGCTACAAGGTGATATGACTTTGATCTAGGATTGAATTTTTTGTTATTAATGAGCACTATGACCTTGGATAAGCTGTTTAACTCTGTTTCCTCGTCTGTAAGATAGGGGCCATACATTATTGGGTGTGAGGATTCAAATGATAAGTGTTAGTAAAGCTTGTAACAGTTCTTTACATGTAGTAGTAAGAGCTTAGTAAGTTTTAAAGAGGGGGTGAGCATGTAAAAGTAACAAATCCCTGTGGTAGAAACTTGGGACTTGGAAAGTGGGTGGTCTGAGAAGAGATTAGAGTGGTAAAGTCCAGAACATAAAGAGCTTTAAGCCACTGATAATATTTTAAGTAGAGGGGATATGATGTGCTCACATTTGAGCTTTAGAATGATCACTGTCAGTAGGGAGAGGCAGCTACTGCTGTGATACAGGTATAAGATGATGGCCTGAACCCAGGGAGTAGCAATGGGAATGGGGAACTATGCAGTTTTGAAAAGTAAGAGGCAGAATTAACAATATTTTGGTGAACTTCTGCGTATTTGCCACAACTTAGTCTTTTGATTTGTCAAGAGTTTTCAAAACTTTAGTTGCTACATATTTTTATTGGAATATGCAAAAATTATATATTAACGTAAGCATCCCAATAAAATCCAATTCTAGAACAATTGAGTTGTGTGTGTGTTTATATATATATATTTTTTTTATGTCTTTGTCATCTGTGTAAAAAGCCATAGCTTCATGGTGGTAATATGGTACCAGGGAGTCTAGATAATGCCCCTCTTAAAGATCTTTTTTTTTGAGACGGAGTCTTGCTTTGTCACCCAGGCTGGAGTGCAGTGGCCGGATCTCAGCTCACTGCAAGCTCCGCCTCCCGGGTTTACGCCATTCTCCTGCCTCAGCCTCCCGAGTAGCTGGGACTACAGGCGCCCACCACTGCGCCTGGCTAGTTTTTTGTATTTTTTAGTAGAGACGGGGTTTCACCATGTTAGCCAGGATGGTCTTGATCTCCTGACCTCGGGATCCGCCTGTCTCGGCCTCCCAAAGTGCAGGGATTACAGGCTTGAGCCACCGCGCCCAGCCTAAAGATCTTTTTTTCATCCTTTTGGTGAGAAGTCAGTGTTAACTGAGCAGAAATTATTGGGGGTTATAGGCTCTGATCCTATTTAGAATCTTATTTAGAATGTTTTTGAAACCCGCAGGTGTTTTGTTTTGATGAGAATTGTTAGCTATGATTTCCCTTTGTGCTGCTGCATTCTTCCAATGTAGGTAAAATATTTTATCTGCACTGAATCTCTTCATACATTTTTTTCTAAATGCCATACTTGTTAACTGTGTCTGTTTGGAAGTAGATGAAGGCTTAGATACCCATTAATACTGAAACTCAACTTACTCCTAAAACAACTGGTAACAGCTATACAAAAGTAAAATAGAAAGTCATAGTTGAGGCTGGGCACAGTGGCTCAAGCCTGTAATCCCAACACTTTGGGAGGCCAAGGCAGGTGGATCACTTGAGGCCAGGAGTTCAAGACCATCCTGGCCAACATGGCAAAAACCCATCTCTACTAAAAATACAAAAGTTAGCTGGGCATGGTGGCACACGCCTATAGTCCCAGCTACTAGGGAGGGTGAGGCACAAGAATCTCTCGAACCCAGGAGGTGAAGGTTGCAGTGAGCCAAGAGTGCCACTGTACTCCAACTCCAGTCTGGATGACAGAACAAGACTCTAACGCAAAATTAAAAAATAAAAAAATTATAGTTGGAATGTTTACTTTATATGGGTAAATAGATTATACTTATGTTTGAAAGCTCCCAAGGATGTTATTTAAAAAAAAAAAAATTGCTTAGTAATTCTGGGTGATTGGTACTGATTTTAATGAGTTAGTACTTTTTATTCATAGACCATTGTATATGTTTGATTTTTTTTTTTTTTTTTTTTTTTTTTTTTTTGGCACTGCCGGTGTCTTCAAGGAAGTCATTCTTGTATAATAAGTCTCAACAGTTGACATTTAACTTTTTTTTCATGCAGAAAAGAAATGATTGCCCAGCAGCGTGAATATAAAAAGAAGAAAGCTTTGAAAAAAGCTCAGAGAATAAAAGAACTTGAGCAAGAAAGAGAGGACCAGAAAGTGAAATGGCAACAATTCAACAACAGAGCCTATTCCAAAAACAAAAAAGGCCAGGTTGGTAAATCTTTTTATGACACTTTGTAAATTTGAGAAATGTGACTTATTAACTTTAAAATGAAAAGAGAAGTATGTAGATTTTTTTAAAGTATGATTAACTCAGATTTTGCATTCAGAATCCTTGTTGATGCTCAATTTAGCTTATTGAAAAATGTTAGCCATCGTCTCTGCATAAAAATATTACAAATGAGAGAATTTATATCAGGAATTACAAAAGGTCTATGTTCTTTTCCTTTAATAAACTAATATTTGAAAAAATGGTTGCTACTTGGAGGCAGTGTGCTTAACTCTACCTGCTTTGTTAACATGCCTTCATGCTGGGCATTAGGGGGTAGACTTTATTTAAAAGTACATTCAGTTTCCCTTGATACACTTATCTTTCTGAGTGTGTGTTGGGTAGAAAAAAACTGTAGCATTCATATAGGAAGTTGAGAATAAGGATAGCCTGACTTTCACCCATGTATTACTCGTCACTCTCATCAAGGTAGCCCTTCCATTGATGGACATGGCTTCTGGAAAGAAGTGCTTCCTTTTCATAAAGATGTTTATTTTGTGACAAATAAAGGCCGAGGGACTTAACAATTTAGATATCATAACAGGCCCCACAGTAAACCGCAATATAGCCAGAGCTTTAATCATGCTAAAATGGCTCGCTAACAGCTGAAGTTAGGATTTGAGTTTTCAAAACTAAAATTTTGAGGTATCAGAAAGCAAGTGTTATGAGTATTAGTGTCTAATGATATTTTCCTCAACTTAGAAGTTAGAGTAAATGGCTTCCAGCATGGGACCACTTCTGTACCCATTTTTTAACACTGAACAAAGGCAATATGCTTTTCTTCTTTTAAACATTAAAACCAGAATGTATTTTAACATTACTTAAAATTTGAAATTTTTTATTTTTTCCAATACTAATAGGAATGGTTTCTGTTTTCTTTCCCCTAGGTAAAGAGGAGTATTTTTGCTTCACCTGAGAGTGTGACTGGCAAAGTTGGAGTAGGAACTTGTGGAATTGCCGATAAACCTATGACACAATATCAAGATACCTCTAAATACAATGTCAGGCATTTGATGCCTCAATAATCAGAAAAACTGTTGGATTTCATCTCTGCAGGGCTTTACATTTACCTTTTTATCCTTATATTTTTCTAAAGGTAAATTATTTGTTAGATGAGTAAGCAAGATACCATTGTCGTCATTGGTTGACTTCAGTAGAATGAAACGTGAAGAAATTGCATTTGATAACTGCTATTTGTTTAACTTTTCTCATTATCAGTACCACGGTTCCCTCAAAGTTTGTTGAATAAAGCAACTTTTGTAGATGCTGTTTCATACAGCACTTAGATGAATTATTGATCTTCCTAATATCAGGCGCCTACTTAACCTATGGTATGTACTTTTTGTAAGTTGTAACTTGAAATTTTCAGATGCTTTGAACTTGACACATATTCTGGCAATTCATTGGAACACCAAGGCAAAAACACCAACCTGCTAAAGAGATCCTTTCATTTTTCTTATTTTCAACTTTAAAACTTAGCTGTCGTTCAGTTAAGCCTAAAGATAGGTTAATTTGTAAATGGCAAAGTTTGTTTTGAGGTTTTTCCTCAAAAACTTGTATCCTAGGCCTATTAGGCCATCTCTAAAATTGATGTGTTTTATTTTTATGTACTCTTAGTTCTATGTAAGAAACCTTAGGATAAGCTCCCTTTTCTAAGGTGTTTTTGTTTTTTGTATGTTTGCTTTTTTCCTGTTTTTTGTTTTTTTCATTTACGGCAGTGGTACCATGTTTTGGATGTGTAATGTTTATATGGGAGAACAAAAAGCTGATGTATAGCCCTGTATACAGTGTAGATACTATTTTTGTAAAAACACAAGGCTAAATTAATGAACAAGAGTACTGAATGTTTCATCATTAAAAATTTCTTGTATTTCTTGTGCATTAATCTGACCATAATTTCCCTGTATATTATGTTCATTTAGCTGTTTGTAATTTTTGTTAATTAGATCAAGTTGTCTGCATTTGTTGGTGTAAATGAACATCACAGTTATCCTGAGTTGAGTTTAAGCCAAATACATGCATAGAAAAGGGTCTTCCTGTTAATGGAAGAAGGTAATTTTTAGGATGTGTATTATTTCAGTTTTGTATCTTTAACTTTTATTAAATAAAGTGTTTTTAAAATCTCCAGGGTGTGTTAACAAAAGGGTAAGCTCTTTAGCTGTCAGCACTTAACAGTGATTAAACTTGCACACAGCATTGCCATGGAAGAGAATATTGAGTGTGAGAGGAAGGTTTCAGTAAATCCTTAAGTATTCCTTCCATTAGAAGAAATTGGATCTTAAAGGGCAAACTAGGCATGTGTTTATAGGATGTTCTCATTTTAATGGGTGTTTGTAGATTTTTGGAGGAAAGGGAAAATAAATTTTTATTTCATGAATTTTAACTTTTTTTATAAATTGAAACTTAGGACAGTGTTAGGTAGAATTCTCCATCTCTCCCTTCCACCCCCAACCCCTCTCAACCCAGGAGGGTCACTTTTTCTTCATATAATTCATGGCCACAGGGTAGGACACAAAGGACAGAAAGGCACAAATTGCAGTAGAAAAAGGGCTCTTTGAAGCCTGTAAACTTCTAAATAAAATAAAGTTTCTTATTGTAACATCTTAAGAGCTTATCAATAATCAAGAGTGGCCTTGATGGACTGCAAGAGAATCCTTTGAATTAAAAGCAATGGGAAGAAATTTGGTGTCATTGTGACCCCAGAAAATGGTTGTTGAGATTACCTTGGTGGTGTTAGAATAGTAATTCACCTGATGTTTGTGTAGGCAGGACTGTTAACAGTCTTGTCCCTCTTTTGACCCTGAGGGCCTTAGTTTTCCCAGAGGACTTTGCAGTAGGAGAGAGAAAAGGAATAAAAGTGACCTTATCAAAAAAAAACAAAAATCCATTTTGAAAATAGACCTTTAGAATGAAATCAGCAGCCATTGTGTCAAAGATCTAGACGTGGCCCTTTGGAAAATCCTAGTGTCAGGATGATGATTGTGTCTGAACTAAGGCAGGACTCCTGGGGAGACTACCTGTCAGTGTGATACTGAATTTGAGAAGACGCTCAATGAGAAGCATGATACCAACAGTATTTTACAATTGAAGGTGGTTAAGCTCTCTATTCTAAAACGAAATATAAACGTTGACCTTAAAAAGCTTTGTTAGAAAATTTAATGTGGAGTTTTCCCCATTAAGAAAGGAGACTTGAAGCTTTGAAACTGTGACAGACTGAAATGTTAAATACGGAGTTATGGGCCCCTAAGTAGAAATGGTTGCATGTAACTTACCAAAGCTTGACATTTGACTGTTGTTACCATTTCAAGGAAAGAACAGTTCTAACCTCCCGGAAATTAATAACCAAAATGTTTAGTTTTAGTAGTAATCACAGGTAACAAGTGCTATTTTAATTAACATGTAGGGAGGCCACAGAGTATATTGGAAAACAGCAAGGACTCTAGAACCAGACAAGTGTTTATTACCATTTATTACCTGTGTATTCCCATTTATTATTTGTGTATTCCTCTGACTCATTTTTCTCAGCTGTAGAATGGAAAAAGCTGTTGCAGTTTTAAGGATTGAGTTCAAATGTGTAAACAGCTTAAGAGTGTCTGGCATAAGCACTATAGAAGTGTCTGCTATTACTCTGCAGAGTGGCAATGGTGAATTATCTGGTATTTTTTCTGTAACTTCAACAGCAATCCACATTACAATGGATAACAATACCCATTGTTTATGATTTGAGGCATCCAATTATAACCATTATTCAAGTGTTACCAAAGTACCAAGGTTGTAAGATATATTTAGGATTCCTAGTTAAATGTTTGAACTAATTTGTATACTAGGGCATGTTTTCTTAATGGGAAGGGGGTGAAGGTTATAATAAAAGTCACCCCTAATGCTTGTTTAAAATTAAAGAGGAATTTGTGGACCTGGGACCAACCTTAGACTTATCCAGGCCAAGGTATGTCTGTCTGACGAACACCACAGGTGATCCTGATGTGCAGCCCCGTCTGAGAACTGTTTTGTTAACTATAAAGATTTGACTTTTGAAATTAAGAAAAATTACCTTTTAGCCTAATCATGAAGGCATCAAACCAAAACAAGATGCATCAGTTATTGTAGCAACACATTTTTTTTAAAAAAATTGCTTGTTGTCACATTGAAGGGTGTGTATGTTTCCAGTATGCAATTCTAATGCTGAATGTCTGCCTTAAAAATAGCAAAGGAGACCATCAGGTTAACATAAAGGAAAATTGTAGTTTTGTGACTCTTGTGTGTCTAGATTATAATTTTATTATTACAATTTTTGTAAGATTAAAACTACCAGTTGTAAATTCAACCAAAAAAAAAAAAAAACATTTAAAGCTTTGATATAGCTTTTTGCTTTAACTTGGGTAGTAATTGTAAATATAAAGGAAGAAAATCTATTAAAACCAATGAGGTTTTATATTTGTTAAAATCTTGATTCGATAAATATCAGCTGAATTAAGTATTTGTATGGTACTACGAAGCAATCAATTAGTATAAATGGCAGTTTACAAGTTCAACAGTAAATGTAAACATTCTTTGTATCTAGGATTTTTGAGTTGCAAGTTAAACTGAATTTTTACTGCAGTGGAGAGGAAGAGCATAGCAGGCAAAATAACAGGTAATATTGTATTTTAAACAGAAAAACCCAAGTAATTGGCGCCCTTTACCAGATCATCGTTTAAAAGGCCTATATATATGTGTATAGTTAGGTTCTTAAGAAACATCTTAAGAGGTTCAGAAAACAATTTTATAGTTGGAACATTTTAATCATTTGTTTTGGCCTAGCCAAACTAAATAAAACAAAAC
Source organism: Papio anubis (assembly GCF_008728515.1). Lineage (NCBI taxonomy): Eukaryota > Metazoa > Chordata > Mammalia > Primates > Cercopithecidae > Papio > Papio anubis. The sequence goes on from NC_044986.1 coordinate 23,081,649, forward strand.
AAAATGGTGTTAGATTTCTGTGAGGTGTTTTAATTGCCTTTTAACTTACGTATATAAAGGTGGTTCTTTTGTGGCCTTGACTGGGGTAAAGCAGAACTGAGAATAAAGGGTTTGTGGTAGTTGACAGCTGAACTAGCTAAATATTTAATTAATCTTTCAGTTCCCAGGCAATAAAAACTGGAAACTTAGTTCCACCACACACCTTACCAGTTATTTAAAACAAAACCAGTATAGTCACTGGAATTATTTAAACTGTAATTTGTTTCTCCACTTAGTCTTTTTTTTAAGAATACAGCTGAAAGAGCCATGGTGATACTAGGAGAGAAAGTTGGCATTTTGTTTGAAGAGCTACTTTCTCAACTTGGGGCTGAAAGTTAAGGTGGTGGTTGTTTTGCTGGCTCAGGGTTTTCCCTTTCTTGGTAAAACTGATGTGCTTTTGTTTTTTCCCCTTTCAAGCCCTGTACTTACTTTAGCAAGATGCAGTGAATTTCTGACCAGAGAAACAAAGAATTCAGGCTTGGAGGAAACACTTGACTCCATATCCTGGGAAACTAGAGTTGAAGCCTGAGATCTGAAGCTAGGCTAGTAATCACTTTAATAGATGGTAACTGTCCAAATGTTCATTGCTCAGAAGTAGCAGGAAGGAGTAAGTATCCCTTTTATTCTTTTGCCTGGAGTTTTTCCCTCCAAAATCACCCTCAGGTTTAGTTGACCTAGGGTTTCTAAGTGTGATGAAGCTACTAATTTAGAAATGACTGATGATCTTAAATTTATACTCTTCTTATAAATTTTAGAGGTACTTTTATAGGTTTTGTTATATTTTTACAGTGCTATTCTGTGCCCTGGCGTGAGCATCTAAAATAAGTATCTCAATTATTACTCTACCAATAAAGATTTTTAAAGCATTCCCCATGGCAAAGAGCTATGAGCTTGAGGATATGGAAAAAATTCCAAAACTACAGTAAGTTAGTTGGCAGTATCTTAAAAGAACTTCATTTGAAGCCATTTTCTCTAATTTATGACTATAGAAAGGTAAAACAGAACAGGAAGTGATCAGCCCGTACATTTATTTTGAACTACGCTGCCTATTTAAAACAATCTGACATATTCTACAAGAAAACCAGTTTCCTATTAGATCTGATACATAGGAAAGGAGATAACTGCTGTTTCTCTTTCTTGGCAAAGTCAACACTGAATATTAACCTAGGGCACATTACTATCAGTATACAATATGTTCAACTTGAGGTTAGTCCTTTTTTTTTTTTTTTTTTAAGAACAAATAATCACTAAAACTGATGCTACATTATATAAAGCCTTCATTTAAGAAATTCTGTAGGAGGCTGGGTGCACTGGCTCACACCGGTAATCTCAGCACTTTGGGAGGCCAAGGTGGGCAGAACACATAAGGCCAGGAGTTTGAGACCAGCCTGGCCAACATAGTGAAATGCCCTCTCTACTAAAAAATACAATAATTAGCCGGGTGTGGTGCCACATGCCATAGTCCCAGCTACTCAGGAGGCTGAGGCAGGAGAATTGCTTGAACCCAAGAGGTAGAGGTTGCAGTGAGCTGAGGTCGCGCCACTGCACTACAGCCTGCGTGACAGAAATTCTATAGGAAATAACAAATGACTTCTTTATTAAAGTATTACCTACCATGGAATTTTGCTTAAGTGAACTAATATTTAGAAACAGTCTTTTTCTGCAAGATCTAGTCAGAGTAACTAAAATTGAGGATTAAGGATGCGTTAGAAGGTTGCATTCAACAGAGAAACTAGAGAAACACACACCTTTTAATTTCCTACATCTTCCTAGATGGCAGTCGGGGAGTGGGGTGGTTAAGTTCAACCTTTCAAGATAGAGGTAGTACTTATAATAGCTTTTCAGGAGGAAAAAGATTCCATGAAGAAATTAAGTAACAACCAGGGTCAGCAAATGTTGGAACTGGGATTAAAGTATAATTAAAACACTTGCTTTTCCCACATTTTACTGTTTTGGGTTAACTGTTGGGAACCTGATTTTGGTCAGGAACTTTGCCTCAATAATTCTCACTGCCTCTTAAAATTCCTTTGTAACGCTAAAAGTAGTCATTGTCGGGGAGATTAGAAAGGTATGAAAATAGGAGTTTTCATACCTATTCTAACCAGAAACTTGAGTTGCCATGACTTCAGAATCCTCTAGTCATAATGCACTATAGGTTTTACCTGTACCTCTTTGAGACAGCGTCTTGCTCTGTTGCCCAGGCTGGACTGCAGTGGCTCAATCTCAGTTCACTGCAACCTCCGCCTCCCGGATTCAAGTGATTCTCCTGCCTCAGCCTCCTGAGTAGCTGGGACTATAGGCGCATGCCACCACGCTCAGCTAATTTTTCATAGGTTTTTTTTTAGCGGGCAATGGAATTTCATCATGTTGGCCAGGATGGTTTCAAACTCCTGAACTCAAGTGATCTGCCCACCTCTGCCTTCCAAAGTGCTGGGATTACAGGTGTGAGCCATTGCGCCTGGCCTACCTGTACCTTTTAATACAAATGTCACTCAGGTGTTTTATAAATAGGGTACCCTAAATAAGGTTAGTGAAGACTAAGGTTAGTGGAACTTCCAGACTTGTTTGCAATTTGAGTAATAGTGTAGCTAAAGGGATGCTCCCAAGTTATTTAGAGAACAGATCATGACAATGGCTTTGTGTCCTACCTGAAGCAGTTAAGATTATTATTAGTATGGCACATTAAACCACATGCAGTTAGGTTATATGGAGTTATAAGTCAGGCTCCTGTTGAAATTGCAGAACAGGAATGGCAATTATAATTCAAACTGCTATTCGATTTGTCATTGATACTGATTTGGTAACAAAATAGACATTTAGGAGATAGTTAACTCTTTAGGTGTGGATACCTATTCATGTTTTTGCCTTCATAAAGAAGGATGGTACAAAAAGAACTCGGGTATTCTTCATTCACAGTTTTTATTTCTTCCAATTAACTTTTGTGTCTTCAAAGTTGATTTGTCTTTTAAAAAATTAATACTTCTTACTTGTCATACAATCTACACCACCCCAAAGAAAACAAACCCAGGGAAGGAATAATTTAGGGGGCAGTTAAAATGTGCACTATAGGTTTATAACAAATGCTTTCCAGCCCATAATCCTGTACATATACAACGAAATGGCAGCACCTCAAGTTCTTCTGAATGAAGGCCCAAATAATGCCCTAGGGCAAATAATGCAAGCAAAGGCCATGAGAATAATAAAACAGAAGCTTAGTCACTGGCTTCATTCAATTTCCATGGTAGCACACTCTTCAAACTGTCTCACACTTGGTCAAGAGTAAGCAAATATAGAGGCAACATCTTCACTCAGCCAGTAGTAATTATAAGTGAAAGCAGAAATAATTTACCTGGGCCACAAAAATGAATTGTTTTGTCATGTTTTTCATTAAGTCCCTAGCACCTGAAACGTAGCAAATTCTGATACTGGGCTTCTAAAGGCATGCAGTTTTTCACTCACATCTACTTCAAAGAATTTCTTCCACTCAAACATAGCACAATCAAGGAAAAACTTCCAGAGGCACAGGAAGAGCACAAGAACAAGTATATGTTGAGGCGTAACATATGACCAAGATGGTACACTATATATAGAAGCAGTGAATGCTGTTAAAGTGCCACTTACAAAGGGATAGTCTAACATTAACACACAACTCAACTGCACTGCTAAATATGGTTGTCTTTATTTTCTTTTTCCTTGCCCAGCCCTATCTAAACATAAAATAAAACTACAGGACTGAAATTAACAATCCATTAAAATCAGCAATAAGTTATGAAAATCATAAAGCTTTTTTTTTTTTTTTTAAGTAATTAAGGGTAGTTAAATTATTTAAAGTATACAAAGTCCAAACAGCCAGGGGTAAGGTCTCCAAGAGGCCTTCCCAGGGTAAGAGAGAGGGCCACAGGGGAACCTTGGAGTTTGAAAGACAAAGGGAACACATGACATCAAAGTGCAGGCTAGAAATTTCACTTAGAAGAAAATAACATTACTGAAAATATTCGTAAGAGTACCAATAGCACCTGCACAGTGGGACTGTGAGGAAGAGAGAGACTGCCTGTAGGAAAATGGAAGCAAATCTTTACATTAAAATGAGACAAGTGCTGAACTTAACTATGTTAACTATGATAGTGTGTCTACAATAGATATCAGATGGTTAAAAGCTGGTAAAAGGTAATGATTCTAAAAACAAAAATAGCATTGACCTTTTTTCTACCTAGCCCAGACCTCATTCATTTTGTGCACTATAAAGAGTGAGGTGTGAGGTGTTTTATCATTATCAAATGCTGCATCAAAATAGATGATTTTTTTCCCCATGTGTTTTTCCACTATAAAAGACATCTATTTTTTTTTATGGATAAGCTTTAAAAAGATGTCATTTTGGTTTTCAACACATATAAACAGTTATCAAAATCTGAAATAAAAATGCTGCTGTGGCTCAGACCTTGGCCTGCTAGTCTGCGTGCACAACTCTTCTGACCCACGCAGACACACAGGCACGTGGAGCTTTTTCCTTCTGGCCCCCCAATCCATACTCATAGGCCTTGTAGGATAGAGGCTGTCATGCATGAACTGCTCCCATGTGGCCTAAGGGCAGCAGGATGGAGAGCTGGCAGTTGGGTGCCCTAGTGCTAACAATGCAGGATAAGGTTAGCTTGCTTAGCATGGAATCCAACAGAAAGCTGAGCTGCATGATGATCCCTTTCAAAAGGCTTCATGGGAGTCTCTCCTTTTGCAGAGCATGAAATGAGCTTTTTTAAAAAAATAATAATAATAAAGGATTGATCATCCACAGGCTTCATGATAAACTGTCCCAGGCTGAGTTTTAATAGCTCATTAGCTATCCAAGATTAATACCTGATTTTCTTGTCTTTTCATTTGAATACTTTTTATTTCGCTTTTAGGACCATAAAGCTCAGGAAGGGTTCATAACCCCATCCTTAAATGTGTCTACTCAATGTAGTATGAGCAAACTAGAAAAGCGAAAGAGGATGGCATCTCCAATGTCCTCTTTTCAATCAACTCAAATCAAGAAAATTTCACACAAGTTTTCTGCTGCCATTAAAAATTATGATTTTTCCAATATGAATATTCTGAATATTTGTTCTCCTTGGGAGGCTCTGCCCCACTTTTTGCTAAGTATTTGCTTAAATACAGGTCCTCTGACCCTTTTGTTCAAGTATAGTTTAGTTTTAAAGAGGAGACTGCATCATGAACCCAATTTAAGAGATTGTTTGTATTGAATTGGCCCAGTGAATATTTTGCCCTGCACTGTTATGTCATGCTGGGTTCTATGAAGTGAATGAAAGTTTGACACTGGCACTGGAGTAACCCTCATCACTCCCAATACTCGGCAGGCTGCTGTGGTCATCAATGTCACTGATGCTGGTGGTACTTATATTGTCCACTTCTCCATGGGAGAACTCTGTGCTTTCAACATCCACTTCAATCTCCTCTGCCAAAGGGAAAAAAAAAAAAAAAAAAAAAAAGAACATTAATAATCAAGTATAGCACACCTTCAAAAACTAACGGCATGAGGAAAAGAGGTATAAGAAATGTTAATACAACAAGCTTATTATCAGTGATCCCTGGAGAACAGAGGAACTGAAGGTGAAGAGACAGGAATATTTTTTTGCCAAGGGGAATGTCTGACATACAGTGGTGGTCTTAATTTAGGCAGCAAATTTACTAAATCCTTTGACGCCAGTTCGTCTGGACCTCCCACTAAAACCACTTGGCGTATTTGGGAATTAGTGCTTAATATTAAAAGGTCCTAACCCCCAAGTGGTTTAAAAACATCTGTTTTGCATTAAACCACAAACTAATTCTCAGTTCTGTTTATTAATCAGGGTTGCCTTAAATGGTGGGCAGGAGCATAAACTTAATATAGGCAAACTAGAAAATTTACCCCTCCAGGCCTTTGGTGGTGCCATTCTACAGATAGTTCAACAGACTTCTAGGATTCATCATAAAGATCTTCAACTAGTCAGTCAAACAAGTCATAATAAAGTAGAGTTTGAGGGATATGTCTTAGATTTAATTTTCTTGCATCAAATATAGCTTGAAATAAGGGCCTGAGACTTAAAAGTCTTCAGATTATAGTGAGATCCATTTTGGTGGTAGTATACAGACTTAAAAACCAAACATTAAAAAATAAATAAATAAATAAATATTTGACTCAGCTATCAATAGATAATGTTGCTGGATGCAGTGTCTGTAATCCCAGCACTGTGGGAGGCTAAGGCAGGAGGATCGCTTGAGCGCAGGAGTTTGAGACAAGCCTGGGTAACAAAGTGAGACCCCATTTCTACCAAAAAAAAAACCCCCACAAAAATTAGCTGGGTACAGTGGGTGAGCCAGTAGTTCCAGCTACTCGGGAGGCTAAGGTGAGAGGATCACTCTTGAGCCCAGGAAGTTGAGGCTGCAGTGTGCCCACGTCTCATCACTGCACTTCAGCCTATGTGACAGAGTGAGACCCTGTCTCTTACAAATAAAAAAAACTTAATTGTTAAATACTAGATATTCAATCACCAATAATATGCATAAAGCAATACACGTTAAAAACAAAAAGGAGTTAAAAAGTTGTTTTCTCCCATCAGAGCTAGAGTGAACCCAGGATTTTTCAGTTACCTTAAAACAAATTCAAAGCCTGATGTTTCACATTTGGCACTGACTTTAAGGGGTCACACTAATCACAACTGCTTTAAAAAAAAAAAAGTGGATTCAGCCAGGTGCGGCCAGCACTTTGGGAGGCCGAGGGAGGTGGATCACGATATCAGGAGTTCAAGACCAGCCTGACCAATTTGGTGAAACCCTGTGTCTACTAAAAATACAAAAATTAGGCGCGCATGGTGGCACGCGCCTGTAATCTCAGCTACTTGGGAGGCTGACGCAGCAGAATCACTTGAACCTGGGAGGCAGAGATTGCAGGGAGCCAAGATCGCGCCACTGCACTCCAGCCTGGGAGACACAGCGAGACTCTGTCTCAAAAGAAAAAAAAAAGTGGATTCTTGTGAGGCCAAAAGGATAGGGTGAAGCTATTTCCAGGAATATACTTTTCAAAAGGGCTTGTTGCTTCAAAAGTTTTAGAGATTCTAGAGTTGTGTTTTTAAAATGTAGGCAGCTATCCAAATAATCTATTAATTCATATATTTGCTCTATATCCATATTGCTTCAGAAACCATTTTTCCCCACACCACTGAACATTCATCCAACCTACAACTAGAAGATAATAACAAGGCACACTATTCAAAAGAGCATGCTGAACTCAGTCAAAACAAAGTAAAATGATGGCCAGCACAGCAGCTCACACCTGTAATCCCAGCACTTTGGGAGGCCAAGGCGGGAGAATTGCTTGAAGCCCAGGAGTTTGAGACCACTTGGGCAACAAGGCCTATCTCTATTTTAATAAAATTTAAAAATGTTTTAAAAATAAAAAAAAAAAAAATGAGAAACTGCTTTAGCCAAGTGTACCAGAGATGTTAACTAAAAGCCCCTGTAACACTACAAAAAGGAGGTTGCCAGCTCAGGATAAGGATGGTACTTGGTAAGGTACTACTAAAGTAAGGTACACTGGGAACACTAAAAAAAATATGAGAGCTATAGTGATGAAATACACCCTCCTCTCTGAAATTTGGAGATAGTTGGGGTGGGTACAAGGAGGAGGTAACAGGAAGGACAGCTAAAACCTAAAGACCTAAGAAGAGGTTTCCACTAGTTAGCAATAGAGGAAAGACCAGGACACCAAGGTCTGGGTTATTTCTGCTATACCTAATTCAGGGTTATTTCTGCTATACTTCACTGTTATAAATGCAGCATGTCCTTCAGGTTCTTGCTACTGCCTCTGGTAGACTTTTCTTGAAAACTGAGTGCCACACAAAAATAAACTTTTACATAGAAAAATAACAGAACAGAAAAACAAGAACTCCTAGGGTTGTGTTAAAAAGGATGAAAAAACTATTTGAAAGGCTCCTACTCACCAAATCTGGGACAGTTTGAGCATTCAAAAGAGTTTAAAAGGATGACTGCAATGGATTGGAACACATTCGGTACAGCAAAACGTGAGTTCATGATATAATCAAAAACCAGTAAAACCAAAACTTGTTACTTCTGGAAGTTGCTATGGTACCAGCTCTGTTTGGGAAACTGATAAAGCAAAAAACAAGACCAAGCATTTATCCCACCTTCCCTGTATGAACTTTATTTCAGGATAACGGAAAAGTTGAGAAAATGTTTATAGAAGAAAAACAGTTAATAAATACATGAGGAATGACACAATTAGAAAACCACTATTTTATGACACCTCAATGAAATAAGGGCAATAATTGCTAAAACTATTAAGTTAAAGGCTGATACATTTATATAAATGTATTTAAATGACCTTACCTGAACCTACTGATTAATATTAAAAGTGCGACAACTAGACACAATACTGACTTAACAGGAAGTACAAAGCACCACCTATGAAGTATTCTGCATCTTCCAACTAGTTTACAGTAAACATAAAGGACATAACATATTAAATGACACCATGAGAATACAACCAGACAAATCTAGGATGTGGGAAATTCTATAAGAAAAATGACTCAGTCTCTTGATGTTTCAAAAAATATGTACATATATACACACACAGATCTATACCTATATATTCATTAATGTTTTCTCTGCCAAAGAAGTCTTTTTGAGATGTTGTATAGAAATCAGTTTTTGTTTCTACCAAAATGGTGTGGAACAGGAAAAATTATTATAGATTAATATCTTAAAAGGCACATCAAACAAATGCAATGTGGCCTTTGGATCCTGATTTAAACACACCAATGGTAAAATACCATTTTTGAGACAACTGGAGAAAATTTATCACAGACTGGATATTAGATGATATTAAATAAGATTATCTGATTTTATTAATTTTGTGGGGTATTATAATTGCATTATAATTACATTTTTTAAAATCCTATTTATTCAAGATACATACTGAAGTATTTAGGGGCAAAATGATGTTATCTGGGATTTGAGTTAAAGCATTCCAGAAAAAATACTGAGGGTGAGGGTAGTGAAAAACAGATGAAACAAGTTGACAGCTATTCAAACTGAATGGTGGGTATACAGGAGTTCATTATTCTATTCTAAGTATGTTTGAAAATTTCCACTTAAAAAAGTCAAAACCAAAAAACAAAATCAGAGTCCTAAAAACAAACAAAAAAACCCTGTCATTTGTCTCATGTTTTAGAATCCTGAAGAGCTCATGAGCTCTTTTCTCCAAATGTAAGGCTTCAAATCACCAGTGTTCACCTCTGGGATCTTTTAATGTGATATGAAGCCTGATGTGGTGGGAGCTTTAGAAGAATGATCAGTAAAATTCAAACCATTCTTTTTTGGTTGACTTCTGTTCTTTAATTCTGTCAAAGACAAATATTCTAGGATAGATGGAAAGCGAAATAAAGGGTGTTGTACTTTAAAATCTACATATAAAAATTCACATCACCAGTAATAAAAACTTTGACATCATGTATCTTCCTGACACGGGCACATCATTATTATTTTTTTTTTTTTTTGACGGAGTCTCGCTCTCGCCCAGGCTGGGGTGCAGTGGCGTGATCTCGGCTCACTGCACGCTCTGCCTACCGGGTTCACGCCATTCTCCGGCCTCAGCCTCCCAAGTAGCTGGGACTACAGGCGCCCACCACCACACCCGTCTAATTTTTTGTATTTTTAGTAGAGACAGGTTTCACCGTGTTAGCCAGGATGGCCTCGATCTCCTGACCTCGTGATCCACCCACCTTGGCCTCCCAAAGTGCTGGGATTACAGGCGTGAGCCACCGGGCACAACATTGCTTCTGTGATATTCCTTACCCCAACTGTATACCCTCAATCTAATCATTTGAAAACATTAGACGAACCCATATTGAGGGACATTATATAATATATAATATAAATACATAAATATGAATATATATTTTTTTCAAGGAAAAAAAACCAAAAAGTTTAATAGCCCACACTGGCTCTGCCAGACAATATTATGATTGCATAAAACCTACAATGTTACACTGTTCCCTAAAAAGAAAGCAAATACAGTGCCTCCCAACATACCCTCCCTAAATCCAGATACAGAGATGTTTAGTATTTCATTAAAGAAGAGGCAAGTTGCCTACCTCGCTCTGAATCAGAACGATCTGAAGAAATAGTTGATCCAATGCTGTCCATTCGTATTCGTTCCATCTCCTGAGGACCCTGCAGCTGTTCCAGTCGCCACTTTAAAAATCTCTGTTCTCGTTCCAAATTCTCAAGCTGGTGCTGGCTCTTCCTTTCAGCTTCTTCAAGTTTCTGAAATGATGAAATGATTTTTACATTTGTGTATAGTCCAGTACAAACAAAAACTGATTCCTTCTTTGGCAGAGAAAACATGAATGAATATACACGTGTGTGTGTGTGTGTGTGTGTGTGTGTGTATAAAAATACATAAATACATTTTTAAAGCCTCCGAAATGAGAATGCATATAAATACATATTTTTAAAAATGAAAAATAGTTTTGTCTTTACTTTTGTGTGTATGTAATGAATGCTATGTTACTGAACAAGATGGACTTCTAAAAGTCTATAATCTCCACAGAGAAACTTCCTCTGTAGTGTGGTATTTGATGGAAAAATACTGAAGGATGCAGCCAAATGAAGTCATCTCCACCAGAGGGCACAACTGCCTTCCTTCTAAGTATGAAGAGGGTAATTGTTATTTTCCTAGTGTTCCCAGCTCTTCAAATGGCCACACTGTCAAAACAATTTTGTTTAATCAGGTTATGTCGTTCCCATCAGATTAGCTGATAAGTTTTTAGAAAGACTTCTCTTGAGGTCAGTTACTAAGAAGGGCATGGTGAACTAGCTGATATATATGAATAGGAATCAGTGCCAATAATTAAACCAGAACCGAGTGAATTGTGCAAATCTGAAAGTAAAAATTCTCACCTTAATGTGTGCTTTGGCTTTGTTGAGCAAACCAAGTGTTGTGTGCCTGGTGCAGTCTGGTCCTAGTGGAATCAGAACTTTTAAACGTTCTAAACAAAGGCGCAGATGAGCTCGTCTAAGAAAGACAAAAAGTCAAATCAGCACAGTCTGGATATTTCACTAGAAATATCATAAAATCTATTTTAAGATAAACAATAATTTGCATCTATTCAGCCCACAGGATAGATGTTACACCCCTAATTCTCCACTTTCAAAGAATGTAGGGGTGGCTGCATTTCAGTCTCTGCTATTTCTGTTGTACTCTTTAGACAACAGTCACTTTAGATTATTATCCCCAATGGTAATCTCTGTCAAGATGGTTTATTTTTTAACTCACCCCATAAACTGTCTCAACTGTATAATATGGAAGTGTGAAAATTGTATTTGATCTTGAATAACTAAAAGGACAATTGTATTTGATCTTGAATAACTAAAAGGACAATTGTATTTGATCTTGAATAACTAAAACCACAGGCGAGAGGAGAGGTTTTCAGCTGTGGTACCCCAAGGGAGTATAAAATGCTCACAAGTTTCTATTTCCTCCCTCCCACCTTTTACTTGTTTGCACATGTGTGTGTGGGCATGCGCGCGCGCACACACACATACCCTACTTCTCTACAACTGTAGCCATCCTACAGTGTGTTACATGTTGTTATATATTAGTTTGAACCATATGAAATTTCTGATATTCAACCACTTTTCACTTATAAAAATGGTGATTTCTTATACTCCAATACAAAAGAAAAAGCAAAATTCTGTGACCAGCTAGGGTAGGATTAGACAAAATATATGTCCTGTGGTCAATTCTAGCCACAGAAATAACCCAGAAAATAACCCCCTGCTTCTTACCTAAGTGTGCTAGCTTGTTAGCTTAATTTTTTTTTATTTTTCTCTCTTCCTCTCTCTCACTACCTGCCTCCAATCCACAAGGACAACAGGTGACAAAAATTACTTACTGAAAGTCATTGCATTCTCTAATCTACCCTTTCTGTGGGAAAGTTGACGGAAATTTCTCCTAGAAATGATAGCAGAGAACCTCATGGATTTACCTTCCCTGTGCCCTAAAAGAACTATGATCATGGTGATGAGAGAGTTCTGAATATTTAACTTCATCCTAAAACAATACTAGTCCACATCTTTGGTCCTGTGTTTCATAAGGGATAAGGTAATCCAGCAGTTAACAGCATATCTGAAAAGAAAATCCACAAATATGTTCATAGTTTACCCCTCCTCCTTAAGGACCTATAATTGAACTTTCAGTAACTGTCTTAACTGCATCAAGAACAAAACACATACCCTCCATTCTCTTCTGAAAGAGGACCAAAATGGTTTTGCTAATTCATACACCAAACTATGTGCTTTCTCTGTCTTAATAGACAAGAAATAATGTCAAGTGAAATTCTAAAAGGCTAGCAATTTGAAAGAGAGGTAGGAGAAGGCAATAAGCAGCCAATTATGTCATGATAAACAAGGATGATTAAAGGTAATGAGGTCAGAGGTTTGGCTGATGAATTAAGATTCTTTTAGCACCTACTAACCTAACTATAGTTAAAGGTCTGACAGTATTTCCATTTCAAATTTCTTTATTGAGTTCAGTACCTCAAGTCTAATATTTGGGTCCAGGCTGAAACCTGACATAAGTGATGTGGATAAAGGAATCCCTAAATTAAAGGTGTATCAATGGATTCTCCTTAATGATATTTAACAACTTCAAAGTCACTTTCCTCCCCTACTATACTACTGAAATGCATGGAACCTTTAGCTAAATTTTTATTTTTAACTGGAAAATTTCTTAGGTGAGGATTCCCATGTGACCACAGTACTCTTGCTCAGCAGACCAGAAAAAGCAAACAAACAGCGACAACAACAAAACACTGGAGTAAAAAGTGCCTTTAAACTCTTCATTAAGATTATTATGGCATATAACAACTGCACTCATATAATATGACTGGAGCGTGGAAACAGAGACTGGCAGCTACATTAATAGACATTCCAGCTTTAAATTCAGTCTTCTAAAAAACTCAACAAAGCAACTAGTAAAGTTAAGCACATTACCACAAGAATACCTTGTCAATTTTGTTCGAATTAACTCCAAAACTTCAGTATATGTAAGAATTATCTTGTATTTTTTAGTTTTTAAGAAACTTCAAAATGGGCTAGGCATGCTGGCTCACGCCTACAATCCTAGCACTCTGAGAGGCTGAGGTGGGCGGACTGTTGGAGGCCAAGAGTTCGAGACCAGCCTGGACAACACGGCAAAACCCCATCTCTACTAAAAATATAAAAGTCAGCCAGGTATGGTGGCGCATGCCTGTAATCCCAGCTACTCGGGAGGCTGAGGTACGACAATTGCTTGAACCCAGGAGATGGAGGTTGCAGTGAGCCGAGATGGCGCCACTGCATTCTTCCTGGGCCACAGAGTGAAAGTCTGCCTCAGGAACAACAGGAGAGGGGAGGGGAGGGGAGGGGAGATCAAAATGATTCCGTAAACTTTCATATCAAGGAAAAGAAAGGTGGGTCTATTTTCCGTTTTGTGATACTTGCTAAAACCTAGAATGAAAATAACTAACATATTAAAATTTTTTCTCTCTTTAATCATTCCATGTATTTATTACATGGATTTTACGTACTCAGCACTGTTTCAGATACCTGCTTGAGAAAGAAAAGTAAAAAAGAAATGTTAACTTTAAGAGTTTACGTTCTAGACTACAGAAAGAAACATACTGTTTTGTATCATTTGGTCCACACTGAATGAGTCATACAGATATCAAGGACAATAGAATTTGAATAAATGGAGAGATTGTAATCAGAGGAGGTAGACTTGAAAAAGAGGTTGAAATTTGACTTTGGACTTGAAGAATATTGAATTTGTCTATGAAAAAGCAAGGATTCTCCAGGTAATTTAAAAAGTAAAGGACCTAAATTTATAAACTGGGAGCATGTTTAAACATAAAATTTTAAATGCCTTATTTTCTCTCCTTCAAGGGAAAACAACTGAGCTGGAATTCTATAAGGAAATAATCAGCTAGTTTCAGCTGTCTGAGGATCTGCAATGCACTGACAAATCAGGAGGTACCCAGACCAAAGTTTGAAAAATGCCTAAATGAACAGGGAAGGCAGAATGCTCTAAAAGGTATTTTTTATTAGCCACTACTGAACATTTATTGTCAAATAATTATTCATCTGCTCTGAGATACAGCTTACACCAAGAAAATACACCCTGAGATCTCTCACAAGGGCCAGTGATGCCATTCTTCATATTTTGTAAATACAGTCCTCCAAAATTGATATTAATATGAAGGATGAACAGTGAATTATTTCCTCTGCTCTTGTGGAGAGAGGTGTACCTGTGGAAGATAAATGTCATTTCCTTAAGTTTTTGTATTTAAATGAAACAGGCATTTGGAGAGTAGAATAACAAATGGTTAATGGCAGTTGAACAGCAGCTGACCAAGAGGGAGAGTCCCATCCAAATAATACACACGGTTACCACATGTCCTTAGATGCCACTTAGGTAAATGTACCCTTCCAAGAGCAATGGATGCCCTGTAACTGTAAACTGGAAAGAGTTAAATCAGAAAAATCCATTCTCCTCAATGTGTAAGTTTTTTTCTCTCCTACAAATTCTTAGAACAGCAATTGTATGGCAAAATTATTCTTCCTTTTCATTGGTGCTGCTCTCCACCCTTTCCCCCATAAGTCTCCCTGTTGGTAACCAGATTGCGAGCTTAACCACCAGTGACCTAGAAAGGCATATCTTTTGATGCCATCTGGTCCTTTCTTTTCTTGCCTTCATTCTCATGTGACTGGTAGCTCAAGAGCCTCCTGTATGAGGTTGCCAAATCATGGATGCTGTAAGACTTCGGGGGAAGGAAAAAAGACAAGCAATAGAAGAAAATAGCTTGGTTTGATTTGAAAATCCTTATTCACGGGCTGGGTGCAGTGGCTCACGCCTGTAATCCCAGCACTTTGGGAGGCCCAGGAGGGCAGATCTTCTGAGGTCAGGAGTTCGAGACCAGTCTGGCCAACAAGGTGAAACCCCGACGCTACTAAAAATGCAAAAATTAGCCAGGCATGGTGGTCCATGCCTGTAATCTCAGCTACTCAGAAGGCTGAGGCAGGATAATTGCTTGAACCCGGGAGGTAGAGGGTGCAGTGAGCTGAGATCGCGCCACTGCACTCCAGCCTGGGTAACAGAGCAAGACTCCACCAAAAAAAAAAAAAAAAAAAAATTCCTTATTCACTGAGGAAAAAAATTGCAACTATCATATGATGATGTTTTTCAAGTCTCTAAGGGAGAGAAGAGCTGACACAGAGAATAAGGATTCATGAAAGGCATGGTCCTGCACCTCTAGTAAAAGAAGGGAAAGAAGGACGGGGAAAGTTAAGGCTGCTGTTCTGAATATTATGATGAACACTAGACAAACAGCAAGTAGAAAAAACCTGGTACTGAAACATTTATAGAACTAGATTTAATGGAAACTGATTTTTGAAAACATTTAGCTCCTTGGTAGACATTTACTTTACTTTTATTTAACATATACCTTTTTAAAAAAACGTGAACAGCTAATAAAAACTGTAAAACTGAAACCTTTCCTATTTTAGCATGAGTTACAGTAAAACAAAGTTAGAATTAAAGTACTGCAGCAGGAAGTGCCCTGTGAGAAAACTGGAGTTGCCTTGCTGAGGGAGGGGGTTGGAGAATGAAGAGTTCCCAAAGTACTTTTATTTTCAAAGACACTTTGAGTTCTGTTTTAAAATGAGATTTTAAAGTGGGTTTTGCCCAGGGAAAAAGGTAATTCCCAGCCACTAACCCTGTTAGAGAGAAGAGTCCTATCAAAATTAACAACACCTTCAAAAAAGGGCAAGCCCCTTGTGGGATAAAGAACAATTAGAGTCTGTTTGGCTTTTATTTTGGAAGACTGGGATCATTTTTCCCTGAAGGAACCAATGCTCCTTTTGATTTCAAACTCTGTAACCTCTACTGCCAAACTGATGTACCACAGAACATGAAGGGAAATGATTTTGCTATAAAATGGCTCCACTAGTAGCTGTGCTATTTTAAAGCACAGGTGTATCAACTATAGGAAGCGTACACTGTTGTGGAAAAAGAGAGGAAAGAATACCCTTTCAGAAACAAACCAAGTATCATTTGATGATGTTTTTCAAGTAGTCTTTAAAACTCTAATGCCCCTGTCCAACAATAATAAATCTAACCCCTGCCTGGCCCCACAGATGATCCACTGGCAGATGCCTTTGGAGGCATGGTCCTTCATTGGATCCTGCTTGTCTTTCATTCTTCCACTATAGGATACCTAGACTTTACCAGGTAACTAAATCAAAATGGAAAGCAAGTCAAGTGATGGAGACAGTGCTTATATTTTCCTCTCTGCTGAATGTTACGTAATAGGCTATGAGTCCTCCCATGAGCCACATTCTTCAAAGCTGCAGTGGCTTGTGGCCAGGTTTCCCAACTCCTGACACACACTCCTGCATGTGACAGCAGCTAGCTACTTATCCTACACATTCTATATACCAAAGTGTCTCTAAAACTTAATGTGTTGAGAATCTTCTGAAAACCCAAATTTACCCCCCAAAAAAAACCCTGCCTGCCTGTTTTCCTAATGAAAAATGACATTAAAAATGGATCCTGATATATCAAAAGCTTATTGTGGCTGAGTTTTATTTACTAAAACATGTACGATCATATTCTGCTGTTCAGCTTATTCTGTTCATGAAATAAAAAAGCTAAACAAAGGCCGGGCATGGTAGCTCATGCCTGTAATCTCAGCACTTTGGGAGGTTGAGGCGGGCGGATCACGGGGTCAGGAGATCGAGACTACCCTGGTTAACACAGTGAAACCCAGTCTCTACTAAAAACACAAAAAATTAGCCAGGAGTGGTGGCACGCGCCTGTAGTCCCAGCCACTCAGAAGGCTGAAGCAGGAGAGTCGCTTGAACCTGGGAGGCAGAGGTTTCAGTGAGCCGAGATCGCGTCACTGCACTCGAACCAGAGTGACAGAGTGAGACTCCATCTCACACAAAAAAAAAAAAAAAAAAAAAAAAAAAGCTAAACAAGCTATTTCTACAAAATGGCATTTGATAATTGTATGTTTCACCTACAACTCATATATTATCTAATTCACAGAAAATAAACAGACTGTTAACTCCCAGGTAGTAACTTGGCAAGTGGCATGTCCCTAGCGTCAGATCTGATTGTGGTAGTCATGGGACTTAATGATGACAGAAATAAAAACTTAGGAAAATAGCTGGGACTCTCTTCTCACTTTTCAAAAAGAAGCAGCTTTCACTTAAATAGTCTTAATTGGTATCTTATAAAATCAAATAGAAATATCGTGTTATTATAAAGTTGCAAATTATACAAATTACATATAATATATAATAATATAAATTATTCTGTCACATTGTCAGCCTCAGCATGAAAGGGCTTATCTTATCTGTATACAAATAAGAATTAAAATGGTTGAGATGCATGTTACTTATTCTTGGGAGACTTTTTTTTTTTTTAATTTATTTATTATTATTATACTTTAAGTTCTAGGGTACATGTGCATAACATGCAGGTTTGTTACATATGTACACTTGTGCCATGTTGGTGTGCTGCACCCATCAACTCGTCAGCACCCATCAACTCGTCATTTACATCAGGTATAACTCCCAATGCAATCCCTCCCCCTTGGGAGACTTTTTAAAACCACTTTCTTTCAATAAAATCTAAATAGTTTTTAGCATAGGCTATATATACCGCTAGAGGTATTCAACACTGAGCCAGAGGATATTTGAAGCCACAGGGTTATACTATCCTTTCCAGAAGTCCTAATTTTTTTTCAAAAATTTGGAAGAAAAACATTGTATATAAAAACAAGCACAGATAATGCAAAATATGTTTTTAAAAGAAGACATCAAATTTCATATTATTTCTGACAGGTTGAGTATTCCTTATGTGAAATGCTTAGGACCAGAAGTGTTTTGGATTTCTCATTTTTTCGGATTTTGGAATATTTGCATTATATTCAGCTGAGCATCCTAAATCCAAAAATCCCAAATCTGATATGCTCCAATGAGCACTTCTGTTGAGAGTCATGTTGATGCTCAAAATGTTTCACATTTTGGAGCATTTCATATTTCTGGACTTGGGATGCTCAACCTGTACTACATCCCAGGATCTCCAGGAATTTATGTTCAGACTGCTAGAGCAAATCACTACACATCACTATAGACTTTGGAACATCATTTTTGACTCATGGCTAGGATTATGTCTCTCAAAGGTTTGAAGAGGGAAAAATAAGGGACAAGGGAGAAGGGAGAGAAGATATGGAAGAGAGAGGAAAGGGAGATGTAAATTAATGATGACAAAATAGTAGCATATTCTTTCTCAAACTACACAGATTCCACATAGGCTGAAATGTTATTTAGTCTTTACAACTCAGAAATATGAAGAACGTCAAGTGTCACTCAGTCAGTAACAATTATCATCAGTAAACAACAGTGCCCTATTATACCACTGAGCTAAATGCTGTAACGATTTTTCAAGTTGTCAGTAATCTTTACCTGTTTGAAGACTATAATTTAGTCCTCTGCCTACCACCTTTCCAGCCTCATTTCCCATAACTCATACCCTTGCAAACCTCTTCCATAACCAAATGTGCTTTTTTATACTTGCCAATTTCTCTACCTGGAATGCTATTCTCTCCAAATGTCCACCTGGTGGGCATCTAACTCATTTTCAGGCCATGACCAAACAATTTCTTCCACAAGATCATCCTAGGGATACTCCTTCCTCAGATAATACTTGATTTTATACTAATCACACTGTATTTCAATTGAGACTGAAGCCATACTTTCAGTCATTTCTGTTTTTCAAATAAACAAAATGACTGGCACACAGTGGGGAGAAGAGATGTAATATGTCTAGTGGATGTTTCTGGGACTCTTAAACTCACCAAAGTTGAGGTAACAATCAATACTAAGACCTCCAAACAGTATAATCAGATGCCAGGCTAGCATTTGTGAGAGATCTGTTTATGAATGCCAGAACTCTTAACCGTTTTTTGTTTGTTTGTTTATTGTTTTTTGTTTTCTGGTGCAACTGAAGTCACCAGCAAATGTTAAGGTGCACACCACCAAAGATGTCTACATGTAGAGTAACCAACAGTCTCCAACTTAACTCTTCATGAGAGTCAACACTTTTTTTTTTTTTTTTTTTTTTTTTTGAGACATAGTTTCACTCTGTTGCCCAAGCTGGAGTGCAGTGGCACGATCTCGGCTCACTGCAACCTCCGCCTCTCGGGCTCAAGCAATTCTCCCACCTCAGCCTCCTGAGTAGCTGGGATTACAGGCGCGTGCCACCACGCCCGGCGAATTTTTTTATTTTACTAGAGACAGGGTTTCACCATATTGCCCAGGGTAGTTTCGGACTCCTGAGCTCAGGCAATCAGCCCGCCTCAGCCTCCCAAAGTGCTGGGATTACAGGCATGAGCCACCACATCCAGCCAACACCTTTTTTAATAGTGAAGCAGAGTTTAAGAACTGCAGCTTTTACAACAGAATGACTTTATCAAAGTATTTACAGTGATAGGGGCCTAGGACTAGGAAAACAGAAAAGAAACAGCTAAGAAAACCAAGGTATGAGAAGGGAAAGTCCAGAAAGAAATATTCCACAATGCAAAGAAAAAAATTAAATCAACAGTTCTTAGTCCCATGTGATAAATGAGAAACTAGTGTATGCATAGGCCTACAAGATCCATGGACTGCTTGCTAAGTTGAAGACTATAGTGCAGAACATATAAACAACTATTTTTTAAATTATCCTGCATTCATGTCTAAGGAAGACTTCATTTTTGACAGCCTCATTTGAAAAAAATAATAATAATTAAATCTTGTTCCAGAGGCATTTGTTCTTGACTGGAACTCCCACAAGGAACCCAGTCTCCAAAGTGATTTAACAGAAATTGCTCACTTGACATCCATTCTGTGCTAAATTTAGTTTCTATGCATACTTCCAAAACCCTCTCTTATCTGGTTATAAGGATTTAGTTAAAAAGAAAAACTTGATCATTCATTCACCGTATTTCTTCTTTAGTCACACAAGAACTTTCTGTATTCCAAGTTTCAAAGTCTGGGAAATAGGGCTACATCACTGGAGAAAACAGTGGCAATTTGTTCTAAATACAAAATAGCTTATTTTCCTTTGGCAACTTTCCAGGGGTTTGGGTGGACGGAAGGGATACTCCTCTCTAGAGAGATCAGGCTCTGAACCTGGACTACTGTCAAAACTTAGCCATCGATGGGAGAGAATATTTTTTAATTATCTTTCACATCAATTTGGAAACTGATTAAAGATTTCTGCCTTATTAACAGTTTTTCTACTCTTTGGCCTTTTGTTGGTGTTCATCCCTATTCTGGCAGCCCCCATTGGCTGATTTAATGGTACCAAGGGGCTGAGAAGTGTTGCTGTCCAAAAGAAAAAGCATTCTCTCACAGGGACTGGGAAGGCAATCTGCAATCACAACAGTAGCTACTTGTTAATTTTCTATTTGAAACACAGTGATGTCAATAGTATTGTACCCTGCCAGCCACCATGGGGTAAAGTACATTTTGAAACCAAAACAAACTTCCTACGTGCTGGCAAGTGAGATCTGAGATACAGTGATAACGTTCTATAAGACACTGACCTAGTTTTATATACAAAATGCAAGAATTAAGTCTACTCTTCTATGAAAGTTTAAATCTAACTCTCACAGCTCTATTCCTACCCAGAGCCCAGTATAATTGCTTTATTATATCAAATTATTGTCCAGGATGGAAGAGGGAAATGATGAAATACTGTTACTGATCTCTAATTAAAATGGTGATCTTACGTAGCACAAAACAGCACATTTAAAGAATGCTTTGTAATATAGCTGTTCATCTAGAAGCATAAAATGAAAATAGCAAAGCACCTTTAAAAATGGCCCTACTAATAAGATGTGAGTTGTAAAACAGCTCATTTTAAGGAGATATATTCATGTAGGAGGAAAGACATTTTATTAAATGGAACAGGAATAATCTGACCCAAGAATTAATTCACCCCAGAAGGTGAATATTCATAATTTGTACTGAATATGAGTAACCTGAAATAGAGAGTTAAACGATTAAAAGTGGTAACCATGCTTACTACTGGCAGATGGCAAATGATTTGGCATTGCTGGACATCTGCCAATCCAGTTAAGCCAGCCAGGAATTATTTTTAAAGTCCCATTTTAGAACAATTTTCCCAAAATCAAAATGCAGTTTGTTTTTTGGTGAGGAGGACATAAAATTTGCAGTAGAAAAAGGGTAACAAAGTGAACGGTTGGCCAATGTGTATGTGTATGTGGTGGTGTTGTCGTTGTTAACAACTGAGGCATTTACAGGCCATTTGCAACCTCTGGAAAAATAAAATTCACAGAATTTAAAATATGCCATAGTCCCCGATAATAATAGAGAATCGATGTTTTGGTATGTCTTTTTTTTTTTTTTTTTTTTTTTTTTTTTTTTGAGACGGAGTCTCGCTGTGTCACCCAGGCTGGAGTGCAGTGGCACGATCTCGGCTCACTGCAAGCTCCACCTCCCGGGTTTACGCCATTCTCCTGCCTCAGCCTCCGAGTAGCTGGGACTACAGGCGCCCGCCACCACGCCCGGCTAGTTTTTTTGTATTTTTAGTAGAGACGGGGTTTCACCATGTTAGCCAGGATGGTCTCGATCTCCTGACCTCGTGATCCACCCGCCTCGGCCTCCCAAAGTGCTGGGATTACAGGGTTGAGCCACCGCGCCCGGCCGGTATGTCTTTTTATTTCTAAATTACTTAATTGTTCTGAGCTCTCTTTCATTATACTGTATCACTTTTTTTTTTTTTTTTCCCCTGACCACAAAGGGCCCAACTGAAGAGTAGTTTTTGAGAGTAACTTTTGGAGGCAGCCTAGCATAACACAACACCTGGCACCAATCCTGGGCATGCTCTCTGATAAGGCAGAAATTTTCTCAGTGTTATAGTAGGGCACTTACAGATTAGCACTTTTAGGCAGATAGAAAGTGAACCCTAAGAACTACTTTTTTAAAACCCTTCTGAAAAGGGAAAGATGGTTTGATAGATTAACACCAATTACAATTATCTCCTCTTTATCAAGTAAAAGACTGGGTTCAAGTTATATCTGGGTTGCAACATTACACTGTGTGACTTGCTTCTATTTATATTTGTCTAAATCTTAGTTTGACTCTCCTCTAGAAAAGCCCAGGAAAAGATTAAATGAGAGAGGAATCAGAGCTCTAGTATTTATTTTATATGATTCCAGCCTCAGCTCAATACCATTACAATTTTCTAAGGACTGCTACACAAGTGCTATTATTTTCATTTCATCAATAGCTCAGGAGAACAGCCCTGAAAAATCTATACAGTTCCAGGGATTTGAGAAAAGAAGGAAGAGCCAGGCGGAGGGGAACATGTTTCAATTATTGCCAATCAATAATTTAGTTGTTCATCAGGCAGGTTGTGTGGCTCTCTTGCCTAAGTATATTCCAATAGCAAGAACATATTGACTATTACTCCAACTAAAGAAGCCAGTAGAGTATGGAGGTTACATTTTCCAACCTTGGCTACATTTCCTTTCAGATGTTGCAGGATGAAAGTTCTAAAACATCTTTCAGGATCACCAACAACTGTTATCTCACAGAACAAAAGGCATATGAAGGATACTTGGACATGGTGGAAAATAAGACCCAACATATATTCTGTATTTTCTTCTAAAATATCAATATTTCTTGAACATTGCAAACCAGCAAACCCATGTTCCCTCATTCATCTGACCCAATATATGCTAGCAGTAAATTCCAACTGTTTTCAAGGAAGTCCTAAGGGCCCATATCACCAAATTGCTTCTTTAAGAAAAATCATTTTCCATTATAAAAATAGCAGTCTTGAAAAGTCAATCAGCTCTATCTAAATTGTGTTATGTTTACAAATGTTTTAACTGCAAAGATGGAATTTCTAATAAAAAAAAAAGAACCTTATTTAGAAAAGAGTGATTTTTTTCACAGCTTTGTCGAATACAAGCTGTTCTGTAAAGGAGTAATTGTGAATCAGGCTGGAATAAAGTGAATCAAGATAGAAAAACCCTACAAACATAACAATTCTAAAGAAAAATGACATATTTGGTTGCATCAATGGTCCAAATGCCAAAGAGTTCACTATTGACAATGACACCAACAGATGGCTCAGAAAAAACTATGATGGCTGTCCTCCATGACAGTAACCAATATATTACAGAAACATATGCCTAACATCTCCTTACTAAAGCCCAATAGCAATATTTAATCAAAGAACTGATCTAAACTTGGTTTGATTTTATTTCTATTTTTATTAGGGTAGTAAGATAGTTACCACACATTGTATTAAGACTGTCTTTTTTTAATTTGAGAATTCCTCTTTTAAGATTCAAAGGGAATAGACACCCTCATTTTAGTCATTATGATTTTTGAAGAAGAAATCTAAGTGTACCTTTTCCTAATTTCTGGGTTTCTCCCTTATCTTAATTCAGCCATTACACTTCAACGTTAGAAAACCTGTATCTTTCTCATTTAATTTTAGATTTTAAAGGGACGGCTTTGCTCTAGTTACTTCAGGATAAAAGTATCAGAAAATAATGCATTCTATGAAACATAGATTTTTCTGTAATGGCATAAAATCCCCTATTAACCTCAGTTTTTAGGGAAGCTTACAAGAGATAGGTTATGGGTTAAAATTTTTAAAAATCAATAATCACGGGTTGATGCACTAAAGCAGACAGAAAGTTTAAAAAGGCACAGGATTTCCCATGCAAACATCTTGCTTGGGCTTCTCTATTAAAGGATGAGAAGCACTCAGATAAAATATAATGTACAAGGTGAAATACATGATCTCAAAAGTTACTAGGCTCTTCATCATATAGGGCCTACTAGAATAAAGTTGACATCTTCAATAGTACTCCAAAACAGAATGACCTCTAAGAAATTATGGAGGGCTGGCCGGGCGTGGTGGCTCACACCTGTAATCCCAGCACTTTGGGAGGCTAAGGCTGGCAGATCACGAGGTCAGGAGATCGAGACCATCCAGGCTAACACAGTGAAACCCCGTCTCTACTAAAAATACAAAAAAATTAGCCAGGCGTGGTGGCAGGCACCTGTAGTCCCAGCTACTTGGGAGGCTGAGGCAGGAGAATGGCATCAACCCAGGAGGCAGAGCTTGCAGTGAGCCAAGATTGCACCACTGCACTCCAGCCTGGGCGACAGAGCGAGACTCTATCTCAAAAAAAAAAAGAAAAAAGAAAATTATGGAGGGCTAAGGAATTGGATGTTCAGTTATCCTTATTTACTTAGAGATAATGATAGATTGATCTGTCCCAGTTGAGGCTTTTGGTTGTTTTCACAAGACATTTGGGCATTCACCAACATTGCCACCACAAAAAGAGGGAGAACCATTGTAGACACTCCTTCATAGAAAACACAGCCATTAAAAATGACACTGTATTTTAGCTGTCATCAGAGACATACCAGGAAAGCAACTATAAATTAATAAGAAGGTTGTATCACATTCTCCAAATGTACTCTCAGGCCTGTATCTATCTTATCCATGCTGAAAAGCTGCAAGCTCACTTTCACCCCAGAGTAGGTGACAACTATAATGATTAAAAGAGCAAAAATGACTCAGATGTAGTATTTCTCCTGAAAGCCCTTTTAAACATACTGAAAACATGATAAAAACCAATTATGGCAAACTCCAAGACAGAACCATGCAGAGGAATAACCACTCGTGTCTAAGCTGTTCATATTAGCTTCAGCCTGGGATAACCCCTGCTATGAGTTTACCTCAACTCCCATCTCAAACACACACAACTTAGCACTTAATTATATGCTGCTTATAGAAGCTTATAATATCTTTTGTCTTCTACCTAGACTATAAGTCTCCAGAGCAGGGCTTAGGACTTCTACTTCTTTTATCCTATCCCCATTACCTAGCACACAGTCAATGCCTAATACGTGCTTGTCAGTTGATTTGTAATTATCTTTAGAAGTCCTCTGTCAGTGTTAGGATCTATACCACTTCAAATGAACTCCCATTTCCACCAAAAATTTCAAATCAGAAAACATCATCTTGGGGTATGTAAGACTGTCAAGAGACATCAGCATAATTACCCATTACTTGTAAGTCACCCTAGATTGATAATCAAAGGAAGTTCAAAATAAATCCTAAATTTTCAAGATCAAGTAATCAAGGAAGTTTGAAACAAACCCTAAATCTAAATTTTTAACATATTTCTTTGTTCTCTCATCTAAAAGTGCAAAGGGTGAGGAAGGGAAGAGAGTCAGAGAGAGGAGCCAAATTGTACTTTATTGAAAACAGTAAAACTGTTGTTAAAAGATAAACAATTTTTAACTATTATTTATTCCTAACCACTGTTGGGCCTGTACTAGCATCCAACTCCGCCATACTCAAGAGCTCTACCAAAATCTTCACCTGCCAAGAAAGATGTGTCCATTTTGCAAATCGAAGGTGACAAACTCAAACATATGTTTGAGCTCCAGCTTTTCCATATCCGAACTAAAAAATCCTAAATAGAAGTAGAATACAGTTCTCTATACCATTTCTAGAAAACATTTCTCCATCGAGGACCACCATTTGAAAAAACAAAATTTTTAACATAAAGCACTAAACAGCAGTAGCCTCAAGCTAATGTTTAAAAATCAATTGTTTTCTATTCCATTCAACTATTACTAAACATTGTTGACTACAATTTTAAATGAATGGAATTTTATTATGGCAAATTATAAACCCAGTTAAAATCTAAAAAATAATAAAGTTAACAGGAATTTGCCTGAGTAAATTTATCTACATAAGAAATCTTTATCTGGATGAAATTTAAAATTTTATCATCTCGAGAATATTTAAAAATTAATTACTAGGACGGGTGTGGTGGCTCATCCCAGCACTTTGGGAGGCTGAGGCGGGGGGATCACGAGGTCAGGAGTTTGAGACTAGCCTGGCCAACATGGTGAAACCCCGTCTCTACTAAAAATATAAAAATTAGCTGGGCGTGGTGGCGGGTGCCTGTAATCCAAGCTACTCAGGAGGCTGAGGAAAGAGAATAATTTAAACCTAGGAGGCAGAGGTTGCAGTGAGCCAAGATCACGCCATTGCACTCCAGACTGGTGACACAGCAAGACTCCCTATCAAAAAATAAATAAATAGGCCGGGCGCGGTGGCTCAAGCCTGTAATCCCAGCACTTTGGGAGGCCGAGGCGGGCGGATCACGAGGTCAGGAGATCGAGACCATCCTGGCTAACATGGTGAAACCCCGTCTCTACTAAAAATACAAAAAACTAGCCGGGCGTGGTGGCGGGCGCCTGTAGTCCCAGCTACTCGGAGGCTGAGGCAGGAGAATGGCCTGAACCTGGGAGGCGGAGCTTGCAGTGAGCCGAGATCGCGCCACTGCACTCCAGCCTGGGTGACACAGCGCGAGACTCCGTCTCAAAAAAAAAAATCAATCAATCAATCAATCAATCAATCAATCACTAATATATTTCCTTCTAAGCACAGCAAATCAGAATGTGCTAAACAAAACTATTTTCAAATTTTCTAATAAAATGCCCAATACAGCAGGAACAAGTTTTGGTATATGATATTTGAAACTCACTAAAATAGTTATAAATTACTTTTTCTTTTTTTTTCTTTTTTTTTTGAGACGGAGTCTCGCTCTGTTGCCCAGGCTGGAGTGCAGTGGTGCAATCTCGGCTCACTGCAAACTCTGCCTCCCAGGTTCACACCATTGTCTGGCCTCAGCCTCCTGAGTAGCTGGGATTACAGGCGCCCGCCATCATGCCCGGCTAATTTTTTTATATTTTTAGTAGAGACGGGGTTTCATCGTGTTAGCCAGGATGGTCTCAATCTCCTAGCCTCGTGATCCGTCTGCCTCAGCCTCCCAAAGTGCAGGGATTACAGGTGTGAGCCACGACGCCCAGCCAAATTACTTTATTTTTAATAACCTCTTATCTCTACTTTAATTGCTTCACAGCCTTCAAATGAATCAAACTCAGAACTCACATATATGTAACTCATATACCTTTGTGGAAAAAAAGATGTGCATATGTATCTCTCTCATATACGCTTTTAAATTGTTGCAACAGAAAAGTGGCTCCAGATGAACCCATTGGCCATTTCAATAATAATCTCTGTAGCTAGCAGCATGTATGGAAATTTAGCACATCCTAACATATTTTCCTAAAGCTATTAATTCTAAACTAAGAGAGACATTAACTTTCCAAAAAGGAATAGGTCTTCCTAAGGTTCTGTCCAAGATCAGTGTTCCAGCAGATCATGGAAACTTCCATGAAAGATTGTATTTCTGTAAATAATTCTACAGGCCTTAAATGATGTCAAATTAAATAGTTGTGAGAAGAAACAAAAAAACAGAAGGAAAATAGGATTAACACAACTGCAGATGAAAATCGTAGAAAAGAGTTTATCTCAAAAAGCAAGCTGAAATCTAAGATGCTATATCAAAGTATAGAGCTATTTAGACAGAACAGGGTAACAACACCTCAAGGGCCAGATATTTGTATAAATTCCAAAAATTCTGAGGAATGTTTTCATAACAAAAAAGATCTGTCACAGCTTCTATGCTAATTACAGTAAACTTCAAGTTACAATGGAGTTTCTTGGTCTGCTGCACCAATTCAAATACAGAAAAAATGTACTTTCATCTGTAAAACCATTGCACTCAAGAGGCATTTTCTCATGGTACGACTTTAGCAAAGAGGTCCCATTATGAAGCACAATCACCACATATTTCCTAAGTGGGTCATATTACCTAGAATATTCTATGGGGACAAACTGTTCTCTTTGAAGCAGGAGTGGAGAACAAAACTATTTTCCTTGGAAAGGGAATATATTTGCAGAGTAGCAAATATCTCAGTATGTGCCTTCCTAAAATATTTTCTATCTTGACATGGCAGGTTTTACCAGCGAAAACAAAAACAAACAAACAAAAAAATTCAGCTATTTATTTGACTTGGCAGTCAACTTTTTTCTCTTAATCTAACGAAAGGTACAGAGCCTGTTACAGAAATGTTCCTTACTAATTCACCTTAAGTATTAAGTGTAAGGCACTGTGTCAGGTACAAAGACAAGCAAGTTACAGTTTCTGCCCTCATGGAATATACATGCTCTAGCAAGAATATAAATGATCTAGAAAGGGAGGAAATAACACTATAAAGTAGTATGGGTTAAAATTCATACAAGTGATACAAACAGTGAATCTGAGATAGGAATTTAGAGAGATCAGTTTGGATAATCAGGAAACACTTTGTGAAAAATTATGTATCTTAGCTGTGCACCTTGAAGGTAGTGTAAAAAACTCTGGTCTGCAAATCAGAAAACCTAGTTTCTCATCCTGACTTTGTCATTAACCAGACTGGCAGAGCATATTACTTAAAGGGACTTAGATTTTCAATACTCTACTAGATGATCTTCTAAGGTCTCTCCCACCTTTATTGTCTGTGGAAATGTATGAACAGAATACACCTATTGCCTTTTTTAAAATCTTACTTTAAAGTACTGTAAACTAAGTGGTTCAAAAAAAATCTTTAAGTTCACAAATTAATGCACTCTTACTACAGAAACTATGACAATAAAATCAACATGATCATTTCCCCTTGAATCTCACTCCTTTCCCCAGAAGTAACAAAAGTGTATCCGTTTGACATCTCTTTTGAGGTGTGCCTTTTCCTATGCGTTTATATACACATACATGTACATATAGAAATATAATCATCCCACAGTATCAATGGGGGATACCAAAATCCCCAAATGCTGAAGTCCCTGATATAAAACGGTGTAATATTTGCATATAACCTATGTATATCCTCCTCTATACCTTAAATCATCTCTAGATTACTTATAATAGTTACTACAATGTGAATACCATGTAAATAGTTGTTGTATTGTTTAGGGAATAAGGACAAGGGGAAAAAGTCTGTATATGTTTAGCATAGATGCAATTTTTCCCCCAAATATTTTCAATCCATAGTCATTTGAATCCATGGATGTGGAGTTCACAGATACAAGAGCCAACTATATGTGATTTTGCTTTGTTATTTTTTAACATAAATGAGATCATATTGAAATGCTATTTTGCAATTTGCTTATTTTCATTTAATATGACTTGGAAATCTCTCCACATACACATATACACATCTACATCATTCTTTTTACTTGCTACATGGTATGGATGTATCATCATTTATTTAGTCATTCCCCTGTTAGGAGAAATTCATGTTACTTCTAATTCTTTTGTTATTATAAACTCTTTTGTTATTCTTGTTCACGCCTATCTGTGCATGAGTAGAAGTTCAAAAAGCAGGGGAAGTATATAGTCAATCTGAGCTGAAGTTATAAAGGTAGAAAATATAGGAGAAGATGAAAAAGCTCAGACCAGGCATCCATATTTTCAGCAAAGGGAGAAATGAAGAGTCACAACAGGATACTGGAAATACCTTTAGACTAGGAGATGGGAGATACGGGTCCTAGCCGTTGGATCAAAAACTAGATCTAAGAGTAAAAAGTGGGATTGGGTACTTCAAATAGCAGAAATTTTTAGTCTCGAAGAAATCTTAAAAGATATTCATCTCTATCACATAATTTTAGAGGAACTAAGGTCCTGTCTGTAAACTACAATATCATTTGATGACCCCTAGAGCTTTGGCTTTTGCCTCACACTCTCTTGGAGGAGTAAAAAAAAAAAAAAAAAAAAAAAATTGTTTGAATAGTCATTATGATAAATGCTATAGGGGGACAATGAGAAGTGAAAATGGCCAATCCATAAAGGCTGCAATTAAAACACAGCGTAACTATCTAGTGGACTCAGTCAGTACAGCTCTGATTTCCAACGCTTAGAAACTCTGCAAGCAAAACATAAACAGCAGACATGTCCTAGAATTAGGAATGGTGCTTGGCAGATTATCAAAGCAGTGAGGACATTACTTAAAAGCTACTTTTATTGTCTAAATGGTTAGGAAGAAAGATTCCAACATACTGACCTGCAGCTACTTTCTCTTCAGATTGTTTATAGACAAATATTTTAGATGAGCTAAGCTGAGCTCCTTGTTTTGTGTAAGAGCAGTGTGCTCTTTCCTCCTGGTATATGGCTCACTCCATCCAGTAATCACTGGAGCCTATTAAAGTGACTGATGAGATACAATAATATAATACAGTTACAACCACAAAACCAGATTTCTGGAGCCTGAGCAAATACAAACTTGTCAGACAATACAAAAAAAAAAAAAAGTAGCCAGAAGTTATAGCACAATAATGTTTACCAGATTAACTACATTTCCTTAGAAGTCAGTGGTAAGCAGTTTTCCAAAAGGGACAGGGTCCTGAATGTTCCTGAGCATTTAAATTTCAGAATTTGTATCCGTATCTATCCATATGAGTGTGTATATGTGTACACACAGCTTTGAGGAATGTGTTTGTAATATACACACAAATATATGTTTCTTAGGGCAAATTCTAGTCTTATATATTTACTACTTATCAAAGTACTTCATTATAAATTAAAACCTTATTATAGCTACAGTACCATGTATTATAATAATCTTTAGATATTTACAAAGTACCAAATTTTAAATGAAGTAAGATTCTAAGCTGATTTTTCCTGCTGGTCTTTCATTTCGTGTGTATGTGTGTCTTAAGTGTCATATATATGTGTATATGTATGTGTGTGTGTGTATATATATAAAATATATTATATATATAATATATTATATATATATACACACACACACCTGTATCAAGGAAAATGCTTCAGAAACAGTAGAGTAACAACTAAGTTTCTAATATGCCAATAATAACTGAACTCAAAAATTCACAAAACTGTACAAAACTTTACATGTAAGCAGGGATTTCAAAGATTATCTAGAGCTCCTCCTTTAATAGCCAAGAAAAGCAAGACCCCAAGAAGTTATATAACTTATACAACATTCACAGTCTATCAGCAGTAGAGATGAATGGAAAAATTATGTCTTCTGACTTCTGGTATGACACTCAAGTCAATGCATTACATATCTCTCAAGGGTCATCTGTGTTGGATTCTGAGTATCATTTTTGACAATTTGGCTCCAAAATCATGTTTAGTATTAAAAACTGTCTTTCTCCATTGGCGTTTCCCAAAATAACAACAAAACAAGGAAGTCATTTACTTATGAGTTAAGTTCCAACTTTTCTTGATTTAGAAGATGTGAGTATAAGCAATATGTCATGTGTTTGTCATAGTGCTGATTAATTATTTTCCAAACAAATTTGCCTTAAAGAACTGGTTAGCTAGTAATCAGATTAGGAAATTCTGTTGTCATTATTGAATCCTAGTTTAGACCTAAAGTTTTTCACTAGTAACTCAGGACTTTCACTGTCATGGGATTGACATTATTTACTAGAATAAATAGAAAAAGATAAGCAAGCCGGGCGCAGTGGCTCAAGTCTGTAATCCCAGCACTTTGGGAGGCCGAGAGAGGCGGATCACGAGGTCAGGAGATCGAGACCATCCTGGCTAACACAGTGAAACCCCGTCTCTACTAAAAAAAAACCAAAAAACTAGCCGGGCGTGGTGGGGCACCTGTAGTCCCAGCTACTCAGGAGGCTGAGGCAGGAGAATGGCATAAACCCGGGAGGCGGAGCTTGCAATGAGCTGAGATCCGGCCACTGCACTCCAGCCTGGGCAACAGAGCAAGACTCTGTCTCAAAAAAAAAAAAAAAAAGAAAAAAGAAAAAAGAAAAAGATAAGCAAGCAGAAAAGAATTACCCTCTTCCTCAAAACAGCTAAAATATATGAAAAAATCCGAATCTCTTCATTTTTAGAATATAAATGCAAGATACTAACAAAGTCTCCCATCTAATAAAAAGACAAGATTTCTTACTGATTTTCCTCTTGGCATGCTTTAATTGCCAAAATTTGTACCAGAATAGAAATTATCTTTAAATGAAGAAGATTCTAGTCTAAGGAAAACTATTTGAATTGTGCTTACTATTCAACTTTCAATATTTATCACAGCATTTACAATGGACAAATTCCTTTACAATATGCAGCAAAAGAATCTGGCAAAATAACATACTGCCTTAAAGTCTAGTAGGATTCTCCTGTGTAATTATTACAAGCATCAGTACTAAAGGTATAGTCAGTTTATGAATCAAACACATTCCTCAAAGCTGCATATAAAATAAATTTATATTGCATCATCTAAAATATCTCAAGAAAATCTATTAATTAAACTCTTCCTGTTTTTTTTTAAATTACAAATTCATAGTTTGAGAAGAACTGTTTTCTTAAACAAGTTACAGCTTAAGTTAGGCACTCTGCAATCACTTGCACAAAAAGCTACCTCAACTTCGCTATAATATACCATGTCAATAATTCAAGGTCTGACTTATTTATTTCTATACATAATTTTAGAAGCTGAATTTCAAGTCATAATACTTCTGATTATTTTTTAAGATCTCATGATCTTATTTCTTCCCACACATCAGTTGTAGAATTGCTTTAAACTTTAATAATTGGATAGCTGAAATACTAAGAACACTTGGTTCCTACAATTCAGTCTTTGTCTCTGAATGAGCCTCTGTCACCTTGTTGTATATGTAACCTAGGTCAGGGAGAAGAAAACTTAGTCTTAATGAACTATTTCTAACAAAGATCAGTATAGAAACTGTGAATCTATCTAGACACAACTGCCATGACTTCATTGTACAGACTGCATTTTAGATGTGTAATTTTATCCTGGCTACATTTCCTCTATTTTATCTCTAAAAGCTGCATATTACTTCATCTTTATCTCATATAGCATTCAATTATAACTCTAACAGGTGCCTATCTCTGCCCTCTGACAACTATTTTTAGTTGGTCTACAGTTTTCAGTATTCCTATCCCTACAGAAATTACAGTTAAAATATTCATTTACTTGCATACAAAAAGAAATACATGAATTATATGTCTGTCTGACAAATGATCCTATTCTTCATACTGTTTGATGTTAATTTACATATTTATCTGGTTCCTAAGAAAATTCAAGTAAATGAGTGTCCCCTACTTGGAGTTTCATAAGAAAATTCAATTAAATGAGGGATCCCTACTTTCCAAGACATAGTCACTTTTTAAGTGTTCTACAGTAACCCTCTATAATTAAGCCCTGCAATTGGACTCCTACTGTCTAAAAAAGTGCAAAGAATATAATTATCTTCTTCAGGACTTTTGCAATAATTAAAAGTATGGGTGTCAGTTTTCTACCTTTAGGTTAAAAATGGGGGCCGGGCGCAGTGGCTCAAGCCTGTAATCCCAGCACTTTGGGAGGCCGAGGCGGGTGGATCACGAGGTCAGGAGATCAAGACTATCCTGGCTAACATGGTGAAACCCCGTCTCTACTAAAAATAACAAAAAACTAGCCGGGCGTGGTGGCGGGCACCTGTAGTCTCAGCTACTTGAGAGGCTGAGGCGGGAGAATGGCGTGAACCCGGGAGGCGGAGCTTGCAGTGAGCCGAGATCACGCCACTGCACTCCAGCCTGGGAGACACAGCGAGACTCCGTCTCAAAAATAAATAAATAAATAAAAATGGGAAGTAACCACCATTTTTATCTGCCAGAAATAAAATCCAGAAAACTGGATCAGTAACTACTTCCTGATCACTGGACAATGTTGCTTCTCCTTTCCTCCACAACTATACTCCTTTAATTTTGTTGTTATAACAAATATAATCAAGTTATATTCCATTACATCTTAAATGAAATTTATAAAACTAGTAAATTCTTTCAATATCTGGTCTTAATTTTGTTAGATTTCACTGTTATTTAGAAATCCTTGAAACCTATACCACCCCCCCATTTTTTTTCCAGTCCAGAGGGTTTTTGTTTGCTTGTTTGATTTTTAAACACCTATTATGCCATGAATTCACAGGGAGTAGGTTCCAGCAGCTCAGGCATCTTTCCACTGGTTCTTATAAAGTACGCTTCTCTGGATGGAGCAGTCTGGTGCTTCAGCTGAACCCAGAAACCTTTCTCTTTGGCTTCTTTTTCTGTTTTCCTTCATGCATTTCAGGAAGCTACCTCAGTTCTTAAAGTGCTTAAAAAATATGCTCAATACACGTTAATTCTCTTGGCAAGAATCTTGCCCTTCGCACTGGCTCATGCCTGTAATCTCAGCACTTTGGGAGGCCAAGGCAGGTGGATCACTTCAGGTCAGGAGTTCGAGACCAGTTTGGCCTACATGGCAAAACCCCATCTCTACTAAAAATACAAAAACTACCAGGTGTGGCGGTGGGTGCCTGTAATCCCAGCTACTTGGGAGGCTGAGGTAGGAGAATCACTTGGACCACCTGGGAGGCAAAGGTTGCAGTGAGCCAAGATTGCACCACTGCATTCCAGCCAGGGCAACAGAGCGAGACTCCATCTCAAAAAATAAATAAATAAATAACTTGCCCTGAACTTGTTTGTGTACAACAATGCTAATATCATGCTCGCAGTCTTCCAGTTTTGCCACGGTAACATTTGTGGACTTTTTTCTCAACAGTACCCATTCCTTTGAGGTCTACAATATCATCTTTCTTGCAGAATCGCATGTCTGTGGCCAAAGGAACAATTCCATGTTTTCTAAAAAACCCAGAGAACATATATCAGGAGTCTCTCCTCTTTCCCTTTATGTTTGTTATTTTGGTAAATTACTGGAAGATGGTAGTTCCAGCTAAAAGAAAGGTATATTCTTTTTATATGCTAAATTGAGCCTAATCTTTCTCCATTATTAAATACTCATACCACATTACATACTGGCACCACATAATATATTGAAAACTTACCTGTGGTTAATTACATGTCTTAAGTAATTGCAAAGTGTTGAGCCATCTGTGCAGTGCCATCAGCTGATGATGAGATTATCAGTTTTTTTAAGTGCCAAACTGCAAACTCAATGGACTTTTCAAGACCTTTCTCCGATCAGTGGTAACTGGTATGATGAATGGATGACTACAAAGTTGGTGAGCAACCCTAGATGGGTTACTCTTAGTAATTGTGAAGTGGTATCTTATAGTTTTGATTCACATTTCCCTAATGTCTACTAATACTAAGCATTTCACATGTATATTGGCCATTTCTTTTTTTTTTTTTTTGAGATGGAGTCTCACTCTTTCCCCAGGTTGGAGTGCAGTGGCACAATGTCAGCTCACTGCAACCTCTGCTGCCCAGGTTCAAGTGATTCTCCTGCCTCAGCCTCCCGAGTAGCTGGGATTACAGGCATGTGCCACCACGCCTGGCTAATTTTGCATTTTTAGTAGCGACGGGGTTTC
Organism: Papio anubis; assembly: GCF_008728515.1. Classification (NCBI taxonomy): domain Eukaryota; kingdom Metazoa; phylum Chordata; class Mammalia; order Primates; family Cercopithecidae; genus Papio; species Papio anubis. The sequence continues at coordinate 23,117,071 of NC_044986.1, forward strand.
TCCATATTAGTCAGGCTGGCCTAGAACTCCCAACCTCAGGTGATCTGCCCGCCTTAGCTTCCCAAAGTGCTGGGATTACAGGCACGAGCTACCGCGCGTGGCTCACTTTGATAAATTCTAATGTATCTTTTTGTTGTTGTTGGTTGTGTTTTTGGTGTCATATGTAAGAAACCGTTGCCTAATGCAACATCACAAAGATTTACCGTTTTTTTTTTTTTTTTTTTTTTTTGAGACGGAGTCTCGCTCTGTCGCCCAGGCTGGAGCGCAGTGGCCGGATCTCAGCTCACTGCAAGCTCCGCCTCCTGGGTTTACACCATTCTCCTGCCTCAGCCTCCCGAGTAGCTGGGATTACAGGCGCCCGCCACCTCGTCCGGCTAGTTTTTTTGTGTGTGTGTATTTTTTAGTAGAGACAGGGTTTAACCGTGTTAGCCAGGATGGTCTCGATCTCCTGACCTCGTGATCTGCCCGTCTCAGCCTCCCAAAGTGCTGGGATTACAGGCTTGAGCCACCGCGCCTGGCCACAAAGATTTACACTTATGTTTTATTCTAAGAATTTTATTAGCTCTTAAATTCAGGTCTATGACCCATTTTGAGTTTTGTGTATGGTATGAGGTAGGGATCCAACCTCATTATTTTGTATGTAGGTATCCAGTTGTGTCAGCTCTATTTGTTGAAAAGACATTACATTGTCTTGTGATCCTTATTAAAAATTAGTTGACCATAAATGTCAGAAATTCTTTCTACACGCTCAACTCTATTCCACTAATCAGTAAGTCTATTCTTTGGTCAGTTCCATACTGCCTTGATTGCTGTAGTTTTATAGTGAGATTTGAAATCAGGAAATGCAAGCTCTCCAACTTTATTCGTTTCAAGATTGTTTTGGTTATTCTGGGTACCTTATATTTTCACATGAATTATAGGACCAGCTTGTCAATTTCTGCAAAAAAAACAAAGGAAGCTGGAACTTTCATAGGGCTTGCACTGAATGTGTAGATCAATTTGGAGAGTATAGCCATCTTAAAATATTAAGTCTTCCAATCCATGAGCACAGGATATCTTTTCATCTATTTAGGTCTTCCTTAATTTATTTTGAAAGTATTTTGTATTAATAGTTTTCAGTGTACAAAGCTTTCATCTTCTTGGTTACATTTATTCCTAGGTATTTTATTCTTTTGGATGCTATTGTACATGTAATTATTTTCATCTTACTTTGCCCAATCCATCAGAAGATTCACTATCTATGGCAAATACAGCCTTATGAAATGTATTTCTGAAATAATAAAGACTTGAAAGTTGAAATCATACCTTGGTCCAATGGACTGCAGAATGGATGCTGTGTTAGCATACATGAAAACAGCATTAATATCCTTGTACATCTCCATCAGAGCTCTTGGGTAACCAGGTGTATTGTCAATGAGCAATAATTTTTTTAAAAAAATTTCTGAGCAGTAGGTCTCAACAGTAGGCTTCAAACAGTAAACTATGCTATAAACGATGTACTGTCATTCAGGCTTTATTGTTCCATTTACAGAGCACAGGCAGAGGAGATCTGGCCTCGTTCTTAAGGGCCTAGAATTTTCAGAATGGTAAATGAGTACTGGCTTCAACTTCAAGTCACCAGCTGCATTAGCCCATCAGCCCCTATTAAGACAGTCAGCCCAGTCTTTGAAACTTTGAAGCCAGGCATTGACTTCTCTTCTCTATGACTTCTGCTGTAGCTATGAAAGTCCTGGATGACATCTTCTTCCAATAGATGGTGGTTTCGTCTACTTTGAAAACCTGTTGCCACCTTCACTGATTATTCTAGCTAGATATTCTCAATAATTTGCTATAGCTTCCACCTTAGCACTTGCTGCTTCACTTTGTACATTTGTTATGGAGATGACTTCTTTTCTTAAATCTCATGAACCAAACTCTGCTAGCTTCCAACTTTTCTTCTGCAGCTTCCTCCCCTCTTAGCCTTCATAAAATTGAATAGAGTTAGGGCCTTGCTCTGGATTAGGCTTTGGCTTAAGAGAATGTTCTGGCTGGTCTCTATCCAGACTACTAAAAGTTTCTCCATATCACCCATAAGGCTGTTTCACTTTCATATTTGGATGTTCACCAGAGTAGCACTTTTAATTCCCTTTAAGAACTTTTCCTTTGCATTCACAACTTGGCTATTTGGCATAAGAGATCTAGCTTTCAGTCTGTCGTGGTTTTTGACATACCTTTCTCACTAAGCTTAACGATTTCTAGCTTTAAATTTAAAGTGAAATACACGTGACTCTTCGTTTCACTTGAACACTTAGTGGCCACTGTAGGGTTATTAATTGGCCTAATTTCAATATAGCTGTGTCTCAGGGAATAGGGAGGCACCAAAAGAGGGAGAGAGATGGGGCAACAGCCGGTCAGTGAAGCCATTAGAACACACACAACATTTATTAAGTCTGCATCTTATATGGGCATGGTTTGTGACACCCTAAAACAATTACAATAGTAACATCAAAGATTACAGATCCACAGATCATCATAACGCATAAAATTATAATAAAGTTTAAAATATTGCAAGAATTACCAAAATACAACATAGAAACATGAAGTGAACATATGCTGTTGGAAACTGACTTGCTTGACACAGGGTTGCCACAAACCTTCAATTGCTAACAAATGCAGTATCTGCAAAGTGCAATAAACGAAGTATACCTGTACATAAGATTATGATACCTGCAAACATAAATGGTTTTACTTCTTTCTTTCCAATCTGGATGCCTTTTATTTATTTATTTTTTTCTTATCTAACTGCCCTGGATAGAACCTCCAGTACAATGTTGAGTATTAAGTCATGAAAGTTGACATCCTTATTTCTGATCTTAGGGAGAAAGCATTCAGTTTTTCACCATTACAAGTGCCATAAGCTGTGAGTTTGTCATTAACACTGTTTATCAGGTTGAGAAAGTTACTCTAAAGTATTTTCAAACTGAGACATACTAATACCCTTTGCATCCTAGTAAAACCCAAGGCTAAAATGGGATTTTGACTAAACTTCCCAAAATTACAGTACCCAATCTAAAACCATAGACTTCTAATCCAGCTGAAGTTATAGGTTAATTTCAAACCTACAATAAAGGTTTGACTTCTCTAACCCTGCAACTAGACTTTAATGCAAGCAAATACCCTTTAAGTACTATTAGTTGAGGTAAGAGTTTTAAAGAAAGTTCTGCCAAACCAATGTTATTTCTTTCCTACTAACAAGTGAACATTCTTTTTCTAGAATGTGCACACCATGTAAAAAAAAAAAAAAAAAAAAAAAAAAAAAAAAGGTCCTTTTTAAACAAGTATCTTAAAAGCACAAAAAATAGGCAGTGAAAACCATTTCAGATATGCTCTTCCTGCCAAGGAATCCTAAATTAGTCTGATGATGTACCAAGAGAAAACACTGCCTAACCTCAGTCATAAAGATTTACTTTTACATTTGTTCTAAGATAAGGTAGACCAAAACCATCACTCTGTTAAAACATCCATGTAAAATGGGGACATGATAGGCAGTATAGATAAAAAAAAAATTATATTCATTATCATGTCCAAATAATTGGAATAAACAGAACTAATCCATCAAAAATTCTAACACGAAAAATTTGAAATTTTTTACAGGATTCTTGTCTACAAGTATAAATAAATCTTTTCCTCGTAAAAATGCTTACCATTTTCAAGTCATGGGATGAGAAAGGAATAAAGATCCCACAAGTACATCAAAAACTTCATCAGATAAAGTGTTCTCCTTTATAAAATTACCTATCCTTATCTTAGTGTACTGTATGATATCCTAAAGGACTAAATGAGTCCATACACTTCTAAAAAAGTAGGATAAACTCTGGCATGGTAAAAATCCTTTAAGCTGTTCTCACTTACCAAGTTTTCTCATATATTTACATTTTAAGAATTCATTAAATTTTCTACTTGCCTATTATAAAATTATTTTATTAGGTCAACTGAACTCTCAAGAGTATATATCTTCATCATTTTTCACTGAAGTCATTATAATGTGAAAACATGTTGATTATAAATCTACTATCACATATAATTTTTTATTCAATGAATTTTTACTAAATGACTGCTATGTCCTCGGGTAAATAAGACAAAGTCCTGCCTTCCTGAAACTTATATTTTAGTGAAAGAAGTCAGACAACATAAATGAATAAATAACTCAGGCAGATATACATGTTAAGGTGACATAAAAACTAATGCAATAGAGTGTGACCAGGAGGTGATTATTATTCTCTAATCAGATGACCTGAGAGTTGAGAACTAAATAATGATGAAGAACTAGAGCAGGGCTTTCCAAGCAGAAGGAACAGCAAGTGTAAAAGTCCTAAGATGGAAATGATCATGCTGTGTTTAAAGAAAAGAGAGGAAGCAATGTCAGAAGGTCTACAGGAGATAAGGGATAGAGTGGTGCACTTTGCAGGCCACAGACTTCATCTAATTGTAGTGAGAAGCCGACTGTAAACAGAGAAATGACTCAATTTGATATATTCTTTGAGAAGATCATTTTTTTTTCCTTGCTGCAGTAGGCACTGAGAGAAGATAACTTTTGCAGCTATGTGAAGAAATAAGTAGTACCAATTAACAGAAAATAATTTTTTATTTACAGTGTTTCTTAGACCTTTGTCTTCCTTTCTGTTCCCAATTCTATCACCTGAGTGCTGACTCATATCTTTTTACTATATGGACTACTTCAAAAAGCATCCAAACTGGTCTCCCTGCTTCCAGAGCTAGATTGTACTTTTTTTAATGCTTTGTACATGCCTATCTCTTTGCTTCAAAAGCCTCAAAAATTCACCACTGCTGGCCGGGCGCGGTGGCTCAAGCCTGTAATCCCAGCACTTTGGGAGGCCGAGACGGGCGGATCACGAGGTCAGGAGATCGAGACCATCCTGGCTAACAGGGTGAAACCCCGTCTCTATTAAGAAATACAAAAAACTAGCCGGGCGAGGTGGCGGGCGCCTGTAGTCCCAGCTACTCGGGAGGCTGAGGCCGGAGAATGGCGTGAACCCGGGAGGCGGAGCTTGCAGTGAGCTGAGATCCGGCCACTGCACTCCAGCCTGGGCGACAGAGCGAGACTCCGTCTCAAAAAAAAAAAAAAAAAAAAAAAAAAAAAATTCACCACTGCCAATAAAATAAAATCCAAATTCCTTGGCATTCAGTAACATTCCACAGTCTAATTCCAAACCACCTTTTCAGCCTCATCTTCCACTACTAATCTGATAAGACTCTGCTATTTAACTCAATATGGTCTACTCACTCCTTCCTGAACACAGCTTACAATGCTACATTCCTGCTTCCACGGCTCTACTCACACTGACTCCTTTCCATATTCTTTTCTTATATTCAAATTATCTCTCTTCTTCATGGCTCAGTATACATTCTCCTTAACTAACCACAGTAGTAGGTTTTGACTATGACGCACAGTATTTTATATCACAATCCAGTATACACAAGTTTCACAATTCCATATTTAACTTTACTTCATGCAGTGTACTTTGGTGTTTTCTTCAATTTCTTTTTCAAAATGATTCACTAAATGATCACATGGACCACTAGTGAGTTTCAATTTTCAGTATGAAAAACACTATTAGTGTACCCTTCTAGACATTTACTGGTAACTTAACTAGATCATATTGAAAGATGAAATATAAATACCAAACTATAATGACCTTAACCTTAGAATAGAATAGGGTATCTTATACTTCATTTGATCTATCATGATGCCACATATAGTATTTATTAATTGTTGCTGAAGAGAAAGATTGATATTAACCATAACTCTCATATTCATGATCAAAAAGGATCATGATTAGAACTGTTTTGTGCTCATATCCATCTTGTTTCAAATTGTAGCTATGATGATAAAATGGCCAGGTTTTGACACTTTGACTCAAACTTTCAGCCTTTCTACCTTACAGAATTATGTAACAGCCCTGCACAGTGGAGGAACACAGTAAGAACTCTATAAATGCTAATTTCCATTTTTCCCTCAGAGGTATGTGAAAGTCCCTATATGGAGAACACCTATTACCACTCACTAGACATCCTTTTCTTATTTTATTTTATTTTAACAAATATTTAGTCACTTCTCCTCTGCCTAGGAAGACATTATTAGTCCAGTGTTCTCTTTTGGCCCTTCTAGCACTAAGGTTCTTGACCATCAGAGTCCTGTTAAAGTTGTTGATTTTATTTTTTTTTTAGACAAGTCTTGCTCTGTTGCCCAGGCTGGAATGCAGTGGCATGATCTTGGCTCACTGCACCCTCTACCTCCCAGGTTCAAGCAATTCTTGTGTCTCAGCCTCCCAAAAAGCTGAGATTACAAGGATGCACTACCATGCCTGGCTAATTTTTTTAATTTTGGTAGAGACGGGGTTTCACCATGTTGGCCCTGCTAGTCTCAAACTCCTGGCCTCAAGCAATCCACCTCCCTTGGCCTCCCAAAAGTGCTGGGATTACAGGCCTGAGCCACCATGCCTGGCCAAAGTTTTTGATTCTTTCTAAAACATCATCAGCAATTTGAATTAAAAAAATGAAAAAACAATGAGGCAATCTAAAATCTGTACTGATACTGAATTGTGTCTTCTCTGACAAAGGACCCAACCTGTAAGATAAGCCAATGGGCAAAGTAATATCTTAATTCTTCAATCTCAAAGTCTCATTAAGTTTACTATGAGATGATTCACATAGGTTCCTGAGGAATGCAGAACATCTGAAGTATCTTGCTTCCCCTCCATCTCCTAGGCCTATTATGACCTGTTGTGGGCCTAGGCAGACAAGGTTGGTACACAGGTAACAAATGCTCTGAACCATCTAAAGCAGACTCAGTATAACCAATAAGGATTTGGGCAGAAAACAGCTCCCAAGACCTATCCAAGAAGAAAATCTGAATTTCTCTATCAGTCCTGAAACTACCTAGAGCTCCCTAATGGGCTATAGGAATCCTGGGGTAATTGTGGATCACAACCAACTACTCTGGGCCTGTCAAAACCCAAACTCCACCACTAGACTTCCCTTGGAGATCTGGTAGTATGAACCTCAACATCTGGTGGCTATTATATCCTTTAGGCCAGATCCCAGGGCTTCAACAATTTTAGGGCTTTGTTTGAGATAGCTATCTGGAATTACTTAGCCATTCATCAGCAATTTAAAATCACCTACTCCAAATCTCACTGCATTTGCTCCAATAAAAAAACACTAACTCAGGCCGGGCGCAGTGGCTCAAGTCTGTAATCCCAGCACTTTGGGAGGCCGAGGCGGGTGGATCACAGCTCAGGAGATGGAGACCATCCTGGCTAACACAGTGAAACCCCGTCTCTACTAAAAATAGAAAAAAAATTAGCCGGGTGTGGTGGTGGGCACCTGTAGTCCCAGCTGCTCGGGAGGCTGAGGCAGGAGAATGGTGTGAACCCGGGAGGCGAAGCTTGCAGTGAGCTGAGATCACGCCACTGCACTCCAGCCTGGGTGACAGAGCAAGACTCCGTTTCAAAAAAAAAAAAAAAACTGTGACGCAGAGAAGCTTATATCCAAGATTTCAGAACCAAGCTAAAAAGGAAAAAAGTAATTTCTGACACAAATATGTTATATAAAGCAACAAATTTTAAAAAATATGAATTAGTTCAGGAATGTCTTTCAAAATGAAGACAAAACTAATCTTTTGATAGTGAGTTACTGTCTTCATATAACATCACACTCAAAGGCATATCAAAGGTAAAGCCAAAATTCTATTTATTTTAAAGGATGCCAAAGCTAGATTAACTTTTCTTTCTTTAACATGTCAAATAAAAATGATGCCTTGGTAAAGAGGACTGTTAAACAGAACTGGATGGGGGCTTTAAAACATAAAAACAACATAGGCTTAAATTTTAAAAATATTCCTCTGCCACCTTCTTGCTAAACCACCTCCCCTATCCTACATCTACCAGTATTTTTGTTTTTTGCCAGACCACCACTGGTAACTTTCCAGAAGCGGGGTACAGATTATTATTCTAAATTTGAGTTTTATTTTTGTTGATAAAAATCCCTTTTAAAAACAAATATATCTTGGAAAAGTTAATTCTATATCATCTTTCAATGAAGCCTCAGGGAACAGCGAAAGGAAAAGGAGTAAAGAGAGAGGGGAAGATATAATTTGAGAAATAAACAATGTCTATTAGTCCTCTGGGCTAATAAAGAATATCTGTTAGCACTTCCAAAGCTATTAGAAGAAGAAAAGGAAATCAGGCCTTAAGTGAAGTAAGGTAGGGTAAGAAACCAGTCTAAAAGTCTTATATCTAAGTAAATAAAATAGGAACAAATGACTTTTATTGGAGATTACACACAGCCCAGGTAATAAAACCACACGTGTTATACCTGTGCCACAGCTAGATGCTAGATTAAACAACTTATATGGCATACCAAAGTAATACTATGGGTGATGCACACATCTTCTGTGAGGGTTTTTAAAAAGGTTATCAATGAGTCAGAAAGAATCTGCAAAATACATTCAACAAAACTGAATCAAAGATTTTTAAAGCTCCATTCCAAATAGTTACTAAAAAGAGTCTCTACTCCAGTGTTAATGGTTTTCACCAGGTTTCCAATGAGGGTCTCCCAAGGACCACATCCAAATGAAGTAACTATAAAAGCCACATGTTTATCAATATTTAATCCATGGGCCCAAAACATACTCTATGATCTAATTTAGAGTAAACTTCAATTTAAGGTTTTATTTTTAGGATCCTCAGAACTTTCATTTCTCAGTCTTTTTTGTTATGTTTAACATAGCCAGATATGCCCTTCCTTTATCTATCCAGATCTTTAATAAATCAGAAATTAAAAGCAGAAAAGAGATTCTTTAAAACGAAGGAGTTTCTACCACTAACTACCAAAATGTCTTTGACTCGACCACTCAACTTTGAGCTCCAGTTTTATCCTTCACTCAATATGAGAGCCACTGTCTCCTATACATGCCTCAAATGCTAGGCACTGAGGATACAAAATTGAACAAAACAGAATCTTTGCATTTGGGGCATAGTCATTTGGCAGAAAGAGACATACGAACAAATAATTACAATGCTAACTATTCAGCCTTACAATAGGAGACAAGAACAGAGTATCGTGCAAACAAAGTAGTAACAGCCACTGAGTCTGCCTAAAAGACTATGCTAAGCCTTTTCAAGGGGATTTGACATTTAAACTTACTTGCAATGAGGCAGTTAGGCTAGTCAATCTATTTTGTGTTAAAGAGAGGACAGAAAGTTGAAGGTCATGAGATCTTATTTGTCAAAAACAGCTGGTACATATGATTTCAGTTTGTTATTAATCTCTTTTTTTTTTTAAGACAGGGTCTCACTCTGTCACACATGCTGCAGTGCAATGGCATGATCATGGCTCACTGCAGCCTTCAACTCCTGGGATCAAGTGATCCTCTTGCCTTAACCTCCTGAGTGGCTGGGACTGCATGCCACGACACCCAGCTAATTTATTTTTATTTTTTTGTAGAGATGGAGGGTGTCTCACTTTGCTGCCCAGGCTGGTCTCGAACTCTTTGCTTCAAGTGATCCTCCCACCTGGGCCTTCCAAAGTGTTGGAATTACAAGCATGAGCCACCATGCCTGGCTGCTATTAACCTAATCGCTATACCAAAAAGAAAGTATTTTACTCTTACAATTCTTATGTTCTCTTCCAAACTTGTCCTCTTCTTCTCTTTCCTCAAGTAATAGTAATACCATCTAAGATTCAACTATCCATAACTAACTAATCACCAATTTCTATTGACTCCATTCCATACTCTTTACTTTGTCTACTTCTATCTCAATGGCCACCATCATCTCTTACCTAAATTACTGCACAGCCTTAAAAAGCGTCTTTATGCTTCTGGTATCCCTTCTCCCAACCAACCAATTCTTCAAACTATAGCCGAATGATATTTCCAAGAAACAGGCTGATCAAATGATAACCACCTTAAAATTATTTAACTGCTCCCTATGGATCTCAGGAAGTCTAAACTCTTCGTTCGGCATGGTAGACAAGACTTTTCAATACCTGGCATGCTTTACTTCATGTTACAATCTTTTATAGTCATCCTGAACCCTTTTGCAGCTTCCTCAGTATACACTGCTCACTCACCATCCTCTGCAGACTTTCCAAGACTCCCTTCAAAAAGGAATCAGGTGACCTTCCAAAATATCTTTCAGTACGTCCAGTACCTTCTGCTTCTCCATTACCATACTTGCCACGTTATATAGTACTTTAATTACCTGTCTTTCCTTTACAAAGTTCTGAATTCCTTAAGGAAAGGATAAAAACTATCTTATATATTCTTATATTTCCTATATAAAGCATTCTGCCTGTCTGGCACTGACATACAGCTCATATTTGATAAATAGTTGTTGAATGCATGAATAAATTGAATGAATGAATGAATGAACAAATTACAAAGAAAGAAAAATTCAATACCCTCCAATTTGTAATGCTTATTACCTACTCTTTAGAAATACTACCCTTTAGCAAAACCACATTTAAACCATGAGCTTTTAATAATTAACTCGTTTTCAGAGACAGAAATAAAGGCTACACCTAAAACTCAAATTCGAATAAGCTTTAAAAATGTATTTACGTCTTCTAGCTGCTATAAGCTTACTATTTAAGTCATTTTTTGGAGAAAATACATATGTATCAGACTCACAATAGGCTGTACATCTGAAAAGTAAAATTACAACTACATATGCACTATTACATTATTTTCACAGGTAAAATGGTGAGTTTGCTTTTAAACATAAGTGAAAGCTGCACCTCATCACTGACTCACCGATTCTTTTCCAGCTCATTGTGTGTAGATCTAAAAGAAAAAAAAAAAAAAGCATTAGCCATGCTTTGTTGATAAAAGTTATAGAAAGACAGGAGGTTATGCTACACCCAATGAATGTATTTAACAATGCAATATATGGTCACACTTCTACAAGCTCACTCATCAAGAGGAAATAGTCTACATTCATTAAGATTGCTTATTCAAATAGAGTATTTTCAGTTAACAGCTCTAAATATTCTGAAACTGGAGTTTGTTATTTTAATAAAAGTAATACTAGCACATGTTCTCCCTACTTCTAGCATCCTAGATTTTGTTGATCTGTAGATGTTATATAAGAAATTTTAAATATAATCCTGTTTTTGTTTAAAAAAAAAAAAAAGTGTGTGTACTTCCATGTTCTCCTCTATCTCCATCTACCCACTTCTAAACAGAGAAAAAAAAGTTTTGGCTAGCATAAAAGCCGAAAAAGGCTTGCCTTACTGCTAAGTGATAGAGGCAAATCCAAGTCTTCCCACCTTATTTTGTGAAACAAAAACAAGAAAAAGTTATACATGAAAGAAAAATATACTAATATAAGAAAAAATATATTAATAAAATCAAGAAACATATTTTACAAGACTGGATAATTCGAAATGTTAGCAATGGTTATTGTTCTGTTTTGGTGCCTTTTTTTCATTTTGCTTCTCATTGTTTTAAATGATACCATCTATTGAACAAGCACAGCATATGGGGAACAGTGGGATAAGCAGTTAATGTATCTTATTTTATCCCTAAAACAACATTTGTTTTATAAACAAGAATACTGAAGCTCAGAGAAGTCAAGAAATATACTCCTATCCCAAGAGTATAAAGTGGCAGCCATGATTTAAATCCAGGTCTATCTTAATAATCCCCAAATCTTAACCATTCAGTGAGAAGCAATACTGAATAGAGGTTAAGGGCACAGACTCTAAGGCCAAACTGCCTGAGTTCAAATACTGTATGGCCTCAGTAAAGTCCCTCCATTTCTCTGTGCTCGGTTTCCTCATCTGTGAAATAGGAAAAATAACAGTATTTGCCTCATATGATTGTTATAAGGATTAACAAGTTTACACTAAATAGCAAAATATAATGAACTCTAAAGCTAGCTACTATTAGAATTATACTAGTTCCCTGGAATTAACATGTGTTACTTTTGCAATAACTTAACATTAACAACAATAGGAATTTTGTGAAGGACAATTTAAATTCCTGTCACTAGAACTAAAACTTTCATCATTTTGTAGATTCTGGTTAATGTCAAATGCTTAAAGAATATTGACTGCTTTAATCTGATTATTTCAATGGATATTTAATAATCAGATCCTCAAACCTTAAAATTAAGAGTGCTTTTGGCCGGGCGCGGTGGCTCAAGCCTGTAATCCCAGCACTTTGGAGGCCGAGACGGGCGGATCACGAGGTCAGGAGATCGAGACCATCCTGGCTAACACAGTGAAACCCCGTCTCTACTAAAAAATACAAAAAACAAGCCAGGCGATGTGGCGGGCACCTGTAGTCCCAGCTACTCGGGAGGCTGAGGCAGGAGAATGGTGTAAACCCGGGAGGCGGAGCTTGCAGTGAGCTGAGATCCGGCCACTGCACTCCAGCCTGGGTGACAGAGCGAGACTCCGTGTCAAAAAAAAAAAAAGAGTGCTTTTGCTGGTCTCGTAATTTGTGTAAATTTTATCCACTGTCTTAGCTCAAGGGCCAAAAGACTTCTTTGAGTTACTGTCTCCTATCCACCTTTTGCTTCATGAGTAATTTCATAAAGTCTAAGAGACATGAGATTAAAGGCCGGGCGCGGTGGCTCAAGCCTGTAATCCCAGCACTTTGGGAGGCCGAGACGGGCGGATCACGAGGTCAGGAGATCGAGACCATCCTGGCTAACACGGTGAAACCCCGTCTCTACTAAAAAATACAAAAAACTAGCTGGGCGAGGTGGCGGGCGCCTGTAGTCCCAGCTACTCGGGAGGCTGAGGCAGGAGAATGGCGTAAACCCAGGAGGCGGAGCTTGCAGTGAGCTGAGATCGCGCCACTGCACTCCAGCCTGGGCGGCAGAGCGAGACTCTGTCTCAAAAAAAAAAAAAAAAAGAAAAAGAGATTAAAAAGACTGATACTCATTTTAAAAAATATTATCTTAACAAAAGGACTTCTCCTTTGAGGGAAGTAAATAGAGTCTTACGATGTTTCAAGAATTCAGATAGAAGAAACTATAAAAGCATAGTCAGAAATCCTAGTTTAACAGCGACTCGGAGCTCAAAATTCAATAAATTACAACCACAGTGTGCCTTTATCACCATAAAAGTGTTTATTTAAAATTTTGTTAATCTTTGTTTGAATTAAATGTTAAAGTAAATCAGTTAAGTTAGAAGAGGGAAAAGGCCTATTTAAAGAGGTTTAGAAGAAAAAATATCATTCAAAATTGGAGTAAAGAATCAATAATAAGATTCCCCACCCCCACTAGTGAGCAAGTTTTGGTTTAATTGCCTCTCTCTGAGAAGAAAACTAAAAACAAAACAAAAAGACAATGCACATATGAAATACTACAGTAAGTAATAAATGGAAACATTGTATTTAGAGAAGAGTAGACTATTTGCCATAGACTTATTCTAAACAGCCATAAACTTATTCTAAACAGTCTGGCAATCGCACTGACAGCCATCAGTGCAAGAGATAATATACTCGACAATAACCAATTGTTGAATTCCAATATTATATTGAGTCTATTATCAAAGCTAGCTCCAAAAGATCATAATCTGACCCACTGCTGTGAACAAAATTAAAACAGCGGGTTCTTCCTGCCTGTCAAACAGACATTTCTTTATTATCTTTTTTTAAAGAAAATGATAGCTAAGATTATGAACCTTTTCACTAAACCAGGAAATGCATGCCACATTTAATTATACCACCAGCAAAATTTAGCAAGATTTTCAAATAACAAGAAGCAAAAATGATCATAAATATACAAATCATTACCATGTTGCCATGTTCTTCCAATTTTTTTTAAAAAGCATCAATAGTGTTTACTTCTGTTTTGATGGGTTTTTACCTGTAATATCAAGTCAACAAATACTGAGAAGCTTCAGTGTTCAAGGCTGTCTTACAGTGCAGGAAATCAAAGACCGTCTCCATTGGGTAAATTAAGATATGTTTAGCAATAATTATAACTGAAGGCGGCGGCCGGGCGCGGTGGCTCAAGCCTGTAATCCCAGCACTTTGGGAGGCCGAGGCGGGCGGATCACGAGGTCAGGAGATCGAGACCATCCTGGCTAACACGGTGAAACCCCGTCTCTACTAAAAATACAAAAAACTAGCCGGGCGTGGTGGCGGGCGCCTGTAGTCCCAGCTACTCGGAGGCTGAGGCAGGAGAATGGCCTGAACCTGGGAGGCGGAGCTTGCAGTGAGCCGAGATCGCGCCACTGCACTCCAGCCTGGGTGACACAGCGCGAGACTCCGTCTCAAAAAAAAAAAATAATAACTGAAGGCAAAATAAATATACAAAGAAAGGTACAAAGTATTATGGGAGTTCAAAAGAGACAGTTTACTTCCAAATGGCACTGTAAGAAAAACTTTAGAAAAGGGTGGCATTTGGCCTAAGGCTTAAATGATAGGTACATCGGCTACTGGTAGAGTCTGAAACTGTTAAGGAGATGCCATTCCAAGTGGAAGGGATAAGATAAGCAAACAAGTCGAGTTGTGAAATCCAAAGCAAAACCAGCAAACAACACAGAGAGATCATAAAGACCCATGGTGTTAGAGAATGAAAGTCCTGAATCTAAATATTAACTCTGTCACTCACATTAGCTGTGTAACTTTGGGACAAATTATTTAACCTCTCTGGTTTAGTTTCCTCATCTGTAAAACTGGAGTATTACATATGCCTCAGCCAGGTTACTGTGAGAATTAGAGAAACATATATAAAAACATCTAGCTCCTAATAAACATTTAATAGACGTTAGCTATTGTTAGCTGTTAGTATTTTTATTATTTTTTTAAAAGACTAAAATTATGGTACCCAAAACGTTATTAACTATACTACATGGGACAACAAATTGATAGATTCTCAATAACACTTTGAATTAGCCTGGAAATAAGCAAACGACAACCATAATGATGGAAAGAGAAACTGAACGATAGGTGACTGAAGCTACTTGATCATTTAGTCAGCTGTGAGGACAGTACAAGGTTTAGGAGTATATTACAGAGAGAGATGCCTAATTATATGTACACAGAGAAAGTAATCCAAACAGCAGAGGCGATAAACAAGTAATTAAACGTATCACACGCTAGCACATTCAGAAACAACCCCTTTGCTTCTCTGAGCTATGGGTCCACCCAAGCCCTTCCAATAATGTTCCACTGAAATATTCAATTACGATAAATTCCCTGTGTAAGGCTGAGATGTTCTGAATAACCCATCTAGTTAGCCCACTTTTCTTCTCCCAATAAAATGCACCTCTGAGAGCAAACACTAATGAACTGTGTCTTCCTTTCAAACACCCTTACCCTGAATGCTTAACAACTTCCAATGACAGAGAAAAAGACATGTCTATCATTTTATCACTGAATCACAGGTAATATTTTTCACAAACAGCATCCCTTTAAGAGAGGCATCCTAATGTATTCCCTATTTGAATGGGAGTCATTATCTATGAAATGTGACTACCTTAACCGGATATGTGACTTTTCATTGACTACAACATAGCTCCAATACATAAACTTGTGATTATTTAGGGTGTAGTTTGGTGGTAGTCAAAGAAATGAACCATAGAATTGAAACTATACGAAATGGTACAGTTTGGCTCAAGAGCAGTACCATCGTGGAAAGAAAATAAAAACCCCTACTCCAGAATTCCAATACTATCTTCTAGCAAAAGAAAAGATTTCTAATTTTGCTGAATTAATGAGCCAAACCCCTACACTTTGTTAACATTATCATTTAACTTACTTTCTAATCCTGAAGTGCCTCACACATGTTGCCCTCCACACAATGAAAAGAACACATTCTACGAAGCTAAATTCTAATTGGTATCCTAAAGCTTACAATTCTTACACATATACGTAGAGGGCAAGAAAAACAAAAAATTTCAGCTACAGTAGAGCAGGTATCTCTCAAGGATGTACCAAAGGGGTTGAGATTGAAAATATACTGGGATTAGTGGAACAGTAAAACTTCTATTTATTATTACTCTTCTTTTAAGATGGTAGTTTTGTGCATTTGTTTCCATCAAAAACCATTTTAAAAACCATTAAAAACAGTAAAAGTTGAATACTGTAAACTTTTAGAAAAAATGCCTCATAAGAAATATATTGCTTCTTTCTTAACAATGACAAAACCATTACCACCACAATAACTAAGCCCCAAACAGCAAGTATCTAAACAAGATGCACAACAATAACTACAATCAAAAACCTTTTTCCTTAAAACTTACATATCAAAGCTGGATGTAAGTATACTTCGTGACTAAGTATTTCCACTTACAGGCATATACCAAACCAATATATGTTTACATGTTCACCAAAGGACATACAAAAGAATGCTCATATAGAACTATTCATACTGGCCCCAAACTGGAAACATTCATCAATAGTAGAATGCATAAACTGTGAAACATTCATACAACGTAGTATTATACAGCAATGAGAATAAACTAACTACAACTATTGTACAGTAACATGGATTAATCGACACAATTTCAACATAATTTGAATGAAAAAAGCCAAACACACACAAAAAGTACACACTACATAACTCCATTCACATAAAGTTCAAAACCGGTAAAACTAAACTGTGGCATAAAAAGTTAGAATTAAAAAAAAAAAAGTTGGAATTGCAGTTACCTTGGGGAAGGGGTGACAGTGACTGGAAAAGTCAGGAGGGGGTTTCTGAGATTTGTAATATTTCTTTGCTTTTGTAAAAATGCATTGAACTGTACACAAAATTTGTGTGCTTTTTTGTATGTACATTTTACTTTGGTAAACAGGAAAAAATTTTTTAATAGCATACAGACTGAATTCTTTAAAAATCAATTCTTACTTCAAATATAGCAAACACCCTAATGTAGGTCCTTGACAAATCTTTTGGCATACTACATAAACATCTCAAAGAAATGTGCTTTGTAAAGGATAATTTTTAACAAATCTAAAAGTACTGAAATCATACACAGTAAGTTCTCCAATCACAATGAAATTTAATTAGAAATCAGCAACAGTAAGCTAATTAGAAAAATCCCAATATTTGGAACATAAATCACAGCTCAAAGAACAAATTGCAGAGAAATTAGAAAATATTCTAAACTTAATGACACAACATATCAAAAGTTGTTGAATGTAGCTAAAGCAGTGCTTAAACACAACTGTTTAGCTTTAAATCCTTCTGTTGGGAAGGTAGTGTCCAAAATCAATGATCCAAGATTCCACCTTAAGAAAGTAGAAAAAGGAACAAACTAAACTGAAAGAAGTCGAGCAATGGTTCTCAACTGTGAGCAGTTTTGCCCATCAAGACATCTGACAATGTCTGGAGATACTCCGGTTATGCCAACTAGGAGGAGGCTACTGGCATTTTGTGAGGAGATGCTAGGGATGCTGCTAAACATCCTAAGATGCACAAAACAGAATTATCTGACCCCAAATGTCAAGACTGCTAACGCTGAGAAACTGAAGTAGAGAAATATAATAAAAACCAGGGATAGGAATGAAAGAAATAGAAAATGAGAAATAGTGAAAATCAGTAAAATTGAAAGCTGACTTTTAAAAATCAATATATTGATAAACTACCTCTAAGGCTGATGAAGAATAAAAGACAAAAATTACAACACAAAAACAGTATCAAGAGTGTGCATCATTACAGATTCTACATACATCATACATTAAAAGGATAAGAGAATATTATTAATAACTTTATGCCAACAATTGTCCAGATCATCTAAATTTGATAACTTAGATGATATGAACAAATTTCTTGAAAGACACAAATGATCAAAACTAGCTCAAGAAGAAACAGAAACTCTGAATTGCCTTTCATCTATTAAAGAGATTAAAATCATAATTTAAAAAAAAAAAAAACTTCCCACAAAGAAAACTCCAGGCCTGTAAGTTCTCCATTAGCAAATTTTACCAGGCATTTAAGGAATAAATAAAACCAATCCTACATAAAATATTTGAAAAAATAAAGATAGAGGGAACACTTTCCAAATCATTTTATGAGACCAGTATTAGCCTGATACCAAAACCTGACAAAGAAATTACATAGAAAACAAACAAAACAAATACTAATATCTCTCATGAACATAGACACAAAAATTCTAACAAAATATTGCCAAATTGAACCTAATAATATACAGAAAGTACCCTAGTTCTTGGGACAGAGCTTCTAAAACCTTGAAATTTTCTGAGTAATTAGGAGTGTCTTCATTATTCATGGTGAGTCTTTGGACCACACCTGAGTTTATGCCAAGGAGAGAGAACTTAGGATAGGGGCTGGTCACATCAGAAAGACCAACCATGTGATTAGAGGGTTGGGGCTTTGAGTCACTGATCCTGGCCAGGAGAAAAGTACTGGGAACTGACAACCATATAACCAATGCTTCAATCAATCATGCTTATGTAATAATATCCCAATAAAAACTCTGGAACCTGAAACTTGGGTGAGTTTCATGGTTAGTAAACACATAAATGTGCCAGGAGGGTAATGCATCCTGATTCCATGGAAAAAGCACAGAAGCTCTGTGTCCAGGTTCCTCCCAGACCTCACTCTCTGTGTCTGTGCATTTGGCTGGTCCTGATCTGTATCATTTACAATAAAACTTGCAATTATAAGCATAGCAGCTGGGCATGGTAGCGCATGCCTGTACTGTTAGCTACTTGAGAGACTGAGGCAGAAGGACTGCCTTGAGCCCAGGATTTTGAGGTTGCAGTGAGCTATGATCTTACCACTGCACTCTACTCTGGGTGACAGTGAGACCCTGTCTCTAAAAACAGACAAAGTGTAGCACTTTCCTGAGTTACAAGTAGTGCTAGCAAATTGTCAAACCTGAAGGGGCTGTAGGAACCTCTGAATTTGCAGCCGGTTGGTCAGATGTGAGAGTGGCCTGAGGACTCCTAAACTTACGGCTGGCATCTGTAGCGAGGGCAGACATGTTGGGGACTAAATCCTTAAACCTGTGAAGTTTGTTTTAGCTCTCGGTTGTTAGTATCGGTACTGCAACAGTACACAATACAACATGACTACGTAGGATTTACTTCAGGAATGCAGGTTTAAGAGACTCAAAAATCAATCAATGTAATCCTCCATATTAACAGAATAAAAAAGAAAATGACAGTATCACCTCAATAGATGTAGAAAAAGCATTTAATAAAATTTACCATCCATTCATGATAAAAACTCTTAGCAAATAAGGGAAGAAAGGAATTCACTCAACCTAAAAGGCATCTAAGAAAAACTATAGTCACACTCAATGGTCAAAGAATGCATTTTTTCATAAGATCAGGAACAGGGCAAGAATGTCCATTCTCATCACTTCTATCCAGCACTGTACTAGAGATTCTAGCCAGTGAAATAAAACAAAAAAAAGGAAACACAGAGAAGGAAATGGAAAAAATAAAAATGTCTTTACTTGCAAACATTACTGTCTATTTAGAAAATCCTAAAGAAGCTGGGCACGGTGGCTCACGCCTGTAATCCTAGCACTTTGGGAGGCTGAGACAGGTGGATTGCCTGAGGTCAGGAGTTCGAAACCAGCCTGACGAACATGGAGAAACCCTGTCTCTACTAAAAATACAAAAATTAGTCGGGTGTGGTGGCGCATGCCTGTAATCCCAGTTACTCAGGAGGCTGAGGCAGGAGAATCACTTGAACCCAGGAGGGGGAGGTTGCAGTGAGCCAAGATTGCGCCATTGCACTCCAGCCTGGGCAACAAGAGTGAAACTCCGTCTCGGAAAAAAGAAAAAAAAAGAAAATCCTAAGGAATATACAGACTATTAGAACAATTAAGTTTAGCGAAGTCAGTTCACAAAACCAATATGCCAAATTGAATTGCCATTTAAAATAGCATCAAAGAATACTTAAGGGTAAATTTAACAAAGTATGTGCATGACCCACACTCTGAAAACCTAAAAAATACTGCTGAAATTTGAAAACGTCCAAATAATAGACATACCATGTTAATGAACTAGAAGATTCAATAGTTAAGACATATCGAGTTTCCCCCAATTAATTTACAGATCCAATGCAATCCCAATAAAAATTCCAGCAGGCTCTCTGTTGTAGAAATTTACAAACTGATTCTAAAATTTATGTAAAAATGCCGGCCATGTGCAGTGGCTCACGCCTGTAATCCCAACACTTTGGAAGGTAGAGGTGGGAGGATTGCATGAGCCCAGGAGTTCAAGACCAGCCTGGGCAACATGGTGAAACCGTACCTCTACAAAAAATACAAAAATTAGCGAAGTGTAGGAGTGCACACCTGTGGTCCCAGCTCCTAACCCAGGAGGCTGTGATGGGAGAATCACCTGAGCCCAAGAAGGTTAAGGCTGCAGTGGGCCATGATCATGCCACTGCACTCCAGCCTGGGTGAAAGAGTGAAAGTCTGTCTCAAAAAAATTAATTAATTAAAATAAAAATGCAAAAGACCCAGAATAGCCAAAAGAACTTTTGAAAAAGAAAACCAAGTCAGAGTACATTCATTACCTGATTTCATAACTTTTTGAAAAACTATAATAATTAAGACTGTGTGGCATTAGAATAAGGATGAATATTTAGATCAAAGGATCAGAACAGAAAATCCAGAAATAAGATGCACAAGTCTGTGGTCAACTGATTTTTCACAAAGATGACAAGGCCATTTGATGAATAAAGTATAGACTTCTCAACAAATGATGCTGGAACAACTGGATGTCCATTTGCAAAAAAAAAAAAAAAAAAATGAACTTCAACCTTTACTTCACCCCCTCTGCAAAAATTAACTCTAAATGAATTTTAGATCTAAATGTAAAACCTAACATAAACTGCTAGAAGAAAATAGAGAAGAAAAAAAATTTTTTTGAGATGGAATCTCACTCTGTTGCCCAGGCTGGAGTGCAGTAGCATGATCTCAAGTCACTGTAGACTCCACTATGCAGGTTTAAGTGATTCTCCTGCTTCAGCCTCCCAAGTAGCTGGGATTACCGGCGTGTGCCATCGTGCCTGGCTAATGTTTGTATTTTTAGTAGAGACAGGGCTTCACCATGTTGGTCATGCTGGTCTCGAACACCTGACCTCGAGATCCGCCTGCCTCTTCCTCCCAAACTGTTGGGAATACAGGCGTGAGCCACCACACCTGGCCAACAGAGCTTATTTATTTATTTATTTATTTATTTGAGACGGAGTCTTGCTCTGTCGCCCAGGCTGGAGTGCAGTGGCACGATCTTGGCTCGCTGCAAGCTCCGCCTCCCGGGTTCACAACATTCTCCTGCCTCAGCCTCCCAAGTAGCTGGGACTACAGACGCCCGCCACCACGCCCGGCTAATTTTTTGTATTTTTAGTAGAGACGGGGTTTCACCATGTTAGCCAGAATGGTCTCGATCTCCTGACCTCATGATCCGCCCTCCTTGGCCTCCCAAAGTGCTGGGATTACAGGTGTGAGCCACCACGCCTAACCCTGTAAAATAATACTTCTTAGGTAAGGGAGCAACACTAGAAACTACTGAGAACTTTGAAGGTTAAAATAACTGGTCTTAAACATATTCTCAAAGTTTAAAAAGACATTAAGATAAACCACTAATTATCTAAACTACTTCATTGGTTAAAAACAAATTCTATTACAGAGCAATATTCTAAAAAACCTTTAAAAGTACAGAAAATATCAGCAATTTCCTAACTCACCTGACTTCCAAAGGTAATCATTTTAAGAAAGAGTCAGGCATTGGCTGGGCGCGGTACCTCATGCCTGTAATCCCAGCACTTTGGGAGGCTGAGGCGGGCAGATCACTTGAGGCCGGGAGTTCAAGACCATCCTGGCCAACATGGTGAAACCCCGTCTCTACTAAAAATACAAAAATTAGCTGGGCATGGTGGTGCGCGCCTGTAGTCCCAGATACTCAGGAGGCTGAGGTGGGAGAATCACTTGAACCCGGGAGGTGGGGGTTGCAGTGAGCCGAGATCGTGCCCCTGCACTCCAGTCTGGCGACAGAGCAAGACTCTGTCCCAAAAAAAAAAAAAAAGAAAGAAAAGAAAAGAAAAAAAGAGGCATGAAATAAATATTCAGTAAATAATTGTTGGGGGAAAAATGAGTGGTCCTATAGATGTATAACACTTGCATCTATGGGGAGGAGGTGAGTATATTAATAACAATATAAAAATTAGGAGCAACTTCAAAAAAATAGACTTGATATTATGGGTAATGCTGTTAATTATGGTACCACTGACTGTGTTTTAAAATGTAGGAAATCAAAATAAAAAAACAATCTAACAAAAAAATGCGTGTTTATATTTCATCGGCAGTATAAAATCACACTAAAAATGGGACCTGGAAATATACTTTGTCAAAGCATACTATCAAACCTCTTTGATTAGATTAGTATCTAGAGAACTCTCCTTACTGAAAAAATGACAAAGAATCATGCCATATTCAAAAGGAGGCAATGTTCTTTCATTTGTAAGGAGAAATCTAGAAGAGAAAGCTTTCTTCAAGTCAACAGTACTGCCTGATTACAACAGTGATGCATGTGTTGCTTAAAATCCAGCTTGACAATAAAGTCAGCCACCATCTACAGCTATAAGGCTTAAGCAATCAGCATCTCTAAGCCACATGTGCTTTAACCATAAAATGAGTGATAATATTTTGTCTTCATAAAACAGAGAACCGTACTGAAGCATTCCCTTTCTACATTTTGTGATCTTCTACATCACATATTCAGTATTTTGACAAAAATGCCTTTCATCGAATGGGAACAGAAACAACTGTCCTACTGACTTACAAGGCATGATCATACAAGTCTCCTTCAACACTTCCGTAGAGGAATATAACCTTAAGAAACCCAGCAATAGCAGGCCGGGTGCAGTGGCTCACGCCTATAATCCCAGCACTTTGGGAGGCCGAGGCAGGAGGATCACTTGTGGTCAGGAGTTCCAAACCAGCCTGGCCAACATGGTGAAACCCCATCTCTACTAAAATATACAAAAATTAACCAGGCGTGGTGGCAGGCGACTTAATCCCCATTACTTGGGAGGCAGAGGCAGGAGAATCGTTAATTGTTAAAGGAGGTAGAGGTTGCAGTGAGCCGAGATCTAGCCACTGCACTCAAACCTAGGGGATAAGAGCGAGACTTCTCTCAAAAAACAAATAGCAAACTTACACTTCAAGGAAGCAAACTTACACTTCAAGGAAGCATTTAAAGGAAAGCCTGAGTTTTTTTAGTATAAAGCATAAAATTCTTGGGAATTTTTCATTTAACTCAATTTTCGTGGAAGACTATCACAAAACACATTTCACTGGAAGTGTTAATCACTCAAAATGCAGAAAATACTGAAGAATAATAACAACATCATTAAGAGTTTAACTGGTACTAATCTACATTTTTGTCCTGAAACTTTGGGAGTTTTCTATGGGACAAAGACCCAGAAACTATTTTTTAAAATAAAAAACTTTGAAAAACACAGAATAGTGGAAAGAAATTACACAAAAATAAAAATAAGGCTTCATTCAATTCTTCTGTGAACAAATAGGTTCATGTAGAATAAAGAGAAGATAAAGCATCTCAAATTACTACTGGAAAAAATCCTGTGTAACTATCCTAGGAAAATAATTCACCACCATCCCTCCCTGCAGAAAAACTAAAAATCCATGAAGATAGCCGATAAGGATGCAAAGCTAAAAATGTAACAATACAATAATTCTATCTAAAATAAGACTAAAACATTTCTTTATTCTATAGTTTAAGAAAAATTAAACTAAAGCCTTATAAGCAACAGAAAAGTTGTTTTTTAGTGTCCTCAATCTTAGAAGGTGGAACTGAAATACTGCTGTTATGAGATTCTTTAGTATCTACAGGACACTAAAGAAAAGAAATGTATCAACTTGAAATTAAAGCATACATTGGCTATTTACTACTTCCCAGATTACCTTAAAACAATGCAATTACTATGTGCGTGTCACAGGCTCATACGAATATTTATTGCCAATATTTGACAGACTTCTGGTTCTTTCAATACGCAAGTTTTTATATTATTTTATTTTCACGAAACAGGATGACACTGAACGTTCTTCAAAATTGTGGCATTCTGTAGCCTACTTGTTTAAAAGAATTGACAGTTTAGAGATTTTTATTCTTTAAATACTACATACTGTTTTTCCAAATGTATCATTAACATCCCTTAGAACACAAAGTAATTAGAGTTTGCCAAAGCAGGGGTTCTACCATCCTTCCTTCAAGTCTAATATGGTACTCAGCACAAAAAAGAAACTCAATTTAAGACAGTCTACTTGGAGTTTGAAAACCTTCCATTCTTTAAGAAACACATACTACGTACAGGGCACTGTGATAAGTACTAGGGATAAATGTTTAAGCAGAAGAGACTCAATCCCTGCCCGCCTCACAGTGTTTTTAATCCAGTGAATAGGATACGAATTTAAGAAAGAATTGGATAACAGTATTTCTACAAACGTGATGAACACTATGAAGGAAAAATAGGGGTGCCATGAAGTATGTGAAGACCTGATCTACTATGACAGATGAGGAAGCATTCCTGAGGAACTTATGATCGAGCTGAAGGAAAAGTGTTGTTCAACAGAGATAACAAAGGGGGAGGAAAAATGATTTCCGGCAGGGAACAGAAAGTATGCAAAGATCTTGAGGTAGAAGAAAACATGTATCCAAAGAAGGTTGGCCAATATAATTCATAAGAACTGGCCGGGCACGGTGGCTCACGCCTGTAATCCCAGCACTTTGGGAGGCCGAGGCGGGAGGATCATGAGGTCAGGAGATTGAGACCATCCTGGCTAACACAGTGAAACCCTGTCTCTACTAACAATACAAAAAATTAGCCAGGCGTGGTGGCGGACACCTTTGTCCAAGCTACACGGGAGGCTGAGGCAGGAGAATGGCGTGAACCCGGGAGTCAGAGCTTGCAGTGAGCCGAGATCACACCACTGCACTCCAGCCTAGGTGACAGAGCAAGACAAAAAAAAAAAGAACTGTGGTTGCAAGAACACCAGGTAATAAGTTACTGCAGTCGTCCAGGTAAGAGATGATGGTAGCTGAGATTAGGAGGACAGTAATGAAGATAACAGGAAAGAAGGCCGATTGAAGAGATATTTAGGAAGAAATCAGTGTTACACTGCAGCCATGACTTATTTAGTAGAGTTTTAAGGATGACAGACCTTGAGATTTTTTCACCTGTGATACCAAATAGTAAATAAGCTAGAATCTGAGCTTATCTGATACTCCCCAAAGAGCCAGATAGCTATTGCAGCCACATTCTCTAACAGCAGTAACATCTTAGCAATGTTGATTTTTGGAAGTGTGCCAGAAGGCTGTGACCAAGACCACAGTAAAATCAAGCATTTATTTTAAAAATAATTATATATTATAGGTCCCACTTCCAACTATCAGAACCATCCCAAATGATAAAATTACTGGTATTTGCAAGGAACATATCTGTAATATCACATTATATCATTTATTTTCTCTCCTTTGTACTTCTGTGAAAATAAGATTTTAAGGCATGGGGGAAAGGGGAATAGGAATTTATAGTATTCGGAGTTAACTTTCAGCATAAATTTATAAAGTAACTTTTTAATTTTTTATTTTTTGGGATGGAGTCTCACTCTGTGGCCCAGGCTGGAGTGCAATGGCGCAATCTCGGCTCACTGAAAGCTCCACCTCCTAAATTCCAGGAATTATCCTGCCTCAGCCTCCCAAGTAGCAGAGATTACAGGCACACGCTACTATGCCCGGCTAATTTTTGTATTTTTAGTAGAGACAGGGTTTCATCATGTTGGCCAGGCTGGTCTCAAACTCCTGACCTCAGGTGATCCACCTACCTCAGCCTCCCAAAGTGCTGGAATTACAGGCGTGAGCCACTGCACCTGGCCTAAAGTAACATTTTTGTCAGGCATATCATATAATACCTGAGAATATCAGGGGTAAAAGAGTCAATCACCATTATATCTTAAAGATGCTATGATGTCAAAGAAACAAATGTCATTTTATAACATACATCAATGTTCACGATGTATAGTAATAAAAGCTACTTCCACACTAGTAGTTTTTTGATCAGGTAAGAATAAGATACATATACTTATGAACTCTATTCCTTTCCTTGTTTCAGATGATAAACACATGGAAATTTCTGTAAGTCTTCTTTCTGCTTTATGTAACCAGCATAATAAAATCTCTATTAAAATCCAACAGTAAACTTAAAATTAAGAAGAAGCCTACAGAGTCCTCTTTGAAATGGATCAACACTATTGTCCAAATACCCCAGTATTGGAACTTCTACCTCAGCTCTCCTTAATTCCACGAAGCAGGCATTTTAAATAAGAGGCTAAGGAGAAATAATTTCTAGTGTTTCATTTTAACATACTAGTTCTCTCTCATAGGCCCCAGCCCAAACCCCACACATTTGTGGATCTTTTGATAATACATTCTAAAATCTATTTATTTCTCTCTCTCTCTTTCTTGCTACTTATATTCCCATATAAAAGTACCTTCTTTTGTTTTAGGTGGTCTAACGTTCACATATTCTCCTTTGGGCACTATCAGAACACTATGGCATGCTTGCAGTTTTACAAATTTTCCGACATGCTATGCTAAAACACAGTAATTAGCACTGTGTTCCCACACATAATATTAGAATCCTAACAGAAACGCTAGCATGAAAGAGAAACATCACTTAGCCCAAACCCCAAGCTGAGCAAAGTGTAAGTCAACAGATGACTAAGAGTTTCTTATTAATGACAGGTAACATAATTGATAAAAACCTAGGAATGTGCATCTTATTTATGCCTCTACAATCCTTGAGTTCCTAAAAATGTCACATCTGCAATGATGGGAGACATATTAAATTACTAATATAGTAACCAATCTCTAAAACTGTCAATAAATCAGAGTCACAGAAGTTCAGGATAATGAGGGACCTTGGTGAGAATCTAATACATCTCATTTTACAGATGAATATAGTAAGGGATGGGAAATGTACTGAAATTATATACGTAATTTCTAGAAAATAGGAAAGGCTTAAATACTTGCAGCATGACAGAACTCAGGTTTGGTTTCCTATGTGTACTCTTACTATGTCTCCAAGTTGAAAAAAAGAGGTTTTTTAATCTATGTGGATTGAAACATACATAAATTCCTGAATAGGTCTTAATTCTTGATAGCTTAAACACTGAAACTGTAAGGGCAAGCAAATGTACATTTTTTTAAATGCTGTGTATCATACCACATATTTTCATCTCCACCATACTACAACAAAATCTCTAGATCCACACATAACACATATAGTACATCAAGCTTATGGTTAATTATTTTTATAACCTAAGAAATTAAAAACTATATAGTAGTCTTAATGAAAAGTAGCTTAAAAAGGGAACATGCAGCTCTACGGAGAAGTCAAAGGAGAAAAGTGAATCCTAGTTTTTCCTCGGAGATGTCTGAAATACAGAGTGGGATGATCCAACCTCATGAGTTCCAACTGTTATCTATAGAAGCCTCAGGCTTTCTGCATCAAGAGCCCCATTCTGTCCCAATCTGCTGTTCCAAATGACTAACCAACCACCTGACTGAAGCTCCCCAAAGCCTTCAGGGAAATTTGGTTACCCAGGGATTGCTGTGTCCTCCCCAAAATGAATGTTTATTATATTCTCTAGACAAAGCTCTGGGAAACAGAAATAAAGGTCTCATTTAATTCCCCTTATCAATGGAAAAGGCAGCCATCT
Source organism: Papio anubis (assembly GCF_008728515.1). Taxonomy (NCBI): domain Eukaryota; kingdom Metazoa; phylum Chordata; class Mammalia; order Primates; family Cercopithecidae; genus Papio; species Papio anubis. The sequence continues at coordinate 23,144,821 of NC_044986.1, forward strand.
GTTAATCTTCTGTTAAGAAAGGCCTTTTGAAAACTTCTTATGAGATGAATCCTAGGAATTTACTGGCTCCCCAGAATAAAAACACTGAAGAGACAGCCAGATACTACTCAGAGTTTTCAAAAACGGAAGTCAACTACATCTTAGTACATCTATTTTTTTCTCTTTTCGAGACAAAATTTCACTATGTCATCCAGGTCGGTCTTGAACTCCTAAGCTCAAGCAATCCTCCCACCTCAGCCTCCCAAAGTGCTGGAATTACAGGTGAGAGCCACTAGGCCCGTCCTTTCCAAGTACATCTAGACAAGTATATTCTAAAAGATCTATTCTGCTTGAAAGATAAGCAGATTTTTTTTTCATTTTTGCTTTTAGAGCCCACCAACCAATCCGATCTTATTTAAAGAGGCAAAACTTTCACAGCACGGTCTTCCCTTTCCTCCTTAAACAAATAACCATACCTGCTCACTACCAATTCTACCTAAATATTTTTATTCCTTTAACAAAGCCCTTGATTCTGCTTTATATTCTACCAGACCTATTTCTGATTTTTTTTTTAACCTTCTTGGACTGTCCTAAACTTGACCAGAATATTAAAAGCCACCCCGCAATTACTTTTAGCAGGTGGCTGCATGCATGGACACATGCTGCCAAGTTTCTCAAGTTTCTCAACTTACTGTCCTCTCAGTCATAGCCATCTTAATAATCCCAGCAAGAACTTCTTTGGTTGTCTTTCCAGATTCTATTCCTTCCCTTCCATGCAAAACCAGGTTATGATTTCTAGACTTTATTAAAGGGCCAAATCCCCACTCCAGGGTAGTTAGTAGTAAAGGAACCCATCAAGTGCTGCTCCTCCAGACTTGGGATTACAGGAGAAATGTGCTCCTTCCCTCCAGTTCCCTCTTCTAAGCGTTCCCAGCTTGCTACCTGTTGGCAGTGCTGGTGTTGCTGCTCCCGCTGCTGTGTTTCTGTGCCCGGCTCAACCTCCGTGGGGGCTTTGAATGCTGCAGTCGGGGGCTTGGCATGGACGGGAATGAAGAGGCGTAGCCATGTTCACACTCTGAAGAGAGCAAGAAAAAAAGGTATAGTAAGAAGAATATAGTACCCAAATCCATCAAACCACAAATCCAAGGTCTTTGCAGTAACAGGTTTTTGAAAGCAAGAAAAAAGGTACAATGTTTCCACTCTTTTTGGTTAGAAGATTAATGTCCCTCGCTTGGACATCAATCCTGTGACACCCCATCAGCTGGAAGGTGTTTTGATACCTCCTCTAAACCAAATAATTTATCCCCCCTTTCCAAAATCCTTCTCTCCCCAAAATTTTTTTTTGAGATTTCAGATGCTTTAGAACAACATTTTTTTGACCAGTTACCATTCGCCTCATTGATTTTACTTGCCTCAAAAATTCCCCTTTACTTTCAACTCTCTCTGTTTTAAAGAGTCTCTTTTAAGCCCAATATTTTCGTGTACTTCGAACAAGTCTTACAGAGACATTTTCTCTCTTGACACAACAATCTCCGAGTTCCTGCTCTTCCTGCCCCATCTCCACAGTCCCTTGGGCTGCCACCGCCAAAGGGGCCCTAGCTCATCACCCTGCAGGTATTCAGAGGCCCCTTCCGCACGCTGCCAGTCCTCTGCCCACTCTCCACCGGCTTTCCCCCGCTCGGTGTTCTCCTGGCCTTGTCTCTTCCCCAGACACCCCCAGCATCCGCGTTCCTCCTTCTTCATAACTCCCAGCACCCTCTCCCACTCCAGGCCCCGCTGGTTTCTCCATGGTCACCCTCTCTCCAGTCCCGGACCGTCCTCTCTCCAACTCCCCTCCGCCGGTCTCCTTCCCGCTCCCCGCACACCCACAGCCCCACCCTCCGGGCGCACCCTCGCACCTCCCCCCGCACCTGCACGACCTCTCACACACGCCTCCACTCACGATCTCAGCACACACACTTCCCCACGCGCACCTCACGCGCGCGAGCTTCCCACGCACGCGCGCCCCTCCCACACGCGCACGCCCTTCCCGCACACGCCCCTTCCCCCGCACCATCCCTCCCACGCGCGCACCCTCACGCGCGACCCTCCCTGCACACGCCCCTCCTCGCACACGCGCGAGTCCCTCTCCTCAGATGCCCCTCCCCTCACATGTGCGCACCCCTGCCCTCACACAGACGCATGGCTCTCCCCTCACACGCGTGTTCCCTCCCCTCACACGCCCCTCCCCACACGCGTACGCCCCTCCCCTCACACCCGCGCACCCCTCCCCTCACATGCGCGCGCCCCTCGCCTCACATGCTCGCCCCCCCATGCACGCACCCCTCCCCTCACACATGCGCACGCCCCTCCCCTCACACCCGCGCGCCCCTCCCCTCACGCGCGCTTCCCTCACACGTCCCTCCCCTCACACGCGCGCACCCCTCGCTCACACGCGCGCTCCCCTACCCGCAGACGCCCTTATTGCCTTTTCCTTTATAGATTGGTTTCTTCAGGAAATTTCCTTTATAGTTAGTTGTTTTTCCTTTTACAGACCTCGATTGCTCTTCCTTTAACCTTTTCCGATTGCCTCTTTACATTGTTCTTTCCCTTTTACAGATCTTCCTTTGCCTTTTCCTTTGACTTTTCCCGAGATTGTTCTCTTCCTTTGTTTCCCGCGATTGTCATGATTTTTGAGCCTCCATGCGATATTTACACGCACGCACACACCTCTCCTCACATACATGCGCGCACCTCACACGCGTGCCCTCCCTCACCGGCCGCACCGCACTCCCCATAAAGATTAGTAGCGCTCGGGCTCACGCAGCGGCGCCCAGCCATTACCTCGCTCCCGGCGCTCCAAAAACTCGGCAGCCTCCAGCAGACGCTGCACGTTGATCATCCTTACCCGCTCCATGGGCACCGCGGGTGGCGATCGGCGCCTCTCTGCACTCCCTTCCCGGGCCGACAGGAGGCGCCGCAGGCGGCTACGGCGAGGCGCCGTCCCGGAACATGTGCGGCAGGCGGGCGGGCCAGCCCGGCCGCGGCTCGGCGCGCTCTCCGCTGCCTCAGCCGCGCCAGTCGCGCCCGCCGTGCCACCGGCAGCCCGCGCGTGGTTTGTTTACCTCTCCGCGCGAGCACGGGGGAGGGGCGGGAGCAGCGCCGCGGCCCGCCCCCTCCCGCCCCTGCCTCTGCCCCCTGGGAAATGTAGTCCCGCCCCCGCCCGCGGCTGCCGGGAATCGTAGTGCGCACGCCGTTTCAGGGCGCCTGCGTTCCGCACGATTCGCAAAGGTCGTCGGAAGGTGTAGTCCCGCTGGGTTTCCTTTCCTGTCTCTAGGGAAGCCTAAGAAGTTGTGGGACTTTGCTTCTGGGAGGGAAGGATTTTTTTTTCCCCCTCCAGACACGATGTGGAATGGGAAGGATTTGAGCAAGCTGGGAGTCTACTCCCGGGGAAACTTGTTTCTCAGCGATTCCCTGCGGTTGCCCAGGGGCTGAGACACGCTTTATTCCAAATATCATGTTGCAGTCCTTTATCTCCTACTTTCTCATGTAACGTATGTGCCTCAGTTTCCTCATCTGCAAAATGAGAAGAGTAACACACCTGCACCAACAGCGCACACAGAAACTGGAAAAGCCGAAATTGCTGTTCAAAAACGAGGGATGATTTCATCAGAGAGGGTTTCCATGAAACCCTTCTTCCACCTCAGCTTGCACACAGACAAGTAGTTATCTTACTTTTTAAAACTTTCTCCTCCCTCAGTCCCTCACTAATGCTTTTAGACGCCAAAAAATTCTCCCTGGTGCTGAACAGAGTTTGATTCAAATCCTGACTCTGCTACTTACACTGACAGTGTGAACTCTTCCAGTCTCATTTTCCTTATGTATAAAATGGATATGATCATATCCACGGCCTTGAGCGCGTGCCATGTGCCAGGCACTGTACTAGACTTAGTGTGCATAGTAAAAGAGAAACAGACGCAGACCTGCTCTCGAGGTTCATGTATTCAGTAGGGCTTTTTGCGAAGATTAAATGCAGTAATTCCAGCACTCAGTATATACTAGGCACTCAGTAAATCGAAGCGATGATGATGTTTTTCTCTTACGCTGTCCTCTGTAGCTAAAAGGGGAGTTAGCTAAAGAGAGCAGAGACCACATTAAAAGACTGCCACTGGCCGGGCACGATGGCTCACGCCTGTAATCCCAGGACTTTGGGAGGCTGAGGCGGGCGGATAACCTGAGGTCAGGAGTTCGAGACCAGCTTTGCCAACATGGTGAAACCCTGTCTCTACTAAAAATACAAAAATTAGCCTGGCATGGTGGCGGGTGCCTGTAATCCCAGCTACTTGGGAGGCTGAGGCAGGAGAATCGCTTGAACCTGGGAGGCGGAGGTTGCAGTGAGCCAAGATCACGCCACTGCACTCCAGCCTGGGCAACAGAGCAAGACTCAGTCTCAAAAGAAAAAAAAAAAAAGCCCCTGACTGCTCTCATGGCCACTCTCTTTCTAAGTCCTCCATCTAAAAAATTATCAAAGTCTAGACTAGGGTTTCTCAACTTTAGCATCATTGACATTTTGATCTGGGTAATTCCTCCTTGGAGCAGGAGCTCTGTTCCGTGCTTTGCAGGATGCTTAGGAGCATCCCTGGCCTCTACCCACTAGAGGCCAGTAGCACACCACTACCCCTCCGGTGTGACAACCAAAAACGTCTCCTGGGGCACAAAATCCCTCCCCTGTCCCCCAGTTGGGAACAAGGGATCTAGGGAGAGGAAGGACAAGAGGATCGTACTTGTTGAATGCTCTAGGAGCAAGCTGGGAACCATGCAAACATACCCATAACTGTTCTCCACCCCAATTATTTATTTATTTATTTTTTTTTTTTGAGACGGAGTCTCGCTCTGTCACCCAGGCTGGAGTGCAGTGGCACGATCTCGGTTCACTGCAAGCTCCGCCTCCCGGGTTCATGCCATTCTCCTACCTCAGTCTCCTGAGTAGCTGGGACTATAGGCACCCACCACCATGCCCAGCTAATTTTTTGTATTTTTAGTGGAGACGGGGTTTCACCGTGTTAGTCAGGATGGTCTCGATCTCCTGACCTCGTGATCTGCCTGCCTAGGCCTCCCAGAGTGCTGGGATTATAGGCGTGAGCCACTGCGCCGGGCCTCCACCCCAATCGTTTTAACCTGCTGGTTGACATCACATCCAAAATAACACGAAGCTCCTGGTGAGGGAAGAATTTCCCCCTCCCGTGGTCATTCCATTGGCTCCTGCAGAAAATACCATCTTGAGACGGAACTCTTACCCTCTTAAAAATGTTAACGGCTTCATGCTGCATTTTAACATACCTTTCCCTCATACCTTTTGTTTTCTTTTTCCTTTTTTCTAAAGTGAATAAAATCTCCAGTGAGGTCACAAGCTGCAAAATTCTGCCAGTCCTTTTAAATATTACACTTGGCACCACATTTAAAACCAAATAGATATTCCATCAAATCCAAGAAGACCCAAAATGAGAGGTATTCACAAGCCACAGAATAACTTTTTTTTTTTTTTTTTGTAAAGGCTTTGAAAAAGGGACTGTTTTTTTAGCTGTTGACTAGGTCGTTTCAGATCTGAGCTTTCCCATTGGGTGTTGGTAACAACTACCCTCCACCCTTAACAAGGGCCATGTTGGGTAGGGGTGGGAGTGGATTATTTTACAGAAAATATCATTCATTTAGAACATCTGTTAGTTGAGGGTAGAATTTTTTTTTTTTTTTTTTTTTGAGACAGAGTCTCACTCTATCACCCGGACTGGAGTGCAGTGGTGCGATCTCGGCTCATTGCAACCTCTACCTCCCGGGTTTAAGCGATTCTCCTGACACAGCCTCCCAAGTAGCTGGGATTACAGGCACCTGCCGCTACGCCCAGCTAATTTTTTGTATTTTCGTAGAGACAGGGTTTCACCATGTTGGCCATGCTGGTCTCGAACTCCTGACCTCGTGATCTGCCCGCCTCAGCCTCCCAAAGTGCTGGGATTACAGACGTGAGTCACTGCGCCTGGTCAGGACAAATACAACTCTACTTTTCCTAATAGGAGGTAAACTTGTGTGACAAGCAATCAAGAAAAGTAGTACAAACTGAAAATATACATGAATTCAAGATGGCTTTAATTCCAGAGGTCACAGAGCCATAGCTGGTTAGGAAGAGATGGCTAGATGCAAGAGGCCTGGGGCCTATGCATGGCCTTCCACAGTTGACCTCCAGGTGAACTAACCTAGAGCCCTTCTTCTAGAGCCATGGCCAAGAGGGAGATGAGGACATGGAAAGTAGAGCGAGACTCACCAAAAGGCCACCTGCATTGAAGAAGAGGAGAGATGATGATCATGGTGGGCAGTATTAAGGGCTGGTTCATGTACAGAAATCTCCAGCCTTTTCCAAAAGCAACTGAGGTACCACTTCCTTCTCCCTGCTCTGGCTGCCTCCTGGAGTCCTTCCTAGGATATCAGCTATAAGGGCCTCTCCAGCACAAAGCTTAGGGCTCTATCCACAGGAAAGTAATGCTACCCACAAACCATCCCTCAGCAACAGTCTCAACCCAGAGGAACCCAGAGGCAGCCATGGCCTTTCTTTTGCTCCAATGAACTAGTTTCCACTACAAATGCAGATGGGGAAACAGGAAAAGCAAGGCTTCCGAAGTCTACTGATATAAGAACCTGGAATCCTACCCATAGTCTCTGTTCTGCCCTCTCCCTAAAGTATGTATCTCTCTCAAGGGAGTCATTTGAAAATGGAAAAAGTCCCCCAGAATCCCCCAGGCCTATAACGATCACAGCCACAGATGGGGACAATCTGCCTTCTGAAGGAAGCAGGCAAAGCCCTCAATTCTTAAGGGTCCTTTCTCAGCACAGTTTACTTAGTGACAATTTCCAAGTGATTTATTGCAGATTCATAAACAATGGAGGCTGATGTGTTGTATCTTTTCTTTAGGGAGGAGAGATGGGGAGAGAGGAAGGGGCCATGAGGTTAAGTTACAAGTCCAAAGTCACTGTGTTGATGACACCTTGCACTTTGGAAAACTTCCCTGAAACTGCAAAGTGTTTACTGAATAGGGCACTGTTTTCTGCAACTATCTTTAAGGATGGGCGTTTTCAAATACTCAACATTGGGGATAGGGGAGGTGAACTACAAGCTCTTAAGTGAGAACCGTAACAGTTACACATTTTTCCATCCCCCACTCCAAAATGACTACCGCAGCCTCCTCCCCTCCTCTTCCCCCGGAGCCCAGAAACGTGAAGAACAGCAGAAAACCTTTCCCTCGCCCGGTGAGTCAGCCTTGCCTAAGTTCATGCGTAAGCTCTCCTCAAGTCAGCGGCAGCTCAGAGCTGCGGGTCTCTGTGCAGCCGAGATAAATTTGGGCCTAGAAGGGATGACGTAATGCTAAACCCGAGAGGTAGCTGCCGCCTCCCAGGGCTCCGATCGCCAGGGCTGCCGGCTGACATCTCAACCACACGGAAACGTACCAAGCGACTCAGGTGCTGCCCGAGCTGGGGAGAAAGGGAAAGGACTTGGGGTGGGTGGAACGCCAGGGGGAGGCAGTGTTTATCTGAGACGGCTGAATCTGGAAGTTTGTTGTTTTTTAACTCCAGTTTTACTGGTGAGATCAGACCACTGGCAAAGGCTCAAACAGCTGCACTTGACTTCCATCCTGACCCATCTCTTCCCTCTTAGAAAAGGGCTTCTTACATTTTATTAAATGGCCCTTATTACAGCAGCCTATTTCAGTGATTATAATGGATGTGTTAATCTCTCAAATGTCCTTTTCCTTCTTTTTTGCATGAACTTGGATCCAAGAAGACGTCTGCATTGCAGGACTCAATTAACATGCACATCTAAGTGGCTTGCTTACTCTGGAGCACCCCACTTGGGGTGACACCAGGGTGCTACTGATAAGGTATTTGGGAGGAGTTTGCTAGGGCCATGCCAAGTGAATATTTCCCCAAATAACATTTCAAGGTTTATGTCATAGAAGTTTGTGTTATTAAGTTTGTTTCTCAATACAGTCCCCATTTTTCAGTTGAGAAAGTTCAGGCTCAGAGAGGTATGGTAACTGGCAGAAGGCCAACAGCTGTCTATCAAACTGATGGAATAAGGGTTAGAACTCAAGCTTTTTAAACCTGTGGGGCCCAATCCTTTAAATATCAAGATCAAGTTACATTGCCAAAGGATCCGAGTGCTGTTTTTTTCTGTTCGTGGTTCATTCTTCCCCAAGGAAATGTTGCCATCAGAGTGAACTCCTTCACTCCTGGTGATGACCGCAAGCCTTGGGCCCAACCTCACCCTTCCACTATAATTAAAAGACCACCACAGGAAACAATCTTTGCTGTGTCAAAGTAGTTTTCTTCATTAGAAATGCCTCCCAAATACTTTTCAACATTTATTAGTGTAATCACATTTATTCTTTAATTTGTGCCTGTAATCATTTATGCTGGTAGATTTTGTGACTTTCAGCAATATCTGGCAAATAACCTGGTCAGCCATGGTGTGTGATTCTTTTGAAGCACTGTTCAGTTCCAAGAGTTGATATTTTTGTTTAGGATTTCTGCATCTATATTTGAAAGCAAAAGTAAACTGTATTTTTTCTTGTGTTTACTAGATGTTGGTATTGCAATAGTCTGTTCTTTCAAAGTTAGATATAACTTGTTCTTAAAGCCTTAAAAAATAAAAAAGACTGCCAGAGGCCTTCTCCTGCTGCTAAGAGGATGCCCCACATTCTTGCCAAAGCCCTGGGTAACCTTCCCTCCCCTGCCAGGAGCTGGCCTTGAGTTGCCCTGCCCCCACCCCTTGGCATCACCACCCTTCTCCAGGCAGCAGAAACTTGTGGAGGTCACGCTTAGGTCCAGCCAGGCCCTGAACACCAAACCACACAACCAGCTCCTGCCACCTTGTATCTGAGTTCTCTCAGTCTCAGATGCAGCACTTATAATAAAAATAACATTCTCTTGCCTGTCCAAGGTGTAGCTGATCTCACCAGCTCTTCCAGCAACAGTGGTTTGATTTGAGGAAGCTGGGATTGTCCCTAGATCCTAGAACAACACGCAACCATTTGCCTACTAGCTGCCACATAACTAGGGCTGCCATGCACGTTGCTGCTCCTCTAGTCAGTTCATTTAATCCTCAGCACGCCTCTGAGATTCCTGTTTTACAAATAAGACCCAGAAAGGTTAGGTGATTTGCCCAAGGTCACAAAGGCTATGAAAAGATTTGAACCTGAATTTTCTGACTCTTGGACCCTACAGCATACATCATGTTATGTTCAATCGCATAAGGTCAGACGAAATTGGTTAAAGCAATGGTCTCAACCAAGGGCAATCCCATCACACTAAGAGGTGTTAGAAACATTGTAGGAGTGTCTTTTTTATTGTCACAACGACTAGGGAGTTTCCAGTGGCATTTAGTGGGTGGGAACCAAGGATGTTAAATCCTGCCATATTCCAGACAAATCTGTACAAGAACTGTCACACCAACAGCTCCTGTGTTGAGAAACACTAGGTCAGAAAGATAAAGGCAGAAAACTCATCATTTATTCAATAAATATTCCTTAAGCATCTGTTATGTGCCAGGCACTAAGCTAGATGCCAAAGATAAAATAATGAACAAAACTACTTATGGTCCCTGTCCTCTATGTGCTTATATTCTAGCCCTCCAGACTGACAATAAGCAAGTAGAGTAAGTGTAAATTGTGATGAGTAGAATACAGGATAAATGATAAAAGTGGGGTAAGGTTTAGGTGGGTGGGTGAGGAGTTCTGGGATGATCACAAAGACTGTTTAGGACATCTTCTCAAACTTTAAGGAGCACACAAATCACCTGGGTATTGTGGCAAATGCAGATCCTGCTGCAGCAGATCTGGAGTCTCATTTCTGACAAGCTCCCAGCAGGTACCAAGGCTCTCCATCCTCCAATCACACTCACTCTGAACGGCAATGATGAAGGCCATGGCAAGGAGTTCGGATTTTATTTTAAGTGAGGCAGGAAAGAAACTATTGAAGGGCTTTTAAAAAGTAAGTAACAGGAACCCAGTTACATTTTGGGTTTTTTTGCTTTTGTTTTTGTTTTCTGAGACAGAGTCTCACTCTGTCGCCCAGGCTGGAGTGCAGTGGCACGACCTTGACTCACTGCAACCTCCGCCTCTCGGGTTCAAGCAATTCTCCTGCCTCAGCCTCCCGAGTACCTGGGATTACAGGCACCCACCACCATGCCCGGCTAATTTTTGTACTTTTTAGTAGAGATGGGGTTTCACCATGTTGGCCAGACTGGTCTCGAACTCCTGACCTCAGGTGATCCACCCACTTCGGCCTCCCAAAGTGCTGGGATTACAGGCATGAGCCACCATGCCCGGCCAAACCCAGTTATATTTAAGATCCCTCTTATCTCCTAGCTCTGGATCAGCAAGAGGAAGAGGTTGGCCTATGTCATTGTCTGACCGGAACCAGCTGACCCACACTGTCACAGTGGCAGCGAGGACCTAATGTTCATCTCTGCAGCTCACACTTGCCTCTCTCCTCTGGCTTCCCTGGCAGAAGCCCTTGGCTCCATGTATGGGCCAGCCCAGTTGCCCTACAAGCTCAGGCGCCTCCAGAAGCCTAATACAGCCTGAGAGGGTGTGGATTCACACCCTGACACCCTCGTATGCAGAACCACAGGAGACCTACTGGTTGGGTGAGTTCCCCAGGGGGTGCTGGGCAAGGTACTACTGCACGTGCAAGCAGTGACACCCTAAACCATCTCCGTCTAGAGAAAGGAGCCATTTGGCTCCACTGTCAACACCCAAAGGGCCCTAGAGGTTCTGACAGCCTGCTCTCTACCCTAGCAAGAGTGGGGAGAAAAGGAAGTCGCTCCAGGGAGGCATCCCCAAAGAGACCCTCAGCCTAAGTTAAAACATTCCACATTCCAAATCTTTTTTTTTTTTTTTTTTTTTTTTGATGGAGTCTTGCTCTGTCACCCAGGCTAGAGTGCAGTGGCGTGATCTCGGCTCACTGCAAGCTCCGCCTCCCGGGTTCACACCATTCTCCTGCCTCAGCCTCCTGAGTAGCTGGGATTACAGGCGCCCACCACCACGCCTGGCTAACTTTTGTATTTTTAGTAGAGACGGGATTTCACCGTGTTAGCCAGGATGGTCTTGATCTCCTGACCTTGTGATCCACCCACCTCAGCCTCCCAAAGTGCTGGGATTACAGGCGTGAACCACCGCGCCCGGCCTCCAGATTCCAATTCTTGCCTCTTGCACATTTCTTACTCCCCAGGGCTTTTCCCAGAGCCCTAAGGTCTCTCTAGGAAGAAAGAAAACCCTGAGGTTTTAGTCTCTACTCCACTATTTATTAGCCTGTGGCCTTAGGAAAGTTAGCCTTGCTAAAGCTAAGGCTTTCCTCATCTACAACATGAGGGTTATTACAGCACCTGCATATTGGATGTTTGTGAGAATTTAATATAAAGCGTGTAGCATTGTGCTGGCCCATAGTAAATGCTCAATAACAGGAGGCCATTATCACCATTCCTTTGGAAAACAGAGAAGGCACTGCGCTTGTCAGCAGCTCTCTTGGGAAAGGTTATCACACTCCCAGAAGACAGACAAAAATTGTTGACTGATTTCTATGTCTGTCATTTGAACTAGAATATAGACATGGAACTGGAGATCATACATGCTTCACTTTGGAAGCACCAAGCACAGAGCTTGGCTCTCTGGCAGGTTTTAGAAATTATTTGTTGAACATAGCTCAGTTTTACAACTGGTAGAAAAAATTGAAGGTTGTATGCAAGGCACGCACAGTCTTGGGAGCCAAGAAATACGGCAGGACGGTCAGGCTGTAGTGGAGGTAAGAGGGAAATAACACACGGGCACCATAAGGTAGTTCTGGGCCCCTGTAGAAATAAACACAAAGTCCACACCAGCTTTCACTTGCCCAGAGCAACCCTGGGCATGCCCTCCACTTCAATACAATAGCCTTCCTACTCCCAAATCATCTTTATTCAAGTATCCTTGCTAATGGCAATAAAGACACAGAAAAAGAAATTTCAAATAGTAGGTAATCCAAATCCCCTTTTATTGGCTTTAGTTTGAATTTCTCAATCTCCCTCTCCCTCAGGACCGTGTGTTTATCTTTCTAATTTTGCTGTGTCTACATTTCCTTACAGACACGGGAGTTGGATATTAGAGGTCTGTGGCCAAGAGCATATTGTACAGGAGAGTGGACTTGGGAGGAATGCTGGTGTGGACAATCCTCCAAGTGCAGAAGGCCCCTATCTGTAAAGAACTGAGAGTGGAATGTATTTATTTACAATGTTGCTTACAGTTTCCTAAGCTCAGGCAGTAAAAGAAAAAAAAAATAGATCTGTAGACATGACAAGGACAAACACAAAAACACAAAGGATTGTAGGCCGGGCACGGTAGCTCCCGCCTGTAATTCCAGCACTTTTGGAGGCCGAGGTTGGCGGACTGCTTCAGCCCAGGAGTTCGAGACCAGCCTAGGCAACATAGCAAAATCTTGTATTTACAGAAAGTAAAAAAATCAGTGGGGCAAGGTGGCACACTCCTATAGTCCCACCTACTCGGGAGGCTGAGGCAGGGAGGATTGCTTGAGCCCAGGAAGTAGAGGTTGTAATGAGCTGAGACTGTACCACTGTACTCCAGCCTGGGTAAAGAGCAAGACCCTGTCTCCAAAAATATGTATATATTTTAAACATAGATAGAAGAGACAGGGAGGGAAGGAACTACTCCTTTAGGAAGCCCAGGCTAAATTTTTATTCAGTCTATAACGATGGCTAGAACCAAAGACAGAAAACCTCAAGTCAAATGCCATCCTGCATTGTTGGGGTTCACTTTAAGACAAGCGAAATTCTAAAACCTGGCAGTAGAATCGTACACTCCATGAGGACAGGAACTCTACCTCTAAAACCTGGCACTACAATAATACACTCCATGAGGGCAGGGACTCTACCTCCAAGACCTAGCCCAGTGCTCCCATTAAGCAAGTATGTACTCTTTATGTTTTAATTAATAAATGAATGAATAAACACAAATTTAGGGAGAATGGCTCACAACGTAATTCCACATCTTACTAAAATAGTTGCCACAAGGGCTTTTCAAGAGGTTTCTCTAAATTTTTTTTGAAAAAGAATTCTGTTTACATATATTTCCTAGAGTGTATTGCTCAAAGCAAGGGTCACCTGAACTTTCAAAACATTTCATAAGCAAGGGGCCCAGCACACATTCTGCCAAGATGAGGAAGCAAAGAAGGAGCCTCCTGCTCAGCATGATGGTGGCAAATGCCCATTATTTTTGACCACAAAGATCAAGTCAGCTGTTGACAGCTTTAACACCTCTAGCCAGGCCACTCGGATACAATGACATCAGAGACAATTGCTTCCTTTAAGTTAGAAGAGCCAGAGAGCAGGTGTCTATCCCTGGGGAATTGAAGCCTCTCCCATTCCCTTCCGTCCTCCCTTCCTCTCTTTTTTTCTCTCTCCCCACTGTGAGTCTAGAGCTCCACTCTTGACCTCCAGCAGGATCCCCCGAGACTTGAATTCCTCCTCCTCAGTCAAGGCTTGAGATAGCCATCTGGACACTGCCACCACCTTCTAGCTCCTCCCTCCTCCCACCCCCCAAATGTAAAAGACAGTATTTTTCTAAGTATGGCAAATTGAAATTAGCTTCATTTTGAAAGACTATTGAGAATGTTGCAACGACCTTTGCAATAACCGGACACACCCTGGGATCAGTAAACCAGGTTTGAAAATTGCTGACTTTACGAGCACTGGACCTGTGAAACAAATGCCCAGGTTGGGACTCTACCTGGAACTGATTCTCATATCAGGTGGGAGGGAACACAGCCCAGAAAGACCTCGTTCTGCCTCTGCTGTGTCATCTTGGGCAAGCCAGTGTCCCTCTCTGGGTCTAAGACTCCATGACTGTACAGATGATGGATGCTCTGTGACCTCTGGGGCTCCTTCTGGACCTGATGCTCTGTGGTACTACCTGCCTCCTTTAAAAACAAAACCTGGACCCAGAGCGGTGGCTCACGCCTGTAATCCTAGCACTTTGGGAGGCCAAGACGGGCAGAACACAAGGTCAGGAGTTCGAGACCAGCCTAGCCAGCATGGTGAAAACCCATCTCTACTAAAAATACAAAAATTAGCCAGGCATGGTGGCACCCACCTGTAGACCCAGCTACTTGGGAGGCTGAGGCAGGAGAATGGCATGAACCCAGGAGAAGAATGGTTTAGGAGGCCAGATTACCATAAAGCTCCCGCATTTCTGCCTGCTGAAAACTGCTTGCCTCATTCTGCAGGAAAACTCCCATTTCTTGCTGGGTTGTTATTTTTTTCTTTCTTTTTCTTTCTCTCCTTTAAAAAAAAAAAACAAAAACTCAAAAGCCACAAAACCACAATTCATCTCCCCAAAACAGGACATTTGGAAGCCAGAGCTGTCGGGGGTTAGGTGTGTCAGGCTTGACATACTGGTGGTATCTAAGTGAAGACCAAGCCAAGGCAAGCATGTGCTTCTCCTCCAGAAACCCAGTTTAAATCAATATTTATCCAACTGTATTTATAGAAAGTAGTGGTGGTAGGGAGGAGGGGGTGGGGTAGGGAGGCAGGGGGATCTAAAACAGAATAAGCCACAATGACTGATGCAAATCTTTGTGGCCAATTCGCTTCTGCAGGGCTTGGTTTTTTTTTTTCAAAAGGCAAAAGACCCAGCTTTTGATGAACCTGCTGTTGGCCCCAGTACCATAGCAACAGCCCAAGTCCTCTAATATGCCCAGAGGACAGACTTGGGAAAGGCAGTAGGAGGGGGGTGGTGTTTCCTAGGAGCCCTAAACTTGAGTTAAGGCCAGGAGAGTTGAACAACTCTGAAAGACCAAAAAAAAAAAAAAACTCTCTGGTTGGCTATTCTGTCTCCAGCCTCACTTCTAAACCTTTTCTAAGCAAGGTGTGTACAAGAAGACCTTGGACAATAAACAAGGTGTTTCAAATACCAGCTCTGCTTCAGGTTCCTGGGTGACCTTGAGTAAGTCACTTCACCTCTCTGGACTTCATTCCTTGGCTGTAAAATGAGTACATGTGTATATGGTTAAGAGCACAGGCTCTGGAATTAGAGGCCTAAGTTCAAAACTCAGCTCTGTCACTTACTAGCTATATGTCCTTTGGGCAAATTACCTGGCATCCCCGCTCCTGAGTTCCCTCCTCCGTAAAAGGGGGTAATAAAATTGCATCCATCAGAAGGTTAGCATGAAGATCGAGGGAGATAATGAATGCATAGCCTCATACTTGCAATATAGTCAGTGTTCAATAAATGGTAGCCATTATTGATATTATGCCATACAATTAGTTGCTGCTGCTGCATGCCGGCACCCTCTTCATTTTCTTCAGTTTCACCTCTAGACTTTTGCCCAGGCATCCCCAGATGAATCCCCATTTCTGGATGTGTCCGTGGGAAAGTGTTTTGATCAGAGACGAGAGATGGATGAGCAGCTACTGTTTTGCCTTGGTAGCTAATGGAGCCTTCTTTTTGCTCCCAAACCAGGAATGGCTCAATTCAGCTTCTCTAACTTCCAAGGCCTTGTCCCCTTTCCCTGGATCCCCTTTTCCAGGGCATGCAGTCCTTGGGAGCTCTGTGACTCTGAAAGCCATAACAATATCCTCAAAAAAGCCTTCTTCTGGTATTTACCAGTTAGCAGAGATCATATTTAAAACTGGAAAAAATAAGTTAAATCTGGGGAACATAATTTGGGATGCAGGGAAATAGGGCCTGATGTAAGAATGCTCTTCACATAACTCCACTAAAGACAAATACCCTACTCCACTCCCACCATATTTCAACCTACAGAGTTTTCAGAAAGAACCATCTGCACATAGTAGACGTTCAATGTACATTTGAAAAATGTATGAATTCATCATAAGATTGTTGCCATGCAAAAATGCGACCAGCTTGAACATTAGTTGCCGTCAAAGCCCTCAATTTCAGCAGAAGTCACTCTAGTCTCCTACTTTCTTATTTGTTCTCAGGGTCACAGCTGTTCACAGGATGCAGTCTCAGCTCTTCAGGTCTCAACTATCATCTTCTTACAGGGATTGGTCTCATCACCCAAGGGAGTTGGAGATCAGTATTTCTGACTCTTCTCCAAATCTTCAGAAAGGCTGTCATGTGTTCCCTGGCCTCCAAACCTGATCCTTGTGCCATAGCTAGTAAATGACAAATCTAACCAATCAAAAAATTTATGTTAAGGATCTACTACTGTATGCCCAGTGGTGTGCTATATGCAATGGGTAACTACACTGAATACTGTAAGTGATCTTTTCTCTTAAGTTACTAATAATGTCCTTGTAAAGATAAAGCTAACACACAGGAAGCAAGTAGAGAAGTGCATGGTACTGATTATCAAAGCTCAGAGAAGGTGCTATTTATTGAGCACCTATTATATTTCAGGTACGTTAAATATTTAAGTGCAGTGCCTCATTTAGTTGTTTGACAATGATATGAGGGTCATACTATTGTTATCCCTATTTTGCAAAAAGGAAATGGAACCTCAGGCTAAGTAAGTTGTGTACAAAGTCACAAAGCCAGTAAGCAGTAGAGTAGCAAGCTGGGCCCTGCTCCATGTGACTGCAAAGGTTTCATTCTCTCAAGTACAATGACTTAAGAAATAGAGCCAAATGGGCTGAAATACCTAGGGGCAGCTTCCTGGAAGAGGTGGAAACTGCCCTAAGTCTTGAAGAGAAGGTAGGATACAGATATCCCTAGGGGAATAAGAGAATGAAGGCATTCTAGACAGTAGAAGAGTCTAAGTCGAGCACAGAGGTTCGACTGTGAAGCCTACTTGCTGGTGGATCTGCCGGACAGACACAGAGGTTTCAGGGCAAGGCAAAGGAGATTAAGTCAGGAAGGCAGGGTGGGGCCAAATGACACCATACAACAGCAGCTTCCCCTGCCAGGAGGAAGAGGCTGCTTCTTGGGCTCTCCATGCCCCTAGGAAAGCACCCCACCCTCAAACCCAGGTGATCCACTCCAAGGAGCCTTATGGTTTTCTACTCTCATCTGATCGTCCTTCCCTATCTTAAGTGTTGCCTCCAAAGCAACCTCCCCCAGACACTAGGAAGCCCATTTCTCTCCTCCAGACCTTACCTGCTCTCACAGCTTCTTTCACTTACCTGCCAGTCAGCTCTTATGCACATAACATCCCTTTATGGATCTCTTCTTCTCTTTTAAAAGTTTTAACCTTTTCCAAAATCTTTTTCTACTTATGAGTCAGTCCTTAATTCCCACCCTTCCACTGGACTCAAAATGCGTATAGGTGATGTCAGAGATTATTTACATATAATTTCTGAATTTATGGTAACAGGGTCACAGCCTTCTTGATTAATATTTCTGGAGGCCTTCAATTTGTGATCCGTAGAGATTCACATCAGTTGGAATTTTGGGAGAATGTACCTGCCTTTCCTAGAGAATCCCCCTGCCTTGCACACAGCAAACAGTCAACAACGGGTGACTTAATTTGAACCCCTCCTCCAAGAAAACTCAACCTCTCCACTAGAAATAATTCAGCAATGTGGCCACAACTTGGTGAACACTACCAGTACGGAAACCTCAACAAGGGAACGAAAAGCAGTTCTGGCTACGATGGAAAATAAGGCAAGCTCCTGCCAAGTAAGTACTTTGCAAACAGCAGTAAAAATGGAACGTATTAACTCGTGACCAGGGTCCACCGTGCATCTCAGAAAGGTCTCACCGAACCCGAAATGGAGAATCGGGGCCCGACACTCATCTCCGGAGAGAAAAGCGTCCCTTTAAGAAGAGACAGGACCAGCTGGCCTCACTACAGCTCCGGGAGATTTCCTGGCTTGCATCCTGGCTCCACCCCCGCAGCCTCCGGCCTCAGCAACGCGTGACGTCAGAAGAGGCTGGAGCTGCCGATTGGCTGAATGACGCAGCTAGGTCAAGTCCAGTCGGAGGAAAGAAGTTTGTCTCCATGTGAAAACCATGTGTCTCTAGCCGGGAGGGGGAGGAGGAGAAGGCGGAGAAACCGAGATCAAGTGATTATAGGGGAACTCGCTGAAATGAAGGCGGGGAGGTTGTGCACCTGAGTCGGCCAGCGATGCCCTTTTGCAGTAGTGACCTAAAAAAAAAAAAGTACACAACAAACTACCTCACCCCACCCCCAATAATAATAACTAAAAAGCTAGGGTCCTTGCTGCCTTCCAGAAACCAGGGACCCGGTAGATGCTGGAATCCTATCGGAACGCCCAGATCCCTCTCCCTCCCCCAACGACTGAATGATGTAAGCGTTTCGGAAAGCAGAGCTCTGGAGCAAAACAAGCCCCGCGCGCGCAGAGCGACCCGCAGTGCCCGAGCCGGGCGCACGCACGACCCGCCCCCCAACTCGCGTTATTGCTGTGCACACGCGGATTGCCGTGACGCGCGGGCATTGTGTGCAGCGAGCAGAAAACAACGACGAGCGCCGCCAGCGCGAAGAAGCGCCCCCCATAAAACGAGGCAGATGTAGGGCCCGCCGTTTTCCGTACCCAGAGACCTAGACCGGGCAGAAGGAGGGGAGGAGAGGGGGTGGGTGGGATAAAGTGGCCCCCGTGGGCCGCCTCTCTTTGCGAGGGGAACAACGGAGGGCCTGGCGGGTGGTCGCACGGAGTTTGCCAGAGGTCACCCCAGCCTGTCCGAGCTGTTGGAGACGGGCGAGGGCCTGGAGCAGGGTCTCTGCAGCCAAAGTGGGCACAGCGCAGCGCCCCGAGCTCTCGGGGAAATCTGGGGGCCGTTGGCATCACGTCATTTAGAGCCAAACAGCAGTGGCGAAAAGAGGCGAGAGAGCTAAAAATACTCCCTCCGGGAGCCGGCCGGAGGAGGGGGGCTGCGGGGCCGAGGGACTTATTACGCACACGAAGTTGACTTAGACTAGGGCGCTAAGGTTCCAAACCCCTCTCGGGGGCCGGCAGATTTGCAGGGCGGACGCTTCGGGAGATGGGCTGGGAGGAAGCCCCTCGGCTTCACCAGCCTCTGGAGCCCGGTTACGCCGCCACGGGCCCGCCCCGCGCGGGGCAGCCCGAGCCCAGCGCGCCTGGCTCTCTGCTTACGTGACTGGTGGCCACGCCGGAGCCCCGGCACGGGGTAAACAACGAGGTGGCGGCGGCCAGGGCGGCGGGGTGGGGCGGGGGGAGGTCTCCGATTGTCTGCGGAGCTGGTGCGAAGTGGGGGCGGGACGCTGAGGAAGCTCCGACCGCCTCCTCCATACACCTCGCTGGCGGGCGGGGGTGGGGGGCTGGGGTGGGGGGACAAGCCAGCTTCGCCACACACTGCCAAGGTGCCCTCATGGGGTGTACCCCTAGTTAGAGTCAAAGCCACGGGACAGACTCCAGAGAACTGGGAGCCGGGGATAGGGGTAGCTAAAGAAATCGCGCCCCTCCCCCCTGCAACAAAAGCAAACACACCAAACAAAACCACGTCTTCACCCAGCTCCCCACCAGCTCTGGCTTTTCAGAAACTACCCTCCAGACAAATGCACACATAGCTTCCCCCCCGCCCCCGCCCCCCCCCCCCCCCCCCCCCCAGCATTAATAATTGCGAAGCGATTCGGCTGCATAGCCTGCGATGCGCCTCTCTCGCAACCCAAGCACTCCGGGAAAACAGGCGAGAAGAGAAAGAAAAGAACGCACCACCGACCTCGCAACACAAATCCTTGTTTTGGCCTTACAGCGTCTGCATAATTGCGCTGCCAACACACGGTTACTTTAATCCTAAAAACCTGGGGTGTCGGTCAGCAATGGTGTTTTTGTGTCTGAGGGTTGTTGTGTTGGGTGGGGGGAAGGTTGCAAGATCTGACACGTTGCAATCGGGACCTTTCTTCTTTCTTTCTTTCTCTCTCTCTCTCTCTCACACACACACACTCGCACCTCACTGATCTTCCTACTTGTTCGGACACATTAAACATCCCGGTTTCCTCCTGTCTGTCGGTCTGTCTGCCTAGTTCCCTTCCTCCTTTTCACAGCTATTATTCTGAGGACCGTGCTGGATACGCTGCACACGCGTGCCCCCGTTAGGGCGCTGAGTCGACTGCCTGGGGAAAGCTGGGGGACCTGGCTGGTAGTGGCAAAAATGAAACAAATAAATACAAAAAAAGACGCCAGGCCACGGTGGGGTTCCCAGCACACCCCCACCCACGCACTATTCTCCACGTGAATCTGGGGGTGGGCGGGTTGGGGGGGGGGAGGTAGAAATCGACCAGGAAGGCGTTTGCCTTGCTTGCCCTGCGCGCTCACTCAGGAGCCGTCTCCCGGAAAATAAAGAAAAAGCACACAACAGCCCACACCTTGTTCCCCAACTATTGTTTCTCCAAGATCCCAAAGTTTCCTTCTAGCCGCGTCCCCACGGCCAAGTTTCCCGGGCTCAGGACGGCGTGTCCGGGGCGAGCTGCTGGCGTTGCTTGGCCCCGCCGGCCTCTTTCTTTGGGGGGGGCGGCGGTGGCACCCCAGGGCAACTGGGGGACTGTGTCCGTGGACGTGATGGCCTGAGCCCAGTCCTGCTGCGAGAGGGAAGGAAAAAGGCGAAGTAGGAGGGAGAGAGAGAGAGAGAGAGAGAGAGACAGAGCCGAGCCCACGCCGTGGAGAGCTGTTTGGTTGTTATTGTTGTAGTGTGTGTCTGTGTTTTCTTTCTGGAACCTCTGAGCTCTGCCTATGGTTTCCAACTTTCGGCTTCTAATCCCCACCCCACCCAGGAACGAGCGACAGAAAAACAACACTTGTCTGCCTGAGAAGGCTCCGGAAAAAAAAAAAAAAAAAAAAAAGGAAGAAAGGCGACCTCAAAGAGATGAGCTCTCGGCTCAGTTGTCAGCAAACAACACCACTCCCCCGCTCCTCCGCTGGGCCATCCTCCCAGCCCCAGCCCGCCGGAGACGGACAGACCGACGCACCGACAGGCCCCTCTCTCCCCCTTGCCCGTCTTTGTTACATCTTTAGCAGCTTTGTGCGTGCGTGTCCTTTCTCCGGTGTCATCGGCTTTACTGCCAAGGGCTGGATGTGTGTGGGGGGGGGGGGGGGGGGGCACGGGCCGAGCTCGCGACAGGGGTCGCCCAAGTGGGGGAGAAAGAAAGAGCCGGGCGCCGAGGAAGAGCAGGGGCCCCCAAACTTACTTTTGTTTTCTTTCTCGATCTGCTCCAGGTAGCTGGCGGCCTCGAGCAGAATCTGCACGTTCTGCAGAAAAGTGTTAATGTGCTTCTCCATCGAGTTCTCGCTGGTGTTGAAAATGTCCGAGAAGGGGCACCTGGGCTTGGCCCCCGCAGGCTCCTCGGGCAGGGCCGGGGGCTGGGGCGCGGCCGCGGCGGGGGGCACAACCGGGGGCGCGGCGGGGGCCAGCCCCGCGCCCTCGCAGCGCGCCTCCTTGCGCGGCCGCCCGCGTTTGCCCATGGAGCAACGGGGGTCCGCCGAGCTCGTCCTCTAACGGGGCTGCGCGGCCCGGCCGAGCTCCGGGCCCCCAGGGAGACCCGGCCGGCTGGAGAGGAGAAGGCGCCGGGGCGAGGAGCCGGCCTGACTTCCCGAGCCTCGCTGCCTGCAGTTGTGTGTGTGAGTGTATGGGAGTGTGTGTCGGTCTCGCAGTGGGTCTGTGTGTATGGGAGATTGAATGAACCTACAGGACAGACGGAGGCGCTCTGGCGCCTGGGTCCTAGTGCGAGACTGTCGCCATCGGACCGGTCAAAATAAAAGGTGGAGACTAGCGAGGCCGGGACCGCCCCTGCCCGTCCCCGCAGCCTTCCCTGCCTCTCTTCAAGACTTACCACAGAGTAGAACACTGTTTTAACCGGAATGGAAAAAAATATTTGATGTCTCTGGGTGCACCTGCATAAAAACAAACTACTTTTTTCACAGAAAAATAATACCTCAAAAATTGTCCAGCACAATGCTTGGCACATAGTTAGGTCTCCATACATGGTGGCTGCTATGACTTAAATAAAAGCCCCCAATCCAAATGGGAAGAAGGGAACCAGTGTGTAACCAGGAGATCTCCCCACCCCCAACACAAACACTCCTACACACAGACACACATACATACGTAATCATGCACACACTTGCAGGCACCTGTGTGTGCCTTCACACAGCCAAATGAAATCCCCAGGCCGTCCAAATCCGAGTTACAGATTTACTCACTCCTTTCTCCCTTCAAATGCAAAGTTATTTTTCAGAAGTGGGAGGAGATGTCAGCATCCCTCTCCACACTCGTCTCCCCAGCCGTGGTTCAGCTGTGCAAAGCTCACACCAGGATGCCTCCACACCTGGCTCCCTTTTATTTGAAAGGCAGAAGTGGCAGCTCAGGAACCACCCTCCTCCCCAACTGAATTCCACCTTTTGCCTTTGAAGACCCCTTCCCCAGCTGACATTGTTTCACTGCCGCTGCTGTCAGCAATCATGGATGCTTTCCAGCCCTGGGAAGTACTGGAGGCGGCAGGGGATAATTGAAGGCTGCTCTAGAGTGCCACAGGAAAGGGTTCAAATCCCAGCGCTGCTGCATACAGACTGTGTGAGCTTGGACAAGTCCCTTAACTTCTCTTGGCCTAAGTTTCCACATCACTGAAATGTCTGATAAGATGCTTGTATATTAAATTGTATCTGACTTAGCACAGACTGGCCCATGGTAAGATCTTTTTTTTCCAATCCAGACCCAGGCAAGGGCCTGAGTCCCCTATTCTGATGTAACTTGTATCTAAGAAAGGAACAAGATGTAGTGAACAATACTCTTCTGCACTTCCTTGGAAAATATCTCTATGACAAGCCCATCTAAATATGGTTACTTTGCAAGGTCACCTGGAGTTTTCCTCCAGGAAAACCATTTATATAAAGGACAAAGACAATGCTGCCCCCTGGAGGTGTGCGATGCAGCCACCCTACTCAGAGGCAGCTTCATACACATTGTCATAAAAACTCTTGATGGCCAGGCGCAGTGGCGCAGGCCTGTAATCCCAGCTCTTTGGGAGGCCGAGGTGGGCGGATCACCTGAGGTTGGGAGTTGGCGACCAGCCTGACCAACATAGAGAAACCCGGTCTCTACTAAAAATACAAAATTAGCCAGGCGTGATGGCGCATGCCTGTAATCCCAGCTACTCGGGAGGCTGAGGCAGGGGAATCTCTTGAACCCAGGAGGCAGAGATTGCAGTGAGCCAAGATCACGCCATTGCACTACAGTCTGGGCAACAAGAGTGAAACTCCATCTGAAAAGGAAAGGAAAGGAAAGGAAAGGAGGGGAGGGGAGGGGAGGGGAGGGGAGGGGAGGGGAGAAAAACTCTTACAGGTCATGGAAACTTTTCTTTTAAAAAAAGGAAAATACATTTCTTTGTGAAATACTCTGTATAAAACTTACAGAATATGTATACATGCACACACTCTCCCAAAGCCTTCAAGAAAGCCTTTGTGCACTTTTAAAAACATAATAATGTGTTGCTGCTATGAGAGGAACAATTAGCAATTGTCATTTTAAAGCCGACGTATTCTCATTTTGGACCATAATATAATTATACCACACATACTCTTTGCTCATTTTCCATCTTGTGACAAATTTTGCCTGGGTGATCGCTGCATCCTTTAGCTACGATAGAGCAGAACCTTCTGAGTGTTGGAGATAAAAGTTTATCTTCCATTATTAGAACAATGACTGACTTTTTTGTTTCTGTGAGAACCACAACCTGAGTTATTCGTGTTGAAACACCCGTAAACATCTAAAAATGTTAGGAAGACCTCATGTATGCACAGTTTCAAACCAGCTTTCTCCAATGCCATTTTTGCAAAAACTGGCCCTCGTGTGAAACAGCTCTGATCTCTCTTGCCCCAAATGAAAGATGGTACTGAGACAATGAACCAGCTAAGCCCAGACAAAACCTTGCTTTCTCTTTAATTGCCCAGTGGTGGCATGGGTCAGATATATAGTACTGCAACATATATGCACCACCAAGGCAGGCACACGCGTGCATGAGTGGCATGGTGGGGGAAGGGTGTTTTGTAATTATTTATTTATGCCTGTTCCATCTCTCATAGGTCTGCGAGTTTCAGAAAGCCCAGTGGGAATCTTCAAGCTGGGCCACGGATCTGACCAAAGCCAAAATAAACAATGGCTTGAAGAAAATCTACAAAAAAGTGCTGATTTGCACTATTCCCACAGTCGGCCACAGCCCCCACCATCATTCCCATGGAAAACACCACGGCTGGTGCCAAATCAAGTTTTCCCCCCATCATAGGGGCATTGTTTTTTGTTATTATGTGAGTTCTTAGCATCAGACAATGGCACCACAAGAGACACAGTGGAAGCAGGAGAAATGCCTTTTTGTTTCATAAAGTCTGTGTTACTGTGCCCCCAGAGTCTCGCATATAGTTTACTTGCATATATTCATTTTGGTAACACGTATGTGGAACGACGAATGTGCCAAGCCCCCTCCTTATTTGTTTTCAGAGCCCATCAAGTGTTAAATCATATTAACGTCCCATTGCTCTCTCCCTTCTCCCCCTCCGTTCCCCAATTAACAGATTTCTCTAATAAAGTTGGCCACAACAGAAAGAGTGGTGTTTCAGGGGTTATATCACAGGACAGGCATCCAGGATGCTGGGTTACAAGCTCAGCTCCATTCCCGATTAGATTTGCTTCCCAGGAGGAGCCATTCAAACCCTTTGCAACCCCCCTTTCTTTGGGGCTTTCATTCCAGAAGGAAACCAGCCCCTTTGGAAATGCTGATAATTTCTGCATAGAACAGGTAGGGGATGCGAATACAGCCACTCTAATGAAAAGACATGAACTCTTTGAAAGAAAAGCAGGAATGCCCAATGAGGTCAGCTAGAATGCTCTCAGAGGGCCCAGGATATCTTGGGTGCCCAGTCAGCCTGGGTCCTCCTTTCCCAACATTCTGTTCATTTGTTTGTTTGGCTTATTTGCTTGTTTGGTAACACCTTTCCGTGGACCTTGTTTGTATATTAAAGCAAGATTGTTCTTTCTTTTATTTGCCCCTTTCCCCCCAGACATTCTATACTCTTATATCAAAGGAGTTGTTTTGCCTATAATTATGTCTTTATGTACACAGAGGCTGGTTAATTACTGAGAAGGTGATGGATGCGTTGCCAATGAGACCTCCCCACCTTGCGTTGGGATGGGATGCTCTTCCCTCTGTCATGGACCATTTTGGCTCTCTTGGGTTCGTTAGCGTTGCTCTTCCTGCCTCATCTATTCCCCGCTCACCAGCCTTTTCTGCCTAAATCCATCACTCTTCCACTCTCTAGTTTTCCTTTGGATCTTGCCAAAATGTCCTAGTCAGGTTCTTCCTTGCTCTCTGCCCTGTGGTCTTTGTACTCAGACTTGGCAAACACCATGAAGAGCTCTTCTGTCCCCTCCCTTGTCACTTGAGTCCTAATTCTCACAGCTTTCCCAGTCACAGTTTTCCAGGGTACCTTTCCCCTTTGGAAAGGAATCATCCAGCAGTTAGATGAGGAACTGGCTCACAGCTCCTTCTCCTTGGAGGTCTGACTCTTGCCTTCATTTGTTAGAAAGGAGTGGCCCCGTAGAAAGCCCAAGAATAGAGGGTTAGGAACTGTAAGACACAAGCAGAATGGCAGGAGCAAGGAGAACTGTGAGACTCTCTCCTACTGGCCTAAAAGTGCTGACCAGGCCTCCTCTAACCACTCCCCATACCCCCCACCACCACCCACACACTCACCAGTGGGTATAGACATGGGCAGGCAATAAGTAGCCTCCACCCTACAGTGGTGTTCACTGGGTGTCACCTGCTCCTGGAGGCATTATCTCAGCTCTCCTGGACTCTGCCCTCCTTTCTTCTAGAACTGTGAGTCTGGCAGCCTCTTCCTGGTTCAGCAGACTCCTGGGCTTCTCCTGTCCAACACCCAGTACTTAGAGGGCTCATTAGACTATGAGCTCATCAAGGGCAGGAAGCACGCCTTGCTCCTCCTAGAATCCCCAGGCCCTGGCACCTAGCACATGCATGGCACAATACTGGGGCTTAGGTCACGAGTCAAAGGCTTGAATGCCCTTCCCTGCCTGGTCAGAGCCTCGGTGCTGGCCGTTCATGGCTTCTTGCTCCAGTGGTGAGAAGAGGCATTTGATGCTGTCTGCAAAACTATTCCTGAGTCACTCACATTAAAGTTTAAATATCTAAATGCTGTCTCCGTGGAGAAGCCAGAAACCCATTGAGCCAGATGGTTGAGGTTCCATTACAAAAAAGTGCAGAGACTCAGCTGCCCTTTCCCCTGTCCTTACTGCTGGTGACAGATCTGGTGACAACATGGGTCTCCTGTGTTATAAGATGCCTCTAATGGAGAATTTTCAGGAATCACCAGGCGGTAAAGGCAGTGGCCTGAGACTAAATTAGAAGTCAGATGGAGCTTTTCTCACATCTCCCCCATTCTAGGGTGTCTTCTCAGTCTTTCAGGACCCAGTTCCTTTAACATCTCCTTATTTTTTAATTAATTCAGCAAAAGTTTCTAAATTTATGTACATTAAAGTGGCAGGTATCAGTGACAGACTAGCTTAAATATGACTTTCCCTGGAGGCATTTGGAATTAAAGATGACCAGTGCCTTAAGCTTTAAAGAATAACGTTCTAATGGTAAAATATTAGGCATCAAGAGATGAAAGGGCAAGGTAGTTTGCAAGTGGCAAAGCGTTTTCCTCCTGATTATTAGCTAGCTGAACTTGTATAAGTCACTTAACCTCTCAGATAATCCGTGTTATCATCGACGAAGTGGGAAGAACAATGCTTGCCTTGCTGAAGGGGTATACATGAAGAAACTTTTGAAACTGTAAAGAGTAGTGTGCGTGGCTGGGCATGGTGGCTCATGCCTGTAATCCCAGCACTTTGGGAGGCTGAGGGGGGCGGATCACAAGGTCAGGAGTTTGAGAGCAGCTTGGCCAAGATGGTGAAACCCCATCTCTACTAAAAATGCAAAAAAAATTAGCCAGGCATAGTGGCGTGCACCTATAATCGCAGCTACTCAGGAGGCTGAGGCAGGAGAATTGCTTGAACCCGGGAAGCAGAGGTTGCAGTGAGCCGAGATCACACCACTGCACTCCAGCCTGGGCAACAGAGCTAGACTCTGTCTCAAAAAACAAACAAAAAAAAACCACAATGGTGTGCATGTCAGGATAGAATCAGGCTACAAGAGTCCTGGAAGATTTTTAGGGAAAACAAAACCAAAAATGACAAGAAGATGGGAGAAGAAATTAGAAGACCAGGGCTTTGGGCCAACTCTTCTACTGAACTACTGTGTAATTTTGAATAAACAATCTCATCATCTGGTGCCTCAGTGTCCTTGCTGATGAAGAGGGTATTCCATCGCCACAGAGTCTGCCTCTCTCCACTATTCCAGAAAGCTTCATTAATTCATCTCTCCTATGTTCATGAATCGCAGACTGGGATGTCACTGCCCAGAAGTATTTGGAACAGCATGGGAGAACCATTGTGACCACACCGAGCTGGTAAAATTCTAGCCCAAGGCAAAAAGATTGGCATTTTAGGTCACCCAATCTGCCTTATCTCTGGAAAAGACTGCTTCCCATTGGTTCTTTTTTGGAAAGAAAAAAAAGAAAGAAAGGAAAGTTGAAGTAACCTCATTCCTAGTCTAGGGGCCCAGGACGCCTGGACTGAATAATCTGGAAGACAGCCCCCCACCCAACTTTGGAGGATATACAAAATCTGCTGCTTCTAGTTCCTGACCTTCTGCCTGGACACCTGCCTACCACCCACCCTGTCCTCACCTCTGAAGTCTATGTTCTCTTTCTCTTTTTTCTGTCTCTCCTACCAGTAGCCTATAAGTTGTCCCTCTCCCTTTCCTTATCCAAAGCACAATTTTCATGGGTGAAAAAGTTGATGAGCACTGAAGTGAGTATGTTTATCAGGGATAACAGATCCAGGAGCACATACTCTACATATACGTTAATTCATTCCATCAGAGGATACTGAGAGTCTCCTGTGTGCCAGGCTTGTTCTAGGTGCAGGGACACAGCAGTGAGCAAACAGCCAAAACCTTCCAACCTCACAGGACTTATTTCATACCCAGGCATACACATGCAGATGCATATACAAAAGCAGGCCCCTTAACTGCTGTGTCTTTCAGATAATGAAATGTAAACTCAAAATTAGGGCCAGAGTAGCAGGATTTATACAGAAGGACGACTATATATCCTCTCCACACACCACAGAAATAGTCATAAAAGTGAGGAATGGTTTGTTTTCATGTTTTCCTTTTCTTTCTCCTTCCTTATTCTGGAAATTAACTTTTGTTTGCATACAGCTGACCCTTTGCATGTTACAACAGTACCAAGGCTGGGCACGGTGACTTCAAGCCTATAATCCCAGCACTTTGGGAGGCTGAGGCGGGAGGATCACCTGAGGTCAGGAGTTTGAGACCAGTCTGGCCAACATGGTGAAACCCCATCTCTACTAAAAATACAAAATCAGCCAGGCATGGTGGTGCATGCCTGTAATCCCAGCTACTCAGGAGGCTGAGGCGGAGGTTGCAGTGAGCCAAGATCGTGCCGTTGCACTCCAGCATGGGTGACAAGAGTGAAACTCTATCTCAGACAAAACAAAACAGTATCAAGACACACTACCTCATGTATTAGAATAGCTTAAAATTTTTCATGTCATTCTAATTCAGAGTTCTGAAGATCTCACAGATATGTGTGCCTCGCCAAAGAGTCACGTCAAAACAACTGTCTGAAATTATAACCTACCTGGAAAAGTCAGAAACATAATCAGAGGCTATTTCCATATAACTACACCCTAAAAACACCCATCCCAGACAGGCAGGCACATGAGAATAACATGTTGGCATACAGTTGCAAGAACCTGCTCTACACTTGGGATACTTATTGCATCATTGTGAAAGTAAAATTTAGTAGAAAATACTAAACAGGGAGACTAGAATTGGGAAATTCTTCTCCATTTCCTGTGTCACGTTTCACAGTCTTCAAAGATTTAGGCTCTATCAAATCCTAGACTAAACTGGTGTTAAAGGAAAGGTCTTCTCTTGGTAGCTTTATTCTTAAATTCTTTGGACATGGACACTTTTGAGTGCATTATAAACATGGGTAATATGGTCCCATATTGTCTTAGAGATGCTGTCATTATAAGAGCTAATATTTATAGCATGCTTAGTACAGGCACATCTCATTTTATCGTGCTTTGCTTTATTGCATTCCCAAGACGCTGCATTTTTCACAAATGGAAAATGGGGCCAGCCCTGCATCGAGCAAGACTATTGGCGCCATTTTTCCAACAGCATGTGCTTGCTTTGTGTTTCTGTGTCACATTTTGATAATTCTCAAAATATTTCAAACTTTCAAATAATTATTGTATCTGTTATGGCGATCTGTGGTCAGTGATCTTTGATTTTACTATTGTAATGTTTGGGGCACCATGAACCACACCCACAAAAGATGGCAAACTTAATCAATAAATGTTGTGTGTGTTCTGACTGCTCCACGGACCAGCTAGTCTCCCATTTCTTTCCTTCTTCTGGGGCCTCCCTATTACCTGAGACACAACAATATTAAAATTAGACCAATTAATAACCCTACAATGGCCAGAAAGTGTTTAAGTGAAAGGAAGAGTCACATGTTTCTCATTTTAAATTAAAAGCTAGAAATGATTAACCTTAGTGACAAAGCCAAGATAGGTTGAAAACTAGGCCTCTTGCACCAGTTAGCCAAGTTGTAAATGCAAATGAAAAGTTATTGAAGGAAATTAAAGGTGCTACTCCAGTGAACATGTCAATAGTAAGAAAGTGAAACAGCTTTGTGGGTGCTATGGAGAAAGTTTTTAGTGGTCTGGATAGAAGATCAAACCAGCCAGAACATTTCCTTAAGCCAAAGCCTAATCCAGAGCCCTAACTCTATTTGATTCTATAAAGGCTAACAGGAGTGACAATGCTACAGAAGAAAAGTTGGAAGCTAGCAGAGACTGGTTCACGAATTTAAGGAAAGAAGCCATCTCCATAATAACATAGGCATCTCCATAACATGTAGAAGCTGCAGCAAGTTATTGAGAAGATCCAGCTAAAATAATGGATAAAGATGGCTACATGAAACAACAGATTTTCAATGTGGATGAAACAGCCATCTATTGGAAGAAGATGCCATCTAGGACTTCCATAGCTAAAGAAGTCATAGAAAGAACAAGTCAATACCTGGCTTCAAAGCTTCGAAGGCCGGGCTGACTGTCTTGGTAGAGACTGATGAGCTAATGCAGTTGGTAACTTTAAGTTGAATTCAGTGCTCATTTACTATTCCGAAAAGTCTAGGGACCTTAAGAATTATGCTAAATCTCTACATCTGTGCTCTATAAATGAAACAATAAAGCCTGGATAACAGCACATCTGTTTACTGTTTTTGAGCCCACTGTTGAGACCTATTGCTCAGGAAAAAAAAAAAAAAAAAAAAAAGATTCCTTTCAAAATATTGCTAATCATTGACAATACACCTGGTTATCCAAGAGCTCTGATGGAGATGTACAAGGAGATTAATATTATTTTCATGTCTGCTAATACAACATCTACTCTTCAGTTCATGGATCAAGGAGTAATTTCAGCTTTCAAATCATTATTTCAGAAATATAATTCATAAGCCTGTATCTGCCACTGATCATGATTCTTCTGATGGATCTGGGCAAAGTAAATTGAAAACCTGCTGTAAAGGTTTCACCATTCTAGACTCCATTAAGAGTATTTGTGATTCATAAAAAGAGGTCAAAATATCAACATGACCAGGAGTTTGGAAGAAGTTGATTCTAATCCTCATGAATGACTTTGAGGGGTTCAAGACTTCAGTGAAAGAAGTAACTGTAGATGTGGTGGAAATAGCAAGGGAACTAGAATTAGAAGTGGAGCCTGAAGATGTGACTGAACTGCTGCAATCTCATGATCAAACTTGAACAGATGAGGAGTTGCTTCTTCTGGATAAGCAAAGAAAGTGGTTTCTTGAGAGTGAACCTACTGCTGGTGAAGATGCTGTGAACATTAATGAAATCACAACAAAGAATTTAGAATATTACATAAACTTAGTTCAAAAAGCTATGGTAGGGTTTAAGAGGATTGACTCCAATTTTGAAAGAAGTTCTACTGAGGGTAAGGTGAAATCAAGCAGTAGCACATGCTACAGAAAAATCTTTTGTGAAAGGAAGAGTCAATCAATGCAACAAACTTTGCTGTTGTCTTATTTTAAGGAATTGCCACAGTCACTCCACGCTGATCACTCAGCAACCATCAACATCGAGGGAAGGCCCTCCACCAGCAAAAACATTATGACTCCCTGAAGGCTTAGATGATTGTTAGAATTTTTGAGCAATAAAGTTTCTTTCTTTTTTATTTAATTTAATTTATTTATTTATTTGAGGCAGAATTCTCATTCTATTGCCCAGGCTGGAATACAGGGTCATGATCTCAGCTCACTGCAACCTCCTCCTCCTGGGTTTAAGTGATTCTCCTGCCTCAGTCTCATGAGGAGCTGGGACTACAGGTGTACACCACCAAGCCTGGCTAATTTTTTTTTTTTTTAGGAAAGACGGGGCTTTGCCATGTTGGCCAGGCTGGTCTTGAACTCCTGACCTCAGGTGATCCGCCCACCTCGACCTCCTGAAGTGCTGGGATTAGAGGAGTGAGCCACTGTGCCTGGCCACAATAAAGTATTTTTAATTAAGGTTTGTGCATTTATGTTTTAGACATAATGCTATTGTACACTTAATAAAATACAGTATAATGTAAACATAACTTCTATATACACTGGGAAACCAAAAAATTCATGTAAGCGGCTTTATTGTGACATTTGTTTTATGAAGGTGGTCTGGAATCAAAACTCCAAAGTTGCAGTATCTCTAAGGTGTGTTGGTATTCCAGCACCCATACTCCATGCACAGTTTCATTTCACCGTCATACTCTCTCCATGACCTATTATCATCATTTCCTTTTTTTTTTTTTTTTTTTTTTTTTAGACGGAATCTCACTCTGTTGCCCAGGCTGGAGTGCAGTGGTGTGATCTCGGCTCACTGCAAGCTCTGCCTCCCGGGTTCACGCCATTCTCCTGCCTCAGCCTCCCGAGTAGCTGGGACCACAGGCGCCTACCACCTCGCCTGGCTAATTTTTTTTGTATATTTAGTAGAGACAGGGTTTCACCGTGTTAGCCAGGATGGTCTCAATTTCCTGACCTCGTGATCCGCCCGCCTCGGCCTTCCCAAAGTGCTGCGATTACAGGCGTGAGCCACCGCGCCCGGCCTATATCATTCCCATTTTACAGATGAAGAAATGGAGACTGAAGAAAAATAAATACCATGACCCAGACGGCATAGCTAGTAAGTGGTGGAGCTGGAGCTCTTCTTGGTCTCCAGCCTGAAATGGCAAGACGTTCCTTCTTCCTGCTTACAATGCACATATCTTCATTCAGTTCTGTACAGGCACCTATTGGTTGGGTATAAGTGTATGCAATCTTACTAATTGGGTTTATGTGCATAAAGGGGTACTGGTTCCAATCTAATCCTCATTAGATTGTAGATTAAAATTTCTAGTAAAGGAAACTCGGATTCTCCCTTCCCAGTTTGTGAGTTCTTCTAGAGCATCCATGGCATCCCCTGCATGGCCTACCAAGCATCATGCATACAGTAGCTACCCAATAAGATTGTTCAATTACTAGTAACTCCATACAGGGCCAGCCCAGGGAGTAGATAGCACCTCCAGTTATTTATCAGACATTACCAACCTCCTATGAGCACCAACAGTGACCTCTCACGGTGTCTGTCTTCCCCTTCACATGATCAGCCCCACTGCTGAGTTAGAGGGCAGACACTAGGCCATTATCCACAGAAGACCCTAAGAAAATGCATGCATTTGCTGCCCTGGACAGAGGTTGTGAAGCGGAGAGTAATGCATAAGTGCATTTGCAAGGACTGTGGATCGCATATGGCAGATTCTCAGCCTGTGCCTGTACATCAGAATCACTTGGGGATAGGATTGCCAAATTTTTCTAGTGAAAATACAGGATGCCCAGTTCATTTAAATCTGAGATAAACAACAAATCATGTTTTAGTATAAATATGGCCCATGTAATATTTGCGACATATTTATGCTAAAAAGTACTCATTGTCATTTGAAATTGAAATTTTTTTTTTTTTTTTTTGAGACAGTCTCGCTCTGTCGCCCAGGCTACAGTGCAGTGGCGTGGTCTCAGCTCACTGCAAGCTCCGCCTCCCGGGTTCATGCCATTCTCCTGCCTCAGCCTCCCAAGTAGCTGGGACTACAGGCACCCGCCACCTCACCCGGCTAGTTTTTTGTACTTTTTAGTAGAGACGGGTTTTCACCGTGTTAGCCAGGATGGTCTCGATCTCCTGACCTTGTGATCCGCCCGTCTCGGCCTCCTAAAGTGCTGGGATTACAGGCTTGAGCCACCGTGCCCGGCCTGAAATTGAAATTTAATTGAGCATCCTATATATTATCTGGCAACCTTAATTGGGAAACAACTGAGAATAATTAAATCGGAATCTCTTGAAATGCAGTCCAGATACTAACAATTTTAAAAGGCTTCCTAGGTTATTCTAGTGGCCAGCTGTGCTTGGGAATCACTGATAGAAGAGAGCTAAAATCTTGGAGATCATAGGAGGGAAAATGGGGTTTGGCCCAGAGTGGGCAACCCCTAAGTAGGAAGGGAGTGGAGACATGTGACAAATGTCACCTACCCAAAGTTCTGCCTTCAGGGAGCTCTGCTGGGCCACATCCCAGAGACGAAATCAGCCACAGTCAGAGTGGAGCTGGACTGTGCAGCCATCATGTTTTCAAGGTCACACCAGAGTGCCCAGTACCATCTCGAGGGAGCTCAGTGCCCTCCAAAGACATCAACCCTCCCACTAACCACCTCCATCCAGAAACAGCAAAACCAGTATGTGTCAAATTTCATTTCCTTTGTGTATGTGAGTTAAGCAGCCACCCAAATGTCTCCTGTGACTTGAGGAGCTCAGAGTGAAGTCCGTCTTGACAAGTCACACAACACAGGGTCCAAAGCTTGAAGTTTGGAGCCAGACAGAGATGGGTGCAAATTATATTTCTGTCATTTACTTAGGGGGTACATAAGCTTGGGCAAATTACATAATTCCTCTGAACCTCAGTTTTTCGTCTGCAAAATGGGAATGATAATTATACTTCCCTCACAAGATTATCATGAGAATCAAATGAGATAATGCCTATAAAATGCCTACTTGGTCCAGCGTCTGGCATGGACAAAGCGCTCAATAAGTAGTTATTATTATTTTATTGCTGTTATCATTCCCAGAGGTCCCCTACAGATCCTCCTCTCCCAACGTTTGGCAGCAGCAGGAGAGCAGGGTACATTGGTCCATGCAGGTGGGAGTGCAGTACTATAAAACCTGGAGCTCCTCAAGGAGTCCCTCT
Source organism: Papio anubis (assembly GCF_008728515.1). Classification (NCBI taxonomy): domain Eukaryota; kingdom Metazoa; phylum Chordata; class Mammalia; order Primates; family Cercopithecidae; genus Papio; species Papio anubis. The sequence goes on from NC_044986.1 coordinate 23,179,222, forward strand.
GCTGAACAGAATGTAGGCTCAGAACGCCCTGTTCCCATCTTTCAGCTTTTGAGGGAAACACATAGTCCAAGCCTGTTAAGATAGTATCACTCTTTAAAACAAATTTTTTTTGAGACAGGGTCTCACTCTGTGGCCCAGGCTAGAATCCAATGGCACAATTATATTTCACTGTAGCCTCAAACTCCTGGGCTCAAGTAATCCTCCTGCCTCAGCCTCCTAAGTAGCTGAAACTACAGATGCAGCCATCATGCTTCCTGGAGATACATATATATACACACACACACATATTTATTTATTTATTGTAGAGACAGGGTCTCACTATGTTGTTGCCCAGGCTGGTCTCAAATTCCTGGGCTCAAGCAATCCTCCTTCCTCATCCTCCTAAAGTGGTGGGATTATAAGCTTGAGCCACTGTGCCTAGCCAAAATAGCATTACTCTTGGCATAAAGAAAAGGGCAGGGGTGGATAAAAGGGACCTGACTCCCTGATTTCCAGCTGTGACTTTGCCAATAACTTGTCATGACCTTAGGCAGGTCATTGCATCACTTAGGGTTCAGTTTCTTCATCTGTTTAATGAGTATGGGCCAGATGATCACTTCCATCCATAATACTCCTTGATAAGCTCCCTTATGGAAATTCTTGCCTTGACTTTACCGCCACCTTCCCCAGATAATTAATATTCTTTCCCTACCTATTCCCAGGGTTGCGAAGAGGAGAACTGGGGCTCACGCAGAGTTGTGGGTTTCCTGCCTTTTCTTCAGGTACATCTGTATATCTGTTTCACTGAAAAGTACAACATATGATCTTTAAGTTCTGTTTTCCCGTCAAAGAATGGAGAGAAACTTCTTAGCTCATTCTGTCTTTTGCCCATCTTTAAGATGAGCCCAAACTCACCCAGCACTGACCATTGTTGAAGTCCAGAGTACAAATAGAACTGAAATGCAAAAGGACTATTTTGAGGGTGTCATTCAAACGCTGAAGCCCCTCCCTGCTCACTGGAGCACCCTGGATGCACCTGTTCTTTTTCTCTTAGGTAATCCGTTCCTAATCCTTTTTCAAATTTCACCTGCCATTGAGAGTCCACTGTTGTCATTTTTGAAGGACAAACCTGTTTTTCAAGTGATAACTGCATTGGCCATCTGTCTCCATTAACCATCCCCCACCCCATCCTCTTTCTCCAAATCCCCAAATAACTAAAATAATAGTGAAATAAAAGACAATATATTATCTGGTTGCAACACACAGCATTTTGTCCATGTTTGATCAGTATCAGGATGAACCTCAGAGCAAACATGGTACCAACAGAAAAGTTCTCTGGGTTTCCAGAAGTTTCCTGCCACAGGGTTCAGAGCTGGATAAATAGCTGCCTCTCACCTCTAATGAAGAAAATCATTTTATTAGTGTGTAACCCAAGGAGAGGTTATGTTGCTTTTTTTTTTTTTTTTTTAACAAGGCTATATAACTGGCTAACATTCATACACGGGTATTCTGAGAAAACGCCTGTCTCCATTAGGATTTGAGATAAAGTCTTAATCAAAGTGGTCGTGAACTCCTTTTGAAGCTGCACAGGAAATCTCTGGGAAACACAGTTAAAAAGACTCAGTTCACAGGAAACTTCTTTATTCATAATATTCAGAGATTTGTTTCTGATTCGACTTTGGTCACTTGCTTTGCTGAAAGAAACATAATAGGAATTTAGGCCACATCTCCAGGAGATCAAATCTAAAAAGTGGGATGTGGGCTGCAGATACTTAATTTGGGGACATCACCAGCCACCAGTCGGAGTTTTGACATGGTAAAGCAAGACCCAACAGCTGGGCATTTTGGTGTTTTTGGGACAGCCACTCGGAGTGTAAAACTATCTTCCCTCTTTGAACTATGGAGATTTAACAACCTTTGATGGGGTTAATTTTACTGTGATAACAGATTTACCCAGAGAGGATGCTTGAATAACTCAGGCCTGATTAGCTCTCTGGAAAGATGGGCCCAAAATATCTCATGGAGACGTTCTATTAGCAAAGGATTTTGATCGCTTGAAAATGTTGATGAGTTACGCTGAAAGTTGGAATGATACTGAAATTTTAGTGGGGTTTTGCTTCGGTTAAGAAGTGTAAATAAAAACGGGGCAGAAAGAATTTCTACTTTCAAAAAGAAGGGGTAGACATAGTTTTCTCTATTCCTCCTAAGCACAACCCCAAACCTTAGACATTATATATAAAACAAGCATAAGACAACTCTAAAAGGTGGAGAGAGAAAGGAAGACTGCCCAGAGATCTCAGAAGCCTGGGAACAACACAGTGATTAATTCTCTGGATTTTATGTTTGCCTTATATGTTCCAGGCTTAGAGCTGAAGAAGTCAGTAACCTGGACACTCCAAAAAGTGCAGAGGTTAAAACAATCTCAACAAAAGCCTATCCTCTCTAGCCAAAGGACCAGGAAAGGGACAGCCTAGCAAGACAAAAACTTTTAGATAATAACCACTCTACTCCAGCCAAGTACCACAGAGAAACTGTGACCCCACCCACGCTCTCACCAGCAAAGGCCAAGTGGGGAGCCTCAACTTTCACCCTAGCCAGGCTGTAATACGCCTTCCCCACTCCTCCACCAGAATGATGTCAGAGAAGGCAGAATAGGCGGCCATGACTTTCAATCTTACCAGCTGGTAATAAGGGCCTTCCCCACTGTGATTAGTGGAGACCACAGGGGCGCTCCCATTCCTGCACAATTTAACAAAGTGCCCCCTCAGGTGTCCTTGGAGACCAACAAAGGAACTTGGATTTCTATCTCCACCTAGCAGTAACAAGGCAGTACCTTTTCTTCCCCTGCCATGGCGGTGTTAGAGAAAGCCACATGAAACAGAAGGTCTAAATAAAATGCAGAGCCTTATAACATAACAGGAAAATTTCCAGGTTTCCATTAAAAAAAATCATTCATCATTCTAAGAACCAGCAAGATCTCGAACCAAATGAAAAAGACACTCAAAAGATGATGGGAGCAGGAGAGAGAATTGAGGAGATGTTGGCTAAAGGATAAAACTTCTGTTAGGGCTGGGCATAGTGGTTCATCTCTGTAATCCCAGCATTTTGGGAGGCCAAGGCAGGCAGATCACCTTAGGTTAGGAGTTCAAGACTAGCCTGGACAACATGGTGAAACACTGTCTCTACCAAAAATACAAGAATTAGCAGGGCATGGTGGTGCACACCTGTAATCCCAGCTTCTCGGGAGGCTGAGGCACAAGAATCGCTTGAACAGGGGAAGCGGAAGTTGCAATGAGCCAAGATCGTGCCACTGCATTCCAGCCCAGGCAACAGAGCACGAACTGTCTCAAAAAAAAAAAAAATTTCAGTTAGACAGTTAGAATAAATTCAAGAAATCGATTTATAACATGGTGCTTATAGTTAATAGCAACATACTGCATACTTGAAAATTGCTAAGAGAGTAGATTTTATGTGTTCTCACCACAAAAGATGATAAATATATGAGATAATGAATATGTTAGTTCACTTGATTTGGTCATTCCACAATGTATACATATTGTGTATATATACATATATACAGAACATGTTGCACATTATAAATGTATACAACTTGTGTTTGTCAATTTTAAAAATAATTTTAAAATAGATGACAGTGCTTAGATGAAAGAGAAATAGCTACAATAAAATGCTTCAATGAATAATTACAAACATACTTGAAATATATGAATAAGGCCAGGCACGGTGGCTCACGCCTGTAATCCCAGCACTTTGGGAGGCCGAGGCGGGCAGATCACGAGGTCAGGAGATCGAGACCATCCTGGCTAATACGGTGAAACCCCGTCTCTACTAAAAATACAAAAAAATTAGCCGGACGTGGTGGTGCACTCCTGTAGTCCCAGCTACTCGGAGGCTGAGGCAGGAGAATGGCGTGAACCCGGGTGAGCCGGTTCACCAGCTTGCAGTGAGCCAAGATCGCACCACTGCACTCCAGCCTGGGCAACAAAGCGAGACTCCGTCTAAAAAAAAAAAAAAAAAAAAAAATATATATATATATCTATATATATATATGAATAAATAGAAAGTCTCAGCAAAAAAGGAAGATATAAAAAAGAACCAAATGGAAACTATAGAACTAAAAAGTACAATAACAAAAGTAAAAAGCTCAGTAGATAGGTTTAACAGCAGAATGGAGGAGGCAGAAGAAAGAAAAATGGAGCTGGAAGATGGAACAATGAAATTACTCAACTGAATAATTGAGACAAAAATAGACTGAAAAAAATGAGCAGAGCCTTATGGGACTATAACAAATGATTTAACATTCTTATCATTGGAGTTCCAGAATGAGAGGAGAAAGACAGCAAGGCTGGAAAAGTATTTGAAGAAATAATGATTGAGAACTTCCCAAATTTGTCAAGAGATATAAACCTACAGATACAAGTAGCCTAGTGAACCCCAAACAGAGTTAATCCAAATAAATTCATTCCAAGATACACCATAATTGAACTAAGCTTCTGATTCCAAGATACACCATAAACTAAGCTTCTGATTCCAAGATACACCATAAACTAAGCTTCTGAAAACTAATGACAAACTCTTGAAAGTAACTAAAGAAAAATTATACTTTATCTGTAGGGAAAAACAATTCAAGTGAGAGTACGTTTCTCATCAAAAACCATGGAAGCCATAAGGAAGTGGCACAATCTTTTTCAAGTGCTGAAACAGCTGTCACTTGAAAATCCTATGCCTACTGAAAATATCCTTCAGAGATGAAGAGAGTATCAGAACATCTCAGATGAGGAAAGCTAAGAGAATTTGTCACCAGCAGACATACCCTAAATGAATGGCTTAAAAAGTTCTCTAAACAAGAAAGTAAATGATTTAAAAAAAAAAAAAAAAAAAAAAAAGGAACTTTGAAACATCAGGAAGAAAGAACATGTAAGCGAAAATATATGTAGATATACTAAGCTTTCCTTCTCCTCTTGAATTTTTAAAATTATATGTTGATGGTGAAAGAAAATACAGCTGTCTGACATTACTCTAAATGTATGTAGAGGAAATAGTTAAGATAATTATATCACAGGATATATAATTCTCTTAACTATATGGTATATATGGAAGATGGCAAAGAATGGAGGAGGATAAAGATAAGTAAAGAGAGGTAAGGATACTGTGCTTCATATGAACTGGTAAAGTGATGATATAAGTAGACTGTAATAAAACTCCATAAAAAGCTACACAAAGAGATACTCTCAAAAATACTGTAGAGAAATCAAAATAAAATTCTAAAAAATGAAAAACAGAAAACGGAACAAACAAAAAACAAAATATAAAATGGCAGAATTAAGTCTAACATATCATGAATTACATTCGATATAAATTGTAAAATACACTAATTAAAAGATAGAGATTGACAGAATGGATTTAAAAACATGACCAAACTTGCTGTCTACAAGAAACACTTGAGGCTGGGCATGGTGGCTCATGCCTGTAAGCCCAGCACTTTAAGAGACCTAAGCAGGCCAATTGCTTGAGCTCAGAAGTTTGAGACCAGCCGGGGCAACATGGTTAAACCCAGTCTCTACAAAAAATACAAAAATTAGACAGGTATGGTGGTGCACACCTGTAGTCCCAGCTACTTGGGAGACTGAGGTGGAAGAATTGCTTGAACCTAGAAGGTAGAGGCTGCAGTGAGCTGAGATCATGCCACTGCACTCCAGCCTCAGTGATAGAGTGAAATCCTGTCTCAAAAAAACCATAAAACAAAAAACAAACCACCTCACTTCAAATGTAACACTATAAGCAGTTTGGCAGTAAAAAGATGAAAAAAGATATATCGTGCAAGTATTAATCAAAGAAAAGCAGATATGGCTATTTGAATATCAGATAAAGTATACTTCAGAGGATAAAAAACACAAGAAACAGAACAGAATATAATAATAAAGGAGTCAATACATAAGGAAGATGTATCAGTCCTAAATGCACATGCACCAAACAACAGAGCTGCAAAACACATAAAGCTAAAACTGAAAAGAGATATAGATAAATTCAATATTATACTTGTAGATCTCAGTAATCTTATCTCAATAATTGATGGAACAGCTAGACAGAAAATCAGGATATATAGAAGAATTCAGTAGCATCTTCAACAAATATGATCTAATCAACATTTACTCAACACTTGACCCAACTCTAGCAGGATACACATTCTTTTCTTTCATTTTTTTTTTTTTTTTTGAGACAGAACCTTGCTCAGTCGCTCAGGCTGGAGTGCAGTAGGGCGATCTCGGCTCACTGCAAGCTCCGCCTCCTGGGTTCACGCCATTCTCCTGCCTCAGCCTCCCTAGTAGCTGGGACTACAGACGCCCGCCACTCCGCCACTATGCCCAACTAATTTCTTTTCTTTTCTTTTCTTTTCTTTTTTTGTATTTTTAGTAGAGATGGGGTTTCACCTTGGTGGCCAGGGTGGTCTCGATCTCCCGACCTCGTGATCCGCCTGTCTCGGCCTCCCAAAGTGCTGGGATTACAGGCGTGAGCCACCGCGCCCTGCCACACATTCTTTTCAAGTGGCCATGAGAGATACCAAGCTAGATCATATTCTAGGCTGCAAAAAAAGTTCAACAAATATAAAATCATAAGATCCTACAAAGCATGTTCTTCAACTATTATAGAATCAAACTAGAAATTAATAATAGAAAGGTAACAATAAAATCTTCAAACACTTGCAAACTAAACAACACACTTCCATATAATCCATGAATCAAAGAGGAAGACACAAGGGAAAAGTAAAAATACATTGAACTGAATGAAAATTCAAATGCAGTATATCAAAATTTGTGAGGAGAAGCTAAAACAGTACTGAAGGAAGTTTATAGCTCTAAATGAATACATCAGGAAAGAGGAAAGTCTGAGATCAACAAGCTCTCACTTCACAAACCTAGAAAAAGAAGAACAAAATATCCCAAAGCAAGCAGTAGGAAGAAAATAATATAGGGTAGAAATAAACAAAATTTAGAATACAAAATATAGAGAAAATCTACAAAATAAAGAGTTGTTTCTTTGAAAAAAATCAATAAAATTGACAAATTTTTTCTTTAGAGAAATGCTTAGGTACAAAACAACAAATAGCTCTGGACTAGTATGGTGAATATGACACAATGCTGAGGAAAGATATCAAAGATAAGCTAAATAAATGAGAAACATACCATGTTAATGGATTGGAAGACTCAACATAGTAAAAATGTCAATTCTTCCTAAAAGGAGACACAGATTTAATACATTTTCTATCAAAATCCTGGAAAGATTTTTTGTAGATATGAACAAAATTATTCTAAAATTTATATGGAAAGGTAAATGAGTTAGAATAGCTAAAACAATTTTGAATTAAAAAGTATAAAGTGGTAGGTATCAATCTATTTGATTTCAAACCAGATTTTAAAACTTTGTGTGTATATAATATATATAGTCATGTGTCACTTAATGACAGAAATACTTCCTGAGAAATGAGTCATTGGGCAATTTCATAACTATGTGAACATCATAGAGTGCACGTACACAATCCTAGATATTATAGCCTACTACACACCTAGGCTATCTGGTACAGCCTATTGCTCCTGGGCTACAAACTTGTACAGACTGTTACCGTACTGAATATTATAGGTAATTGTAACATAATAGTAAATATTTGTGTATCTAAACATAGAAAAGTTACTGTAGGCCGGGCGCGGTGGCTCAAGCCTGTAATCCCAGCACTTTGGGAGGCCGAGGCGGGCGGATCACGAGGTCAGGAGATCGAGACCATCCTGGCTAACATGGTGAAACCCCGTCTCTACTAAAAATACAAAAAACTAGCCGGGCGTGGTGGCGGGCGCCTGTAGTCCCAGCTACTCGGAGGCTGAGGCAGGAGAATGGCCTGAACCTGGGAGGCGGAGCTTGCAGTGAGCCGAGATAGGGCCACTGCACTCCAGCCTGGGTCACACAGCGCCAGACTCCGTCTCAAAAAAAAAAAAGAAAAGTTACTGTAAAAACACAATATTATAATCTTACACCACCATCATATATGCAGTCCATGGTTGACCAAAATGTTATATGGTACATGAATATGCACATTTATTTATGTATGTATATAGACACACAGATACACATGCATACTGGAGCCAGTAGCCACCCCCTATGTGTCGCAGCTACAGCTCTGCACAGCAACAGTTTTGGTTTCCTTTGTTATGTATAGTAAATCTTGAAAATCTTGGCTGGGCTAGGTGGCTCAAGCCTGTAATTCCAGCACTTCGGGAGGCCGAGGCGGGTGGATCACAAGGTCAGGAAATCGAGACTATATTGGCTAACACGGTGAAACCCCGTCTGTACTAAAAATACAAAAAATTAGCGGGGCCTGGTGGCGGCGCCTGTAGTCCCAGCCGCTCCGGAGGCTGAGGCAGGAGAAGGGCGTGAACCCGGCAGGCGGAGCTTGCAGTGAGCCGAGGTCGCGCCACTGCACTCCAGCCTGGGCGACAGAGCGAGACTCCGTCTCAAAAAAAAAAAAAGAAAAAGAAAAGAAAAAGAAAAAGTAAAGAAAAGAAAATCTTGAGAATTGGCCGGGCGCGGCAGCTCATGCCTATAATCCCAGCACTTCGGGAGGCTGAGTTAGGCAGATCACTTGACCTCAGGAGTTGCAGACCAGCCTAGCCAAAAGGGTGAAATCTTGTCCCTACTAAAAATACAAAAAATAGCCGAAGGTGCTGGCACGTGCCTGTAGTCCCAGCTTGTTAGGAGGCAGAGGCCGGAGAATCGCTGGAACCCGGGAGGCAGAGGTTGCAATGAGGCGAGATTGCGGCGCTGTGCACCACTTCACTCCAGCCTGGGCAACAGAATGAGACTCTGCCAAGAAAGAAAAGAAGAGAAAAGAAAAGAAAAGAAGAGAAAAGAAGAGAAGAGAAGAGAAGAGAAGAGAAGAGAAGAGAAGAGAAGAGAAGAGAAGAGAAGAGAAGAAAGAGAGAGAAAGGGAGAAAGGGAGAAAGGGAGAGGGAGAGAGGGAGAGAGGGTGAGAGGGAGAGAGGGAGAGAGAGAGAAAGACAGAAAGAGAGAGAGAGAGAAAGAGAGAGAGAAAGGAAGGAAGGAGAAAGAAAGAAAGAGAGAGAGAGAAAGAAAGAGAGAAAGAAAGAAAGAGAGAAAGAGAGAGAGAGAAAGAAAGAAAAAGAGAAAGAAAGAAAGAGAGGGAAAGAGAGAGAGAAAGAGAGAGAGGGAGGGAGGGAAGGAAGGAAAGAAGGAAGGAAGAAAATCAAGTAGATTTATGCACACACACAGAGTAATCAAAACTGTGTGGTAGTGGCATATGAATAGACATGTAGATTAATAAGACAGTAAAGAATCTAGAAATAGACCAACACAAATATGCTCAGCTGATTTTTGACAAAAGTGCAAATGCAATTCAACGGAGGAAAGACAGACTTTTCTTTTAAACTTCTGTATATATACAGAAATTCTAGTCGTTCTCCAAAAGTATAAAAATACTTGTTAAAATGAAACTGACCCTCCCAGGATAGCTTTTTCAATAAATGGTGCTGGAGTAATTGAGCATTATAGGAAAAAAAGAGAGAGAGAGAGAGAGAGAGAACCTAAACTTAAGTCTCATACTTTTTATAAAAATTAACTCAAATGGATCACTGACTTATAGGTAAAACATAAAAATATAAAACTTCTGGAAACAAACATAGGAGAAAACTTTTAGGGTCTAGGGCTAGGCAAACAGTTCACAGACGACATAAAAAGCATGATTCCTAAAAGGAAAAACTGATAAATTGAGTTCCATCAAAATTAAAAGTATTTCCTGTATGAAAGACCCTGTTAAGAGGATGAAAAGACCAGCTACAGACTGGGAGAAAATATTCGCAAACCACATATCTGACAAAGGACTAGTATCTGGAGTGTATAAAAATCTCTCTAACCTCAACGGTTAAAAAAAAGCAAACAATCCAACTAGCATATAGGCAAAAGATGTGAAGAAACATTTCACAAAAGAAGGTATACAGATGGCAAATAAACACATGGAAAGATGTTCAACACAAATTAAAACCACAATGAGATAGCCATCATACGCCTATCAAAATAGCTAAAATAAAACAAAGTGACATCTGATGAGGATGTGGGGAAATGGAATCCTTCACACACTGCTGGTAGGAATGTAAAATGGTACAGTCACATGGTAAAACAGTTTGGCAGTTTCTTTTTTTTTTTTTTTTTTGGCGGAGTGGCGGAGTGTCGCTGTGTCGCCCAGGCCAGAGTGCGGTGGTGTGGTCTCAGCTCACTGCAAGCTCCGCCTCCCAGGTTCACGCCATTTTCCTGCCTCAGCCTCCTACTAATTTTTGGGTTGTTTTGTATTTTTAGTAGAGAGGGGGTTTCACCATGTTAGCCAGGATGGTCTCGATCTCCTGACCTCGTGATCCACCCGCCTCGACCTCCCAAAGTGCTGGGATTACAGGAGTGAGCCACCGCGCCCGGCCGGCAGTTTCTTTCAAAACTAAATATCCAACAATCATATGATCTGGCAATTGTAGTTTTGGCCATTTAACCAAGAGGAAGAAAAACTTGTGTTCATACAAAAATCTGTAAATGAACATTTACAGTGGCTTTATCTGTAATCGCCAAAAACTGGAAACAACCCAGATGTCCTTCAACAGGTGAGTGGTTAAACAAACTGGTACATCCATAGCGTGAGATGCTAGTCAGCACTGAAAAGGAATGAAATTCTGAAACAAACAACCTTCTGGATGAATCTCAAAGGAATTGCACTGAAAAGAAAAAGCTAATCCCAAAAGGTTACACACTACATGATTCCATTTCTATATCATCAGAAATACCATCCGACCCAGCAATCCCATTACAGGGCATATACCCAAAGCGTTATGAATCATTCTACTATAAAGACACATACACACGTATGTTTATTGCAGCACTATTTACAATTCCAAAGACTTGGAACCCACCCAAATGCCCATCAATGATAGACTGGCTCAAGAAAATGTGGCACATACACACCCTGTAATACTATGCAGCCATAAAACAGAATGAGTTCATGTCCTTTGCAGGGGCATGGGTGAAGCTGGAAGCCAGCATTCTCAGCAAACGAACACAGGAACAGAAAACCAAACATTGCATGTTCTCACGCATAAGTGGGAGTTGAACAATGAGAACACATGGACACAGGGAGGGGAACAACACATATTGGGACCTGTCAGGGGTTGGGGGCAAGGGGAGGGAGAGCATTAGGACAAATACCTAATGCATGCGGGGCTTAAAACCTAGATGACGGGTTGATAGGTGCAGCAAACCACCATGGCACATGTATACCTATGTAACAAACCTGCCCGTTCTGCACATGTATCTCAGAACTTAAAATTAAAAAAAAAAAAAAAAGACATGATAAAATTAAAGAGATTAAGAACAGATTAGTGGCTGCCAGGGATTAAAGAGGGGATGGATGCAGAAGAGAAGAAGTAGGTGTGGCTATAAAAGGTCAACATGAGGAATCCTTGTGATGGAAATATTCTGTAGCTTAACTGTACGAAGTGTCAATATCCTGGTTGTGGTATTGTATGATAGCTTTGCAGGATTAGAGAACTGGGTAAAGGGTAGACAAGATCTATAATTATATCAAAATAAAAAGATTAATTAAAAATAGGGCAAGAAATAAACAGAAAGAAGGAATCAGAATTACCCTTGGAAGATATAACTATGTCCTCCACTCATAGGTGCTGAATATATATATATTTGTCAAAATATACCTTATTCCACTTCAACATGGGTAGCCTCTTGCCCAGAAACAAACTACAGTTATCTTACTGTGATATAAAATTTTAAAAAGAAAAAACAATTCATTAGTGTTGTATAGAGTTCCTCTAACACAAATGTTTGGTATAATACACTTATTCAGTATAACGTTCTTATATTCTAATAGTTATCACTGTATGTTTTATTTACTTATTTTTATATATGCTTATATTCACTTTAATGGCATTTTCATAAAATATTGGCTGCAGCTAAAACACACACACACGCACACACGCACAAGGCAGGAGCTCTCTTTTCTGCGCACTGTTGTCTTGGGTTGAAGTTCTCTTTTTCATGTGTCCCCCCGGTTCCCATTCACGTTTTTCCGGTGCAGCAGTGGTTTTGGTTTCCCTTGTTTTTTTCTCTTTTCCAAGCCTAACCAAAATGAGGTGGCCATGTGGCAGAGACCCAGTGTCTGCTCAGAAACAGAATCTAGCACGTGGTACTTGTCCGCACCATCACCCCAAGGAGATGTGACCAGAGAAAAGAAGGCCTGGCAATTGGTGGCATGTGTCTAAGAGAGTCTCTGGAAATGTCAGGGGCATCGGTCCCTGAGGGGCTGCAGATGAGATTCTGAGGCAACTGGAGTTTATTGCTCTCTCCTCTCCACTCCCCTCCCCTCCCTTTCAAGTCTTGTAGAACTCTGGCCATCTAGATTTCCATTAGTCTTTAAAGAAAAAAAAAAAAAAGGCCGGGCGCGGTGGCTCAAGCCTGTAATCCCAGCACTTTGGGAGGCCGAGACGGGCGGATCACGAGGTCAGGAGATCGAGACCATCCCAACATGGGCTAACATGGTGAAACCCCGTCTCCACTAAAAAATACAAAAAACTAGCCAGGCGAGGTGGTAGGCGCCTGTAGTCCCAGCTACTCGGGAGGCTGAAGCAGGAGAATGGCGGGAACCCGGGAGGCGGAGCTTGCAGTGAGCCGAGATCCGGCCACTGCACTCCAGCCTGGGCGACAGAGCGAGACTCCGTCTCAAAAAAAAAAAAAAAAAAAAGACTTAAAAAATTTCGAAATAAGTAAATAATCATTACAGAAATACAAAGATGAAAAAATTAGATATAGGCCAGGCGTGGTGGCTTACACTTGTAATCTCAGCACTTTGGAAAGCGGAGGTGGGTGGATCACCTGGGGTCAGGAGTTCAAGACCAGCCTGGCCAACATGGCGAAACCCCGTTTCTACTAAAAATAGAAAAAATTAGCCAGACGTGGTGGCAGATGCCTGTAATCCCAGCTACTCAGGAGGCTGAGGCAGGAGAATCACTTGAACTCAGGAGGCAGAGGTTGCAGTGAGCCGAGATGGCGCCACTGCACTCCAGCCTGGGCAGTAAGGCAAGACTCCATCTCAAAAAAAAAAAAGAAAAGAAAAGAAAAAAGAAGATGATAAAAATTATCAAAATCCCAGTTGCTAGTGATAACATTTTTGGTGGATATATACACACAAACACCTATTTTCCCACTTAGACTCCTTGGTTTGTACCTCCCCAAACCTTCTGGGTAAAGTAAAAACATGTTATGTGAAAAAGCTGTGTTGCCATAATGCAGAAACATTCCACATAAGGCCCTGTATTACATGTTCTCCTAGCAAAGTCCTCTGTAAAAAAATGCTCTCCCTACCTACAAAGTGTGCATGTATGTATATTTTTTTCTTGAAAATTATATACCATACAGACAGTTTTGTAACCTCTTTTTTTTTCACTCAATAATGAATCATGAACATCTTTCCAGGTCAATAAGTATGCTTTTATGATATCTTAATGGCTGTACAATATTCCATTGTATGGCTGCACCATAATTAATTTAACTATTTAACTAGTCTCCCAATGGTGGACAATTAAATTGTCTCCAGATATTTTTTGCTGCTGTAAACAATGTTCCAATAAATATTCTATAGCAAAATCTTTGCCCTCATCCTTAATCATTTCCTTAGGAATCCTCCCTGAAAGAGAATAGCTGGATAGACATTTGTACATTGTTGAGGTTAGAGAAAGGTTTTATCCAATTGTCCTGGAGTTTATTTGCTCCCATCAGCTGTGTATGAAGATGTCTACTTCCTATCCCTTCTCCCCAACACATAGTGTCTTCATCACTTCAGTGTCATTCTAATTTTCAAGAAGCTGCCAATTAATTTGTGATTTGCTCTTAACATATGCATAAAAGTTTATGCTGATGACTCTCCCGTGACAATTGGCACTTTATTTTTAATTGTTTTATGTTTTATTTTTTGAGACTGAGTCTCGCTCTATTGTCCAGGCTGGAGTGCAGTGGCATGATCTTGGCTCACTGCAATCTCCACCTCCTGGGTTCAAGCAATTCTCGTGCCTCAGCCTTCCGAGGAGCTGGGATTACAGGCGCCCACCACCATAACTGGCTAATTTTCGTATTTTTAGTAGAGATGGAGTTTCACCATGTTGGCCAGGCTGGTCTCAAACTCCTGACCTCAAATGATCCACCCACCTTGGCCTCCCAAAGTGTTGGGATTATAGGCGTGAGCCACCATGCCTGGCCAGCAATTGGTACTTTAAACATGGGTGTCTGAGAAGGTTCGTGTGGGCCTCTTTAGTGGACTACCCCTCTGTAACATCTGCATCTGGCACTAAGAGATTGGGTGTCCCTCAGCTACCACTGCCTCAGTAGATGATTTGCAGGGAGTACTTTACTCCCTCACCCTTTCGGGAAGAAATGATTCCACTAAAAACTGCTGAGCCCAAATCTGAGCAGTGCCAACCCCTAGGGACAGACCCAGGTCATCTCTTCTCAGACTTCCAGGTTCTCCACCTTCAGTGGTGGCAGTGCCCACTAGACCATCTCAGGTTTCAAATTCCAATTAGGAATCCCTGCACTTGCCACCTTCCCTCTTGTGAGACTTATCCAAAGCTGCAGGCAAGTGGCACTCAGTCCACATCACTGACTATCAGGCCAGTGCCTGGAGCCACATTGAGAGAAAACAGCATGGGTCTTGAAACAAGGGAGATGAGAATCTTGGGCCTCAACTTTCCAGCAGGGGCATCTGGGACATGGAATGAAACCTCCTCCCTCTTTATTTTATCTGTCTGGGCAGGAGGAAGAAGGGAATTCTGTTGCATATCTCTTTCAACCTAACAGGATTGGACAGTGAGAGAATGCGTGTGGGAAAGAAGACTTCAAACCCTCAGGACATACTTACCTTGTGGTTACCACCATTGTTATCAATAGTAGCAGCTAACATGTACCAAGCCCTGACCGCTTTGGGCCAGACATATGTCACTTAATAAACATTAGTTCATTTAATCTTAGCAACAACTCTACCAGGTAAGTACTAGCATTATCCCCATTTTACTGATAAGTAAACGAAGGCATGTAGCGGTCAAGAGATTGCCCGAATTCCATAGCTAGTCAGTGAGGGAGCTGAGAATCTTACCAGGGTGGTCTGAGCCTAGAGCCCATGTCCTTACCAATGTGTGGAATTGCCTTTGTAATAATCACAGTGACATCTGCCACTAGTCACTGAGCAGGGACTAGGTGCCTGGCACTGTGCTGAGAACTTGAAATGCAGAGTCTCGCTTAATCCTCTCCACCCCTGGTGAGGTGGGGATTACCGTCGCCAGTTTACAGATGAGTAAACTAAGGTCCTGACAGATTCGATGGCTTGTCCAGGGGCCAGGAGAGCCCTGGCGGTAATAGCTTATACACAGCTTCTCCAGCAGCCTGCGAAGCCCTGATCAGCCCTGACCACAGGACACGGAGGACAGCATCTGTGTACACTCTCCCCAGGACCCCTGGCAAACGACACCCCTCCCACTGCTCCCTGGCTTATCTCCTAATTAAGCATTTTGTCAGGGCAAGTGGCTTTTTGTCCTCAAAGCAGAATCCTCTTTCCTACAGAAGAGAGCAATTTCCCCCATGTCAAAGTTGCCAATATCTTTTCATTGTTGCTTCCTGGAGCCAGGACCCAGACGACACCATCAACAATGTGGTTTCTTGCAGCGCCCCCAGCCCTCCCACTCACTCCAGCCTTCCTGGGGGCTTTGGACTTATCTTCAGGTACAGTGTTACCAGTTTTCAAAGCTGACAGGCTTGCTTTATTTCCACAGAAGAGAAGCTTTTAGGCCCTGACTAGATTTGGAGTGTCTGTCTTAACCAGGGCCAGAAGTAGCCTTCAAAGGCCGTGGAACTTCACCCTGCCGGGAGAGGGGCTCTGAGACCAGCCATGGTCTCTGGCTTCTTTTTCAAGATTCAAGTTAATTTTTACACATAAAAACATTTGAAATAACACAGAAATATATAAGATAGTGTAAAAAGTGTAATTCTCATTCATTCTGTTATACCCCCATACACGCACTACAGTCCTCCCAGATTTTTCCTTCTATGTTTGCATTTAGCTATGCAAACATTTAAAAAAATTTTTTTTAGAGATAGGGTCTCACTTTGTTGCTCAGGCGAGCCTCAAACTCCTGGGCTCAAACAATCTTCCTGCCTCAGCCTTTTGGGTAGCTGAGATTAGAGGCACTCACCACCATCTCTGGGATTTTAATCATTTTAACCTTAATTAATTAATTAATGTTTTCATCTATGCAAACATAGACATATGGGATTTTATAGATGTACACTTCTTTACATGCAGAAAATAATACAGTATACATTATGATTTGTTTCCCTACATAAAAATACATTTTCGAATTTATTTATATATGTATATATCTTTGTGTTCTTCCCATCCTTTTGAATAGGCACATAGTGTTCAATAGTATGGATGTGACTTTTCCCCCTCTATTTTATTTATTAAAACAGTTTCTTTTTTTAAAAAAAACAGATTCTTGCTCTGTTGCCCAGGCTGGAGGGCAGTGGCGTGATCTTAGCTCACAGCAACCTCTGCCCCCCAGGTTCAAGGAATTCTCCTGCCTCAGCCTCCCTGGTAACTGGGATTATAGGCATGCACTACCACGCCCAGCTAATTTTTGTATTTTTAGTAGATACAGGGTTTCCATGTTGGCCACGCTGGTCTCTAACTGCTGACCTCAAGTGATCCGCCCACCTCGGCCTCCCAAAGTGCTGGGATTGCAGGCGTGAGCCACCATGTTCAGCCTAAAATCATTATTTATTTATTTATTTTTTTGAGATGAGTCTCGCTCTGTCACCCAGGCTAGAGTGCAGTGGCATGGTCTTGGCTCACTGCAAGCTCTGCCTCCTAGGTTCAAGCGATTCTCCTGCCTCAGCCTCCTAAGTAGCTGGAATTACAGGCGTGTGCCACCACGTCCGGCTAATTTTTTTTTTTTTCTTTTGAGACAGAGTCTCTCCCTGTCACCCAGGCTAGAATGCAGTGGTGCGATCTCAGATCACCGCAACCTCCGCCTCCAGGTTTCAAATGATTCTGCTGCCTCAGCCTCCCCAGTAGCTGGGATTACAGGCGTGTGCCACCACACCCAGCAAATTTTTGTATCTTTAGTAGAGACGGGGTTTCACCATGTTGGTCAGGCTGCTCTTGAACTCCTGACCTTCTGATCCACCCACCTCAGCCTCCCAAAGTTCTGGGATTACAGGCATGAGCCACTGTGCCTGGCCTAATTTTTTTATTTTTAGTAGAGACAGGGTTTCACCATGTTGGTAAGGCTATTACTTATTTTTTGTAAAGAGAATGCATACATGGGAAGATGTGAGCTGTACAGAGGGGTGCCTAAAACAGTACCTGACAAATTGTAGCTCAATAACAATGAGATACCTTTTGTTTATTGACTCAATGAACAAAAGGTGTCTCTCTCTCACTCCTGGACTCCCACCACCCCGCCACCTGGTTTCCTGGGTATCCTTCCGGAGATATTCTCTGCACGCACAAGCATATCTCCAGTACCGTCTGTGATTTAGATACAGCCCTTTACCACCTCCCTCCCTCCTCCTATCCCCATGAGGATCGACCACGCTTTGAGAGTGGGAGACAACAGCCCACTCAGGAACTCCTCTGCTGGTCATCCTACAAGCAGTAGAATCAAGTCTGAAGAATCCTGGCTGAGTCAGGAATGGGGACCTGGGGGCTTTGGAGAGCTCCTCTTGGTGAGCTGCGAAGAGGATGGGCCTAGCCAGAAGATAGATGGGAAACCCTTCAGAAGGCTGATGCAACTGTTCAGGGGCAAGAAAAGGAGGGTCCCAATAAAGCTGGTGGTTTTGGAGATGGAGCAGGCAAGTTGTTTTGGAAGAAGATGTGGAGACGTTGAAAATGCTCTTTCTAAAAACCTACTGCAGAACAGAAGAAAAGACGGAGCTGAGGGAAGAGTTTGTTGTTGTTTGTTTGTTGATTTGTTTGTTTTGAGCCGGGGTCGCCCCCTGTTACCCAGGCTGGACTGGAGTGGCAATCATAGCTCACTCTAGCCTGGAACTCCTGGGCTCAAGTGATCCTCCCACCTCAGCCTCCCATGTAGCTGTGACTACAGGTGCACACCACACCTGGCTTTTTTTTTTTTTTTTTTTTTTTTTTTTTAAATAGAGAAGAGGTCGTGCTATGTTGCCCAGCCTAGTCTCAAACTCCTGAACTCAAGCAATCCTCCCACTTCGGCCTCCCAAAGTGTTGGGATTACAGATACGAACCACCACACCTGGCCAAGAGTTTTCTTATTTGCTTGTTGGTTGATCTTGTTTTATTTCTTTGGATGGTGAAGTGTAAGCGCAATTTTCGGCTGAGGGAACAAGACAGTGGACGAAAAAGGAGATTTTGAGGAAATAAAAGGTTGAACTGTATTATGTAATTCTTCAACTCAAAAGGCTTGTGTTTCCAGGGTCCCTCAGCTAGAGAATATCCTCATTTTCTTTCATTTTGCTCAAAACTTCCTGTTCTAAGATTAAAATTCACTGGAGGATAATTCTAAAGAATATTCATCTGATATCAGTTTCAGGAAAGGCGAGTTTATATATTGTATATAGATGTGTGTGTGTATATATATGTGTGTGTGTGTACATATATATAAAATTCGTAATCTTTTTTATTGGCTTCTTCAAAAATCTGAGCTAAAGGGCCAGGTGCAGTAGTTCAAGCCTGTAATACCAGCACTTTGGGAGGCTGAGGCACGCAGATCACTTGAAGCCAGTTCGAGACCAGCCTGGTCAACATGGCAAAACCCAGTCTTTACTAAAAATACAAAAAAATAGCTGGGCAAGGTGGTGAGCACCTGTAATCCCAGCTATGTGGGAGGCTGAGGCAGGAGAGTTGCTTGAACCCAGGAGGTGGGGGACACTGTGAGCCAAGATCAGGCCACTGCACTCCAACCTGGGCAATAGAGCAAGACACCATCTCAAAAAAAACAAAAAAAAAAAACAAAAAAAAAAAAACAAGAAAAGACAAAAATCTGAGCTAAAGGTAACCCAAGCCCGCTAGTTGCAGAGCCACAATAACATCTCAGCCTGGCCAGGAACGGTGGCTCACACCTGTAATCCCAGCACTTTGGGAGGCCAAGGCAGGCAGATCACAAGGTCAGGAGTTTGAGACCAGTGTGGCCAATATGGTGAAACCCCATCTCTACTAAAAATACAAAACTTAGCCAGGTGCGGTGGTACATGCCTGTAGTCCCAGCTACTCAGGAGGCTGAGGCACAAGAATCACTTGAACCTGGGAAGCAGAGGTTGCAGTGAACCGAGATCGCACCACTGCGCTCCAGCCTGGGTGATAAAGCAAGACTCTGTCTCAAAATAAAAATAAAAATAATTTAAAAAAAATAATAACATCTCAACCTGATGACTGATATGCTTTATGAAACCATCACGACACCTTCCATGTCAGTAGGAAAAGCCCTGGAGTTGGAATTGGAGACCAGAGTTCAAGTCTCAGCTCTAAACACACATCTGCACTATGTGACCTTGAGCAGGTCACTCACTCTTGGAGTCTTGGCTTTCTTCTCTGTGACATGAAAATAACTATAATTCCTGTTTGCTTACCTTGCAGTGTTGTTAAGAGAGAATCCGTTGAAACAGGGTTCCCAAAGGGCTGTGTAATTGGTAGAGCACCATACAATTATGGGGGTGTTATTATTATTTTTTCATAACCAGACACTTACTCTGTGATTTTTCCTGTACTCTCTTCCATCTGTAAGTGGAGAAAGGTGCTTTGGGCAAAGCCAGGTAAATCTGACCCGATCATCGGGAGGTGGAGAAGGTTCTGGCGATTGCTCCTCCTCCCCTTCCTCAGAAGGGCCCTGGCCTGGAGTTTCTGACCTACTGTGCTGGGTTCTCTGCCCCAGGTGGGAGGGGAGAAGTGAAGTGATGAGGTCAGTGTTGCAGATGTCAGCCCAGGGCCTGCACAGAGCACATTTCTCCAATATAGGGAATCCGAATCTGGGGACTGGTGGCCAGGGCTGGATTTTAGGAAGGTGACCATAATGCTGAGTTCAAACAAATGAACAAGTAGAAAGAAAAAGAAAGGAGAAAAGGCACTCCAAGCGAAGGAACAGCAAATGCAAAGGCAAGGAGGTTTTTAGACATATAATAGGTTCAGGGCTGGGCGCGGTGGCTCACGCCTGTAATCCCAGCACTTTGCAAGGCCGAGGCGGGCGGATCACCTGAGGTCGAGAGTTCGAGAACAACCTGACCAACGTGGAGAAACCCTGTCTCTACTAAAAATACAAAATCAGCCAGGCATGGTGGCGCATGCCTGTAATCCCAGCTACGCAGGAGGCTGAGGCAGGAGAATCCCTTGAACCTGGGAGGTGGAGGTTGCAGTGATCTGCGATCGCGCCATAGAAACTCCAGCATGGGCCGGGCGCGGTGGCTCAAGCCTGTAATCCCAGCACTTTGGGAGGCCGAGGCGGGTGGATCACGAGGTCAGCAGATCGACACCATCCCTGGCTAACATGGTGAAACCTCGTCTCTACTAAAAATACAAAAAACTAGCCGGGCGAGGTGGCGGGCGCCTGTAGTCCCAGCTACTCGGAGGCTGAGGCAGGAGAATGGCGTGAACCCGGGAGGCGGAGCTTGCAGTGAGCCGAGATCGCGCCACTGCACTCCAGCCTGGGCGACACAGCGAGACTCCATCTCAAAAAAAAAAAAAAAAAGAAACTCCAGCATGGGCAAGAAGAGTGAAACTCTGTCTCACAGAAAAAAAAGAAAAGAAAAGAAATATGATAGGTTCGGGACCTTGAATGGGACAGCGAAATTCGCAAGACCGGCCAGCTCATACTCAAAAGCTCAGATTACATCTCAGTTTGTTCTTATCCAGCCTCGAGGTCCTATAGTCTGTGTCCCTGCCCCGGAGCATAACTCCACACAGTAGCGGAAGCCAGGGAGCTCCAACAGTTGGCCAGTCAACCTTGACTCCTTTTCCATAAAGGGTTTGGGCTGCAGCTTCATCTCCTGAAATACATCTGCCTTGTGAACAGCCAGTCTGCCATGAAAGAGTTTCTCACTGAAGGCAATTTTGTTATTAGGGGAAAAAAAAAAAAAAAAAAAAAGCCCCTGTCACCCCTCTCCTCTCCCAACTCCCTGACATGAGTCCGTGTCATTAGTTACTCGCTTCAGCAGTTTTATTATGGAAATGACATATTGAAATACAAATTGGGACGCGTACAGTATAATTACTAATACTGCATATTCATTTCCTCCCTTTGTTACTGTTGAGTCCCCATAAAGCCCTCTCCCCAGCCACGTCCCAGTCCTGTGTGCAGTGGCTTCTGTGTCTCTTTTCTTCTGAGGGCCAGGCGGGGCTGAGAGGGGAAACGCAGCCAGAGGAAGTACCTACCTTCCCCAGAAGGGCTATTTTTGTTACAATGCTGAGCTGACGCGGCAATCGGGGCCTCCGAGGTCCAAGGGCTTCCCAGCTCGTCCCAGACAAACAGCTCTCTGACTGAGCCAGACATGGAAAGTCCCAGCCAGGGGACGTTTTTAAAAAATTAAATGCACCAAAACAAGCATTTCCAGTGATATAAGGGCCAGTGGCCCGAGCTGGGCTGTGCCATCCTCCAGGGCCCCTTCCCTCTCTTCCCTCGGCATCTTCTCAGGAGAAGGAGGTCACAGAAGCTGGGCAACTTGGGTGCCTATCAGGGTGGCACAGGCAGGCATTCAGTGCTGTGTAACCTACCCCATCTCCCTCAGCAGCCTTGGTTTCCGCCCCTCCCCAGGGGAGCATCATGTTGCAAATACTGTAGGCACAAGTGGCTGAGAGAGTGACTTCTGGGTTGTAATCTCAACTTTCTGCCACTTAACAGAGAGTGCTGCTTAGGGAAAATTTGCTTTGTCCCTTCGTAACTCAATAGCCCCACCTGTAAAGTGGGACTACGAGCAGTTTCCATCTCAAAAACGTTATTATTAGGATTAAATATTTTAATTTATGTTAAACATAAATATTAGTTTTTTTCCCCTTTGGCCAGCAGGAAACATTGCCTCGCCTGCTCCCCTGACCCTTGCCCCCCGCCTTCGGCCAGCAGTGACAGGTGGGCCAGTTGTGAGCTTAGGCCCCAAGAGGTCTTACCCACTCTGCTCTCTCTTGGAACTCTGTCTCTGCCTTGGGAACATGCCCAGGCTAGCCTGCTGGATGATAAGAGACTAAGTGAGGCAGAACTGAATCAGCCTCATTGTCCCAGCTGAGGCCCTAGATATGTGAGAAAGCACAGCCAAGGTCAACAAATCAACCTACAGATGACCAATAGCTGAACACAGGTGCACACACAAAGTTGTTCTAGACCAGAAGAACCACCACATCAACCCACAGACTCAAGATCTAAAGACAAGTGAATTATTTTAAGCCGCTACATTTTGCGGTGGTTTGTTATGTACAATAGCTAACTGATGCATATAGGAAGCTATTATTGTCCTTTCTCCCTCCTCTAGTACCTCCTGTCTATGTCTCTTGACCTACTGCCCATCTACACTGAAGTCCTAGGGACAAAGAGGTAGCAAAATATCAAGGCGAAAACATAGGCCCTGGAGTCAGACAGAGTTCAGGTCCCAGGCTGTGGCATGTACAGAGATGTGACTTTTCCCAAGTAATTTCTGTTCCATTATAGGGGAATAATAGTATCTATCAGGCAAAGTCGTGGTAAGGATTGAATAACATAATGGACAGGGAAGAGTCTCCCACACAGTGAGTAACTCTCTCTTCTCTTTCCACGGAAGCTCAGAGTCTTACACATAAAATAGCATTCAATTGGCCAGGGATGGTGGCTCACGCCTGTTGAGAGGCCAAGGTGGGCAGATCACTTGAGGTCAGGAGTTTGAGACCAGCCTGGTCAACATGGCGAAACCCGGTCTTTACTAAAAAATATAAAAATTAGCTGGTCGTGGTGGCAGACGCCTGTAGTCCCAGCTACTCAGGGGGCTGAGGCAAGAGAATTGCTTGAACCTGGGAAGCAGAGGTTGCAGTGAGCGGCGATCATGCCACCACTATCCAGCCTCGGTGACAGAGCAAGACTCTGTTTCAAAAAGAAAAAAAGAAAAAACTGACATTCAATCATGATGATTGAAATCATATTGTCTTATGACTAGGTTGAGCTGTTAAGCTCAGTTACCTGATATTCAAAAGAGAAGCCATAGGTCACAGCCTCCATTCAAAAGCACAATGGACGTGTTCTCCAATTAGCCAACGATGATCATCCAAATACCAGTAACAGAAATCCTTGGCATCTGCTTCTTATTTACAAAGCACTTTTCATATATTACATTGTTTAATTTCACAATAACTCTGTGGAGTCCCTTAGCATCAGCATTGTCTCCATTGTGTAGCCTCCAAGGAAATCACTGGGGTCAAGTGGTTTGCCCATTGATGCACAGCTGATAAGTGCCAGGGCAGAGATTCTAAGAGCCCATCCTGCCCCCACAGACCAGTTGTTACAGTGTTGAGGGCCTGTGAGGAGTCCCACTAATGGGACATAATCTCTCTTTTTCTGTTTATTGAATACATATAGCTTAACATGAAATGTTCTTGATCTCCTGGAAACACAATCAGACTTGACCTTGGCTCAGCACCGAGGCCTTTGACTTTTTCGGTCCAGGACCCTTTGTGCTGGGGTGAAGAACCACTCCTTGTCTTCATCACTCACAGGTCAGAAATAACCGGACCCGCTCAGTTCTAAAGGAGCGCTATTCACGTGAAACTCTGCAGCTGATGTGTGGGCAGCCGGCCTCGTGTACTGGGCAGTCCTTCTTTCCATAATTCCTGGGAGGGTCTTTCTCCAACCACCATTGGACAATGTGTCCTGGCAGCCAAATCTGTTAAGGATTAGGGTATTTCCTTTTTTTTTTATTTTTTTATTTTTTCTTTTTTTTTTTTTTTTTTTTGAGACGGAGTCTCGCTCTGTCGCCCAGGCTGGAGTGCAGTGACCGGATCTCAGCTCACTGCAAGCTCCGCCTCCCGGGTTTACGCCATTCTCCTGCCTCAGCCTCCCGAGTAGCTGGGACTACAGGCGCCCACCACCTCGCCCGGCTAGTTTTTTGTATTTTTTAGTAGAGACGGGGTTTCACCGGGTTAGCCAGGATGGTCTCGATCTCCTGACCTCGTGATCCGCCTGTCTCGGCCTCCCAAAGTGCTGGGATTACAGGCTTGAGCCACCGCGCCCGGCCGAGGATTAGGGTATTTCCTAAAGAAAGATCGTCTATCCCTTTCTTTAAGGACAGTGAGAAAGACAGGGCTATCCCTCTGCAGTATCAGTCAGCAAAAGCATAGAGCGCTCGGGATGAGCAGATTTCTTTCCTGGGTGAGGTCAGGGGTTGAGAGGTGGACATAAGAAGTATGACATGTCATGGCCGGCCACAGTGGCTCACACTTATAATCCCAGGACTTTGGGAGGCTGAGGCAGGAGGATCACTTGAGTTCAGGAGTTTGAGACCAGCCTGGGCAACATAGGGAGGAGGCCCTGCCTGTAATTAAAAAAAAAAAAAAGAAACAAAGAAAGAAAGAATAAAAGTATGCAATGTCAAAGAAACAGCAAGTGCAGTCCCTTTCTCCCATGAACTCAAAATCCAAAGGGGTTTTGGGGAAGCCATCCCCAGGATGTTGGTCAAAAGTTAAAAAGCTGTTTGTATAAAGCTATAACAGCAAGATCCACAGTGATAAAAACTTGGAAATTGCCCAAATGTCCAACAAAAGAAAATAGTTAAGTACACTTGTTTTATTAAATTGATGGAATAGCACATTACTGTTATGAAAGATAATAAGGGGTCAGGCACAGTGGCTCACGCTTGTAATCCCAGCACTTTGGGAGGCCGGGGCTGGTGAATCATGAGGTCGGGAGTTCGAGACCAGCCTGGCCAACGCAGTGAAACCCCGTCTCTACTAAAACTACAAAAATTAGCTGGGAGTAGTGGCGGGTGCCTGTAATCCCAGCTACTTGGGAGGCTGAGGCAGGAGAATCACTTGAACCCGGGAGGCAGAGGTTGCAGTGAGCCAAGATTGTGCCACTACACTCCAGCCTAGACGATAGAGCAAGACTCTATCTGAAAAGAAAGAAAGCAGTGAGAGACAGAGTAGTATAAGAAAGAAAGAAAAAAGAAAGTGAAGAGGCCGGGCGCCGTGGCTCAAGCCTGATCCCAGCACTTTGGAGGCCGAGGCGGGCGGATCACGCAGGTCATCAGGATCCGGGAGACCATCCTGGCTAACATGGTGAAACCCCGCTCACTAAAATACAAAACCAGCCTGGCGGGTGAAGGGATGCCTGTAGTCCCAGCTACTCGGAGGCTGAGGCAGGAGAATGGCCTGAACCCGAGGGCGGATTTTAGTGAGATTGCTGCCCCACCAGCATCCAGCCCGGTGACAGCCGAGACCCTCGGCCTCAAAAAAAAAGAAAAAAGAAAGAAAGAAAGAGAGAAAGAGAAAAAGAAAGAAAGAAAGAAAGAAAGAAAGAAAGAAAGAAAGAAAGAAAGAAAGAAAGAAAATAAGGAAGTTTTTGAGTTATGATGCCTTCTCCAAAGAAAAATAAAAGAGGTAAAATAATATTAAATAAAAAGGAAAGATAATACGAAAGTTTAAGTAGATCTGTGGAAAAGTACATATGAAACAATTTCAGGTAAATAAAGAATACAAAACAGTTTCCAAGCCTTGATTACACCTGTGTAAAATCGTATAAGCATAGTGACAATGACAGTAGGGGGACATCATAACATAAAAATAACAGTTGTTTTAAAGTAAATGGGCATTACTGTCATTTTTAGTCATGTTTGCTTAATATGCATGAGAAATCTTGAAGGTAGCAAGAGAGAGACGCGTGACATCTGGCTGTCAGAGCACTGCAAAACAGCAACAGTGCAGATTGGAAGGAAACAAGTGCACGGTAATGGGAAAAATCAGGAAAAGTTGTGGTCATTCGAGTTGGAACTTGAATGACTTCATGGTAGACAAATGCTCAGCTGGCACCCTGGAACTATTTCTGGGGACCCCAGAAATACAAAGTCAAACCAAAGAATGTGCAGCAGAACCTATGATAGAACTTCAGACACAGAGCCAGCATGCTGGGGGAGAGTTTTAGGGTGCAGGGCGGCCTCTTCCATGTCCTTCAAATCACATCAGGAACTTGGATGCCCACTAATCACATGAAAGACAGGTCCTTAAACTGTGGTCAAGTCATTCTGCGATGTTTAAAAAATATAAATAAGGCCGGACATGGTGGCTCACTCCTGTAATACCAGCACTTTGGGACGCCGAGGGGGGCGGATCACTTGAGGTCAGGAGTTCAATACCAGCCTGGCCAACATGGTGAAACCCCCTCTCTACAAAAATACAAAAATTAGCCAGGCATGATGGTGGGTGTCTGTAATTCCAGCTACTTGGGAGGCTGAGGAGGGAGAATTGCTTGAACCTAGGAGAAAGAGGTTGCAGTGAGCCAAGATTGTGCCACTGCACTCCCGCCTGGTTGACAGAGCAAGACTTCATCTCAAAAAAAAAATATGTGTGTGTGTGTGTATATATATTTATATGTGTGTGTGTGCGTGTGTGTATATATATATTTATATGTGTGTGTGTGTGAGCGTGTATGTGTGTGTGTGTGTACTCTCAGACTAAAAGTAGATTTATTAGATGGGTTGAGTTTCAAGCTGTGCAGTTTAGGGTAAAGATGGTTTGTCGAGAGGATGGATGTGCTGGCTTCCCTTTGATCCCCAAAACATCCTACGTTGACCTTTCTGATAATAAAACGGCTTCTATGAAGCAAACTGGATGCACACTCATCTTCATTCTTTCCTTTTATTTTGTAGTGTCTAATACATACATATAGATCCGTTGTTGCTTCCAACATCACATAGTGGCGATTTGCGCACAGCACAGTTCTAACTCTGAAACATGAGGTGTGACATCCTCCTCCTGGGAGAGGAAAGGTAAGGTTCACTCAGCTGTGATCTTAGGTGAGTCATTTCCCTTCAGCTACTGCATCTATAAAGGCAAGGTTGGGCTCCCAGCGGACGACTGGGGTTCTCCTCAGCTCAGAGCCTCAGGGAGTCACTGGACCTGAAAGAAAAGGATGGTCTGCCCCCGACCAGGGGCAGCTGCCTTCCAACAAGCAGTCATTGCGAGACAGAGCCCAGCCCTTTGTGCAAATTAACAGTCTGGGTTTTTAGTGGTTTTTTTTCTGGTTTCATATTTTGACTCCTCATCTCCCATTTCTGTTAGAAAGTGTATAGTTCCTCAGTGCAGTGTGAGATAGAGGAAGTATTCTTTGTTAGCAGATTTAAAAAAATGTTTTTGGCCACTGATGGACCCAGCAGCCCACAAGGGCTACACAATAAATGGGCTGGGGAGGAAGAGAGAAAGGCGGGGATCCTCTCCAGGAAGGCCTGGGAGGACCACACATCAGGCTTAATTTCCCGGAGCCCAAATGCAAACAGAAAGAAAATCCACCCTGGGTTGTTTAAAGTCCCTGGCTCAAGGCTGTTAGGGAGAGGAAGGATCCCCTCCTGCAACCCCCAGGCTGCTAGAAAACTTCTTCTTCGGCAAAGCCACACCCATTCCTGCCTCCAGGGTGTCCTCCTGCTACAAGTTGAGAGAAAAGGACAAGGAAACTGACCATCTCCTTCCCGGGGGCGGGGAGGGGGCAGCCGCCATGGCCGAGCCCAGGGTCATAAAGGGCTCAAGGGCAGCTCCAGGGTTGTCACTTCAACTGTACCATGTGAGCAGCTGCTCCGGGTTGGGGATGTGGCAGAGCCCAGCCCCTGGTTCAGAAACATTGATCTCTCCTCATTGACAAACAGCTGCTCCAGTCCCCCCACCAGGCTTTAGGCTCTAGGGGACATCGTGCGAAGCTCTGACGCCCAGGACATTAAACCAAATCTGTCACGGCTGTGGAGACCCGCTGGGGCTGGTGAAACCTTCCCATTTGTAGCGCAGGAGATCACAGTAGCAAAGGCTTGCAGGATACTTTCATATGGATTATCTTATTTATTCCTCAATGTAACCATGTGAAGTGGATATTCGTGGGTTTTTTTTGTTGTTGTTGTTGTTGTTGTTTTCTTTTTCTTTCTTTCTTTTTTTAACAGATGAATAAACAGAGGCTTAGAGAGGTTAAGTGGTAGATGGGAGATCAGTGCCAAAGCAGTCTCTGCAAAGCCTGAGCACTTAACCTCTACATCACGGGAAGATACTGGGCTCCTCTCAGAGTTGCAAAAAATGCACAATGTCCTCCATCCCCTGAAGGCCATCCAATGGGACGTTTTCAGCCCTCTCTCTCTCCCTTCCTTCTGAAAAATGTGGAGTGGGGGCAGTTATTCCAGAGGCTTTGAGGTACAGGTTCAACACCAGGAAAGAGAACGGAGCTGAGGAGTGGGTGGGTGAGAGAAGCAGATGCTCAGTGCAAGGAGGATGCTTGGGATCCAGCCACCTTGGCTGCTCTGTGACCCTCTTCCTGAGTATCTTGCTCCCCTTTTCTAACACATTCCAAAAGCTGTTTTGTGCTAGTGGCTATTGACTGCCATTAAGTCACCATCACAAACATTTTTACTAGGGGCCTTGTAGAAATAAAGATGTGACACTTTGGGTGATTTGTGGTGCCTGGAGGGTCTGAGGGGGAGAGTTCTACTGCGTCCTCAAATTGTACCTGGGAGGTTGCCACCCAGCCTTAAGAATTCTCATATTCAAAGGGAAGAAAAAAAAATATTGGGGAGAGGAGAGTAAGTGGGATGTGGTGCCTGCCTTCAGATACCTGCAGGGCTGCCACAAAAAAGAGATTAGGAAGTGGGGCTTCAGAGGGCAGAGAGAATCGCCTTGGATATACATCTTAGAGAGGGAGATGTTCTTTTAACATAAGAAAGAACTACTTTCTCGCTGTTGTTGTTGTTGTCATTGTTATTCTAGCAACAGCCATTTCTGGAGGACAACATCAAGTTGTATGCTAAGCACTTTTATCTACACTGGCTTAAGTAAACCTCTTGACCACCTGGGAAGTAGATGCCTGCAATTAATTACTGTCCCTAGATCACACACAGATGAGAAATTAAGTTCAGTGAAGTTAAGTAACTGGTTGAATGTGGCTGAGCTAGCACCTGGGAGAGCGGAGGTCCCTACCCGCTGCTGGTTCCAAAGTCCACACTCTTAACCATTAACTCCATCCTCCTCACAACCTTGGGCAGCCAAAGGTGAGTTCCTCATTCCCAGAGGTATTCAAGAGACGCTATAACTTATTTGACACATGAATTGCTTAGATGCTTCTCCACCTCCAGATTCCAGGCCTCCCCCTCCAGAACCACAGCTGAATCTCCGGGGGCGGGCAGGCGGGGTGGTCCCCAGAGTTTGCTTTTAGCAAGCGCTAAGTAGGTGTGGGAGGCATGGCCTTAGGGAGCCCCCACTGAGAGGAAGCTCCACCCGATACTCTATCAGGGCTTCCGACTCCTGTGTGGCCTGAGATTTGGAGATTCTATTTTTAGGCAGGTCCTTCCTGAGCCACTGTGTCAGACTTTCTGGCACCTTCTGACGGCTCCAGGGCACCTGAGCTGTCTTCAGAGCCGCCCTGATGCCCCAGAGATACCTAGAGCAGGGCTGGGAGGAGCCCTGGGAGCCAGGAAAAAGCAGAGGAAAGCCACATTTGCCAGCTGAAGGGGAGGAGGTGAAGGGGGAAGCTTTTCATTTCTAGCTCGGAGGGTATTCAGTGATTCTCTCCACCCCGAGGCTGAGAGGAGGGAGCCTGTCCTGGTTAAAACTCTCCCTTGCAGAGGAGAAGTTACCCGTTCGGAGACAGTATGGATGGATGGAGAGAGGTTTTCGTGGACCATTCTCCCGACTGCTTCGGTGGATGGTGTTTTGGGAAGCTGGCAGAGGAGATTTTATAGAGAAGTCTTGTCTTTTGGGAACCCCTGCAGCAGCAAAATGATGGTGATGGCTGCTGAGCCTTCACTGATGCTTGCCGGACGCTGTGCTGAGCACCCTAAATCCAGCCCCCTAGTTAACCCTCACAGAAGTCTCATGAAATGAGTG
This sequence comes from Papio anubis, assembly GCF_008728515.1. NCBI lineage: Eukaryota > Metazoa > Chordata > Mammalia > Primates > Cercopithecidae > Papio > Papio anubis. The sequence continues at coordinate 23,209,361 of NC_044986.1, forward strand.
CCATGGTTGCTGTCAGTTTAAGGATGTGTTAATAGGCTTAGAGGGGTACAGTTAGTTACTTGTCCCCAGCCTGGCTGAAACTGACAGAGCTTTCAGAGCTCGTGGATGGGACTACTAGACTCTTAACCACCCCACGATCCTGCCTCTTGGGCCCCAAGAGAACGTCAATGTTTCTTAACCTCCTTTTGGAACATTGACTTTTGAAGATGTGCCAAAAGCTATTATTTTGTCAGCCAATGATCAGTAATATCTACCGCAGGCCAAGTGCTGTTCTAGGTGCTTTACATGTACTGATTCATTTAACCCTAGCAACAACCCATATGGTAAATATTCTCATTATCCCCATTTTGCAGATGAGAGAGCAGAGCCTCAGAGAGGTTGAGTTACTTGTGTCACTGGTTGTAAACTGGTATAGCCAGGTTTCAAACGTGGTGAGTGTGACTCCACAGTCCACGCCATTAACCATTATTAAGCACATGAGCGTACATGTGCATTTACACACACAGAGGCACAACTGTGTAGTCAATTTCAAGGGTTGTGTGACTCTCCTAAAATCCTATTTTGGGGTCCAGTTCCAGGTGAGCAACACTTCAGAAAAAAAAAAAAAAAAAAAAAAAAAAAAACCTCAAAACAGGCCAGGTATAGTAGACCACACCTGTAATCCCAGGACTTTGGGAGGTTGAGGTGGGAGTATTGCTTGAGCCCAGGAGTTCAAGAACAGCCTGGGCAACACAGCAAGACCCCATCTCTACCAAAAATTTAAAAATTAGCTTCACATGGTGGCATGCACCTGTAGTCCCAGTTATTCAGGTGGCTGAGGTGGGAGGGTCGCTTGAGTCCGGGAGGTCAAAGCTACAGTGAGCCGAGATTGTGCCACTGCACTTCAGCGTGGGCAACAGAGCAAGGACCTGTCTCACAATAAAAATGAAAGAATAAAATAAAAACTCAAGACTAATATTGGGGCTTAAACTTCTGCAAAGACCACATGCTGGAAGAGGGAAGCCCCAGGCCAGGGGGTCTTTGGCCAGGCTGCTCTGGAGCCAACTTTTCCCCTTCACTAATTCCAGATTCTAGGGTCTGTCTCAGGCTGGGGAAGGGGCTGGCCTGTCCACATCATCCGTTTGGAATGACCATGCTGTTGGGCCACTCGCCCCCCACCTGACCCCTTGCTCTGAAATTACTGGGTGGGCCGACATTTGCTTCTCCAGTAGAGTGTGAGCCAGGGATTGAGTCCAGGAAAGGTACCTGGGAGTGGAGCAGGTGAAGGAAGTTCTACAACTAGATCATGGTTTCTAGATTTTAGTTGACGTCAGAATTACCTGTTCAAAAGCAGATTCCTGGGCCCCATCCTGAAGGATTCTGATTGATTACAACAAGGTGGAATTCAGGAATTGATGAGTTATTTTATTTTGTTTTGTTTTATTTTATTTTATTTTATTTTATTTTATTTTATTTTATTGAGATGGAGTCTCACTCTGTCACCCAGGCTGGAGTGCAGTGGTGCGATCTCAGCTCACTGCAACCTGTGCCTCCCGGGTTCAAGGGATTCTTATGCCTCAGCCTCCCAAGTAGCTGGGATTACAGGCACGCGCCACCATGCCCAGCTAATTTTTGTACTTTTAGTAGAGACGGGGTTTCTCCATGTTGGCCAGGCTGGTCTCGGACTCCTGACCTCAGGTGATCCACCCGCCTCAGCCTCCCAAAGTGCTGGGATTACAGGCGTGAGCCACCACGCCCAGCAAGAATTAGTGTTTTCTTTTTTTTTTTTTTGAGACGGAGTCTCGCTGTGTCGCCCAGGCTGGAGTGCAGTGGCGCGATCTCGGCTCACTGCAAGCTCCGCCTCCTGGGTTCACGCCATTCTCCCGCCTCAGCCTCCGAGTAGCTGGGACCACAGGCGCCGCCACCTCGCCCGGCTATTTTTTTGTATTTTTTTAGTAGAGACGGGGTTTCACCATGTTAGCCAGGATGGTCTCGATCTCCTGACCTCGTGATCCACCCGCCTCGGCCTCCCAAAGTGCTGGGATTACAGGCTTGAGCCACCGCGCCCGGCCAGTGTTTTCAAATAAAGGTCACTATCATTCCTGATAACATGGCCCATTGAGCAAGACTGGTTCAGAGTCCACATTGTCATCTCTGTTGATGGTTCTAGTCAAAAGGACTCTCAGTTAATTCTACTCATGTCTGGGGCCATGGCATCCATGTAGAATTCCAGAGGGGTGGGGGGCATCCTGGGTTTGTGAAATGAGCAGGGAGGAGAGGAGGAGGTGATCCCTGGAGCTGTTCTCTCCTGATTTTGAGCCAACTGCCCAGCGCTCAGTCAGGCGCCAGTCCTCCCCTTCAAGTGGTGGGATCTGCTGAGGGGTGCAAGGCTGAATTTATGACAAGACAGAGTCCCTGGCCTCAAGGGACACAGAGATTAGTTGCGAAGGTGGATGAGTCAACTGAGAAATGCCAGTGAAGCTGGGGCCTTTGAAGGCAGCGAATGAGGAAGCCAGGGCCCAGGGAGCAGGAAAGCAGAGAGCGTGCATGTGCGCGAGGGGCGGGGGATTCCAAGTGAGAGGCTGCAGGGAGTCCTGGGTGGGGGATAAAGGCCACCAGAGGGGGGCCGGGAAAGTAGGGGGAAAGTAGGGTGACTAACTGACCTGGTTTGCCCGGGATGGAGGAGTTTTCTGGGATCGGGGCCATTCAGTGCAAAAATCAGGAGAAAATCTTAAGCAAAACCTACAGGGAAGGTAAGTTGAGGTCCCTTCAGAGGGCCCTGTGTGCTCTCCCAAGGCACAGAAGAGCCTCCCTGAACTCTTCATGACACTAGACTCTCTCTTTCTACTGAAGGAGGAGGTGACAGGAAGCTTGGGAGTCTGGGCAGAGACCTCTGCAGGTTTGGGGACTGCTTCCAAATGCTCAAAGCTATTTTACAAACCTTGATGGGCCCGTTGAAAGACACAGAAGGCTGGATCAGATCTCTTCAAGCTTCAAGGAAACAGATGAGTTACACTACAAAGAAGTAGTGCGAGGAGCAGTGACTCAATTAGTTCTCATTAGCCGGGTACGGTGGCATGCACCTGGAGTCCCGGTTGCTCAGGAGGCTGAGGTGGGAGGATTGCTCGAGCCCAAAAAGTCGAGGCTGCAGTGAGCCGTGATTGTGTACCACTGCACTCCAGCCTGGGTGACAGAGCAAAACCCTGCCTTGAAAAAAAAAAATTCTTAATTGAGCCCTTACTATGTGCCAGGACTGTGATAAATGTCTTGGAGAAACTGTGTTATTTAATCCTCATAACCTCCCTGGGAGGCAGATTTTATTACCCCCACTGAACAGATGAGAAAACAGAGGCACAGAGGGAGAAGCCCACTTGCCCAGAGTCAAACAGCTGGCAGTGGCTGTGCTGGAACTTTGACAAAGCACCCCTTAATAGAGAATCAATCAATCACTAATAGAGAATAAATAAATAAAGCTTCACAGGATATTTGCTCCAACTGGTCAATATGAAACTCCTCAAAGTTATTTATTTACTTATTTAGAGACAGGGTCTTGCTGTACTGCCTAGGCTGGAGTGCAGTGGTGTGATCAGAGCTCACTGCAACCTTGAAGTTCCAGGCTCAAGCGATCTTCCCACCTTGGCCTCCCAGGTAGCTGGGACCACAGGTGCATGCTATTACACCTATTAATTTTTAAATATTTTTGTAGAGATGGGTCCCACCCTGTTGCCCAGGCTGGTCTCAAACTCCTGGGCTCAAGTGATCCTCCCACCTCAGCCTCCTCAAGTACTGGGATTACAGAAGTGTGCCCAGCCACTCCCTGAAGTTTTAAACAATACTCACCCATCACGGAGAATGAGAATCAGGGCAAGGAAAGGACTTATACCCAGGCACAATGTTTTAAGAAAGAAAAACACAACGGCTAAAGAGAAATGTCCAAGAGTCAAAGTCAAAATGAGTTTTCAGAAGGGAAGGCATGGGAGTTGCATTCTGGATGTCTAAGTTGAACCTAGAAGCTTAAGCCCCAAAAACAATCCTGTTTTTCCCAGGGGGAAAGGTGCTTCTGGTCGGGAAGGCTGAGCAGCATTTGAAAAAAGAATGAAAGATCAGTTGCATTTCTGGGGCACATTGGGTAACAAAGGGGGCCTCTGTCATTCTCTGGGTCCAGTGAGGTGACACTGCTAATCCTAAAATCTGTCCTGCAATCACACAGCCAGAGAGAGGCCCCTGTCCCCAAAGCCCTCAGCAGGCGGTCCCACAGGTTCAGCTGGGAAGGTAGGGAAGCCCTCACATGGTAATTTCCCTAGCACTGAAAGAGGAGCACTAGAGCAATCTCTTTTTGAATGTTTTGACTATAATCCACAGTAAGAAATACATTTTTCACCACAAACCAGGGCATACATGTGTGCATGTGTGCTTCACAAAGCAAAACTTACCCGTGTTAAATGCCATACCATCTGTTATGTTCTGTTCTATCCCAATCCATTTGTTTTAAAGCTAGTTGTAACTTACTACATTGATTTCATTACCCACAAATGATTTATAGTCTGTAGTTTTAAAAACACCTAGCATTGTGAGCAGGGCCAGGGAAACTGAATAGGAGGTTAGAATGACAGGAATTTATATTGCAGTCATTATCTCTACCATTGTGCCTTTGAATAGTGGTTTGTGTTTACCCTACTTTCACCTAATAAGCACTTCTCAAACTGTGCTCCATGGGTTGCCTTTATTCCAGGAGAGTTTAATAGGTGTTTTCCTCCAAAGTGCTTCTGAGGTCAAACAAGTTTGGGAAAGGATGCATGGGATAGCCACATCTGGCATGTCCCAGTGCTTTTAGCATATTTAAGGCTCTGAGAAGGTCTGCAGTGAAGGTACCTGATTTCTTTCTCTTTCTTTCTTTCTTTTCTTTCTTTCTTTTTCTTTCTTTTTTTTCTTTCTTTCTTTTCTTTCTCTCTCTTTCTTTCTCTTTCTCTCTCTTTCTTTCTTTCTTTCTTTCTTTCTTTCTTTCTTTCTTTCTTTCTTTTTTCTTCCTTTCTTCTTCTTTTTTTTTTTTTTTTTTGAGATGGAGTCTCGCTCTGTCACCCAGGCTGGAGTGCAGTGGCTTGATCTCAGCTCACTGCAAGCTCCGCCTCCTGGGTTTACGCCATTCTCCTGCCTCAGCCTCCCGTGTAGCTGGGACTACAGGCGCCCACCACCTCGCCCGGCTATTTTTTTGTATTTTTTAGTAGAGACGGGGTTTCACCGTGTTAGCCAGGATGGTCTCGATCTGCTGACCTCGTGATCCGCCCGTCTCGGCCTCCCAAAGTGCTGGGATTACAGGCTTGAGCCACCGTGCCCGGCCTCTTCTTTTTTTTTTGAGGCGGAGTCTCACTCTGTTGCTCAGGCTGCAGTGCAGTGGCGCCATCTCGGCTCACTGCAAGCTTCGCCTCCTGGGTTCACGCCATTCTCCTGCCTCAGCCTCCCGAGTAGCTGGGATTACAGGTGCCCGCCACCACGCCCTGCTAATTTTTTTGTACTTTTAGTAGAGATGGGGTTTCACTGTGTTAGCCAGGATGGTCTTGCTCTCCTGACCTCATGATCCACCCGCCTCAGCCTCCCAAAGTGTTGGGATTACAGGCATGAGCCACCGCGCCCGGCCTCTTTTTTTTTTTTGAGATGGAGTTTCACTCTTGTTGCCCAGGCTGCAGTGCAATGGCATGATCTCAGCTCACTGTAACCTCTGCCTCCCGGGTTCAAGCAATTCTCCTGCCTCAGCCTCCCGAGTAGCTGGGATTACAGGCATGTGCCACCACACCCGGCTAATTTTGTATTTTTAGTGGAGACAGGGTTTCTCTCTGTTGGTCAGGCTGGTCTCGAACTGCCAACCTCAGGTGGTCCGCCCACCTCGGCCTCCCAAAGTGCTGGGATTACAGGTGTGAGCCACTGTGCCCGGCCTCTGCTGCTTTCTTTTGTTAATTTTTGGAATATGCATTTATTTCTCTGGATACAAAAGAGACATGGGGATGTACGATAAACATTTCTCTCCTATCCCTTGCCAAATCACCCAGTTTCTCCCTGGAGTCAACCAAATGCACTAGTATCTAGTATCTATGCAAACACTCCTTTTCCCTACACACACACACACGATAAACAAATTAACATACTTTGAACACTGTCTGCACCTTATTTTTATTTATTTTTTTGAGACGGAGTCTCACTCCGTTGCCCAGGCTGGAGTGCAGTGGCCCTATGTTGGCTCACTGCAAGCTCCGCCTCCTGGGTTCCAGCGATTCTCCTGCCTCAGCCTCCCGAGCAGCCAGACTACAGGCGCCCGCCACCACGCCTGGCTAATTTTTGTATTTTTTAGTGGAGACGGGGTTTCACCATATTGGCCAGGCTGGTCTTGAACTCCTGACCTCATGATCCACCCATCTTGGCCTCCCAAAGTACTGGGATTACAGGTGTGAGCCACTGTGCCTGGCCTCTGCACCTTATTTTTTAACTTAGTGATGGATCTTAGAGATCATTCCTCCTTAGTACATACAGAGCTTTCTCATCCTTTTTTTTTTTTAATTGTTATATATATTATGGCCCTTTATGAATGCAGCATAACTAGGCCCCCACTGATGAAGACAGATTACCTCCAGGGCTTTTTGTTATGAACAATGCTGCGGCAGATAACTACACCCCTAAGTCGAGGGGCACATGTGTGCGTGTGTATGTAAAGTTCTAGAAGTGGAATTGCTGGGTCAAAGCACAGGCACTTCTTTAGGTGGTGCTGTGTACTGCCTGGTGCCCCTGCTCTGGCGGCTGGGATCCCAGGAAGAGACGAGGGTTTTTCCTTTCTCATTGGATGTTTAATCCCAGCCAGTTTCACACATTGATACTGGACACAGGAAACATGAGGTTTAGTCCTGCCCTGTCTTTGCATGTGGATCTCCATTTGCACCAGCACCGTTTGTTGAAAAGACTCTTATTTTCACCATTGAATGGTCCTGGCATCCTGGTTGATAATTGATTGACAGCTGGGCATGGTGGCTCACGCCTATAAATCCCAGCACTTTGGGAGGTCGAAGTGGGAGGATTGCTTGAGCCCAGGAGATCAAGACCAGCCTGGACAACATAGTGAGACTCTGTTTTTATTTTTAAGAAAAAAAAAAAAAAAAAGAAAATCAATTGACCATAACTGTGAGAGTTATTTCTGGTTCCTCATTTCTGTTCCATTAATCTCTATGTCTTTGTCTTTAGACAAGTACCACACTGTCTTAATTACTGTAGCTTTGTAGTAAGTTTCAAAATTGAGAAGTGTGAATCCTCTATTTTTCTATTCAAAATTGTTTTGGCTATTCTGGGTTCCTTGCATTTCCACATGCATTTTACAAGCATTCCACCTTCATTTGACCAGCTTATCAACTTCTGCAAAGAAGTCAGTTGGAATTTTGATAGGGATTGCATTGAATCTGCTATATCAATTTGGGGAATATTGCATCTTAGCGATATTAAGCCTTCCAATTCACAACTATGGGATGTTGTTCTATTTATTTAGGTCTTCTTCAATTTCCTTCAACAATATTTTACAGTTTTGAATGTACACATCTTGTACTTCTGTTAAATTTATGCTTATGTACTTTATTCCTTTTGATACTACTAGATGTGAAATTGTTTTCTAAACTCTGTTTTTGAATCTTTAATTGCTAGTGTATGGATATACAATTACTTTTTATGTGCAGATCTTATATTTTGAAATCTTACTGAACTTGTTTATTAGCTCTAACAGCCTGGTGTTTGCGGGTAGATATCTTAGTGTTTTCTATAAAAAGATTATTTGTCAACAGAGATAGTTTTACTTCTTCTTTTCCAAACTGGCCTTTTATTTCACTTTCTTGCCTAATTTCCCTGGCTAGCCCCTCCAGCACAATGTTGAATAGAAGTGACAAGAGCAGATACCCTTGTCTTTTTCATGATTTTAGGGGAAAGCGTTCAGTCTTTTACCATTAATTATGATGTTAGTTGTTAACTACGCAATTTTAAGTTTTCTAGCGCTCACAATTTTAAAATGTAAGAGTAAATGGTAAAATTAATTTTACAGATAAATTGTATTTAACCCAATATATCAAAAATATTTCAACATGTAATTGTTATAAAAATATTGGCCGGGCGCGGTGGCTCAAGCCTGTAATCCCAGCACTTTGGGAGGCCGAGACGCGCGGATCACGAGGTCAGGAGACCGAGACCATCCTGGCTAACACAGTGAAACCCCGTCTCTACTAAAAAATACAAAAAAATAGCCGGGTGAGGTGGCGGGCACCTGTAGTCCCAGCTACTTGGGAGGCTGAGGCAGGAGAATGGCGCAAACCCGGGAGGCGGAGCTTGCAGTGAGCTGAGATCCGGCCACAGCACTCCAGCCTGGGCGACAGTGCGAGACTCCCTCTCAAAAAAAAAAAAAAAAAAAAAAATTAATGAGATATTCTACTTTGCATACTAAGCCTTTGAAATCTGATGTGTGTTTTATACTTTCAGCATATCTCGAACTCCTGACCTCAATTGATCCACCCACCTCAGCCTCTCAAAGTGCTAAGCCACTGTGCCTGGTCCTTTTAGCATATCTTCATTCAGAGTAGCTACCTTTTTGGAGGGGGAGCGCTGGGGAGTAGCTACATTTTAAATGCTATTCTCTGCTGTATTGGACAACACAGATCTGGAACGTGGCTGGCTCAAAACAAGAGGAGCTAATGTTTACTGAACACTTCTCATGGGCTAGGGACTCTTCTAAACTTTTTCATGTATCAACTAAATTAATCTTACAATGAGGAAGCTAAGGCATGGAGAGATTATATTACTTGCCTAAAATTGCCCAACTAGTGAAATAGCAGAGCTAGGATTCCAACCTGGGAAGTCAGACTTCAGAGCCTGAACTTTCTACTTTTAATAAATTTATGGAGATCTAATTCACATACCATATAATTCATTCATTTAAAATATACAATCAGACAGTTTTTAGTGCATTAACAGAGTCCTGCAACCATCACCACAATCAATCTTAGAACATTTCATCATCCCAGAAAGAGAGCCCATACCTGTTAGCAGTTACTCCCCATTTCCCCCCAACCCCTCAGTCCTATCTACTTCCATCTCTATAGATTCGCCTATTCTGGGCATTTCATATAAATGGGGTTATATGATTTGTGGTCCTTTGTGGCTGGCTGGTTTCATTTAGCATAATGATTGCAAGGTTCGTCCCTGTTGTAGCATCTGTCAGCACTTCCATTACCTTTCATTGTCAAAAAATAGTCCATTGTATGGATAGATCAACCTTGTTTATCCATTCGTCAGTTGATGAACGGGGTTGTTTTCACTTTTTCAGTATTATGAATACTGCTGCTATGACCAAGCATGAGCAAGTTTTTGGATGGACATACATATTCATCTCTCTTGGGTATACACCTGGGAGTGGAACTGCTGGATGATAGGGGAAATTAGAACGTATGTTTTTAATAGTTAGAGGAACTGCTAGACTGTTTTCCAAAGTGGCTGCGCTATGTTACCTTCCCACCAGCAGTGTATGGGCCTCCAGTTTCTCCACACCCTTGTCAACACTTGTTATTGTCTTTTTGTTTATAGCCATCCCAGTGGGTATGAACTGGCCCAGAGCTTAAACTTTCAGCTGTTATTCTAGACCGGAAGCACTTAATGAACATGTGTTGAATGAATGAAAGAATAAACACATCTTGTCATTGTCCGTTGTGGGGCGTTCTGAATAATGGAACAAGATGGCTCAAAACTTGCCAACAAGAAGCTTTAACAGAAGAGAAGGGTGTTTTCCTTTAAAATGGTGATCTGATGGCTGGATCTGAGCCACCTGAGGGGCATTTTAAATGTACAGATTCCCAGGCCCCATTCCCAGAGATTGATTTGGTAGGTAAGGTGGTGTCTGGGAATCTGTTTTTTTGTTTTGTTTTGTTTTGTTTTTTTAAAGAAAGCGTCCTCAGATGATTCTGACATGCCACCAGGTTTGGGATCAGTCACCTAAAAGGGCATTTTGGAGTACAGTTCCTGTATTTGCAATAAGCCAGTCATGTAAGTGTCTGCCAGAAAAATAAGTCTGTGGGAAGAACTGCAGTGACACCTGGCTGAGTTTTGGAAGCCGAGGCCCTGCTCAGTGCTGCATTCCACATGATGGGGGCAAGAAGAAAAATAACAAGTAAGACTCGTTGAGAGCTTACTTCCTTCCATCTAAGTCTCTACATGCAATACCTCCTTTAATCTTCAAAACACCACCCTATGAGAAAGGTACTCTTAATGATTCCTTCTTTGCAGATGAAAACACTCAGTCTCAGAGGAATTAAGTTGCCCAAGGTCTCACAGCTCAGTCGAGTTAGGCTTGCAGCAAGGTCTGTCTGACTCCCCTCTGCTGTTTTTCCTTCCTGGCCATTTCACTAGCCTTGAGGCACTCCCAGGATTCTGGAGGAGTCAGGACACAAATGAAAGTACGCAGTAGCTGGAAAGGTCAACCAGGTAAGAACAAGATGCCTGGTGGGGTGTGCAGACAGGTTATGGGTGAAGTATTAGGAAGGAGGAGGGGTGGGGGCTCAAACAGAGGAAAAAGAAGTGGTTCTTTGTGGCAGGGCCTTTGGACAATTGTTGCCAATTGTCCCCCAGCTGACCCAGCTCCTGCTGCATCACGAGCTTCCTCTGTCCCCTGTGCCTTCCACCAGTCTGGATGCTAATTTGCACGCTGGCCTTGCTTGCCCCAGAATGCCTTTCCATCCACCCTCACCAGAGAGACTCAGATACAGCAAATATCCCTTAGATGCTTTCAGGTGTCATATCTCACTTAGATGCACTTTCAGATGAGGAAACTAAGGCTCAGAGACATTAAGTCACTTGCCTAAAATGCCACAGCAAATCAGTTGCAATACTGAGATTCGAACTTTATTTTTGACAACCTGATATGGTTTCAGTGTGTGCTCCTGCCCCCAGTTTTTGTGTTGAAGCCTAATCCCCAATGTGGTAGTATTAGGAGGCGAGGCCTTTGGGAGGTGATGTGGGTCATGAGGGCAGAAGCCTCATGGTGGGATTATGACCCTTATAAAAGAGGCCAGAGAGAGAGAGTCCTTGCCCCTTCCATGATGTGAGGACACAGCGAAAAGATGGCCATCTTTTAGCCAGGAAATGGGTCACTACCAGACATGGAAACTATTAACCAGGAAGCACTCAGGCTGGAGTGCAGTGGCACGATCTTGGCTCACTACAGCCTTGACCTCTGGGGCACGGATGATTCTCCCACCTCAGCCTCCCAAGTAGCTGGGACTACAGGCATGCACCATCATGACCAGCTCGTTTTTTGTATTTTTTGCAGAGATGGGGTTCTTGCTATGTTGCCCAGGCTGGTCTCAAACTCCTGGCTCAAGCGATTCTCCACCTCAGCCTCCCAAAGTGCTGGGATTACAGGTGTGAGCCACCGCACCCAGCCTTATTAGTGATTCTTAATTTGGGGTAAATTGTGGGGCCTTTTGGATCCTGTCAAAAGCTCCCTTCCCCATGTTGTGAGCACACCTCTGTGCGTGTGTGGGGCTCACTCACAGAGCATGCGCAGGGCCATGTTAACACTGGTTAACATGCTCTGCTTTATTCGTGATTTGAGGGACCCCTCGCGGCAGTAGCAGTTCCACAAAAAACATATGAAAATCTCTCAAAGACAAAGGCAACTTAACGTACTGGTTTATCACAGGGGTGGGCTGCTTCTTCGCTGGCCCCCGGGGACCCGGAAACCATCAAAAGCTGAGGCTGGGAAACCCAGCTTCCTGCTTCTGGCCTCAATTCCTCACCGCTGTCACCACCATGACCACTAAAAATAAGACCAAACCCAGCCCACGCCCTCTCGAGGTCGTTCTCCTCATGATTTAGCTCCCTGCTTCCTGTTGATCTTTCAGGTTGTTTTATTTCACAGCCTCTGACTTCTGCTCACAGCCCACTAGGCATCTCCCCAGCATGAGCGGAAACAGTGTTTAACCAGAAAGAAAAGGGGAAGGTGGAGGTGGGAAGCCGCAGGGGACTGAGGGTCCATGTCCTGACTCTCTGCATCCACACTTGCACCCTCCACCCAGTGGCTGCCCCAGGGGACTCTGGTCCAGAGCCCATTCAAATGCTGCCAGGCGAGTTTGATGACTGCCTGGTCATAGGTTTTTGACAAATGTACTCAATCTCCCACCAATGGTTGTAGGGGTATGGAAGGCACAATCTCTATCCAGAATTATTCAATCACATGAGGTGAGGACTGGGCCACACAGGACACAAAATCTCTGGAAGCAGTTGATGAGAAATGCCATTTGCCCCTTCCCATTTGTCTCCTGGACATTGAGGGGCATAGGCTCAGTTTTCTGATGTTGCCCCCAAATGCTTCTTCCAGCCATCCTTTTTTTTTTTTTTTTTTCCCCAGACAGAGTCTCTCTCTGTCGCCCAGGCTAAAGTGCAGTGGTGTGATCATAGCTCGATGCAGCCTTGACCTCCCAGGTTCAAGTGATCCTCCCACCTCAGCCTCCCTAGTAGCTGGGACTACAGGCGTGTGCCACCACACCTGGCTAATTTTTGTATTTCTTTGGTAGAGACGGGGTTTCGCCATGTTGCCCAGGCTGGTCTTGAACTCCTGGGCTTGGGTGATCTGCCCGCCTTGACCTCCCAAAGTCCTGGGATTACAGGTGTGAGGCACCATGGCCGGCCTCAGCCATAATTTCAGACTCCATCCCTCACAGGAGAGCTCCCTGGAGCCCTTCAGTAAAACTGAACTCCACCCTCTCCCAGTCTCCTGGCTGCCCTCTGCAATGTTTGTATTCGTCTTCTTTGCTAGATTGTGAACCCTTGGAGAGGCAAGAATGATCTCTTAATCACTCTTTTTAGAAATTTCACAACTAATAGATGTTTACTATGTGGAAATATTAGAAAATTCAGATGGCTTCCCCACCACCTCCCCAGAAAAAGGATAAAATGTACCCTGATGCCCAGCTGGGACCTGTAACATTTTGGTGATCTGTCCATTTTCTTTTTCTTTCTTTCTTTTTTTTTTTTTTTTTTTTTTTTGAGACGGAGCCTCACTCTGTCCCCCAGGCTGGAGTGCAGTGGCCGGATCTCGGCTCACTGCAAGCTCCGCCTCCA